>NC_133941.1:10292500-11542500 GCF_031877795.1 Strix aluco | reverse complement strand
TTAAAAGGGGCACAGATCCATAAAAGATGACTGCTTATTTGTAACATACCAAAGGACCCCCTGATGAAAGAGCCAACCGCAATGGCTGTTGTTGATCATGGCTGTTAGCAGCATGACACTGAAATGGTGCTTGGCAAGAAGAGGTGACTAACTCCCTTTCTAACACATTTTTTTGATATAAAGGTAACAGTGCAATACATGTTCTGTAAGTCAGTCAACAAATGTAGCACTGGCACGTTTAAAACAAATCTGTGCTAAATTGAAATAATTGTTTTGTATTTTCTAAGCATTTATACCATCCTCTTTGAAGCAAACTACACCAAAGTACTTGCTATGTTATTTATTATTAGTCGCTTGTAAACTCTGCTTTGAATCTACTTTTTTCCCTACTAAATTTTACCTTTGCCACTGAGAGAACCCTGTCTGTCTAAGTGCCATTAATACAAACTCCTCGTAAACCTCCTCACACAAATAGTGGATGGTGGTGGCTCTTCTCAGAGAAGGGCCTTTGGCAGGTACCACATGCTGCCAGAAGAGATCATCACCAGGCAGATGCAGACAGCAGCTATTTTAGTCTTCCCTTTCATCTCCTTGTTAGCTACTTTGTAACATAAATATATTGAGAATCTGAAGAATACCAAACACTTTGGTGCTAAAATTCAGAGCGCTATGTGAGCGTTTGGTGTTCTCCAGATTCTCAATATATTTATACAGTCCTTTTGCTGTACTTAAAATCTTAAGATAATCTAGAGTAGAAGGTTGTAAATATTCTTCATGTTAATGAGAACTGACCTCCTATCTCGCCCAACCCTCCCTCCCCTGGGTGGGTGCATTGTGCTGTTGACTCTCCAGGATAACCTAGGTTAGAAATGTGGCTATGGAAAATGCCCAGGAAATACAGAAGGGTGTGACACAAATGCCCGAAGCATTCAGGGCTGATCAGCATGCTTGGCTAGATCTGAAACCTCTACCCCTTTTTGAACCCCAGGTGGTGTTTGATGAGCTGGTCAGGTGTCTGCAATATTTTTCCCAAATCCTATCACGGTCTGTGACCCGAGGTGCTGCCTGGGCCAGTGACCAAGGAATGGGGGCAATGCAATGCAAAGATATCTGCACAGCTCTGCCATGGCCAGGCACAGGGTGGGCCAGACCCAGTAACCGCTGTGGGTGCCAGCTTCCATAACCATATGGGGATGTACACGCCACTGCCCCTGCTCTAAACAGCAAGTATAATGTGACAGGTGCAAAAATGACAAATTAGTAAGATTTTAAGAGGGGAGCAATCATGTTATAATACAACTATAGTACACTCTACAGAGTATGTGTCGATAAGACCACTCTAACACCACAGATTTATTTTTTTTACCTATCTGCTACTACAGCTTTTTCATTTCTCTGTGACAGTCAGAAATCTGTCTCTTTCTGAGGTGTTAGAGATACCAGTGACTGTCAAGAGAAGACAGGTAATGTCATTTTCTGTACAGTCTGTATTGCTGGACACTCAATGAGCCCTGAGATACAGTTAGCACCTGTCTCTGTAATAATAATGGATTTAAACGTATCACCAGGCAAAAACCACAGTGCACACAGTGGCAAACCTTCAGGGAATTTCGGTAGCAGAGTTTCTCTGTCCTTCTGTCTGGACCTTCAGATTACCATTTCCAGAAGGTGCAGGTGTGAAGATCAGGAGAGAATACAGTGGTGTCTTCAGCATCTCTACGTAACTTGCTGGCATGTTATTTCTCCCTCTCCTACAACACTCTCCCTGCCTCTCCCTTCCATAAAGACAGTAGGAAGAATATGTATTGCCATTCCAGAAATAAATCACCATATGAGACCTGGACAACTGCTAATGGATCCTCAACACCCAGGAGACAAAAATAGTGCCAATGAATATTTGAAAAAAAAAAAAAAAAGATGATACACAAAAGTGTCTCCGTCAGCAATCTTCAATCTTTTTGCAGAAGAGACACCTAGGCCACACACAGAAAGGTTTCTAAAAGTTGCACAAGATCTTGGCCATGTCTTCTATATATGCACATATTGCTTTAGTTTGCATCAGTTTATCTCCTTAGTGCATAGTTGTATGCAGTAAAATTAGGCTCCTTCTCTGCACTTACACCCAACCGGAGCTCTCCCAGTGTGTTTGGTCAATAGGACTCCTCAGCATGACCCATTTGGTCAGGCTGGCACCACCACAGCCTTCTCCTTTAAGGTGTGCCATTTTAAACTTCCTGAAACATACCCTGAGAATGAAAATGTTGCAAATTGCCACTGAGTGCTGAAAGCAAGAGAAGGAAATGGCTTTACCTCCAGAATGCGGTGGTGGCCCACACAGCAGCACCATGCCCTGGCCCTGGCGGACAGACACCGTGCTTCTTGTTCTGGTTTTGAAGTTCTCAAGATCTGCCAAAAGAGAAAGAACTCAATTAATGGGAGTTTAATGGGGTTTTTTTCCTCATGAGAAGGACAGAAGGGTCATGAGGACTTTGCTGTGGGACAGAGAAACAAAGTGAGCATCAGCTTGAAAGGTGGGTTGGTGAGACTTGGGTGGGTCATGGGGCAGTGGGAGAGTGCTTTGGTAGCAAAAACGTCTCCACAGGCTGCAAGGCTGGTAAGGGGGAAAAGGTGCTGATTTACCTGGGGCAGAAGACATGCCTAGATAAAACTCCAGCAACCTGCAATGCTGCTAGTTTTATTTTACGAATTTATGAAGAATTACTGCCTTAAATAATCACTATCAATTATGTTATAAGCCAGTTGTGTTTCCCTTTAGAAGACTTGTTACTGATGCCTTTGCAACCCGTGTGTGGAAACCCTTCCTTTCCCATACGGGAGTCTCTTGCAATAGCTGTATGTTAGCCACACAGTGCTTAAATTAAATTCCCCCTTCCACCTCTCTCCTTTTCCTGCCCTTCAGAGGCCATGCACTGCAAAAAATGCAACTCCCTCTCTTCTCTCCCTGTGCAATGAATTCAAGAAACTTGCTATTAAGTGTCGAGGTGACTCTCTGTGAGCTGAGCAGTGGCACCAGGTATTGATCAGCACCATCAGCTGCTGCGCGGGAGCACTAAAACACTGAATCACTTTTATCTTTAACAGTCCCTTGCATTTCAATTTTCATTTTTTTTGCTTTCAGAGTAGCTGAGCTGTGGTTTGGTGATTACAAACCTGTTGTCAGTGCAGTTGGGAACCAGAGAAAACACACAGGTGATAAATATTTAACAGCAGGAACTAGTAGGAACATCATTATAAGGTTACAAGGATGAAAAATTAAGCCTTGATTTTTATCCCCTCTTGAAAATGTTTTCTGGAAGCACTGGCATGCATACTTAAAAAAAAATAATAAATGAAAATAAATAAAAACAGAAGTCACTGCTTCATTTTAGAAACCTTTTTCATGGACCCTTCCTGCTAAAGCAAAATTCAGGACAAAGTCCAGGCAAAAGGGGAACTAAAGTGGAAGCAGTCATCGTGAGACTTCCAGCACAGTTCTGTCATACCCTTATGCTGTACATTACATCATTCCTGGGAATTTATTATTATATTATTTCAGCTTTTTCATTTGCATTTTAGTGGATAAATATTGTGGGGACTTAAAAAGCCAGCTGCACTGCAGTGAATTATTTGTGAAAACAAAACCAGTCTAAATCTGCCACCCTCCCATCTTTCTTCTGCCCAAGGAGTGAAGCAACGCCTACTGAACTCAGGGCTGCTGCTGGTTGCATTAGGTCCTAAGGTTGTCGCATTATAAAACTCTCTGGGCAAAATGGGTTCACACAGGAGGTTTAACACTACAGTTGAGATTAAAACTGATCCAAATTTAACCTGGGTATCAATTTAACAGCAGGTTCAACAGTGTGAGCTGTTTGGTCAGACTCTGTAGGTACAGGAAGACAATAAAGCATGGAGTTCCCCAGCCTCAAATCATAGTCTGAGTCTATAACTTTGAGCAGGGTGATTTTCTTTGTCATTCTGTCTTTTTATTGGCCTACGAAAAAAGACAGAAGGAAAACAGAAGAAAACCCATTATCAAGGAAATTAGAGGGTTACAATTTTTCTGTCCTAAGTTCCGAAAAAAATGGGGGAATGGCACTTTTCAGGAACCACTATTACATTCCTCTGGCCACCTGTCAGTCCCATAGATTTAAAAGCATTTTGACTGCATACAGGCACAAGATTGGATTCCATCCTCACTGAGCACAGTTGCATGGAGGAATAAACGTGGTATTAGGAAACATTTTTACATGAATATTATTTCCAATAAATGAAAAAGTAAAGTAAAAGCAAAACAAGTCCCAATCATCAAAGCAGATGCTTTATATACATATATATACACACACATATATATGTACTAGAAAGAAAATTGCCAAAATATTGGTAAGTGTCAAATAATATTTAATGGAAGATTCTCCATATCTCTATTTAGCTATTTATATCTTCCTCCATGCTGATAGAACTAATATATTATGCCATACGCATATACATACGCAAAACATCTTAGAGATTATAGTGAATTCACTTTTCAGGCCTGAATCCTAAAAAAGCCAGATGCAGGTCTGCTTTGGAACAGATGAAAGAAAAACCGCATCAACTCTGAGCCTGCATGTTTAAGCCTACTTATACAGTGCTCTAGGGAATTCTTCTGTTAATCACAGGGGAGGGAATGGGAAAGGTCTTTCATTACTAATCATAAAAAAAGCCACCTGCTTGGTGACTCAGCAAATCTTGATTACGATAGTATTGGGAGAAAGCGCACAACTCAATAGTTTAAATGCAAATATAGTCCTCTCTCTTTTTTTTTTTTGCAAGGAAGAAATAATCTTATTTGTTGACAAAACAGATAGCTATATATTTATGACAAGAAAAGGACTGCTATCAGGCAAAGAGTCTGCTTGGGTGAACAACTAGGAAATGATGGAAGAATGGTCAAAATCAACTGGAGGCAGCAAGCAAAACAGAGCATTCATCACTACCTCTCGTAGTGCAAACTATCAAGCTTTGAAAGTCAACTGTCAATTCTGAAAAGCCTCATGCATGTGCTTAAAATCTGGCTCCGAGTAAACTAACAAGATTAAGATAATTATAAGAAAGGCTAATGTCTCATCAAACTGATTAGGCTGATTATGCTCATGCACTCTGAAATCCACACTTCAAATTTATTTTTGTAATACCTAAATAGTAACTTGAATTAACAATAATATCATTAAGATTTTATTAATAAGAAACTTCATTTAAACACCACCTTGCAATCTTTCCCAAGAAATTAGGAACATTATTAGTGCTGTTGAACAGTTACAAAGCATACTGATTAGTGATGTGCGGGTTCAAGAGGTTCTCCTCTGCTTTCACATGCTGTGCAAAGTGAACAAAAACCTTTCCTACAAAATTCTGCTCAAATGCGTGCAGAATATTGCACTGAAATTTTGTACTGCTGAATTCCCCACACATGGAGGTAAGACACTGACTAAACTAAAGTTAAACACACTCGCTGAAAACCACCCCGCAAGATGCTTTAACGCAGAAGTAGGTCTCTGACATTTCTTTCCCCATGTTTGTTATCTTCCTCCAAGGGAAACACAGCTGTCTAGTGCCTCTTTACCCCTGCCCAGAGAGTAAGAAAGAAATTATTCTATATACTTTTGACATTAAAAATCAATGGGACAGCAAAAGAAGAAAAAAGTAACCAACGCTGCAGGATGACCCTGAATTACAGTGTAAATGGTTCGGCTGCATGTGTCTCCCCTGACAAGAGTATTAAGTTCTACTTTGCCTTGCCCCAAGCCCAAAGATCCTGACTAATGTAGGATGATTTTTGTACTTATTTGCCAATTAAAAAAACCAACAAACCCACAAAAATGCCAGAAGACTTATTGAGCCAACAAGCTCCATTATTTCTTGGCAGACTTACAGTTTAGGAAGAAGGTTTGAAGCAGGACTATCATACCTCCATGTTTCCCTCAATAACAGACCTCTTTCCACTGGAAATTACACCTGAGCAGAATTAGGTGACCCTGGAAATCTGAGGTTTGCAGGTGTCCAGCTGCTGGACCTGCACTGTGCCTGAGCAGATGACCCCCACGACTCGGCATGGCTCTTTGGCATGTGCTGCTACAGGGCTGGCCTCTACTCAGTGTTTTTCTTATGGTGTCATATTTTACCTTTTTTTTGTTTCCTAGTCCTTCTTGTTATATTCCAGATTTGGGAGGGAGGCAGTGAAAGCCTCGAACAGGTCACTACTTTCTCAAACAGAATGAAACCATACTGGTTTACATGTAAAAGCACTGTCATGAGGCGACAATGCCATCCCTTCAAGTGTTTCCTAACCCAGTGAAGGATGTAACGAAAAACAGTGGTAGAAGCTGAAGTCATGGAAATGGAGATGAGAAATTACACTTACTGTGAATGATCATCAGATGGTGGAACAAACTACAACAGAGAGCAGTGGGTTCAGCATCCTTGATGCTTGGAGATCAAGACCACCTTTCTAGAACATGCACAAACACTAACTATGCTTTAATCACACTTAAGCAGCCAGCTTCAGCTAGGGATAAACTGGTGGAAAATATGGCCATTGATAAGCAGGAAGCCACATTACAGGGCACTGCACCCATCTAGCCTTCAGGTATATGAAATACTGAGGAGGAGGAGGAGGAGGTCTGGAAGCCAGGGTGATAGTATGGTGGCCTGATGCCCACTAACAGACCTGAGAGTCCCAGAGGTTTGCTCCCTGGGACCTGGCAACACAGTATGTAAGAGATCTGAAAATAATCACATTATGATTAATAATTAAGTACCCCATGGGGTACTAAATACCTCATAATATAAATAAAAGACGTGGTGATTTTAGGAGTTTACAGTTAAATGTTAGACATCATGTAACGAGCATTAGTAAACAGAAGGGAGAGAACAAGACGAAGCAAAACAATGCCTGGAAGTGATACATTCATTAAGTTTTAGCATGCAGGCATCTTTGTGACTTAATTAAAGTTTTTAGGGTGTGAATTGCTTCAATTATAGTGATCCATCATTGCATAGATCAAAAAAGAAAGGAGCTTTAATTTCAATAAAAATATTTATACATGAAACAAACAAAACATGACCAGAATTAAGGACTGCTTACATGAATAGAAACTGCTTCTTGTTAGAGACAGGATCCCCGCATGCACTTTTGGTGAAAGTACATCCACTCAACAACTCAGTGATTTGTGGCACTGGGCAATATGTGACTATGAAAAAATACAGTTTCTATTCATAGGATCAAAAAGGAAACACCACAGCATAGCACACACAAGGAGGATGTAAACTCACTCTAACTAATCAAAGCAGCATATGTTCTCACAAGAAATCCTACGTCACTTACACCAATGAATAACTTACAGATCAGGTTTTTATTTTAAATGTGTGATTTCAAATAATCAAGATCAGATATTTGTATGATTGTTAGAAAAAGAATACACTTGCACGGTAGTTTTTGCCCTATTTAACTTGGAGATTCTCTATTTAGAAAGCAATTGTCAAAATCGATTGAGAAACCACTGAGGAAGAAGATATTAACGCTTCCCAATTCTGGAGGTCAATGTCCTGCCAAAGCTTATTGAGAGCACACAATGCTAAACCAATGACTCCACTGAAAAGAGAAAAACATTGTATAAGCTCCAGTAACCTCAGCATCACAGGAGGACATGATTAGTAATGTTTTCAGTGCAAAGGAAGAACATAACAGGGAGGTTTAACAGGAATTCAGACAGGTTATCACAATTAACACTGTCCTCATACCTTATTTAATGAGTGGGTATGCCATTTAAACTTCTTCATCTCCACAGGATCAGTTCTAAATCAGACTTAGCAGACCCACATGAGTGTAAAGCTGTATGCATTTAACCTGTGAAAAATACATTGATTTGTACCACTGACACCACTGTGTGATTGCATGACTTCAGGAAAGTCACTTAAGTTCTTTGTGACAAAGTTTGTACATCTCTAAGGATGAATTCTTAAACTGTATCTCTCAAAAGCAACTTAATTAGCTAATATTTGCACAGAAACTTGACATCTGGTGCTGAAATGCACTGGAGCGCAATACGCTGTTAGCATGTGCACACTAACACCCACCCTTTAATACAAACTTGAATGTCTTTTCTTGCATTACTAAATTTTTCTGTAGCTTCCATTAAAACTCTGCCTTAACGCTTAGTGATACAACTGACGCAGGTAGTGGTAAATGATGCCAGTCTGATACAGATGCTTATTCCTCAAACACGCTCAAAAGCCCAGAAGGTGCCAGCAGCAGCTGTCAACCCCATCAGCTTTTCAGTCTGAGTAGGGTATTGCATTGAATGACCTCCTTCCAAAACCTCAAATGTGGTTTAATAAAAGCTTAAACAATCTGAAATGATCCAAAGCCCCTTAAGACTGGGTAGTTTGTCTCAGTAAACGGCATATGGAAATTTTAATCAAAAACATATGGCTTTCCACAGTAACAATTATCCAACTTTGGCTAGAGTAATGAAAAATTTCCCCAAGTTTTACGTAAAAAAATCAGTCTTTATAGCAAAGAAGATTCAATTATAAGCAAAAGAGCTGTAGCCTTTTATCCTTTATTAGGACCTGCTTGGGTTTGTACTTTATTTATAAAATTTGGTAATTCTTTTTTTAAGCGACCACTAGATAACTCCCAGAAGTCAAAGTTTGCTCTTTTAAAGAAATATTTCACAGATGACATCAAAGCACAAGGAAACAAACAAGACCATCCTAGCTCACTTTCCCACAAGTTCCCGCTGGCAGGGGCAGTGTCATATTCAACCTCTGCTTTTTGTATTTATATCCCTTCTCATTTATAGCTCCACTGATTGTTGTATTGTTAAGACCTCTACCCAAGCAGAGTGGTTGCGCTGTTTGTACACGAGGCCCGCTTGGTTCCCATTATTGGCTGCAATATGGAAATAACTCAGCTGCTGAACTCAGCGTGCCCTGGAAACCAGACCAAAACAAGGAGGCTTCCCTCAGGAGGCTGCAAGTCTCAGGTCATTGGTGATTTGACAGAGAGATCCCGATTTTTTATGAGAGCTAAGCTCTGTTTTGCCTGCCTTTGTTTGCCGGAGGAGGGTTTCCATGGTTTGCTTTATTTTTTAATGCGCAGCGTATTTTTAGAATTCAAAATGCTTTTGTAATTATGTCCATTCTGAAATTAAGAGAGAACTTTCTATGCAAGAGGGCTATTTTATAGAACTATTAAACAAAACCAAAAATATTATAGAAAATTACATGAATAGTAAATGATTCAAATTGATGGTGACAGGTGTCTGCATGTCTTTTAGAAAGCCAATTTATGTGACTATATCATGCAGAAGGAAGCACTGCTCTACGTTGCCCTGAATGGCATACTGTCAAAAACTCATACACCATTAGTGAACCCTTTGTCATTACATTTAAGGGTTTTTTTCTAATGATTATAAAAGCAGTGTCAATGTTATTTTTATCTATTATACTTGTTTAACTGATATGAAACTATTTCTCCTTCTACTATACTCTAACAAAATCATACATACATCAATCACTTCTTTATACATCACTGAAGTTTAATTTCCAAAAGAAAACATGACTAATGTTCAGGCTTAGAGGAAAAAAAAAATGTTAGTGGCTTTTATGCTGATATATTTTACTTAAGGTCTATCTCTAGAGACTTTTGTAAAGCAAATTTGATAACATGTCAGTGATACTGCTCTACCGAGTTGTTGTTAACAGCAAGTAGCTACCAAAGCATAATACCTGTATCTGTATGTCTTTCTATATCTTCATATGGATCATTATTCCTTCAGAGTGAGATATTCAATGAACCTTGACAGAGGATGTATGTGATTGAAGGAAAAACAAGGGATTGTGACATGGGACCCAAGAATGCAACCACAGTATAATTCCAAAGGTCTTGCTGGTGCAGCTGCAGGATGGAAACAGATGCCTCTGAGCTGTGAGCACAACCCCCAGCTCCTCCTCACAGAAGAACCACAACCCTGGACTGAGCAAAACTGGGCTTGGCTGGAACAAAAAGAACCACAAGCAAGGAGACTACCTATATTAAACACATATAGTAAAACTCAGACATAACAGAGAGAGAAATCAATGAGAAAAAGTGGGTAATACAACAGTAGCAGCAAATGTAGAAAAATACCTGCAGTCAGCCCCAGCCATGGGGAAGACCACCCCCATCATGCTCTCCTAACAAAGCAACTCCAGAGGCTTGCAAGGGCTTGTAAGTGCCTCCTCCTGGGAAGGCTGCCACCACCCAGCTTGTGTCCTGGAGAAGCACAGGAAGGGAAAAGGGTAGGTGATACCCACCCACACTAGACTGTGTGCAGCATTGCAACCGTGTAGTTACTGGGAATTAGCAATAACTGGACACTATGCACTCTCCCCTTACTATCATTGTAACTGTACTAATAAGTCTTTGATTAGGTTACTAATATTTCAGTTAGATTATCAACAATCCTTGGATCAGCATATAAGGGGTTCTTTTAGTCCATATATCTTTCACCCTTGAAACTCAGTTGAACTTTGGATACAAGAAACTTGAATGGTTAAAAATGAATCTGATAATTTAAGAATTGACAAATTAGAAAGCTAAACTTGTCCACTGGCAATTTTGGGCATTCTATAGGGGACAAAACACCACCTTTACTACATATATTAAATTAAATTCAAAGCACCCATACAATAGCAAGTAAAGTGTATAGTTAAGGAGTAATTACCTCTTCATATACGTGAAATGCACAATCCACTTAGGTACACAGATACAGCCAAGACACCTAAAATCAATTTTCAAGCATGACTTAAAAGAGATTTACGGAGCATAATGAGGTTTGCCTTCTCATACCCCTTCTATAACTTTAAGATGATCCCAGCAATCTGAAATTTAGAATGATGTTTAAGGTCATATTCAGTCGAATTGAAGTCAACAGAATTTTTTTTTTTTTTATTAAAGACTTATTTCAAGGGGAATCTGAATAGGTTGGCAATGACATCTCACGGAACAAAAAAACTGACCAGAAGGATTGGCCAAATCTTCCTGGTTCAGACTGAATAAAGAACCTTCTACCAAGAGATAGCTTGTATGCCCTCTTCCAAATTGTTTTCATCACATTTGCATAGCTTTCCACATACAACAGAGCATACTTTCATATCCTGGACAAAATACACAACCAGATGGAGACAGAAGTCATTTGCATCGCTGTCCATGGAATAATATGACTTCATTGGCTGTAGACTATAAACTATGCTAATTTGGCCCGTAAAATAGTCTTGAAGATGAGATTCTAGTGCATCTCAATCAATTTCAGATTTTAGAGGACATTGGTTTGAAGAAATCATAGCCTGTCTATATGAAGGCAGGCTGAAAGCACTTTAACTGATGACTAGCACCCACAAAAGCATTAAAGCTTTTTGCTCTCGAAACACTTGACAAGATTTGCCTCCTGATATTTATGGCTCTAATATCTCTAAACACTGTCTCTATAAAACCTGTGCCTGACTTTTTAAAAGCAGGGTTTTATGTCATCCCTTTCACAAATACACAAAGATTTAGTTCTTCTGCCCATGTCCTTGCTGCTGTGTGAAGACTACACAGCGGACTATGCAGCTCAAAATAAAACCTCCTTTGATATGGAGCTTAACAGAATTTTAGTTTAAGAGCTGGTGTTCTAATGAAGAATTTTTAGAGTCACTGATTTCAGAAATAGTTTGCAAGTCTGGGGATGAAAGCTTTCTAATTTGACCTTTAGAACAGAAATTTCACTAGGATTTCTACTTCACTGGAAAAAAAGAAAGTTTTAGAGGTAAACATCTTGCCATTTTGCTACCCTGCCTCTCCTTTGGAAAATATTTTTGGTTGGACTTGATTACTGTAGGCATTAAACAAGGTATTGCCTGTGCATCTTTACCAAGTGGCCAGGTCCAGTTTGGCCTTCTAGACCTTTCTCTTCCCTGATCTTTCCTGCACAGAAACTGCTACCATTCTCACAAGATGCAAAAATTCTCAGATGAGCCTTTGCCATGGGGGCATTTGCAGCCAGAGGATTTTCATGGTGGGGTTTGCTCCGAAGGGTCAACTTAGCTACATGATGAGAAGTGTAGCTGGAGGAGTTGCAGGTTTGAACCCAAACCAGATGTTCTCAGAGGAGGCATGTTGCCTCCTGCCAGGCAGAAGGGCTTGCAGCTCCTCCTGTCTGAGACAGGAGTGAGCTGCAAATGGCCACACTCGTGTTAGGAAAAGAGAAAGCTGGTGTGTTGACATGCAAGCCAAGATCCTGCTTTTCTCCCAAGCCTTCCCTGCTCTCCCCGTCACATCTCTGACCTATGTATCATCTTGGACTTTGACATCTCTATCTGGGTTCTCATATTGAGACTATGTTTAAATCTTGCCAAGCCTTTCTGACTACCATCTATCAAAGACAGACTGATTTGTCTACCTGAACGGCTAAAATTCCTCCTCAGGCTTTTACCTTGCATCCCAAAGACTGTGGCAGCTTTTTCTCAAGTATTATCAATGCCACTGGCCAACATACAGCTGCGGGAGTCATGGATCCTCATGCCATGCTCAGCCCACTTTCTCCTTCCTCTGGCACACCAAGCACGAGCTGCTTGTCCTCACCAGGATGGCTCCTCCTGACACACTGTATCCTCAGCACCTTGCTGGGATTCGATTCCTGCTTCCAAACAGGCAACAAGGCAGCCCCAGTACTTTTTTTTGCCTTCTTCATGCCATTCATCTTACTGGGGAACAGGGGCTTTTAGCAGTACCTGCAAGGCACCCACTGTTCTCTTTCCAAATCAAATCACTCTATGATGTCACCAAAAAAAAAAGAAAAAAATCCTCCTTGACTTTATGTTCCATTTCATAAAAGCCACCTGTTTACTATCCTTCTATTGGAAATATTTCAAATGTTGTTCATTTTGAAGCAACTCTCCTGCTTGAGACAAAATGCTGAGGAGTCAGAAAACCTTATTTTATTACTTTAATCTGGAAAATCTGGGCAGACATTTCCCCTTGGGTTGACTTGAATGGAGTTACTTCACTCAGAATTTTTTTATATTTTCCTAGCAAAACAATGTGTTATTTGCACACCTTCTTCCAGCACTGATGATTTTGCTATAGCCAGAAAGCAGTACTTCTATCTGCAGCAGGAGATACCACACAGCCCTCTCTCACTTTAGCATTAACATTGCAGATGCCTCATGTGTTCCCCACCGGAGCATGCTATGCTGCACCTTCTTACTTTGTGCAGCTAAATGAATGCAAATTCAGACCCCAAATAATGTAAAATAATGTGACACAAGCTCACTGAGCTAGAAGTTTCAAAGAACAATTTCCCTTTACTTGATAGAAACACAAACGAAAAAGACCCCACAGAGATCCTGATCCTCAGAGGGTTATATCTGGTGGTTCAGCTTGCCTATGGAAATGCACATTATGATGCGAGGCAGCATCTCTTAGAGAGGAGATATTTTTTCATTCTGTTCATCTCTCATGTCTAATGAATTATGAAATGGCAGTCACGTTTGTTGCAGACAGGAAAACTAACATGGGACAACTTTTGACAAACATATTTAAAGCTCTGCTGTCCTTTGCATGCCAACACTGATTCTCTGGCTTTGCTTTCCAGAAGGAAAATAAGAAACAAAAAATAAAACAATGAAAAAGCAGCCACTAGGATAAAATTGTTCTGCATTGGCATTGCATCCCATCAACAGAAATTTTCTTAGAGAGTCCACCTCTGGTCTTTGGGTATAGTCTGCGCTTGACCAGGGGGTCCTGTAACTGCTATTTTTCATAAATTTAAAGACAATACTGATTTGTATTGACATAGAATCAGTAAGGATCAACTGAAGGATAATAATTATTTCTTCAAACTAGACAAACAGCATTATTTCATTTGACAGACCAGGGGATTTAGAGCCAAAAGGGGAGGTGTTACAAGAAGCATCCTAATAACTGAGAAAATAACATAGACCTCAATTCCTTGTCCTATTCTCTATCCACTGGACTTAAAAGACCAGAAAAAGTGATTAAAATATGCCATCAAAACATATGCTTACGGCTCTTCAGATGTTTGTGCCACTCTAGGATCAGTTTTTGGAAGATGTTTGGAAAGACTTGTAACGGGAGAGAACCCAGACCAAAAGAAGCCTTAGTTGCAACCACAGACGTTTATGTGGTTTGAGGCTCATCAGGGATCTCCTGGACAGACCTGACGAGCCTCTAATGTCTGTAATGGAGAGAGCGAGCAGGTGAAGAGTACTTGTTCTGGAAATGATGCCCCAAACTCACTCCTGAAGGATAAAAGAGTGATGATGATGGATGTGTATGTGAAATCACAAGCAAGGACCACTGCGTGGGGACACAGCATGACTCTACCCTGGCTGCTTAGGAATATTTTGCAGGCAAAGTCTCTACAGGATTGCTAATAAAAATTTCACGATATTAACGTTTCAAGGAAATATCCTTATGAACTCTAATAATTATCCACAAGTCCAGAGGGAAAAATTTCTCTTAAATTTATGAGTTTGCAGTTGGTCATATCCCATTTTGTCTTTGCAAGAAAGTATGGTTCAATCTCGCTGAAAAACCGAGTTCCCTGAAGGGTCACTGCACTCTCGAGGATACTGCTTTATATTGGCATCTACATTTCCAGGCTATTATTTCATTTATTGTCAAAATAATAATTTAAATTTGAAATTTATTTTCCTCTCTCATTTATGCATCATTCTAGCTGTCATCAGAATAAGCCAGCTGGACATCAGTGGTTTGCAGAGGTAAGGCTGTACTCAATAAAGGTAGCTGGGCTATATTCTCAAGTTATGCCAAAATGAAACTGGAATATCATCTACATAGCTATTCAACTGTTCCTATCCTTGGCTTTGATTTAAGAAAAAATGCTCAGAAAAGTATTCTGTAAATATAGTCACAGTCAGAGGATTAATACTACTGCTAAGGACACATTAATATTCCCAGCATACTACTATTCTTGCTTTTACCCTTCAAAGAGTGGAATAGCCGTCAAATGATGTGCACTGATTCTCTAATAACCTAGTGGTAAGCAGCCAAACAGGCCACTGACAGGAACTACCTTGCTGGTAATACAGACGAGTTGAAAAGGCTTCAGGAATGAGAGAGAGAATGGGAAATTTTTGCTGATAAATAGCACAGTATCAGATCCTGCACAAAGCCAAAGCAAAAGTAGGGAAAGATGGACAAAATCTTGCTCTCTCTATAGCTTACTGTGGGTGCTTTACACTGTTTTCTTTATGGCCTATGCATTAAGCATATAAAAAGAAAGGTGGTATTAAGTTAACAGGTGAGATGTCAAAGTGAAGTGAATTAAGCCTAAGGTCAGAAGATCTTCAAATGCAGAGAGATCTACTCTATTTCAAAGTGAAATCATCCCAAATACCTGGGCTTAGAACCTGACTACTTACTGCTTCATTCAGAACATCAGAGAAAACAAGAAATCTCTCTTTTTATTCCATTCCAGGTCGTTGGAGTCTTCCACAGCACCCTGACATGATTTAGCACAAAGATAGTTTTCTCAAGACTAGAAAGAGTTTCATGTAACAGCAGAGCTTTTTTCAAAGAAAGCTTACATCCTGGATCTTGGCACACTGGCACCAAATTGGTCCATTTAACTGTTCATTTTACGCAAACACCTACATCTACACTTAGTTCTTAAAGATCCAGCCCCTAGATAGAAAAACATACATATATTTTGAATATATGTTTTTTACGTATTAAAGGCAAAATTCATAAATAGGGAGAGAGACAGGAAAAAACCTGTCAAGCCTGTGCCTTGCTGTTCCCTAAATTTCTAAACCAGAAAAGAAACCGTGGCACTGTGACCAACCTGTGATCTTAAGCTCACTGCAGTGCGATGCCCAGAGGCACTGGCAGCAGCTCTCCTGCCACAGCCCTCAGACACCTCCCCATGCAACACTCCCTGCTATCAGCAGCACTATTTCTGCGTGATATAAACCGAAATACACTTCCTAAATAACAGTGTAGGCTTACAAGATTACTAGCTCTGGGAGAAGGTGCGCTGATTATTTACAAATGTCCTGTCACTGCTTTAAGTAATAATGTATTCACCTTATTTATAACCCTTGGGTGGAAACAAAGCAGGTATAAATTCCATGTTTCTGTTCTAAATTAAGGGTCTTTCTATAACAGATGAAAGTAAAGTAGGTTATGTATCTATCCTCTCCTACATACTCCCTGTTGGTCCTATTCATCAAAAGAAAAAAAAAAAAAAAGAAGAGCTTACGTGAGGTTTAGCCTAGTTTTCTGCCCATCGGAGACTGCGTGGCAAAGGTGCAGAGGTTGTGAGACAGTTCTCCAACACTGACAACTACACTTTGCACAGCTGCATTAAGACTTCAGAGGCTCTGAAAGGCTTCAAAGGGAAAAAAATGAGACAGCAAAAGAGATTTTGGTGTGTGTATGGGAAAGCAGGCCACATGAAGAAAACCGCTTCCTGAAGATGTAAGAAAAATTAAGAAAATGAAATTAATTAAGGCAGATTCATGGTCCCCATTCATGGGGATGTTATCTTTGAATTGTAATTGTACTCATGGGCACAGCACACTGACAAAAATGCCAGGAAAAAGTGAGTTAACCTACGGGAAGGGCTGCAGATTTGAAGTCCAGGCTCTGAAAAAGTAGAAGGAGTGCCTGAGCAAGAAATAGCTGAGCGTGGTATTTCAATATTGGGGTGAAAACCAGCCTTGGAGCACAGGCACACATGTTCAGCGGTGGTGGCTGCAGGCAGGGCTGCCATGTGCAGGCAGGCATGGGTGCTTCCCCTACCTTAGTGCAGGTGGGCAGGTCCCACCCAGGATTCTGAAACCCCACAGGGTTTTTTTACAAGTGCTCTCACAAAGAACCAGAACAAGGAAGGAGCCAGGAAAATGTGCCAAAAATGGATTTCTTCCCTTCACAAGCAGAAAAACCTTGAAAAAATAAACTTTCCAAAGAGGATGAGCACAGATGACCAATGGGCTGCTGAGGGGTGAGTAGAGCCGTGCACACCCACTGTCCCAGCTGCAGCTCAACTCCTGAAAAAGCCAACCCAAACTCTCCGTCTCCTTAATTTCCAGGATGTTTAAAACACGTCATTTTTTCTCAACAGTCAGACGTTAGTAATCACTGCGGAAATGATTTAATTTGCGTGCCAAATGCCTCATTCAGCCGAGCGGCAGTGCATTACTTCATTGATCAATCAATGCGATTGTTGTTGCGCTTGTTTGTTTAGGCAAGGCGAGGCAGATACTTTGGCGGTTCTCTGAAAATGTTTTCATTATTAATTGTTCTTGAAAGAATTTCTTCATTGATCATTTAATCTCCAAAAGAAAATGAATGCACTTCAGGGCAATAAGAGGGTAACAACAGTAAAGAATTTGAACAGCAATTATAATTTGTTTCTAAGCAACTAATAGCAAAAATTATGGGATTTGCTCGGGTACAAGATATAACAGGAAATACTCCAACAATGGGAATATTCAAAAAAATCCTTTTCAGTATAATGTTGGGAGTAATTTTCTTTTTCTACCATCACAGTGAAATTATTTTGGGATGGTAGGTCAAAGCCCCAAAGTATTCTCATTACAACCACATTATTACTGTATTTTATGCTGCCATTTGCACTGCACAGTGCTGAGTCCTAGCTGCTAATTCATGCGTAACAACTATTTTCAAAGAAACACTTCTATAAAACAAATTCCTTTAATAAAGTGTGCGGGGAAACAGTTTTCAGAAACAATAGTGTGAATCCCTGCAGTTAGGACTATGTTCACAGCAATGAAGAAGAAAGTTAAGAGTTTCTATAAATGAATAGGTAAGTCTGAGGCTGCTGCCCTGGTTAGCGGTGGAAAGAAACCCACCTCCAAACCCTGCCCTCCAGGCACAGTTTAATCTTCAAACACAGTAAAACCAGTTCAGGCTAAATTCCACACACAAAATTGGACATTTTGCTTGACCGGGGTTGTCTGCAGGAGGAGGAGGAGACCCTTCCCTCTTCATCTTTGTCTCATCTGTCTGAGCTCCCAGGGGCAGCACAGTGACGCTTTGCTGCTGCTGCTGCTCCAGCATCCTCTGAGGACACCTCCCTTCAGTCCCATCACCACCTCTCTTGGGGCCTCATTTCTGTTGTAAAAACTGGTTTCTCAGGCCCCTGGACATCTCAGTATCATTTTTGCCAACTGCAGAAAATTCCCACAGCATTATCATGGACCTGTTAAGTTGCAGATTTGAAGGAAACTCCATAGAAAACTGCTATGGGTTGGAAAGGCACCGATTTCAGAGAAGTGTCTCTGTGCAGAGCGGGAGGAAGGACACCAACCATCCTCCCAGCGTGGGGGTGCAACAATGTGGAAAATGCTAAAAACCCCTGAAAAGTAGATCCCATTTCTCTAACAGCTCATGTTTCACAGACATCACTTTTAGGCAGTTTTTATAACAACAGGGGGCAAAACAATGGTATGACTGAAAAACTACACCAATTTGAACTTGTATTTTCCTCTTTGGATACTCATTTCAAAATCAGCAGCATGTGACAAACATCGGTACCAACGGAAAAGGCAACAGCTACTGCAAGGCTACTCACCCACTCTCCAGAGGGTTTGTTTTTAAACCAGCATTACTGCAGGTAGCACTGTCTTTGTGCATTTTCAGGCTAAACTGCAAATCCTGATGAGGAGTTAAGGGCCAAATTGAGTCTAGTTATCACAGCAGGGAAAGGATATCCTCATCTACCAGCACTGGGGATGGCTCCATGGAAGAACACAGGGCTCATCTGCCAGGAGAGCAGAGGGGAGCCTTGGCCCCATCCTGGGGACACATTAGCTGCTGCAGGTGGAAGCGGTGATGGAGCAGACACAGTCTGGAGATCCCTGGGATGGGGTGCACAGGGGGTGTCCAGACTGACCCCCTGCACTGCTCCTAGAGAAATGCAAAAATGTCTGGTTTCAAAGCTTTGGTGGTAAAAAAAAAATCTGTGGCCTCAGCGAGGTAAAATAAATATCAAAATTAATCTCTAATTAGATATATTATTCTATAGGTGCTCATAAATAATCTGAAATGTAAGATAGTAATTGCTATTCTCTTTGCTGGGAAGAGTCCTGTCTCACCTATCCCACGGCACCAACGTGATCACATAAAAAAAAGATCTGGACATCACTTGGCAAAGAATTACAAACAGAAGGGAAAACCTTACGCAGTCCTATTTCCTCTGAACCAAATTCCACCAGTGTTGCTCATTTTGAACAGGTTTGACAGTCAGTCCCTTTCTGCTTTACAAACAGTTTGGTAAACAAGAGCAAACCCAAAGACAGTAGACAAGAGTCACAAGTCACGTGGATGATAGCACTCTCCATGGTCACCCACACGTGGTGATAGACTGGGGGCTTCTGCAAAGACATTTCTGGTGAAAAGATATCAGGCTCACCTTCCAAAAAGCACAATCCTTTTGGACATCTACCATACTCAATAGTCAACAGAAGAGGGAGGAAAAGGAATGAAAGCCTTTGGGTCATTGTCTGCAAAGGGTGTGGAGTAAAAGCATCCTCTGCATGATCAGTAGTAGCTGCTAGCAGGTAAGATTAGCACTAGCAGAGGCCACCAAAATAAGTGAAACTAAATCATATTACATAGTCCTCCAAATACACACCCCTGAGAACGGTCTGCAAATGTGCAGAACAGGCTGGTGAGCTTCTCTAAGGGCGGGCATCGATGCTGCCTCGCACTGGGGATAGACAAACTCTTGAAGACTTTCCCAGGACTCTATTTTGTGATGTTATGTCTATGGAGGTGTGGGTATAAATGCAACTTTCAGCACCTGTGTGCAGTAATGTTCCATTCTGTAAAATATTTCAGTCAGTAGAAATAATTTTGCAAGGACTCTCGTTAAAAGCGCATCCCGCTCACGGCGTACCGCTCCGCTCCGAGCTGCACTGCTCTCCTGCCCGCAGCCCAGAGCCGCTCAGCACCTTCGTGTCATGCCAAAGGGAGCAGGAGCTGAGCGGGTGGAACAACTTGCAAATTCATCACTTTGTGAGGGGTATGGTCCAGCTCTGGTGCCATTAAAGATCAATACAAGTTCTATCTTTGACTTAAACGGAAGCAGGATCTGGGCCATAGTAAATAGATTTAATCATATGTCTGAAATGGGTGGGTACATCTCTAAACTGCCACATCAGAGCTGCACTTCTTTCCAGGCAGGACTTCTTATTGATTTCAGTGTTATTTCTGAACAAAAACTACGGTACAGTGAATAAAATTGTCAAGCTAAGTCCCAATCCCTAAAATAAAAAGCACATCATTTAATCTAGTTCAGCTGTGTTTTTGTATATCATTTTGGAAAAGCCATTATTAGAATCCATACTCAAGAGTTTAAAGCTTTTTTTATTTTCTGAGAGCCTGTATTGCTATAAGCACAAGGTTTAGGGTATCATTAATCCATATTCTGTTACCGTGGCACAGCAGATTTCTCACTTTCTGAAAATATGTTCAATTTCAGAGACAACTAGCATTGGGGGGAAAAAAAAAAGAAAAAAGAACAAATTTGAAATGTAAATGGCATATCACAAAGCAAGTATTGGGGGAAAATATTAGCACTTTTATTGTAATGAGTTTGTAACCTAAATACATATTTCAAGGATTAAATTGCTGACCCTCTCTGACCTCCACAGGAGGTTGAATAGCTAGATCGCAGTTTAATCTTCACTGAGAATGCTAGAGAAGAATAATATAGCCCTTGAAGAATGAATGAACATATATTACTGATGCCCCAAGATTCAGAATTTAACTCTTAAGAGGAGGGCAAAAAACCCTCAAAACCCCAGACATTAGTCTCAAAAGACCCGGCAATAACTTTCTTCAGAAATAAAAATGAGATAACACAAAAATCACACAATGCACGATCGGGATGGAAAATAAGAGCTTGTTTGAGGGGAAGCTACGGACAGGTTAAGCAGTACAGTCCTGAGACTCTAACCAAATTGCTTTCCACAGCCAAGTCAAAATATGTGAAATAGCAGGGCATAAGAGACCAAGCTGAAGTGCTGGAGCTGGGTCAGAGACTGCACATGCAATCTAGGTGTCAGACAAGGGTGTAAATTCAAGGGAAAAAACTTGATAAAAGGGAAAAATCCTGAGGGAGCAACTGAGAGCAAACAGGTTTATGAGAGCTCTGCAGCAGCTAGAATGAGTCCTCCCCATACAGTGTTTTAGGTTATTCCACGCAGAAGCTACAGAAGGCCATTCAAAAATGTTCATGTTTCGAATAAAACCACATAAAGGCAAGTAGTTATATTAAGCAGTGCTACTGCATCCCCATGTCTTGGACATCAAGGCTGAAAACCAGGCATTCGTAATATAGATGCCAGTTTTTACTGGTTCTTAGAGGCTTTTGTAATAAACTTAAACCAGTCTGTTTCATAATTCAGCTAATTCCAGTTGCAATCCCTTTGATACAAAAAGGACATTGAATTACTCGAGCGTGTCCAGAGAAGGGCAACGAAGCTGGTGCAGGGTCTGGAGCACATGTCGTACGAGGAGCGGCTGAGGGAACTGGGGGGGTTTAGTCTGGAGAAGAGGAGGCTGAGGGGAGACCTCATCGCCCTCTACAACTACCTGAAAGGAGGTTGCAGAGAGATGGGGATGAGCCTCTTTAACCAAGTAATAAGTGATAGAACAAGAGGTAATGGCCTCAAGTTGCATCAGGGAAGGTTTAGACTGGATATCAGGAAGTATTTCTTTCCAGAAGGGGTTGTTGGGTGTTGGAATGGGCTGCCCAGGGCAGTGGTGGAGTCCCCATCCCTGGAGGTGTTTAAGAGTTGGGTCAACATAGCGCTGAGGGATCTGGTATAGTTGGGAACTGTCAGTGTTAGGGTAATGGCTGGACTGGATGATCTTCAAGGTCTTTTCCAACCTAGATGATTCTGTGATTACACAAGACAAAATGACTTACTGCTTTGTGACAGCACAGAGACTACATTGATAAATGCTCATTTCTTTTATTTAATCCAAATGTTTCTAATCTGATTATGCTGTTTTAGCAATATAGAATAAATTTTAGGAATCAAAAATAATACATTTATTCAAGTTCCTCATCATTAACTGGAAAAGAACAAGCTTTGTTCTTGAATTCAATCTTCTTAACTAAGAATCAGTTAAACCAAATTTGTATTTGCTCAGCTAGAAAACTTGAAAGGTTTTTGCCAGATGTTATCATTCATTGAGATAGATAAATTAATCAGAATTTAATAAACACCCTGTAACTGAAACAAAGATAAAATGTTAAAGGTTTCTTATTTTTGTGCAAAATTCTCTGTGTTTGCAAGCTCTTGGTTAATAAGCACCTAACAATTTAAATAAGCAAGGAAGTTGATGTATTTTCACTCAAGTAGTCTGTGGCTAATTGCCAGCATCAGGATTCTCCCTTCTAGTCCCACATCCTGAACTTTGAAGTCTGGGACCAGAGCCTAAGGAGCTGCAACCTGGTACCAAGCTTGTCCTTAAATGACTGACTTCAGCAAACAGTATGGCCCCAGCCAAGGGGGTGCTGATGCATCTTTCATTAAGCTCTACTGAAAGTCCCAGCTCATCATTACTGATAGCTTCATGTCTGGGAACAGACTGCCTTGAACTCCTGCATGTGCGTGCAAGGTTGTTTCATAGCAGGTCCTGCTGTCATCGCTAAGCTGCTGTGGACACCTCTCCCAGGACAACGGCACAGAGAAATCACAGAGATGATGGATGAGTAAGCCCGTGGATATATTATCTGCCTTCACCTTCGCAACTACATGAGAAAAAAAGATGATCTGCGGTCCTGCATTATCATTTGCCCACTCTTAGAGACTCTACCCTGTACCTCAAAATGGCTTTACATAATTTCATATAATGCTAGTTCACATCAAGACCTGTGTCTTTTGTTGTCTTTAGCTTTTAACAAGAAGCAGCTACTTGAATAAATATAAAACAGCAACCCCAAATAAATACGAAGCAGCCTGTTTTGCCTTTTACACACAGAGTTACAAAATACCATCCATACTTGAAAGTACTTGTACCTAAGTACTGAAATGTAGGACTTGTGAAAACTATCATTGTGAATTTATTCCTTATAAAAAGTATGCTCATTCAAATATTTTGAAGCTTTAATTCTCCAAGGAAAGGAAAAATCAATGGTGAGATCACATCTGCCAGATACTTTCCTAGGTGGCCTCTTTCTAAAGAAGTAAGGCATTTTACCCTGCAGACTACATATAATTTTAGCTAAGTAATCATAAACCAAGGCATCTATTCCTCATTCACATCTCCCCTCTAAATCCAGGTGTTTTCTCTACTCCATGAACACCTCAGAGAATACCCCGGAACACATTAGAAGAAGTTAGGAAAGGAGGCACTGTGCTCACAGTTTTTCTTGCACGCTGCAGGAATGGAGACTGCGTTGTTACTTACAAGCAAACTGAAGCTTTGCTTCTCTGCTGACAATCTTTCCAAACGGGTTTGTTGCTACACACTGGTATGTTCCAGTATCTTGGGTTTTATTGGGATTATTGATCAACAGGTTGCCTTCCACCACGCTGTAGCGGTAATCCATACCGATGTCAATACTGGTTCCATTTAACTTCCAGCTATAGCACAAAATGCCAAAGTTAAATTCTGCTAATATTAATGGATACTCTTGGGTATTTGAAAATACAACATGAAGTAAATAAAGATTTAAAACATCTTTGACTACTTAATTAAAAAAAAGCACAAAAATGCAAATTTCCTGCGCAGTATTGAAATATTCCAGTATTTAACTAAAAGAGAAATATCCTTGACATATATTTCAGTCTCTGATATGATTAATGCTTCTGTAGTTGCTGCTCTTTGGAATTAATCATTTTGCAAGGGGAAGTCCCAGAAACAGGATCTTTAAACCATTCAAGTCCACCAAGATTTTTTTCCGCTGTCTGTTTTTTTATAAATTTAAGAAAATTCACTCACAGCAGATATTGTCACAAACCAGGGCACAGAGATTCTAGCTTCACATTGCCCCAGTTGCAGCAACCCTCATCCCCACCAGCTCTCAACGGAGCATGTAAGGGAGCCACAGCCGCATAGCAGCTACCTTTATCACTACGTACAGAGAAACGATTTGAATATGTTTGCACCAGTGAATCAACAGAGTTTATTGCATTAAATAGTTGGTCATGTCAGAAGACAGCACGGTGGCTGAGGTCTGACAACTCTAATCGGTTTCAGAGTGGCATTTACTTTGGTGAACAAAATGAGAAAGGCACTAAAGGAAAAAAACCCCATCAGCCTAAATGATTTACAGCAGCAGCATCACCGTAGCAGTAGAGCATCTTTTTTCTAAGGATCCCAAAGCAGTTAATAAAGCTGAAAACAATTAAGAGCTTTGTCCACGTTTATGGAAAAGGATGGTTAATCTGGGAGCCAAGACTATTTATAATCCCTTTGTAGCCTTTTTGAACTCTTGCCCAAATTTTGCAGTTGCTTTGCAATATGTGGTGATTTCCTGATGCCTGTTTTTTTTGTTATCAGCACTGTGGTAGATTCCAGGGGCATCACTGAGTTATATAGCACGACACACACAGGAGAAAGGCTCTTGGGAGACACTGCTGTAGCGTGGAGATCATGCTAACGAATAGTTAAACATTCAACAAACCCAATGGTTGGTCTGGGATTTCCTTTCACTTCGCAGCTCAGCTTCACTTTCTTTTCCTCTGAATCCAAGGGGAAGATCATGCTGTTGGGCTCCTGAAGGAAAACTGGCCCGTGCAGTGTGTTGTCGTCTGCATTAAACAGAGGAAAAATGTGAAAGATACGTGATGGAATCTCCATGTACTCAGTGTTAAAATATAAAACTGTACCTGAGCAGCAAGAGGCCGTGTATCATTCACCTTAGCAGTGATAATTACACTTTTTTATTTTAGAGCAGCCAAATTTTTCTTCCAAAAGCCATTGAACCTCAAGTGGAGTCAACATTCATGAAAATATCTGTGCACTAAATAAAGCACAGACTGAAACTTTACCCAAAGTTCAAATGAATGGGAATAGGCATGACCCTATTGTCATAGCAAAGCTCACTTCAAATCAGAATGCTTAGTTTCACCTTTAAAAACTGAAATATTTTCACCGTAAATTAAAGAACCGCATTATTAAATACAGCTACACAGTAATGTGAGCCAGAGGTTTGCCCTGGGAAGCCCCTCCATTACAACTGATTCTGTCATCCACGGACTGAAACCTTTTTGCAGTCACAGGGTGTAACTGAGCATCAGCCCCTCCGAGGGGACCCTGGGGCAGGTAAACCCTTTCACACCTTGTGCCCTTTCCCAGCTTTGATGCCGCAGGGACACCCCCATGCACCAGCCCCTGCCCCTCACTCACCTCCCCAGGGACAAAGGTGCGGGCAAGCATGTCACACGCTTGTGAGTATTAAAAACTCACTCTAAATATAGGTGAAGAGTGAAAATATTTTGGCAAAACAACCTGACACAAGCTTCACAGAGCTCAGCAGTCATTTCACAGCACTCCACCAGCCTGAGGTTAGGGATTACTTATAGGAACCTTCCTCGTATTGACTTTTGTTCTTTATTTTAAAAATACATTTTCATCTTTTGTGTTATTTTTTCATCTTATCAACTTACCCTTTTTCAAACCTGGAAGTAAGGGTGAGTGTTGCTAACAGGAATGGTGCTGAGGTACAGCTTTTCTCTGCCTGCCACTTTGCAGTTAGAGTACAGATTGTCACGTAATACGCCAGTATTGCTCAAAACACCCACAAAAAGTTACAACATAAATTCACTGCTTTCCATCCTGTTTGTATTAGACAGCTTTATTTTCACAATAGCTGTTCAGAACATAAAGGAAACCAACTTTTCTTCCCTGGAAAGATCAGATATCTTGATTTCACCAAGACTTTTTGGCTCATGAGTGTCAATTCCTGGCTGCTTCCCCTAAGTATAGTGCAAGTAAGGACCCAGTGAAACTGCCCATAGTCAGAAAGTCTTTTAGCTGAATGGACAGAGCCTTGCTTTAACAGTTTTCGAACATTTTCCAATCATGTTCTGCCCTAACACCTTTACAGCAGACTTCTGTTCTTGCAGAGTACCCAGGCGGCAATGGGCAATTGCATGGGCCATCAGGGTGCTGCTGCCAGCACCCATGGCTCCCTCGCTGCCGAGGGCAGGGGCTCTCAGGGACAGGAGGATGGATATCACTTTGGCCAGGCAGCCACACTGCTGTCTCATCTGTTGCCAGAAGTCCATCTTGATGGATGTGCAGGAAATTTGTGGGTACAGGAGGTCAGAGGAGAATGAATAAATAAAATATAAAGATGATGAGATGTACAAAAAAATAAGAAAGGAAAAGGAATGAACAGAAGACGTCCTCCTGATAGAATGAGGGTGAAAATGAATGCGTATAGCCCTCATATCCCCCTACACTGGGAAATCAGCTGGATTTATTAGGGACAGAACAATAGCTCTTTACTCCAGGGAGAAAATCCTGTCGTCTCCACAGAAGGATTTCAGAGAGACTCTGCCAGGAAGATTATAATGGAGCAACCTCTCCCCCATGTCTCCTCCCTCAGGCACCACCACAAAAGAGAATGCACTAAGTGTATAGTCATATCGGTCGTATTTATCTTTATTTTTAATTATATGTTAATGATACATGACTGAGACTTATCTATTATTGAAAACACATTTCACATAATCTCTAGCTTTAAATTATACCTGTGTGCAACTTACTGTTGCTGGCAGAAAAAGATAATAACCATAAAGCATATAGGGCTAGATTATGATATCCTGACTTGTTTCTGAGACCCAGGGCTGCTTCACTCTCATTCTCTGTAAGAAAGAATATTACAATCTGGCCCATAAAGATTATAGATCTGAGTACTATTATCAATGGGTTTGAAAACAAGAGAATTAAAATACATTTTAATTTATCCAGTTTTCTAATTGTAAAATACAGAAGCTGGCCTGGTGCTCAGGTCTTGTGTAAGAGTCGCTCCAGGTCCCCTTGGCAAGGAGCTTGGTTGTGCTGGGACAGGCACAAGACAGACCATCCCAGGTAAACAATTAGTGAACTGTGCTGACTCAGGGATGTGCTGCATGGCTCCATCATCTGCTTCACACCCACAAAGGACTCAAGTCACACTACGCTGTCATCTGCTGTTATTTCAATTATAGTGTGCCAATTTATATCGTATCACGTCACACTAAAGGTCAGATTCTTGGTCCTCCTCCCATTACAAGAAAATACACCTTGCATTAAAAAGTAGATAGATCACCTACTTGAGTTGGGAATCAGACACACAAACAAATCTAAGGGTCGAAATGTGTCCCCATACATCCAGAACATCACTTGGCTGCAGGATCAGGGCCCAGACTGTTACGGTGTAGCATCCTGGGGTGAGACACTGGTCTTCGAGGTATAATGAAACTGCTTCACATGATGCAATGAGGCGTTTGATGGGGAGTGACACTTGTAAGAAACATTACAATCTGCCTTTATAACCAGTAAGCCAAGTACAATTCAGAAAACACATCAGACAAAAGGTAGAGAACTAAGAAGGTAGAAATAGTCACAAACAGGTGAAAAGACTAAATAACTTAATTTGCTAAGCTAAAACAGAAGCTCACAAAAGATCAAATGAAACCACTCTCCAAATATTACATCTAACGCTGTTTAACATTCAACATTTATATGGCAAAAAAAACCCACTTGCCTTTCCTGTTAGCCAGCAAAAAGAAAAGCTCTGGTGCGACTGCTACTTGGCTTTCAAGAGAACAGCGTTGGGTAAGGCAGGGAGAAGCTCTGAAAGCAGCTGCTAGTGTATCGGGGGAATAGAAGAAGAGGATAAACCTTGCAACACTGGGTAGATAAAATTATTTTGAGTGCCTTTCTTCTTTCTCTTATTGCTGCCTGTGCATAACCAAGATAAGCAAGCCCAAACTATTTAATCTTCAGCCTGTAGAGTCCTTTTGCTACAGTCTAATGTGTGATTGAAGTCACTGCAGCCCAGATCCTAACGCAGTGTGTGACAAGAGTTGAGTCACAATACCTTACAGAAGAGGAGGACTTGGTTCAAAGAACACTAAGTAGTCACTAATGAATAAAACAAACTGCTGTCTACAGTCTTGCAGACAGAAACCTAAAACTACTTGTACCATAAGTCGTCCATTTCTGACTAACTTACATTACTGAGTACAAACAGATCTCAGATATTTAGTGTCAGCAGATGCAAATGCATTTGCTCTATTACACTGTCTGGTTTTGTGGGAGCAAAGCTTTGCTATCCAGATAACTTTAAATGTGAATTTTACTTTTTTTTTTTTTTAAATAAACATGGTAGTTTTATTTCTATTGCAATAACATTCAGGGATTTGCAATCACAGAGCGATTTTCAGCAATTGAGCAATCGCATTTTTAGCTTATCACAGATGAACACTACCAGCCACTTGATCCACAGAAACCCACCAACGCCGGGAGGTGCCTCTTTCCTGAGCTTCGCAGGCCTTTCCCTTGCCCTTTTTACCAGATTGCGTTCATTAGTCTCTCTTCTGGTCATTTAATTGAACAGTGCATATATGTACATATACACATGAAAGCTGCCCAGTTACTTTAGCTCACTTTGCTCTTTATGATATGCAGCAGCTACTGTGTAATCTGTGCTACTCTTTACACTTTGTTACTGTCCTGGGAAAATACAATAACTAACCTTCCTGGACAAGCTAACTCTTGAGACACTCTCCCAGTGACAGTTTTATTTTTCAGAGTTACGTTTCTTTTGCTCGAGCCTGAAATGAGTTAACTCAGATTGAACACTGAGCCACCCTCAGCTTAAGACAAGTTGCAAACAAGATTGGTTACCAAAAAACATTTTTTTCCCCTCTGTCAGATGAAACAAATGTACTACTGCTCTGGGTCTGCCTCCTTTGAGAGAAGTGTATTTCTTTCAGTAAGATGCAGATATAGCAAATTTCAGTAGATTTCACGATAAAAGAAACATTTTTAAACACAGTACGAGGTGTATGCCCATATGCTGTTGGACAGAATGTGACAGATAATTTAGAAGAACATTCTGCTATCCTAGCTTCTGTTGAGATACATATATTTTTTTTCCTAGTGAATCACAAAATCTATTAAAAAATGCCACATTATTTTAAATACATTCCAAATGAAGAGTATATTTACTGTGTCCCTCCAGTACCCCAAACTTGAGAGCAAGCACATCCAGTAGGATGGTAAATGCTTTTTGTCTTTCTGCACTTTTGAGGAATTGAAACATGAAGAATGTCAGCTGAGGTTAATTCACACAAACAGGTGAAACCATTCCTATTCTCTCTGAACATTAAGCCCAGTGACAGATATCGTTACCTAAATAGAACTGCTTTAATTTTCATTGAAAGTTATGGCCTATTTGAGAGAAGGTTTAATTGAATATTCCACACTGTAGGGGAAGATAATAACTAAACTGAAGAGAGAATTCTTGGAGTATATCCAGTATAAATGATAAAAATCCTTTCCTTGTTTGCTGCTGAGGGAATTGGTTTCTGCTACGTATGCTTGTGTGTTTTCATACAGCACTACAAATCGGTATTTCTTCAAGACAAAACTGCACCTTGGGAAGAGCAACTCTTCGGGAAACTGGAAAGTGAAATGGATAGGACAGCTCAAGGGCATCGCTGATTAACACAACAGCCTGCTCTTCAAGGCTAGTCAGCTGCATTACATCCTCCTGAGCAGGAAAAAACTAAATTGGATGGCTCGCTCTTTATTTTTTGCCTATCACTTCTATTAACATCAGCTACACACACAAATGGTACTAATGGCTTTGAAAATACAAGGAAGAAATTTTTACACCAGATAGTCCTACTACAAATAATTCTGTAGATTTCTCACTGAATGAGACTTGCTAAAGGTGCTTTCCATTCAAAAGAAACAAAAAATGTATTTTAAAAAAGGAGACTTAAAAAGTCCTGTATGAAGTGTTATTTTTAATGGATGGGCCTTGTAGCTCTGCATCTCTGGAGACAGTCACCAGCCTGACTCCACCGTTGGGCTGCTAAGTGTCCTGGCTTACCACTGCACCATGGCTGACCCACATGTTTAAGAAAGAAAAATGGTCAAGATGAACAAAGAGAACAAAACAACCACCAGATACTTTCACTGGGGGCAAAACTGAAACAAATGATGAGGCTCCTTCCCTCCTTCTCATCATCACCATCACCCCACCACTGCCTAAGATGCACTTTCTGCAGTTCTACTACAATACTCTGAACTGTGTGAGCAAAACACCCTCCCAGAGATCTTGTCCAAGACATCCTCTGCATGACTGCTTCTTGGGGTGAGAAGCTGGATGAGCAAGACAGCCACCATCTCTCTCCCAACCCCTGCACTAGGCTGCAAGATTGGGCTTGTTTTGCAGCACCCTACAAGTCTCCAACAGGGACCATGAGCCAGATGGCTCCTCCCGCTATCACCTCTCTTTTATGACATAGTTTTATTTCCCAGATTGCTGCTGTACCAAGTACAAGTGCAGTTAAAGTGGAAAGCCATGCTTGACGGGTGACACCTGATAGGCAAGCATCTGATACCCGAGTTCAAAAGCAGTGTCAGATATTCCTCAGAGACAGTAACGCAGCCATAATAATCCAGAGGCTCAGAAGACTGGAAGAAATATATCTTCACTCTCATAAATGCAGGCATGGAAGAGCCCCAGGATTTGAAATGGAGACAGTAGTGGTCTGACGACTCTCTTTACAAGTGATCCAAGTATCTGGAGCAGTTTGAATTAAAGGCAGGGTTAAACACATCCACCCCGACGGGAGTGTGCTCTGACCCCAGAGGGCAGCCTGGGGCCCATCAGTGAGGGGAGGTCAGCAGCCAGCCCACCAGCTGCCTCTGCCCGCGTCCTGCCATGCCGGAGCGGGCGAGCAAATGTCAACCACAGGTCAGGCTCCAGCTCGGGGAGTTCATCGCTGAAGCCTCTCATTCAGTCTAGCTGTCTGTACCACAGCAGTATCTTCATTTCACCTACTTAAATGCCACATGATTAATTATAGCAAATGTCATCAAGTTAGCGTTTTTCAAATAAAATCTTGCTACCTGTTCTGTACATGCAAAAGCAAGCAAGTTTTCCCTGTGCCTCGTCTACTGGGTCTAGACAGCCAGGAGGAGGCAATTCCCAATGCAGTGTAATGAGTGACTTGTCCTACAACAAAAAACATATTTAATAGAACGTAATTTGTGTTCTCTTAGTAAGTCAACAGCATGATTATCATCACAGATGTTCTCTTCAGTATATGAAAAAAGCACATTCCTCCATTACTGCAGAAAATCACAAGTTTCTTTACCAAGTGGCCTTTTCTCTGAGTCATCACAGCTAACATCAGGAAAATAAACAGATAAACTCACACTGCTCTGCTAAGGATGATATCAGCCCATGACAGAGCTATGAATAATTATAAGACAACAACAGTAATAATAATAATAAAAATAATAATAATACTAGTACAATAGAAGAGCACTGGGATATCTGCAGGTCCTCTGCCAAAAGATCAGTTACAAAAGATAACACAGAACCTGTTCATTAATGATCAGGTTATTTGTTGATCTCCAGTGCTGAAATAGTAGAAACACCAAAGGGATATTTTTGAAATATGCTTTTAAATACATAAATAATAATCAGGCTTGTTCTGATGTCTTGTAAGTTAAGCTCTAGCCCTGAGGAAATCATTCAGCAGAGTTATATATCCAACCCTAGAAACACAGGATTATGACAGGAAATTAAAATACTGTCCTTACCTAGCACACTACATCTATTGTTACCATTGGGCAGTAATAAAAAAAAAAAAAGTACAAACAAGCTCATTTTTCTTCTTGAAGTAACAAAGACATACGTTCTGGTTTTGAGATGAATAATATCACAGTTTCACCAAGGTTCTCAAAAGCTGCTGCATAACACATCTATTCTGAATTTGTTCAAACATACTCTGTCACCAGGAATAAGAACACTAAACCTGTGTATCTAAAAACCCACCATAAACTGTTTGTGCCTCTAGACTTAACTATGGGATGTAGACAGCTTAAATTACCTTTGTTGCACATGCAGCTCTCATGGATTTGGGCTGCAACCAGAAATCCACCCGCCAGGATGCCACCAGCATGTTGCTGCCCCGAGCCCATGACTTGGCTCTTCGGTTGCTGGATATATTTTCCTCAATTACTTTCTTCGTTCTCTCCTAACACCATCACTACAACAACTCATGGTATTGTGTCATTACTTAATTGGTCAAATCTGCTGGTTACAAGAGAAAAAATAGTCACTCTCTCACATTACCTCAGGTTCCATTTGTTTTACCAGTGTACACAGAGACAAAATGAACACGCTCAGAGCGAATAATCGCTGGGGCTATTACAACTCTCTCTGTGAATGGAAGTGAAATTACAGGTATGCTGGACATCACCTGCAAGGGCTGTGCTCATTCACCTTCACCTCCCTGCTACACACTTCACCATCTGCAGTTGAACATCTTGAAAATGACACTTGCCGATGCAAACGTCATTTTGCCTGTTTTTGAATATTGTATATTCAAGAATTGAGTTCAGAGCATCTCCAATGACTTGATTATATAAAGCCTTAGATGAAATACAGATGTTTAATCTGCTTCATGGTTTATGTATTTTTTAATTCTTTCAACTCAGGACATGACAGAATTTCAACCGAGGAGGTCAGTCAATGACAGAGAAATTGGTCCTTAAGGGAGACACAATTGCAGCTCATGGTCTGCTCCATCCATGGCACTAATCTTAACCACTGAACAGCAGCTCTGAGACATCTTGCCTCAATCCATTATCCTCATCCATCACCAGGCATGCAGGTGGCCTGTCACAGCCACAGCAGGGGTAGCAGCCACATCCCACGCCTGATGAATTGTGGCCTCAGGTTCACATAGTCCTGTGCCATTGGCAATGGTGGCTTCCAGAGTGGTTTGTAACCTTCCACAAAAGCACAGACAAAGTCCAACCATGAGGACTGTTCCCAGAGTCTATGAATCCTGACTGCACCTGTATCTCATAGCTAGGAATACTGGGCTGATTTTTTTTCATCCCTGTTGAAAACAAGTCCTACATGCAATGGGCAAAGACTATAGTTCAGGCTGAAAATGGCTTTTGCCTAATAAGAGACCTGAATCTGTGAAATTCTTTCAGAAAGCTGTTGCCAGCATCCTAGACTATTAAAAACCTTTATATATACACCTGCTTGGTTTGACATTACCTTCACCTCTGACCAAGCCCCAATACAGCACATCACTGTGCACACAAAGTTGTCTTCATCTATTCTTCAACCTTCTCCCAAAGTCTGCAGATCCCTCCAGTGCTGGGTGTTTTTGTATAGAGCTATTTGCGAATAAGGCATTATAAATGTTTCAAAGGTCTGTACTAATTACCTATTGATTTATCAGTAAAATTTAAGTTGTTGATATAATTGCTGTCTTCCAAGAACACATATCATTACTGCAAGATTTTCAGTTGTCTTGAGTATGACAGGGACTATAAAGTGGATATAAAAAAAAGCAGAAGTAGTAGGTCTGTGTGCATATTTTAAAGCCACATATTTCCTTTCCGCAATACCTTCCTGAACTTCAATTGATTTTAATTTTTCATGTAATAAGGAAGGTGTGTAAAAGCCAGGCTAACAAATGCTATACTCCTCACCCCACCAGCGGACAGTAAAAAGTTATGAAATACTCATATTGAAAAAGCCTCTTTCCTTTAAAATCCTGGAGCCTTAGAAAAAAGAAGTCCCTAGGGCAATAACCTGTAATCTCTGTATCATCTATTGCTTGAAAAACAAGGACAACTCTGGCAATGTGTACAGTCTCTCAATTGATTGAGGAGCCCAACTCTGCAGAAATCTTCAAGGTCAAAGGAACTCTCCCTGGTGCATCGCTTCAAGGTGAAGCCTGTTTTTTGTTTCCAGGTTTAAGTACATTAGCCACTGTCAGAAGTAAAGCTGATTCCTGCCAACTTTTTATCTGGCTATTTACAGAGAGGTTTAGGCAATGGATTCCCTTCTCAAATATTTGTGAATAAGCAGATCAAATTACCAGCGCCTCATGAGCGATGCAGTACCGCTCCCGGGTAGCAGCGAGCAAGAGGGATAATCAGTCTGGCACACTTCAAGAGAAAGACCAGGAAACTTAATTTGCACTATGTCACTGGTTAGAAAATGCACGTACGGTGGTTCAGTTTGTCAACGGGGCCCTGTAAATCTGCTTGCTCTGGGTCATGGGCACACATTTTGCAATTACGGCAAGAAAACACAACGCTGTATACAAGAGACTACATCAGGGATGACTTTGACATTTAGTTGCACAGTATTAAGAGAAGCAGCACTGAGAGCTGTCGTAACAAGCCCTTGCTTATGCCCAGAGCAGGCAGCGCAGCTGAGTAATTACGGGAATATCAGGAATGTCTTCCCAGGAGACCAGCATTCAGCTAGCATGCATGACTTACTGCCAACAGACAGGCACAAAACTTTCAAAACACGAACAAAGCAGAAGGTAAAGCAGCTATTTTTTAACTCAGTATGCACGTTTCTCCTCATCTGGTTTTGGCAATATTTGAACATTTCCATACCCCTGGGACAACACTGTAATAGGACACAGGTGACAAAGTTTCATTATCTCCACCTGTTGGAGGTGTGTCTTCTCCTATGTTAGTCATCTGAAGGTGCTAGGCAGATGCGATCAAGGTGTGCAGCTTTTATTTATTTGACAACAACAATTTAATTTAATTTAATTTAATTGACAACAACAGAGATGAATGTATGAAATCAGAGACCGTGCTAACACAGCCATGGGTCTGCCCACGGGTCTACCCATCACTAAACGTTTGGAAGAAGGAGGTACCTGTCTCTCCTGGATGACTTCAAAAAACTCTCCCATGGCACGCTCTGCTTCTGGTTCCTCTACATTTGTTTGTGATTCTGCAGAAGAGTTATTTTATTTTCATCTAAAATACTCTAGATTGTATTAGAAGCACTCGGTTTAAATGCCTTCAAACAATGATTCTGACCTAACAAGTCTATTTAAAAAAAAAACCTGAAGAATAAAGGCAGTGTCCATCCAAATCAAGGTAGCAGAGTTGTTTATTCAATCCATTTCAATTTTTTAAAAGCATACAAACTTTGGAAAAAAGCAGCTGCTTTTCAGAAAGATTTTTTTTAATACATGAGGGGTATTTGGGAAAAAAAAAACAAAAAACAAAAAAAAAAAAACAAAACAAAAAACAAAAAAAAAAAACAAAAGAAAAATCTGAATTCAACTGTAAACACATTCCTGCAAAAAAAGCTTGGGATTTGCAATTTTTCTAACTGAATATCAATATAAAGAAAGAAAAATAAAGAATAAGAGCACATGGGAGATGAGTACAGTTTCTCCCGATACACATCCACAGCTATGAAGGACAATATTAGTTCATTTTCAAGCCCTGGAAGGCTGCAGGGACCACCACACCTGTACTTTGGTGGTGGAGCTTTTCACAACCCTGTCCAAACTCTTTCACCTGGGATATGTGCAGCTCCCTACAGCATGGATGTATTACAAATTCAACATGATCCTTCGTACGTGGCCCCATAGCAAATACTTCATATTCAATATCATGGGAATAAGGTGAGCATGGGTTTTGTGTCCTTTTTATCATAGACTACTGGCACAGGCACCTTTTAAGCATCTGCCTCATTACAAATATTACACTCTGCATATTTGTTACTACTAGCAAGTTTAGCCCTCGTCTTAAAAAAAACAGACAATACTTCAATGTAAGAAATTACAGTGTAACTGAAAGAAGGGTGAGAGGGAAACCTCATGTTTATAATGTTTTGTATTTATATTTTTGGTGCAAAATTGCCAGCATCGGCTTGTAATAGTCTCTGGCTGCCTTGAATGCAAGCCTGATGGCATCCTGGGTATCTGGAGTTTAAACAGAACCAACTTATTCAGGAAAAGAGAATAACCTCTCTTTTAAAGTTATACGAAGAGGCAAATCAAGGCCCTTCTTGCAGGCCTCGCGTGCCCTCTTGAGATCTGCACAGTACCACAATGCTGGGCAGGCCCCTGGCTCTGGACAGGAAAACCTCACTAACTCTTCCCACTGCTGCTAAAGCAAGGAAGTGTTTAATCCTGTAAATAAGATCCAGTGCTATAATCTCTGGGTGGTTATGTTTTATAAATGGATTTATGGCATATGAAGGCTGCTGTTGGAATACCAGGCTGGCACCTCAGCTAGTGTCTGTCTCCATAACTTCACTGAGGTCAGTGGAATTGCACCAGTTCAGGGCACATTTGAGGAGCTGTTCCTCTTTTTTTTTTTTTAAATCTTTCTGTAACCCTCAGCAGAGCAGGAACAAAAGGCGTTCCCACTCTCCAATGGGTGATTCCCTGCATGGAGAAGCTGCAGGGTGTGGGGGAGTTGCTGTGGCTCTGGCTGCCAGGGCACACCAGCCACCGGCACTGCGTCCCACTCTGCACAGCCACCCCTGGCACAGGGACCTGCAGCGCTCACTGAGACTCCCCAGCTCTTTTTCTGAAAGTCACCATTTATCCCCATTTATTCTGCTGGGTCATCCCTGCAGAGGAACCAGACTCTCCACACACACCCAGACACGCAAACACTGGATCCCACGCGAATCTGGCATTAAAATTAATGTCGCTGAATGCCAAATTGAGGGTGGCTTAATTAAAGTTCTTGGAGTTCAATCAGTAAAACATCAAAAGAGCAACCGTGAGCACAATTTGTACAATCTGCCCATGGATAGCATGTATTCCTTTAATTTTTTAAAAATGTTATGAACTTTAAGTAATGCAGCAGGGAAAAGGTATCAGTAATAGCTGTCAAAAACCTGACTTTTATGACTTCTTACACTGCAATTTAGCACCCTCAGAAACTGCTCAGATTGATGGCATCTGTGAGAAAAATCTTCTCTCTGGTGTAACACTATCAGGTTAAGCTTTCAAACACTCCTTGCTCACATTTAAAGAGCAGCGTGGTGGGGTTGCCGCAGAGACAGAGTTCATCTCGAACGGTCCATTTAAACCTCCACTGCCCAGCGCAGCTTCGGGAAGAGAAGCTCCTTTTAAGGTGTTTCTTATAATAAGAGAAAATTGCTCCTGGAAACACAGTCCTTAATGCAATATAAGGACATCAAAGAGCAGCAATTACCAAACAACGCAGCCTATCCCATGGGTAAAATTTCAGTTTTCTTTGCTTATGGAGACTGCTGGAGGATGCTGATACTTCAAACACAAATGTTATGCAAAATGTAGTGACTTGTGAACAAGCGCTTCAGGTTAGACTTTGACCTGATGCAAATAGCATTTTCTATAAATGATTTGCAGACCAGTGCCACTGTGACAGATAGTACAATGGTCTACCAAAACTTCCAAGGCCTTCTCAGTACCGTGGTGACCAAGGAGAAGTCGTGCGAGCGGCAGGCAGCAACAGTGCCACCACTGACCAACACATGGTGGTTTACAGGAGTCTGTCCTCTCTGTGTGCCTGCATGCAGAACTGCCTGCATCCTCTCACCCAGAGGCATGGAGGATAAACTCAAAATAATTGTATCTCCAGAGATAAAATATAGTTAGTTGTCCCCCTAAGGAGGCTCTTGTTTTGCTGTTAGACAAAGGACATAAGGAAAAGCTTTGAAGACGTGTACTGTAATAAAATGACTACAGGGATAAAAAACAAATTCAATATTAATGACGAGAGCAAGTCAACAGTTGAATAGAAGGGGGATCACATGTATTTCTTTAGGAGGAAGTCATCTTTCCTATTACTTTATAATTAAAAACCAAATTTATTCTATTGTTCAACAAATTATGTCTTTTACTGTGTTGAGGTAATCCAGTGAAATAAATCAGTCACTACATAATGTCCACTTACGCCAAACCAGAAGGTTGCTGAAGCCTTTATAAAAGTCATAGATTAGAACTGAAGTGCAAAGTAATAAATGTTATTCTTTGCTGCATTTTACTATAAATAGCCCAAAATATCAGGAAGATGCCAAAATAGCAGTTGACTTGCATTACTCATCTGAATGCCATGACCATCTGCAGGACTTTGGCAACTGGGAGACAACCAGCTCCAGGATAGTACGGGTTGGTTTTTACTTTTTGTAAATTACAAGTCAGAAGTTAAAAGCAGGAAAATTAATGAAAATCATGTAATTTCATCGTAGTGAAGACAAGTCTTAATGGGTAATCGAAATAACGTGCACTGCTTCAGCAATTTTTTCATTACAATTAAAAAAAAATAATGGCTTTCTCTATTTTGAAAATTGAGGATTATACTGGATTGAGAATGCACCATGAAGAACGTCCTGACTGTGTTTTAGATGCCTCAAAGACAAATAAGAATTTCTGTATGCAGTCTTTTATCCAGGACGGGGAGCTTTGGTTTTAACTTCTTCAAGAAGTACACCACTGCACTCCATAATGAAGAATACACAAAGTAATTAAACAGAGAATAACTCTTTATGGATTACTTTGGTAGCACCCTGCTGTCTCGTCGGAGCATTGTTCTGCAAGCAGCGAGAAATCAAAGCCACGGAGGAAGTTTCTCTTGACCCGTTTTCTGCTCAACCCATCGTACCTGAGAGTGCTTCAAATGAGAAGTGCTGCTGCTCTCAGCATTGTGGCTGCTGGGGAAGTTTGTAAGAGCTACTGAGGAGGCAGCCAAAAATAGTTCAAAGACAAGAGAACAAATGCCTTTTTTAAAACTGTTGCCTTTTTAAATATGCAAGAAATGGAAATGATTATACATAATTAATACATGTGAGAATATATAACAAAAATAGTGCTACGTTATCTGTTGATGCACATTAGCGGCAGCATTACTGTGCAATAGGATATTATAGAAGAAAGTGCCCAGCCAGGTGGATAAATGGGACTGTTTCTTTCACGTGGGTTTGACACAGCAGTGGTTTCATAGTACAAGCACATTTGTTACCCTCAGACCTTAAATAGACACATCCTTCATTCTTCAATCATAATCTGTCACATATAGTAAAAAGATCTTTGTCAATGTTGAAAATGCAAAACATCACTCAAACCTGGTCTTGTTTATTCTGCACCAACATAAAATACATCACTTCATACCACACTGTTATACAGAGAGGTTGGCTCATTACTTATGAGCTGAGCCTACAGCTTATTCACCACCCACTGCCTGCGCAGGCAATGGCTGCAACTCCCTGAATAACAGCCCCCAGGAGGGCTTCAAACACTGTCCCCGTCCAAGCCACCTGGAGCTGGTGAAGCCTTTGCCTAAAAACTGGTTTCAAGTTCTCCATTGCATTATTTTTTCCACCTCTATCATCCATTAAAACATATAATGGATTTCAGTTGCAATCAACTTGTTGACTGAAGGTTGTGTAATTCAAATTAAGCTTTGCAATTCAAAGAATGTACCCGAGCTATAAAAAATTTTTTAAAATGTATTTTATATACAATTGCGACCATTTGCAGCCCAGTGACAACACCTTTTGCATGGTATTGTATGAATGAAAATATACTCCTATAATTAGAACAGGAATTAACTGCAACAGTCAAGCTGTTAAAGTCATGCTGACTTCACCTCAACAGGTTTCTGGTCTTTGCAATTAACATCCTCTAATTAAGGAGATTTTTCCCTATATTAAGCCAACTACCAATTAATTACTATATCCTCCAATGAACAGACTTAAAAGCTTGTAAATTGGGGGGGGGTTTGTTAGTATTGCTACAATTTTAACTTTTTTTGTCCTTTGAACTTTAATGTAAACTTTTCCTTAACTCTTTATTCAGTAGAAACGTACCCTTAAGTTCTCCCAAGCAAGAAAAAGCATGCTGGCTGATTGCCACAGCAGTATTACTTTGCTTACCTCTAGGAAAGAATTTAAAGTATTTTAATAATAAAGAACAAATGTGTACAGTAAAAAGTACACTGTGACCGTGTTTGTATGTGTGGTAATGCAGTAAATATTTCCCTTAAATATTTCTCTAATTCCCCAGATGATTTTTCATCTTGCTGGGTTTATTCAGTGGAAAACCAGCAAGCTCCTTCTTAAACAAGGGAACATTTCCCTCCCGACGGAGAGGCAGCCCACCAAGGTGAGCAGTTCAACACATGACCCCACCCCACGGGGTGCCCGCACACCCCACACCCCGGCCGGGTACCAGCGGTTTGCTTGGAAAACTCATTTACTCCCCACGCTCCCTGCAGCTCCCACCTCCTCTCCTACAGCTGTTCCACCAACTTCCAATTCACAAAAGCAAAACCTCTTTAGAACCAAAATAAATACTAATCTTAAATTCAATGTACCCTGACAGCAAATAAGTTTGCTGTGCTTACTTCAGCATGAATAAAAAGCCCGCAAGGAGACTCCTACATAAGAGTATATTTACAAGTTCCATTACCCACTGGAGAGATTGATGTAATAAACCTATAATAAAAAGCCTCGTGTTATGGATTTCTCTAATGTTTCTTATCAAACAGCCTGTATTATCTTGGCTTGTGTATTCAATTTAAAATAGGTTTTCAATAAGTGCCTTAGAGCTAGAGGTCATTTTCACTTAGTTTTCCGACACGCAGGGATGTGTACTGTCTTTTCCTGCCCTTAGAAACTAAAAGCTGTTTGTAGCTTGGTCAAGTACAGTTTACAAAGTAGGCAGATGGATAGATTAGAGAGAACAAGAGAGGGAATATATTATCTGTATACCTATTCATATCTTACAGCTATAGCCAAAGCTACCAGGGGCACAGGCCCTGTTATGCAATTTATTTTTATTATTAAGTAGAAGGGTGTAGTAGTTCCTCATGAGATAAAACCAGTACACAGTAATTGTCTTGCCACCAATTGTCACCTTATTTGTACTTCCCACTGTCTGTCTGCAACACAACTGAGGCGTTTCCCATGACCTGCAGGCAGACTACCTCAGATCTGCAGTAGTTACTTAATTTTTTAGGTAGAAATAGTACAAAAAGGCACAAAAAATGCAGTGTTTAGAGCTGTAGGCAACAGCCAAGTGCTTGTACCTATTTATTTTGTTCCCCCGGCACCAGATTTAGCTAATAACCAATAGTTGCTAATTAGGATCCAATGCAATTTACCTTAGGACATATTTCAAATCACTGCAACAAAATTACGGTAATATTTTCCTCATTTATTAAATCATTTAAATACCTTGTTGTTTTTATTTTCAATTCTTAACCCCTTACTCTGCAATGTCCCCTGTTTACTTTGAAGCAACTTCATGGACCTACATACACCAATTTTTACTTCATCTCCTTTTCACTGACACAATTTCTGCTAAAGCCTCTTGAATTAACCATTAAGTCCCAGTAAAATCCTTCTGCTGTAATCACGGGGAGTTTTTTCTCTGCTTTCAATGGACATGGGACATGCAGTCCAGTTGTCTACTGATGTCAACAGAAAGAAGGAAACCATGTGGATTTTTAGGCTTTGTGTCAGCCATTTGTAATGACTTTTTTTCCTTTTAATCAAGTCTTCCTTTCGTTAACCATCCAATAATAGTAAAAAAATCCACAACTCCAAGGCCTGCTTCTTACACAAAAAGAATAAAACAGTGATTATTTTGGTAACAGTTAACATTTTGCAGAACAACCTGCTCAAAATGTTGGAATCAACTAAAAGCAGAAAGATACATTTAGGCAGACATGCAATAAAGCGGTTGGGTGTCAAACTGAAATCAAGACCCTGAACTTTTATGAGAACAGCAGATACCTCTGCCATCAATCCCACTGTGACAAGGGTGAAGGGCACACAGAGGTGAGCAGCAAGCTTGCCATTAGAAAAGGTTAAAAATAGGTAGCTTATTGTACATCAATTGATGCACTAGACAGATGGACAGACAACTTCCCAAGGGATAGAAGATTCTTTTCAGTAACTATAGGAACACATCCAAAAATATCTTAAAAACCCGAGGGACACTTTGAAATTAAAAAAACAAAAAACAAAAATCCATATTTCTCTATATATGCAAAGTTCAGGCAAAGTTTTCTCATCCCATATGGAAGACAAAGCATGTGCACCCACCCGCGCCATGACAACTTTAGCCTACAAAAGCTCATACATTTTTCACTGTGGTAGTTTAATGGCAGCAGCGTGACTGCGCCCTTGCTGGTCTTGAGTTCGTGGGTAATGATTACATCGTAAGCATTTGGTGAAGACATCATGCCATGCCTGATCTCTGCACTGAAATCACCTCTGAATGAAGAGATTTGAGGTCAAACCACACTGTGAAGCCTACGCGTGTTACACGCCACATTTACTGCACGCTTCAAGTGACATTAAACGAAGACACCATTAAATGTTTAATGGTGCTTTTCTCTCCATGGCAGACAACGGTTCACCTTCTTTTTTATCCACCAGACCATAATGACACAGTTCTGACTAACGTTCCTGCTCCAAGTTAACAGGTTCTCACCCACCCGAGAGATCCCAGGGTCCTTTACATGCCTGCACTTTCACTATACTGAAATATCACTTTAATTTCAGGTTACAGTCTATCTATTCTATCCTTTCATAATGACTCATCAAGCCCTTTGTTTTTAACTCCACGGCTAACAGATCTCTGCTCCCAAAGTCAAAATAATCTGTAAGGGTAACTGGGAAGCAGGACTATGACCTGAGTGAATCACACATGCTGGGAACAACTGTCTTCAGCACATTTAAACACATACTTGGCTTGCTGATGTTTCAGCCCTCGTAGTATCTCCTAAGAGAAGAGGAGGCTGAGGGAAGACCTCATCGCCCTCTACAACTACCTGCAAGGAGGTTGCAGAGAGCTGGGGATGAGCCTCTTTAACCAAGTAACAAGTGATAGGACAAGAGGGAATGGCCTCAAGTTGCACCAGGGAAGGTTTAGACGAGATGTCAGGAAGTATTTCTTTACAGAACGGGTTATTAGGCAGTGGAATGGATTGCCCAGGGAGGTGGTGGAGTCCCCATCCCTGGAGGTGTTTAAGAGCAGGGTCGACATAGCGCTGAGAGATATGGCATAGATGGGAACTAGCAGTGCTAGGTTAACGGTTGGACTAGATGATCTTCAAGGTCCTTTCCAACCTAGCTGATTCTGTGAAGTACTCTCACAGGCCAAAAGCTCTCCATTCAGCTTCAGCTGCTCTGAAACTGAAACCTGAAGTTTGAAAACACAAAGGAGTAGCGGAGCCATCGATGGAAAGCCCCTCAGACACATGCCTGGCAGGGACGACTGAGGCTCTTCACGCAGAATTTATAAGCAGAGATTGTGCCAAGCTATTTCTTTATTCAAAGCAAAAATGGAACTTTTCTTTGACTACACCTGCAAAAAACCACCCCTCTGTCTAGCTAATAAATTTGTAGAGGTCTACACAAATCTGCTAAAATTATATGCTTCGGTACCTTACAAAGTGGCATTGTTTTCATTGGTGCTAAACACCTCCCTGTTGTGTTGAAATGTGTAGAATTTAAGGCCATGTTAACGCTTCTTAAATCAGGTCCCTCTTCTAGATTTTTGCTTCTCTTCTGCATTTCTGAATACAAATGTGAGAGGTCAAGATAATCAAAATGATAAACGGATATCTTCAGAAAAAGTGCTCACACTTCAAACAAAGTCTCCACAACCTACAATTAAAATCAGTGGAGGACAGTCAATCCTCCTAATGCTCACAAAGTCCACTAATACTCTGCAATGAAAATTATCCACAGCCTTTGAACACTGACGGACCTTAAGTAGGACTCCTGGAGTCCTCAGCACAGGAAAGACACGTACCTGCTTGAGCAGGTCCAGAGGAGGCCATGAGGATGATCTCGGAGCTGGAGCACCTCCCTTACAAGGACAGGCTGAGAGACGTTGTTATGAGGACAGGCTGGGGTTGTTCAGCCTGGAGAAGAGAAGGCTCTGGGGAGACCGTAGAGCGGCCTCCCAGTACTTAAAGGGGCTACAGGAAAGGGGGGAGGGACTCTTTATCAGGGGTGCAGGGATAGGATGAGGGGTAACGGTTTTAAACTGACAGGGGAGATTTAGATTAGATGTAAGGAAGAAATTCTTCCCTGTGAGGGTGGTGAGACACTGGCACACATTGCCCAGAGAAGTTGTGGCTGCCCCCTCCCTGGAAGGGTTCAAGGCCAGGTTGGACGGGGCTTTGGGCAACCTGGGCTAGTGGAAGGTGTTCCTGCCTGTGGCAGGGGGGTGAGACTAGATGGTCTTTAAGGTCCCTTCCAACTTAAATTATTCTGTAATTCTATGATAAGTAAGATGCTTAAAAAGCCTAAATTCACACTGCATTTCCTTTGGTCAGCTTAAATAGACCCTTATTGTTTTTATAACACAGGTTAGTTTTCTTTTGATTGCCTTTTTCTGTGTTATTTAATAGCCTTTAAAAGGAAGAGGATGCTCAGGATCAAGTTTTAATGCAACATCTTGAACAAATTATAGTAAAAGAAAATTTGAATCCTTGATAATTTAAGTGTTATGTTTTACTACTAATGTGAATCCAACCCTAACGAATTAAAACAGGAAGAATTAATTGGATATGCAAATAAGATTATTCAGTATATAAATCTAATTACATACCAATTTGCTTTAACAGCATGAAAAGAAAAAAATGTTCTTTGTAAATTGATTGTTTTAAAAACCACCTGTAGCACAACAAAGTGGAAAGGCTGTATCTTAAAGGTACTTATCATCAGCATTAATAAAACAAGGTATTTCAAAGATCTCATCAAAGGTACCTTTTTAATGGGCACCCTGCTTAGACACCTGATTTATGATATTCCATTATTAGTTTTCAAACACTGCCTCAACTTCTGTTCTCCCCCCCAGCAACAGAGAGATGCAAACAAAACAGGCTGATCCTGGATTGTGATTGTGATTACAAAACCCTGAGTTTTCTGTGCTAGCACACAAAACCTTGAGTTTTCTGTGCTGCCTGACTGCAGAAAACTAGTAACCCTGACTCTGCAGGCTGGGGTGGCATCAGAGACAAAGCAGACCTTGCCAGCGGTGGTCATTCAGCAGCTGCTGGCTGCACCACGCATGTACCGCATGTACCGATCCCTTTCAGCTTTCTCTTCACCTTTGGAAAACAAAAAGGGACAAAGGAATAATTAGCAGAACACCACACTGCATTGAGGAAGATTTCTCCAGGGGAAAAGCAGCCTGTTAATTTTGAGCCTTTTGTATCCAAGAAGCAAATTATGTAGATAGTCCATTTACTTCTTCAAATAACTACTTGTCAGTAAGAGTAAAAATTATAAATGAGATCACTGGAATTGATTAAGATACAGAATAGTTGACACCGTAATTAGTGCCCAGCGTGCCATCTCTGACAAAGGATCCCAATCACCCGTTTTCATTGACTGTACATTGAATTTTGTCATCTAACTGGTTCCTTGATTCACAAATTGATTATCTAAAATAATCTGGAGTAAACAGTATTAAAAATGTGCCCCAAAGAATAAGAAACGGAATATAATATTTACAGTGCCATAGCAAGCAAGTATTAAGATCACCTTATCAAAAACAAGGTGTTACTATTACAGAAAACTAAATTTGACCTATATGAAAATCTGAACTGGATGTATACTACAAAATATTGAGAAACATTAAAAAAATTAACTTATGGCCATAAATGGCCAAGGGAGCAGGAGTTTTCATGAGAAAAACTCACTGGAAATGAATGTGAACTCAGAAATCCACTGATTTAAAATAATAAAACTAGCTGTGACCTGGGGATATATGGGAGATGCTGCCTGGTTCATTACTGCTATTGATAGGAAAGTTGCTGCTTCCAAGACTGAACATTCAAATGAAACTGGTGACTAAAGACCTTTGGTCATCACCAGGAGCAAAAATCCCTGTTTGTGATGCCCCACAGAGCTGCATCCGCTCCCCTGAGAGTCCCACAGTCCAGGAGCAAGCAGAATAATGGTTTAACAACATCTACTTTTTAATTGCTCACATTACTGAAAGAAAAGACTCTAAAAAATCCTGTAGTTTTTCTTTACCCCTCTGCATTTTAAAGGGTTTTATGGTACTTAAAAAAAAATTCGTTTTAAAAAAATTGACTTTTAAAGAAATTTGTCTCTTTCTACAATTCCTCTGCTGCAGGGGAAATCTGATCTCATTTTTAATGGAAATGCTGAGATTTGCAAAAAAAAAAAAAAAATCAGTACAGTCTGACATGCAGACACCTCACACCCTTTGCCACGCTCCCTCAGGCAATTTGGTCATCCACCCTTGTTACTGTCCTCTCACTGGGTTTTGCTCTTCTTCTGTCCACTTTTTTGGGAAGTGCAATGAATCAAGAATTAATGACTCTCTAGTAGAAGTCCAAACAAGCAAACGTTTGTACATACACATTTTCATGACCATAAGACAGTTGCAAAATAAGCAGAAATAAACTCCTCACAAGGCAACTACAATCCCAGCAAACTAAGCGGTGCTCCTACCCATGAGAACACTCTCCTGGTGCTCAGTTACAATGTACTTCGCTTTCAGAGGATTGCCCTTGCACTGCTATAGATGAGCATTGACAATAAATGCAGAAATTTAGTGAACAGCAGGTTTTTTTGTCATTTAAAGTCTATATGGAGTTTGTTTGCAGCCTTTTTGTATATTTTAGATTGCATTAATAATGAAGAATAGCTCAAGTTAAGCATTACACAGCTACAGAGATGCTGGTAATACATTCATATGGTTTAGCCAAGACATTTTTCATTTAAGTACAGACTGGATACTAATATATTTCTATAGTGAAACTAATACATTTTTTATTACTTTAAATGCTATGTGGGCAGCTGCATAGTAACTAATGAATTTACATGAGATCTTCTTAAGTCTTCAGAAACAAATAGTTTTTAACTACTACATTCTCCTGTTCGCAATAAACAACAATCGCAAGGGACAAGACACAACTCCTGCAGACTACGTCAACAGGGTTTCCCTCTGTGTCCTCGAGTACAACTAAGCAAAGTGGTGGAAAATGTTTTGCTGTTTTCTCTAAATTTTTCCACTTTTTCGCTGCCTCCACCAGCTCTGCCGGGGCAGACAAGGCAGCTCTCAAGTGTGCACATTAGCAGCTCAGTGCACTGGAAGGGGTTTTTCTAGCGGTAAATTTGCCTCGTGTCTACACTGAGAGCCTCGCTGCAGGCACCTGAGATCCTCAAGGTCCTGTGCACTCCCAGAACACGCCAAGAACCAGAACAACACAACCTGACCTACCGGTAGGTAACAATGCCATGTGCATACAGAGCGCTGCAAGCACAACACACGGCGTCAAACAACCTCCATCCTCCCCGCCACGCTGCACCGGTCAGTCACGCAGGCACGAGGGACTGGAGCCCAAAATATGGAGCAGCCACCGCACCCTGATACCCAGGACCCCTCTGCTTTCTGCGGCACTTCCAGATGCCGCAACTCAATTTCCTTCACAAAAAAAAAAAAAAAAAACTTCAGAAGAATACAAAGAGAATTAAACCAGACAAAACCACAATAAATATTAATGCAAAAGTTCAGCCTTTCAGACTCAGCTTTCCTACAGGAGACACTTTGTGCCAGAATCCCCGTCCTGCTAATTATTAAGCACACAAAGATCTTGGCTCCTGTAATTTCACTGAATTGGACTGGCACATTTTATCAGCTGACACACATTAAAAATGCCCTTTTTTTTAAAGATATGTTAGGACATCTCTCAAATTACATAAAATCCTTGCTAACTGCTGTAATGTTAACTGCTATATTTTCACACGTTTTCTGCTAAATACTTTAAGAAGAAAGCAGTAAAATACCAGATAATGTCTACTCTTAAAATAAGAAGGGGTGGTTAAGTTTTACCAGTAATTGTATGTCACATTAAGGAAAGTTAAATTAAAAAAGCGTTAAAAGCCTCTGCCATCATTTTAAATGCAACACCTTGCAAGAACTGTGAACGCTACTGCTGACTCCAACGTGTAAGACCTAACAGGCTAACAACCTTTCACAAATCAATCCTGCAAAACACTGACAGGCACATTTAGCTTGTATCGCCAAGAAAAACCAACGTTATAAGCACATTTTATACGCAGCAAGCATGTTTCAAAAACAACACAACCACACCTGCACAGAAACACCAATAGGTGTCGGAACAAACTGAAATCGTGACTTCAAATAAAATTTTTAAGACTTGGTTCAACATCACTCAAAAAAAAAAAAAACCGAGAAGCGCAGCAACTGGACTACTACTGCCTGCAATGATGCCGTTAGAACATCCTTATTCCAGGAATAATTACCACTACCTGAAGGCTAAGGTGGAGATTTTTCTTCCCCAAATCCCAAGTTAGATTCCCACCTCCTGTGCTTTTATTCAGCTTTGTTAGTCAGTTCCTGACCTTTTCAAACTGTCCAGGACTTCACCCCACAGACATGCCATAGTCCCCTGGCACATGCTACAGATGTTTGCAGCTGCAGGCTCACGTGAAGATGGTCCTAAACTCTCGCAGCCCTGCCCATGGTTTCTTCATCTCCTGCCTCTGAGCTGCACTGATTTCTGAATCTGCTTGGGATGGTCTAAATACTAAATGCAACAGTACGCTGAAGACAAGGTTGACCTGCTTTCTCTCTCTCTGGGTTTGATCTGATTCCTGAGAATATTCATAGATAAAGTATATCTTGTTTGTTTTTAAAGCAGGATCTCATTGATTTTCAATGTCATTTCTACTCCAGAATGGAATTCACTATTTTGGGGTGAGAAGAAATACATTGTGACCCAGCAATTCAGCACCAAGACTACCCCATACAATTCCCTGTGTCTACTCTTTCTGACAAAGGATTTTGATTGTACAAATGAGCTCTAAATCTTTCATCAGTAAAACATCTGACTGTCCCCTTTCCTGTACCCTGTAGTGTTTTAATTAATATAATACCTGGCAAATGTTGCTATTTCACGATAAGTGAGAGAACTGTACGCTTTGCCTCACACACATTTGCCGTCCTTCACATTCATTTGCATGCATGTACATTTAAAAACGGAGACATCAGCTGTGTGCTTTAAATGTGGTCTGGATTATGAAATAGCAGCTAAAACTGAGTGCAGAAAGCCTCTTTTAGTGCTTTTCAGACATGGATATAATTTTAAACAGTTGTACACATCCTCACCTAGTTTGTACTACACATGTGTAGTAATATTAGCTGTACCTTTTAACTCCATTGTCCTTTTAAGGAACTTTGGCTGGGTTAGCTGCATTCCTATTTGCATGCTTCATCAGTGCTGATAAACAGTGTGGTCCCTTTTGTTCCCTGTCCCCAGGCCCTATGATGTAACCCAGGTGCACTCTTACTGCTTCTCTCTTGTTGCCATTTCACAAGGGTAAAGCTCTGGTAATTCATCATTCCTACACCACTCCTGCAGCCAGAGTTGTAGAAGAGAACATGTTTGTAAACAAACATCCATCACAGTTGTTTGCACACATCTGTATTTTCTTGCCCTTTGGCCTTTTTCATGCTCACTGCTGCTTTGATACATACAACCGTGTTCAAGTAACCATCATCTAGCACTGCACTGCAATTAGTACCAAAAGGGATGTTAAGCAATTACGAGATTATTTAGTGATTTATAAGCTGCAGAAAATATTCAGCTAGTGGTGAAATACAGAAATCATGCAAAAGAACAGTAAGACCAAGGAAACCAGAAGCAGGATGGCAGAACATTGGAAATCCTGTGTCATGAAAACAAAAGCCAGCTCCTCAGCTGATTTAAATTGGCATTCTTTGACAGAAGTCAATATAATGACTTGCACTATCTGAGGACCAGGGTCATTTGTCAGGTCTGACAAACCTTTCCTCTCTCAGAGAGCACTGGGAATGCCAGACTCTGCAGGGAGCGATGAAGAGGGCTCTGCTGCGCCATCCACAGGCTGCTTTCCACACAAAGCAAGCGTCTTTCCACAGCAAACCTGCATGAACTCAAGGTGTTCCGCTTAACCCACTCGCACCAGCGCTGATCTGATACACAACTCTGCACAAAGACACTGCGTTGACCAAACACAGGTGAAACATCCATTGCAAACATTGGTGCTGATCCTACAGAGCAAACTCAACAGCTACCTGCGCTGCTGGAGCTTTGATAAATTATAGACTCCCGTTACAAAGCCACTTCCTAATTCTGGGAGCTTGTGAGACAGGCATATTAAATGAGCAATAAAATGCAACTTAATGGGGTCGATGTTAAATTAGTTTCAATTATCAAACCCCATTTTAACAAAATGAATGCCTGGCTTACATCCAGGATTCACATAAATTACATGGGGAAAGCACTAGGTTCTCTCTCCTCCTGCTAACTGATGGCATGTCACTCTTTTGCCTTTCATTAGGGAGTAACTTCTATATTCTACCCTAAGTACGTGAATGTACCAACAAAACCCAGAAAAAAGAAAACATGCAAGTTCATGCAGAAATGCAGTAGAGAGCAAGAAATGTGACTGTTAAACTTGATGAAGCAAAGTCAATATTAATAAATTTTGAAAAATTCTATGCAGATTATTTTCCGATTAGTTGTTTGAAGAGTGTTATCATGAGGATATTACAACAACTAAGAAAATACACACAAAACCTCTGCTTTTCACTAGAAAAAAGAGAACACATGCTTTATAATACGCACCATGCTATTTAGATCTTGAAAGTAAGAAAAGGAAATGCCTTGCAGCTGTATATGTTACATATGCTGGAAATTAGCTATCATATTTTGAAATGAGTTGCTAACATTAGTGAGCACAGATTAACAAGGACCCAGTGCTTGTCTGTCCTCCCTCCCTGGAAAAGGAGTGGGGACGCTGGTGCATCCCGGCGAGCCCACTCTGCCCAGTGCCACTACTCACAATCACATATGAAAAAACTGAGAATCTGCACAGTTTTTCCACTTTATAAAATGAGACATGTAGCCATTACTGATAACTGTTCTTGGCCACTTGACTTGAAAGTTGCAGCTGGGCTCCCTGACTCAGGAGAGGCATCATCTTTATATTGCTACAGAGAGCATTTTTATTCCAATTGAGGAATACATATTTCAGCAACAGCTTGATTGTGTGCTGCACTGCCTTTTAGACTTGTTTTCTCTCCTTAAGTACTTCAATGTTCCTAACCTGGAGGGACTGAAGAGAACCCACACATGCACAATGGCAAAAGCATCTCCCATCTCACTCTCATCCAGGTGCCCTGGTTACAACTGAACTCCTTGGGCTGTCCTTCAAGACCCTGTCAACCCGTCTCCACCCTCAGTTCTCCCTGTTTTGATGTCTGTAAGAGATTTCTGGGAGTCTCTCTCACTTATTCTTTCAGACCTGTCACATTAGCCATCATTTCTAAACTGGCAGATGTACCACTCCTCAGCCTGCGCTCTGGATTCGCATCTCCACCTCTTTCAAAGATACTTCTTACCTCAGGAAGAAGACTGCAAGAATGAAACATGTCTCTCCTTAAGCCTTTCTTCCTACTTTTTTTTTTTTTTTTTAACTTCAATTGGCAGCAAGTATCATCCCTTCCAGTAATGTTTGGAATTTCAGAGTTACCTGTATTTACTTTCTCTGGGTATGGTCACAGTGTACTCGTGCATCAACCACTCCAGGTTGGAGACCACTGGCACACTACGGGCATCGGATCAGCATTACACATTCAAGGAGATCACAGAATCATGACAAATGTGCAAGGTGAAAGAACATGATACACCCATCTGTTGCCAAATCATCACAACCTGTACTTGAGCAGTAAAGCTCAGAAATACAATGCCGTTATTTGAACCATTGTAACTCCCCTTTTAAGAGACATTATAAAAGACAATCTGATGTAGGTTAGTTGACACCAAGAATACGGAAACAAGGTTTTCGTAGCTGAGGAAGCGTGTATTACTCCTATTCATTCCACCTGTGCATCCAGCCCCTTTCTATTTTGCTGTGTCTTCTGCATTACTCCCTGCTTTTGCATCCCAGAAAGCCCAACCATCGACTGGCCTTCTTTCAAGTCCCTCTTCAGATGTTTTCTAATAAAGCCCACACAGTGCGAACCTGGAGAAAATGCCATTTCACATGGACCATATGAAAAATGGAAGGAGAGTGAATGCTACAGGAATAAAGCTAGAACTGGCTCTCAGCAAGTGTTTCATGTGCTCTGTTTACACAGACAGCAAGCTTGCAGGTGCAGAAATAATTTATTGTTCCAAGTGTCACTGAACACCCATTATATTATCTGCTTTTCACAAGTAAAGACAATGATAATACTCTGAACTTTGTCAGGGATCTATTTTGCAGCCGTGAAGGCTTAGAAGGTATGAATTAAAAGATGGTATAGCCGGTATTTCAGACACAAAGAGAAATTCATCTAAATTCATGCTGTACTCAACATGTACTGGACAGAGTGCAAACAAAGCTTTCTCACATGTACTACTTTTTTTCTTTTCAGCTGTACGATATGGACATGGGATGTTTTATGAATGACAATTTCCCTTAAAACAGATGCAATCTTCATACATTTAAACTCAGAAAAGTGGAATTAAGATACATCAATATACCAACATAGACATATTTTTCATACTTTCACTGACATCTGGAAAGTTTAATGAAGTTGAAAGTCACCAACTTCAGCTGAAGATGCTGATGGCTGGATGGTTAATTAGTTGCCTGTCTCATTGATTAGCAACTTCTTCAGTACTTGATTATAAATGGTTGTAATGCTTGCCTTGCTTTGCAGCCTAATTAATATGATATAGACTACTTAACAATTGTGTCTCAGTATGATTTATGAAGCTAAATATATTTTATTGCAAAATAAAAAATTCAAATACATAAGGAAAACCAAATTGAAGCACTGAAGTGATACTGTGCAAGTTTTGCTTTTTCATTGTAATGTACGGGAAAACTTTTCTAAAACTTGCAATAATGAGTCAGTGCAGCCTGTCATGAGCGTATCCTTAATTTCAGAGCACAGACTGTCACAGCATTTGACAAACGCTTCAATAAACCAGCATTAAACAATGTTCAGATGAATGAGCTGCACTATAGCATTCTGTGCTCTATTCATTAAAAGCAATTATTTATTGCGAGCAGCCCACTTACTTGCCATAGTCTGACTTTGAGCACAAACTTGCAAGAATACATAAGCATCTGTTCTATTTAATGGCCCAAATCCTGTAAGACCTGGAGCACTTGAGACAACCAGTGCCTAGCTGCAGAAGGCAACACGCATTTCTGTGAGAAACTCTACAAAATCATGCAGATGTAGTGAAGAGCCTCACTTTCTGCTATGGCTAACACTAGCCAGCAATGCTCTGCCAGCCTATTTACACGTTTAGCTGTCAGTAAAGGGTAATTCTGTTATTGCCTACATTTATAGTACTATAATTATCAAAGTTGAATTGACCCTTTCCCCTCTTGCTCCATTTGGATGATCACCCTTGATTGCTGCCTAGCTGAAAGACCTTTATCCAAATAATAATGATCGCTGCCAACATAATTTTGGTCAGTTAATGCTCCACTGCACCTGGTAAGGGCAGAAGGCAAAGCCTAGGGATTTAACCTCACAAGTCTGAATGGAAGCTAATGGTTCCCTCAGTGGCTCCTGTTACTATTCTAAATAACGAAAATACCCACAAAAGTGTGGAGAAAAGGGAATGAAATTTTGTACCTATGCAGGGCAGTGTCAGCGGATGAAACATTTACACAGAGGCAGGTTTCTGAGTAGTTATTCCAGACTTTCCTCACCAACTGAAGACAAACAGCAGTAAACAAAAGTTCCAAATCAAAATCTCAAGAAGTAGAACAGTGTCTTGCATGCAACAAATACATGTATTGTTACTTCTAGATATACACCATAGCACAGTACTGCAGTTCTCAGATCACACAAAGATGCAGTTGTCTAAATTAAACCCCAGAGATGGAGCCAGCAGCAAGTCCCAGTGCCCAACCTGGTAGGTTTTACATTGCACCGCATCTCTTACCTTCTCGTTCTCCTCCATGACCACACCAGCATCACAAAATGAGGTCCTTTTCCAATAATATTTAGGTTTTCTAACAATCATACAGTATTTTACCTATAAAGCAATAGACTAATCACCTCAAATTTTGCCATAAAACTTCATTTTTATTGGCAATAAAGAAGCATTTTGGGTCCATATTCTCCCTAATTTGATAGATGCTTGGAAAAGTAGGTATTTTTGCAACTCCCTAAATGAGATTTAATTTCAATACCTACATACTAATTCAGATGCAAAGAAGCTAAATTGAAAAGAGGCATCATATAAAACGCACAGGGGATCAATACACAGCCAGATAAGTTGGCACATCTGCTTATAAAAATGTCTGTATAGTCTCCGTTTTACTTAAAGTGCATCATCTTACCTCAATAACTTTTGAGAAAGATGTAATTAAACTTGCCCAGATGGACTTGCAAGTTAAACAGAGAAAACATAATATACCTAATCATCTGCGTGTAAAAGAGAAATGAGAAAATTGCATTGGTATAGTCTCTAACTTTATAATTTGGGAAATTATGGCCTAAATCTGAGTCAGTTCACATACAGCGAGGGCTTCGCTACTGCCAGATCAGGAATGTAAAATGGGTACAGACTTCTTGTGAGGCTCAGACAAATTCTCTGCAATCTCAGAAAAATTTGCCATATAATCCCTAAATAAGCATAAATTATACATAATCACATACATTTTCTTAGCTCCCCTTTACAGCTATGTACAGCTGAGTGATCCTGTAGAATCCCACTTTGGTAGATGAAGTCTTCTGGTTTCAGTTTAAATGAACTGTTTCCTGCTTCAGATTTAATTGTTCTTATCCCAGTGCCCTCTTAGCTCAAACAACTCTTCCCCTCTGAAGTTTCTTCCCCTCTCACTCTTCACTTCCCATTTAAACCATTCTCTTTTCACCTCCAGCTGCTTCACAGTAGAATTACATGTCCTCTAGCTTCAAATCTCTGTACTATAATACATAGCACCATATTAAAATTAGTTACTATTATTATTATTAACCCCCATCACCGCCACCACCTCAACAGCACCTGTAATTCTGTGTAAACGTTTATACGTATTAAGGAAGCTTTTGTCCACCCTTAGAGACAGTCTAGGCTTGCCCAAGAAATGCAGCAGGCTGCCATTACAGGAGAAGAAATAGCCAAATGAAGTTTCTAGCAGGGTTTTCATTGCAGCAGCAAACTTTGACGGGCTTGGAGGAGAAGACAAGGGCACATGCCCTTGGTGGTACTGGTGACCCCACTTCTTTGACTTTTTGTCCCAAATTGAAATGAGAATTTTAATAGTACAAAGTTTGTAGAACTTCTCCCTGACATCAGAGGAATGTTATCTGGCAAGAGCTCAAGACACTTGAGCACTAATCAGCAACAAAAAGTACAAGTAAATGACCTTCCTTGGGAGGACTCCAGTGCTGAGGAAGTTAACAGACCTCTGCCAGATCCTGCATCGTTTCCACAGCATGACTCGGGAACCCACACTGCCAACCATTATCCACAGCAAACTGTAATGCTCACCATCTTCGACTCACCACTTACAGCTGCTCTTACCTCAAAAGTCTTTATTTTTACAGCAGCATGTCCCATTAACAACACAACTATCAGCTATAGCAAAATTGTCCCTTGACATGGCGAGAGCACATTTAACACGGATCAGTTTTCAACAGGCGGTAGTGTTGCTTGGGACACAGGTGGAGTTGACACTAGAGTCGAACCAATCATTAACAGTCTTCAGGAGTCCAGACACTGCCAGGAAATGGATAAAATCTAATTCCATGACTTAAAAAAATTAACAGAATTTGTCACAGCAAGCGTTGTCCCCTTGCAGAAGTGACCTGTATCTTCGTCCAAGTGACCCCTCTCCACCCCACCATTCACTGCCCTCTCCTGCTGGCAGCAGCTTACCCCAGCTGCGACCCAGAGCAGACTTTTATTCCAGAACATGCCTGTCCAAAGCCCTCTGCTGGAGTAATTATTCAGCACCACCTTTTATCGACAATTTAAAGCACACTTTTAGGCCGCTTTTAAAAACTTTCCTAAAGGAAGACCAGAGCACTCACGGCAATGATCTCCAGCACTGTGTTTGCTCAGATGGTAAGGTTATAAAATGTTCCATACTGGAAAAACTATACTCTCAGCCAGCACACCATGTTGTGGTGTTACATCGCCACTCTCCTGTGACCTCATCACCCACCGCTATGGCGATGGTCAGATTCTTTAGGGATCCTCAGTAGAACCATGACGTGACGAAACTGTTGTTACAATCAAAACTTAATTTTAACCTGGACCCTGTGCAGACTGGGTCTTTTCACACAACTTGACCCCAAGGCCTTCTGCAGACCAGGCTGTTTTAACTAACACCTCAAACCCTCTGCAGATCAGGTCATTTCAACACGTTAACCATCACTCAAGCTCAAAGGACATATCCAAAACCCACTCAGCCCTTGGTGGAGGCCAAGGTTTCCTTCATCCTGGGGCCCATGGAGTCAATGCCATGGCTGCTCTGGCCTGTCTGCCCGTCGCCCCGACTGGCCTGTGACCAGAGCGCCCCTGGCTAATGGCCTCCTGCTCACAAGATGGCACAGCCGCAGTGAGGGGCAGGAGGCCTCGGTCACAGCCCTTTCTAAAGTGTTTGAAAATACAGGAGCTTAAAGTGAACAAAAAAACCCCTCAATTAACACAGAAAAAATCCCAAAGTATTAAGGGCAAGCCAGATCTCAGCTGCAAAGCCTTCTCCAGTGAGCTTCAGTGACAGCTCACCAAGCACCACGAAGCCAAGGGCTGGGTCGTGTTTGAGAAGTGATTATATTAATAGGAGTCATTCGGTGCTTTATCTGTTCCAAGTGCTATGCAAACATTAATTAGGCAGTTGGATACAAAAATGCGAAGTGCTGCAGAACTGACCAAAATATAAATTAATTAATTATGGAACGGCAACAGATTAATCATTTTCCAGCTACCCACTAACATCAAAGCACCAGCCGTGGGAACTACACAGCACCAGAAAAAAAGCTGAACAAATTGAATTGCTGCATCGTTTATAGAAGACCATCATTTAATATGTACAACAGTACTTCTTAGTTTAATTATTTATATTCAGACATGAAATTAGCAGAATTTCTTTTGTATGTAACCTACATCTGCTTGGATAGAAATGTGAATTCAAATAGGTCTGTGAATATTCATCTTTGTATTAATTTTGAGGTTTAATTTTTAACAGAGCTGGATGCCTGATTTCATTGGAAGGTATTGATATAAATGATGGTGATTTCTGCCTACCCATGGAGAACACTTAACTATATATTGGGTTCTTTCCCCACAAATTACATAGCCATGCTCTAAATATTCTGGTTTGAACCACTACTGAGGTTTGGTTATGCTGTATTAACATGTGACAAAAGGAGAAAGAATGCCTGGACAGGCATTTATAAGAATTTTTCCCTGTAAAAAAGCAGTTTTGGAAAAAAAACCACCCACCACATTGAAAATAAGCTCTACAGAAATACTTCTCTTCTTTTTTTCCTGACTTTCTGATATCATGTGCATATCTCTAGATTAGAAAATGGCATTTTTCAGCAGATAAAGGGTGAAAAAATGCTTTTGTTCCACCTTAATCAAAATATGATAGAATTTGATATTGAAAAATATGATGCTGTCCCTGGATTTGAAGAATTAAGCGCAGGTGTTGCTGGGATATCATGACACCAGTAACAGGCTTCCTTGTACTGACAGCCAGCAAAAAGCCCATTAATAAATACCACTCCAACTCCTGTTCTGATCGCAGAAACGATGCATAAACTTTGTACGTGTGGTCTTCTCCATATTAATTCATCTTACCTTTTCAGATACGAGAGGTAATAAGCTAATACCTAATTCTGTATACCTGGACAACTGTGAAACTCCAGCTTTTCATGTAACGGAGTGTAAACGTGTACAGAAATTGCAGAGCAACCTATATGACTCTGGGGAGCAACACAGGTATTTCTAACTTTCAGGATCACCTTCCATGTTCCACTAAAAACTACCAGCAATCTTTGTGCAACTCATTTAATCTGTTGCAAAACAAAGGCTTACACAGCTGGGAGGCTTCATGAAGAAGCCAAGTTAGCAGAGAGCAAGAACAGCGTTTCCTTATTTGATCAAATCAGTGTAAAACAAATAGTAGATTTGGTATTTTGGCTTGTGCTTTCCTGACCTACTTCAGTCACCCCTCCAGGAGCACTGAACAGACACAGCTGCAATAGCACTTTCCCTTTGACAAAACAAACTTGTTGAAACAGAAGCATTATTACAGAACTACAAGATGAATTTGTTTATTGAAGCTATTGTGTTTACGTGGTGCTTGCTAAGAAAAAAGGAGGGCCAGTCTTTGCTGGCTGGTGTGTTTGTTGTGAGCACAGATCTTTTTAAATGGCAAGAACAAGGCCTCCAAGAAAAAGCTGAGACTACAATCACATGCACGACACAGCAGAGCATAAACACTTCACAAAAGCTACTAGGTTCCTTTTTTGTTTTCTGTCAAAATGTGAGTGGATCTTCATGGGTTAAATTACATTATAAAATATGCATACGCACTCCCAGACAGCTAACACATTTATGCAACTGCAGCTCATTAACATGCAAATATGACTTCAACAATGAAACTCACTGCTACAGGAAGCTAATGAGGCAAAGAATTGCATAAGAGTCACAAAAATACAGAAAATTTCCTTTCATACTTGTCCAGCACATTACAGGCATACGGACTATGTCCCGTCTTCATTAACACAAGTCAGTTTGGCTCATCCTGTGTGATGTCTTTTGTTTCCCCATCACTGTTTCCAGGCAGTACACAAATGTATTTCAGGGTATACGATAGCTACATGAGGCTACCCAAGAGAGAGGAATTGTTAACAAAGTCATGACTTGAAGAGCTGTGTGTTATTTTTCACAGCCTATTCTGCCTCTCATCTTACTCCCCAAAACATAAAATTATCACCACCACAACTGCTATTTAAGGAATCTGACAGACCTAACAAATGAGAGTTATTTGGCACCAAAGAAATAATTTGCAGTTACTGCTTCCCAGAGCTGACACCTGAAGAAAAGACTCTTGAAAATATAATCAGAAACCCTGAACTGGTATACATCAACTATCGAGTCCAAAGAAAGCATCGTTAGTTTTTATCAGTATGACCTGAGAACAGCCAATGAGAAAAGCAGTCTGAAAAATATGGTCCCAGGTTGGGTGATGGATTGAAAGGTAAGCTCAGAAAGACCTTTAGCAGAGCTGCTGCCTTTTCGAGGGAGGTTGGATAGCTCCTGAAATTATTAGTAGATTTGCACCTCTAGGTAGCTGGTTTAAGTACATCCCAGATTGATCAAGCTTTCGAGCTGAGTGTTTTATCCTGCTGTGAAGAACTGTGATATCTGAACACCCAGTATGTAAAATCAATAGCAATATCCTATGCGGACTGTGAACAGCTCTGGCACGTCTTTCTTCTCCTGGCACGTTGGCAGTGGTGGATAACTGGTACCCTTAATGACACATTTGGATACTCCAAGTGCTTTGGGTTTGACAGCTGTTTAATAGCTTGAATGATATGAGTTTGGAAGTTTTCATGCAATTTCTACTGAACAGATGTTCATTTAGGAAGCAAATACAAAAAAAAAAAGCCCAAGTAGTTGCTGGGACTGGCAGTAGCTGAAGCCCACTGACTATCCACGAAGGGGCACCAGGGCCATTGCCGCATGGGAATGCTGGGGCCACTTGCCTCCATGGGGGGTTTGACAGAACAACACACAAAAAACTCACCCTCCACCAGCTGCACTGCTCTCTGCAGCAGAGACAAAGATGAGAGTGATACCTGGGTGATACCTGGACTGTGTATCTGACACTCATTAGAAAAACTAAATACAAGTATTCAATTTTCAGGTTTAAACTTATTTTTACAGGTAACTCAATACTTTATACAGTTTCCCAGTCATATGAGGGTCCACAATGCACTATGGAGGGTTGTTAGATAACTTTCCTGCATCTTATTTTCACCTGGTTTTTTTCTTGGTATAATTCAATTATTAATCTTTTTTCTCAAGGATGGGTCAAATGCCTTGATAACATAAAAATAAAATATTACTTCCTAACTTGTTTTTATACTTAGATTTTAAGAAAAATTTCAGAGACGAGCAATGCCTGTCTGTTTTAGACAGAAGGAAAGTTTCCATCCCTCCTCGCTAGTCCTGAAGCTGAGGCACCGTGCAGGGCAGCAGGAGCAGCTGGAAGATGTGGGCAGCCTCAGGCAGGACATGGCTTGGGAAGTTAGCAGTGGAAGTTATTTCCCCTGGAATCAACACCTGAGGTTCTCCAAGACCAGCATAATTACAAGCAGGGGCAAACAAGAATTAAGGAGGTTTGTCTACGAACTTTTGTTTTACAGCTTTGTGCTCTTTGCATGGAGCTGCTAAATAGCAACTGCTAAGATTAACTACTTTATGGTCATCTCCTCCTGCCTTGCAGAGTGCATCGATGCAGAACAAGACGATGCAAGGTGTCCAGTACAGTTTCCTCCTTAACTCTGGAATATTTAACAGCCAGATCTGAACGTCTTCACATAGTCCAAAACACCACAGCACTACGTAAAACACTTGCTCTGCTTCATGGTAACAGCACAGCTCATGCAGCAAAATCCCTTCCATGCCTGCAGCCAGGTTGTACAACATTGCAGACAGACACAAAAACTTCCGGATTTAAATCCTGTTGAAAGAAGTCAGCTCATGTCTTTCAGCAAAATGAAACAATTTCCTCACTCATCACCTAATATAAAACCTGCACAAAACTTTTGTCACTCCTCTCCCCATAACTCTGTTAAATCTCCCTCAGCAGAACAGAGAAACTGATGCTGTGCCTTGAAGATATTCAGAGCACTGCAAAGATGAGAAAAAATGTTGTTGCAGAACAGTGTGGGGAAAGCCAGTGCTTATGAGATGCATTTTTCTAAAAAACAGATGTAAAAGATAAAGTCACCCCCAAACACATTCTCCCGAAACTTTATTTTGCTGACCCTAGACATCTTGCAGCAGATATTTTAAGTATAGAAATTACCGTAAAAAACATTTTGCACACTTTTGTTTTTCCACTATTTGGTTTATTTGCTTAAAATAAAGGATCATACTTTATGTATTCCCACAGCCTAACTTCTCTAGGGTTGCAATTTCTGAAACACGTGTGGCACTGCATTGCAGAATCTCTCTGCATCCAATTTTCTGCCAGCTCAGAAACTGTCATAGCACATTTAGAAAGACTTGGAACCAAATTTCAAAAATAGGTACCTATAAGTACCGGAATAAAAGTGGCTTTGTGTTCAGTAGAGCTAAGCAGAAGAAAGTAAACAGTATTATAAGTAGTTTGCTATTACCTAAAATGCTGAAAAAGTACCCTGACAACGTGCACATACAAAAGGGAAGATAGCACAAGTTACTAAACAAAGCAGTAAAACATTCTGAGCGCCAAGCAGCAGATAAATTAGAGCAATCCAGATGAAACCAAAGTGACATAAATATTATTTAAATGTAACATCCTCCCCTCCTGCTCAGAACAAAACACGTTAAAGAATAATAATACCAATTCAAGGAGGAAACAATCAACGATAGCTGAACGACAAAGAGCAAGAGACTCTAAATAGGCTTTGACAGCCCTGGTGTGATCGCAGCACCCAGCCCGGTTCCCCCAGCTCACCCAGCAGCAGCCTACAAGCAACTCCTTGCACATGAGAAGATCAGCAAGGCTTTGGTGCAAGTTTTGCCAACCCTCTGCAAATCTGAAACGTCTTCAAGAACTGTTTCAGCTCCAGGAAAAAGGAGGAGGAAAAACATTCCTCAGAAGTTTCATTTTGCTGGGAATGCTCAAAACATTGCAGCTCTCAGTGAAGAAAAAGTTAAGCAAGGGCAGTTGCAGAAGATGGTTATATTGCTGAAATATGTTATTCTAATTATTTGTTAAATGGAGCGAGGTCTTAGCTGTAACACAACACTGTTTTAATGGGATTTAAAGCTGTACTCCACATAGGTTTAATTGAGCATTGAAACGCTTAACATAGAACATGGGAAAACAACTTTCATCAACAGCAACTTTGAACTGAGTAGAGCAGACCTTTGAAACACCACACTTGTGCTGTGGAGATACTGATCCACAGTAAAAGGAGCTTGTTAAGAACATCAGCTTGATCTGCTCAGCAACCTTTCCTAATGCCGGTCATGAAGCAGGGACTTATTTTTCCATTTTATCACTGGCATATAAAAATGCGGTGCACTTTTGCATTAGTGTGAAATACAGTGGCATTCTTAAATCAAAAGTTTTAAAATGACACTTTACCTGCAAGGCACACCATGAATGATTGCAGCACGAGCAGTTCCCATAGCAACCTCATCTTCAGCTTCCCAGGTCAGAGGAGACGAGTCCAGTTAACTACAGAAGAGAAGGGGGCTCCCTGGAAATTTTAGGCAACCTTTAATCTGTAAAAGAAAAAAGACAGATTACAAGGAGATTTAGGATTGCTACTCCTTTTATTTCTTGACAGCTTGTTTTTTCTTTCCAGGACAGTTGCATCTGAAGACCAACAAAGAAACTTTTTTAAGCATTTCATTTAAAATAATTCTGAGAAGTGATTTGTGACTAAATACGCTGGGTACCAGATGAGGGTTATGAATTGTAACCCTGTATTTGCATCTTCCATTCGGCTGTTGTGAGATTTCTTCTGTCTCTCCATTTTGTCATCAGCAGTTTCACTCACTGCCTCTCTGGGGTAATCTGAGTAATTATTGAATTCTGTAGATCGCAGTTAAGAGAAAAGTTATGAGAACAACTACTCTCACTTTTTTCTACAAACATCATCCTTACTCTAAGAACACCATCCCTGCAAGGCAACACTTTCTAGGAAACATTCCCACCCTGCTCAGGCATGGGGGATGCTTTTCCCATTTTTACACCCATTCTCATTGCTCTAAAATTTCTCAAAAAAACCCCCTTAAAACATCTCTAGGTAAAACCTGATCTTTTCCTCATACTCTATTACAACTTGTAAATAGTTAAAATTTGTAAGCAGGCAATTCGAAGACTTTCTCAGCTTATCACTGCGAAGTAACTCCCCCCAGTGCAACCCAAGGGGGAAAAAAGTGCCTTCTTTTATGAAAGGAACCTTTTCGAGAGCAGGCATTTAAATATTAAAAATAAATAAATCAAGTCAGAGACACATAATTTATTCATATCACTGAAGGCTGGAAGTTAAGGGACCACCTTCATGCTTACAAGACAAACTGCATGACTAATAGCATGTGAAGAGGTATCATGAGAGGTCTCTGCTTGCTTTTGTGAGTTAAAATTGATAAGATTCTTCTAATAAAGTCAGGTTCAATGCACTGAGAAGACTAAGAATCTTCATCCTCTGATCTGAAGATGCAACTCTGAAGGGGGTAGAGATTAATGGAACATACTCATCTATTCTCACACAGGCTGATTAGGCTAGCTGGGGGTTAGCAGGAAGGAATAATCAATAAAAACTAGTAACAACCCAAGTGAATTATCAGAGTATTAATTATTAATTTTTGAAGGAAAATGTCATCATGGACCTTTATATTGATTGACATAGTTAAACAGTTACTTTCTGTGTTTATAGTGAACTCAAGAAACGTATTGTTTTACTCTATATACTCCTGTTACATAGAGAAGTACCATTTTCCCTCTAGTACCAAATTCTGTTGGTTATAACTGCACCTATCAGGAGATCTCTACCAAAGGCAAGTCGCTCTTGGTTTTACGCTAGTTTAAGTGAGATTTGAGATAGATCTTGTATTCACCAGCAGCTGCTGATGTGTTCTCATTTTCCCACGTATTATTCCCATCAATAAGCCCACCATGTCACTTATAAGGCTCCTCTCCATTACATTGCAATGCAACACTTTACGATTATTCTCCTCACCCTCTGCAATAAGCTATGTGGGACTGAAACAGAACAATCACCTACAGCCTTTGGTACCTAATTAAAAACACAAGAGGTATAGCACTTACCAACTTAACCTACTGCCAGCAACCTGTCAAAAGCACCCGCAGACCCATCCGCGAGCTGCCAGCACACGGAAGGGCTGACCAAAATCCCTCCTGCTATGTGGAATAATAACAACAGCACTCAGCTTCTCAGCCATCTGTAAGCAGTGCCACTGGCAAGGAAGTATTATATCTGTCTTTTGGTTAAGAAAACTAGGAATATAAAACCCCAGATGTGACCAAAGTCAAGCAACATGTCTGTATTTTATTCCATGGGCTTTGAGGATGGTGCTTCTGGAGACTTGATGGAGATGTGGGACAATTCTTCACAGAGGCCCATGGAGATGGTTGTCCTGTTTGCAGGTCCCAAGTCTGTTTGCATCACATCCCTGATACTCTCTTTGAATGGAGATTGTTGTTTTGGTATTTTATTCCCTAGTTTTCCATATGTGCAAGAAAATTCTTGGATAGTCTTCAATGTATTACTCCTCCCCACTGCAACTTCTCCTCTTCTCCTGACTCACCACCCCTTTGGGAAAAATTCTGGCTACTTTGTGGGTTTTGCAAACTGATTTTTTTTTTTTTTTCCTACTTCGGAAATCATGCTTCTCTAAGCATTTTAAACACCAATACAAAATTACTGATGTAAATTAGTTTTTAGCTTATAAGGGCATTAAAAATAGCAGGCTCTTTCTTTCCTCCCAAGATGTTTTGACACAATCAGTGGGTCTTACTTTCAGCCCAAAATAAAAGCTATGCTAAAAATATGCATTTTTTTTGTGCTCAGCACATTTGATTATTAAGTCCAGTGAAAACGCTGAAAGTCTTCCCTGTTATTTAGTTATTCAAAACTTATTCCAGAGAACCAGCACACATCAGAGGATCATCCATGTACTTCAAAGAAAAATTTTCAGATATCTGAATGGCCACAGTCACTTCTGGTATTAACAAACTGTCTATATGTGGCACTGAGGCTCCTGTTGGCATTTCCATCAATGTTAATGGCAACTCCATGTGCTTATATATCCAAAGTATATACCCTGTAATAATTACCTTACAATATATTCCTAGAAGAGACTCTAGCATATATTTTCTAAATATATGGAATAGTACCACATTCTGTCACCATGCCCAGAATTGCGAACACTGGATTAATACTAAAGCCTTAGAAGCACCATCTTCCTGGTGCTCTGTAACAGTCCCCCCAGGAGCAGCACTGAAAATAGGAACCTGGAGACACGGCTGCCAGCTGAGCCCTGGCCCTGTGTAACCACAACCAATGCATGCCCTGGCTTTTACTGATACATCTAACACAGGCTACTGTGTTACAGAAAGTTTCCCAAAGCGAAATGATGCCTGTCTTAACATAAAAAGTAGTGAAAAGTAAATTAGATGATTACCGTTAAAAATATTTTCCTAAGGTTAAAATATGGTAGTATTCAAGATATGGCTGCATTTTCATTTCTCATGATAGTTCCCTATTTCACATGTGAATGAGTCCAATCTTCAAAATGTTTTCCTGTAAACATTTCTGCTACTCATATCAGCAGGCCCATTGTTCAGAGCTGTGTAAAAACTGTTGAAACACGTTGACTTTTTATGGCAACAACTTTAGGGAAGGCAACATTGTGCAAAAGATATATAATTGAAAAGATCCTTCCCATTTCTAAATGTTTTCTGACTATAAAATCCCAGGGGAGTTTGCACTGCCTCTGAAGAAGAATATAAGAGGCCTGAAAACTTGCAAAGTTTAATATTTTATATCCAGAAGGAAGCATGTGTAGTTTCAGCACTATACAAGTTATTTTTTCAAGATGAAAATAAGATAGCTGTGCTTCAGTTTGGAAGTGCATCCTATTAAAAAACCTAGTGCCAACACACATGTGCAGATGTTTTTAACTTCACTTTTGGCAATGCATCCACTGCAAATTCTTTTGAAAGACACCTTTGTAATAGGATTCTGACGAAGAAAGTTGACTCTAAGAGGTCTGACTGCAATCGGGTATGAAAAAAAAAAAATAGATGCATGCAGTAGAAGTATTTGTGGTGAATTTTTCTGAGTTAGTAGACATGTCTCTGTCAGTAATTCCATTTGGATGTTTAATGATTAGTAATTCTGAAAAAACAAAATAGAAATGAAAAACCTAAGGCTAAGGTGTATGGATGCATTCAGAACGCAAAAAATACTTTTGTAGCTATAATTTGCACTATATGAACTCCCAAGTCTGTGAGTATTCTGAAGGAAAAGTTGCAAAACATGCCTTAGACCCCTAAGTATTGCAGCAGTAGCAGCAGCAGCAAGAAGCCTTAGCAATCATCTCACGTTTTACTACTGCACATCGGTGTGCTACACAGTGCCAATTCTGCTAAACTCCAAAATAAATCACTGTTAATGAAGCATGCTGCACATACAGACAGCAACAGGCATCTTTTAATCACCTCAACAAAGGAAGAGCTAAGGGTAAGCACAAAACACTCCAAGCACTAACATGTGAGTTGTTAGATTTAAGGTGGTGCCTACCCTCTGACTGTCACAGATCTGACCTGAGGGCAAGAGCAAGTATCTAATGTGAATTCACTACTGTCCTGAACAGCGACATTAATTCATGGGGCCAAAACCTCCAAAGAATTACCAAGCTTTTAAAACAGAAGTATCATAAAAATAATCTTCAGGATTGGATGCAGAAGAGAGAACTGAGATATGGGTTACCCCACTGCTGTCTGGTTACACACAACTGGGGACCTTACAGTTGCTGAGAGCACAAAATATTTGTGTGTCTAAGTAAAATGGATACGGCAAATGTCTGCATTTGGGTGCATGTTGCAGGCCAAGTCTAGAAAGATCAGTCCCAGCAAAACCTAAGAACAAAATTTTAGCATAAACTCAAATTCAACTTGTCTACACAAAAAAGGTAGAAAATAAGCCACAGAAAAGTTTTCTGAGATTCAAAAGGAACCCTTTTCCATAAGATGAAGACACCTTCTTCTAATATACACATACAAAAAGATCTATATCCATCAAAGATGTTGCTAGGTGTTTCCCAAGTCTTAGGAGCATAACTAAAAAGAAGCCCGCAAAGCCACACCAAAACTCCATTATCCATTTCCATTTCTCCAAACACACTAACACTTTCTAAATGTATATAGTCTTCACAGAGCCAGCAGTGCAGGACTACGTCCCGTTTTTTGCAAGACACTATTGACACATGTTCATTTATGTTTTTAACACTTAAGGAGCAGTGTTAACAGAGAAATATTGAAAAAGAAATGGTTAGTTCTAAGTGAAATGATTTAACTTTAGAAGATTTTAAACACTTTACTCGAACTTCTGATTTTTGACCCCTCCATACCAGATTCAATGGACAATACAACCATTTCGGTCAAAATAACCACAATGAAATGGACTGGCCATCAGTTTTGTTAGAGTTCCCAAATACTCTAAAGAACGAAGCATCCTCCCTGGAAAAAAACATTCACGAAACCCGGTATTTACCAGTAGCACCGCTTATCTCTTCCTCTTTAGGGTATACCTGCCACACTTCCCTCAAATGCTTTCCAGGGGGGAGGAATATGAAAACTGCAACTTTGGGAAAGGACTTCACATAGAAATTCATTTCTCCTTCTCTTTATCTGGCAGGCATAATTATCTGCTTATTTTTAAAAACAGATACACATGCAGGCTGCCTGTGTGCAGTCCATTGCTGATTTGAACTCACCCTTGCAGACCTCATTGCAGCACAGGTGTTTTATCTATTTTATCACTTTGGAAATTTTCAATTTAGACTTCACCTGAGGCCGGTTCTATAACTTTACTGAAGAGTGGATATAACTGACTGAAAAGCCATAGTTGGAGAGTAATTATTGAAAGTTAACTGTCAAAGTGAGTCTGTCTTTGGTCTCATGCTTTCCAGTACTTTTATTAATAGCAATGGGGGAAGAGAAGGTGTGCTTATTCAGTCTGCTGGTGACACTAAGAGGCTGCAGGTACCTCTGAGGATGTGAATGTAATTCAGAATCACCTTGACAAATTGGACATAAAACCAGATTGAAACAGAAGGATGGATTTGTGTAAGAGACAAGTGCTGCGTACTGCAGTAAATAGGATGCTGCGTTAAATACCACAAACATATGCTGGGGAGCCACCGGCTGGGTGAGAGCTCTGTGCTGATCCACATGTGGCTGAACATGTCAGCAATGCTCGGGGACTGTGCAAGCAGCAAAATTTCTGGGATGTATAACCAGGTTTGCAGGTCCTTTTAATTTGAAAATTCCTGCTAGGTAAGCAACCTGTCACTCTCCCCAGCACGGGGGAGCCTCAGATACAGTACTACACTCAAGAGTTGATGCTGCATGTCAGGGAAGATTTGCCCCAAACACAAAACACCACAAAGGATTAGAGGTCTATAAATGTCCTATAAATAAAAACCAAATGGAGTTGCTTAGTCTAAAGAATAATAAAAAAAAGATGCTAATGGTATTAAAACATGTAAAAGACTGTTTGAAATAGAAGGAAAGAATTTGTTCCCATGTCCAAGATGGATGTGACAAGAATCAATATGCAAAAGAGATTAAGGTTTAGACTTTAGGAAAAACTTCTTGTAATGTTAAGGTCAGCTCAAGCACAGCTATGGACTGTCTAAATAGGCTGCAGAATATCCATTGCTGATGTTCCTTGACAATTTGTAAGACAAACGTAAGTCCTAGATAATGAGGACAGAGACAGTATGTATTTTGCTTCCAGAAACACCAACATTTGGAAAGGGATGGAGAGAATTCCAAACACTGGGATCTGGTTGCAAGGTGAGGTCGTTCCCATCTGATTCAGAAATTGGAAGAATCATAACCTTGAGCCTCTGATAATTGGAAGTCACTCAGACTGATGCACTGAATGGTAGCACAGAGCAATCCTCTATAAATGAAGGTTAAAGAAACTGTTTGGCTTTAGTAAAGGGGTCATAGGACAAAAGCAATGCAGTTTCTTTTCATGTAACAGACAAACAAGTTTTTTTTCCTAAATTAAAGGAAATTGCTTTACCTGTGAAAGGGATTAAACAGTGTTATTCCAGCGGAGCAGCATGAGGAACTAATTCATAACAAGCAGCTGCAGACAGGGAAAGCAGCAGGATTAGACCTCATTCAGTGGGACTGCATCAATACACCACCCCGTAAGGATGTGAGAATATCCTTCTCACAATTTAGTGTCCAAAAGTAATGTGGAGGTTGGACACCTTTGTGAGCATGTTAGTGTGAGGGGCAGGAGCCACATCACCTGGGGTGAACTAGTGAGAAATGAGCGCTCCTGGAAGAGATGACTCTGAAGGGCTGTGAAGAGTCCAAGATGATAAAATCATGGGCGGCTTTTGAGTGTGTTTCTCAGAAATAGCTGGTAGCCCATGCTGCTAGAGAGCATTGCTGTGATACACTCCTCCAAGAAGCATCCTGGGCGTGGGCAGCTCCGGTCTCCGGCCAGCCCCCGCTCCTGAACGCTGGCTGTGGCCCAGATTCAGCGAAGCATCAGATTTCTAACCCCAATCCTGCCTCTTAATTGCTGAATCCAGGTCTGTGTGTTGGGAGAGGCACAGGCTCTCTTTAGCAGATGCAAGCAGTGACCTGCAAAATTGAACGTCCAAAAATAGAAGGTGCCTAAAAGATGTGTCCCCGACAGTGCAAATCTTCACAGTAATACTTTTTTGATGTACACATAGCTGAATTTTTTCAGCACTTGAAAGACAGGGTTTTTTCTGCTGTGGTCCTGTTGTTGTGAGTCCCAAAATAAATATTAGCCTACCCTTTTGCATATGGGAAGAGAAAAAGGAATTTGAAAAGTTGGCCCGGGGAGATGAAGGGTAGCAGGAGCGTGCTGGTGGCATTTCTCACTGAGCTCTCCTCGTTCTCACAGCACATCTGTCAGATCCTGATCTATCTCAAGCTTCTTTGCTGAAATTATCCCTTCTGGAGTTGCACTTATACACAATTCACACATTATGAAATATATACGGGCATATTGTGCCTGATAAAACAAATGACATATACGCAGCATGTTTCTGAGACATACTTATGATAAATGGGAATGAAACGCTGCAAAAATTAATTATCTAAAAAAAAAGACCGAAAAAAACAATGTCAGTTTTCACATTGTGTTTCCTCCTTTGGGCATTCCTTTACATTCACTAGATAGAGATTTCATTTCACTATATCAAGGAAGTTACAGCACCTCAACAGATGCAAGTTCCCAACTCACTCCAGTCATTTGTATTTGTCAGGCTGTTGGGTCTTTGGTGCGCGCTGTGCTGAGCTGCCTCCTCGCCATCACACACCTGCCACCGCTCGGTCCATGCCCGAGAAGGGATGCCAGGGTGCACATGCTCACGGGAAGCAAGGATTACACCCATCAGATTGAGCTAATAAATATAATTCTAACAATATTAGCAAAGATTGCTGAAGGAATAAGCACCCACGGTTGTGAATTACAACCCCATGAGTTTGGACTGTTTCTTCTACATACGTTTTTTCAATGTAAGTGCTCTGTAACTTACGCTCATACTATATATCCCCCAAGAAACTGGCTGGTGGGGTCAGCTCTGCTAGTAGTGGGGCAGGCAGGGAATGTCTTTACTGATGTAATAAAAGGTGTATAGAAATAACTATCACTGACACCATCCCTTTCTGACTTGTTAGATTAAAAACTCCTAGAAGCAATATACCTAGTTTACGCAGAACCTAGTGCCACAGCTTAAAATGTAATTAGAGACTCTGGATTATATGAAAACAGTCAGCTAATAACAGGCACACACTCTTTTAACATTTTACCATGTTGCAATATTCCCTGCACACCTTTATCACTAGCAAAGACAACTTCACGGAAGCAGCAATCCATCTCAAACGCTGGATATTCCCAGCTGCGCAACATGTCCCTTCACCTTCTGAACCAGTGAATCAGAGTGCAATTTTCCACCGAAGAAAAAATGACAGTAATTAAAGCCTTTTAATTACTAGCCACTAACTACCACACATCATCCTATTACAACCCTTACTCTTTGTCTCTTGCTCCCAGGAAACTGTCATTGCCCTGCAAAACCTGAATAATTTGTAAGCATAAATCATCTCTAAGTAAGGAGATCTGGGTGACTAAAGGCAAGTCTAAATTAATGCTACTGGTGTTAATTAGGGGTCATTCTGTATTGTTATACCTTTTCCATGGAAGGAATATATCGAGAAACACTCACCTGAGGCAGCACCTATTAGATAAAACCCAGCTTTTCTCAACACAGAACAAGCCCATCACACCACAAACTCGGGAGACAATTTGCTCAAACCAGGAATAATATTATCATAATAAAAAGCTGTAAACAGTGAAACTTCGTAGTCTGGCATTTTCTACAAATTAGAATTTACTCTCTTTTAGAGAATCTTTTACTGAAGATTGTCTAGAACACTTACCTTAAAACTCACCAATTTAAAAACAATTCCCAACTTCATGCAGAGTAAAATTTTCAATGCAGTATTTTGCAAGATTAAGATGAATGGCTATCCCATATATCCAAGCAATAAATTATAAACTCTGCATAAAATGCCATCTTAGAGATAGCAAAAGTAACTTGAAAAGCAAAGGATATTTGAGCTGGTATTCAGTAGGTCCAGCTCTTCTCTCTGAGCCATATCACTGATCCACCATCAATGGAAATGGTCTGTGAAGCCCATAACATGTTAAAATTTTAATTTTTGTTCTTTTTTCTGATAGCAAAGACTGTCAGTGAAAGACCTGAATGCAGAGCAGAGCACACAACCAAACCTGGCTGCCAGGCAGGACCCTGCAGCCACCTCTGAAGCAAACCCAGCCCATCCTGATCTCCAAGCAGCCTCTTTCCACCAGAGAATACAGATGTGCTGGCAAGCTCTGGGATGAAAAAATAAGCTGTCAGGCAAAGCGGAGTATTAACCTCCATCTGACTTTTGATCATAAATTTCCTAAAGAATTAAGGGTTAATTTATTCCTGTCTCAGTTTGACAGAAGTTACACCAAAGAAACAAGGCTCAAGGGACTCTGCATGACAATGAAGTTCCTTTTATCCCCAGGTCACTGCTTCAAGGTAATGAATCAAGACAGTTTCACAGTCTGAACAAAGATAGATAAATAACATTCAAAGTTACCATTCACTTCTGAATGGGTCCATTCTCAAAATACACATTATTATCTTGTCCAGGAGACAAAAAGTGATGCTAAAATATTGAAGATATTTCCTTGAGATCTCTAAAATCAGCATCTTAATTACATTTTACTTTTCACTTCTGGAGCTTACAAATTAATCCATTTTATTTGAAAGATGAAGGGAGAGCTTTTTCCACAGAAGTTCCACAAGGGAACAAATTGGACACATTATGAAGAACGCTTTGCCTGGCATGCCGCCTTCCTTCAGTGCTACCAATAGGATGTTTCTTAAGAGTATAAAACGGAACTTAGAAAGGAAAAACAACAAGCAAGTTTATTAACTTTGAAAACTGCTAAGAAGCCAGTCTTGCACTCAGTATATTCCTGGGAATGCAGGCGATCAAAACAACAATTCCCTCATCACCTATTACTGGCAGAAGGTTTCAAACCCATGTAATTGAGATGCTTGGACCTAGAAATGTTTTGTTACATTCAAAAATCATCTAGGGAAGAAAAATAAAAACAAAACCCAACGATTTTGATATCCCTTTCACGTGATAATTTAGTGTTGTGTTTTCCCTTCAAAGTTTATTTTGAAAGGTTGCCTGGAATTTGAGTGTTTGAAGAGAACTGCTTTCACTCTCTGACTTTTCCAAACCCAAGGTTAGGTGCTTAGCTTCTTATTTCTGCTGGGATGTCACTGAAGTTCTGCTCCTCTCAGACAAAAAAAAAATCCTCACTGATTTTTCAAACTAGTGGCATCCAGCGAGCCATATATTTTTTTTTTCTTACTGACAAAAAAAGGCTTCCTACAGCAACTGGAAGTAGAAGTAAAGAGGGTGGATTTCTCTCTCAGCATTTGCTGGCATATCAAGGCCTGAATTCTAGCTTTTAGGGGATCTTTCAAAAAATTAACATGGTCTGAACTAAGGGCTCAGTAAATAATGACTAAAAGTTTAATGCGTCTGAATTTATTAAAAAGTGAAACCTATACTTCAGTAATCATATCCTGTAAGAATTTTAGTGGACTGTGAGGTGGCACTGCAAAGTATTTTCTGAACTATCATATCTGGCTGATAACCCTTTGGTATGTTTATTCAATTTGAATCTGAAAGATTCACACAGTCTGGGAAGAGCAATGTCCCAGAAGACTTATGCAAATAATCAAAACAAGTTATATATCAAGTATTCAAAACAATAACAAAGCTGATCTAAATGATCAGCTATGCACGGTGGGTGCCAGAACTGCAAGTAGCTGAGTCCCACTGCCCGGACCCCGTGACCCATCACTCATCTGGGATACGGAATTTTTAATAAAATCCCCCAATTCTTGAACTATGAAAAACTAATTGCAGAATTTCTCATTTCTCACAGCTTCTTGTTACTCCTGTTGTTGTATAAAATATTAAAAATAGATTTTAACCTCAGGCTGGGAAAACTTACATAAAGTTCTAAAAAATCCAATAACCTGATTTTGTCATAAATGTACCTCATTTTTACTCTTTTTAAAAAAATATTTATAAGATATATTCATTTTTAATGGGTCTGTCTAGTATAGGGCTATGTTTAGTATTATCTGTGTAATTATTCAAGTAGCAATACAGTACAAATCAACCATATACAAATTCTATTTATTTTTTTAATTGCTGACAGTAAGTAGAATCAAATAATGAACTTAAACCTCTGGACCTGGGTCTCAGAGGGCGCAATGTCCAGGGAATAGCTGGTTATTCTAGAACTCTGGGAGGATTTTTTGCCACTCAAAGCTTTTTTCTTCTAGCAGAATTTAAGGTGAGAAAGACCAGAATCATGCATAGAAAAAAGAAAAAAATGTACACACACTTTGCACGTTTTACATAAAAATAAGAAAACTGCATAGCCGAGCTCACAGGCTATCTTGTAGCTTGAATCTGTCTCATAGGTACAAAGCTCAAACTGGGGTTACTCTGCACCACATTTCAACTTGATTAGGAGGATCATGAAAATCTTAACTCTGCATTACGTTAACCCAAAAACATTCTGTGCATCTTAGCAGCACTGTTAATTACATTGTATTTACAGTGAATTTCTGTACACATATGTAAAACACAGTGTGGATGCTCTACCCTTGCCTCCGGCTGTCAATTGATTTGTAAGAGACAAAAAACCATCTTGGGGCAGTTTAAATTCTGTACTACAAATGAGCCCCGACAAAAGTTTGATGTGAGGTGTCAGAAAGCTTTCCCTGCTCTGCAGGTTGCCTTCCGAGTGAACCATTTCCTTGAGAGGAAAAGCCCAGACCCCATGGCCTCCTTACCATGGGTGCCTTCGCAGTCACTTCTCCAACTTGCCTGGCATCCTACTTACAATATTAAATCCCATTTTATTTCTTCAACAGCAGCATCAGGGCCCTGCCTTCCTTAAGCCTTGTGTTTCGGCTGCGCTCAGCAGCTCTCCTGGCTGCAGCCTGGTTTAGGTGCTCCATTTCTCACCACACTTACGTCCGGAATTGGCAGTGGCACAGCTTATGTTGCGAAGCCAAATGGCTCAGCTGTTTGTGTGAAACTAAGGAACCCACGCAATGAGACAACACAGCAAAATATGAGAATTTACAGACTTCCAACCTGATTTTCCTCCTGCTATCAGTGGACTATTTCCAGCAGCGAGGCCGGGACCACACATGGGATATCAAGTGAAGGCACAGCATGCCTATTGTGCATCCTTTGGGATTTTTTTACTGCAGAAATAGTGATGTCACTGTCTCCTTTGCAGATCTAAAGACACAGCTGAGTCAGAATCTTATTGGTGATATTGTGCTATCAAATAGTCTGCTTTTAGACCTAAAAGTGTTAGTTTCATAAAAAAAAAAAAATGAGCTTCTCCCCAAGTAAATTAAAAGGGAAGCAGATAAATGGAGGTCTTGTGGACATACAGAACAGGCTAATTTAGCCTTAAAATCAGTTGATTGTAATGGCTCAGATCTTCGTCTGGACTGGACTGAAGACAGAGTTTTCCCTCTCCCTGGGAGAGTAAATTCTCCAAAATCAAACAACCGAGCAGACAAAGGAAGACCACCAAAGGCTGGAGGGATTTGTTTGCCATGATCGTACTGCCACCTGATAGCAGCTTTGATGGTGATGCAAACTGTTTAAGGCTTGGTGTATAAAGAGAAATTAATACTGCTGTTCAGGCAATGATATCCTTTGGGGTTATTCTGAGTTGGAATTCAGGGAATAAAAAGGCTGTAACAGAAAACACATTGGTCTTTTAGTACATAGGAACTTTGTTAGAGATTTTGAAACCTTCTCAAAATTGCAGATAACTGCAGTTGAAAACAAGTGCCATGGGCACAGCGGCAGGCGCCTGCCTGACATGGCCACAGGTTATGGCCACCGAGAGCCCACCTGCCCAGCCCGTGCCCCAGGCTGCAGGGCAGAGAGCTGGAATAGTCATGGCCATGCATGGCTTTGCACCTAGGAGCTCCTTGGAGATACCTCCTGCCAGGACAATAAATCCCTGCAGCAGATGATTTAAAAACTGTGGCTGAATCCTAAGGGACTTGCTACAAAACAAGGGGAGGGCAGGAGTTCCTGGGTATTTCAGACGAGGTGACCTGTCTTGGCAATGTGGAGCGTGGCTAGCAGACAAACACCACGCAGTGTGCATAGCAAAACAAAGTGACTCCTATGACACCTCCACGTAATCACTGCTATTATTTGGTACACTCCATAATGCAATCCTTTTGCTGTGATTTAATTACTAAACATAAAAGGAAATAAACTTCAGAATGAAAACAAAGAAATTGCACTGCATGTAATTTATGGGAGCTATTCTTCAGCTGAATGCCATAAAACCCTGCATGTTTACGATACCCTATTAGAGGGCTGAAAACACGCTTGCATTTGCCTATATTGACTATGCAGATTATGCGATATTACTGCCTTTTTCTGCCTCTGCAATTTTTCATAGAAGTAGTGTATTTGTTTAAAGACATCCTTGCACTAAGCATTAGCTCCTGCTAGGAAAAAATAAAATAAGACTGGCTGTGTACTCCCTCATCGCCAGAGGCTGTCAAGCTGGTAAGTGCCGAGCAGCTGGCAGAGACATGCAAAAGAAAGGGGCACTGCACACAGTTTTGTTTTTAATCTGGAATATTAATTATCGGAGGAAGCAACCCCATGGCCAGACAAAACAAGAACCATCTCCACGGTGGATAACTATGGCAAATGATCTGAGCCGCATGGCATTTCAGGAATGGCTGCATGGTAGCATGAGGATTTATTGAGATATCACATTAAGCCCTTGGTTTACTTGTCACAGGAAACAGATGAAAGGAAATCAGGTTTGCGAACTTGACTGCAGCATTGATTTATGTATAACAGCTTCAAAACGTGTGAACAGCAATGTGTGTTCCTGTTATCCCCATCTTAGGGCTCTGCATACCCTCCTCTCCTGCAAGTGGAAGACCTGGGGAAGGCAGCTGTAAGGAGCAGAGCATGTTCCCATTGCCTCTTGAAACCTGCTTTCCCTTCCCAAGTCACAGCAGTGGTCCAGGAAGAGCTGTGTGAAGCTCCTCTGCTCATTACCCAGCGCGAGAGCATTGCAACATGGGGAGGGCATGCAAGGAAAGGAAAGAAGCAGGGAGGGACATGAGGCGAGGTCTTGATATACATGCTATACTCTGACACTGAAGCCATCTTCAGGGTACAGATGTTAAAGCCCTTCCCTTTTTTAAGCCTTTTCCTGAACAGCAGATTCTTCTCCCACCTTGCATGGATGGAGTCAGCATGAAGAAACAGGATGAGTTCACACCAATTCAGCCTGTTCTCCAAAGAGGTAGCAGGAGTTCAACTCTTGCCAGCTTGCAGACAGGCCTAACTACCCATTCAATCACATATAAACCATGCGTCTTAATACTGCGTCAAAACATTCCTTTTTACCATTAAACCCTGCTTAACCCCATTTTATTATCTCCTAGAGTGCTAATTGTCAACTTTTCAACCTTCATCTGCATCTTATCTTTATGTATCAATTCATTTCCAGCCACAGTCAATATTTTTCACTTTTCATTTTATATAGATGAAGCTGTCAAATTTAATACATTCACTATTTGGCAAAACTTCTTAGTGATTTCTAGGCTTTTCTGGGATAACTTATTTTAAAAAACTTTTGTAACATCTTGAATTGAAAATAAAATAGAGTCCAAAACCAGAAAACAAAGAGTATGGAATTAGAAAATTAAGACTGAGAAAGGTATGAAAAACATGTCTGAGTAAAAATATCTTTTTATTCATAGGTTTGAAGCTATGAATCTGATCATGCAGAAATTGTCACTTTAGTCATTTCCCTAAATCACTCCAAAGGAAGAGACAGATCCCTGATGCCTCTGCTGCTGTTTGAGGCTTTTCCCGTTTAGCCTTTTCTAAACCAGAGAATCGTTTAGGTTGGAAAAGACCTTTGAGATCATCAAGTCCAACCATTAACCCAACACTGCCAAGTCCACCACTAAACCATGTCCCTAAGCACCACATCTACATGTCTTTTAAATCCTTTCAGGGATGGTGACTCAACCACTTCCCTGGGCAGCCTGTTCCAGTGCTTGACAACCCTTTTGGTGAAGAATTTTTTCCTAATATCCAGTCTCAACCTCCCCTGGCACAATTTGAGGCTGTTTCCTCTTGTCCTGTCGCTTGTTACTTGGGAGAAGAGACAGATACACACCTCGCTACAACCACCTTTCAGGTAGTTGTGGAAAGTGATAAGGTCTCCCCTCAGCCTCCTTTTCTCCAGGATGAACAACCCCAGTTCCCTCAGCCGCTCCTCATAAGACTCGTGCTCTAGACCCTTCACCACTATGATATAGCCAGGACTAAAAGCAGGATAAGAAGTCAGGTTATTTAACAGCATGTGGATCTTTCTTGGTTTTCCAGCACATGATAGAGAGCAGTCCTAACGCATGGCTTCAGCTGTGTCCTTGGCAGCCTGGTGTCAGACCCCTGGCAGGACTCAAAGGTGGGCAGTCCCTCTGTGACCAGGATGGGGGAAGCCACCCACCACGGCTGGGTGTTCCAGAAGGGTACCAGAGGACCTGGGGAGGAAAGTCTTCCAAGGACAACACTGCTGGCAGGCAGAAATAAGGACATGAGGCAGATGCGCAGTCTGGTAGGTGAGAAACCTGGGATCAGAGAAGAAACCAGGCACCAAGATCAAAATATACAGTTGGGGTGGAAAAGAGGAGTGTGAGCAGGCACTGACACCATAGCAGCAGAGGCAAAGCCACCCTACAGCTGGTAGAAGACAAAAAGCAACAGAGCCAGGCCTGAGGGGTGGTTTGAGACTCCAGCTGTGAACAAGGAGGACAGACCCAGATTCTATTAGGGTTCTCCCTTGCCATATAATTAAAGTGATCTTTTGAATAGCTAGATAAGAATTTACTGCATGTAGTAAAACTTAAATTCTACAATTTAAGTTACAACAGTAGTATATTAATTTATCTCCTGTTAAGACAGTTAAAATAATGACTAGTAGCTATAACCAGTGAGCAGAAATAGCCCATTTTACAGCCTAACTTACAGATCATTGATGCTAATAGAAGCCTATTAGCTCCAATGGGCTTTGGATAGGACCATAGTGGAAATAATAGAAACTAGATGGAAGAAATTCTGTAATGTGATAAATACCTGCATCATGGATTTTATCAGTTAAATCAGTTCTATGTATAGGATACCCACTGAAAAAGAACCATACCCATTATAAACTTTAGTGAACATTTAACAAGGAGCCCTTATTTCATTTTATTTTAATTAAAGCAGCAGCTAAAGGCACAACCATTACATTCCCCAGTATTTTACGACTACCACATTATCAAGGGGAACTCCATGAAATACCCAAAGTGAGCTAGAAGTTATAGATAAAACAGGAGAAAGATAAATATTTCAATCAAAGTGATACTTGTAAGAGAACTTGTAAGAGCTCAGCAGCATTACACGAGTCAGATGCTGGGCAGCAGGAGATAAGCCGAGATGCGGCTTGGGCTCTGCTTGGAGATGCTATAAGCAATGCACATATCCCAGCCTCTGCAGTGGAAGGAGGAGCACAAGGAAGCTGTGGCTCCCCAGAAAACATGAGACAGAAGGCAAAGCGGCAAAGCTGATAGTTATAAACACAGCAGGAAAAATCCTATTTCTTCCTTTTTCTTTTTTTTTAAATCACTACGCATGAGAAAGAAAATCACAGTAAAGGCACAGCAGGCACTGCTATTGAGTGCTAATCACAAGACTGAATTGTTTTGAGTTTGGAGATATAAAAATGTTTAATTTCAGTCTATAAAGTTACTAGTTTTAAATGTCCCTAAGTTTATCTGTCTGTTCCTTCTGTCTGCTCACTTCTGCAGAGGTTCTCAAGCCCAGCAGCCCTCAGACTTTTAGGTTTGTAAGAATATTAAACTCTCTACAGAGATCAGTTAATTCTACAGAGCTCTGTATGCTTTTAAACTCAGATGTGAAGCTATTGCTTTTTATAATGAGGAATACATGACCGTTGATTGTTTCCACATTTTCCTTCAGAGGAATGTTCATTCAGCTAAATAGGAAGTTCAGAGAAACTATAAAAAAAACACACAGGGGATAATTGAAGTGTACTTAAAAATTCAGGCAACTTCGATGAATCCTGACCTACATTCAAAATTTATTGCAAAAACTTCACCAGGAAAATTTTCTTTTGCCTGGAAGCAACACTGCAGATGTTTCACAGCCTGTGATAAGCAATGCTTTCGCTTAGGAGCACATGGGAGCGGTGTGCTGACCTCCGCATGCTGACAGCTTCAGCTCCACAAAGAGAAGGACTGGATGATCTGTGATGTCTCTAACGAAGGGAAATGCATGTTTCCAACATAATCTGCGACTTCTAATGCATGGGACTACAGTTAGTGATTCTTAATAACTTGTAGTGTTCCTCCAGGAATGTCCAAGTGAACTGATTTTGCAATGCGAGTCTGGGGGCGTTAGACAGGAGTTCATAAACGCCTGATCGTGACCACAGTCTAGATCCACAGTCCCCGAGTCACCCATCCCAGCAGGAACACGGCGTTCGTGAGGCCTGAGCGGCTGCTCCTCACGTCCATTGAGCCATCGGTCCCTGTGGGGACCAAAGCACGGTGCTGCCCATGGTGCACACTCACCTCCAAAAATGCAAGCTATTGCAAAACTTCTCTCTCTGGTGTTTTCTTTTGGCCTACACTTCTATGGAATGAACTTAAATATGATAAATGACAAGAATTTCACCCTTGACTTGGAACTCACATTATCAGATTGATTAGCTTTGCCACATACAAAGTAGAAAATATTCCCAAAATTGACAGGCTTTAAAGAATAAAAGTTGTCACCTTGTACATGCAGAATAGCAACACAGGGTAGAGCTAATCGACTGGCAAACAACTTTTTTCTGAACCAAGAAATACACCCCCTCACCCCCCGGAAAATCACATCCTCAAATTATTTCACTGTAATATTTTGAGTATTGACCTGCTTCCTGCCTGGAACATGCCCTCAATCCTCATAGACAGAAAGTCGATTCTGCCGATTTCATTTTCTGAAACAGGAGCACATTTGTTACTGACAATCTTGATTAGAGAGGTATCTCCTGGCAACATGGGGCGTGGGAGGTGCATGCACAGGCACAGAAAATGAGGGATTATTCAAAATGGCTAAATATTTTCTGGATATAAAAAAAGCCCATAAATTAACTTTGCACAACACAACTGAAAACTGGAGTTTAAACAGCTCAGTGAGGTTTTGTTTCTCTTTGCAAAGAGTTATACTCAGCACTCAGCCTACGCAGTCATTTAGAACCCCCCCAAACTCTATATGCTCCACAAGCCTTTTCACAAACCCTGGTTTATCAGCCTCTCAAGCACTGCTAGTACTGCTTGTTCTGCTCTTGCAGAACAAGCACATCCTTGGAGCACAGGAACGGACCTTTTGTGTCCAAAGAGTGAAGCAAGGTCCCACTCTAAAGGACTTGTCTCTGAGATGTCGTACTGCCAATGCTTTCACCGGAAAACCACAAAGCGTTAGCACAAAGCCTCAGCTGACATATGCTAAATGAATTGGAAGCAAAGGATAATTCAAACCAACCCAAAATAAGGAGACCTTCATCAGCATAAACCTGAGGCTCTCCTCCCTCCAGCTCTGCCACCATCTCATCTAGCACTCCTTCACTCAGCTCCAGATTCTCCACGCCACACCAAAGCGTTTTGGATGGTCAAGCCAAGTACACCATCATTCGTTTTTAAGAATCACCTTTTAAATTCTAACATGGAATATACCTTTGTTTGAAGAACTCTGAAAAAACACTCAATCCTTTCCCTTTCTGATAGGTGCTGTCATCACACTGTGACAGTGGGGAAAAAAAATGAATGTCTTTCCCAGAGCAGTCCCTTGCAGCAATGAGATATGCAAAGCTGCAAAAGAAACCTTTTAGTGGGGGCTATCAGATGCGTCCTCCTTGCAGTGCCCACCCAGCTCACAAAAACCCACAATGCCAAGGAGAATGAAGTTTCTGCTCCAGAATAAAAGCAACATAAACCCAAAATTTTGCATTTCCAGTTTTTAAGTGGGGATGTGGCATTTCCATTTTTAAGCTTTTTTTCTAAGCTCTTCAGTAAGTCTATATGTGTACTGCAGCAAGTCTGAGGACAGAATGATGATACCAAAAGACTAGATGGTTTTCAAAAATACCAGAATTAGGAACATGAAACCCATAAAACATGGTTTTATGGGCTCTTCAGACACTTTTCTCTCTTCTTCTTGCACTTTTCTTGTCTACGGAAGGACATCTTTCTGTAGCATGAACTCCTGCAGACCGCCCCAGGGCCCAGTGGTTTAGCAGCCAGCCATGTGACGGTGGCACTGCTTGCAAAGCTGCACCCTGCGCAGAACCACGCTCCTGCGGAATGCCAGACTGCTCCTGAACAACTGCACATCGATGCCTCACAAGCAGAATTTTGAGCTGAACAGATTAAATACAAATGGGAAATCTACTTCTGGCATCTCTCAAATTCAACCTCCAACCATTTTAGTTGCTAAACTAAACGGTACAAAACTTAGGAGAAAGAAAAAAGCTAATATATAATGTTTACATGATATTGAACTGCTGTAATACACACAGCACATTAAATTTGACATCCTGGGAAACAGAAAACCTATACTCAGGTGTGCATAACTCAACAAACTGATGAAAAACTTAATTCATTAAATTTATATCTTTAGCCATGATGGAATATAAGAAATTATACTTCAAACTAGACAAGATTTTAAGACGAAATATGTTTTCTGTGTCTTCAACTAAGAGAGCTGGTTTATTTACTCTTCATCTTGTTGAATCATTTTTAAGAAATATGATAGGTATGTTTGGAGGAAAAGGATTTTTTGTTTCTAGTATAATAAAGAAGATGTTTCCAGCTGTTCACAGGCTTGGGACATGGGAGGTGACAGTATAAGTGATGGATTAGTGAGCAGAGTGCAGCAGAAGTGGTCAAACTTACATGTTAAAGACAATTTATCAGAGAACTTCCACAGCTCTGCAACACATCCCTCACAACTGGATTTACTTTTTCAGTATATTTCACTACAGCCTATTACTTCTTTTATGAAACAAAAAGCTCCTTAAACTACTTTTTCTTTCCTGGCTCCTCTTGGTTCTTGCTCATCCAAGCCTGTCTGTGGCAGGAGATCTTCTTGTACTTTCAAGGTACTTGGGTTTGAAATTGAGCATAATGCTTTCACCCATCCCTAGGCAGGATGGATTTTTCATATGTCTCCAAGATTGGTCATAGCTAATAAAAAACAAAATTTAATCATAGTCATTTGGAGAATTTACCTTGATATACTTTCCAAGAGGTTGATTTTCAGAGGGTAGACATGTAGCAGCCCATTGAAAGTCTATCACAAGGCTCATCCATAATCGCTAATCTCAACCTGGGAACAGACTGTTAAAATTTGGTATGTGTGGCTATGAAATACAGTTTTTTGGTTGCACTGCCAGTAGAAAAGCAGAGGAAAAAGCCTTCATAGACAGAAGTTCTCTGAAGTCCTAGCTGCTGCTCAGGTAGTGAAGTTACAAGTGTCATTTTGTAATTAAAAAGACTGTGTGATGATGCTTACACACATTTTAGCATACATAATGTCTAGGAAACATGTGGGAAGAAATAGCATTTAAGGGAATAATAGGCTGAAAGTAAACTGTACTCTAATATCAAGCACAGAGATCACTGGAGATTTCTTGTGGGAGAACTACACTAAACCCTCATATAGACGTAAGGTTAAAAGATATTCTAAGTCAATTGACATTTAAGGCCACATCACTGTTAGTGTGTCTGGAAAATGCAAAAACCGTCTTAACCCTCATGTATGGGTCTTTGACTTTAAAATGCTACCTCTATTTGATACTGTGAAAAAAATATTTAGTATAATCAGGAGTTTTTAGGCTACTAAGAAACAACCAGATAGTGTATTTTCATTTTAATCAGTACAGGCCAGGACCCCAACATTCATAAACCAATTGCTGGTTTCTCCCCTGGGGAACAGCAGCTGTATTTCTTGCTCATCCTGAGGAAGCTGGAAGGACTCAAAGGATAAATTACTTTTAGACTGTCACCCTACTTTTCCTTATTCCTGTGGGTCCCTAGCTACTTTTTTTCCCCAGGTTGTGTTTGAGAGCTGCAGCATACCCCTACGTTATCTGCTGCTTCACATGGTGTTTACCCTTTCCAGCCTCTGAAGAGAGTTTAAATTATTTCCTGTTTCTTCAATCTGGGATGTGGTCACCCAGCTGTCTCCGATGCTTCCACTCCAGTAAATACCATTATAGTTTAATGACCCTCTATCATCCCTCTCCCGAGAGCAGATGGTGAGTACATGCACAGAGACAGTTAAAGATACACAACTTCATCAAACCTCCTCAAATCCATAATTTATACGCAAGGAAGTTCACCAGCCATGTAACCTGATTAGGTTCTCATGCCCCACTTGCAAAAGTTAAAGATACTTCCAGAATTATTTATTAAATTGTGAGAGGTGAACCAGTTTGTAAGTTATAAAAGAAGTTGTATTTGAAACTGGTGCCCGTTAACTGAATCTTCAGCTGCATAAAACCTCAGAGCTGTGCCTAAATGCCTTTGCATGGCAGAACTAACATGGTGTGGAGCCTTTTACTCTTTAACACAAATTTATTAATTCTTTCTAAGTTCAGTTTTGAAAAAAAATTTTAAAAATCTCTTTAGAAACCAATCCTTCATTTTGAGGAAGAGTGGACCACATGAACTTCACAGTTTAAGGACTAACTGAACTCAGCATCATGGAAAGTATCATGACAATTCATTAAGCCACATCCCCTGCCTTTTTAGCTAAGAATAGAAGCTTTGTGCATAAATCAGTGCACTTGTCAAGTTAAGAAGATAAATTAAACCATATGTTTAAATATACACACTACACTGACAATATGCTTTGAAACCAATACTGCCTAAATTCCACAGTTCACAGCAATTTAAATTTTTTTGAACATATCAAAAATATTAATGTAGTCTAGTATAGCATGCTTTATGGTTTGACTTATTTTGTGCCATGCTTTTCCTAAAGACAACACACCTTGCACAAATGAGAAGGCCCTACAATATTTCCAGCATTAGTGCAGAGCAACATTGCTTATTTTGCACAACTCAGCAACTATCCTGTCGTCTTCCCTCCAATGTCATTTCTCTCTGCTGGTGAACAAACCTCCCAGACAGTTGTGGGACAACCGATAGTTTTTTATTAACTGCAGCTACTTGGGCAAAGAATTCAGGAAACTCTGCAGATTTTATACAGTAGGACACCAATTCTATCCCTGTGGACAACTTACAAGATAGCCTCGAGTCTATGTTCCTGATGAAAATCTAGGTTGGTACTTTAGTTTCATCACATATTTCACACAATAATCCATAAAGATGAAAACTGCAGAAAACTGAAGTAATTTTATAACATTTATTATCACAAATGCAACATGACACATCCACTCAAATGTATTTGTTGAGTTTTGTCACTTTTAATATCAATTTGTTTTTCCCTTTGCTAGTATGATTTTAGCTATAATGTAGGGTGTTTGTTTTGAGTTTTTTGGTACCCTATAAGCTTGGCAGACCAGGTATTTCCTTTTGAAAAAACTTGAAACAACAATAGAGTAGATTTCCCTACAGGGAATAAGGCAAAGAAGGTGCCAGTCCAGAATCTCTTGGGCATTGCAGCTCCCTTTTTCAACAAACACATCCAGAGCTAAGACAAACAACTAAACACTTCAACACATCTGAATTTCCAGAGGAGCTACAAGGAAATAGGTTTATCATTACTATGGCTAATTAGTAGCCTTGCTTAATATGAATCTTACATTCAGCAGCTGAACACATTTTACTAACTGCCTGCAACTCAGCCAGATTACTCAGGTTCTGATTCTTCAGCTAAGAAACTAAAGCACAAGGTCTCTTCACCAAACGCATTTACCCGTATCTGTGTAGTCATCACCCATGCACAAAAATGTCCTTGCCTATTAGAAGGACTCTACACTTCCCTCACACTCATCAGGAGAAGCTGCCATGCTTTGATTGTGCACTTTGTGTACATTATTTCTTCTCACATACTGACATCTACAAGGAAACCCCTGCACAGAAAATAGCAAAGATCCTGCGTTTCAACAGCCAAATCCTAGTAAACCTCCACCTACTACAAAAGCATGGGATCTGCTTTTTATTATATTTTTTAGCTTATGCAGAATTTTTTTAACATGTTTGGGCATCAAAAACTAGCTTAAGGCAATTACCTCTTAAACATCTCACTATAAACTATTGAAGTTTCATAATTGTTTATACAGTAACTTACCAGTGCATGTGACAGCTGTTCCCAAATTCCTCCCAGTAGTCTTATACTTGTTATTTTTCCACATACAAACACATCCTCTCTCCTCAGCATGAAGCTGTTTCTCTGCATTTCATTTGACCACAGTCCTCTTAGACGTCTATTGCCTTATTTACATTTTCTTTGCAGAGCACTTGAATTTCTATCCCCTGATATAGGGTTTCCTTCTGGCAAGTCTTAAATTTGTCTTCTTTAGTCCATTTGCCAATTGCCTGGGATAGTCAGCTTCTGTAAATTCTGCCATCTCCTTCCTTAAAATCTACACCACTGCCTTTTATATCTTGCCATAAGATATACTTTATTTCTTCGGTATCCTTCTGATGCTTTCCTCTAGCATTAAATCACTGGTTTTCCTTACTCAAAACCAGGCTGATACTGGTTCAGCCCTTTGCTTTATAAGCAAAACTACTTTATAGGTTCCTTGAGAATATGTGCCTTTTAATTGTAGTAAAACAGATTTCTAACAAAGGCTTTCTCTGCAATAAATACAGGCAGGTCTTACCTGTGATTTATAGCTTGCCTCCTACCATACAATAAAACTGTCTGGTGCACCACTGGAACTATTAACTAAGCAGTATTGAGCTGAACATTCAAAAATCTTCTGATTCATTGGCTCAGAGCCAAATGTATGATGTTGCTGAAGTCAATACATAAAATTGCAGCTAAGGAATTAACAGCTTAAAGAAATCAAAGATCCCTGTCATTGCTATACTCTGCATAACAGAGTCTGGGTAGCTGGAAGTATACTTTGCTTTAAAATGGATATATGTTTCTAAGACAGAAAGAATGCAGTAAAAAAGGGCAGCTCTTGCATCAGTGCTTTCTCTTAATTAGGTCTGACTTGTTCAGCTAGGCTGTTGATACTTTGAAACCCAAAAGCAATAGGATTTTCATTGAGCTCATAAAAAATTTAACTATTTCATGGTTCAATATAATGTACCATATAAGTTTAATCAGAAATGACATTACAAAACTAAGCTAAAGCGGAAAAAATCTGAAATGGTATCTATCGCTCTCAGAAATAAAGGGATTCAAATTATGTGCAATAAAGCATTTAAAGCATACAGAAAATACTGTTTTCTATTATGTTTCTCAGTAGCTTAAGAATACCAGGGATTACTTTATGCGATCTTTAAAGAAACCTTTCAGTACATAATTTTGACAGCATACTTTTGAGTGTAAAGCAGATAATTTCACATTTTATTCTACCTGCTGGGTGCTCCTGTCCAAATCTCTCCCTTTTTCAATTGCTACGCCTGTAGAAGAGGAGTACAGCACAGGGAACCACACCACAGGTACCCTACGAGATGCAGGATCAGCCGCCCAAGGACAATTTGAGAGCTTCACACAAGAAATGCTGGAGCATGCACTGCATGTCAGGTGCTCTCCCCAGCTTTGGGCAGGAGCCACACGCTTACATGACACCTGCATGTTTCCACACTTTTCCTAACTTGATGTATTGCTCTTCTTAAGACCAGTTGAGCCAATCCTTCGCTTGATTGTGCCGTGCTGATAGTAGATGTGCTGCTGTTGCTCAGCAGTAGGGCTCTCACGGATATTCTCTCCAAGTTCCCCGTTTTCCCTCTTGCACACTTCTAAGCAATTGCAGATCCAACACAAACCCTCGGCTTTCAAATGCACTGGTTTGCTAGGAACCGTGTTGTTAGCTACCACACGCACAGTATGGGGAACATTTTCTAATAATTCAACTTTTGCTTTCAATAAAGCTAGACCGTGTTTGACAAGGGGACTGCAACTGCTTTATTTATCAAGGTTTTCAAACATGTTTCAAATTTTTCCTCCATAAATAACAGCACAAGGCTTCTAGTACTCAGTATTTTTGTTCTTTAATGCAAACCAGAAATGGAGGAGATTACCCCATAGCTCATTCCAGCATCAAAATCAACTTGGTTTCTCTGTTTAAAGTACAAGCAAAGTAAGTGAGAGGCATAAAAATATTTAGAGAATTCACATTATAGTGGTAAAATGTTGCTTAATTGTGCTAGGAAAGTTTGGCAATGGGGTCAAGTTTCAGCAACAAGATAAAAAACCTCTTAATGTAGAAGCTTTGGTCTTGTAAAAGCAAGACCTCAGTGTGGGTTTGTTTATTTATTTATGCTTTTAAAGGAAAATGTATTTATTTGCAAAAGCCTGACACATTGCTAAGTACACTGGTTTTTGCTAATGTGATGCATGCTGAAGCAGTACCCCATTCTTTCCTGCATCTGCTTATAATCATTATAGAAATGCTGAAATTACAACATTCCTAAGAAAATAAATTATCATCATAATATTCACATCGGCCCTTTCACTGGTGCTCATTGGGGATGCCTTTTATTCTGAAATGAGGGCAAGTTCTTCTTTCAATTAGGAAAAAAATGCTGAAAACAACAAACCTTAAACATACTCATTGCACATGCTTAATTCAGACTTACTGTTTTCTGTGAAAGCGGAAAGCTTCATAATAAAACCCCAGTGTACCTTTGCAGGGTATGATGCCAACTCCCTCAGGTACATACCTAATACTGTGTTGATATTTCACCATCTCTCTCTCTGTATGTTACATTTTCCGTACTCTACCCCCTTGGACTCCTTGGCTCCAGGAATATCTGTAGCACATAGGTAACCAGATACTGCTGCTCTTTTCTTCCTGTGCTGTTCTCCTCAGCCAAATCTAATGAGAATATACTCTTTTCTTACTAGCGAGACACCTCCATACTTCACAGCCTGTGGTATTCTCTGCTTTGAGACTTATTGCCTATTCAGGAGAAAAATTATCTGCTTTTTTGTATGTACCTTCTTCACCGCAGAATTTCATGCAACTTAGGCAGCTACTCTGGCCCTCAAATAAAACCAGTTCAGTGTGGCTTCACAGCACTCCAAGGCTTTGAGCTTTAGCCAGAAGAAAACAAAGTCCACAGACAGAACATTTAAACCAGTGCGTTGAAAAGCATATGAAACTATAGAGTGACATTTACTAACATCATGCAATGCCCCCCCAAAATCTATACACCTGGATACATGCTGTTGTCAATCTTAAATGTCACTACTACCACTTAGAAATTGCACAGCCTTGCAAAAACCACAGCAGTACCTAAATGTAAGGTTAGTATTAGAGGCATCAACTCATGCTGTTGGCCAGACAGGGTTCAGGAGGCTGAAGTAAGCATCAGTGCACGTATCAAGTACATGGAGGAGAACAGTCCAGCTCTTAGCCATCGATGGGTACTGCAAAAGTGCAATGACAACTCTTGCTGCAAACACAGCGTTAGCTTAATGCATCTTTGCGAGTAATTTAAGTTGCTCAGAGTATACTTACAGTTTCATGCTTTATTTTATTCATTATAGTGTTATCTAGGCATCTGGAAGTATTTGTAAGAATAAAAGCAAATACCTAACATTTCAGCCATTTATTATGCAACTCTAATTTCTGCTTTCATAATTCTCCAAGAAACCACAGTGAAAAAGTCTTCCTGGGTAAAGCATATGCTTCTCTTAAGTCACTTCTCAGCATTTAACTGAAACAAATCAATATTGCTGACATTCTATCAACAAAGCCACAAACAACCCTAAAAGTTTTAAAGCACACTGAAAGACATCAGATGCTGCACTTCCCGCCCCTCCATCCCGATGGCTCTGGTGAATAGCTGCTCTGTCAACAAGTAATCTCTACGTTCTAGTGGAGAATGCAACAGCCAGAAAAATTCTCCTTATGCTAAATAATTTGTCCTACTTTTGCGCCTGATATACCTGGCTGAACTGTTCATGCTTGCTCCTGAAGAGTTTTATTGATGCTCGGCTCTGAGATGATGCAGTGCTATCCTGCGCGACAAGATCTTTTGCAGAAAGCATTTGGTCTAAAGGACAGCTAATTTGCTTAAATGAATCAATTACGTGCCTGTAAAAGAAAAGCCGAAGGAACCGTTGAGCTCTGAGCAGACGATTCTGTCTCACCAGCTTGACGCAGCGAAGAGCAGCAGCGTAGAAAGCCAAAAGCAGCTGGCGGGGCCCCGTCCACGGGCAGACGTGGAGGAAAACTGGTACAGTGCTGTAGGGGGAACTGGCCCAGTTTCGCTTTACCCGTTACAGCGAATCAGCCACAGGACCCGCTCCCCGCCGCTGCGTCCTCATCCGGGATGGGCAGCGGGGCTGCTTTGCTGCTCTGGACCCCCCTGGGGACCTCCATGATGATCAGCTGCATCTTGGCAGCAGCCTGGGAGGGAGCAGCACCCAGCCCCCCCGGGCACCCTGACCCCCCTCCCGCCCAGGAGAGCCATCCTGCTCGCTCATCTACTGTCTGAACCCATTCAAATTCAGGGTAAAAAAAAAAAAAAAAAAAAAAAAAAAGCAAACCAAGACATATACTTGCTCACAAGTTTCAGTGCGGGCTATAATCCTATCAGCACTGAAAGATGATTACAGAAATCCCTGTAATTAAAGTGGATGCGGGGTGTCCGCAGCAGGCTGTGCCACGCAGGCTGGTGAGCCCGTGCCACCGTCGCAGCCCCGTTAAACCGTGGACGGGACTGCACCCACTGAAGCATCACCTCGTTTCCCTCTGCATAAACCTTTACTTTCTTTGCAGGTTTAGTCTTTGGGGACCAGACTTCTTGAAGTCTCCCCCTCAAAGGCACCAACAGAAAATACCTTCATGCATCGTTACATTTTTTCAGGATTTTTTTTATTGCAGTGAGGGGAGCAATATAGATAAATCTTTCTCCTACATACACTGCAGGTTTATTGCTTTATGCATGTTTTATTCAAGCATCAAATCCACTAGTTCATAAGGTCAACATAACAAAAATTTAATTGCCACGTTTAAGTAAACAGATTCCTTCCCCACGGTCCTTTTGAATCAGTAAAACTTGCACTTAAACCCTCTCAACTCAGCCCCAGAACAAAACGCTGTATTGCAATAGTAATAACTTGAGGATGTACATAAACACATATATCAAACAGATGGGGAGAAATAGTTAAGGAAAAGTCAGGGAGTAGAATCTCTAAAGGAAGTATCTGGAGGACACCTGCAGTACTCTCATCCCCAATCCCAGAGGGGGCCCAAGGACAGATCCCAGAGTCGGCACCACCTCTCCCAGGGTGCCAGGGTAAAGAGGGACCATCACTGCTTCTAGGGCTTCAACAAAAGCAATATTTACTTTCTGCTAGACGTAGTGGAGTAAATCAAAGGCATTCACTTGAGACACAGGAAAAGACTGGCACTATCGTCAAAAGTGATAGACAAAGAGACCAACATCTAGCTTCCATACAATCCATACAGTATTCACAGTACATTGCCGGGGACTATTGCATACCAAATTCTTTGTAATTGAGAGTAGAATACATGTTTCAATTTTGTTTGTGTGACAATTAGATATTTCTGCATTCACTTATTATAAAATAAAAATTATATTATTCCATTTTAATATATTATTCTGAAACTGCAGCTTTTGAGAAGATAACCATGCTTTTATTATAACTTTATGTAAATTGCCATAGATCCAGTGAATTCAATTAACTGAACTGAATTCCAATTTGCAGAGGAGCCTGGTCCAATAATTCAAAAACTGCATTTCTTGAACATTTTTTAATTGACCAGTGCTTACAAATCTGTCATTTCTATTTTTACTATTGTTACATAGCTGTCAGCATACATATTTCACAGAAACTGTGAGATGCCCACAAAAACAGGTTAATTAAGGAGTTCTTGTACATCCCAGTCATATTAACAAGCAGACCCCATGAGCAAACAAAAAATGAAGCAAATGAAAATATCCTGAAGTACTTATTCAGTAATAAAATGGAAATAAAGACTTTAATTGCCTTTAAGTTCTATTCAGTCTTCATTTCCTTAGCAATTATATAAATTCATGTTTTATTGTTCTTTGGGTTGGATTCAACGTGGTGCCCTGTGACTCGTATTTGTTTCTAAATGGTGGTGGTAATTAGTAAACACAATTCCTTCTAGTTCTGTTTATCCCTGTTGGGATATATTCCCTTGAAGACAGGATATCGGAGACAGGCTATCAAAGACACGAAGACTTGAAACTTTAAATTCTATGATGTCTCAATGATTTCTTTAAAGTAAAATTCATTGCAATAAAGTAAATACAACATTACTGAAAAGAAACTGTGTATTCATTTCATACCTATAAGACCGACCAACAAAACAGGAACTGATGGATCCTGTGTAAGAGAACACTATCAGAGGAGGAAAAAAATAGAGAAAACTAGATTGTGACTCAAAGGAAAGCATTGAAGTCTGATGAACAAACCACAGCAATCTCACCTAACAATGTTTTAAATCCCTTATTTTGTAAGACTGTGAAAAGCAATGGATGTTTCTGCTATCTGAGCGTTGTGGCAGTGCTTTGGGAGATTGTGTAGAAGAAAGGAGTTATTTTAACACAAGCACAACAGAAGTGTGGACAACTCTCCCAGGTGCTGTGGAGGCTGAAAGCCCCTTGCCCAAAACCTGCTTTCTCCTTGCAGCATCATGTTGTCATCTGAACTGTGGATGTGCTCACTCCCACATTTATTTTATAAAGGAAAGGTAATTCCTTTCCTAAAGGTGGAGCCCTCTCCTAAAATAAACTTTACACCCAGTGAACTTGGGCCTATTCGCTAAAACTGTCTCCTCCTGTTACTGAATTTCATTTCATGTTTTCCAGAAGTTTTGTGTCTCTGACGGACACATTCTCCTATTGGGACTAAATTAGCTTTGCAGTGTCATTTTTGCCTTTGTAGTTTGTGTGAAGAAGCCTGTCTATACTCTTGGATAATTATCTGGTTTTATAGTGATAAAATTAAAACAAAAATAATTGAAGAATCCAGGTGAGGAAAAAAATGACCCTGTGATTAATAAACTATACCAAGTGTCAGGATTTGTAGTCTTGGTTCTCAGCCTTTTTTAAATGGCTTAACATCCCACACATACCAATCTGGGCTCACAGAAAACTGTTTCGCACAGAAGATCTAGGCCACTGTTTGGACTAAGTTTTGGCATTATTTACCCCCTGGACACAGGCTAAATGCCCTCAATGAAAATGAAGGGAGAAGGCTGGAAGGGCTGATGCCCCACACACCCTGACCCACCGGGGGACACCAGGAACACGTTGCACTGCTAGACAGGTCTGCCCCCATATAACCCCTAAAAAAACCATCCTGCTCACCATCCACAATATCTTACTACTTTCTAACAGCAGGAGGGAATATCCCTGTTCTGCTCCACAGAGATCCTTGAGATAGCTCTGACCTGAAAGTGCTCGTTAACCCAGGCAGCACAGCATGCTGCTGCAGTTCAGACCCCAGATCCCTCAGTCGGGATTCACCTCTACGTGCCTAAAGCATTTCTGTAGAACATCAAAGCTTTGTGCAGAAAATCCTTAGAAAAATTTAAAATATAAGTGTGGGGTTTTAATTTATTCACGGATATTTTTTTCATATGTTTCACCTCAGGTAATCACTGTACTGTCTGTTAGGGGTGATGGCTCACTGCATCCCAGTCCCTCCTGTAAAAGACGGGAAGGTGAAGTTGTAGACCATGCAAAAAAGAGGATGAGGTGGTTACAGGAGACAGAATAATACTATCTTTTTATGGCAATATTGGATTTAAAATAAGATTTAGAAAACAAAATGGGACAGAAGGGGTTTGGACAATACTATGATAAACCAGCACTTGCTCCCTTCATGGTATACATCTACCACGTATCACTTCAGCTTGGTGAAGGCAAGAATGCTGAATAAAGAGCACAATTCAAGTGCCAGATTCCTTTCCAGAATGATTTTTTGTTGTATATGCCATTAAGGAATTACTTGCTAGGAGCAACCCATACAGGAAAACATTCAAAGTACAATTCTTTTACGATTCAGCTAAGTCAGTTCCAGTAAATAAGAGAAGTCAAGAATAACTTTAATTACTTAGCTTCAGCAAGTTCTCCCATAAAAGATGAGAGCTATCAACTGAAAGTATATACTGTATAAGTAAAAAATTCATACTGGAAGATTCACAAAAAAGCACTTATGTTTAGAAAAAGAAGGAAAATTACCCTATGTGTTATTTTAGACTATATAAAGACGATGGTCATGAAAGGGTAGATTTATTCTCTCTTACATCTTTGATGACTTACCAAATGGATCACAGTAATCAAAGACAGAATAGTGATGCTCAGTAAAGCTCATTCTTTTAATGCTACCCATATTTTTCTTCCATTAAGACTTGAACAAATAACATTTCTAAGATTATCAGAAAATATTGAACTGTTAAGATAACTGGTTCATCATTCCACCACAACAAAAAGTGTATTTTTTTCAATCTGCAAATGTTTCATTTCATAACAGAAAAATAATTTGTAAAAAGACAAAGCTGCATGCCAAACAAAAGCTAATGCAAGTCAGCAAGTCTCAATATGGCAACACTAAGATGAATGGTTTGTCCCTTCTGTATTATTTATTGTGCCTTTATATCTATGAATTCCAAACTATCTATTACCAGAGATGGTGCCCACATACAATTTATATAATATTGTGACAGTCAGTTGTTTCCATCATTCCTAAAAGCCACTTCAACTGAAGCTGATGTTAATGCACTAATATCAAAGTTAGGATTTATGCTACCTCCCACATACACTGTGATTGTGTATGAAAGGGAAGTCTCTATGCTATGGAATTACTTTTGCTCACTTTTTCAAGCAAACAAGACCTTGAATTGCTAATTGTTAAGACTATGCATTTTAGATAATTGCTGATTACGGTATTTGAAGTGTAAGTGATTGTTAAATGTGCTGTTTGGCTAATGCCCAGAAAGCCAACGTGATATCATGGATAATTATAGACAGTTTAATTGCTTCGGGTCTTTTAATTGGCAAAGTACACAGATGATGAGAGACAAGATGAAACAAAGGTCTGCTGAGCCAAGAAGGCCTCTAAAATTGTATGCCATGAGCTGACCCTCTGTATTTTGGGTTCATTCTTTAGGGACCAAAGTAGGATAAAAGGAAGCTACATCATTTTCGAAAGAAAGACCGAACTTGCCCTACCTCTACAGCTAGTCTTTGCTTGCAAGAAATTCCTCTGCTTGTCTGCCAAAAGCTGTCTCCTATGTTCTTTTCAGCCCTGTATGTTATGCAGACATGAACTCCTGCAGAGACATTGCCACTGCACCTTGTATTACCCCGTCTGTCTTCTGGTGAGCTTGCTTGTTTCATCTGGTAGGAAAGGTTCCCAAGAAATATGGCTTTGAGTCACGGCAACGGTTAGATGTGGAAAAGCAAGAACCTGCAGAGTATTCATGCCTGCAATTTTTCCTAGATGGCAATGAGATTTGAGTAAGAATTATAGAATTTGGCTCATGAACTAAGTCCCACCAGCAGATGGAGTGAAGTAGCCTTTGTGATTTGGATAACTCTGTTCTAGAACTCGTGACAATTCATGAATCTGCCATCCCCAAAAATTATTAGAGAAATTTAAAGCTCATGAAATAAGTCAGATTGGCAGATGTGAAAATATGAGTCCTCCTTTTACTCACAGAGAGGTAACTGTGCAAAAATCCCTCATACTCATTTGTGCATCTCTCTCATTTTGGAGTTTTTCTCTCCAGTGGCTAAGGGTGACACTTTTAAAATACCATTCTGCTAATAAAATATATTGCTGGACTTCCTGCCTTTAGTCACTCAGAGCAGAAACTTGGCACTGAAGTAATTGGAAGCACATCAGTTTCCCAAGCACAAGAGCCTGATGCGTTTGTCTCCACTCGAGTGTGTGGCAATGGATCACTTTAAACATTTTACTTCTTATGTAGTTAAAAAAAATACCATCTCATTATTTCAATTTATAAATATTTTCCCAGGATCCATTTCAGTTTGCTATTGATCACAATAGACACACACATATGAAAATAATTATGGTGCTAATTTGCATTGTCATAAGTTCAGACTTTCAATGAAGAAACGTGTTCAGGGTAGATGGAAACATTACCAACTGCATGAGGGTATTTTATACAAGCTTTACACTGTGATAAATGGCCATACAAAAGCAATACAGAGGACCAGCAGCTCAACAGTCTTTTTGTACGCATGTTCATCTACTGCTCTTAATCCTCAGAAAAGTGTCTGAAGGCACTGGACACCTTCACGCAGGCTATAACAGACAGGAGTCATGCAAAAGAAGGGCAGGACTATTAAAAAAAGTATGTAAAAGGTGTATAAACCAAACACAAACTATTTCAAAGTGATGCCCTCAAACCCAAGCAATAAGCTGCAGCTGCAACTGTAAGACAGTGATGTACAGGACTGCAGATGCAGGAGGAGACATCCAGGAGGGACGGTACTGCCCAAAGCAGCAATGGGGACTGTTCTAGGGAGCCAGAGGTGATGGGCCCAAGGGTCTGGCCTGAAACCTGAACCAGAGATAAGACGGCTGTAAATCCTAAAAACGGAAAACCTGGCCTCTGCTGCTGCTTCAGTTTTTGAAAAAATGTGGATGGACACTAATCAAGGCAGTCTGTCTATCCACACGAACTCTCAAGCATGCTTTCCACTGAAACTTCAGCCATGCAAATGCTGGAAGACATAGTTTTTAAAACCTCAAAATGGTATTTTTCCTTAAGCAATAACTGGTTGAAGTACCCAATCCCTGACAGCATTACAAAGATAATTGTGTTGCTCAGAATGAGCCCATTGGTAATATCTTACATGTGCTACTATCCTTTCATGTTTTCCAGTATTTTTGCTATAACATCCCTGTATTCTCTTCATTACAGAAGTTGCTTTTCAGGAAGATACCAAAAGATGATGCAGGTTTGGGTCCTAAAGTAATCTAATCTGTGTTTCTGAGAGGATAGATCTCCCTGTGGCTTCTTTCTACTTTTGAAAAATTGATTTATCCACCTTCTCAGAATACTAGCAGATTTAATTCCAGCATCTGTAAATTTAAGATCTTCGAAGTATTTTGAGTCCCCTTAGGGAATTATAACTTTGTAAGTTTGTGCTAGCTAGAGCATCTACAGAAAAAAACCCTCACTAGGATATTAGAGTAATGAATCTAGGCCTACGTTACACTTAACTGGTTTAAACACTGCCAAAATGCTGCAAGAATTTTCCATAACTGCCTCTGAACTCCTTTTCATTTTTGGCAGGTGGCCTGTAAATGGCCACAAATATGTATTTTTTTGCTTATTCCTTATTTACCCTTCCTATTGGTGCACTTCAGGATGTATTTCCCATGCTGGGGCGTCAAGAGCAGATGTGTGGGAGGGAAGTGGAGGGCTCTGGGGGTCTCAAGCCAGCACATCTGAGGGGGCAGCTGCCTGCAATGTCACCGCTTCCTCTGCTCTGAGAGAGGGCACCAACACAGCGAAGCAAACAACACTTTAATAAATTCACATACACACCCTGCAGTATGTGTACTCAGCAGTATGCACACAAAAAGGCATCCTAAATAAACCCTAATCTGAGGTTTGGTTTAATTTGTAAGTCTGTGTTTTTCTCACATGAAATAGTATCCATCATTGCAGATCACTGGCTGAACAGTTTTGGTTTTAAAACATTATTGTTTTGAAAACTTTACACTACAGTTTGTGTTCAGCTTTGCACAAGTTAACGGTTCGCAGAGACTGCAAATCTGAATGCCTTCCAGAGACTGCAAACATTAGAAGCAAAAAAAAAAAAGGACCAGTGTAGACAAAACAAGCTACTACCATAAACTCGTATTATTTTTAAAATATATAGAGATATATAGACATGGGTACATACATATTTATTGAAATAACTAATTCAGATCCCAGAAAATCTTCTGAAACCACCTCTTGATTATAGTAGCTATTACAAATGTTTGAATTGCAGAGTATTGCTTTGTAGTGAAAAACAAATACATTGAATCATGGAGTCAAGAATGTGGTTGGACAGGGTGCTAAATAATCTCATCTCAGCTCGGCTCCCTTACCCTCTGTTCTAGAACTCGTGACAAAGGTTGGACCAGATGATCTTTGGAGATCCCTTCCAACCTGGACGGTTCTGTTCTTTCATCATTGTCAGTGCCCAGATCTCTTTGGGGCTCACCAAGCCTCCAACCCTCCCTGCTGCTGGGAGTCCCCATCCTTCCTCTCCAACCTAGCCTATCCATCTCCTACCCCAAATCTCGCATGTCCTCACAATGACCATGTCAGTAAGGATGTGAGAGTCACTCCCTGCTCTGTGCTAACACAAAAACTTTCATGCCATACATGCCACCACAGCCAGTGTAAGCTGAGCCCAAATTTGAATGGCACCTTGGCAGTCATTTAGTTCTCCTGACAACAACCTAATGGCATCTACTTTATGCCAAACTGCACAAATTAGAGCTGGAGAAGACACATTAGGTAAATTATGTTGAATGACTGGAATGCAATAGATAGAAATAAATGGCTTAGCATTTCTTATCATACTGCACTTCTGATGAGTCACAGGAATGTTGGAATATCATGTTCTGGGAAAAAAAACATGAAAGAAAGGGGAACAAAGAGTTGTCCTACTTAAAAAAAATCCTAGTAGACTTTAAAATACAGTAAATCTGTGACCATTTTTCAAATCACTGTTCCCCAAATGCCTGAATTATCTCCAGCTGTGATGAATTACATCTTCTTTCCACCCTTTCACTGAAAATATCCAAGCAACAGACCTGTCACCACCTCCTTGAGATAACATCCTACGGTTCTGTAAATCTCACTCTCAGAAAACTTTCTCCATTGTCATGTTTTCACCTTTCACTCAGTTAAACTCCTCTTTGTACAAGTCTAAATGGATGCTTTTCCAGCTTGCAGCTTTTCTCTGATGGCTCTTGTCCTTTTGATTTTCAAAGGGGCTGCTATTCCCTGTTCAGTTTTGCCTGTGAAATCCTGGAAGATCATGGGGTTTCACAGGTGTAACTAAGAGAAGAATTTGTCCTGTGGATTCTTTATTACTGATGGAAATGCAGAAGCCAGAAAGATCACAGCTTGAGTTTCAGAGCTCACGTAGCGTTGGCAAAGGTAGCAGCTAGGAGAATGAAAAATACCTTTTCCCTGTAAACCGAACAGATTGAGGAACAATAAAGCATGAAATCACACACTGTACCACTTACAGACATTTCATAGAAGCGCATTTTGATATAAAATACAATATAGCTATTTTTCAATTGTCCTAGCCTGGACATTTTGTTTACAGTCAATGATACATAAAAGATTTTGAGCCTCGTTCACTTTGCCTACAACTGCCTGCAGCAAAGCTGAAATTCTCTTCTTCACCTTAAAGCTGATTTCCTGGAAGCACCAGTACTTTAAGCCTGGTGACAGAAAGCCAGGCTACATACAGATGCTAGAAACATTATTTGCAGATGAAAAGAAGGTATGTTCCATTGTAGGTTTAGGTCAACCTTAGCCCGCTTGTCTTTGAATTGCTCAGTTCTCAGACCTAAACCTCTTGACTCTAGATTTGAAAACCCTTTGCCTTGCCAGGATCAGCAGCTTGTCCATACAAGTAGAAAGCCTAAATGTAGCACATTTCAGGTATCTCCAGGCTGCTTTTGCCATGAATTTTCACACCTTTTTTCCAAATACACTTACCCTTAGACAACACCTACTTCCCAGCCCCACCAAAGCTCATCTTCCACTTCACAGGTTGTGTGAAAAAACCCCCAGTCTCTGCAGAGTTTTAATATAAATGGTAGTGCTAGCTAAAAATTAGCAATGATCTATGGTTATGCAAAAGACAATGAGAATTAACCCCTTACAGAGGCTGAGAAAGCATCATAAAACATTGCTTCTCTAGATCTTTTCTGTCCACGACTACTTATCTAACCACGGTTCCTATAATCACTAAGTCTGTTAATGCAGCAATTAGTTACAAAAGCAAGCAGAACTGATGCTGCATTAACCACACTTAGCATGTACTAATATTACATTGCAAATAATTTATAATAGTTTTATTACATGTCTGAATGTCAGACAACACTGAGAAACAGGATTATTTGAGGCCAAATGGAGAACTGAGTCACCCCTGTCACGTGCCTGACTTAGTGGTGGCCCTGGACCAAGGGTTTAGACATACACAGTGAGCACAAATCCAGGGAGCTGCAGCGCTGCCAGCCCTTGTGTTAAGAGGAGGTCGAATCTCACCCTTCAGCCTTCCCTGATGTGGAGCTTCTGGACACACTGGTTACACCTGGCATAAACTGAGGGACCAACGCATCTTCCACTGAAACACAACTGTGTGGTTACACAGCACTAGTTGAAGGACTAAGCACAATACATCTCCTAGTGTCTTTTTGCTGCAGTACGTAAAGATCTTAGAATTTTGTGTTGTAGATCTAAAAGAAGAATACAAAGATGCTTCAAAGATTTAAACATAGTTAATAAAGATTTTTCAGGCAACGGAGCTGGTGAACATGACTCTGACAATCTTAGGACAGTAATTCCAGTTCCACCATCAACTACTACTAGTTTATCTAAAAAGTAAAATAAAAAAATAACCAAGTAAGAGCACTGAATAGATTACATGACATAAATAGATTATGGCTGGTTTCCTGTTTATGATCCATTACATTACGAAAATACAGCCATTAATTTATGCCTGTGATGGAGAAAATTTGCAATGATTCAATATACTGTGATAGAATTGATAGTGTCATCTATAGGAAGGAAATTGTGATATTACCGAAGTATCAAATGTAAAGTACTTTGAAATATATAAATTATGGTTTGATATAAGAGATTCCACCCAGAAGATACTGGCTATCAGATTAAAAAGTAGTCTCAGAGACAAAATGGAGGGTTGATATACTCTGGGGAGATAAGGTCAGTGAAGGGCTCCTGCCAGAGGCTGCAGCAGGATACTTCCAGCTTCCCTGGAAAATTTCACCGAGCACTGGAATAATTTCCTGTGGTCACTGAAGTGACAGTACCGAATGCTGTTACTTGAAAGCTAATTCCCTTGAAGTCAAACATCTTACAACCCAACAGGTCTTTCTGTCTGAAACAGCCCAGCTCTCCTCATGGTAGGTCAGACATAGGGTGAGGCAGAGAGGAGGATTTTAATGTTAAACAAAGAGCAGACATGGACAAGTGTGCCGAGAACACAACCTCAGCTCCTGTTCTGACCCATTAGAGTTCTCACCACAAAAGCACCAAAGCCCAGGGATCCTACATGTGTATGTTTAAGAACATAACACACCAAATGGCCTCAGAAAATTACATGGGTGAGACCAAGTAGCATGGATGGGAACGCGTTTACACAGAGACAATTAAAGGACAGAGACCCACTTATCAGTGGAAGAATATTCTTTGCAAAACAGGTTCTATACCTCTAAACTCTTGCCCTCGATTCTAATAGAAGGACTAAAAATGCCTTAAAAAGTAGTCTTGCCAACTACAATTCATGAGTTTGATGGACTCAAACACTGCCTTCAGCAAACTGAACTCTTCCACCCAACCTGCATTTCTCTTGAATGCTGCCATTTTAAAACCTAAAGAAGAACAAGAGAACAAAAGTCTTTTTTTTCCTTCTTTTCTTTTTCTCAATTTCAGCAGTTCTAATGAAAGCTGTAACTTCTGCCAACAAACTACATCTAAAATATACACTGAGAGCTTCGCTGCCTGCTAGAGAGGCAGATTGTTCCATATTGATGGAGAACAAGACATACCTTCACGTCTCAACTGCTGCAAATTCTTTAATAAATAGGATTGGAGGGTTTTTTTTGTTGTTTTTCAATATGGTGAAGTACTCCAGAAATTTTAGGACTAGTCTGAAGATAAAGATAATTTGATTGACTTAGAAATACAGCAATAATATCTGAAACTACAGTATGAAAACCAAACAATGTCAACAGGAGGAGAAAAAACTGGAAACAGAGATACAAGATCACAGAAAATGTGAGGCTTAGATGTCAAAGATCTTTGCAGACGACCACAGATAAGTTTGGAGAGAGCTACAAAGGAGTAATTTAAGCAGTTTTCTGTAAATGAAAATAGGCACCACTTTAAAAAAATATATTTATTGACCTGTGATTGTAACATTATAATTACTAAGGCTGATACAAAGAAAATATAAAGAAAGTTTTAAATGTGGCAAAATGATGAGGATTATTTAAATCAAGGTTTCAAGACTGCAATTAATATAGCGTAATAAAGAGCACAATGCCTCTGGATATAAACAGGCTGGTGACAGGAAATAAGAAAAAGCCTACCACTGAAAAGTAAATTTGCAATATAAACCCAGAGAAGCAACATGAAAAGCTTGCATTAATTTTTGAAAAAGTAATGTAAGAGCTGAGTACAACTGTTTGGGTAAGTCAAATGCAATATAATTAGCATAGAAGTTAATGTAAGTTCTATGATCTGTGACACTTTAGCTTACTTAATTTACTTTTAGGTAAAGAAATTATTTTTAAGAGATCTATTCTATTCTTTAGACAGAGCTGAGTAGAAATAAAAACAGCAAAAAAAAAAATGGGTATAGCGGAAAGATCCCCATCAGTGGTAACAGGAAGATGGGAAGAAAGCTAATATAGGAGGTAAAGGGAAAGCAGAAAAATACATCTTTTTTTTCTTTAAAACAGGCAAGCAAACCAAAAACTGAAACTAAAGCAAACTGAAAAAGTTGCTTGGTAACAGGAGTAAAAACACAGAATAAAGGAATGCAGAAAGACATCCCAGATGAAAGACTCCAAAAGCAAAAACCAGGTTGTGCTTCAGTGCACAGTGAAGCTGAGGAGCTGCACAGGGCAGAGTGATGCTCAAGCCCGGCCCTGGGCAGCTGCTCAGCCCGGAATCAGCGCTGGAACATGACATCCCTAATGAGGTTAGGAAGAGGAAATGCATATGGCTATGGGATGATAGTTATGAGAAACCACTATTAAATAACACTGTAGACAAAATACTGAGAAATAATTTCAGGCACCTTTTGCCCAGGCAGATCAGTTCTGCCTATCAGATTTATCTGAATCTCTCCTACTAAAAAAGTCACTTCAGACTATATTTTAAAGCAGCACTGGCTTCTTGCTGGAAATTTTTCTTAACTGTTAATTAGGGTTATCTGTTTTGTTATGATTAACATTGGGCAATGCTTTTACAATTTATGTCCTTGATGAGAAACAGACGTGAAGGAGGTTTAGCTCAGCTCCAGATCTGTATGACCAGGGAGATGGATAAGCCAGTCCCGTCACCTTCCACAGGACAACAGAGCTATTGCGAAGCCACTGAGTCTTTCATGAGGTTCTTCATACTGCCATTAAGGCCAGTGAAAATTTTGCAATTCACAGGCAGAATACCACTTTCATAGCAGCTGATTAAGATTGAATGAGAGTATTAAAGGCAGGTGAAGGTTCAACCATCCAACATGCTCTAGCTTATCAAGATGTCTGCAGGTCCATTTGGATGATAACCAATGGTACGTAGTCCAATTTTTTCCTAAGATGTGTTAAGTACATCAGAGATGGGGATAAAAGAATATCACTGAAGGAACACTTAAGGAATAAGTAGTTTGGTTTGTCTTTGTTCTGAAATAATATGGTCATTGGACCAGCAGCAGTAAATCACGATGCTCTATATTGCTGATGAGCAAAATCCACAGAGGGGTACCCATCTTCATCTTAGCCGAGTAACTGATGGTGGGAAATGAAGCTTTATATTTTCATGCACATTTGAAATAGCTCAATTATTGTTTCTATTTGCACAGTAGTTATGAACTTCAGTCATTAACTAGGCGTGCTAAGCAGAGTGTGAACACAAAAGTAAAAGACAGTCCCTTTCCTCATCGGCTGTAATTCTTAGAGGGGACAAAACAGAATGAAGAAAAAAATAGAAGACAAACACATAGAAGTGATCCAAGGCACAAGGAAACAGATTTTGTCAGTATAACAAACAAATCCTTTTTATAAACATGAAATTTACCATCACTAAACTGCGTAACACGAATCAGATGTGCTGCCTCACATTATTATATAAGTAATAGCTATAAAAAGATCATGTGATCAATGCTTCAAAATTAGATTACAAACTACTCCTCTGAAGTCATGAAATACTAACAAATGAGAATAGAAACAAGAACTGAATATTTTGTAAGATACCAAATATATTTAGCATTGTCTTAGTAATCGAGCACTTAAGAAAGATTATGGCTGGATGAAAGGACACAAAAACGGCCACTGTCACTTCAGTTCTCAGTACTGTCAATGACTGGTAACATTTAGGGGCTAGAGGCAGGGAAAGGGTGTGCTGTATATCTGGAGGGCACACAGGCACAAAGAGCTAAGACTCCCACTCATACTGAAGGCCAAGAGCAGAAGAAAACAGCCAGCACGCTATTTTTCAAACAAGTAAAAATCAATAGTTACCAACTACTTTAGATCATAACAACTCTGCCTTGGCTTTCCTCATTTCCTTACCCCCCCAAATCTGAATTCCCTTGCATTTAAATTCCTGAAGTAATAATTTTCTATTAGCATAGTGAAATCGAGTTTTTATTTCAAACAATGTAAATTTCAACCATCTTCCAGCTCTAGGCTTCCAGATGTCAATGTCTTTACTTCCCTGCTTCGACAGACACAGGAAGAATATAACTCATCTGAACAAGAGAGTGAGAGATTTCAGGCTGGTTTTGCTTGCTAGAATTATCCCTGGTTCCCAAGAACATCACTGATTATCAGAATAACTTTTTTTTTTTTTGCGATTTTCCTTAAATATACTTTCCCTAATGTCACATAAAGTCTCTGAATGTCAAAATGTGCTTTATTAATAGAAAAAAAAAATCACTAGGAACATTTAAGTTCATCAGGTGACAAATGCCCCCTTTGATACAAGCATGGCACACCTGCAATAATTACTGGAGAGAGATTAGCAAGCCTTTTCTATGCTCTGATGGCTTCATGGAGTGTTGGTTTAGTGCATCGAAGTGCGTGTAATAGATTGAATTCCCTGCTGTTTTCTGCAGACAGCCAATTACAAACTACCTGCACACTTGATGCTTTTGACCTTGCCCATAACAATATCTGAACTGATGGACTGAGTCAATTTCAAATGATAAAACTTTGCAAGAAAAAGCCAGACACTCCACCATCCAAAGAGCATTAGGAAACTTACAGTAAGATTATTTTAATTAGTTTCTTAAACCTATACCAGTTACTTTAAATCCCTCTATCCCACTTACTCTGGCTCTACTGGAAGTGAGGAGTGGGAAGGTATTACAAATAATTTCTTCAGATGCAAAAACAAAATTTCAAAGCAAAATTTACTTTTTGCAAGCTAAAATTATTAGCATTTCCAAATAACCAAATTCACACTCAGTGCCAAATTAACTGATAGCTTCAGCCTAAACTGGACCAAAATATACTCACTTATCACCCACAGTTAAACATCTTTCATTGTTATTAATGTCTGATGCAGACCATGCTTCTGTTCAAAAGCAGATGGGAGCTATGTGGGCTGCTAGAATTTCTTTCAGCATATTGTCTTCAGAAGTTGTTCATTAGCTTTAAGATTGAGTATTTAAAGCCAGGCATTCAGAAACAGTAGTCAAAGAAAATGCGCTATTTTTGTTTTATGCAAGTTGGCATGTTTGACTGTACCTGTACACAACTTCTATTCTGCTCATGTTTATAAAAATGAGCTGCAATAAGTTTATTCGGAAACATTCTTGCCTCATTTTTCATTTTCCTCCTGTCAAAAGTCTTCTAAATGGAAGTTATTATTGGCTTTATAATTTGTAACTTCTAAAGTCCCTCAAGGTGAATGCAGAAAATTTATTTTCTGTTTAACATTACTGTGCCTTCGCTAACATTGCCTTTTGAGAACAGTATTTCCTAAAGAAGACTGCCTAAAATAAATAAAAATAATAAAAAGATTCCTTCAGTGGACGATCCAATTACATGTGAGATTACTATGGTAGGGTTTTATGCAAAAATAGGTTTATGATCCCTCACTGGGTTTCTTACATCCCTTAAAATCATGCAGAGGAAGGAGGCAACATATTTACATATCCACATGTATTGATTTGAGAGTTAATCTTCAGAACTGTCTGTACCTGCTATTACATTTCTTGTTCCGAAAAGGCATGGCAGACAGCCCCGGGGCTGGCCATGCCCGGGGCTGGGCTCAGCAGATGGCACTGTTTCTCCCGCTCAGCCTCATGAGAGCTCTTTGAAAATTAGCTTTTAACTTTTCATCTCCTTGCCAGCAGCCTCGCAGCCCTCAGGGAAAGACTGCAACCACGGTTCTCGGACACGGCCAGGGCCCTCAGCGGGTGGCGTGTCCCCAGGGAGGCCACCCAAGCCACAGCAACACTTATTGTTGTTGGGACATCCTAAATATATTTACCATAATGGTGAATGTGTCCTCGTATCAGCCCATCAAAAGCCGGTGCGTATCCCATTTGTAGGCCATGACTGCTCTCTATACAAACAACAGATACGTAAGAAAACAGTATATTTACAAACGGGTGCCACCACTGAACAGAATTCCTGATATTTTCCATATATTGTTGAAAAAAATATTGCTTTCTTTAAAATTACTTTCTTAAAAATCACACCACATGAATATCAGTCATGCTAACAGCTGAAACCCCAAAAGCAAAAGTCACTGTGTCTGGGACTCATCGCACACAACGCACACACGCTACACAGCTGAGCTCTGCACCCACCCAAAGCACAAGGTGCTCTGGTCTTCTCTGTGCAAAGACCCCCCAAAACGTGGGCAGCAATGGCCAGGGCCACGGGGACAGTGCCCAGGGTCCACATGGTACATCTCCATCACTCCAAGTGCTGACACAAACCACAGCACACTGGTGTGTATTTATGAGACCAAATGTGTGTTACCAGATCCAAATCAGCAAAAAAAGGCACACAAGTCCTGGCCTCCTCTTCTGAATGTTTCATCACTTCTACCAATTCCCTAGACCCAGCACAGGAGATCTACCACACTTGCAACCATGTACGAGGCAGCTGCAGGCACTGGACAGACCAGTCGCTTTGAAAGGTTAGGTAAATGCAGTGGTGAAAAAGTCACAAATTGTTTCTTATTTTGTAGTTGAAAATGATGGTATGGCCTTGATGATGTGGCAAATACACTATTAGGGTGCCTTGGAGAAGGAGTTGCATATGTATGGAAATCACACTTGAAATTAATATCCAAAACCATGTAAATGTGAGTACTTTCACTATCTAAATTTTCTGTTAAAGCTACATGGACTAACAAAGTTTGACCTATATTAATTTATTTAAACAAACATATTCCTAAAGTCTACACCAAAAGTTATCTAGCATGGGTTTTTAAACCTCCATAAATATATGAAGATGCTGAGGACAATTCCCTCCCAATAGAGTTACAAGGAACGTGTTAATACCCCTTTTTCCTTGAATGATAATCCTGCTCCTTGTAGATTCTTTTGCTGAGATTGCCTCTCACTTGTCTTAGGTATTAAGCCTATGTAATTTTCTTAACCATGGGGTATCCATTTATCAGATTTGATGCTGATACCTTTCAGTTGCTTCAGCTGGAAAAAAACGCTTCTTTTAGAAAAAGGTTATTTAAATGTGACTGTGAATAACCAGAAAAAAAGCCTCCTAAAGCTATCAATAGATCTAATGCAATAAAATTCAGTGACATCTGGAAATACATTAGGGTAAGACAATAGCCTAAACCAAGGCATTATTAGCTGCATCTAGCAATTCATGCTAGTCCCCATTACTTTATTTGCAATCATTTAGTAGAGGCCTCTAATGAAAAAAGGCCAAAAGAGAAGTACTTTTAATTCCACAAAATAAAGTCAAGAAAGTTATTATGCTTGCTTTTGTTCCTACTCCACATAAAATAATTGCTCGTGTTTATTGATGCTGTTTTAGTGGAGAAAATTAATTTGTGGAAAATTCATTAACAAACTGCATTGGTGTGCTAGCATGGCCACCACAAATGACCACCACAGACTGCTAGTAAGAGGGGAAGAAAGATAACAGCCAAATAAAATCCTTAGTTTTAATGAAACCATCACATTAAGGCCATCTATTTGACTATTAAGGTTTTTTCCAGTATTTTTGTTAAATTGTAAAATAAATAGCATACTGAAATAAAAGGAAAGATCTCCATATAATGAGACACATGCACCATTAAACTGTTGGCCAGCTCAGCTCTGGTGTAATTCCACTGTCCTTCTCCTGAACTTTATTTTAATAAACATATTCACTTAGCAATATATTATGTAAATCAAATTCTTGATATTAAGGGCATTGCACATTTCAGCGCATCTGCTGGCGTAGGTTAATTATCTTTATGCAATTTGTATGGTTAGATCATCACTTGGATAAAGAGGCACTACCAATTCCCAGGACAACATGATTTCATCACTTGTTTTTCTTAAAAGAACGCTGGGTCCTTCTCGGCTGGAGGTGCCCTGTTTCCAAGGCAGTAAGGAAAGGTATTCAGGGACCCTATCCTGAGGTTTACAGCTCCTGAACAAGGTAGCTTATCCGACCCTTCAAAGTAACTCATTTGCCTCTGACCTTGAACAACACTCTGCTCTGCTCCGGTGGTGAGCCCTTTCAAGCCTCCTGGTGTTTGTGCCGTCCCTCATCCCCACCACGCGCAGGAGGAAGGTTAAAACTCCCCCGGAGAAATGAATAACCCAATTCCTTGCAGGTTTCCAGTCCAGTTAAGAGACCTGACAGAAAACTAGAAGAGTTAGGATTTGCTCATTCCTAGCACACAATCTTCTACAAATTTGAACACCTGTGGACCCTAACACAGGCAAAAAAACCCCAAAACCATTCTGGGGAGTGAAATAATGGGGCATCCCTCCTGAACCAGGGTGTCACTTACTTTTGCACCTGCTGAAGGCAGATTTTGCTTCAGACTTGAGCAGAGGTGGGCACTCATGCAGTCAGGACTCAAAAGCAGGCAAGGGACTCTGAAACCTTGTGTGAGCTGGGCTACCTCCATCACCTCCTCAGGGCTGCTGGGAGGGTGATGTGAAGACCTGCTCACACACTAGGAAAAGATTTTTGGCTTTGTGAGGAAGGGTACCCAACCCCAGCACACTCCCCATACAGCCCAGCGCCTGCATGCTCGGCACAGCCACCGTCAGCCAGGGACCATGACTATTTCTATGCTTGTCCAGAAGAAAACTGGCATTCTTTGTTTTCTTCCAAGCACAGAGATCTCTAGGACAGGTATAAACAACATCTTTGTTGTTGATTTAGTTACATACATCTTCAGGGAAGTGATATTTAACACTTGCTACAAATATTCTTTGGAGTATTAAAATCAGTTCAATCTCCAGTATCTTCTCTTGTGAGTTTATTTTCTATGCATGACGTGCAACCTATGTCTGTGCATTTTCAGGTTACTGAGAATGCATTTTAAAACTACACTTTGCAGAAAGGAATTTTAAATGGATTTTCAGCATGGGTTCCTGCCACAGGGTTGTTTTTTTTAAACTGGATTTGTGATTACTCAGTGAGCAAAGAGAAATAATGAATGATAACCAATAGAAACTGTGCACTGCTATGAAAAATTGAATCAAGAATAAGCAATCTAGAAAGAGAGGTCACTGAGTCATTTTGAATAAGTACATTTGAGATAATTGTTACAGGCTTTGAAGACATTCTGAGAAAAAGAGAAAAAATTAATCAGATACATTAAATTATGAATTATTAACTCAGCTCTATTAAATATCAAATAGAAAAGCTTTTTAGGATTAACCATGTTTTTAGAAATTCTACTAACTACAGAGTAGATTTCTTTGATTTAAAAATGATTTTTTTATTTACATTTGAAATGCAGGAGATTCCCTCTGAGGCAAGTGAAGCTTTCTAGAAGTGGCAGATCACTTCTATGGAGGGGCTTACTCTAAAGACCTTAATCCATTTACACTGAAACTTTTCAAGCCGAAATGGGGATGGTAGACATAAAACAAAGTTTCTAAGTGCCTAAATACAGAGGTATCAGAGAGACTCACAATTTCACAAGCACTGGAGGTCTGTTTTAAATATTCCTTTTGTTGAATCTTGATCTTTGAGTGAGTAGTGGCAGCTCTCACTACTGATCAGGGGCATCTCAAAATAAACGCAGGACTTCTGTTTCACATCTCCCACAGCACTTCAGATATTTCGTCTGGTTGATGCAAGTTTTTTTAATAACGAATTCCTTGGCAAAGTCATCCTTCACGTGGAATGATGCCAGAACTACTCATGAAACAAGTTGCCGTGGCCTTAAGTTAAATCAATAGTGCTGAATGAATAATAGTTGTCACTGGATGCTGATTTTTCCTGGCTAATAAATAGTTCTCATGTCATTTCCTGAACCACCAGTCCAGCTCCAGCCACTCAACACGATGAAATGCAAGATGTGTTTTTTCAGCAGAGAGGATGTGAACCCACCCGCTGAACGGTCTGCTGCAGATCCTTAATCGTATCATGGTCTCTCATTTCCATGCCATCTATCAATGAGTTTTGCTTCTGTCTCTGCAACTGCCAACAGTGGTAATGCAGCTCACAATTAGCGATGCACCCACTGTTCTTGAAATCTATAAAAGCCACTTGAAACTATCTGCTTTTCTCTTTCTAAATAGTTTACAGAATTCCAGCAATAACAGATTTGACCACCGTTAAGCACTACAGGTTTCATTAGTTCTTTAAAAGTGGTATTTCTCCAAGAGGAAAGTTTCTAATGGTTAAACATCCAATTTTTCTTATTTATTTTCATTTCTCAGAGTTTGTGACATAGAAAGGCAGACTCAGCAGCACACCAGTGCCTCAGATGTCCCAGGGGTTCTCAGGTCTCTCGAGCACCAACTCCCTGCCCTGCGGAAACCCTTTGGCAAAAGTGCATGTAATCTTTCTCCTTCAAAGCTCAGAGACAATTTCTTACATGCCAGACACACCTTCCTCACCTCTTTGATAGTTAAAGCTGGTATTAAATAATTTAACTGTTGCCCCCTGAATTTGCATCTTAGTTTTCAACACTGGATTCCCATGTAGAGTTCAGTGGAGGGATGAGCGGTTGCACAGCACTCAAGTCACTACTGCAAAACCTGCAGCAATTTGTTATATTGTTTGATGATTCTGCTGTGACTGATTTTGTTCTTGGTGAGTTAATCATATAATTACAAATTAGTGAGTTATTTTATATTAGAGGATTGTTTCATAAATTAGGTCACTGTCATTTATCATTATAATTTCTTTAACCAACACATTTGATCCTGTGATCCGTTAACATCTCTACTCTGCAACATTAATACACACTCTCAGTCATCACTGTGACATGATGAATAACAAAACTCAAAGTTTACCAAGCCAGAAAACGCACTTTCTTCATTTTCCTCATTAGCAGGCACATGTGAATAGGTAACAGCAGCAAACCTCTCCAATATTCTCTTAATACAGAGCATGCACTAAGAAACCATGGGTTTTACCTTACTCATCTGCATAAGGTACTTCTTTCTTACTCATCAGCTAATCAGATTTTATCATCCTCACTCTTCCCCTAAACATGCTTTCAAACTATTCTGCATCTTTCCTTGCCTCATATCCTTCAAACACTTCCAGCAAGAAAGTTTATTCTGAAAGCTGTGCTCATCTAATCAAAGAAGATTTAAAAGTAATCCTGGATTGCGGCATGCAACCAGTGAAAACTAACCATCCATCTCAAGTTTCTAACATAAACAAGGATAATTTACAGGCCAAAAGCTATTCTGTATTTATTTAAGGAAGACTTCAGAAGTTCATTCACGCATAATTCAAAAACTGATTGAATTAGCAAGTCAGTGAAGGTTACCAGCTCAGCTCTGGACAACAGCAAACACAAATTTCAGTTGAACTACTGAAAACAGGGGAAGCTGCACACAGGCAGATGAGGACCAAGCTTAGAACAAAATACCTCATACACTTAATTATTTCCTATAGCTTTTCCATGCATACTATTACCTCAGAGAGCAGGAAACACAGTGAGGTGAAGGGAGAACCACTCTCAATTCCAGTGAGTGTAGTCAAGGACACAAACCAACGCCAGTTCAACAATGCCAAAGTGGGCCCTTCAGTGGTCCTTCACACAGTGCAAACTATACACATCAGTCCATAACTTGTCATTAAAATATGCGTATTTTACACAGGTATCTTGTAAAAATACTGTCAGCGTGCCAAATTTCCATTTGCAGCTTATTCTGGTTAGCCTTGTACACACCAGATACAGAGAAGACATCCCTGGCACTAGCTTTACATTTCCATTGTTTGACCATGCTTAACTGGAACTAAATTACTGAGATGCTATCTATAAACTTTTGGATTGAGATTTGTTTCATTGCCTGTAATTGCATCAACTCTAATACCAGTATATTTTCCAGTACCACCACAGCTGCTTTGTCAGAAAGTTCTCCTGGAATTAATTTAAAAATACAGATCCTGATGCATTTCTATTTATTTATATTTCTGACTGACAGGACAATAAAAAACATCACCACTACTTTCTTTTCTAATGAAAATAAACCACTATCACCTACATTCCTGAAGTGACACACACATACACCAGGCATATAGCAGATGACCATCAAGCTGGTGAGGAGAGGTGGGGACATACATATTCATGCCTTGTATTCACCTTAGAAGTAGTTTTCTTTCAAGTGATTACAACTGACCCCAAGTCTTTGGTCTAACAAAAGGAGAAGCAAAAATTCTAATCCTAAAAACTTTTTAAAAATATTTCCAAGGAAGCATTTTTCCTTCCATGGTTTAGTGTGTCAGCTATAAACTAAATTGTGAGGATAACAAGCAGTTGTGATTGCACTTTATTTATTTTATGAGAAAGGCTCAGGAATTCAAAATAGTAGACAAAAATACCTTGAATCAGTGTCTTTTCAGAGTCTAATGAAATGGATGACGTTTTCTGGCATTGCCACTGAATTATATAATCCTAGAGAAGACATTAACGGCTGCTCTAAAAATCTAATTAAATTTTAGAGCACTAGTAATGCAGCCATAAGGCCCATGTAAGCCATTATCTACATTAATAAAAATTAAAGTCAAACAGTATCTATACAGTAATAACGTACCTGGATTCAAGGTCACTTTAATTCTCTTACTCCCTTATTTTTCTTTATTGTTGCTACAAATACTATTATTTAATCAAAATTTCAAATTTATGTACAACTGTTACCCTGAACTGTTCTCTTAATACATAGTATTGAGACGAGAATAATTTAATTGTTTTGCTTAATTGTTTATTTTCTCACCTTCTACATAATATAACTCCTTTTATTAGTATATAAAAGGACAAGAAACTGGGACAAACTAGCGGTACTTTACAGGGCCATGAGGATGATCAGGGGCTGGAGCACCTCCCCTGTGAGGACAGGCTGAGAGAGTTGGGGGTGTTCAGCCTGGAGAAGAGAAGGCTCTGGGGAGACCTTAGAGCGGCCTCCCGGTACTTAAAGGGGCTACAGGAAAGGGGGGAGGGACTCTTTATCAGGGGTGCAGGGATAGGACAAGGGGTGACGGTTTTAAACTGACAGAGGGCAGATTTAGATTAGATGTAAGGAAGAAATTCTTCCCTGTGAGGGTGATGAGACACTGGCACAGGGTGCCCAGAGAAGCTGTGGCTGCCCCCTCCCTGGAAGGGTTCAAGGCCAGGTTGGACGGGGCTTTGGGCAACCTGGGCTAGTGGAAGGTGTCCCTGCCCATGGCAGGGGGGTGGGACTGGATATCTTTAATGTCCCTTCCAACCCAAACCATTCTATGATTCATTCTATGATTATGTATCTAAATGAAAATCTAGAATCAATGCAACACAATTCAGGCACAACTCATCTCAAATCCAACTCTTCTCTTGCATGGGAGATGAGAAAAAGAAGAAAGCGGGTGCTATGGAAAGGAACAAAGAATAAAAGGAGGAAATTTAAAAAGCTAACAGAAGAGCTGTCATAGAGCTGTTCTTAGACTGGAAGCCAGGGTGCTGGGGGGAGACTAGACTAGTTCCTGGAAGGAGAGGCATGAGCTACCCTGAGTCTGCTCTTGGGGCAAAGGCATTACAGCCAGGGACTGGAAAAGTAGCTATTGATTGAAAATCAGTATTGACTAAATACTTGTGCCAGTCTTGGATGTTTTATCTGACAGAGGAAACCCATGGTTACAGTGCTTTTGAGTGTTTAGGATAAACTGAATTGGGAGGCATTATCACTATTGGTACTGGACTGAGAATATAGTCTACTTTGTCTCAGTCACGAATTGTGCCTTATTCCTAAAGATCAACAAAAAAAGTGGTCTGTGGCAATTCCTGACAAAAATCATAAAATGAGGCCAGAGAGGCTGCTGACCTGTCCCAGAGTACGGTATTAACCCCTTGGCTAGAAAATGAAGTTCACCTAATGAAGGGGCAATGAAAACCAGAGACATTCTGCCAGATTTTTCTGCCAGAGTTTTCTACTTGTTGGTTGAAGAAACTCTTCCTATAGCACACTAACAGCTTGGATTTTGCCTGGGTTGCTATGTCTGTGTAATTATATTTGGATTTTATTTCTATCTAATATGTGTTCTCTGCAGATTCAAACAAACAGATTTTATTTTCCTACTTTGAATGGTAGACATTACTGTGCATTTAAATAATGTCTCTACCTACTAAGGTATATTGTAAATGACAGAACAAATTGCAAAGATAATTTTGGAGTAGTATCTTGAAGACAGGGGAATTATTTCACTGAAACTTCACTTTGATTTCTTTGGAAAGACTGAAAACTCTTGGAAAACCAGAGAGCGGACTATCTCAAGCAGGATTACCTGCATTGCTTCTAAACCCTTCTATAAACCTTTTTTTCCCTCATTACTGATCAGGAGCAAGACTGTACCAGCCACAGCAATCTATAGTTAGGCTGCATTTAACAATCTCCCTGGCTGTTGTCACATGGAATTACATTTTAAGAACCAAAATATCATCAAAATGCCACTCCTAAGGTTATGCCACGCACAAATCTACAGCATGCCAACAGTGTTTCAAAGAAAACTGATTATAATGGGGCATAATCTGGCATGGAAGTGCATTTTAAGAATCAAAGTATAATCAAAATACCACTCCTAAGATTATGACAGTTCAAAAAGGGGCAGGGGGGGAAGGAAATGTTTGCACAAGATGAAGTATCCAACTCCAGGCTCCCCACGCAGAGCAAGACAGGGGACCGGGCAGGGGGGTCCCCACTTTGCTGTCCCAGTGGCAGTAACGCAGCCAGCTTTGCAGGTGCCTGAAGAGTGGAATTAGCTCCCAAATGTGAACAAAACATTCAGAAATACATGGATTTTCATTAAACTTCTAATCATTGATATGCATAAATCATTTACTGAGTGCATAATTAAAACCTCAAGTGTTTTCCATAAAAATATTTGTAAATTAGGTGAATAAATTATTCAGTGGTCATTATTGAAATTAAATCTTCTCCAAGTGAATTTATTGCTACCTCGCAAGCAGAACTCAGAGCAACATGGTTAATTTTTCTCTCAGCTGTAGTAGTACAATATACTGATGGTACCCAAGCGCTGGTCACAGCAAACAAACCTCAAATTCTGTACTACGTGTGTCAGTTTGGTACATGTAGCTCCAGTCTTCACCTCCTGAATATTTCTTGGGAATACATAATACAGATGTTAAGTCCCTAGCAGGACCATCAGACCTTAAATTTGTTTTTCTACTGTCCAAGACCATTCACCAGCACCTCAAGAAAAAGATCAAGGCAGCTGCTGTGGCCATGTCACCTCTCTTAATGACCTCTCAATGCTCAGACCTTATGCCTAAAATGATAAAAGTAAGAGACTTCAAACGTGTGTTAAAAAATCAGAGGGATGGGAGTGCTTTGCTTTTCATCACCAAATCCAGCTCAGGGAGCATGACCCACAGTGATGTTACCTGTACAGACACTGATCCAAGAATAACTAATTCCTATTCATTTTTTAAGCAAGTTCACACTCCCAGACACAAGTTCAATGTCAGACAGTATCCGTGCAAAGAGAGTAAGGATGAATGAGGCACCTATGGGGATAATGTACCAGGACAGTTATTTACTGGGTTCTGGCAAGAGGACAGAGAATGGTTTTACCTGGGAGAAACATTGTGAGAGTTTTTCTCATATTGTTCACTTATTTCCAATTCTAATCCTGGCTGGCACCTGGGGAAATTAAAAGCGCCTCCCTCACATTTATTCACCATGAGAACCTCGCCTCGTGCTGCTGCGGTACTGAGGGTAAATACTCCAGGGATGGCATGAAGAGCAAGGAAGAGAAAGCACTAAAGGATGGCATTTTTTTTTCTTTTCTGGAATAGTTCATTCAGTTCTAGTAAACACGCCATTTTCTACATTGGTTTATAACTATTTTTAGCTTATGTATAAAATTCAGGTTACACATCCAGATGATCTATGTTCTCTTACATATATTCCTCCTGTTTTGCTTTTCAAAAGTGACAATATGCAGGAGCTCATAAACAACCAGAAATATCAGCTCACCAGGGAAAATACATTCTCTGCTTTGCTTTTCCTTTCAGTTTAAACAAAATTAGTTAACCACACAACAGCTTTTACAGCTCAGAGACCTTCTCCACTTAAAGAGAAAAATTCTGCCAGCACTGTTTGCTTCAAGCAGTCATTTCACCACTGGGCATGTTATGGAAGCAATTTTTTTTCCGTCAGTGAAGAATTATTTGTTTTTAAACACCAATTCTTTAAAAAAGATGCTAGGACGTTCATTTAGAACATGTTTGTTCATTCAAAATTTTTGGACAACTGGGCATCAGGAAGTTTAATTTTTTATTTATTTTGATTTATTATTTCACTTGAAGCATACTCCTTGATGCACTGTTTCATTTTTAAGTGCAACAGCATTACTTAAGCACTGCACATTACACGGGGAACTTGTAAAATAATAATTCAGCTTTGAATTTTGCCTCCCCAAATTCCTAGCCATTTGTCCTCACTGCTTCACAAACCTCAGCGGAGGAGAGAGGGGGACGGATGGTTGGGAGGAGCAGGGGAATGCTGAGACCGACAGAAACCACAGGCTCCCATTACAAATTATACCATTTCTTCCACCATTTCCTCCTGTCTTCAGGATGGGCCACCAGTACCTAGGAAAGGAGCCCATAAATCAACTACGGAGAGTGAAGAGATCCCCAAAATAGTATTTTCTTTGTACTGTACCAGCAGGGATTGGTCTTTGTTATTTACATTTCCACTACAAACTATTTTATAGCTTAGGCAAATAAATTGCTTCAATAACTCATTGAAAGAAAATGTTTGAATAAAACCTGTATTTCACGTGGTGCGTGCACTTGTGACTCTCCTTTCAGGTTAGCTGAGTTTTGAGTACCTTTGGGATTTAAAAAAAACACCACAAACGAAGAGAAAACAAATCCTGCATGTTTGTGTTGTGAACTTCAGAGATGCAGCCCTAAACATCTGGGTACCTGAGAGGGCATCCAAAATCTGTCTGTGTTAAACTGCTTCTACAGACTCCCATGACTCTCCAAACTTCACAAACAGCCTAGCTGGGAACAGCAGGTATTTTCAGACAAACACGTTATTACCAGCCTTCAAGCAAACTGGCAAATTTCAAGGTAATGATGGAAAGATGCCTTAAAATCACAACAGGTAATGCCTTTGACCCAGAACGTCCTCAAACTGCTTTGCAGCTATTTCAAACTAACACAAGCACCATTTCATGCTCAAAGCTATTTATTGGCTGTTACAATGTGAATCTACATTACAAAAGTGACCAGCATTGAACTTTGGCTGGTAAAGACCTTGGAAGGAAGCAAAAATGCACAAATAAATCCATAGATTGATCTTGTCAGAGGCCACACCGCTCCTCCTGGGTCATCCCCATGGGGTAGGGGGGACCTTGAAGGAGGGCCAGGTACGTAGGTAAGACATCCCATAGAACCAAGACCACCGTGCTTCACCAAGGCCAGGAGGGAGCGGGGCAGCACATCCATGACCTCCCTCTTCTTTCTCCAGCCACCCAAAAGGTCGTACCTCAAGCCACAGAACAGAACACGAGAGTTATGGTATGTCCCGTGTTTGTAGCAGAGATAAAACTGGAACATGAAAAATCATGGCACTACCCCAAATTTGTCATTCTATTACTCTTCATAAAAGAATATTACTGCAATCTAACCTGAAAAGCAAATTCTGAATTACCTCTAGATGAGCTGTTAAATACAAACTGATTGAAGTATCTACTTTATAAATCTGCAGTGTAACTTCTAAATGAATCACACCTTGGAACCCACCATAAACTCCACGGTGCCCATGTGGGCACTAAAGCTAATGCTCTGTGACCATAACTATGACCTGGCAATTTTATTTACTCTTATTAAACAAATTTCCAATTTTATATCTGGTGGAATGTCTGCAATATTTTCTACCTGAAAAAGACAAAGTAACTTACAAATGGTATTTTGAGTGCTCCAGTTATGGGTTATTTTCCCTTTACCAAAAGTAAAGCTTTTTTAAAAAAAATTTAGGAAAAAGACCTCCAGCTATTTCAAGATCTGTGCCTCTACTTGAGCTCTAAATTGGTGAACAGTTATGTTATTCCCTAGATAGTATAAAAACAGAGCAAGATCTATTTCCAAGCAATCATCTTCCCTCCAGCGATGCTCTACGCGAGTTGAGCCCAACATTAGGTCTCAAATGGGTGCTTGGAACAAAGGACATTTTGCAGCACCCAAGCAGTACCAGATCTGCTCCCCAAAGGACAGGGAACTGATGGTTTTAGGGTCAAATCACACACTCTTGCATGAAGAAGCTGAGTCCTAGGAGCTGGGGTCCCACACGGTAACGTCGGATCGGTGCATTGCTGCTCTGTTTTTGTTCTAAAGTCTTTGACAAGCTGCACTGACTCACTGTCACCAGGGGCTGGAAATTAAGAGACAGACACTACAGTTCGCTAGAATAATGTTCAGTCTGATTCACTGTGTAAAACCCATGTTTTTGGGAAGACATGCTACGCTTCATCTGCCACATCGTCATTGTTATTTGCATTTCGCAGCCCTCTGTTAGTCAGATAAGAAATGAAACGTGATGTATTACACACACACACACACATATAATTTCGGCAACTTGCTCCCTGCGACTCCTGAAATTCACACAAAGAAAACACTGGAGCTTCTCTTTTTTAAAGCACTTGCTATACGTGCTGTTCACTGCCAGGTGAGCAGATCTGCATTCTGCAAATCACAGCAGCTGACCAAAATTTTAGAAATGAAACGTGAATACAATCCTCGTGAATCAAATATCATTAAAATATTTGAGTTAGCTTTGTTGCACACTTAATCGATAATTTCATTTCCCTGCTGCCTGAGGCTCTTCCTATAAGCATCTTCCTCTCTGGCACTGGGCATAGAAAGAAGAGGTTCTCCTGCTCTGCAGGCTCATTCCCATCCAGCCTTTCTTCAAATGAATACGTGACATCAAAAAGTGCACTCAAGGTCTGAGACCTCTTCAGGCTGCAAATAAACCAGGAGCCTCAGGCTGCAGAAGTCGAAGACTATAAGTAGAAGCCTCTAAGAATCAAAATATTTTAATATTGTGGTCTGCTTTACTGCCTTCTCACATGACTTGACAGTCTCATCTACCCACTGCCATAGGCTACCTTTATCAATGATTGATCTTTGTCTCCCTTCCAACCTTATGGGGAAATCTGGAAAGCTGGACAGAATATATACTTTTATTTTATATAATAACAGGGCTTACTGTAAAAGAGACCACTGCATGTTGAACACTCCATATATGACTCATTTATTGATGTTTAATATTCTCCTCTCTCACTCACTATAACCATTGGAGGAACGTTGCAGTACAGAGACGCAGGATACAAAACAACTGAGCCACTGTCAATCTGAGCCCTGGGGGTCTTTGGTGATGACAAAACCACTAATCAGCTCCACCAATGCAGAAGACAAAAACCCATCCATCTTCCCTGGCTGTCCAACTGGTGAGATTCTACTTTAAGCAGTGCCTTGGAAATTCCCTGTTAAATAACACTTCTAAAAGATCATTTTTATTTTCAAATACCACAATGAGAGACACTAAAGTGACTGCTGAAGGAGTAGCGATCATTTGTAAAGAAATGCAGTGACAAGAGGAGGGGGAATTGTGGGCATGGCTTCACTTGGGGTGACATGCTGTACTTATTTCAAAAGACACAGAAACACATCAAGACATTAAACAGATCTTCACATTGAGTGGTGGGAAAGGAATAAACAGAATAAGGAGAATAAGAAAACAAGAAAAACAACAGTAAGAAATCTCCCATCTCTGAGCAAGTACCATCCTCTGTCTGCAGGGTGGGACCCTGCTTTGAACACCTTGCTGGCTACTCCACACGCAGATTTTGCTCCATGCATGGCATGGCTGCAGAGCACAGCGCCAATGCTATCAGTCCTCACCCTCCAGCCAACAACTCCCGAGGAGCTGCCAACGTTGGACCTGTTCATGGACTGATAACCTATCTATAGCTCTCTGCCTCACTAATTATCCATTCCCTTCTCAAAGGTAATTTAAGATCCTGTCCCTTCTTGATGGCTTAGTTCACTTACATATGAATTAAAAGTACTGAAATACAAGGCTCTATTTAAGCCAGAACCTGTGCTGGACCTAGCGCTGTATTATCTTGAACACAAACAGGCAAAAGTGGATTTCCTAATACTAAGCATCCCAGGAATAAAATTTTCGTTTACAAAACTGGTTCTATGTGCATCATAAAAAAATATAAAAATGTTTTAATAACTGTCTCCCCGCCCAAGTAGAAGAGCAGCTCATTCTCATGCCAGCACATCAGTCTGCAGTGAGAGTGCTCACTCAACCAGCGCAGCTCCAGCTCCTGGTCTGCCCGATTCAAATACGAGACTTCAACCGCAGCCCTCACATCTCCGCTGGGAGCTCGCACCTTTGCTCCACAGCATCACTCATCCTCTCTCTAGCAAATAATTGGTGAAGCAGAGCTGCTCTGAGGGGAGGCAGTGAGGGAAACACAGTCCCTGAGAGCCAGGAATCTGCTGGGGAGGTCGTGGCTCTGCCTGGTACCACCATGGACCATGGGCTCCTCTGGCCAGGCAGGTCAATAGCCTCCCTGCCAACCCCACTTACAGCCTCAGAAAATGCCACAATAAGCATGAAAAAAGTTTTCAAGTCATAATTGAAAAGCTATAAATTTGGTTGATCATCATCAGGGATCAGATGCGTAGACCTGTAGGCTACTGGAAGAGACTTTATAGGCATGTTTGAGGCAATGCTGAAGGCATTCATTAATTACGTCTTACGATGAACCAAAGTGATACAAGGAAAGGAAACTGCTGTTACAAGTCGCCAAGTGGCAATCAAATGCAAGTGCTCTGAAGCAGTTCAAGATTTCTACACATTTCTGCAGCAGGAACTGGATTTCCACAATGTTACATGAGAAGGTGGCTCCAGCCCCACTGGAAAGGTTCACACGCTCCCTGACTTCTGGCATGACCAGCCCCTCAGGAGCTTTCTTCTGCTTTTTCCATTAACAATGGAAGCCCATGGCCCAAATATAATATACTGCAAAATATTTCAAAACTAAGAAAGAGCTGAACTTAAATTTGAAGAACTTTTTGAAGAGCTCCTTGGAAAAAACCCAATGAGCTGGCTATCAGATTTCAAACTGATGCCACTATGCAACATTTAAAAGAGGAGAATATCTGTGGGCAAATTGTCAAGTTTTATAACCACAGGAATCTTAGAAATATTTATTCTCACTTACTTAAAAATTGTCAGGAATTTTCACTGAATAAGTTATTTGCTGGTTGACTCTCAAGAGAGCAGGTTAACTCACAAAAAAAGCCTAAAATAATTTCTTCAAAGGCAAATGACAAAATTTATCAAATTACCGGTAATGATAACTCTGATCCTATCAACTAAAAATACACTGGATGCTGCCAGTACAAGCTTAGGTAATTAGGATTATCATCTGATTGCTCTACTTTGATATTCCCTGTCTTCCACAAATTCCAAGACAACACAAATTCAAAAGGTTATTGTTAAAATAATCTGAAAAGGAAATCAAGGGAAAAAAAAGCTCAAACTCTACTGTATCGCACTCTTAGCTCCTGAAGAAATGAAACCACCTATATTATAAGGTTTCTACTTTCAAATACACAATTCATCTGTGAAAACTCAGCACCTTACAAGATCATTAAGTAAACAACATTTAAGAGTGACTCCAAAGCTAATTATATTAGCTTTATTCTTGCAGTAATGACCTATGGATTTATTTCTTTTTACTATGGTCACCACAAATGCAGAGCCCGCAGATCAATTTATTTGGTTGCAGACTTCACTTGAGTCATTGGTTTAAACTAAACATTGGAAAGTTTTTATTAAAATCAATATATTAAATATTTTTCGTCCTTCTGCAGACATACAGTTTCTTTCAGTTAGGAAACTCACACTAAATTTCTTTAGAAAGACTTTATTTATGGGTTTTTCTTTTCTACAGCTATACTACAATAAGGAATGTAAGCTACCACTATATATTCCACAGTATCCACATCTACTTTAGGTACTTTCTCTGAAACAGCCCGTGCAGAAATTGATATTTAATAAAACAGGACTTAAAATGAGTGTGGCATTTTTAGACCACATAACAGATTTCTTCTCCATGGGATTCCTGAAAATTATTTGTTGATTATGGGTTTCCCAAAAGATCTTATATATCTCCATCATCACACCATGATTTCAACTTTGTATGTCTTATAGGATACATGTGGCAAGCCGTGCCCGGCATAGAAGGAAACAGCTCTTAAAGGAGGATGCAATTATGTAGTTTATTAACTGGGTCCCCATCTGTCTGCTCCGAGCACTCGGTGCTTTGGGGCACAAATTCTACAGATCCATGAGTCTTAGTATGAATTTGGCAATGCAACACTTCTACATTTCACATTTTATATCACCTAGAACAGCAGGAGAAATCTGGTAGGCCAGACCATTCACTCAAGCAAGCAAAGAAATAAAGGTTATTTCCCCAAATTACATAGCTAAGTTCTGCACGAAGAGCCAGGGAGTTGTTTGTTTTCCCAAAAGTAATATAAGGGACTACTTAAAGACAACTTTAAACTACAGAGAATAGGGGGTTTGGAACTAATTAAATATATATGTAATTATATATAAACATATAGTATACTGAGAAACCATACTCTAAAGTTTAAATGACCCTTCCAAGATGACCAAAATGAAGGTGCAGATCCTTTTCTCATTCAGTAATAGTTTTTCAGAGATGGGAATTATTGGATAATTGTCTTTTCAGATTCATCCTAAAGACTATAAAATACTACGAAAAAAAAGAAAGCTCACACTGTGTTTTTAAAAATTACTTCACATTCACTTTATTCAAATAAATGTCTGGGTGAACATGATCAATGTTCATTAAAAGCTCGAAAGTGACAGGTACACAACCGGCACTTGGCATTTGCACAGCTAAGCTTTCACAGCTGTAATGAATAAATGGAGCATGTGCTTCCACATGCAGCTGACACCATCCATAACTCTGTATTTGACACTTGACTGCCCTTAGGAAGGATCTGTTTTTCAAAAATAGTTTATTTGCAGAAAAAAAAATTATCAGAATAACCTTCTCAGTAAGAAGGCTGTGAAACACAGTTATAAATAAAAAAATCCAGAAAGAAAAGGAAAAATTACCAAGTGGTAATGTTTGTGTGAGCTGAGACTATTGCTTAGTGCATACACTGGAGGTTACCACCATACAAACTCATTTTAAATATTATATAAAATCACATTAATGTATTTCCTTAAGTAAGTATATGAGGCAGCAGGCATTGCTTTGGTGGGGGAGAGCATCCCATGGGAAGCCCATGTGGCCACCAGTCCAAGGTCTCCCCCAGCCTCCATTTTTAGGGCAGGAGGTAAAATCCAAGTGCTGCTCATCCCCTGCTAAAACCCCATCAATTCCCAGAAAGGCACAGCATTCAGAACAAGATATACTTTCTAGGACATAATTTCTCTAATTATTACAGATGTACATAGATGGTAGCCCTTATCCATGATAGAAGGACAAATGCCAAATTGATATTCAGAGCCAGCCAGCTGCAGGCTCTGGCTTTGGAGAGAGACATCCTTTTGGAGGGCTCCTCCAAAGGCACTTCAGACTACCCATTAGCCTCCTTCCCTGAATGATCCCTGCCACTTCAGTCCTCTAACAAAATACTTTAAGGTTTTCATGTATTTTTTTTTAAATCTACCATTGAGGTAGATTTTTGAATGACAAGTTTTCACAGGTATCATTTTTCTCTTTTATGATATCAAAGGCATGAGCAAGGCCAGGTAAGAAAATCCTAGCGGTTTGCACAATGCATTAGAAGAACTTAAATGAATGTCTTTTACATCAGCTCCAAATATCACATCGTCAAATTTCATTTTAGGAAAATGGAATGAAGGAAAGCAAATCAAAACATGTACTAACAAATTTCCTCTCACTACTCCTACATGATAGACCAACTCAAACTGCCATGAAATCTGGCTACAGCTTCTAATTGCAGAAAACCAAACAAACATGCAGAAAACCACCAATGTTTTGGATCTGTGAAGAAATCCCCAAGCAGAGAGAAACAACTGTAATTTATCAGTTCTTTTTTGCCTTGGGTACATTATGGAAAACAGCAGCGTGAAGTGCATCTCTCCCCCTCTCTGTAATGAAAGCACCAAAATGCAAAAGGTTTGATTTGCCATTTTCAGCCCTTTTGAAGTACATCTGTTCATTTCATTCACAAAATTTCTTTTGAGGCATGCCTCTGTAAGAATTTGCATTCACTGGGAGCTGCGCCCTGGCAGTGGGACACGTGTCGCTGTATCCCACCTCATGACACTCATCAGCAACTAAAGGTGGTAATTCATGGACAAACCGTGGGCTCAATTAGAGCCCACGTAAAGCTAGCCAAACCCTTCTGGGCTTGAATCTTGGGAAATTAGACTCTTTGGGGATTTCAGCATTTTGTGGAGGTTTGGCAGCTCTGGGAATGCAGTGAGGAAGACGTGTGTCTGTCCAACCTTCCACAGCACCAAGGCACTCAGACACTCTTACCAAGAGAGAGATCTGGTTTGAAAGGAAAGGATGAAGTCTGCCATGGAGAGATGTTGAATAGCATGTTCAGTCCTGGGCTTTAAAATAAATGTAATTTATTTCCTTGGGTTTAATTCTATTTCATTTTCATGATATATTACAAATACTGGCAAAAAAAAGAAGTAAGAAAAAAATACTCAATCATTTGTGAACTACAGTATTTCTTTTTTGCTTCTCTGAAAATCTTTGAAGTTGGATATCCAGTGTTGTTGGTAACCTCAGAAATGTTTTAAGTGGTTGATATCTGTGCAGAAACTGATTAAACTGCATAATTACTGCACGCTCAACTGTAAACTGTAATCACATATAAGAACCAAGAGGCACAAGCTCTTGCTGACAATGATTTGTATGTTGTTTTGAGCAGGATATTAAGGGACCTTCATAAACCAACCTCAGCAGTACCAGTATGGCCCACTCGTGCTTAGGGTCACAGTAGATACCCATCCTCTCTAGGTATATATTTATTCTTAAGGGTCAGAATATACATGTATATGCAAGATGTAGGACTTGTGCAGCTTTTCTGTTAAATTTACAAAACCACATTAAATGTTAAAGATGTCAGTTTAATTACAGAAGGACTAAAACCTGATCTCACGTCACTCAACACTGGAAAGCTGTGCAACAGCTGGGTTTATAGGAACCAAAGTTTTTAAGCGTTAAAGGCATCTTGCAGCAAGAATCAGTTATGAAATTTTGACGAAGACTAGAATAATTTGCTTAAGTATGATTGACTCAAAGGCTAATCTTAATCTCATTTTGTTTGCAATTTATACGCAAAAACTATGGTTTTCTCAGATTTTATAGCTATTTTATAATGAATCTGATCTTATAAATGACTGGTATGAATCACACACAAATCTCAATTTGCGCTATTTAATTTTGAGTAGATGAAGAGGTAACAAGCAATTTTTCTCTCCTTTAATCAGATGTGAACAGTTGCTTTAATCACCTCTGGAAATTTGATTATTCTTAATTCAGGCTTTATTTTTGGAAGTGTTTTTTAATACTGTCTTAAAAGTCATCATGTGCCACCATGCTTTTGCCATTAAACCCACTGATGAAAAGCTGAGAGCAAAAGTAGATGGGTTCAAAGGCAGGATGTGGAGCAGGAGGACAGGGAGACAGGAGCTGGGGTGACAGGGCTGAGCAACTGTGTCCATCACACAGGCACACCACCCAAGTCCTGGGTAAAACCAGACTTAAGTCTCAGACCATTTCATCTCAGTTTGGAGTTTATTGCTACCATACTGCAGTGGGGAATGTCCAGGAAGCTACAAAAATGTCACACATCTCCTCAACCTCCTCACGCATTTCTCAGTGCAGAAGAACAATGTGGATCTATGTAAAATATTATGCATATTTTCCACAAATGCAGAAAAGAACAAAGTTTTCAAATCCAAATCCAGAGAGTCACAAAAAAATTCATTGGGGAGCTGAGATATTCTGCTCAGCTGGACAACGACATGATTTTTATACACACACACAAATGATCTGAACTAGACCAGATCTGGGCTAGAACCTATTCCCCAGGGTCAATAAAGCTGATCTTCCCTATGCCACTGAGGATAAAAGGTGAACTGCTTCCCACTGTAGCAGACTGCTATAAATACCAGAAGACAGTTACATAATTCTAAATCTTAATGCAAGAACACACTTAAATATTTCACATCACACAGTAAATGGTTTTGAAGATTGCAGACAAAGTAGTCAGGCTATGAATAACTGACAAGAAAGTCTCCAGATAAGCTCATGAAATTAATTATGCCATACCCAGAAATAAATAAAAAACACCATCTCCAACGCTAACAAAACAGCTGGCAATAAATAATAAAGTGTAAACATTTTAATGCACTTATTTTGGTAAAATTAAAATCAATGTTCATGCAGCAATAACTATTAAATACTACTTACTGGGGAAAAGTCTGAGAAGCTTAAAATCCAGTACCTTGTGTGTTAGAAACCAAACCACACAATGAGAAACAGCCTGAGCTCATCATTTATACCATTTTGAGGTCTTAAGGAAAAAGGCTGCCAAAGAAATACCATGTACAGATCTTCAGGGCAAACTGATCTCATAAAAAAAGGATTAGTGCGTGTGAGGGTAATCAAATGCTTCATGTTGGATTACAATTCCACTTAATAAATCAAGCTACTTCTACTCATGAAAAGGTTCGTTTGATTCACCAATGCTATTCTATTCTATACTCATTTGATTAGTTACACTAAAAATAAATCCCACACAGCAGAACGAAAAAATAAATGATTGGCCTTCTCAAATAAACATCACCACAAGTCCTTGTAACAACCCGACTATGTACGCTGCCACGCCACCCCCACGTCTCTGAAAAGCTTGGGAAAATTCCAGCTCAACAAAGTCTCTTCTCATTACACACACAGAAGTTTAAACTTTTTATAATGGCACCACCTCACTGGCCCAATCCTTGCTTTAACCTCCACCAAGCACCAGCTTGGCAGGGTAAGAGATGAGAAGAGATACAATAGATCTTCCAAATTTGGCTCAAGAGGATATCTGGAGACAGTTATCATCTTAAAACCATCAAGAAAGTATTAATTTCACATAATTTTCTATTTTCACTGCCTGATGTGATGAGGTTGGATGAATGTGATACCATACTCTCTACTCATGCAATGGAATTTGAAAACTGCTGTAAGAGAGACATAGTTTTGCATTCTGGTGAGGCTGTTGTCAACCTTGTCTGGAGAATGGATGGCTGCTGTTGAGCATGTTACCCTTGCAGCATCAAGTCTGCTATTACTCCAATATAATTAGGGACCTCTATGTTCTGAGTGTAATTTTTCCTTACAAGAGATGTCAGCTACTCACTCTTCTTATTTTCTCAGGACAACATCTGTGGGTGACAACATGACTTTACAGTGAAAAGGACAGGAAAAAATGGTAACCTAGTTTCTTTTCAAAAAATAAAAAATGAGTTTATGTTCTGACAATGGTCTGCACTTCTCTGAAAGCTGAACCCAGGCTTTGCTGTGAATCCCAGTAGTTCGCTATTTTATTTTGACCTTTTCATCATTATGCAGCTTGATTAGCTATCTGAGCCGATTGCTTTCATACGAGAATGAAATCAGCTACTTAAAAAGATAAAAGATGAAAATCATCAAAGTAGTATTTCATATTCTTGGAACAGTCCTGGCTTAGAAATGAAGTGCCACCAGCCTGACATCACCAAGTAGTAAACACCTTTCAGTACAGCAGCAAAAACTGCTCCTCTCCTCCAACATCTCTGAAAAGGCTTTTCAGAGGGATAATGTATCTGAGAGACAGAAAACTGAGCTGAATTACTTCTGAGCAGCCGAGGGATGTGACAGGGCCCAGCCACGCGAGAGCTTCAGCCAGTTTCAACAGAAACTCCGAGGATGGAACAGGAGCAAGGAGCTGAATTTGCAGCAGAGAGAAGTGGTGGTAATCACAAATGCAAATTTCAAGAAATGAAGAAGAGATCTGCTTGAGACAGATTCGCAAGCACGCTGAATAAGCCCTTTCTGCATCCCTGTCCTTAGGAGTACCCACAACAATAGCTTCCAGACCCAGAGGAATCAAAACCTGTGATTAAAATTACTCTCTTTGAACAACATCCTCCCTATGATCAGCTTCCAACACTGCTTCAAGTCACCAGAACAAATGCTAGGAGAGGACCAGGACCCCTCCAAGCTTTCCACCATAATATGGGCACGCAAAGACAAATTTGCTGTGCTGGCAGAGACCTCCCCGAAACACAAATCTGCCAGAAATGCATCATTTACCAGAACAAATTTTGGATACATACATATACACAAACACATATAGGTGAGCTTTATCAACATACTCATCTAATTCCCCCCACAAAAGCTACCACAGACGTGGAATGAGATGTGCTATCTATCTAAGCCTGCTAGTAGGACAACGGAAGGACATCAGCTGAGATGCAGCCACAGGATATCACCAGAGACACCTCACAGGAGTCTGCCTGTAGAAGAGAGACAAAGGCTGGTGTAGGGCAGCCAAATGCAAGGACTTTTGCTAAAAAAAAAAAAAAAAACCAACCAAGCGAAACAACAAAAACTAAACTCAGATTTCCATTTGCTCACCATGAACCTTATTGTGAATCTGGCACCAAAGCATGAAAGAGCAAAACAGGTTCTTCAAACCCAGGTGAAAACAGCCCTGTCTGCCAGCAAGTTGAGTCACAATTTAAAGCAAGTAGCATTTGCCAATACATTAACTAAGAAGCCAGTAAACAAATAAAATTCAGTAACAAGATACATCATCTTTAAACAATTATGGTATTTGTACTTGACTTCGGTATTTCTAAGGCAGCAAGAGCAATATTGCAGCAGGCAGCGTACCAACACGAGAGCATTTAGCATGATGGAGTGACTCCATACAGGGCTTTCTCACTCATGCTTCAACTCCAAAATAATTGCGTTATTAGGCTTGATTAGCTGGTGTTGGTGATTAGAGAATATTTTGCAAGTATCACTTGAATCTGGAAGATCCAGTGACTGAGGAGGCAAAGCAAGAGGAGGAACGTGCCAGGGCAGGAGCTGGAGCTGGCAGGCACGATGCTGGTGGGATGCTGTGGGACCAGGACCTGGCAGCGCTGGTGCAGAGCAGGAGGGGAGCCCGGGGGCAACACACACTTGCAGAGGAGAACGGCAGTGTTCAAACTTCCCTGGGCAACTCTACACAATTGGCTTTTTTTTTCCCCCTGCATTCAGATTTTATTACATCGAGCCACAGGCCTAGATACATGCACTGAAAACTCCATGCATCTATTATCTCTATTTATTACATAAAACCACAATGATGCTTTAACAGTCCTTTTCACTGAGCTTCCATTAGCAAAATATTGGCATGACTTCCTCTCGCACTCCCCCAATGACAATTATAAAATATACCTCCTAACTACTTCTGTTTTTTAAAAGTACATTTTCCTAATATTTAATTTATAAATCATTTCCCACATGTATTAGTAATAAATGTTTAAAGGCGGCAGACAGGAATACAACAGGAAAGCATAATGATTGCCGTTTACTAGGAGGCCTCATTAAAAAGGCATCAAGAGCAAGGAAAATAAAAACAACCTTCTGAACCTTTGTAATTGGTCTCAAGAGAAATGTAACACTGAGGACATCAATGCAAAAATGTCCCAGCCCATTCTAGTGCCAGAGATTGAAAAAAAAAAAAAAAATTCAGTTCACTATACCTTTTGTACTCCTCAGTTCTTCCACTGTTTTAATTAAAACACACAAACTTTTAATATTTTTTTATACCTGTAACTTCTCTATAGATCAAGTGTCTAACAATATGATATTCAAAATCATACTTAAATAATCATTAATTTCCCTCCCCCAAATTAATTATTTTATGGACAGAATAACTAGAGGTTGTTTTTATTTAGTTTAACTTCTTGAAAGTTCCACTGTGATGGAAGTCTCCTGTATACTGCCTGGTACAGTCTGTCCGTGTATTTTTTTAATCATCTCTCCTACCCATACTTGTTCTCTGTATTTTAATAATTATAACGGGTAAGTCTTATTTTAACTTACTATTTGTAGAATGCACTGAGCAAAGAACTGTTATGTTAGACACATTTTTAGCAGAAGAAAGGGTTAATCCACCTCTGAAATGAACAGTTAATTTGATTAGCCTTCCCCCTTGCCAGCTAGCTTCCAGTTAGGCCCAGATGTCACTTGCAAAGCTTAATTTTTAAACCAAACGCAGCATACCATCTATTACCAAGCAGACTTCAAAATTCATATTTAAACCAAACAAGTCCCATAGGCTTCTTTCAGATACTTCTGGGCTTCCCAGAAGACTCGTGAAAGTTGATTAAACTAAAACTTGCATTTCATTTTTCTGTTTTGTTTGCATTTAAATGGAGAAACTTGCAGCTGGATAACAGCCATGTATTTTCTGATGTACTTCCATTCCCAACAATAAGCATTTTGTCATGTTTTCCACCACTTAAAGGATATACTTCTCATTGTTTCTCCAAATGCAGAACAAGACTTTCTCTGTGCAAAACTGCACAGCAGAAACTCGAGTAAGACTTTCCTAATAGATTTAATCTGTGAGATTCAAAAGCCATCCATGCACAATTATTTGTAACGTCTTCACTTGGAAATGCATTTTGATGCGTGATAATGTGCCTTGCAAAAATGAATCTCTTTCAACCATCTAAGCTTATGGATCCGTGGTTGCACTCCAAATGGTCTTCTCCAAATGCAGGCAAACCACCAGGACATGGGCACTGCCTGCCATCACCCAGGGGCCATGGAGACACCAAGGAGCCTCCACGGTGCCGGGCTCCCAGCATCGGGATCTTCCAGGGATGCTTGTTAGGAGCTACCACCAAATACGAAGCCATATCCCAATCGCCATCTCTGAAAGACAAGTCCACTTTAAAACGCCTCTTAAGCTAGTCTCTATGTGCCTTATGTTTCGTACTGAAGCCACATAAGCCTCGCTGAGGTGTTTTTTGGGGAAGCGAAGCCTGCACACCACTTCCGTGCAGCTTTATCAGACCGTTCCCTAGCTCAGACCTGGTGGTGACCCCCCAGCCAGGAGAGGTCATCCCGGGGTAAGGAGCACTCACTCCCTCTCCTCACTTCCCACCTCTGCCCTAGGCTCCCAGGCGTAGTTACAAAACACTTCAGATGCCAGATTTTACATGAAAGTTGAAAAAACATTACTCAGCCAAACAGTAGCTCTGATAAAGCTAAAATGCAACATGAAAAATCGCCACCCTTTACTCAACTGTGATACACGCTGATTAAACAAGTCTTTGTAGTATTACTACTGAGGTCCTCTGTTCCACATGAGGAAAGCAGGTGCTTCTCCAGACCCTGCGTTTGGGGCAATACCCAAGATCTGGTGCTTGCATCATTTTTTCGAGTGAGCTATGGCCAGCAGCTCCAAGAAGCAACCAAGGCCAAGTTTCAAGGATCCATAAGAAAGCTTTCAGGGCACATCCATCAAAGGCATAATTACCATCACTGCCATCACAGCTAAGTAAAAATAGTAGGCATGTCAGCACAGGTATCTGTGCAACACGTGCCCGTACCCAGGGCCCCAGCAGCTCTCAGCCTGTGACAAAGACCACACTGTGGTGACTTTACTTTGGTGGTCACTCAGCCAGCTCTGCTAACGTGAGTTCGGGTATGGCCATCTACTCTGCGATGGCATCCTCACACGCGGCATAGACGTAACCTTGGAGCTGGACCACCGACATACATGCAAAAGGCTGTAAACCACATTAACCTTATTCCACCCCTTGGGATGGAAGGGAGGACATTCATTTTGGGAATGATATGGCAAGAGAGATGGCAGATGGCTGCCTGGCACCCACGCGTACCTGACCCTAGAAGAGTCACGCAATGGCAGCAGCTCCAAGCCATGCGCAGCACAGACCCCGCTGGTCTCCTCTTCTCTGTGGTGTTACAGCCCAGCAGCTGCCACAGGATATGTCTGAACATATCTTAAATTCACAGCTCTTTGAGGAAAAAAAATTGCACCCCTAAAAGCACTGATGAGAAAAAAACATTCAAATTTGTTTTCATCCATTTAAAAGCCTATAAACTTTAGTGTTATTTATTGGCAGATCAGTCTGCTGCGAGCTAACACTTCGCAAAAGGCTTGCCGACACACGCTTTGGTGCGCTTTCACAGGCTGCTCCCACAGAGCCGCCCGCAGCCCCGAGTAGGCTTCAATCGCATTTTAACAACCTTTCGGCACATCGCTGGTCGGTTTTGCCACGCCATTTTTTTTGTGCACACTGTAGCTTCCGAGATTAAGAAATATATCTTTAATCTCCTCCCCATCTTTCTCCTTCCCCACCAAAGGACTTTTCCAATTTCTTGCATGAGAGGCTCCAGTTCTGGTGAGCGCCCAGGCCATGCTGGCTGCCTACCCTGGCTGTCCTGGGGCAGCGGGAGAGGGCACAGGTGCTGCCAGGGCTGCTGCGGGCACCGGCGCTGCCGGGGCTGGTGCTTGCAAAGCACCGTCGGTCCAACCCACTGCAACGCCAGCCCGCAAGCTGCCTCTGCTGCAGACACCAGCTCCTCCTCTCCATCTCTTGTCCTGTTTTGCACAAACTTACGCTAGCGTAGCCAAAATGGATGTAATGAAAATAGTTCAAATTCATCAGAAAATAATTCTTAATGGTCTTTGTCACATTAACTTGGGTAATGTGCTGCATACAAGTGCAGCTCACCTGGAAGGAGTGTGTAATTAATGCACTCCCTCTCTCCACTGGCCAGAGATGAAGAAAGTGCCGTGATTACTTTCACATGTTAAGCGTCATCAGAGCATGATTGTGCAGTTAATAATGAGAGAAAAACTACTTCCCATACCAAATGAAACAAACTCTGCCACCTCTCCTCCTCCTCTGCTTCCGCAAGTAACATTTTACCCACAGCACAGAGAGGAACTGCATCCATGCACGGCCACAAGCCAGAGGTTATCCTTGGCTCTTCGAAGCGGAACGATTCCCACTGTAATTCCTGGTCCAGACCTTCCCGTATGTTTTAAGAAATAGCTCTAAAAATTCGCTAATTATCCCGAATAGGAAATGGGGATGGAAAAGCTATAATAGATCAGCTCCCGACGTGAGCCCGGTCCTCACAAATACTTCCCTAGATCAAGTTATTAAATCTGCTAATACATGAGTATATTTAGCTTAAAGAAACATGCAAGAGATATGGTTGTAATTTGCCCTAGGAAATTTGTGTTTTGCATATATATTGCACCCAAAATTCAGGTAAAATCTACAACAAGGAGGAGTAAGAAAATTAAAGGAAGATTTCCGACTTTATGTTGCAGTATCACCTATCAAATTCTTCACCTTTGCCATTTAAAAAGAGAACTGGGGTGGGAACGTACAAACTTAATCTGAATTTTTGTAGACTAATTACTTTTCTGCAACCAGTGTTGCACACGCTCTTTGTCACTGATGAAGTGCTCTTTACTAACCCTGCCTGGTCTGTCTGCATCAACAGATGGGAGCAAAACAGCTTCTGTAAATCAGAAACAAGTGACAGCAACTAGATTGTTTCACAGGACTGTGAAATAATCTCAGGTAAAATTCACATTAGAATGTCATTAGGATTTCTCCCTGAAATATTGCTTTACATAAATTTTGTAGTATAATGGTTATTAAAAACCTCAATACAAAAAGAGACCTAATCAGTTTCTCAATACCCTCTCCTAATTTGTTTATAAGTTAAATCATATTTTTAAAAATAGATTATGATATATTGCAAGAGAGACTCCTTATTTTAATAACTTATCTTTAGATATGGAGAACAGTATTGCTAAAATACTAAAAACGTTAAAGTTAAATTTCAGAATTAGAAAAGTGAAATATTTCAATTTTCCATTACATGCACTTAAATTTTGCAAGCTGGGATTCAATTAATCAGCTATTGCACTCAACTTTGGAACTGCCAAAGGCAGATTATATCTGAGAAGGACATTAAAAAGAACCTTTAGGACTACACCAAACACAAAGTCATTTAAGACAAGAAACAAAAATACCCCGCCGTATTTTTTTAGCCAGACCAGTTAACTCAGAGGACAACACGAGGGTCCCCTTGTACCACTATCGGTACAGCTTCGAGAAAATTAACACCAGAGTTATGTAGTACTGCAGTATTAAACTAGAGAGCTATATTATTTAGGAAGGAAACTTTTACTTACAATACCAGATGCCTTTGTATTTGGTAAGTGCTACCTTTCATCCATTTTAGCTTAATTTCAAGCCTCCCTGGATTTCTTCTTTTCTTCTAACAAATACAAGCAGCTAAAGCCTTTCCTTTTCAAGCGTGCTCTTTGAGCTGCTGGCCTCCCTCGCAGTGATGCTTCACAAATGGAACAGCTTCAACATCTCCACCAGTCCAAACCCCTGAGAAATCCATGTGTATTCATTTCTTTGAAATTATTTCAGAGAAAAAAAAAAAAAGGCACTTCCTTACTTTGTGTTACATTTCAGAAAGTTTAAATGGTCTAATATCCTATTCCTTTTCAACATACCACAAAGTGCTAAATGGTAAGAATTACATTACTGCCACTGCTTAGATCCTGGCTGATAAGGTGAGCCTTTTACATTTACACTGACTTCTGAAAAAGCTGTTGCTATACTGGTCTAATAATTAATAATTCATGGAGCCAAATTACAGCTCTAGAAGGATACAGCCATTTTTACTAGTTCTTTCATATTCTTCTGATTTATGTATGACTAAGTAGGAGACTGAGCAAAGGAAAAAAATTAAAACTTAACACTTCAGGTTTAAAATTAAATTGCTATTCCATACTCAGAAAGGATGGACGGAGCAAGATATAACAATACTCCTTTTGAAACAAGCACGTGTACAAAATTTCAGAACATCCATTAATTTTATTATATAAAAATAGCTTTTGCAGCTACTAAAATTGTAGATATGTAAAACTGGAAATATTTATCACTAATGGTACTTTCACTGTCATGGGAGAGCAAAACAACACGTTAATATTTGTAACATCTTCACGATAGTCCTTCTTTCATGGTGTCCTTGATGAATGGACTAATTTTTCTGCCCCCTGTATCTATCCTCTCATTGTTAAAGACACATTTTTATTGATCCATGTAGAGAACAAGATCCACCTAAAGACAAGGATCAGTAAAGGAATCAATTTTGTTATTTTATTTCTTTCAGAAAAAAAAAAAAGATGATTCATAAAATGATCTCTTTCTCAATCTACCAAGCATACCTTAGCTGACATTTTTAAAAGTGCCTAAAAGTGTTCTAGAGGATAAAGACACAGACCATAATAAAACCAAAACAAATAATAATAATAAAAAAAAAGAGTAGTCATCTAAAGGTACAGGCATATACCAGGGCTTTAAGAAGTTCTTAGTCTAATGCGGCTTTTTATTGACTTTTTGTTTTCCAGCATTTCATCCTGAGACACCAGGACTGAGGAAGTGCTGTCTTGGACCTTGGGAGAACAAGGAGACCGTTTTTAGTAAATGTACCAGGCTTACGTTGAAAGCACCCAACGCAGCATGTTCTTAGAATAACTATGCTGATCTTGGTCAAATCGGTATTTCAGCAGTGAAAAACAGGAAATTTCGAAGCTTTTTTTAAAGCTTGTATTATTATTATTACCAATTAAAAGATGAATTGCTGTCATTTAATGGTTTGAGAAACTACCTCTATACAGCTACTACAGCCTCTACAAACACACACAACTCTTAAAAAGATGGTCCTAAAGGTCAGTATACCCTCTCCTGCCCTTTGTTTCACTATTCTATCCTCCTCAGCATACTTAGCTTCTGGTCATTTGCTGGTTTATCTCAGTAGATGCAGATTCGCAACACAACCACTACTCTGGAGCTGTGCAACCACTACTCTGGTGCTGCGGTGCTCACTGTTGTTACAACACACAAACTCCTAAAAAGCTAAAACTGCCTTCTTCATTATGGCTGAGCTACTGAAAGCCTGCAAGAAACACCTAGTTTTAGTAAAGAGTTTAAGGCCAGATAACAGCCATTAAAGTTTCTGATTAGCACATGTTTTAGAGCTGCAAAATAGGCTTGAACAATCACACATCTTCAATGGAAACAACGTTTCTTGGAAGTCCCCTTGTGTAAGGATTCAATTGAAGTCCAACATTTGGCAGCACTATGAGAAAATTTTTAATTTCTAAAAGATGTCTCATTGTTCATATTCTTATAGGCTGCTGAATTCCTGGCTAATCGCTCAGCCTTCAGTTTGCATATCGCAAATAAAAATCTCAGAAAACCTAATTAATGCAGCTAGACTGTTTAATCTTTTAAGAAAAAACTAAAAAAGAAATAAAGTGGTGCCAAGAAAAAAGAAACGTATTGCTTTGGTTTTTGGGAAAATGTGTAAAGGCAAAATTCTCATAATTGTTGAAATAATTAGGTATTAAATTGAGGTTTAGCTTCCTAAGAGCCTAAGTCACTTTAAAAACTGTTAATTCCATATCATACACGATCATCTAGCAGTTTTACATCACCACTATCTATTTATATCTTACTTGAGTTCCAATATATAATGATATGAAGCTATTTAAGCAGCAAATATGTAATTGTGGAGCTGCCCATCATGTTTATCCACGTTGCACAGAGTATTTACATCCACAAGTATGCTTAAATGCAAACAGCAGCAAAAGAAGCTAAAAGGTATTGTTACAGATTGTTCTGCTGGATAACAAGCTGATCCAAAGTGCCTCAAAATTAATCCTTCACCAACCTCTTGGAAAACAACTTTAAATATCTATCAGAAACAATTGCTGGACGTGTTAACTCTTAACATTAATTTACTCAATTTTACACTAAAGATGAGAGCACGAGAACGCTACTGTGAGTATCTGTGCGTCTTCTCCAAGGCTGGCTAATTACTGCTGCTAGACCAGTAAATATTTTCATATTTGTCCTAGAGAATACTTTCCCCTACAATGGATGGTAACATACTGCAATGTGTTGTCCATAGAGGTTGTGGAGTCCTTGAAGACACTCAAAACTCAAAAGGAAAAGTCCCCAGGTAACTTGACCTAACTGGACCTACTTGGAACAGAAGGCTGGAGTAGATGGCCCCCAGATTCCCTCCAACCTACATTATTCTATGATTTTAACAGCAAAACAGACAGAAAAACTCCCTGAATATCAGAGGCTGGAACTGGGAACGAGCAGAAGAAAAAGTGGATGTACAAAGGAATGCTCTGTGTTTCTTAAAAACCCACAAAACACAAACTCATTGCCGAGCAGTTCATCCAAAGAACTTGAGTTATTTATTAAACCTATTATTTTGATATAAAATAATTTGCTTTGTTACTAAGTCTAACAGGAGTCAATTATGTTCAGCGCAGGGAAATATTCAGCACCCTGGGGCACTTTCCTGAACTTGAACCAAGCTTTTGAATTAAATCCTGACACAGTGTTTGGTCAATAATGACTGATCCGATCGTGCTGGAAAGCAACTACAGAGAGGTGGTGGGTTAGCATTAATTTACCACAATTCAGTTTTAAAATCAGTTCAGTTCACGTTAATTCCCGAGGAATATGAAAACTTGGTTTTGTCTCCTGGAAAGGTTCAAGGTGCAATATAATTGGAGAGCCATTGTGGCTAATGGAGAAAAATGGCAGGAGATATCTCAGAGAGGTATTACATCTTTTGTAAAGCAGAAACATCACAGAAAAACCTCTTACGAGAAATAGTGACCTTTTCCTCAAATAATCTAATTCAAAGTGAATTTAGATGCAGAATTTTATCAAAGACTATTTCTTTTCACTAACAATTTTGTTTACGCCTTGTTGTTTTCTACAGATTTAATAACATCTACTCAATGTGAGCTGTATCTAGCATGTGCAGAGGGCAGCCTCGCTTCTCAGTTCACACATACCAATAATTAGAAGCTTTGCAACTGTACTTAGCTCCACTTACTGTGATGAAAGATGCAGATGTCTGTTTTAAGAGCCTCTGATAAGCATTCAGTTTGATCAGCCTGTACAAATACCCTGCAACTTGTACTGTGCAAAATTTCTTAACCCACTATTCACATACAAGTACACACTCCGAGCATTTAGACTTCTAAAGATGAGATTTCTAGGCCAGACAGAAGATTTGGGTGTACACCATAAACACTTCAATAGCTAAAACCACATTTTCCAAAGCCATTTAGGGCCCCAGCGAGCTTCCAAGAAGCACTCGAACAGCCCAGCAATTGCTGATGTTGTGCTGAAGCACCTCTGAATATCTCTGCTATTATCTATCTATGTAAATTTATCCCAAAGTCCTAAAAGCCAGCAGTAGAAACGAGTTAGGCTCCCAGCATGAAAATGTACATCCTAAATATACATATACAATGTATGTAAGCTAGTCAGCTTTAAGGTATTGCCATCAATAACACCACTATTACAACTGCAGAAACTTCTGGAAACAGATTTGTAGCTTCTGAAAGTGTTATGACAAATTTCTGATTATTTTAGTAAGAATGATTATTTAAGCTTCCTTACATTATTGAAAATCCTACACTAACAACAGAATTGTCTATTGTATTGGCTAAATAGATCAGCACAGTAAACAAGGGCAATAATATTCATTTTCAGTTAGAAGGTGAAAGCAAAGTCAAAATGGAGAACACAGAAAATAATCACAGACTTACATTTTAAAACACAGCTAGCATTCCCAAACCAATTAAACATGAGTTTTGTCCTTTACCTCAGTTTTAAACTGCTGCCATAGCTTTCAAGCTATGAAACTATTGCAGAAAACACTGGGAGAAGACAGAAGGAAACCCATATGGCCTATTAACCTCTACACACACCAAGTTTATACAAGTGCACAGCAGGAATAAATTACCACCATCTCTTGTATCCTTATACACACAGGTACTCATAACACTGGGATAATTTTCCACCGCAAGTTGAAGGACTCAGTCCATACAGGGTCAGACGAGCAGACATGGGGTGCAGGAAACCAAGCGTGTGGTCTGGTAACTAAATACATTTTAAATTAGTCTAACATGTTTGTTGTGTTGGAAATGCCAAAGGATGGCTGGAGTATATAAGTGTTCATTCATAACTTCCTACCTATGTGCAAGTTAAATTTGACAGAAAAAGAGTAAATGAAGAAAATCTCAAGCTCAAATAAAATTTACCTGATTTTAGACTAAGGATATGCAAGGGCCATGTCTGCTAAAGCTACAGGGTAGGTCAGAGGTACAGCTATACTGTTTTACCTTTTCTTCCTAAACTCAGAGATTTTTGCATGGGTAACAATTGTTTAAAATTTAATTTCCATTTTTTTCTTTGATACAAGTCTAAGAAGTAGCCTACAGTAACATCTCCAGTATTAACTCTAAAATCTAGGTAGAGCTGTCTGTCAGCTGACCCTAATATTGCTAAGAGAGCATTAGGCAGACTGGCAAAAAGCCACATCCAGTTTGAAACATGTACTGAAAATTTCCTCTGTCAGAAGAATCTTTAATCTATTTATAATCTACAATGTTTCCTCTAAACAGCACTCCATGTCTTATCTTGTATCATTTTCCACATAAATGCCATGCCACGGAGCTAAAACATGTGTCCCAATAGAAAAGTAGATTTTTTTTTTTTTTTTTAAAGTGAAATGTTTAAGAGATTGACCTTATTATAATTCAATCTACAGTCATTATTACCAGAACAACTCAAAAGCAATTCCTGTCATCTTCCCTGCTGCAGTGTTTTGGAAATCAGGGCCCCTGCTACAAGAAAGCAATTCTTTCCTTTTTGCCCATCTTTTGATTAGAAAACCAAATTACTGAAAAAAAGATACATATCTTCTGACACTTCTTTCCAGGAGTGAGGGTCTTCAACGCATGTTCTTGTGAAATTTATGTAGGTAATTGAGATCATCTTTTGTAAATTCTTCATGTATGAACCTGAATAAGCCATCCTCCCCTTCCTGAGCCATTACAGACCGCGCACTCTGCTCCCCAGATTTTCCCCTTTGCTGCATGAGACAGGGGAACTGGAGTGTCAGGGAGAGAATTTCAGGTTATATGGCATGGCAAGAGACTATCTGAAACGGGATAAAGCTTTTTAGCAGCAGGTGGAAGAAAAAAAACGCTGTTGTAAATGCAAATACAAGCATTAGAGCTATTCCCACTTGCATACCTTGCTGACAATCCTCTAGGACAGCAGACACACAGAAATTAAGTTTCCTTGCACACACCTTCATCGTGTCTGGCTGTATAGAACAGACATAAAGGAGCAACAAACAAGTTAGCAACTACAAAGAGCCTTTCAGTAGCTATTTTACTCTTATACTACAATCTATACAGTACTTCTTTCAGAAGCCACAGAAACTAACAAAGAAAATACGTGCTGATGTTTCACTATGATTATTTATGACCTATTTTATGTATCTGATTATGCACCATTCACAGTAGCCAGATTAAAGTCAAGCTTCTTACACTGCGTGCTCATTCAGCAAAGAGGTATGGTTTCAGCTCTCATCTCTCCAAGCTGCACATGATGGTAGCTGGCTTCTGGAGTTGAATTTTGAGTTGCTGGTAGCACCAACAAGTCTCACCCAAGATCAGAGACTGTCCACCCACAGCACCGCATGAACCACAGCAAGACAGTCCTTGAACAAGAGTTTAGAACATAAATCAAGAGAAATGAGAAAAAAGTCCAGCTGTCCCCACAAGGTGCACATTGTATGTTTAAAGAGTGGGTATTAACAGCTATCGACGTACTATTCACGCATTAGATAAAGTTTTAATCTAAAAAAAAAAATTTTTTTTCCACATGAAAAGATGTTTTTATTTGATGCAATTCACATGCACACTAAACTAACATAACACTAACCCTGCTTTCTCTTACAAAACCATCAGATGAGGAGCCAGTGTGAGCAGCAAGGACACCAGCCTGACCTTTCCCAGACTCACACCACCCATTTGAGGAGGAAAACTGTGCGGGGAAGCCGCTACAACACACGGACAAAACAGAGACAGAGCCCGGCCAAGACGAGCAGGTACTGCTCAGCATCCCATTAATGTCCTCTGAATTACAGCATAACCTGGTATTTATGTCCCCAATGCTCAGATAGTGAGGTACCCAATCCATTTGGTGCCTATCAGATAGGCCGGCTATCAGGGGAAATCTTTAGCTGCTTCATGTAACACCACTGGATAGAGTATATCTGGAATTCAAGCGTTACAGTGGTACTTTTGCTATTTTGGTTACTTCAGTGACGTGCCAGACCTCTATCTGCATCTCACACGGATGAAATGCAGAAGGAAGGTGGCAGCTATGAAGGACAACAGCAGAGTGAGACATCTCACCATGCTGAAAACAGCAAGCCTGGAAAAGCAGCAATCCTGGCAACAACACAGTGTATAGGCTCACTGCAACAGGGAAAAAGACTTGAGACGGTTGGGTTTTTTTAATTGTAAATACCTGAAATACATATGTCTGAGACAACATGATGCTGTTTGTTTCCATTCACACCTGTGATAATTACACCTCAACTTTGATATAGTAATTATTTTTTATGATGCTGCTAAAACATTACATTTCACATGCTTATTTAGGCAAGAACATCACTTCTTTTCTTATGATTGACAAAATTACACTCTCCTAGGAAAAAAAACCTCTCTCTATACGACGGTGGTTCACCAAGTTCCAAAACAGTCCTATGAGTCCTTCCAATCTGCTGGAGTCAGGTGCCGTTAAGGAACAGAGGAAAGGATACAGCCCTTAGTTTCAGTTTTATTCCAAACTTCAAGACTACCTTTTCTTGATCATAATTTTCCATCTCTGCTACAGACATGTGGATGTTTCTTTAATATCTTCCTTTTTGTAGGTCATATTCTCATTACATTTAGATAGATTCTCTAAAATATACTGAGTGAGAGCTTATTACTGTACAGTTATTCAGATATTTTGGGATCAATGTTGCGTGACCCACGAACAGGCTGGCAGAGAAGATTGGCAATGTATTGAGAGAGGAAAATTCTGGCTACATAGGATGAACAGCTCCGCTTCAACTGATGTTGAACTAAGAGAGAACTACAAGCTCAATGAACATCTGGAGGAAAACCGAACTATTTAATATGTCCAAGAAACTCAGTTACTCAGAAGTTTTTTCTTCTGTTTTAAAATGTGTCATCACATTTTATGATTTTACAGAATTCAGATAACATGAAATTTCTGTAGTTTTACATTAAGAAAACAGTGTTAAAGACTACTAGAAAGAAAACCTCAAGTCAAGAGAAAGCCCTGCTGCCAACAGTGTAAGTTCTGATTCTGAGAGAAGTCTCTCTGCTTGAAAGGGCCAGACACTGTTCCTGGAGCTTCTGGTTCACTCCTCAACAGGAACGCTTTGGACATGGCTCTAAGCTTTCAGATGACAAGATAGCCATTAAAAAGGAAGCAGTTGGTGGAACAATACTAAATATGCCCTCCCTGTCCCCTCCCCTCAATGCAATATCTTTTAAAGGTGATAAAGCTTAGGACAGTAAGGACTGTAAGGTCTAAACTTCCCTCAGTTGGGCAAAGTTTGGGACAGCAGGCTTGTCTGAAGGAGACATAAGGGCAGCAGGCAGAACAATTCAGATATGAAAAGAAAGTAAAACAAAAACTGATTTACTTCTCACTTTGATATTCTTATGGAGATGCACAAATAGATCTCAGTTTTTATAGCCTTTAAGGGCAACACATCATGAAACTTAGTCTTTCAAACTGAATTTAAATGCATCCTTAAATTATAGAAAAAAGGCTTTTGTTTGCATAAGATGGCAATCCAAAACAGACACACTAATGTGGCTGTTATGAGTCTAGGCAATTTTATTTTCAATAGAAAAGAATCCTTCTTATGCAAAAACTTTGATTAATTGTTTTGCATCAGGAAGAATTAATCTTTTTTTAATTGTAGCAAAAAAAATCATTATTGATTAAAATGTCATTTTAAGTAAGACATTATGGAACCAAAAGATCATTTCTGCTCTTTCCAAATTAAGCATACAAAACTAAAATTTAAACTGCAAGTAAAATGCCATATATTGCATTGGAATGAATTTCCAATAATAGTAACTACTTTATATTGGTACAAACAAACTTTGTCTTAATTAGATTGACCTTTAAAAAGCTTCTCAGGCATTTGAGCAATGTAAATACTTAAAATATGATTCATTCACATCCCTGTTTGCTCAGACAACTCCGAAAGCTTTGAAACACAGAGCTGGGGCCAATTCCATCCTTTTTGCAACTCTGCTGGGGTGAGTCCAGCCAGGCCTTGAGTGAGTTTCTTCCCTTCTGACTGCACGGTGGCCTGGGGGTGATTTGGACCTTGTATACAAATCGTCACGGCTGTGAAATACGGTAGGAGCTACAACAAGTAGTTACTTACGAGATGAGCAAACGGTTGATGGGGCTGAAGACGAAGTGGCATCGCTATACCAGAAGACCTACAGTTCATGCTATTTGCCCACAGATCACGAATTTTCTAAATAAGATTCCTACTTTTTAGTGTGAGCATACAGACTATGGCATGTCTCTTCCCATACAGATAGTCCATATAGATTATTCCTCACAGTTTGTGTGTGTTGACTTGAGAAACGTCCCATACAGAAGACTCGCACGTCCACACAGGTAACTTGCAGATTCTGTCTCAGAGCAATTTTCTTTTATTGATGCTGAGCTTATCCTTGCTAGAATAAGGAAGTGAATTTGATGTAAGGGAATTTATTTTGCCAGTTTATGATGCTGTTTCACAGTATGTGGACCTCACACACCAGAGGATAACAGAGCTCATGTTTCAATGCTCAGACTTGTCACCTCCCTCTCTCCACCTGTTCTTCTGAGTGACCACTGCACAAACCTTGCGACCAGCATAATAATAACTAATAGATGACCTCACTCAGCAAGTGACTGTGTACAGAACGGCTGTAGAATTTAGAATAAAAACAACAAATATAGCAACAAAAACAGACTTTGCCTGAAATGGAGAACAACAACAGAGATGGATGTATATTTTATCAAGGTCTAAGAAAACTGTATCAGATGCTTTAAAATGTTACTTGTATACACAACTACACCACTATAAAACCAACATAATCCTGCCCAGAATGCTTACTATGTGTAGGTATGTGCGACCTTCCCTTCAAAGGTAATCTGCAACCTCAGGATTCATCCATACCAGCAGAGAGACCATCACTGCACCAGCTGTTACGACTCACTTTTACCTACATCCACGGAAAGCCCATTCCACCTCATCACCGTGTGTGCTCCTGATCGTTCGTTTGAAACTGTCAATTTAAAACATTTCTCTTATGAACTTTAGCTCTAACTAGACTACAGAGACTGTGAGTGTTCCTTGCAATAAAGGAAGATTAAGGCTGGGAAGGACAAGCAAGTATCATAAAAATAACAGTGTATAATTGGGTAGCCCACCATAGCTGGTGAAGAGAAATGAGCAGGTCAAGCAATCGAGAACCAGGAGAAATGACCTTAAAAAGTTCTGTCTGGGGACAGACTGCCGATGGTCTCATCAGCATTCAGCTCCACTGCCACAGTCTGGAGGAGGAAACATAATGCAGAAAATGGGAAGGAGGAAGATAGAAGAGCAGTGGGGAGAAAAACATCTTTCTTAATTCAGTCAGGGAGGAGATGGAAACCAGCCGTCTGCAGCCTTTTTTCTATTTTTTTTTTTTTTAAATGAGTCCTCTGGTCTGTGACCCACCCACTGATATATTTTCAGTATCACATATAATCTTTAAGAAGAAAGATTAGTGATTTACAAAGAAAACAGCTGGTAGAAAGGTGCTGTCGGATCTATTACCGCATATTCCTATTGTTTCATGCGAACAGAGAGGGGCTTTGGGTGGGATTTTCGACAATGCTCAGCAGATTGAGGTGCTCAGTGATTTTCAGCAAGAGCCAGGCACCAATCTGCCTTTTATGTCTTTGAAAATCTTTTACTTGTAAGCTTTTCAAGACAGATTGTGGTTTCCTAGGTGTTTGTATAGCTCCTTCGGCACTTGGGTGTTACGGCAACATAAAGTGATATTGAGAATTGGTTATTTTCTGTCATCTAGCTTTTCCATCAGGTTTTTACAGTTTTTTATAATGAAAAAAGATTTTTGGAGAAAAAGAACAATTTTGTAAATGCATACATATACACAATTTTCATACGTGTTTACAGGTTATCATTGAGAAACTGAAAATCTCCAGAATGTTTTTGTTATGTTTTCTTCAGGATTCCATTTTTCAACCATACTTTTGCCTGAATATTTTCAATGAGAAGTGATCTTTCCAAATTTTACTCCTAAGCTTTTCCAACAGAAGAGAATATAAATTGTAGCTCGAACAAAACAAGAAAACCCCACTCAGCTAACAGTCCCTACACATGGGGAGGGCGATGCTCAGCATTCATGGACTATACAGGAGCAGTGTTTTGGCCATAAGCCAAAGTCCTTGTGATCCCCGTTCCACACACACAGCAGTGTCCGTTACCCAGCAGAGACTCAGGTGTAATTACACCTTCTAATGTAGCACCTGCCCAGCAGCCACAGAGATTCAGTTTCTAATTTCCATTACTTCACTGCAATGAGTCCATAATTAAACAATGATAATAATATGACTAAAGATACAGGATGAGAACTTCCTCATAACTTCAATCTTTTATTGTATAAGGGGTGAATAGCAATGGAAACACTGGCAGTGCTGTTTGCCTTCAAACCCACTTAACTTTTTCACGCTCTAGCATGAATTTTGATCTAAACCTTCAGATAAGGAATGATGCAGAGCCCCTGCACACACGTAGAGTTATTCATACGTTAAGGTTTATTCCCCACACTGTTGCTTCAATGACATAAAAAACTTAATTTTCAGAAGGGATAAGCACTCTGTTACAAAAATGTCATCCCCAGATGAAATAAATATGCAAAAAGCCAGAATCAAATATTCTCACCAGGCAGGTTCCCTTCTACTCTGCTCAGGCCAAACATGAAGACAAGCTGTAGGAGGTAAACCCATATCTGCTTTGCCATATGTCACCCTATCATACTTAGCCTCAGACCAGTTAGCTCTTTCAAATGTCATTAAAACTGACTGTATTGAAAAATACCTTAAGATCACAGCATCTGTGGTGCTCCTGACCCATGATATTTAGGTCTAGAAAAGATTTTCACCAATATGCTATGAAGATCAGGCACAATCTCCATTCGTAGGTACGCAAGACTTAGTCCTGCAAGGCGATGACAGCCCTCAGCTCTCATCGGCCTTAAAGTGATGAAGATACTCAGCAACTCATAAGATCTGCCTGTGCTGAATAAGGAAAAAAGTTACACGTTTAGCTCCAGATGCTGCACAAGTCTCTCCAACACAACTTATCTAACTTCTCACTGCAGCTAACAAAAACGTTACTTACGTTACTACCACTGTACTCTTTTAATAAACAACATACAAGCATTCACTCACTGCACACTATTACTGCATTTATTTTTTCATAAGGCTTTTAAACAAGGCCAAAACCTGTGCAAAATCTAAAGAAAAACAGCTGGGTTATTTCTCCTATGGAAAGTTGCATGAAATCGATGCTGGACCTGCTGTGTCCTAAATCATCTGGAATTCAGCTACCTGTGCTCTATGCGACCCACCTGCCACAGCGGGCACTTCAGCTCACCGGTTTAATACTTTCCAGGCCAGGAGCCTGGCATTTTCACTGCAAGGTCACCAACCATCATTCTGACTTTATTTTTTTTTTTCCCCCTCTTCCACCCACAGCACATCATTTTTCTGGAAATTTGGCTGAGATTTAAGAAGTATGAGATCTCAGGGGGTTTGGAAAACATGAGGAAATCCACGTGATCATTCTTATATTGATTTTTTGGTGCTCATTTTCACATAGGGATTATTTCAGAAAGGACTAGCAATCACATTAACAGATTAGCTCTGGCAATTCTAAAATATGCACTAGTACCTCGAGTTTTCAACAAGTCTTATTTTGCAAATGAGAAATAATATATATCAAGAAATGCTGGTTTTGGTGAAAGAATTACTATATATTTTATATATTTAATTCATTTTAGATACTATCAATCAACTCCAATTAATATGCGTGATGCTGAAGGAGAGGCCACCAACTTGACTGCATTAGGCTGCTGCGAAACACTCATCCTACAACTTCATGGTGCTTTAAGACCAAAGTTTATGATTAAGACCTACGTTCAGCTCAGGCAACTGAGGAAAACACTGAACACTGGCACAAAACCCACTGGCAACAGAGCAGCACAATGAAAAGCAGAGACTTTGAAAAGCTTATGGTTCATTTTAAGCATGCTGCCCCCCACTCCACATTACCAACGATGCCTTTTGTAGAAGAAAACCCATTCACAGAAAGACACAGATGTTATGTTTATAGCAGAGATTTGTTCTCAGGATTTCCAGGGATACCCACGGGCTCAGCTGGATGGCACAAGCCCATCTCCTTTGGCTACTGCTCCCCCACTGCAATGCCACCCCTACACAGCAATAGCTGCTGTCTCAGTGTTACACCAATAGATTTAGGAAACGAGTGGCCAAGAAAACAAGCAATGAGATGGAAAGTTAAATTCCCAGGGGATTTGGCCACCTGCAGCAGAATTTAGGTGAAATGAATCCATTCAAAATCCAGCACAATACTGAAAATATCTATAAGACCATCCAGGGATTGTTTCCTATAAACTATAAAAAGCATCACAGCGCAGGTGCAGAATTTGGGTCTAGTTCCCTAGTTTAAAGTAGCTATGGTTTCAGTTCACTTATTATCAAAATGAATTTAATACTTCTTTATAAAGTGTTTGCACCTGCCACCTCCAACCAAGAACTAGGTTTTCATTATTTTATAGACTGCTGGATATGCTTGTACCAAATTATATGAGACTTTACTTCTATTTAGTAACCTGCAAGAGGCTCACTGCTGACAAAAATCTCCTTGGGCTAACATGGAATAAAAAAGATTGCTTCTAAGCCCAAGTTCATGCAGCCTAATTTAACACAGGTCTAGGCATACTTTTACAACAGACCTATTACAAAGCACAAAGTTCATTAATTCTCAAGTACCAGAAAAAAAAAATTACAATCTTTGTGCAACCTGTTACACATTTCTCCTTAAATCCTTCTTTAACAAAAAAAAGATTAACTCTGAAACGTTAAAGACATCTGAACAAAAGTACAAAGAAGGCATGCCACACAGATGTCCTCAGCTCCCCACCAGGCTTGGTTCTCATCTAGCCCATGGAAATTTGGCTAGAGGAGCTGTGATTTTCATGTGCTGGAAAACAGAGTTGCACTAAAAGTCTTTTTGCTTCTCTTGCAACATACACAATGTGATGCTGTGTATATCTGCTTTGTCCTATACATTAGAGATGTGTACATCTCAATTATCTGTTTTCTCAAGAGGTTTTTCCAAATAAAAAGTAAAGGCTGGCTGAACATTACCTCTCTAAGGGCCGTGTAACTCATTCAGATAACACACATGGGCTTTGCAACATGAGATGAATCCACAAGACATCCGCTACACAAGAAGCATGGAGCAATATACTTCATTAACCACATATCCTGCTGGATTATTACTGCTTCAATAAATAATAATTCCTGCACCTATTACTCACTTTAAAAATCCCAGATACAGAGAATTGTCCAAGGAGAATAAAGAGTGACCTTTGTTCTCCTCTGCAGTGTGGCACCTCGCTGGCCCTGAGGACAGTCCAGTGATCAGCTTCTCATACTCCAGCTCTTTAACTCTTTTTTGCTCTTCCACCCTCCTATTGTCAGAAATAATTACACCGCTCTTTTTCCTCAAACAGGCTCTGCCCAAGGTTTCTATCGGCACAACCACAGGGACATGCTCCTGAACAAATCCAGCTGGAAACAATCCAGCTACATCATTCACATCCTTCCCCCCGGTCCCTCCACAGTCCCAGTTCAGCAAACACTTACACAGGTGATGTTCTTAAAGCATGTAGACAGTACTCTTGAGTCACATGGGACTACTCAAGACACTTACCTGTGCTTTTAAGTAAGACATAGGAAGGCAAAATTATTTTATTCTAAGTTATTTGCAACATGGCAGTTGCTTTCAGTTGAGGAACATGATTAAAACACTATGGGATTGGAGCTATTTCTTATTTTTTTTATACCATATCCACTAGAACATTTTTACAAGCCATGAATACAGGAGAAATACCTTGCTTTTAGTGTTCTGGGAAATGTTTTCATCTGTACAGGTTATGGGCTAAGTAGGTATTTCTAAGGCTTCTCCAGTTGCTCCTGAAGACCTCAAAACGCCCTATCACTTTTTGGAAGAGTCCTAAGCTCAAATGGTTAGTGAAGCAAAACACTGTTTAAATTTAAAAAATGATCAGGTTGCCAAGCATGAAAAAAAAAAAAATCAATTGCTGAAGTTCAAATACAAAAACATTATGGTCTGAAAGGAGGCTTCTTAAATTCTGCTTCAATTGCACCAAAATATGAATCCAAGCTGGATTATCAGCCACCACAAACATGTAGAAAAAAACCCAAAACCAAACAACAAACCACAAACAAGGACAGATTCATATCTTCATTGCCATGAAGTCCACAGCTAAGATTCAAACAAGCTAATTGCATGATGAGATTATTGAAAACATGTCACATCTATATAGTAATTTTTGTCCATAAACTGCCTAGAGAGCTTAACAAGCGACATATGAAATATGAAACCTGCATTCGTTTGAACTTCAGACTAGACTAATAAAAAGTCCATATTAAGTTTATTAGCATCCTCTTATCCCCACCAACAATGCATAGTGGACACTGGACTCCACAGTAGAAACAGTAAAACTATCACCAGTGACCTTCCTAAATTCAGACAGAAGAGACTAGATTTCATTAGTATTCCTATTAAGAAAACAGAGCCTCACTGTAAATTACTGGTTATTACCAAATTAAATGGTACCAAACAGACTGCTTTTGTGTGCAGCATCAGACTACTTTGCTGCTCAACCTCACTATCCTACTTGTCAAGACAAGCTGCAATGGATCGATCACACAGTACTGGAAATAATTTGTTGTGGTGTTACCAAGCTTGAAATCTCAAACACAGAAGTCCAAGTACATTTGCTGCTTCTAGAAGATGATGATCATCAGGATCTTCCTACCATCAGCTGTGCTACCTCACCCTGGCAGGTCTGGGCAAACAGCACACAGCTGCTGTCATTTATTGTTGCTAACTGTTCTGGTCATCTTCTGTCAGAGAAGCTTGAACAGCTCTGGAAGGACAAAGCTATGAGATCAAGGGCATTGCTGCTCGCTTCTCAGGATGCTGTAACTCATCTAGGACATGTGAAGTTACAAACCAGAAGAAGGACTGGCATACCAGGAGGCCATGATGAGCCCTAGTCATGAGGCCAGAAAAATTAGAAGCAAGCTGGTATTTTTGGACTTAGAAAGGAAGGAAAAAGACCCCACCATGGATTGCAAAGGCAACCGGCAAACTGCCAAGGTGGCTTGGTGAAAGTTGAAAGCTAGTAGAGAGCATCAAGCCAGGGGAACAATGTTGTTATGGTCTTTATCTTAATGCTTTATGTGGGGTCTGGACCTTCCAGTTTCACTTATGTAAATCACCCCAGAATACCTTCAGTACATAATACAATTTATCTATGCAATACTCCCAAATCACACTGCATGGCTTTTCAGGTTCATTAACTCTCTACGTGTGGGTCATGGCCATGTACAAGGACAAAGGAGAAAACCATCTCATCTTGTTAAGGATTCCCTGGATTTCCTCTTCATCAAATAAAATAAATAAAAAAACCCCAAATCCTGGTAAGTAAAACCTTACTTTCCACACAGCAAATTTCAGAAGGAACCATAGATGTTTGAATATTTTTATGAGAGAGAATTATTTCCCTGGTTGACTTTTCCCTTCAGATACATCTTTTCTTTTATCTCGGCTTGGTTCTTTATCATACAATAAAGATTAATTTTGAATTTCTGCTGATTGTATGATCTTGGACTTCATGAACAAAAACCTCTTTTATGGGAGACATTAATATTCACAGTGACAGCCCTGAACTTCCACTTTCAGAAAGGTTTAATAATTTTCTAAAACCTCTTGATTTTGTCACAATGAATTGTATTCAGGCTAACTTTTCTACTTGTCTTGGACTATGTCATTTACCTTAAGCCTTGTCTGGGTAATAAGTACTAGTCAAGTCCCTTATTCATTATGTCACTAATTGCAATTTCTTTTCCTATTATTTATAACAGATAACTTCTGTGCAGAGCAGAAACTTGGGAGAGAAGTGGTATGAAAGTACCTTTCCTCTTCTCTTCAGGCACCATTCATGCAATCCCATGCCTTTCATCTAAAAAATGAACTTTAAAAGTAAAAAGCTGAATTAGGATCTCCTGCCTGCAGAGAAAGCCAGGGGTGCATCCAGCCAGGACAAACAGCGTGAGCTGCAGCAGGATGAGAGCACAGATCACCGGGATGCTGTGCATCATCCAGCTGCTCTTCCCCAACTGCCCCAAGAGTCATTCTCAAGAGACTAAATTCAGTTTCTTTCCAAGCCATCTTTTTTTCTGGGTGTCTATCACATGCATTGAGTAGCGATAGTATTAAGCTCAGCTGGTCTCTATAGATGACACACCACACTCTGAACATCAAGTCTCTAATGATTTTGTACTGATAAAAATGCTTTGAACCACAGCCTAAATATTTTGTTCCTTAAAATATTTAATAAACCACTCATTTATTATTCTGTACTGATGAAGAGATTTCAGAGAATCACACAGTAAATTTCTGTAACAAAGTTGTTAGCACTGGGCACAGCTAAATTTCAGCAGCGCTGCTCTGCTGGCTTTGATCTCCTTTTTGTTTCATTGCCATTAGCAATACAGGCTTCCTCCCCCCCCCCTCATTTTTGCCCGGGTTGAGTATTGATGAGGTTAAGAGGATTATTCACTAGCTGCATCCTACCACCTGCTCTTCTGATCCTTGGCTTTCAGGGCTTTGAATACATTGTACACACACCTTGGGCTCAGTTATTACAAACACTGATAATCTTCTACTTCCTCAAGGCTTGTTTCCATCTTATTTGAAGATAGCTGCAATTAATAAGGTCTAATTTCTTTTTACTTAAAGTCAACTTTCATCTCATTACTAATCTTCCTTTTATTTCAAAAGAGACTCTAAAGTTAGAGAATGAGCAATGACATCTGTAGAAAAAAATGACATCTGTGAAAAATAATTGCTTTTTTTATACAAAAAGTTTTAGTTTGCCTTCCAAATAACTACAGATCTATTCTGATATTAGCGTTCAGTACACTCTTCATTCCTCCCCTACCATTTGTCTGTGCTTGCTTACTAAAAAGCCTCTATATCCTAGTGTTGAAATATTTTTTCATCTTTCTGCCTTTTTACTTCAGTTGGATTTTTTCCTACCACTTTCCCATATACTGTTCCAGGTCGATGACAACTGTTTCTTTCAGGCTGCAACAGTTGTGATATTGGAACTGGAACTTTTTGGTCCTCGCTTTAGTTTGATCCACACATGGAAGACAGCGTCAGGTGGCAATTAATCTTCTATATTTGCAATAAAAACCACAATAAAATAGCATTCCTCAAGTCCATGTCTAAATGAGATGTATGAAAATGTATTTTAGTACATTTGATTACATTCTTTTTAAACAAAATGCCACTTTCACAAGGCAAAGAGTCAACTCAATTTATAGCCAAAGAACATCCCTTCAGACAATGAAAAAGCTTTTCTTTTCCTATTTTTCCATCTAATTAAGTCCTCTAGAGGTGGAGTTGACATTTGCTAGCTTCTTTTTGTCCTCACGTTCCCTTTAATGTCTCGGGATTATCTAGGTCCACCTTGGTGAAACAGGGAAATACCACATTTGCTCTCTTTTTCCTATAGAGCAAATAATAGTCTGTAGACCATGTACAGATTAACTACATCATATAAATCACATATTTGTAGATCATCAGTTAGAAGTATTAAATTATCGAAGGAATGGATTGACTTCAAGAGACAGACTTATTGTTACAATGTATGGCAGACACAGTGCGTACACTGCCTAAAGACCATTTCTCATCCCCAAAATGAATCTTTAGAAGCAAAAGTATGAACTAATAGCATGTTCAAAGCAGTAAGAAAACCATCTGATCCATATACAGAGTAAGACGATTTGATAAATTAAACCACAGTATTCTGTATCTATTTAATATTAAGCCTTGGACAGAAACTCAAATCCTAGTTTCCCCTGTTCCACCATCTTAGTGAAGTTGTATGATATTTCACCATGAAGAGACTCAGCAACCCTCTCCCCCTCAAATTACACGTCATTTCTTACATTTCAATCTTCTGTAAGATTAAATGTGTCACATCAAAAATTGTCATTGACCTGAAGCTGACTGGTTATCTGCTACGAAGGTGGTATTTTAATTACCAAAGTTAATTACCATCTCCATGGAATGCAATTTCCTAACTTCATGCTGTTGTAAAATAGGAAATGGAAAGTACAAGCAGTGCAGACTCCACAGAAGGTCTACACAAAGGCTTCTGTATGACTAATTGGTCTGAAATTTAATCAGTTAAATTTCTGTTTCATGTTCCTTTGATAAGATTATCTTAATTACTTTTTACAGTATCTAAGTAGGAGAAATAAAGAAAAAACAATCTGCTGAAGGCAAAAACTAATTCATAAGTCTAAAGGGAGAAAGGAAAATAAGGGAAGGGGGAATACACATCTGTTGATTAGACTATATAAAGCTCAAATCTTATAAATCCAACATTTCATGTTTCCAAATAGTCTTGAATAAACTGAACTCTTCAGACATTTGAACTTTCACTCGATCAACTGGCACAATTTTTTTTAGTCCTCATCTTCTTTAAAAGGCTTCATATGTGAACTGGTTATACCCAAATATGCCAAAATAAGGGCAAGGATCATATGTCCCATCAGCTCCCACACTGCCCTTGTAATGTTCTAACATTTTAGGCATTTTATATGGTGGCTATACAGTCTCTACCATTAAGAGAAAAAAAGAAAACAACACATGAAATTTGAAACACAAAGATTTAAGATAAAAGAGAGGTTTTATCTGCAATATCAAAGGTCCCACAGGGACTTAATCTCACCAGTGGAAAACCAAGGGGCACTTTCATTTTTACCTTGTTTCGGACTAAAACATGAGTCATGCTAAGGATGCCTATGCTGCCAAAAGCCAAAGTCAAACTCAGAGTAATCTCAGGAAACTTGCCTTTGGATTTATCTCAAGAACTTTTTATATATTCAAAATGCCACATCAATTCGCACACTCTTGTAACATCTAGCAAACAAGCAGCTGAGAGAAGGCAGCACCACAACCCAGGAGTACTGAAAGCCCCTGCAGAGGCTGCGTGCAAGGCGAGGGCAAGACCGTCCCCCTCTGAAGGGCTGCGCCAGGAATAACTCAATCACGCTGCCCCACGGGGAACAGCAAGGATGCGGATTTATTTTCACCTATCACTGCTAACCTCTCTTCTCTCCATCATTGCCCTGCTGGATACCGAGGTGACAGATTTGGGCTCCTCTGTCTTCATAACGCTCCTCAGAAAAAGGGTGAGCTCTCTGAGCACTTCTTACCCAATTCTCATGACATTCAGCTCAAAAGTGAGCCAGCATGGCACACTGAAAAGAGCTTCCCTCACACCTGGCCCTGGAGAGCCTCTGAGCTTGGAAGTCCAGGAAAGCAGGTATTTATGTGACCAGAAACAAAAAAGTCCAACCTCACGTGAGAACAGTTTTGAGCTCTCACTTGCAAATTGTATTGTGAGTGCATGCGTACTGACCCCACCAGACCGGGGCTGAAGTATTCCCCTGGGAGACCATCACTGTCCTCCCGCATCAAGCCCTTGGATGATACTCTGTGGGGGGACCAACACACATGATCCCATTACATCATTTCAGTATTATTTTAGAACATATTTGGGATCATTTCTCCAAACTCAACTCAACAAACTGCAATTTGTTATTCAGAAATGGACTAAGCCACCAGTCACAGTTCACCCATGCTCATAGGGTGCTTTAGGAGACCTCTGCAGATTAATTCCCCTCTCCTTAAAAACCCAACTGCTCTACAAGCTTCTGATTTTAAAAATATGTTTTCTTCTCTGTACAGATATGAAATCTTGTGTTGGAGCCAAATGAAGTTACTTAGTGGTATGTAAAACTATTCATTTTTAATCTGATAGAAGTTCAGTGTTTCCAAATATAAGTTTTTGATAAACGTGATTTCTATGAAATTAAAACAGAGTAAAATTCATGTCCATACTTATTTTGTTTCAATTATGTCAACATTTCATTTGCATAAAATACTGTTTTCATTCCTCTTTAGTGCAACACATAATAAAGCTTTGTATTTTTAATTTATCTAGATGAAAAAATATGAAGGTTTTCCAGCACTGTGGAGAATCTTGTTTAAGAGTAATTTGAGGTTTGAATTCATCTAGTTGAAAAACAAGACTTTGGTCTGCCAGAACTTCTTTTACAATACAAGTCTAATTTTTTCAGATAGCTCTTAATTTATGTTATTTTAAGTCTGTACCTTTTTAGGCAAATAGTCTTTTGAAGTCTGGCTGTTCAATACTACTGCAGGTCTCATCCTGTTATTGTTTTTCTTCTGTGGTAGAAATAATACATTACATTATTAGCAGTGAGATATGTTTGTATTAAAAAAAGATTAGACAAAAATAAAACCCAAAAAATGCCTTATCCAAATCCTCTGAACTCAAAGGGCTGTTTTCACCCATACTCGTGGATACTGAGCAAGGTCTTCTCTCTCTGAAATTAAATGAAGACTCTGAAACAACAGAAGTTTAATTACTCTGCAGATGTGTCCACAAGTGCAAACTAGAAATGACAAGAGATAAACTGTGATCCCAAACTTGTGCTCCTTCAGTCCTAGAAATGAAGGAGAAAGGAGACCTTTGAAATGTTATATTATAATATATATACAAGAAAATAAATCCTGGAGACATTTCAGCCTCCTCATCCTCATGGGATTTCTAGTCCCTGTGATAATTAACAAAGAGATGGACTTAAATGGAAAACACCTTTCTTGTTGCTGTCCACAAGCAATTTATGAATTGGATAAAATTGCTACAGCTAAATGCTTCAAATAAACTGGCAATCCCAGTGTTTTCTAGCACTGCTCTCAGCTATTTTGATTCTCCAGACACGTAAAAGACAGGAGTTATGCATTAATTATCATCCAATATTCTTAATCAACATCAACTATAAAATTCTTAGTCAAGCTCTTGATCACAAACTTAATCATGCCGAGCCCAAACTGATTCACCCTGTTAAGTGGGATTCATTAAAAAGGCTCTGCTATCACATCATCAGACACTTTCCAAATATGATACTTTTTTAGTGACAAACAACATCCAGTTGAAGTAATCACTACAGGGGCAAAGACAGCATTTAATTAAATAGGATGGACATTTGGCTTTGCATGAGCTAAACAGCTGTACAAGAAAGAGGAATCTAATGTTCCAGCTCCATCATTTACGTATTATGAGCTATTTCTGAAGGCCCTCGCTCGTGACACCAACTGGTCTAGCAAAGAGAGTAGAAACCTGATGAAGAAAAGTAGCAATGAAAAATTAAAATATATTTTTTGCAACTGCAAAAGGTAACAAGTCATTCTCAGGGTAAGCAATAATTAGAAGAGTAATTATAACTCCCTTGGGGTGTTTATGCACATTTCACTGCAGCTAGTTTAACTACTGAGCTTCATTTGTAGTGTGCTCTCTTCCTGTTTAACTGTACAATGGCTCTCGGCGACAGTGAGTGTGGCTGGGAGCTCCCAGCCCTTCACAACTGTAATCATGTTTTCCACTACTGGAATAGTTGCTGGTCCCTCTATGCATTGCAGCTGGACACACTGGATCAAAGTACCAGGCTACCTGTCACACAGGATCAGTGGGATGTGTGTATTCTGGAAGAAATTACTACAAAATAAGTTTTTGTTTCCCCACAGTTTTATGTAGGTACAGGGAAAAGGACAGGGGGAAGCATTACTTTTGATGTCTTGAAAGGATGAATTCAGTATTACTAGTATAGGGTAAATCAAAATGCACAGATGGGTAGTCAAAATATATATCGTGGTAGGAAGAAAGTCTGGCATATTTTCTTCTATCAAATGCGAGTAGGTAAGTCATCTTGATGGACAGTTTGGAAACCCAGGTTGACTGTTCTCTAAATCACTACAGTCTATAAAACAACACCAGGATAAGGTATCCACTATGACAAATAAGTACTTAATAAAGCTTTGAATTGTTTTTTCTACATCTCAGGAAAAGACAAAAAGGAATCAGGGAAAAAAAAAAAAAAATCACAATATGTTGACAACTGAGAAATTTCCATTCATCCAACACATGATATGTTCTAAATACAAATGAATTCCTTGGACAATTATGAATGACTGGTTACTATCTGAGAAACAATCCTTTTAACATTCATTAAAAGATTTATGTCACTCAGAAGTTGTAGAACAAACGGAATTTGCAGTCTTTGAAAATTAAGTGCAAGCTTGTACCTGATTTATTACAGAGATGTTGTAATCAATAATAGAATTGAAGCTTAAAAGCACAAGGTCTCATCTGACAGTAGAGCATTTCTTCATCTGCCCTCCCTGCAACATCTAACTTCTGAACCATGGCATCTTTGGTAATAAGAACCACTTTCCACCAAAGAGGAGTCATCTCTTCCTTCTTATTTATTTATTTATTGACACTGAGTACCTAGGTAGATTCAATGCTGCTCTTTCACCCTGTTTTGTATGTGCACAGAATCTAATCTCACTTTCTAAGCTGTATCTTTTATCAAAAGAAAAATGGGTTTGAACTGGCACTCAGGAAGCGTTACCTCCGAAGATCATCCATCGATTACCCTGGTTAATTAACTAATGCATAACCTTTATTGGTGACAAAGCCTGCTGACTTTGATATTTCAGGTTCCAATCAGATGGATATTCACTATTTTTGTCATTAAAGCTTCCTACTTGGTAGGGTCTTGCAGGACCTTCAAGCTAGAATTCACTTTTCTTTGTATTGGGCCATTCAATTTGCCTGGTTGTGCTTCACTTCCACACCTTCCAACATTAGCCCAAGGATTTTCCTTTCAAACACCAGAGATATGTTTGCCTGCTACATCCCATAAGCCTGTTTTCCACCTCATGCCTCAACATTATCATACTGCATGGAGCTGTGGTATCTGGGACGCAGGGTCTCCTAAGCTTCCAGAAGCTTCCCCCATGTCCAACAGAGCCAATGCCAGCTGGCTCCAAGATGGATCCGCCGCTGGCCAAGGCCAAGCCCATCAGCAACGGTGACAGCACCTCTCAGATAACGTATTTAAGAAGGGGGGGGGGGGGGGGGGGGGGAACCCCACCTGTACAACTGCAGCTGTGAGAGAAGAGTGAAAATATGTGAGAGAAACAACTGCAGACACCAAGGTTGGTGAAGAAGGAGGGGGAGGAGGTGCTCCAGTTGCCAGAGCAGCCCGTGGTGCAGCCCACGGTGAGGCAGCTGTGCCCTGCACCCATGGAGATCACCAGTGGAGCAGATACCCAACTGCAGCCTGTGGAGGAGCCCACACTGGAGCAGGGGGATGCCCAAAGGAGGCTGTGAGCCCATGGGAAGCCCCCACTGGAGCAGGCTCCTGCCAGGATGTAATTTAAATACATTCACTTTTCGTCAATATGCTTTGGGGCTTTAATCTGGTTGCCTGATACCAGCAAGCAAAGGGTCACTATGTTGCTATCATTACCACAATGAATAAAATCAACTTCAGACTACACATGCTTTCTCCACTGTAAGTAAACAACAAAGCTTAACAGGGTAGAGAGATATCAGGAGATAATCGCATCCTTGGGACATTTAACAGGCATGATAAGTACACTGCCAGAATATGATTATCTTCTGATAACAAGAAACCCTGGAGTTTTCACAGTGCTGCAGAAAACTCATTACTGGGATGAAAACCTGTATTTATTGTTCCTGAATATGGAGCTGGCAGCTGAGAGCTATGCACAGCACTTGTGGTGGAGTGGCTTGTTTCACAGCATGAGCTCTTGAGGTGACTACCCAGATGCCGAGTTGACCCCCTTGGTTATCCAGAGCTAAAACTGCACAGGACACTTAGAAATAAGCTTACACAGCATTTAACCTCCTCCCATGAGCTCCACTGATTGAGATGCAACCCCTTTCAGGGAGAATCAAGTTGTACCTGACCATCAAAAAAACCCACCAAAAAAAAAAATCATTATAGGAATAAAGGATGGCCTTGTGGATAGGAAAAAAAATAAAGTCCTCACAAATTCCATCACTGTATTTGCCTCAGAGGCCTTTGGAAGCATGTAATTTCTCAACCCTCTTACAATAAGGATATAAATAATAAGCCTGTATGTGTAATCGTTTTCCTCTCCTGCCAATGCAGCCTCAGTTCCAAAAGGAAACCCAACTCCTGCCAACGCACCCTCTGCTCGAAAACTAAAAACAGTCTGCTTTGGGACAACCTCTTCCTCCAGGAAACTTTCTGTGAGTGAATGAAGGTCATCTTCCAGAAAAGCCATTCTGTCATTAAACTATATTAATGAGGTTTTTTAGTATTGATTAACCCTAATAAAAATTTATCATGGAAGGTATTTCTGTGATGCCTCATCCCCCATGCCCAGTTCTGGGCTCCCCAGTGCCAGAGAGACAGGGACATACTGGAGTGAGTCCAGTGACTGGGGGCTTGGAGCATCTCACATGAGGAGAGGTGGAGAGAGCTAGGGCTGCTCAGTCTGGAGAAGGGAAGGTCTTATTTGGTGGGGGATTGTAAGGACAGAGCCAAACTCCTCTCATTGGTACGTTTAAACACAAGAAAACACTTTTTTCCTGTGATGGTGTCTGAACACTGGAACAAGCTGACCAGAGAGGATTGACTTCTCCATCCCTGGAGATGCTCAAAACCCAACTGGACACAGCCCTGGGCAACCTGCTCTGGCTGCCCTGGCTCTGATCAAGGTTGGAAAGATGGTCTCTGGAGGCCTCTTCCAATTTCAGCCATTCTTTAATACACTTCAAAGATATTTTTTCCCAACGAAAACCAAAATGCATGTTTGTGAGGAAAAAAAAAAAGTGGTTTTGTTTTGATGAATTTATCTTTCTTAATTAAAAACACTGCCAAAGAATTCCCAATCACAAACATTAAGCATAGCTTGAGGTGTTCAGACAGGACTTCTCTTTCCCCACCTGCTAGCAGGGTCATCACCTATAGACACAAACAAAGATGACCTAAATCAGTGCCTTCAGTTTCTTGCCAGAATTAAAATCAAATTTAAGGACTGGGTAACTTCCACACAGTTAGTACTATTCTGTCCTACCGACTGTTTCGCTCAGCAAAATGTCAAGTGTATATATCTGGACAAGAGGTTTCTGCACCATAATCTTCTCTCATAAGTACTTGAAAGCACTTGGACTCCTACCTCTCTGTGCGCCAAAGGCATGAATTTACCTGCAGAGAAATGCCCTCTCTGAGGATGTTGTTCTCTTCCTAGAGCCCCAGTCTACTGAATTGTTATGAATAGAGTGGTTTTATTTTTAAAGTGCTTTATTTTATTTGTATTTGTTTTTTCCAATAGTAAACCCATCAACCAAAAAGACATCCCCTTTGCAGCTGCAGGGAAAGAGCTTTTCTCCTAAAACAAGGAAAGAAACCAGGTTTTGTTCATCAGCAGTACAGAATGCCTCTAATAAGAATCTGCCAATCTACATCCCATTTCTCCTATGGCTGGCTTTGTGTCACACCACTGCTGATTAAGGCATCACTTCACACAATATGGAGATGCTGTAAATTAGGAACGTGATAATTCCACAGGTATCTACCTGCCCTCTCACATAACAAAGATCTAGATTGATTTTGGTTTTTCCACAGGTAGCAAGCAAATTTAGGTAAAGCCCAAATTCCTCATAAGGACTACCACATTATCATTATGAGCAAGATCATTCAATACTTCATTATTATAGATTACTTTTCTTACTCAGATTTAGGTTTGCACAGATTAAGTACTAAAACCAAAAACTAAAAGAGATTTGGTAAACTAATCTCATAAAACTTTTGAGTTTGTTTTTTCATTTCCTAACCCAAGAGCAATCTTTTTCTAATACTAGAGCTTTACTCTCAGCACTTTTTTTTTTCTTCCCAAAAAGTGTAAACACAATTATGTTTTAGAATTGGGACATCATTTATACTTCAGGCATGATTAGCCAAAAACATTTCTATAAATTCATATATGATATACAAAATGAGCCTGATACTTTTTATACAGAAGGTACATTGTCTACTATAGCTTCCTTCCTGATGGATAGAAGAATGAATAAGCAGCCCAATTTTTATCATCCTACATATGATATTCAAGACATTACTGTAAATATTACAGTCCAGTCCATGTTGAAAACATGCTCACCATGTGAGAACCTTGGCAGTCCAATTAGGAAAACATAAAATACTCTTCAGAAAGATCAAATCATGTGAAACTCTGGTTACACGTCAAAGATTTGAGATATGCTCATGCAGGACAGCAATTTCAAAAGTGGAAGTGGAAGAAGTTGGCTTGTTCCCTATCCCTGTGAAATGTTTTTCTGATTCCAAGTGAATTACTGCTAATTACTGCCATGAAGAACACAGATAGGCAGATCTCTCTGCCTGTGTTTACGGAAAGCTCACTGCACTAATCCAAATGACAAATGAAAGTTTTCCACAATATTTTAGAAAGATAATTGTGCCATCTGGGAAGCTATGTCACAGCTGTATAAGAGTGAGCAGGCCCCAAGATGTGTAACAGCTCCTTCTGTGCTGAATTAATTTCAGCTAATATACTAATCTTGGATTTTTTTTTTTTTTTTTTTTTTTTTGGAGAACATCCTGGGACTTGTAGCATTTTAACAGAGCTGTCTGAATAGACATCAAAAGAGTTAAACAGGAAGATACAAATGTGATTTATATAAGCAAAAAAGTCCATACATGCATTTGGATTTACTTTTTGTTGAATTGATAAAAGAATCAAGTGGGCAACGTGGTTGCCAGAAGAAATACAGCAGGGAAGGATCTGCTCAATACCATAGCAAAGTTTTCTCCAAATCCATAGATATGAGGGGTTTTGAGCTTTTACTATACATATTATACCAGAAGTACATCTGTATATCTTCACACGATTATTATCAGGGAACTACTAATTTCATCAGTAGCAGTTTGTTTATTCCTGCAGTCCCAAATTATTGCTTCTGTCCTTTATGAAAAGGGGATAAGAGAAGAACTTAAGAATATACAATATTTCCCAAAGTATATGGACCATTATGTAGGGACAGCTATATCATGAAATGAAACATACACTTTCTCATTGATGCTAAATTTGGACAAACTTCAATAAAAATGCACCTTTTATTTTTTTTCTTCCTTTTTTGGCAATTCCACTACTTTAATATCTATAGAGCTGACTACAACTATCTTGTCTCAAATACACCTTTTAATGCCTGCATGCCAGCTCATTCAGCCCCAGCACCAGCAGACAACCTGGCTCCTCTTAGAGCCATGATTAGGGTCTAAACACTTGAACATCTTTCTAACTGGAGGTTAATAGCTTCAAGCTACAACCAACTTGATTTTCTTTCAATTTTCAAATAGCAGTAGATATCCTCCAAAATTACTAAAAATGTAATAGGTAGAGATACTGACTTGAATCTGCAAGTCAGCTCCAAAAAATATTAAAGTTGGAGAAAGTAAGTTTGCAGAATGTGCTTCTTGATCAATCAACAAACCTCGTGCCATATTGAAAGGGTAAAGTGAGCCTCATGTAGCCAATGTTTTTCCACCTTAAAAAAAAAAAATCAAACCATTTTGATTGATATAATTCTTAAGAGAGATACCATCAACATTAGGAAGGACTCCAAGGTGGAACCAAATGTATAGTATGCCTACAGCTATCTTTAGAATACCTTTGTCTGAGCAAATTCACACACTTGCAACACAGTCGTAAATGTTAGAGCTACCAGAGCCACTACTCTCAAAGCTGGATGACAGACTGTAGCAGCAGATTTGTTTTTCTGAAAAGAAATATACAAAGATTATTGAAGTTAATTACTTTTCCACTTACACAGACAGTTTCAGCTTGTGTTCTAGAAATGAAAGTTCCTATTTGCAAGCCATATTAATCTAAAATTCTCGTAACAGATTATAAGCCACAATTTATTTCTGAAAGATTCCAGGCATTAGCACAAGATTAAGTAGTGAACATTATCCACAGACAATGGCAAGGTATAGAGAGCGACACCAACTTCAAAAAGGCTTCTACAAAAATCAGTGGAGCCATAAATAGTGCTCTTGGCACAACCCGCACCTGGATTTTCTCCCACAGAAAATATATTGAGAATATTTCTCTATCTCTGGCACTGGAGCAGCTTAAATCTAACTAGACCAGCCCTAAAAATACATGTATCTTTCTACCCAAGTGCAAAACCAGGGAATTAAACCTAACCAGGGGCTCTCAGCTACTCAGAATTTGGCAGAAAGGCTTGGTGAAAATGACAAAAGGGGCTTTCTCCCAAGGGCTGGGGCTCATTGTCATTGGTTCCCATCGAAACAGAGGGAAAGCCCCATGGCTTTTAAATACTTTGTCAAGAAAGTAATATTGTTCTAGAAGCTACAATGCACAAAAAGATCCAATGATGCAAGGATATGATCAGCAGCATTCTGCGTAGGAGCCTGTCAGAAACTGGGGACATTATCGTATAAACAGCTATACGGTGTTCTGTATAGAGTTCTTATTAAGACAAACCCACAATAGCTGGGATGAATCAGTACACGATGACAATTTAATACATATGAGAGTAGGAGGATTACGCATCACACTGGGACCATGAAATTTCCATATTGGGACCTTTAAACTTCCCTTTCAACAGCTGCAGCTCATATCACAACGCTCATTTTAATCCATTATTTTCCATGCTGTGCAATGTAAAGGCACACAAGGAAGTACCAGAGCTACACTTCCAAGAAAGTACCTTATAGATCTCAAGCCCAGTCAACCAAGTCATAAGAGCACAGTGAGCCCTGGAACCAGCCTTGCACCATCCTCCCACGACCACCCATGGAAAAACCCTTGTGGATTTTGAGGGACATGCTTAAAGGGAACACTGGACAGGAGCAGCAGCCCTTCACTTCTCCTTAGTTATGCTGAGTAACTCATCAGTGTAATGAGACATCACAAGCAGCCTGATTCAGACAGACTTCATTTGCTTCTGTGCTTGTTTTTCCTCTTCATATCCAGATTTGGGGCCAAGCTAGTGCTCATGGGTTTAGTTTCACAGCAGGCTTTTTCAACACCAGACCCTAAACAGGAATAATCAGAATTTGATGTGCTCTCATGAAATCAAAACTGATTTCCCTGGTGCATGCCTGCTTTTTTTTTTTGACAAGCACTCAAGCTTCTTGCAAGAGCTGCCTTGACCAGTAATAATATCTCTGCTCATCAAGCCCAGGCCCCCACGCTCTGTGCAGCCGTGTCGTAGCTCCTGACCCCCACAGCAGCGATGGGAAGTGAACCACAGCAAGACCTGCCGACCCGACATGCTGCCCAGCCTTCAGCCTTACTGTTTCTTTTAATTTTAGCACACTTTTCCCACACACCCTCCTCCACTCTTTAAAACAGGTGCAAACAAAATGTTTTGAAGTGTGACGACAGCACAATAAAGAAATGCAAGGGTTTGGAGACTTCAAACACAGCTGGGAGAGAAGGGTTCTTGGTGACCCTTGAAGCAACCTGCTGAAGACAACCAGAGCCTGAACAGCAAAAATATCCAAAATGACAGGTCTATAGAAAATATGCAATTAAAAACTGTATTATTTTCCAGAAATACACTGTAACTGAAATACAGTCACATAGGCAAAATTTCTAACCTTTTTTTGGCTTTGCAAATCCTTCAAAGTTATTTTGACTTTGTGTATGTATAATACTTTAACAGGGGAAAAAACTAATTCATGCAGAACAAGTAGGTAGATAATGTTCTTATCTAGTCAGTAGGAATGTTTAGTGCCTTTTTTATAAAAACATGTTCAGAACATCCTACAAAAAGGACCAATTAACTGCAGATTTGTGCATTTGTTCTGAGCTGTAGCATTGATAATCTGAAAACAGTGGTATGCGCAGCTCTGAATTCATACTGATAATTGCTTCAGTGTAATTTATGTCAGTAGGTGCTACAGAAGGAGTATGGTATACTAGCAGATAATAATACAGTAAATTAAAAATAAAATTTGCATAAAATTAATGTACCATTAAACTTAGCAATATTGATAGAAGTACATCGTGAAGGTCAGCAGCAAGAACTAAAATCCCTAGATACACATCGGTTTACTGACACATGAAGAGTCATCTTAAAACTGCAATACAGGTTTCAGAGCAAAGATGAACATGAGGTCACGGAGAAAGTCCAGAAGTCAGACTCGGACCTGGTGTAATTCCATTAACTTCAGGGAAATTGCATCAGGCTCCACCAGAGATACTGAGTTTGGCACCAGTTCTGTGAAACGTACACTGAATAAATGAACAGAATTTACTACTTCCTGCTGGCTTGTTCAAGTTACCTTGTTTTTACTGAGTTGTTACAAAGCCACTGCTGCTGTTTGTATTTGAAAGCATTAGAAAAATGATAATACTGATTTAAGATAAAGCACACTTATTCATTAATCTAAAACACAACCAAGTATTTCCTACAACGTAAAACATATATATATAGTTATCCTATCTTTCCATCATTTCAATATTTAAAAAAAGATATTCAAGTGTACTGAAATACCATCTGAAAAGTGCATTTCTTTTTTAAACCACACGGCCACGAGGGGCCATCACACTTCTCTGCTAAGTAATGTTGTGCTTCCACATAGGAATCATTTTTGGTTCACACAGTTTTTTGTAGAAAGAGACAAAGAAATAATTATGCTAGGAGATATTCTACCCATTTGTGTGGACAGAACAGGAAAAAGAGACAGATCAACTAATATATTCCCTACAGGGCTTCTAAATCATGATGGCTCCAGGAGAAATGGTGAGCTGCCAGCCAAGGCTGGAGTCCACGTCTAGAAAATGGGGGGGGCTCAGGACTTCATACTGAAAAGATAGTGAATATTCTGACTTTCATTTATAAACACTTTCATCAATACATTTCATTCTATACCTGAATACCTCCATAGAAAGTCTGGCGTGCTTACTAGGATAAGACTAAAAACAATCTTTAGAATAAATCTGGAATGCAGACTATTATATTAAGAAAAGGCTCTACCAAAAATAACTGAGAAAGCTGCAAAACTGTGTAAAAACAAATATTGGGGTGAAATTTTTATACTGTCCTTCCCCTAAAGAAGGATACTTCAACTTAGAAGAACAAAGTTTAAATTCACAATTTCTTATTACAAAACCTACCATTAGAAATGAAGAATGCTTTTCAAGTGATTCTCAGTGTACAGAGTTTCCTCATAAATTAAAGTGACAAATATGTGAAATTTTTACCCTGTTCTTTTGAACCACTGCAGAAGCAAATGAGAATAGTAGAAGTAAGCTAAGTAAACCGAGTTATTACACACAGGACCATTTTCAAGTACATGGTTCAGCCAAATAGCACTGAAAATACCACACACCTCGGTTTTCCACTTTTCACAAATTCAGCTGCCTGGATATCAGGTCCAAGAGTCAGAAGAGATGCTACACTCCTACCAATTAGGAAAATAATAAGAGAAACATATTTTGTTCAAAGAAGCACTAGTGTAATACTAACGCACCCACACAAGTCCATTTTGAGATCAGTTTCTAAGAAAGCAGTGTAATGTTTTCTAGCTGACAGATTTTGCACTTGGGAATACCCTGGCATTTTATGAAGTTTTCCTCACCATTGTGATCAGTTCAGTGTATTGCTAAATTCTAAACAAGAACTTCTTTTATTTTCTATGTTTTTGTGATGCAAAATGTGAAGAGAGGCATCTAATACATTATATTTAATAATTACAGAGACTGAAGGTTTTTGGGGGGGTTTTTTGGGAGCGGGAGGTTGTGTTTTTTTTTTTTTTTTTTTACAGCAACAGAGTTTACAATGACTTAACAAGCAGGTTAACAAGCAATTCCTTTACCTCCATGGACAGTGACAGCCTATGCCCGCTGCTGTTTGGCCACCAATATTACCACCATAAATCAGAAATCCTCACTGCTAATCTGCATTATAAAATCCCTTCAGGATCATGGAACGAGGCAACTTCTTGCCACAGAGCATTTGCTATTACACATAAATATTTTAAGGGCTAGATCTGAACATGAAGAATACTTCAAAGATCAATTAACATAGTTGCATTTGAAGCATGCAGCACTCACATGAGTTGGACTTGCACTACCACAGACAAAGCAGACCAGGTAGAGAGCAGAGAGTCATTAGAAACAAGAAACTGGGTGAAAGCTTATGCTCTACAGTGCTTGGATTTCACAGGCACCACCAAAACATCGAAACAAATGAAAATGAAGTATTAAAACAATGCAATCCTCTTCCATGAGGCATGATGACAGCTCCCTAGGATAGGGAATCGCAGTGCTGGAACATCAGCGATTTTAAAGAAATTACTGGCATGCTGTGTTTGGTTTACTGTCTCCCACCTTGCATTTTACAAACTGTATCAAAGCACATAGTATAACGCCTCCAATTTCTTTCACAGCAGCTACACCATGTGAGAAAAATTGACAGATTAAATAGAATGTAACTGCCAAAGCAACTGTGAACTATGGCTGCCTAAGAGAAGAAAATGATGTTCCCAAATATCATGTTAAGAAGCACTTTTGTGTTCAAATGCAACAAGAGTCCATTTCATTATAATACTCTTGGGGGGGAAAAAAAAAAAATGCAAGCAACTCTTCCTTCACCCCCTCCACAGGCACAAAGCATTACTGCAGCTCATGTAACCCTCCCATCTTCTCATCTGAAGAGGCTGTCGAGTAGAAGTGCCACATACAGAAGAAACACATGTATTGAATTTTTTTGGCTACGTGCACTTTCATTTTGATGAATTCTCAAGTCTGACCTGCTTCAAGTAGGAAAAAAAAATATCTGGTCCTAACAGAAATTGATGATGCTGTGTGTTAAATGAACTCCCCATTGCTTCACTGAAGAGACAAGTGCTAATCTAGCCAAAACGCTCAAAGTTCACTACTTTATCAACGCTGACATGCACATGCCTAAGTGCCAGTGACATATGCATACATGTGTTATTTATCTTGCTCTGTATTCATTAAACAGACAAATTGGTATCTCAAACATTTTAAACTCATGCTGTCTTCTCAGTACTATGGGCTCAGCAGAAATGGGCCACCACTGCTTCAGAGACCAGATGTGTTGTCAGCCTTATCTGCTAGGCAAGATATGAAAAAATAAAGGCATTTTATGATGTTGTTTATGAAACAAATACTAGATGATACCCCACACTAGGGCACTCCCCAGCAAGGTCACTTTGTCCTGCATTATACTGAACATAAAAGGGTTTTTTTAATAACTCGTAATTTAGCCATTGGGAGAAAACTTACGATAATCCATTTCTAGGCTACATTCCTGTTAAATCTACCAATAAGCATGATTTCTTCAGTCCTTACTTTATAAAAAAAAAGCAGTAAATAAAACAGTGGTCTTTTGGAAACTCTGACAGAGGCAAGCAAGACAAAGTTTTAGTGTCCTCCAGAGATGGGTGGGATGAGCCCAGCTCCAGAGCCATTTGACAAGCCTGGCTGGGCAGCACAGCTATTCTCTGGCATGCCAGTCTCCAAACAAAGGAAAAATGGTGTATTTTAATGAACCATCTGCATTTCTACAACTTCAAACTGAGCCCAAGTATAGTCTTAGTGACTCATGGATTTCCAGGTGAATTATAGTCCTTCATTAGCAAAGTAAAATGCCAAAGAATCAAACCACAGCATCTTTAGGGCAAATAGATGCTCCAGATCCCTTGATGATTTGCCATTTAGCTGACTTCTACTAGACTGCAGACAGGAGTGAAACCATACAAACTTCAGCCACCCAAGCTAGCAGCCAACTTCATCTTCAGATCAGATCTTCCCCTCCCCACACTGCCTCCTGTATTGCTTGACGAGCTCTGCACCCGTGCAACAAGATCTGAATTTCCAACTGAAATATAAACATTACTACAACAATTGACTCTCAAGGTTCTCCGTTTTGCCAGGATTTTTCAGATTATTTCTAACTAATGAGATTTCTTCATTGTAAATAAGAGGCAATTGGCCAGGTTATTAAGTAAAACAGCATTAAGAGGTTAACTAGCATGTTAAAAATGCACAGCAACTAGTGGAATGTTAAAATGCTTTAATTATACATTATATAGAGCACACTAGTCAGTACAAACCAAATACTGAAAATAATATTAAGCAGCTGATTTTAGATGACAAGAGCAAGAGTATTTCAAATCAAAACAGACAATTCACTATTAACAAAACCCTCTGTAGCTCTGTCTTCAAGCAGCTCGTACCTCCTTCAAGCTACAACAGGGTGTGCTGGGACAGTGTGAAAGCTAGGAGAAATTCCTTGCTTTCATCAATTTCAGTCAGACTTTAATGTTGTTATAAGGGAGGCTGCTTCTTGTTTTCACTCTTAAAAGTCAGTATCTCCTCCTGTCTTCAGTTTTCACCATGTCACTGTTCTGCATGCCTTCAGTGCAAACCCGTCACAAACTGGCCACCCTGCTATGGTCACAGTACCAAGTCCCTGATCCCAAGGGCAGGGAGACAATTCAGCAACTCCAGTTGCCTGGATGGTGTTTTAACAAGTCCTTTGGAAGATGGTAGCAATTATGCAACATCTTTATGGGTATTACCAGCTCAACCTGAAAACACATTATTTCTGGTTTGTTATCCACAACCAAAGTGATTTACAGAGACGAACATTAAGTGTACCTGCATATATATTAAATCAAGTAAAGTCAGCTGTAAAGCATTCAAATCGCCTGTGTACTAGTCAATAATTTCTAAAAACCCTATTAAGTGAATGCTGGAATCTGTATTTGTCATCATTTCCTGCTGCTTTCAGCTACAGTGCTAACAAACAAAATGGAAGATCAACCAATCTGCACTGGGCCCAGCACTCTCACCAACAGCACTGCTACTTACATTGCAGCTCAATAAATGTTCTATGGATTTAAGGACTAAAGTAACAGCTGTACACTTGTAGTCATCTTGGTACAAATTTTCTGTTTCAAAACATAAATAATTCTAGACTTGGTGGGGGGGGTGGTGGATAAGAAAGAAGACAGAATAAGAGCATGCTGAATATTACAAAAAATAACAGGAAAGCAATTATTTCTAATTGAAGTATTTTGGATTAGTCCAAAATATTTTTGGTTTTAAGTATTACAAGTATCTGATGCAAGCTAAAGTTCAAGTATTTTATGAACTCAGCTGGTCTGCATAGTAGGATGATGCACGGTGGACTTCTGTGCACAGGTATGCTGTGACTTCTGCCCTCACTAGAGATGGGTACGCTACTGAATTTCCCCCCATCGTTCCTCTTCCAGCAGCAGGTAGTCCAGGCAAACAGCCCATTTTATAGAAGGGAAATGACTTACAGTAACAGTGATCAATGATAGAAAACTGTGACCCAGGGATACAAAGCTACAGTTCATAAAATACCATCACAGATTATCAGACTCAAAGTACTTCCATTTCAGTTGTTTTGACCTTCAAGTTGAGATATTTTTTTTTTCCTTAAGCCCTTTATATCTTATATTGAAAATATCATGGTGTTGAATGCTGGCCTGCAACAGCATTTAGAGGAGTTTACTCCTGCATGGCTTTGATGCAAGTTACATGGTAGGACTTCTACTACACAGAGGTATTTGGTTCAGAGTCAAAAAGACTATTTAAAAATCTCCAGAGCAATCTCATTTCAAGACTAGCATATGCATACATAAAGCAAACTTTATTCACTCTGGCCCTCCTTTATTCTCCTTTTGAATAAGTACTGGAATATGTAAATGCTCTGGAGATACACCACTGTTCAGCAAAGTGAGGCCAGTGAGCATTACTAGTACCAGTGCAGGAGAAAGACAAAGGAATGGAAAATGTTAGGTAGGTCTTACTAGTCATTACTCTGAAAAATAAAACAATAAAAGTGAGAGTATGACAAGAAAATTCAGCTGGTGTTTGGTTTCTGGGACAATGCAGTAAGCAAGTGGTCAATGCCGGCTCTTTCTTTAAGATAAATGCCCACATAAAAGCATTTTAAATCATAGAGAGCATTACTCACAGTAATACTGAATGATGGACATTTTACGTTATGCCAGAAATGAAGGTTATTTCTTTGCTGAACTAGCCTACTGAGAGCATAAGAGCTTAAAACAAAAATAATCTTATCACACCTACAACACTTCCAAGAAGAAACATTAAATAAGACAAAACATATTTTAGGCTAAGAAGTTCATGTATGCTCACCAGAAACCAAGATGATAGATGTGTGTCTCCAGCCAACCTCCTCTTCACCCAGAAGTGTTTCAGAAATACAACATACATAACACACAAGTGTTGTTTTTCTCCCATTCCTTAACGCTTACATCTTTACAAAAATAACCCAGGTTCTTAGACCAAATGAAACAGTCTTAAGACTGACCTGTAGCTGACATGCCTCTATAAAACAGGCTGCAAAGAGCTTTGACACTTGGATCATGACATCTCTCCAGGTGAGTTACAGCCTTAAAATGAAGGGGGGAGTTTCTGCTGCTTATTTAGTCCACCACCACTCAGGAAGGAAGGACAATCTGCAGTCTCATCACTATACACAGTGCAACTAAGCAGAACTATTATTTGATCACGCGTCTCAGATCACCCCAAAGCCATACCTGCTGTTTTCACCCTTTCATATCCACATATAAGTAACATGAGTCTCTTCTGCATCAACTAATGTGTGGGCGGTTCCTGAAGTTTTATCAGATAACTATATAATGTGAAACTTCTTAATCTTTGTTTTTACAAACTATCAGCACAGGATACTGGATGTACTTGAGCCCTCCTGCTACAAAGCCCTCTTGGGAGCTACGACACCCAACCCTGCAGCAGCCCCCATCCTCCTTCAGGTCCCCACCAAAACACGGGTCAGCCCTTTCCCTGCTCCGCCTCTGCTACCAGCTCCTTTGCTGTAATAACCATAAAATAATATTACACATGTATTTCTGGCAGCTGCACAGAGACTTTACATTTTCCATTTTACCATATAAATGACCTAAATAAGCGGGGAACATTCCCTAGAGAAAGGTGCTGCTACTGAGAGCTCTGGACTTTTCTAAATGTAGTCTTTATTAACAACTGAACTCCCCACACAAACCCTCTCAAGCAGTACTCTGCTACAGATTTCTATGCAGTATACATCAAGATGTCATATGACATCTCATTTTATCGGACAGATCATACAACATGCCTGGCTTTACCATCTCATTTTTCCTGATTGCTAGGGCCACCCATGCAAGATTTAAATTACACTGCAATCTGAAGCAATAAGTTATTTCCACCCCTTGTCCCACCTTCCATTTCAATTAAATAATAGATAGCTGAAGCACGTCATGCAAGTTACACTATATCCACTATTCCCAAACAAGGAACCTCGGACACTTCCAGGATGGAAGATGCTCACTGCCATTGATATTACTGTTAAGTGCATTGTTTCTTTCTGATCCGTGCGCACACATGTAATAGATAAGGAAGCATTTATAAATGAGGTGGTCAGTGGATCCTCAAGTGAGGCCTCTTAGTCAATATAAACAAATGATATGGCCTTTCCCTGATTATGCACTCCAGAGACGAAGTAAAAAAAAAAAAGAAAAAAAGAAAAAAAGAGAGATATTTTTGTTCCGAGACCTTGACTCTCACATCTTTCTGTCTGCTTAATTGCCTGCAATTTATACTTACGAATACTTTTAAATCAATGGAGTTGTCATGGTTTATACCAATGGAGTTGCTGCTCCTTGTACTGGCCCATTCACTACAGAGATACCCGTTCTGCCCCGGGCTCTGGTTCATTTTCCTCACTAACAGGAACGGATTTTACACTAATAATCCCTTGAAGTCTTTTAACTCTCCACGGTTTGAGCCCCACATCATGAATTCACTTAAACAGTTTCAGCCATATACCTTGTGAGCAGATGCTTGAAGCTAATCTGGTGCTTCAGTGGTACCCTGAGCCTGACGCATCCTGCAGCCTTCATTTGTAACTACCAGGAGCAACAGAAGTTTGCTAAGACTGAATGGCTGCCACTGGAGAGCACATTTGTTACATGCAGTTAGGTTTCTGCTCTCAGCTACACAGAGCTCAACTTTATCAGCCCAACCCAGGGGAAGAAGGTGTTTTGCTTATGTAGCAAGTCCCAAGGAACGATCGTGGAACTAAGATATTAAAGAATAATAAATCAGTGTCTTTACCCAGAAAGATACTCTACCAATTTTAACTTCGACTCAGGCACTGGATTAGGTATCACAAAAATGAAGTGGCTTTCTGAAATAATGAGGTCATTGTACTTCATTAACTGAGAAAAAAATTAATTGGGTTCACAAGAAAACCCACACTGGGTTAAGTCCAACATTTCCTTTCTCATATACAAATATTGAAAAAAAAGAATACACTCACATAAGGAAATGCACATTATCACTAGCAGCCAAAAGCATGCAGGACTTGTAAACAAGTAGTACAAGCTCAATGCTGCATAAGAGGCATAAGAAAGGATGCTAAATAGGAAAGGATGAACTTTTATATAAGCATCTTCAGCAACCAAAGAGCAAACCAGAAAAACTTAACCTAGAAAAAAATTGTTTTGGTTCATCCAGTGCAAAATGTTCAAGTTACGTACTTTATTCTGCAAACAAATGGGAAAGTGCTCATCTAGAAAAAACTCATGTTTTTGAATCAGATTTTTTTTTCTTATTTTGGGGAAATTGTTTTGAGGTTGTGGTTGCAACAGATGGAGGAATAGAAGAAAAAGCTTGTGTGTGCATTTTGCAAGGTGTTTGTGGAATCAGGGTGGTTACATCTTTGTCCAGCATCCTCCAAGCTCTCCATCTCGCAGTATTAGAAGGTATTTTGTACCATCCCCTAAATGGCTTCCCTTCTCTTGTTGGCACTATGACTACTGCTCAAGGCAGATAATCAAATTTCTACAGAATCAAAAAGAATAAGACATAGGTGAAGCTGTTAAAAAACAGCCATCAACAAAAAAGGTCAGGGCCTCTGGCAACAAAGGAAAAAAAATTACCCCTGTACTCTTCAAACAGATTTATCCTTGATATAAAGCAGGACCATTTACAGCTCAGCAAAATTTTAAAACTGGTAGTAAAGCACATTACAAGCTTTCTTAATTCAATTTTCTCTGGCATTTATTGTGGTTAATAAAATACCTAAATGTCATCGAGATTTATAAAAATGTATTTATAGGTTAATAAATGCATAAATTGGATTATTCACAAAAACAGCTTACAGAAAGCCTAGTATCCTAAACTGATACAGATTTTGGTTTTGTTCCCTGTCAGAGGAGTAATTAGTGCTTATTTACAAAGATTTTACTTTACAGCACTGTAAAAATGCATCTGCTTACTTCCACGATTTTCAGAGTTCATGCCCAGCTTCACAGGATCTACATTACCTTAACTATGAACATTTATTCACACAGATAAAAGAATTAAAGGCTGCTCAAAATATCCTTTGTAGCTGATTCTTTCAGGAATAAGGTCCCACTACTCACCAAAATAAAGAGGAACGATAAATAGCTAGATACAAGATAAAGATTTGCCTAGCCTGGAGTGGCAATAAATAGCGGCTTATTAGGGGTAAGAGTCTTTGGTTTGAATTAAGGAAAGTAACTTTAAACAAGAAAAAACACACTTAAGGGTGCTGGAACAAAAATGGAAGCACTGATGGGAGTGACAGTAGTCTTTGCTTCCACATAATTATAAAGTATTTATAGCAAGCTAGTAAGGATTTCTTGTGAAATAGGCCCAATACTTGACCTGCTTATTGGCTTCTTACAGCTGTGTCAAGCCCAATAAACTACCTTCAGTAGTTTGTATGTGTGTATATACACATACAAAAACCTAGATTATTTCTTTTCATCACCTCTTAAATGGAAATGAAGGCAAGCACACTAAATTACAAGCATTCTGCACTGTTCAGGCAAAACTGCACTGGAAGAGTCTATGGATTCCAAGCATATAGAGAAACCTACATGGACTATACTCATCCCAGACAAGAATTCTGTCCTTATAGTCCCATTTTCTAACTCAATAGACAAACCCTCCTGAAAAAGTTCTGTTAAACACCTAGACTTAGGTTCTTTCCTTCTCTTCAGAGGACTTTTAAGTTCAGCCTTTTCATTTCTGTTTTCAGACATGTCTTACCCCAAGTCAAAACTTCCTTAAAATAAACTTTAACGATCTTTAATAATATTCATGCTAATGATGATGATTGGGAACGGTCTGTTTTTAACAAGTACTTGAACATTTAGCGTAACCAAAGCTTTTATATGTAATTAGTGCTCTGAGCTGAATTCTGGTACAATACCATTTATATCCAAATTATTTTTAATGAACATTTGGATGCACCAGACTAGAGGACTACAGGTTTAAAAGAAAATATATGAATATTTTATTTTAAAATCACTTAAAATGCATTTCTGTAACTAATAAAAACAAAAAAACCCACCAAACAATTGCTAAGATAATTGACTAAAAAGAATATTCTCTAACTTATGAAGCACTGCATGAAGTTTCTTGTTTGTAGTGCACAACTGTAAGAGTGATTTATGAATGCAAATAGATGTACTTTCAGGAAGAGAACAGAGACCAGGGACACATATATACAAATAACATAAAACACACTGCTAACTTATGGGTGCATGCCGAGCCTTTTAAGCACTGAAAGGACAAACATTTTGAATGCACTCATCCTTTTAAAAGGTATTTAATATAATGTAAAAGCATCACGTTTCCCAGAAAGCTTTTACATACAGGTCATCTTTTTTATACGAATGCTTCCTCACAAATACAGTAAGTTATAAAAATTCTTGGTAATACAGTCTTGTTCCAGAAGCTGCCATTTTTAAATTGAGACTTCTGCATTATAGAAATAAAGGACAGTGCTTTTGCCTTTTTTTTTTTTTTAAAAAATACCTTGCATCATTTCCCTTAAAACTGTCAGGGAATTACAGATATTTCAGGCATTAGCATTAAAATACATTAGCAAAGAAACATTTCAGTCCCTGAATGCCACAAGTTTTAGCAGATATCGAGATCTCCAAAGCTGAAGTGAAAATGGCTAAAAATGTCTTATTTTAACATTAAAACCAATGCAAACGTAAAACTAGACCTGTTGGAAATTTTGCTTGTTTCAGCAAAGACTCTAGTCCATTAACACAGCGCAAAATTATCAGTCAAGGGAAATAGTCACAGTGCCATGGAACCCAGCACCATTTCCCAGTAGATAAAAACCACCTCATATATAAGAATTTTTTTAATGATGAAGAAGTTGCAGTAAGGATTTTCCAATATTTAGGAAATCCAGGGGATTTAATAGTGTTTAATCAATACGCAATTACATTTATTTAATTAATAAGCTCTCTAGAGAATTAAATACTGAAAAATATTAGACTTTGGTTTTTCCATAAAACAAAGGATTAAAGTGGCTCTTGAATACTTTAAAATTATGAGCGTGTAATGACTTGAAAACAGTTCAAATCAAGGCTTCCAATTGTGGTACTACCAATGGTAAAAATATGTGAAAATATACTTGCCTTCCATAATTTACACCTTTAGTGTTGTTGCATTATAAACTGCACTTCATAATTTGTCATCCTATTAAGTACCTAAACAAAGACATATGCTACAAATCCTATTGCCTTTTCATTGACTTTGCTGGGGTTTGGAACAATCCCAAAGTGACTTGTTTTCACTAGTTCTGTTCAATTTTAAGGAATGCATCATTACTGAATGAAGATTTAACCAAACAGTGCAAACACTGAACTGTCAAAAGGAAAAAAAAAAAGGTATCAAGCACTCAAACCTGGGTATTTGCAGTTAGGTATCATGTTCTGAATGCTTCTATATCCTTGTAAAGCAAATAAACACCTAGGGTTCATTAATTTTGTACCTCCTAGTACCAACTTTGTTTTGTGCTTTTAATTTTAGCCAGTAGTCTGTGAAAGCAAGTGCCTGTACTCAACTTGCACAATTTTTCCTTTGGAGAAAACTCATTAACAACTGGTTATTAGCAACACCCTTTGCTATCTGAGCTCAATATCTGAGGTTCTCATTCACTGATCTTTTGTACTGTGGCACAGTTCTTTAATGAATTTGTGTCAAGCTAATTAAGGTCTGCCACCATTCACAAACCAGTTACGATAAATGCAAAACCTGTTGCAAATTCCACCACTTAAACCCAACAAATTTCAATCTTACAGGCCCATTCATTGGGATAAGCAGTACTTGACAACTTAAAAAAAATCAGAAGTTTCCTGTCTTACTGGAGTTTTCTCAGGTTAAGAAAAGGTACTTTTTTGATTTTCTATTTCATTTAATCTTAAAATCAAGCAGCTCCATGATACAGAGTTGCTTCTCATCAAGTAACAAGCGATAGGACAAGAGGTAATGGCCTCAAGTTGTGCCAGGGAAGGTTTAGACTGGATATTAGGAAGCATTTCTTTCCAGAAGGGGTCGTTGGAATGGGCTGCCCAGGGAGGTGGTGGATTCCCCATCCCTGGAGGTGTTTAAGGGTCGGTTTGACATAGCGCTGAGGGATCTGGTGTAGTTGGGAACTGTTAATGTTGGGTTAATGGTTGGACTACGTGATCTTCAAGGTCTTTTCCAGCCTAGATGATTCTGTGATTCTCCTACTCAATTTGATAGTAAAAGTGTTTTGCAAAATCTATTTTATTATTACATAAACATCTGTTCAGGACTGCAAAAGGCTCCACTTCATTTAAAAACCTTTCAAGATACAGTACATTTCAGCAGTGTCAAAGTTTTCCCCTTCCAAGCTAAGAGAGAGATTGCATTATGGACAATTACCACCATTGCCGCACTTCCTATCACAAACAGCAGAATTTTTTTTTTGTTATAATAATTCTTCATAACGCTCTCCGCCACTGTGCCACAGATGTGTGCGTGAGAGCCCCAGAGGTCACTCCTGCCCTTTTCTGGACCTTAAACTTTGTTGGGATTGCAAGCTATACAAAAACCCTAAGTTTTTAGCTTTTTAGATTATTAACTCAATTATAACATCACTATCCTAATTAACCCTGCAGGATTCAAAGACCATTTCTACATCTGATGTGCAGTACAGTTGCATGCAAACAAAAAAATATATATATATCCTAAAAAAACCACCTTAGAAAACAAAGTTTCATGCCTTGATCCAAAGTCCATTTAACCCAGTGGAAAAACACCACCATTTTTGAATGAGGCTCCAAGAGCAATTTGCATTATTTTTAGGAAAGATTATCTTAGAGCAAAGATTCTGAAATGCTCTTAAGAAGTCTGAAGTACCACTCGAGACCCAGTCACAAAAGCTTTATGCAGACAAAATTCTCATTACAATCAGCAGGGGTTTGCTGTCATAATGAATATTTGAGTCAACTGATTGGAGTGCTCAACTTCTGAAACCGTTGGTGCACAAGATATTCTTGACTGTATGATCTCCCTGTAATATACAGCACTGATTTCTTGGAAACAAGCAATCGCGACAGGGCTGAAAGGGGTGCAAATGGCTAAAGTTCTATCCAAAGTAGTCTGCTTAACTGTTCAAGATTACTTCTCAAAGTTCAAATTGTTCATACTTAAATGATACTGTTCAAAGTTCCCATCAAGTGAATGATCCAACTGTTGTAACTCTTTGAAATAGTACAGTTGGGCCAGAATTCTTACCCTCTCCTGCAAATACACTTGGATAAAAAGAATTTAAGGAGTTCTTGTCCTCTTAAAAATCTAACTTAATTCACAGGATGATAAAGATGTGAACTCTGTCACATTCAGAGCAGCAATAAAAGGAAGTTGAGTTACAGTTTGTAATAACCAAATCCCATACTGAAAGTTCGTAACAGTTCATGTCATTCTCAATGGATCATAACATCCATCTACTGATTTTAATGAACTAAGAGCAAATTGCAACTGTCCAATAAAAGCATTTCTAAAATCATGGCTGCATACGTTCATATTTGGCCACCTAAAACTCAGCATATAAACTAGTTACACAGAATGTCATTGCAATTAATTTTATTGGTTGCAATAAACCACTGAACTGTTTTAGGATGATTTTAGAAGCTGATTATGTTTGCATACGAACGCCCACTAGAGCTTTTAGGCATGTGCATTTTACCAGTGTGACTTCATGTAAGGCCATCTACTCCTGTGGAGTTAGAGCAGCATAAAGAACCAGGATCAGACTCCAGCGGTTTTTACCACTTTTTAACACAAGGCAGATCCCAGTCTGGACCTTGGGGGGATGCTCCATGCACACCATTGCCCTCCACTGAATTGCTGCCTGTTTCTAGCCCTGACACTCTGGAATTGGCCACCTCTCAATACGAGCTTGACAAACTGTTGGAGCAATTTCTCCATGGGATATAGCAAGTGGTACAGGGTAGTTTATTAATTCTGCATGGTGGTGGAATGGGGGGTTTAGCACATGGAGGGGAGGACCCCACTTTTTGAACCAAGCCTCTCATGTGCCTCTCCTGTGGACACTGCAGCTGTGGTACTGTGCAGTCACAACGTTGCCAGCATGGAGTGTGAAAGCAGGTAAAAACTACTTGTAGTAATAAAGCCAGAGAAGATGTGTTTAAAAAAAAAAAAAAAAAAAGAAACTTTCACAGTCCACTCATTTCATGCAGAAAATACTCAACTGCATTAGGAACAACAAATGTATTGAGGAGGATCACACTACGTTCCAGGTAGCCCCTCTCTCCTTCCCAGACAGCTTCCTTCTCTCCCTTAAGAGTCAAGAGTCCTTCCAAGTCCACCCTTCTTTACCCGAGAGTTTCACAATAAGCCAATCTTGTCACCAAAGCCAATGTAAAATATTTCTGTCTCCTCTCCCCCATTACATTCTTCCTCCCCATGGTCCAATTTATACCCTGTTCTACAGCTGCTTGCTGGCCTGTTTCATCAACTGAATCACTGAAAACAACATTTCTGTAATTAGTTTTAGTTTAGTTTTACTTATTTAAATAGGTTGCTTCACTAGAAGGGTTACATACTCTTGTTTCTTTCTTTTTTACCCTGGAACAGAAAATATTCCTAGTATATTCTTATATTTAAACAAGCACAGTAGATTAATTAATGTATTTAGTCTCTGGAAAGCTTGTAAATTCTGTCTAGCAGGAAGTGGCCATGAAATTTTCTATTTTTTCATAATTAGGCATAATAATTAGCACAATAATGCCCTTGTTAACATTCCTAATTATATGCAACTAGTACATCAATACCTCCTAGAAGGAAGCCGGTTACCTTTCCCATCTCATCTGGGACAGTCTGCATCCCCATGGGCACAACAAACCAGCATCCTGCTTGCTGAGCAAGGACAGACTCCAGGAGCCAGTCTGACATGTAAATCAAAAAGGAAAGATCTTTACTCTAAAATAAAAACTACTTATATAAAAGTCATAAAATAGCTCCCAGCCAAGCAAAAAATGTTCAATAAACCAAATGCATCAACATCACCACCACGTTCCCCCAGTACTGAAGTTTTGCCACTATTCTTTCGGACTAGACCTACTCATTAATCAGCTCCAGCCCTGGCTGTGGGTTTTGCCTTGGGTCTGATGACATGAACTCTGGGACCACTTACACTTTTACTGCATATTGCCATGTCACCAAGCTGTTCAGATTAGCTCTGCTGGGAGGCTGTCTCATTCCAGGAATAGAAATTAATTAATCAGTATATTTTCCACCCCCGTGCCAGGAAAAACATCTCTGATTAAAATGGTGTACTGAAGGTTTTTTTGCAATCACTGCCGACATAACTATTGATTAAATGAAAACCTTGTGAGCACTTACTCGTTTTATAGGTGTATTTATTTCATTCCTCTCAAGCTCCTTTGTTTTAATTAAAGGGTATGTTCTAGACACACTATGATTATTATATATTGAAAACACCTCTGTAAATCTAAGACATCTCCTTTTTGAAAGAACAATGCTCCATATATGATAGAAGTGTTTAACATCTCAGTTTAGATTCTTAAAACTTCGGTCTAGTGAAAAGCTTGCCTTGGAGGTAAATACTGAAACTTAGTGTTAGAGCTCCAAATACATCTACAACGTTGCTTCTGGGCAGGAAAAATGCTTCACACGTTCCTATGCTGAAGAGTTGGTGCATCCATAACTAAATCCCACCGAGATTACAAGGTTCGCAATCTTTGCATCTGGCTTGGACTGAGCTCCCGACTCTTGGAAAATTTCCACCCGACAGAGGTATGTTTAAGTGCACAATGGTTGCTATTGTCTCCCTTCAGAGACAATCATACAAGATGAGACTTTATAGAGCTGAGAGCATACAGAATGGTTTGGGTTGGAAGGGACCTTAAAGATCATCCAGTCCCACCCCCCTGCCACAGGCAGGGACATCTTCCACTAGCCCAGGTTGCCCAAAGCCCCGTCCAACCTGGCCTTGAACCCTTCCAGGGAGGGGGCAGCCACAGCTTCCCTGGGCAACCTGCGCCAGTGTCTCACCACCCTCACAGGGAAGAATTTCTTCCTTATAGCTAATCTAAACCTACCCTCTGTTAGTTTAAAACGATTACCCCTCATCCCATCCCTACACCCCTGATAAAGAGTCCCTCCTCCCTTTCCTGTAGCCCCCTTTGAGTACTGGGAGGCTGCTCTAAGGTCTCCCCAGAGCCTTCTCTTCTCCAGGCTAAACACCCCCAACTCTCTCAGCCTGTTCTCACAGGGGAGGTGCTCCAGCCCCCCCATCATCTTTGTGGCCTCCTCTGGACTCATCCAACACATTGGCAACCACAAGCTCTTCTGCTCCAGAGGCATTACAGTTCCTATTAGCACATTACAAAGAAATGCCCAATATCAAATTATTTAATTCCTTCCTGCTGCTGTGACCCAGAGGGGCTTCAAGAAATTAGAAGTTAACTGGGCTGGATCACATTCTGCCAGGCTACAGCACTTGCTGCCACTGCAATGTAGTCATCAGACTACTCTCCTGAGAACTGGAAAGCTTGGGTTTCCAGTTTGTCTCCATTTGTATATTTTATCTCGTATCTTAATGCATATAAAACAGCACGTAGAGCTGAGAATAGGTATCTAGCTCCCAGGAAGTGACTGCAGCCTGCTTTATAAGGCACCAGACCCCTCTCACAAGGGGAAAAAAAATAAAAATTCAGAAGGCAACCTTTCATACCACTTAAATGGAAATAAAGAAAGGCACTATGCTTTGGCCCCTGTTTCCATTAACACAGTCCTCCTCATACACACAGTACGCTTAAATTCCATGTTATCATTTCGGTACTCCGAAGCATTTCTGATTGAAACCCAGTCAAGTTGTAAGCACTTCTCGGCTGATTTCTCCATACAGCCTGCTGCCAGAGAGATGCCGTTCCTTCAGGACATGGTCTGGCTCTCACAAAGTATTGCAGGGGCTGTAAGAAGGCAGGATGTTAAGGGGCCTTAAATGTTCGTTACAAATGCCTGTAACAAAGGTACTCCTGACAGTGACTATCCAACCCTGTGCTCCATCCAAAAACAGAGAACCATATTTCAAACTCAGTTCCAAAACTTTTCCTCTTGCTATGTTTTTTTCCTAATATCTAACGTGAATTTATCCTGATGCAACTAGAGCCCTACCTTGCATACATTTTCTCCCACAAGCTCAACTCCAAGGCCACCTGCGTTTCCTAATGGATCAGAGGTCTAGAAAACACCAACTTTCTCTGCTAGACACACCAATTGGTCCATACACTTTGTTAAAATAATGTACTAAGCTTGCAATATCAGAGATTAACTTCTGATATTCACAACATATTTGATGCATCTTTGGCACATTTCAGTTTGCAGGGAAATCGGGCAGGGTCCCATGTGTACCCTGCTGCCTGGGCATATGCTCCCTCCCACAGTCACACTGCAGGATGCAAAGCGTCTTTCTCTGTTACTTTCCTGCGCGTTTTAGGGAAAACCATTCACTTTGCCACATCTCTGCTTCTTCTTATTCATGAAAGTATGGACAGGGGTTTCTTATCCTGGCTTGTTGCAGAAATGAGCCACTAACCTTCCATCTCTTCTCATGTTGCAGGATTCCAGGAACATTAGACACTCAGCTAATTTCAGCAGCCTTTTGTCCTCTCTGTGTAATTCAGGGACCATTTCTCCAATTATTATCATGAGTTAAAAAAAAAAAAGCTATGACATCACACTTGCCCATACCTTTTCACGTCTCAGTGCTTTCCTCCATATCTTTATGGAGACAAATGCTCACCGATTCATTTTTAAAAATATAAGATATTAATCATCACACATTCTGTTATAAAAAAAAATCACGCTAAATTTGCCCAATAATTACAAGTTGTGAATTAGCTGGTCAGGTCTGATAAATGGAGGACAGCAGGGAGCTTTAAACACTCTTTATCTTACATACCTCATATATTGCCTAATATTTTACCTATGGCACAACTGCACATATATGCTTTAGGAAAAACATTCATATACGTGTACACCCTTTAGTCATTTTGCCATTTTTTAACTTACCAAAGCAACACATCTCTTCTAAAGATGCCTAGAACATTTTCAGACCTCAGTGTACATAAATTAGTGGTGCTGCATAAGGCAACCCTAATTTATGCATTCACTACAGACCCAATTAGTTCTTCTATAACAGAATGCCAAACAGATTTTCTTAATAAAGCAGAACATATCACATCTAATATTTATATAAAATGCAGAGTTTTAACTCTGTCACTTTGTGTTACTAACCCCAGACTTTGAGAAAGGAACTCTGAAATTGGCTTTTTTTCCCCATGAACACCACTGGCAGAACATGGGACAGATGATCCGTTTGGACAGATCAACGTCACGCCAGCATAGCTAATCGAGCGACACGGATTTACATCAGCTGAATGCACAGTATGTCTGCACGCTGCTCAACAGCTCAGGGAGGTCCATGGGACGGGAGCAGGCAGGAGCACACGGTGGGGGCTCTGCAAGCTTACCCTCCTCCAGCATGGACCAGTCCCCTTCACCTCTGTGGGCATGAGGTTATACCTTAGTGAGCAGCAGACAGCTGTCAGGGACTCTGTACCTTGATTATACTCGTTAATATTTTAATCTCTTCCAGCCCAGATGGCTTAATTCCTTGGTTAAGGCTGAGACATGCCTGAGCGGTTGCAAGCTGAGGCTCTATCAAGAGAAGCGAGAAATGACATGGTGAACTGGGAGAAAAAAACCCACAAGACAAGTGGTGATCACATTTGTGCCTCTGATATTTCTCACTCATGTTGGGAACCAGAAATCCTGCCAGATGTCTGTGTGCTGTGTTGATTTTGTATCAACACCTCTGTCTGCATTTGTAACCTACTTGAGGTGTCTCCCATGTATTTTGTCACTTCCAAGTTTCAGCTGCCCCCAGTGCAGGGGCCATCAGGGCATGCGCAAAGTACCACATCACACTGGTCAGATCCTGGACCAAAGTATTGTAAGTGAGCTCAAGTTTGCAGAGTTAAAACTAAACAAAAATATCGATGGGATAAAAACCAATGCTATGTAGATAAGCTAGAAGATCAGTGTCAAACAGGTTTTGTCTATGAAGAGGAACACAAGCTGATCCCAGAAAAAGAAAAAAGTGCAAGCGAAATGGGGGACTGCTTCTGTACATCCTCTCTCAAAATGGTAATTCAAGATATTGCTATCCTACATATAATATGCTTACAGTGGCTACAAGCAAAACCAACATCTGATGTACAGTGGCAGAATCAAGTGCACTAAGTCACTTCAGATAACAAGCAAATAATTTTTAATCTTTTCAGTATTTATTTCAAGCAGATTAATCAAAACAAGCCATTTTTATTTTCATGGATACATAAACTAGCTTCATTCTTTTGCCTAACCACCTTCTCGTCAAGACTCTTATAATAATTTTAGTTTATTACATAACTATTTTAGAGCAGAATAACAAAAAACTTCACATTATTTTATAGCCATAAGAAGAATCCCACAGCACCAGATCGGCAACAGAATCCAACTGTGATACAGCCGATTCAGTCAGTGCTCACATTTTGCATCCCACAGACACCAGGGATCTAGCCTTCCACACCAAAAGGATCAAAAATCCTATATAAAAATACAAATATTTTTTGCTCAGGTACGTTTTGTTTTAAGTGTACAACTATGCAATGAAGTTTAGCATTCCTTAAGCAGAGGGCAGTATTACATCAGTAAATGCTTATTAAAGTTACCTCATTTCTGCAACCTAAGAATACATATTCCAGGTAACTGATTTTAGATATCTAGACAGATTTCTAAAGTTTCAGAAACTACAACCATATCCAATTACTGCAGAAAATGATAAATAGGAAAGTGTTCCAGTCTCCTCCTCCCTACATACACTTTGCTAAAGAAAAAAATCTTGTCAATGTATTGCTTTACTTTGACCAAGTCTTCTTCCTTACTCCTTTCTCAAACTTAATCCCAGAAGGTTTTCTCTTCTCTCCTCATTGTATGTCACAATTACCAGTTCATTAAATATAAATGTAAGAACTACTCTGTCCACAATTATTCTCTAAGCCCTCACATTCTCCTGCTCCTTGCGGACCTGGCACTGCAATCCACTAACAAGAATAACTACTCTGAGTTTCCCTTTGATTCCATGATGCTTCGGTCCTTCTGGCTCCGGTAATCCCTAAGCGCTCTGCTGACGCTGCCCCTCTTAATGGAAAAGTTGGAGCTGAAAAACCTGCCAGGAGATAACATTCACCAGCAAAGTCTCAGCCCTAAAACTTTTCCTAGTGCTTTGACATTTGTGTAACATTCAGAAGCCACTTGCTCACACAGAGACGTTATTCTCTACTAGTGGAGCACTTCAGATGGAAAGTATTATCTGTTCCTAACTGACATCTTCCACTAAATGGAACATTTAATTAATTTGGTCCTAGGCCAGTCTGATCTCATTTGCTTGCATGAAGACGAACACGACTTGTAACTCTTTGGCACCATTTCTTCTCCTCCTCCTCCCCCTTAAAAGGAACTTTAGTTGTTTACAGAATAGATACAAGAAAATCCAAGCTGGTACAGTGACACATCATTAGTTAAAAATACACCACAGCATAAAGAGCTTTAGTACAGAGAGAGCATTGGAATGCAGAAATACATGAAAACGGCTTAGGAAGGAAAATGAAAGTCATCTGGAAACTGATGATTTTTTCTGCTATGGGCTGTAGCTGAACAAAAAGACTGCAACCACTTTGTGTACTCCTGCATAAAGTGAATTTCTTACAATTAACCGCGTTAAAGATACAGTAGAAGAGGTTATAAAAATACTTGAAATGTATGTCTAAAATGCAGATGGTAAACACAGGGTAAAAAGGGAAAAAAAAAGGTCTCAAAAGATAAAAGACAAACCCAAACCTATAAGGGTGTAAAAACTGCACTTCCCTGACTAGAGCCAGGCTCACATAACCAGCAAAGACAACATGATTTGTGACTTGCAGAAAGCACTAAAGACAAAGAAGTGAGGATCCAGCAAAGATGACAGCATCTCCTTGGGAGATTCACTGTGCAAAGAAAAAGTTACTTAGCACGCATGCCACATGTACGGTCTGGCAGGCGTACGTGATGAGTTCTGACAGTAGCAAAAGAAACAGCATAAAACAGGGATGCCCAGACTTAGTCCAGATCTACAGTTCTGGAAGTTGCTTTGGTTTTCAGACAGATCTAAGCAACACTCCACCGGAGAGAGAAGTAGCACATCTCCTGTCTGAAGTTATTTGTAACACTGCATAATGACTTCGAGCTGCTGCAGACTCTCTCAACAGCATAAAGCGCAAGCCGAGGTCCACAGTTCTTTGAGAAAAGACAAGTATGGCCAGAGGTCTTTTTAGAAAGACTGCTTACACCTGCTTAGAAACACTAAGTTCACACTAATGCAATTAATTGTGAAAACCAGCAGATGAATTTTATTAAGGTAACACCTACATATGCCATAGCCACAAGTCCTTCTGCTTTAGTGCACAGTGTTACACGCACAGTCCGGAATCCTCTCCACAGGAGCAGCCGAGACGTCAGGGCCTGCATATAACCACATCCATCCCCAACTTGTGTGTAGCTTAATTAAATGGCAACTGTAATTAATGCACAACATCGAAATCTCAAACAGATGCTGAAAAACAACCCCATGTATTGCTGAGTGCCAGAAAGTAAGGAGCTCGTACTTCCTCAGTGGGTCAGTCATTCCCTCCCAATATCCTTCCAGTTTAAAAAGAAGCCTAGCCAAGCTAATCAATATAACCCCCATCACAAATTGATACGGAAGAATGGCATACAATGAAGTACAATAGAAGTCCACGATAAAACAAAAAGTAGTAATAGAGAAACTAGGGTGGGTTTTCATACGCGTTGGTGGGAACAAGGAATACATCAACTGCTCTCGGAGCAAGGTTATGCTGAGTTGGAACAGGTGTGAGCTGGCCCCAAGAGCATGCGAGCCATTTAAGATGCTTGAAAGCTAAAGATCGGAAAGTTTAAGATCTTGATGTATAAAAAGGAATTATGAACAATGTATTCTTGTAGCAGTATCAAAAAGAATTACTAATATGAGATTGTCAATGGTGAAGGCTAAAAGTTCACGTTCAAGTGGCATAACAATGCACAGCCTACTGCAGCTACAGCACTGCATACCTTTTGAAAGAAGTCATCAGGAAAAAGTGAAAGAGATGCTATAGTGACATTTTACAGGGGGAAAAGAGGTAGCTCTAATCAGCAGCCTCTGAAGAGGTGTTTTAATTCTAGCATAACAGACTGTGGCAAAACCTAAACAAAACCAAAGAAAATCAGGACACATCTGTTCAGCATGAAAACACTGTTTTCCGTCTGCTTCCTGTGGAAGAAAAGAAAAAGACTTCAAGGACTGTGCTGAAGATAACATCTCGCATATCAAAGCAGGTGATACAGTAGAATTGTGATAATTCTTGTGGAATGAGAGGAACGAAGATTAAGATGAAAATGAGGAAAATAAGATCTTTGAACTACTTTGAAGTAGGGCACCACAAAGCTGATTCAAGTTCTCATTAACTTTAGTAGTGCATGAAATACAGTTTACTAGCTGCATGGCTTCATATTCAGCAAATACTAATACTGGGCACTTAAGCTATTGAAATAAGTACATTATAGTAAGCAACAACTAACATATATTGCTGCATGCTCATAACTGGCAATAAGTCAGAAGTACAAAGGAAAATACAGACCTAATAGCAAGAGTGCTACAGGAAAGAATTGATGGAAAGGAGTTGTTTTACGTGAAGAGGAACGAAAATAGTGGCTGTGAGACTAAAGTGATAACTTCTAAAAGATTTAAAAGTGGCAAGGGAGTTTAAGTGATGAGAAAAGACCAGAAGGAATTACATACTGGAGACAAAAAATGAGTCATATTCTGATTCCTTCTTTATGCCACATGGCGTATTGAGGACAGCTGCCACTCAATAAGTACTGAAATAACAACTTTTTACCAGAAAACTCTGAGCAGGGCAGTTGCACTTCATCATCTCTACAGATCCCTTCCAAACTCAATATTCTATGAAAACAAAACTTGCAACATGTTATACAGGAAGTTTTAGCATTTAAAAAGAGTGAGGTTATAAGAAATTGAAACAAAAAATGTGTTTCCAAGTAAGGAGCCAAAGATGTTCTTCCTAAGACGGTATAAACAGTTACAACAATCAGGTTGAGTGAATTAAGCAAAACAAGAAGATCTCATTTTCCTTCTCAGTAAAGACATTAACTTGTGCTCCTAAGAAACTAAGAATCAAAATTCAAAATAGACTTCAAAATTTGCCCTGAAACCTGAAGCCCAGAGGAATATTTCTCATTCCTTCAGTTGGCAGACTGATCCTTTGAAGCAAAACACTAGTTTGCCAAGGCACTTTGGTTGGGGCAAGGGATGCAAACAGGCACCTAAGACCCACATAGGCAAAGACAGACAGACCAGGCAAATATTTCTCCATTAGAGCAAGTCATGCTGTAACACCTTTTGGCAGACTCATATTTATAATATTTTCTATTGATAACAATAAAAGGGTGACGGAATTAGGTTCTAGTAAAGATTAGACTAAATATTTTAGTCATCAAAGCAAAGATTAATTTTAACTAATTATGGATTTCCTGAAGCATATTAATTTGTTTAAATTGTTTATTTCTTGAGAATCTAATCTTAACAAAAAAAGATGAGAAAAAGCATAAAGTGTGCCACAAGGAACAACACGGGGTAGACAGGCTCTGGTGTTTCATCCAGACATTGCTTTAGTCTTGGGTCTCCTAATTTCTAGCCAGAGATATCACTTCATCCAGTTTCAAAGTAGTCCAGCACCACGAATCTGAGCAAATAACTTGAACACCCTGGTACAGTATCAAAACTGTCAGCAATCATTTTATATTTCATAATTTCAGCACCAAAACACACCTTCATGTTTGCTGACTTTAGCAATTTTTGCCTTATGAATATTTGAGTTCAGGGGCATGCGAGATGCAAAGTTGGTACACCTCATTTACATTTCTAAAGTAAATGTTTAATATTCTAGTAGTCTGAAATTAATTTCCTAAATGTTAATTGATGCTATTGAAAATTGCTAAGGGCATATTCAAGACATTTCAAATAATTAACAACAAGATTTGATAGCAAAGTAGCCATTTTAGTAATGGTCCACACCATTGCCATACTTCTTGCCCCACCTGCAGCAAGAAATGCTTTTTGTTTTCTTACTGAAAAACAAGTAAAACTGGTGCAATTTAGTCTGACTAAAATTGATACTCATCTCAAACCTGATATATTCTCCCTTCACTTGAGGGCAGAGCTCCTTTTATGGGTGTTTCAGGCCTTTTCTGATTTGTACCATGGATGTCACCGATGAAATGAGTGGACGCTATTCAAGTTCCATTGCCACTCAGCCCCTCAAATGTCACAAGCACTTATTTAAATAATTAAAAGAAATATCTTTAAAACATTTGATTTGCAGCTCCCAAAACCTGCAGTCCCCGTTGTCCTCCCTTTGTACAGTTGGACCCTGGAAGACAACTATCACCAACAGCCTGCCAACAAGCTGACAGGAGGTAGAGAAAGCTTTCAACAGATACTCACTTTTAATGAGAACTTGTTGAAATAAATATTTCTTTTAAACATTTGCTTGGAAGAAAGTCTCTTTAGTCAGCTCACCAGCCAGTTGCACAGAAAGCTGAAGGAGTCAGCTACAAAAATAAAAGCATTTGAACAGTTGATGCATCTTGCTGACTCATCTGAAGTAATACCTGAGCACATAGAGGCCAAGCACAGCTACCTAGAACTGCAGACTCCACATGAGGAAGATGCTCTGTCCAGGCACATATGTACAGCAGATCAGAACCTGCTTTCTTCCTCCATCTTCCTCCCCTGTGAGCAGCTAGCTGCCTCCATGTTCATTACAAGCCTTCTCTCCAGCCTGACCCCACAACCTGGGAAAGCTGGTTTAAAAAGAAAGAGATCCAATTTCCTTTCTACAAACCTATTTAATGCTTGTTGCACATGTTGTCACTGTACTACAGTTTGGGAAGGAGGGCTCACCACAGCTGTCTTATTAAAGCTCTGGTTTACCTCCTCAGCCTTTTGTTCCTTTGTGTTGCATACCATCAAGTATGCTGCCTCCAACTGCTCTCTCCCTTATATTAAAGCCTAAGAGAATAACTTTCAGTATTTATAATTACAAAAGCCATTGCTTCAACCCAAGAAGGATTCCGCTTTTAACTTTGCCACGTCACACAGAGCATTTGCATGGCTGTATTCAGACTTCTCCAACTTCCACACCTGAGAAAGCTCTTCCATGTCCATTTTAATGCTGGATTCTGACCAAGATGGTTGAGCTGAAGAAATTCTCCCTCTGAGAAGGGCTTTGTAGATTACTAACACTTTTTACTCTGGTTAACTACGAGACATTGAATACAGAGACATGGAGGCTCTGAAATTTACTTATCAAGTTAAGATTAGTGAAAGACTTTATAGTTCTTCAATCCCAAGGAGGCCAATATGCTTTTACAAATAACTCAGACTGGCACAGGTCCTACAGGGAGCCTTTAAACCCATGTGTTCTAGCAAAGCGAGCAACTGTTCTCACTTAAATTGCTTCCTAAAAAGAAGTTTTGGAAGGGGTAAAAAGTTACTTTTTATTTTAGAAGTTCAGCCTATATCTGCAGTACTTGTAAGATACTAAATACAATAAATCTCATTGAATTTAGCTATCCTCAACAATATATTGTTAACAATTCATTATTTATCTGCAAGAAAGTATATGGTATTCCTCTTCCTTGTAGGATAAACTACGGCTCTCAATTCAGATTAACAATCTACCAAGAAGTGTCAAATATATGAAGACCAAGCAGCAGTCCAAACTCAACAGGTGTGTTGGGGAAAATGCATCTGTCTGAGGAAACAGAGCATCATGTCATTCCAGACCTGTCATTCCAGCATTTTTCAGGAACTGTACGCACACTTAAGTATCCCTTGAGGCACACCATGAGATACAGGATAACGGATGTACCATCTCAAACAGCAAATCCTACTGTGATTTTAATTGAATTACAGCAGCCATTTTATTTTTTGCAGAGCCTCTAGACTCTATATTGCTTGCTTGCTTCCAGTGATTCAGCAGTTTATTTCTCAATACAATAATCCCTCCATAAGACAGTTTCTCATTCCTTTTAAGTAGTGCTCCTGACAGCAGCTACCTATATCTTTGTTATTTAAGGCTCTCCCTTTTTTATTAAATAGAAGCAGTTTATCTCAGACATACTTTTGCTTTCAGACTCTACCACTTTAACATCCATGAGAACGCTCCATCTTTTAGCGGTGCAGGAATTGTCCTCACAATACACTGTTCCTTTACACTTTTAAGCTCACCTGATGACACTGATGCAGAAATTAAAAAAGGAGACAGAAGAAAGGAAACCTGAAGCCCAGAGGATAAGAAGCAGTGACACCCGCCTGTAAACATAAGTCAGCTGTGAAATGTTCCTCACAATGTCTGGAAAATACGTATTTACTTTGCTATTTACAGGGGACTCCAATAAAACTGCCAACTAGCTATTTTAGTTGCTAACCTAAAGGCTGCAGAAAGTTCGGGGCGGGGAGGGAAGGCAAAATAGGCAAAAGAACTGCCAGAACCTGCCTCTGCCAGAGCAGGCAGTTAGGAAGTGTCAGCAACTCCATCATTCAATAACGCCTTTGAATCAAGGCTGATGCATCTTGACCTAGCTATTTAAGAAATGGCTTAAAATTTACTCAGTTTAGTGATTCTTTATTGTAATAACAAACAGTTTAAAAATACCATAATTGCTTTTGACCATAATCATCCAACAGTCATTAGCTATTTATCTCAAAAACTTAATCCTCAAAGGGTGACCCTCATGTCCAAAATATGCTCTCAGTCATGAAGAATGATTGATGAATTATTCCAAGCTAGTCCACAGAACCACATTTAGTGGCATTTTATCATCAAAGTTACTTTCCCCTTAATCAAAGGCTAATGCAACATGAAATCCTTAAATATGGGCTGCACCATAAGATAAAGTTAGCAACCTTGAAAGGGCTGCAAAATAGCAATTTGCACACACAAACACAAGATTTAGAACTACCATCATAACCTGCATCATCAATCACAAGCAACAGTGGCTTTAACGGGCCTATTCTCAGAGTATATTAAGCTACATGACATCTTAACCTTCTTGTAAGGCCACGATAATCTCTTCACAATATCAAACAAGTGTAGAAGGGCAGATTTGCTTCACGCAGAAATATTCTTTGCATCAGATTTCATAAATAATGGTATTGCTGCCTTATCAGACATTCATTGGTGTTATTTTCACCCTCATATACCCGCTCAGGGAACACTGACTACAAATACCATCACACACACACTCTGAAAGACAATACACTCTGAAAGGTTTGCACAACTGTAAGAGAAAGTTCTCACTGAAATGATGCACATCTCTTTGGGCAACAGCTCATCTTCAAAAACCTGATTGCAAGGGAGAGATCGGGGCAGTTGCCTGTGACTTTTGACATAACTTTATAAAAAATTTTGTTCTTAAATCTGATTGGTGCTTTTGTATTCACCATGTTCTTATGAAGAAAAGTCATGAGTACTCCAGCCTAAGTATTAGTTACACATGAAAAAAGAAGAATCTCAAGCAAAATGCTGCCCCTGCAATAATTAACTATAACCCAAGTTATATGTATCAGAAAGTTGTGATTTCATTCTGCTGTAAAATTAGCAAACTATCTCTGAGGTGCAACTTCAAGGAGAGCAGAGACTGCTCATCTTTTAAAAGCTACCACTAAATCCACTGTAAAATGGCAATTTTGCTAATTCAGTTTTTCAAAATACTTAAAAACAAATAATCCAGTTTTAATTGTTCATGCTTTCCATGCAGAGAAGAGCAGTGGTGACATGAGAAACCCAACTAATATGAGAGAAAGAAGCGTCTAAGGAAAGGGCTAGCAGAGGCACAGAAGGTGCGGAGAAGGAACTGGGATGGAAGGAAGCCAGGAGATAATGGAGGAGAGGACATAGCAGATCTTCAGAGAAGCAGGGAAAGATTAAGGACATGATGGTAGACATGCTGGCAACAAGGAGACTAGGAAGGAGGACAGTTATTTTCTATGGTTCTTGAGAAGCAAAGGGATGCCTGGAGATCACAATCAACTCCTGTCTTTGAAGAAATGATCTAAAAATTACATGCAGTAAGCCTACATCCAAGTAATCCTCTTACACACTGACCCACAGCACTTCTAGCTGAGCCAGTTTCCACCTGGAACGAGTAGCAATTCTCTAGGTTCAAGTAGCCAACAGCTACAAGACACAAACATTCACACACCAAGCAAATGGGAAGCTACCACTTTGGGGATGGATGCCAGCGGAGGAAGAAAGACCCCACAGTTTCAAACCATGCCATAATTAACTGCTGTTCAGACTAGAAGCAGAAAGCATATTTATTATAATTGCCTTTCCTAGAGCTTTTACCCAGCACATTCAGTATTCCTATGCAGGCAAGGACATTTCTCCAGTGCAACTGTACACTGTGTCTGCTGGTAATATTTCTAATTAAAATTACACTGTAAGCCTGCTTGCTGAATACAATGCACAGATGCTACAAGCTTTCCAAGATCACTTAGCCTGTAGCTGTTTTAATTAGCTTGACAGGTAATAAAGTAGAATTTTATAATTATACTATTACAATGCACAAATGTTTCCTTTCAAATCTGTACTTACTGAGTCACTTAGGTAAACAACAGCCAGTTTTGGTTCACCAGACCAGAAGAAAACCCCAAACTTGGCTTCCTCTATGCCTTGCTTATGGCTTAGCCAGGACCACATGCTGCTTAGGAGTGTGGGTTTGAAAATCCTTCCATTCCTTAGAGATGAGACGTGCATAAATCCTGAGTTTGCTGTCCCCATAAGTGTACTTTTATCAAGCATAACAGCATGTGTAAGCCCTTGCTTTCCTAAAAAAAGCATGGTGTGCTTAGCTCTTTGACAGCACAATGCTGGATCTCAAGGCGTGCTGCTAGGCAAGAGCCCCATCAGCAAGGGGCAGATTTTAGACACACAAAGTTTGTATAAGTTCTCTGTGGAGGACATCTCAGAGGCTTAGATCAGATTGCTATTCTGATGCCCTTTCCCATACACCACAAGAACACAATTCTGGCTTGTGGTCCCGTTAGCAGACCTAAATGTTGCACATCACATCATTGAACTTTTAAGCACTCATATTCGCTAAGTACTTATCCACACTTCGCTTTTTTTAAATACCACTTCACTACAAATGCCACACTGGTTATATCACAGAATTGAGGCATTTAACACAAATTCCGATCACATTCTTGCTAATGAAAGTGTTTACCAAATAGTTATGTTGTTCTGTAAACAGAATGCAATTTCCATTCTTCTGTCTATAGTGGTGTCAGCATTTGCAAGCCATTACCAGTATGCATATAGCTGTCTACTCCAGTCATTCACACTTGCTATCAAACTGGCATTTAAGGATTTGGAATGCAGAACACAAGTCTGCAGCCTAAAAATAATATCCTGAGATTTGATCCTGCACTTCTTATTCAGGCTCAATTAATCAAGGTTGCCTAACTCTTCAGAAGTACTTTTTATCAACAGATTGAAAACACTTTCCAAATGAAATGGGTATCAGTATCTCCTTTTTACTATGGGGAACCTGAAAACAAGATTTCACCTGAGAAAGGTCTCTGAGGCTAATTTAGGAGTACTGTCCAAAGGGATGAGGAGTCCATTATTCAAAGTTATCTTTTATATTAAGAAATAAGCTTTTCCTTTCAGACACTAGAAAGTGATATATCACAAAATTTATCATACTGTCTTTGAAAACCTCACACAAAGATAGCTTTGCAAATTTCAGAACATCCAGGCTGAATAAGAATAGCTTACTTGATCTACAGCAGTAATTCAGTTTTCATTGTGAACACCACCCAGGACTAAGGAGAAACTTCTGAACTACTCTGAAGAACTAGAACTTCAGTATTTTGATCACAAGGCATCGGTAACCCCTCTGAACAGATATGGCAATAGTATCTAAAACTAAGAGGGAAGACCACATTTATTTTTTAAATATTTCATTGTAAACTCTGAAAGGGTTTTGTTCTCCTTTGAAGGTAACATAATTCATACTTAAAAGCATGTTGTTCTTTGATAGCAATTTTATCCATGGAGATTGGATACATGTAAGTCAAGCTTGGTGGGACAGTTTTGGGACAGGGGAAAACCAACACAGTAGGGATGCAGAGGAGCGCACAGCCAGAAAAGACACAGCCTTCTGTTCTTGACTGGACCAGAACTGGACACGCCAAAGAGCAAATTATTTCACACTTAAGTGTTTCATACTTGATGTTGTTCCAGGAAAACAACAAAAAAAAACCCCACAAGATAATTTCAGGATATATAGGACAAAACCCACCTCTCAACTAACAATACTGATTCCTTTGGACATTGAAGCTGAGATGCCATCAAAAAAATTTGAGCTTCAGAAGCACAACAGGTTTGCTTGGCTAATTCAACTACCAAGTCAATCACTCAATGATTAATTGAACACCAATTTTGAAAGCCTCTTGACAAGAAAAATAAGAGCCTAACCAGAAAAACAACCCCCTATTGATAGCAAGGTCAATATCCTTTTGTGAAAGGTTTTCTTTAAATTATATACATTCTTTTAAAACAATGGTACATTACAAAAATAGTTTTCTGAATTCAAGCTGTTCCAGGTTTTCTATAAACCTTCCAATGTAGAACTTAAATGCAACTTCTTGTATATTCTTTTTAAAAAAAGGTAAGCAAAACCCACTGTCAGTGTACTGAGAAACTAAGAGGCAGATTCTTTAATCGAGACATAAACAATGGAAAGAAGATTTTAACATTCAATGCAATGACATTAGAAAGAAATTAATATCACCAATAAGTCAAAATTAGTATTAAAGAATTGTTACCTTCTCCAGTGCATGATATGTAGACTTCAGTCAAATTTCCAATACCTGAAAGGAGAAATTCATATGGGAAGTCAGTTATACTGATATTTTAAGTCATTAAATTAATTCTTATGCACATTAGCTTATTTTGCAGAGAAATAGGCTGTCTTTAATTATTTGTGGTTTGTTATTTTCAAAGCACCACAACATAAAAGCAGTAAACGAGTCAGAATACTTTACAGGATTTTTCCACTGCTTGATGCATGGTTTCCCCCTCCTCTACTGAGGTCTCCCTCTCTAAGAACCCCCAGCCACAGCACACTGTTCACCAGTTCAACACTTTCTGTAGACCCTGCACGTTACACTGGAGTTCAGCCACTTCACCTGGCACTCCTTGAACCTTATTTTTTCAACTCTAACTTCACTAAGGGCTGAAACACTTTCAGCTGCTAAAGCCTCTGATGGTGAATCCCCATCTTCCTTCACTGCTCAAATGCTCTTGATCTCCCACAGCTGACATAAATTCCCAGCTTTCCCCTATCACTGCTAACTCATTGCAGCTGTGAGGTGACAACAAGCCAACCTAAATCCCAAAAAAGGAGGCTGCAGCACAGCCATTTCCCAAGGAGTTCCACTACAAACATTAGATCATCCAAACTACTCACTAATCAAATTTGGAAAGTAGAAAAACAATGAGAAACCTGTTCAACATCTGTTTTTAATCATATAGCTTCACATGTTCAGTAGCTGGCTATGGGACACACAAAATACCTACGGTAGATGCAGAAGATATGTTTATGAAACTAGAATTAGGCAAGCACCATAATGTAGCAAACATACTAAGAAATAAGCTTTTTTTGCACTATCAACACATCCCAGATAGGAGAGGCACAAAAAACGTCTGACATTTTGGCTTAAAGATAGAAAACAGATGACCAATGCTTAACTAAAAGGTTGTAGGTTGTACTATAACTCAAGATGAAGAAGTCACAACCACAGGACCCCCCTGCTTCTGTTCAAGTCTGTAATACAGTGGCTACTGAAGTCCCTGAGAATACAAAAGGCTTCTACATCACGTGCTCTTACCAGTTTTACTGTGGGAGATTGCATGCTAAGGAATTACATTACTGGCAGTCTACAAGCATATTATGGCTTCATTTAACAAATATGTACCGCTCACAAGCAATCAGCAACTTTTAGTAAGGACTTGGTACAACATTTCTCAGCCTGCACTTCAGAGTTACATTCACTAAGTGAAAGGAGTCCCAGACTGGCTCATCTGTAGCTGTGCACAGCCCTACTCGTCACCCAGATTTGCTGGAGGGAAGAGCTCCCTTCCAGCTCAAGAGACCTGATGGGCAACAGGTGGGATCCAGCACCAACACTGAGTACGGGCAAGCTCGTTGGTAGAGGAACAGGCTTCACGGAAGGCAGAGCCAGATGGAGCCCCTCTGAAGTGAGCACAGCGCTGGGTAGAGCGGATAAATATTTGACATTCGGAGCTACGCTAATTAGACATCAAGAAGAAATGAAGGGTTTCATACCAATCAAAATATTACTCTATTTACTGTAACTGTTCAACTTATTTCAGTCATAGAAAGTTTAGGAGAACAACTTGCACAAGTTAAGAAATGCTCCAACACCAACACTGCTACATATTTTTAGACACCTACAAATCCATCCCTTGCTACTGAAAACAAAGAAGAAAAAAAAACCTCCAGTTTTTTACTTGGAAAATTCTGATATTCTCTATACTTCCCTATCCATCTCTAAAGTATCCCTGAACTTGTGTGGGCAGATAGGGCAGAGAGCCAAAGCAGGAGAGAGGTTTCTTACAAAACACCTGCCACACAACCTTCAGAAGTGCATTTGGTTTGGGTTTTTGTGTTGTGGCTTTTTTTTTTAAATTCCTGTCATGCTTGTGTGCATAATTGAGCTAGGGTGGGTTTTTTTGGTACTCATGTGGGAGACTCTGGATCAAATCTTCATTTTTCTCTTCCCCCACAATCCCAGCAAACACACTTGCTACTAAGCCTATTAACTGCTTTCTTCTGCTGGAGCTGCTCACATCAGTTAAATATTCACTCAAGCAGGACATCTGATCTCCCCTATGCCCAATGAGTGCTTTGGCTAGTGAATAATTTTGTGGTAGAAGGAACAGGTGACTGGTTAAAAGCCATCTACATTACGATTTATGTCTGCTTAAAAGCTCAAAACAGCAGCATGTACCTACTCAAATCCTTCGGAAATTTCAGCTTCCAACAACAGAAACACTTTTGTGGACAATTTCTTAAAACACTTTGCATTGGCAGAGAGATATTGACTTAAACCAGGGAATAGGCAAATTCTGAATGTTTTACTTTCAGTACAGTATTTCATCCCACAGTAATTGCAAAAGGCTGAACATTGCTCTTCACAGTCATGTGTTTGAGGTGGTGATTAAAGTAATTGTACATTATCCTCACAAGCAGCACTGAACCTGGACTTCCAGGCTTGAAACTTAAAGCATTTAAATTACATTATCCCCAAACATTCAGCAGTGCCCAAGTAATTTTGCTAAATAATAAAAAACCTCCCATAGCCTGGAGGGTTTGGCCATAGCTTCCAATCAATTCAAACACACACCTTCATCCCAAGTGAAGAACAGACTGGAGCAGGTACCAAGGGGAACAAACAGTGCTCTCTCCCCTAGGTGACACTATGGAAGACAGCACTCTAAAAACTGAATTTAGCAGCTTCAGTATTTTCTGCATCCCTTGTCAACAGAAGGCTTTGAAAAAAACTTCAGAACACAGATATGAGGTTGTCTCCAAAGGAAAAGGCAACAACACTCTTTTAATGTGACTCCCCAGTTGCCACTCCAGTTGTTCTTGAAGCTATAACTTCCAAGAAACCTGAAAAGAAAACTCAGTTTAGTGCAATCCTCATTTCATGTAAAGGAACAGCACATACTTCAAGGAAAAAAAAAAATAATTTAAAGATAGAAAATAAAAATAGAGAGGCTCCACATCATTTCACAGAACTACTGTATAATTGCACTAAATTCTAGTTTTCAGGTGGAGGCAGTTCTTTGGGAGCTGGCAACAGGGAGCACTGATGAGAGGCTGAAGAACTGCTGATCTCTCGACTGCTGCCAGCAGAAATCCATACATTACACTCCAAGTTTATATTGACACACTGATGCAGACTGAGCTGAAAGAAGCTATCCCACAGAAAGCTGAGGTGCAATTCCCACCTGGAAGTTTATTAGCATAATATGCAAATACTGACATTCCTAATGCATCTTTCCTCAGAGTACTTCTATGAGATAAGAGTAAGGGTGATGGTATTTCTCTGTGGAAGGAAATCAAGCCTGGTCGATGTCAGGAACATTACTGATGCATCAGGCTCTGAATCCCCAAACCAAAATTTTCCCTCAGTCACTTCAAACATGCAACAACTCATTTGTTGACATTCTTTCTTCTTTTTACTGTCCCTGGTTCTATTCTGGGCTTAGGTTTATCAAATTAGCCTACTCTGGCACTGTTTTGTATTGCCTGACAAACCATAGACTAGTCTTGTCCTATGTTCCAAATTCACTGTTTTTAAGCAAGCTTAAATACGGATATGAGACTTTGCATCTCTCTGCTTCTCTCCAGTCTCAAATTAGGCACTTCAGAAGCCCTCAGACTGCAGATCTGTCTTTATCTAAAACCCCCTATGAACTGTTTTAAGAGCTTTCCCTGCTTCTGTTTTCTGATACAAACTTGAAATCCTTCCAACCTTTCACTTTCAATAAACACAATATTCACCTTACCTTATTGCTAAGAAATGCAAGAACCACATGTCTGCCAGCCTATGGTTAATAACTTAACCCAAGTTATTAAGTAATCAAGTGCATCTGAACCTGCTCTTGCTTATTTTCTTTTCCAGCAGTCTTACCAGCCTTCATGAGGAAAGATGTTCCCTGCAACTGCTCCTATTGCTGACCCTATTCCTGCTCCAGGAGGGCATTTCTCCAAACAAAGCCCATACCCACCCACCTTTGCCCCTTCTCAAAAACAAAGCCAGAGGACACTAACTGCAAAGCATCACCCAGTTCTACTGCCCATATCAACAGATAAACAGCAAGTGGTCCAGCAAAGGTGGTATCAAGCATCAGCTGTGTCATTTCCCTGCCAAGGCACACATCTTACACAACAGGAACCCACACTTTATTCAGCATCATCTACCAGCTGCAGCTGAGACATGGCGCAGCCCTTCCTCAGTAACATCTGAATCCTTGGCTTGCCTCCTGTTCATGAATTCAAACATTGTTATTAACACAATAGATTGATTATGGGAGCTAAACAGAAAAGACACAGTTTTCTGAAGCTGAAATATAAATCCAGTAAGCATTTGTCACAGAAGCATTTCCTGCGCATTTAAACATTGTTTAGTGAGTCAGCCAAAAGCGTTTTGCAAGCGTAATCTATCTCATGGAAGAAAAACTCAAAAAGCCTAATCACCACCATAGCTCTCCCAGGGTTTGACAGGTTTAGCTTCAAACTAAAATGATGTCAAAATAGAGATCCCATGTGGTTTATTATAACAAAGAAACTGAAAATTAAATATTTCAAATTGTTATCTTGAGGTAGCAAAATACCTTGGTCTCATCAAGTGGGGATGAGCATTACGCATTAATATTGGATTTTTAGCCTTTACAATGCCATTTGTTTGATGTCATTTGCTTCACAAACGAAAAGAACGTTGATCTGCATGACTGCATATTGATAATAAAACAATCTTTAGACACCAGAATTCTTTGGAGAGATTGTCAAAGAAATCTCAAAGTGATTCACCAGCTGGTTCATAAATTGAGCCTGTAAGCTACATTGTAACCTTTAAAATTGTCTTCTATTACTTAAAATGCTCCATCAGAATAGGCTCAGAACAACTGCTTACTGACTTACAGAGAAGAGTCACCTGTTTGAAAGAGATGTTCTTTCAAAGCTATTTTCCCACAGAGATACAGGTGAAGAGCCCATGTATCAGGAAAGAGCCCAGAATAACTACGGGAGACTGCATTCTGAGAGAATGATGTGTTCATCACCTTTCTACTTTAAATTGCAAAGTAATGAAATGCATTAAAATTGTTTTATATTGTCTGTGAGTGATACTCTAGTCTCTCCAAACTGCTGATTAAGAGATCCTTTGCTCATTTGCATATAGCGCATCAACCCAGCCACTTACCAAAGGTTATTTTAACTGAACACACCAGGCTTTGGTGACACAAAGGGAAAATTCACTTCAGATACAGTCAGGGTTTTTGCATGTGTTTCTTCATTACCAAGATATAACAACATCTTTGCAGTCCACTACAGCTTGCTTTCCAAGCAACAGAAGGGGATGGGTTGTACCAGCTCCTCACTAAAAAGACAAACACATTTTATTCAACATTACTGTAAACTGCAGGTTTATAATCTTCTTAATTTTTAATGAGATGTCAAGAGCACATGTAGTAACTCTAATGATGTACAAGACCCAAGTTTAACTCCTTCTCCCCAGGAAACAGAGATTGTGGGAGCTCTCCAAACCATCACAAGCCCATGACCCACTCTGCTTGCTGGTGACTCTGCAAAGAGTCCACCACAGCTTTACAAAAGTGTATTTCTGCACTTTCTTTTCAAGCTTCTAGTTGGCCCAAAGCCTGCCTCAGCTGAAGGACACGGTGCAAAGGATATTGTTCAATGTCACATCTGAGTGATTCTTTGCATGAAAGAGCAAGCAGAAGTTAACAGGCTATACCTACCAGGGAAGGGAGGGGACCATTAGTTCCCCTTCATTTCTTGTTCCTATCACTCTGTTATATTAAATCTTTTCTTACTGGGATTGAAGTGCCAGAAGCAAAAATTATAACTGATCAGAAATATCTCTAATCACTTGTATCCAATTACAAAATACCAAACAAGAAAGGTCAGCGATTAAAAAAAAAAACAACCAGGCACTGAGTAATTAATGTCTACACAACTTGTAATAATCAGCAACCTTGATGTTTAATTTCGTATGTTTTGCCATCCAGTTTTTATTTGAGGCGACAATTTAGTGCTTATTTGCAAGCTAAGGTATGTATTCACATAGTCCCCTGATTGCTGTAAATGAAGGCCTTAAATATTTATTGCTAGTAAGACATTTTAAACTTTTAGCAAGATTATCTTCTAATACTCAGCAGTGTGAGATTTTTATGACCTTATGTGTTGACGAATAATCTTCTGCAACACGATAAAATGGATCTACGCCCACAGTCTATCCCTGCTAGAGCTACAGCTCCATCACCATTAAATTGTTTGTTTTTCTTCTTTTTAATTTGTTCCTTGTCCTTGCAAGCCAGAAGACATTTCAGATCGCCCACATACTCCCTCAACACCATGTTCTCCAAAAAACAAGGTCTTTTGCTTTCTAAGTTGGTTACTTATAAAAATTGCGAAGTTACATAACTAGGTCACACAGTGCACAGATACATGAAGTCTGCAGAAGGGTTTTGAATTTAAACATGTCCACACCAACTACAAAACATACGCTTCCCTTTGCTTATCCCCATTCTTTTACATAAAAAAGCAACAGTATGAGTAAGATAGTTGACTTTCTAGTGCTGTATTCAACCAACATGGAACAAGGTTAGATGAACAGAAGACATGACAGTGACACTACCAAAAAAATAATCAAGCCTGCAACACTGGGTGAGAAAGTCCCTGTGGACCCTGCAGGTTGCTACCACAAACATGTGCTGTGGGGTGTTTGGTGTAGGAAACACACAGCCAGGGTGAGCCTGCTCATCACCAGGGTGCCTCAACACAACAAGCAGTAGTTTTTTGGTTTGTTTTTTTATTTTATTTTATTTTTAAAACCTTTGCTCTCTGAAGTCTCAGGGAACAAAGGGGTGGACTTGAAGTTCCAACAGCCCATGCACTGCTTTATATCCATTTATTAATGCTCTGAAAATCAGCAGATGCATATTAACATGCTGCTCCTGCTCTTGGAGGCTCACTGGTAGCCCAGGATGAAGCTAGGAGAGCAAACCTCTTACTTGAAGAGCAGCATTCAGTGGAAAGGCAGTGGATATCCTCTACTTTTACTGCCTAGACAAAAACCTCTTGCTTTAAAAATGCTGAATTGTAACTAAACAAAACTGTTGCATAATCAATCTTTACGACAATCAATTTAGCAAGTCCTGGATGCCACTAGGGAAAGCCAGCAGCAATACCCACAAAAGCCACCTTGACCTTAACAGCCAGCTAAAAAGGTGTTTATGTACAATATCTGAAGAATAAGAAACTGATACATGAACTGCCAATAGCTTGCAGTCAATATTCAGCAGAGAACTATCCAAACTTTTTTTTTTTTTACCTAATTCAGTCTGCTCTAAGCAGCACACAGCAAGAAAAGCAAGTGTAATAAAACTGATAGTGTACACAGCAACAGCAGAAGCCTCACAAAAACTTCCCAAGTGCAGAAGAATGTCATTAGTGACCGGGGTACAGTAAATCTCACATCCCAGGAAACAGCACTCTGGATTTCTGGTTCGGGGCAATTCCATCATGAATCAAAAACCTATGTTATGAAATTACATCTCAGAGGTTTCTTCCAAAGGATTCATAAAATATCTTAGAATAATGAAGAACTGGTAACAAAAAGCACTCTTAGTTTTCCGAGATAAGTTCCTTTAACTTATCAGTTTATAGATTAAGCTAATTGATACATCCAAAAATCTCAGTATTTAGTAGCAGCAGACAGCAAATGAGTACAAGCTAAAAAACCTAAAAGCAGGAACAAAACCAGAAAGGCTGGTGAAAGTAACAGAGCAAAAACTTGATCTAAATAAACCGGAGTGTGCCACACAAGTGGCAAAGATGAGACTGTCCACCATCCGTGACAACTGAAAGCCGTACGTGAAGACTAGAGTCCAGAAAATCCATTTATTTGGTTTAGTGCCATCTACTTAATGCACAAGTACAAATAAAACTAGGCAAGTCCTGAACAGTAAAACTGAAATACTTTGAAGCAAGAGATTTAAATGAAGGCCACATACATGTATCACCGACAACAAGTACACATTCTAAATACTAACTGTAAAATCAGAGAAGCTTAATGTACAGTAGCAAATTGCTTCCTTCAGATTTCAATTAATTTTGTAACCAGTTTTCCTAAATCTACACAGAAACACTAACAGACCACGAGTATTTCTCCTTCAGCAGGCACGCTACCTCTTTCTCGTCCCCTTTAACTTCCCAATTCTGCAGCAACACCCTGCAAAAGAACTAGGAAATATTTTATCAATTTATTCTCTCAGAATCACTAGGTTATGACTAGGGAAAGAAAAAAAATCTGTTGCAATGTAATCTATCCACATTCAGAAGCACGGAAAGCTATTAGTCTGCGTCCTAGTGATACCAAGCCCTTTTCATACAAACAGTAGAATAAGCTAAGCTACCCAGCCTTGACATCTGTCAAAACAGAACAGGTCTCAAGTAGTAATTTATATGGGTAGCTTTTTTCCTCCTCTCCTTCCAGTAGTTCAATTATTGCAGCAGCATCATGAATAAGTGGCATTATTTTCAGGGAAAATTAGAGAAACAGAAAAGGAAATATAATAAGCATAGGATTTGCCAAAATCCCTTCTTTTTTTTTTTTTTTTTTTTTTTAATATATCTATAAATTACTCTTCTTCCCTTCATTGTATTCTGCGGCTGCAAACATATCAGTTCAACAATTTTCCCCCATTTCAGATTCATCAATTTTGCCATGATGTCCTCTCCATTATTAAGTCCTATTCATCCTAATCACGCAATTAGTTTGACTATGTTAATAGATGTACAGGATGCCGAAAAAAAACCAACCATGCAGCTCTTCGTCCTTACACCTACATCCTGAGTAATCTAAAAGTATTAATGAATTTAGCTGTAAAAATTAGTAAGTCAGCACTAGGTTGTGTCACTGCTGACCTAGTGGAGCACAGTCATGCCTTCAGGCTGTTTTTACACGCAGATAATTTGTGTTATCATAAGAAGCAGGCCAGGTTTGTTTACACAGTCAGTGGTCCACATAGCATCAGCCAAGCACAGCATTACCTTCCATGGGTACTAAAGCCAGTGCAGATGCAAAGACAGCTGAAAAGTTCTTCGATCATTTTGGTAGCTACTGTTTTGAACAACAGCGAATATAAAGCCCAGTATATTTCAATTCTTGGCTGCTCAGTTCTTTTCTGTTCTTAGTAAGAGGCACTCCTGCCTTGATCCTTTGGCACCTGACACTAAAACTCAAGCGTGAAGTCTGCAGAAGGGTTTTGAAGTTAAACATGTCCACAACAACCAGAAAATATACGGCTTATACTTGAGTAAAAAGAGCACATTAATAGTGACATGCTTTCCAAAGGCTAATACTCCCAGCAGCTTCATTTTGATGAGGTGAGAGTCTCTTAAGCTGATGCAGCCCACAGGGTAAAGGAAGGAGATCAAAGGAAAGGAGTAGGGCTGGAAGCTACAGAGGGACCTGCTCAAGGATCACCAATAACCCCCCAAGAGCGGGCAAAATCCTCTTCACAAAGGTCAAAACTGGAATTTGGCAACCATGAATCCCACAAACCAGGGTAAGAGACTCTGCCAACCACACTGCATTTTCAGCTGCATAGGCAGAACACCTAGAAGAGCAAACCTGATTCCTGAGCACAGCAAAACATCGCTAGATCGCATTTTGATCCCACTGATATTCAGGGGATCTGAGCTGGCTGCAGGAGAGTTACATTACAGTGCTGTCGATACAGACAAAGCATCCAGGACCTCAAACAGAGGAAACCTGCTTCTAAATGGAAACAGCCAAACGTCAAAAATCCTTATGATTTTGGGAGGGGAGGCAATACAAACTTGCAACTTCTTTCTCATGAAGAAATAGGAGGAAGCTTTGACCCCCTGAGTGGAACCACCACTGCAGTATGGCTGGTGTTAACAGCAAGTGCCAACGCTCACATGTGGCCAAGACACCAAGATGGATGAGCAGACCTCAAGAGAGATAAAAACCAGAAGCTTTGGGTGGTTATTGTCTAAACCTGCACACAGATTTTCCATTTCATCAATACGTAGCTTGAAATCTTTTGAGTTACAGTGCCTTTTCCCAGCTTGCACCCTGCAGCCCAGTGCAGCGGTGGTACAGGAGGCAGCAACAGCATCCTGGGCTCCTGGATGCCACCCAGCCAGCCTGGCTCCTGGCAGCATATGCTTGGGAAGCCTGAGCAGTTTGGAGCAGGATTTGATCCCCTCCCAGCAGCTCCACTTCCTTAACTGCAGCCTCCACGGCAAAATAGGCAGTTGGTTAATTACATTGTTCTGTGGAACATTTATTATTAGTAAAACAGATTTGTTGTGGCTGCTGGGCCACAACTGGTGATGTGAAAATATGTTTTGAAAGCCAGAAGGAGAGTACCAACTTTCCCATAATATGGAAAAATCTGAAAATAAGAAAAGGTGTTCATAGTATCTAATATAAAACGTTATGTTCAAGGTATACAAAGAAACTATAACATTATCTACATACGCATTGAAGTAAATATGCTTCTTCATTAAAATAGGGGCTCCGTAAGACTTTATAAATATATTTCATATCATCTCACAGAGAAGTTATAAATATATTGTGTATATCTATTTATATATATCCCACATGAAACATGCTGAGAAATTTAGCTCTATCAAGACAAGCACTCATGCACTTGAAACTTTCAGAAATTAACGTTTTAACAAAACTGAAGTTTTATTCCTTTGTGCATCCATTACAGTTATCCTTTATATAATGTATTTAATTAAAGCTTCGGGTCAAGTGCAGCTTAGAGGTAAAGAAACAAGTAACAAAACAGTTTTGCTACATCTACACAAATCAGACTGGCTTTCTGTCTGGAGTCTCTATTATTACTGAAAAAAAGTTGGCTAGCAAGCATTTGAAAGAAAGCAAGGCAGCTCCAAATTTTTCTACAAATGTCTTAACTATGGACTTTTTGTAGAAGTTCTGATTTCATCAAGGATATTTTTTTTTTTTTTTTTTTTTTTAAGGAAAAACTATAGCAAAATTATTTTTTCAGGAAAAAGAAAAGGCTTAAGTATTCAGGAAGTAAGCCCATTTTTCTAGGTTCTGGTTTTCTAGCCAGTTCCACTAAAAATGCACTTAATTTAAAATTCACATCCATGTCAAAATCAATCCTATCTCTTACTTGTAATTCTGCTTGAATCTACTGCTCAAAGGTGGCATGTAACATTAGGGATCTTGCTACAATCCAGCTAGAATCAAGTGCAGCAAACACATTTCCCCTCCTCTCTCCTCTTGAAAGAGTTAAATCCAGTATCGCCATCGTCAAAGTCATTATTCTATCAATACACTGAATAATTTAGTAGGCAGCTGTTTGACTTGACATTTTTATACAGGTCATAAACTCACTAATACACTGAAACCTATGCCTTAACTAGTATTTCCATGGGGTAAGGCTGCTCAGGGACTAAGCCACATATATGCTGCTTGCAATTATACACCACGGGACTGCCCAAGTTTCACCTGGCTTTCTAGCTATTTTATGCATATTTTGATAAGCAAACCCCATTCCCCCCCTACAGAAGTCAAACATTGCTATTCACACATTTGTATATGAACACCGATAACATGAACTGTATATATCTGTACAACATTAAGGATATTACTTAATCCTCAAAGGCTAAGCAGCTTATGATTAGCATTAGGCTATCTCAAAAGCAGAAGTGAGGGGCGTCAGGGGTTTCTTTTGGGCAACAACTCCTGGCTATTGGTGCCCAGAGCTTTGAGCAACTGTTCAAGTCACAAGGGTTTGTGGCCAAGTACCTAAACGAAGATGCTATTTAAGAGAGATGTGGGGAAAGAAAACAATTATGTATCAGCTTATGGATGGAAATATAAACATATGTAATAGAATAAAAAGGAAAGAACAAGTAAATGCAAGGGAAAGGAGAGCCAGGAACAACACAACACAGAAATCACCATTGCAAAAGCTCCAGTGAAAAACATGGTAAAGCTACGGTGCATAGAGTAAATCCTCTTTATATACTACTACAGCTCAGCAACGGAAAATATTCATCTGATAGCACTTTTCTATAGTTTGAACAGGAGTTAACTAACATATCCTCTAAGGTTTTGATCAGCTTTAGACCTCAGTTGACCACTATATGCTGCGTATGCCTTGCAATCCAAACACGCAAATAAATATCAAGTACACTCTTAAAGTAGACCCCAATGAGTCAGTGAGAGCCCAACTCCTACATGTTTCTGAATACAAATTAATCCTATTAATCCTTATTTACATCCATGAGAAAACCAGCAGATAGAGACCACCTTCCAGAGGTCAAGAGCAGGCAAAATGTTTCACAGGAGTCTCATTAGCTACAAAGTTTCTCTGACTGACATAATAGTAACTACTACTACCAACACACCTGGAGACCTCTCAGCACCTTATGTTTGTTAATTCTTCTATCAGGACTTATGTTTCTTATATATAAATGAATATGGCTTGTCTGCAGGACACGAAGCAGCAAATCAGTAATTAACTCCAGGTACATGCTCACATCTTCTGGAAGCCAAAGTATTATCTGCATAAGAACATTAGTTTTGCCAAGGGAGCTGTGTAGGAGATACCAGGGTAAAGAAAATAAAGCTCTGAGGAACAGAGCTGAACAGAGCTCAGCAGAGGCACAAATAAACATAGAGCCTAACCCTGCTTTTTGACCAGAGCAATCTACCCAATCCTGTGCTTAATCCTTAGAAAGACAGATGCTACCTTCAAGCAAAAGTCTTATTCCACCATCTTCTACAATTCCCAAATGCCTTTTGACAGCACAAGTCTTCCCTGAGCAGGGCAACAGGACCTACAGAACTGCCCCAAGAGCCCTCTGGCAACTCACCAGGGCCAGGTCCTGGGGAACCCCTTCTGCTCTGCTCCCTGGTGCAGAGCCAGACTGCACTCCCCCAGGCAGGACCTCATGCTCTCCTCCAGCCACCTTCCCTACGAAAAGCCCCTGCAGAGCTCTGTCTCCTCCTGCCTGCTCCAGGTGTTCTTCTACCCTCCCAGCTGCGCCCAGTTGGGCATGGGGAGGCAGGGCCATGGGCAGACCTGCTCTGCAGACAAGGGCTGGCCGGCAGCCCTGCCGAATAGGTACATGGTGGGTTATCATTAACACGCATTATTCCTTCCACAGGACCTGTGTGAAAATGTTGGGATGGGGAAATGCTAAATGAGGAAGAAGACTGAGTTGAAACGTGGCTTTGATGCCACCTACCATTCACTGAGGCAGGAGAGAAGCATCTCTCAGAGGTTCTCCATCAGTCCCAGCAATGAGATGATTGGTATGGCATAACATTTCTGGACAATATGAATCTGACAGTGGCATGGCTGGGAGCTATTTTGTTAAATGCAGAAGCAGCAATGAGAAGTGAAAAGATACTCTCCCTCAAGCAGACATAAAATCTTTTACTAAACTCAGGGGTCTAACCAGCGAAGCAAAGAAAAAACCCTTCATTACCAAGGCACCCAGCAGCTCCCGCCCAAGAGGAGACACAGACTATCCCACAAGATAATACTGTCCTTCGTGCCACTCAAAGCTGTTCTGTGAATCCCAAATCTTCAGATTACAGAAACACAAATGCTAATGAACTGGCCTTGAGCAAGCAGCAGCATGGGGCATCTCCCTTCTCCATCAAAACCCTTCCCAGCAGACAGCTTGCAGCACGCTTAACGAAGCAAAGACTTTTCCCAGAGCTGTTATAAACCCAAGGTCTGCTTTCTGCTACATGTTGGGGGACAAAAGCCCCTAACTGGATCTCAGAGATCCTCTGTTATGGTAATGCTCAGAAAACACTGTATTTCTTTTAAAAGGACAAGTGCTGTAGGCTGGAGGATGGGATGGCAAGAAACAGGCTGTGACTGTAACATCTGGTATCAGAGTGACTCTAAGTGGGGTGATGGAGGACTGAGGGAGTGAGGAGAGCAGCAAGGGGAATAAAATTACCATTTCTAGTACTGGACATGAAAGCCACCATTGCCCTTGATGGCATTCATAAAGTATACCCTTAGTAGGTATTACTGTAATAGGGTAATATTTTTTGTTAGAGCTGCTACATGGAAAGCATTCATCCATGCCAAGAACGGAGGTCACTGTCTCACTGCTTCCTCACGGGCTGCACTGGGATTTCTACTCAAGAGACCCAGCTTTCACTCTTATTACAAATTCTCTTTTTAAGGAGAAGGAGCAGGTTAGTACTAGGAAACAGATAAAATATTTAAAAATGGAAAATGAACACAGGCCAAAAGCAAAATGCAATTCTGCATGCCTAAGCCTGTGGAAAGCTAACCTAAGCCATCCAAAGGAGACCCAACTTTGTCTAGACAACAGCAGTTTTGGCCATGGAAACTGTTAGATGCATTGAAAAGGAAGAAAAGTGAAAAGATTTGCTCTCCACTGCAATTAATTTAACTACATATAAATACATCACTTTCTTTACAAGGTATAAATAACTATACGCAATTACATGCTAATTACTTACAATTAAATTGCAGTGTAAATACAGCAATGCACAAAGATAATCAGATGGTTACTTGTACAATGTAAATTAATTGATAACAGGAGATTTACAATTGCAAATTACAGCGATTACATTTTGAATCCTCTGTTAGATGTTAGGTGTTACACACAGTTAATCACTGAGCTTTTTTTGCCCCCCAAGAGGGTAACATTATGCATTATTCGGGGCAGCGGGTACCCGACTCTGGGGTGACAGAGGGAGGAAGTAGGTGACAATTTTCTGAGTCAGCAGACATACCCTTTGCTGTTATTTCCAACATAATTATCCCACATAATTTCCATCACTATCTGTTATCTAAAACATTCTCCATGCTGCTAGCAATAGGATACTTAGTTCTGATTAGCTTTGGAGAGAGAAATTTCTATAACCTTATCTTTCACTTGCATTTCTGATTCCCTCTCCTCTTAGCTCCATCCGGCACTCAATTTAGATTCACTTGTGTGGCCGTCTACAGCTATAAACATAAATTGTCTGCAATTTTACGCCTTCAAAATCCCAGGATTTTTTCATTATTTCACCAACATGCAGAAGGCAAATCTACCATCTATTCATAAAATAACAGCAGTGGGTGGTTTTGCTGCTTACTGGAATGTGTTTGTCCTTTTCTTAAAGGTTGTGCGTGCCTCTGTGTGTGTATTTGTGTTATTTCAGAGCGTCTGCCTGTTGTCCCTGGTTCCTGCTAGAAAAAGGATGTCTGCAGTAGCCGTTTGTTGATTTTCTATTGACTTCTGTTTGAGGCTGAAGGTGTTTCTCATTATTTTCTTATAATACAGTGAGGATACCAATTTAGCTACATTGACCTTGTAATGATGTTTATTTCTTCTTGTATTAGTGCCTGTGTTGAACACAGGTTTTATTACTCATTCTGTGTCTGTGTTTTGCTGATTTGGGATTATGTGAAGCAGCTAGTAGGCTTGGTGCACCAGCCTGCATGTGGTCAGTAATCTTGAATCAAATCTTGATTTTAGCCCTGCTATAACTTCCAGGACATCCAGGATTTTGAGACGCAGTTCAGTTGATGGGACAGTTTTGCTTAAATGCACCTGACCTAAAAGTCAGAACTCCAAGAGGTAATGTAACATTTAATCAGTGTCAAATTAGGCAGTTATGTGGCAATACCGTGTAGGAAAAGAACAGTAACCTGCTCTTTGGTATAAGCACTCAGAACATCATGGCCAACCTCAACTCTTTAAAGTAACTTTCAACATAAATCTGCAAGAGTTGAGATTTTTTGCCTTCTGGTTTATGACCCTTTCTTTTTCATTTTATAATTAAACTTTTCAAACTTCATCTGGCAAATAGCAAGAAACGTATTTCAAGTGGAAGAGGAAAGTACACCATGCTGTGCCAACAGAAATAATGAATTCCTCCTAGGGTTGTTAAGGCACGTACTGATTAAAACTACAACTGCACATTGCAAAAAGAGGACAGTTTGGTAGTCTAAATGGCTGAATTTTTATTATTTCCTCAATAAAGATAAAAATGGCGCCAGAAGGATTATTACAAACTGAGATCTCAATTCTCTCTGAATGAGGTTTTTGCACCCCACAATGACATACGTAAACTTCACATATTTGAGCCATGAATAGATCCAATGGAAAGTGCATAAACACTGGACAATCTGGACGAATCTCTTGCTTAAGCAGCATTGAATGCATCTATAAATGAGATCTTTAGGATTTTTAGGGTGTTCAGAGATAGTGAATTTCAAGTAGAATGGTAATTTTCTATTTTTTCCCTGCTGGTAGTCACGAAGATGCAGAATTATTGCAGGCTCAGATAACATGCCATTTTGTTATGAGAAAAGTTGTTATTTTCAAATGATAAATGTGTAACTCTTGTTTTAGTAATTTATAAATCCAAACCAAATGCTCCAATAGCTTTGAAAACACTTTGTAGCATGTGAACATTTTTGCCCTGTAACATAGCTTTTACACCATATCCTTCCAAGCTGGAGCCTGGCATGTCTTGGCGCTACAGATAAGAACTGAACTAAGATCAAATGCAGAAGTCTACAAAACAGCGGAGGGAGGGAGCAGGGGGCTCGTGTGTCTTGCTCTCCACAGATGTCTGCAGCAAGCAAGACGCCCGTCAGCATGCAGTGAGATCTTCCAGTGTTCATGACCACAGCAGAGGAAAAAGTTGAGAAGAAACCCATTGTGAACAGCACATCAGGTCATTTGAGCTTTTTTTTGCTTAATATGTAAAGGAAAGGCTCAGAAGCAAAGTGTGCTTCTGGTTTCGTTTCCTTGAAGGATCGGGTAGAAGACCAAGGCGTAGTGGTCCAGATTACAAGTGCTTTACTTCTGCAGTTTGGTTAGTAGCTAGGTAGAAACCTGAATGCCTAAGACAGGACAATTCAACTGGAAATCCCTATTAAATTTTTTGCTTACAAAATAAGAAATTATCAGCTCTATGATCTGTAGGTCACACAGCTAGCTAGGCCGTGTAACCTGCAGGTTAAACATGCATGATTACATATGGCTTGTTAGAAGTATGACTGAAGTAATTGATGGAAAAATCATGCTGCAACCAACTGACCTTATTATTGTTCAGATTAAGAAAAGGTCCCTGCAGAGCAATGACAACCAGCACTTCAAGAGTGTTTTCAAATCTAATGTGGTATTTGACCAACACGCAGAGATATTTCACACTGCAGTCACCCTTAACAGCATCCTGTATCAGATGACAGAAAGGAACTTGCCACCCATCACAGGGAGACCACGCAGTAATCCTCTGAGAGATGCTGTACTGGCAGGATCATTAAAATGCATGACATATAGTCTGGCTGCTATCAGATCAGCAGTGCATGGGAATATGATGTCTATAATAGGGAACATACTGGCTCCAACCTTCGTATTCATTTGGGATACCTTTACTACATCAGAGTTGGACTGACTTATTTCATAAAGGGTAACGGGCCATATGTACAGGTCTCCAGTTGGCAAGCGTCACGAGGAAAGGAAACACAGAAAGCATACAAGTAGCTTTTTACAGCAAGTCCAGCTGCGAATGAGGTTATGATTTTCAGTTTGCAAATTATTAGCGTATGCATGGGTAAGAATATAAAGGTTTCCTTACAAAAGAGAGAGAGAGAAACAGAGCACATTTTACTTATTCTTCAGCTCTATTGTACTTTCTCTGTAGGAGGTGAAAACTGGCAATTACTCTTGAAGATGCACAGATAGGAAGATAGAACATAAATCAAAATAAAAAGAATATGAATGCATTCTCCAGTTATTCAATGGATATTTATTCAACCAAGGTGCTTGGGAAAGACTGTTATAGCAAGCCACACAGTACATTACGAGAAGTTTCTCCGATCTGCTTGATGTTACTTGGCAATCAGAAGAAAAGGAGATGAAGAGAAGCGACGATATTGTATGCAGCACACAATCCAAATAAAGCCATTTGGAAAGAAAAGGCAGTACTGGTGGGGTTGACATGAATAGTATTTCTGTAAGATGCAAGTAGTTCGTAATAAATACACAGATGAATTTTAGGAACGCTTATAACAGTTCTATTCTTGCGCTCTAAAGGGATTTTAAGGGAAGAGAGGAAGACATTCACGTGGACAGTACCTAATTTTAAAGACCATATTCTTGCTCTAAAAAAAGCCTTTGTGTATTTGAAGGTCAGAATTCAGATAAACTTGCTAGAATTTATATTCATCGGGAAGAAACAAAATAAGTCCTGGGAAGCCCATTAAAAAAATATAATGTGCTTTTTCCCCAGGAATTACTCTGAAATTGGGTGTCATGTATCTGACTTAATTCTCTAATGGTATGACTTGAACACTAGGGGAGGGTTTACAGGAAATATCTGTTCCTTATCTGATTATAGAAGGAAACCAAAGTCTTGCAGTCTGACACTCCAAGGTGGCTTGCTGTCAACCTAAACCTCCAAAATTAACTATTTATCATTGGATTAAAACAGAGCTCAGGTCAGCCACATTGTTAAGTTCAAAGACTATCGGACCCTAAAGGAATAGACAAAAAAACACAAAGCCAGGCAGAAAAATACAGAGGCACAGAAAAATGAGGTGACCTGCCCACTATTTCAGAGCAAGAAATACCATGCCAGCCCCTCAGACCAGTCCTATAGACAACACGACTTTCCAAGTTATAGGCTGGAAATTGTGACAAACCAAGCTTGGTGGCAGTTGTTACCGGAACAAAACACCTTGAAGAACAATTTCTGTATAAGAAATGGTTCAGGAGATTGCCAGCTATCAAGAAATCATTGAAAAAAATCTTTTTGGAAAGTCTCTCCTAATGGAAAATGCAGAAGCTCATCACGAGAGCCTCACTTTTCGAAAAGAGCAGTACGGAGGCTTTGTCGAGGCTGGAGCTTTGCAGATGTGATTTTATCTTAAAAGCAGGTCCTTGAAAACAACTTGGAGCACGCCAAGGAGGCACACAGGCACTTCAGGGATCTTGAAAAGATATCACGGTATATAGCAGGAGACAAATTATGAGAGCCAAGTTAGACCCAGGGGGTGCAGGACCCGGTGCAGCACCTAACAAATCCCCCGTTATGGGAGCAAACCCCTGGCTGGGGCTGTGCTGGGGCTGTACGTCTCCCAGACTCTATGAGCCGCTCCAGACCTGCTGGAGATCCCATGAGCTATTATGGCTGAGAGTAATCCAAAGGCTTTATACCCCAGTTGCTACGCTTGTTTGGATTATATTCAGTTAAATGAATGATATTATGAATGAAAACAGAAACATCAACAAATTATATACTCTTAATTTACAAAATCTACTGATAGTAATTAAAAAGAACTACATTAAAAGACCAAGGGAAATCCAGGGAAAATCATAAGACAGTGGCACTTTTGCATTAAAAACTTCAGCAGTACGCTTAGGGTAGTAGCAGAGCGGAAAAGGAAGAAGGTTAAAGTTTAAAAAGCTGGTTGTAATTTTTTAAAAAATAATAAAATATATGCTGAAAGTGGTTTCTCAGCAGGACTGTGTCTTCCAAAACCATGGGCCCTTGAGCCAAAGCAGGCGGCCGTGCACGACTCCAGCCTGGTGGGGCTCAGAGCAATGCCTGCAGCTGGGAGGACAAGAGTACAGGAGAGAGGCAGGGAAGAAAATAATAGATGTTTTCAAGCATGTGTAGCTTCTCTGATGGGATATTTCTAATGCAAATGTCTGGTAGACTGGGGACAGAAGCTCTTTTTTTTAGCAACAGGATAACTAAGATGAAATTATTTATGCATGAACACAGTATTACAGTGCCAAAAAAAGCTAACAGTGAATTAATTCCCCTGCCTACTGATTTAAAGGACCAGGTCACAGCCTTGTCAGATGCTTTTGCATGTCACAGAGTGGTCTGTAGGAGCCCAGCGCTGCTGCTCATTGGGGTTTGTGTCATGCCACCACTGTAACAGACAGCTCACGGACAGGTAAAGACCAAGTCTCTGCCCCGATTTCCTCTTGGACCCACTGACCCTGCCTTAAGGATGCAGATGCCCGTGCCCCATGCACCAGGCACCCACAACCTAAGCTTAACACTTGCAGGGCAGCTGCAACGGCTGAAATCATCTGATACTTCCTCAGGTGTACTGAGGAACTCGTATAATCCGGTACTTGGAAGCTCATCTCTACTTTCATCAGCAGTAGACTCCAGAATGCCTTGTTATATACCCTACAACCATTAAATAATGTGTAACGCACCATATGCATGATACTTGCACAAGGGGGGAAGCAAAGATCACAATGCATCAGCATTTGGTGGCTTCTGTATCACTTTAAAAGGGGTCCAAGATGCCCCCTCCAAAAGTTTTTTAAATATTCTTTATTGTTGGGCTTTTTCACTTTTATTTAAAGAATATGAGGCACTCCATCTTGAATATAGAAGTACTGTGCTTTTGCCCAAAACAATATGCAGCATGAAAGAAATTCAAACTGACACTATTTCAAGACAGCAAAGACAAACTGATTTAGCAACTCTGACAGGCATTTATAAGCAAAATAAAATGTGAATCTAATTTCAGCCTGACTACTGAAATAATATGCAACATGTTTTGATGTCATAACATGAATATTTCATATATGAACAGCATCTTGTTTGGTACCGAGATGCTTCCAGACACCTGCAAGAGGAGGTCCTGGGAGACAGAGTCGGCTTAATTGCTATTTCTCAGTGAGCAACCTAACAGTACAGTAACTTTTAGATTCTTATTGACTTCTTAACTGTTTTGCCAGATGTCAATATGTAAAAGTTTAGAAGTAAAAATCATGGCTGAACGTTTCCTTCTAATTAATGGCTGTATTGATCAGCTAGGTTTTCCTCTTGCCTCATGTCACAGAAACCACTGGATTTCGGAAGGGCCCCTGCCAAAGAGGCATTTATACTTATGGCTTGCTAGTAAAAAGCAAAGACTCCAGCATGCTAAGAGCATCGCTTTTTAAAAGTGCATTGATAATGAACAGCCCAATGAACTAGGGCAAAGTTGGGTATTTATGGTCTCAAGAGCATTTTGGTTTGATTTGCATTGAGTTTCAAGGTTCAGAAGTTTAATAGCCAACATGGCCACATTTTCATTTCCTTCATTTCAAGTCTAGGAAAAAAAAAAACAAACCTCACAAGGTTACATCTCAAACAAGAAATCAATCCCAAATTCCACCTGACAGTTAACCAACATATGTAGAAAATATCGTCCAGCTACTGCTGAAGTTTTGCTGAATTTTGTTACAAAACATTTGCACAGCCCTTGAAGTTGCTCAATATCTTCTAGATTAAAAATATAAGCAATGAAAAAAATGCACATAATTTAAATTACACTGAATATTCAATAATGGTAATGCCTCAAGTATTAGAAGCTCTTTGATGCGTATTTCTGGGGAAACTGCGTTTGTCCTTGACCTTTGCTTACTCATTATTTTGTCTACACATAATTAACACATCCATAATATCATATAAATGCCACTTATTGATACTGTCCCAAGGGCAACTAGTTATCTGTGAAGAACATGGACACATTAACATTTACTAACTCATTTAGCTTCTCTTCCGCATTAAACTGAAGAAACCCATTTGTCAAATCACACAGAAATGTATATTAAGCAGGCAATATTTAACAAGGAAATGTTTTAAATTTTGTCAGACAACAGTGACAGTCATTTAAAGGGACAGTCCCTAACGAGGGCGACAGCGATCCTGCGCTGCCATGGCACGACTGCCACTTGAGCACATAGACCACGGTACCATCTTGAGATTATACACACAGGTTGTACATATAATTTACTTTCTTATTTTTTACATTTTTTCTTATTTAGCTACAGAAAGTTGCTACGTATACTGGATAAAAGCTTCAAATTAATTTTCAGTGAACTGCGCCAACTCAAGATTGCCCTCAGGGCACCAGCTCAACAAGGTTTGAGGTCATTCAGAAGTTCAGGTATTTAATTGTATTATACAGTATCGCCTTATGTACAGATTTCACTGCTTTGCATGATGTTGAGTATCTCCTGCAGTACGGCCAAAACCAAGAGCCTGGCAAAAGGGTTTAAGGAAAATTAATAATAATCTTGCATCCTCTTTTTTCTTCCAGAACACATTCTCCATTATTCATCAACAGAACTAAATATTCAGGGCCTTTTAAGATTATTTTGAGCATTTTGTTCACTGTACTTGACTTTTATCTGGGAATTATTTTGAAAGACTTTCATAACAAATAACTGGTAAAACATGTCAGCACTTTGTCAGGGCTGGCAAATTTTTAGTGAGCTTGAGTTAAATTTAAAATGGAAATTGTACTAATAAATTACTTGAGATGGAACAAGAGCAGCATACGACTAAACTGAAACAATGCAAAAGCAACAACTGGCATGATTCCAGCAAGAATCCAGCAAGAGCGGGCAGCACTTCCCAGCGAGCGGGAGCAGGCAGAAGCATGCTCCCCAGGCTGCAGCCTCCCGTGACTGATACAGAAATGACCTGGAGAAAGGCACAGAGGAGTAATGGGCTCTCTGGATGACACCGTGACATTTTCTCTCCTAAGCGAATGAAAATAATGAGTAAGATGTCAAACTGAGAACCGAGGGATACTGGCAGGCCCATCACCAGTGCTCTGGGTATGAAGTCCTGGGGATCAGGACTGCAGTACCAGGGCTAAGGGCTCCTCGGCTGTGGCCGTGCACAAGTGTCCCTGTGTCACACTCGTGGGACAGACGCAGGGCTGGGCTGCTGCAAGAGCTGTTTTATAAGGGAAAGATGCAGAAAGTGATGCTGGAAATCCGTCTGCATCCTGGATGCATTGGTTAGGCTACAAGTATGGCTCTGAATGATCTGTATTAAAAGTTCACCGGTTCCAAGCCAGAATCTTTCCATTCAAGAAAAAAAAAACAGAGAAAAAGTGCTTGGTAAACAGACAAGGAATGTAGTACATGAGGCTCCAACAGGGAAAAAAAATAATGAATAAAGCAAGAAACTACTACCAGCTTTTCATTTTGTACTTTTACAATAGAAGAAGGAACAGAAATAAAACATAACTTAAGAGAGTAAGAAGCAGGTGATGTAAGGAATCAATACACAAAGTTATCAAATAAGCAGAGCTGTCTGCTAGAAGAGACCCTTCTGACAGATATTTAAAAATAAAAAATCATAAGCAGCCCTGGGCAAATCATGGATTTTTCCCTGCTAATGGTGATTTAAAATATGTAAATGTATTCACAAGCTAGAAGGTGTGGATAATGACTGTTAAATGTGCAGAGCAGTGACCATTAAAAACAATAGCAGCAAATACACAAAAGACAGTTTTCAAATTTGATTTTTCTATGTTCACCATGGAAACTTCTCTCTAAGCATTATCATCAAGTTCAGCTGAAGAAATAAAACAGGCATAGTTTTACCCTCCTTTTTGTCTGTGTAGTGGAGGGCAGTATTTTCCCTTACACATTTTGTCAAAACAGTTTGAAATAGGAGTGTTTCTCTATTTGTAGAAATAAACACACAAACTCCTCATAAATAAAAAATTACCCATTACGAGTTCTCAGGTTCTGTTTTGGGGGAAAGTGGTGAAAAAGGCCAATCTGAAGTATAGCAAAAACGGATCAAGTCTGGGACTTGCCCAGCCCTCTCTGCACAATATTCCTCTCTTTTGGCAGGACCTGCACAGAAAATACATCTGGAAGTGTCCAGGGTCTCTGACAAATTACTGACAGTTGATGGATGGATCAAATCCAATATCTGGAATAGAAAATGATAAGGTTCAGAAATGAAGGGGATGAGTGACAGTGGCTAAGGAGATGAACAGACAGGGGAACCTTCACAGCAGAAGAATGAATCTTCTTTTTCTCCATGAAGAGGATAATGAATGGGTTGGCAACAACAGGAATTCATTTTCAGCTATGAATACTGGTCATAAAAAAAACTCTACAGTGCTTTTATATTTGTGTTAGCAGTGTTCCTAACACGTGGAAAGTATTTAAGACTTTATAAAACTTAACTGTGACCAATGATAACGGGTGTCTGCGCCAACATGCCATCACATTTGAGAGCTGGAAACACTCTCCCAGATCAGCAGTCCAGCCCACTCGTAGTACCAACACACCATCACTCTCTCCCTTCCCAAAGCCATCAAAGTCACCTCAAAGACAGTTTTATGATTTCTAAACATGTTCAGATTCAGATAAGGATAAGAAAGTGTTTAGACATGTAATATGACCCAAAGAGTAAAGGGATTATAACAAAGAGAGAGAGAAAAAAAAAAGGATTTTTGAATCAAAGCATATTTTCTGCCATGAATCACTTTGTCCAATGTAGCTTTTAGAATTTTTAATAATTTGGTATGTTCTGCCATTAGTAAAAATAAACAGTCACACGAGTTAATTCCCAGGAGTGTCCTATTTCATTGACATTTTCCACTGGAGAAAGAAATTGCTCAAAGGGAAGTTTCCAAAAAGCAATGCTTCTCTGGACTACTACACATCCTTTTTTTTAATGCAGTTTCCTCCCCCTGAAGTCCAGTGTAACTCTTATTTCTGCCACACTTCTATTTTCAGCTAATATATTTAGCCATTTGCAGAAGTGGAATATGAGGAGCCATCCAAAATGGACACACATTTCCTGCTTGTTTTTCAACAAACTAATTCTACTTTCTTCCATATCCTGCCTGTACAAATGACATCCTTCCTACAAACTAGTCTACAAGACCACAATACAATTTAGCAGTCAAAACAGGGATGCTCATTATCTGCTTCTCCTTCTGCTATTTACTTTTTTGGCTTCCATTCACCTTTTCTTCTCAACTTACACAATATTTGGGTCAGTTACTTTCAATTCTTTTGCATTGTCTCACAGCCACTGACAGGTGTTATGGGAAACGCATCTACTCTAGCTGTATTATTAATTTATAAACAGTTACAAAAATTACACAGACAAATATTCTGCAAAATGAAAATACCCTTGGGATAGTTGGCCCACTTTAGTTCACAAATGCTAATGACAACTTTCCTCCCCTCCTCTCTTCAGATTATATGTTTAATATAAGAGGATTCTTTTTTCCTACAAAAGAATCCAAAAAGTCTGAACAGAACAAAAAAAAAGGAGTTTGGCTAGAGAGAGGGAAAGAAGGATGAAGCTCAGGAAGTTATTTTTTCTGGACCCAAGTTAATCCTGTGGGAAATCAGTGCAATTCAAAGGGCTTTTTTTTTTTTTTTCCACACTAAACATCTAAGTCAGCTCATGTTCATCTGAAACTCAGTTTACTTTAGAAAGGCTAAAGAAATAAAGCAGTCCATCAATTATTTAAAGTGTTTGGCCCTGATCCTGTAAAGGTTTGGGTACATGCTTAATTTCATCAGTCTTAAAGACAGAGTCTTCCACAGCCAGAGGCTTGGTCAGTGGAGTGGCTGGAAAAGAAAAATGCATGAACTGGCTTTTTCAGTGAAAAGAGTCGTTCTGGTCCTGGACGAAGGATGCTCCGAGCAGACAGTCAGGACGAATCCAGAGCTGGATGCTCAGGGCATGGCCCCTGTCACCACAGTGGCCCTCCCGATCTCAGCCACCTCCATCAGCAACCATCTCCCAGCAGGGTCAGAGCCGGACACAGCAGGGTCCAGACGTGGACTAACGAGTGCCAAGGGAGGGGTGGCAGTCCCCCACCCTGACCTCGTGGCCAGAGGCCAGACCCGAGGGCAGCTGAGCCTCAGCACTGGCTCGCGTTCAGCCTGCATCACCCAGGGTCCCTGGTCCTTTACAGCAGAGATGCTGAAATACAGATGTAGAAATTCAGAAAACAGAGGTATATAGTTAATATAGAACAAAATATACTACATTATATAAAAACAGAAATATAGATAATACACATAATCTTCATCCTTACAAGAAGTGGATTGCAATGGAGAAATGCATTCTTCTGTTCCATGGAATTTAATTAGTTACTAAATTTAGATACTGTCAGTATAGTTATAGAGGATACACTGCAGACGGATTTTAATATTGCATGATACTTTATATTTTACACAATACTAATGGGTGACATTACATTAGTATAGATATTGTCAAGTATTTCTATGAGAATGCTTAGGTCTACTCATAATGTTTTAGACAGCTAAATCATATTTGATTACATTTTCACAAATATACTTTCAGTTCCAGGTATTGGTAGTTTTAAAGCAAGTATTCAGAGACACCCTGGATCTCATACAGTTGCGAAGGACTGATCCAAAGCAAAAACTCAGGTGCAAAAATAATTAAATCTGTTTTAAGAATAAGACAGAGTTATGAAGCAATCCATGGGGGATAAGAAAAGATGTCAGTGTTAAAATTTCTCCTCTGCCATAAACTTATTATTTTTAATAGCTCAGTACCCTAAAATTCAAAGAATTTGAGTAGAGCTTACTAGACACTGAAGTGCCTAAATGCCTCTGTATCCCTGACCATCTTGGCATGTGCATCTCGGTTTTTGATCTCCAATAAAATAGCACACAACCAGCTCAGGAGAATTCCACAGGGATAATTACAGACCTGAAATTTTAAGTCCATTCAGAGACTACAGTAATAAGGGTCAAATAAGTTCTCAAGTTTGATTCAAACTGCTTCTACTTCAAACTGCAGAACTTCACAAAGTATTTTCTCCTGGAGATACTGGGTTTAGCTATAGTCTGGCCTAAATTTTCAGAGTCTTATTCAAAAGTCACTGAGACAGACAGTATCTGCCACTTCAGACTGGTGCAATTTGTGAAGGATTTTATAAATCCTTGAAGAGCATTCCCCCACCTTCTTTTTTAATTTTTTTTCTATTGAGCAGACTCACGCAGCCTGAACTACTTTGCAAGATCTGTGCCACAGTAATGCATGGGGCTGATATCCCACATCTGCCAGAGATAGAAGCTAGATGATCCAGAACTAGAAGTGCCATTTTAAAATGTGACCCTGAAATTTATTTTTGACAGATGGGATTTTTCAGGTATAGAACTGTGTTATCGCTGTAATATCTGAACTCAATTTAAGTTTGATCTATAAGATTATTTTCATTTCAACCCCTTTGGACACTTGCAACAACAATACTTCCCTGCTCCCTACACGAATCTAATTTGGTCTTGCACTGCAACTCTGCTTAGAAAGCTGTTTAGTGGCAATGTTTCAGAAATATGAATCAAATTTTCTTGAGTGAAATAAAATTAGCTATCCAGGAAAGGATAATCCACTCTTCTAGGGGCAGTGATTCCATATTTTAGGTAATGGTTCTAAAATACAATAATAATCATAATAATAAAATGGTTCTGATATACAGTGTGTGCTGACAGCAAGCAGACTATCAGAGATAGCCTTGCTATCTCTGGATACACTGGGAATGATTGGAAGCACTGGCAGGTCCACAAAACTGTATACTTACACCACAAATCTCAGAACTTCCTGACATGTTAAAACAAAGGAAAGAGACAGCAGTGTAACAGCTGAGGGTTTGGTCCCGGGGCTGGATTCAATGTAGAGACCACTCCAGTGCTAAGTTAAATGCTTTTAAAAGAGGATTTGAAGGATCTTCCTCCTGGACCAAAATCTCTTGCCTCTGCACCACCTCGGTGGCCAGGAGGAAGCTCCCCAGGGTGGAGGAACAGGACTGTCCAGCTAACGGCTGTCAGTCCCTCCTCTCCTAGAGCAAGAGAGCCTCTTCAGCAGCAGACCCACCACAAACAGGTTTTTTTGGCAAGTCTTCCTCGGATTGTGTAGACAGAGGAGAAGCACCCATAATTCAGTCTTCTATGGGATGTCGTTCTTACTGCTGATTGCATGAGCAACATTGCATGAGCCACTGCATGAATGGAGCCACCAAAGCAGTGACAGAAGAGTCCAAGTAGAGGAGAAAAGAAGAATTGAGAGGAATTTTTTCCTGGCCTTTTGAAGTTTTATTGCCATGCCCTATGCTCTTTGTCATTTTTCCACCCCCTCTGTAACTCCCATGCCTTTCCTCTCCCAAAGCAAAGAGATAACCAAGCCTGCAGCTCTCCCGGTTTATTTAAGCACCTTCCATCTCCTTTGCTCTGGCTCAGCACAGACCACCCAGGAGGAGGCCAGAGCCACAGAGCACGGCTGTGCAAGCAAGTGTGTACAGAGAAGCAAATCTAAATTAATTAAATAAACAGCAATACAAACATTGCACTTCTGCCCATTTATGCTAGCTGCTGCAGAACAGGTTCCTCCATATAATGTTTGCAGAGGAGCTGTGATGTATCACTTAATCTACTGTAAGGACTCTATTCATACCACCCGAGGTTGGCCAACAGTGTGCTATTCAGCTCCGCTGCAAGCTCCCACTTAAACAGGATTGAACAAACAAGAAGAAGGTATTACTGAGCTATTATTGGCATCTTTTGCTACATGCTGTCAAGTTTCTACCTTCAGTGGTCCAGAAGATTGAAGTAGAAAAGCAGATGAGACAGTACAATCGTGCGGTACAGTTGGATTTTATACTTACACACTGGAAAAGCACTGACTGACCTTGAAACTTGCTCTTCAAAGGAAAGAATCAAGACTGAAACTAAATAAGCAAACAAACAAAACACCCCCCCACCAACAAATCCACCCCAAACTCAAGTTAACAGGGGAGTGGCAACCAAACCAAACCCTCTTGATCCATGCTGTTAGCACAGCAATGCTGCACAATGACGTGACCCCAACATACTCAAAACATGTTGGGCCACAACCATTTCAGTGCCTTAAATCAGACCGTTTCAAACACACATCTTCTGGAGTGCATTTTGCTTTTTAAAAGAACTGCATTAGTCATGATGTTTTGTTTTCTGGAGAAGGGCATCTCCAGCTCATACGTAAACCTCTGTGGTGAGAGCAGGTGACCTGGTTTCTGGTGGTTTTACCTCCCAAGGAGCAAATGTTGATGTACTGAACTGCTCTGTACACTGCAAACGTGCTTGGGACAGCTGACTAATCTGCCAAACAACACAGAGTCTTCCTGAACTTCAGAAGTGCACATTCAGAACTCAGGAAACTGCCTGACGTGGCCAAAAACATGCAGTGGCAGTATTTGGCAGCTACCCAATTCTGCACATTTTCTGAAGCCCTCTTGGTGCAACTCAGCTGCAGTTTCAAACTGCTCTGCACCACCATCCATCTCCCTCCATCTATTTGCTTTCTCAGGCATTGCAGCATGTTTAACTTCTAAGCCCTTGAGGGTGATTGAGCCAATTACCAAATGTACAGTCAGCTCTCCACCACGAAGTGCTCAACACTCCAGTTCACATCCAAGTTTCAGGAACTGCTGATCATTGCAAAGATGCTGACCCCACCCTGCCTAAAAACCACAACACCAACTAGACTGTCAGTTCAGAGCATCATCTCTCCTCATCCCGTATTTCTGAGCCATGCCCTGCCTTTTAGCACGCTTGGTAATTTGGCAACTAAAAGAGGATAGAACCTATTCAGGAACTGGGTTCATCTACTGGTAAGGGTGGCAGAATTGGAAAAAAAGGGTAAGAGCAAAATCAGGGCCAGGAAGATGTGGGGCTGTAGCTCTCCTACAGCCAATAGTCTGAAACATGAGTATTGCTGAGGAACCTGGAGAGACTTCTGCTTTCAACCAGCCTGCATGGGATTCAGACCAGTCTATGGACAAGGCTCTCTGTCAGCCCAGTCCTGACTGGGAGAACCCATCATTTGAGGGTGATCAAATATCTCCTTGCCATACACATACCTTTCCAGTGACAAAAATTATCAGTGGTAGTATGTGGCTTGTAAGTGTTACTGGACATGCTGTGCTCATAGCTTTAAGTTTTCTGTTGCAATGTGACGTGATAAAATTTAGAGTATATGAAACCTCAATCAAATCCTTTTTTCCTATGGACACCAACTAAAAAAAATTTCTGTTAAAACAATTGTATCGTGCTCCCATAACAGCTAACAAGCTGGGGGATTTTTTCCCCCTTTCAAGTCATTCATACTGAAGTACCTTCAACAGTGAAAAACACCAGTCACAGCCAGTTGGCAGGAGGGCTCCGCTTTTAATAGCCACTCCAGGGATGAAGGACATGCAAACTCCTAACTCACACACTTGTTGTGGAAAGCCCTTGGCCAGTCAGACCACACCGTTCCCAACTTCCATTTAGCTGAGCAAGCGAAGCTGGGAACCCATTAATTTGCCGCGTGAGTTATGGTTCCCTGCAGCACCTTTTGTTCACTGTCAGGGTTCTGCAACAATGACGAATGCAGCTACATTCAGCCCAAAACTCTAGAATTTGATATACTAAATCATTCTGGATATTAAATGTCTCAGCGATAAGCCTAGCAAATGAATTCCTCTGGAGCCTACACTTTTTGCTGTACACAAGGCAGGAAGGACTCCAAATAAAGTCCCCTATTGCTTCATGGAAAATGATGCCGTTTGGTAGCATTGTCACTCCCAGAAAAGAAACCAGAATCCCAGGAAAATTCACGCAACTTCCAGCGGCTACTAAAAGAAGCTGCAGATCTGCTTGAATAACTGAGGCAGCAGAAGGCAGTTTGGGGCATTAGGAGCTCACCAGTTATTCTTATTTTAATAGTAGTAGCTGTACACGCATATAAAATTTCCACTTACCCTGGTAAATAAACAGGAAAGACTGCAGCAAAATAAACAAACAGGGGAACACAGTCAGAATGCTTAAGCAGCAAGACACAGGCAGGTTTTCAGTCTTACTCTTATCAATCTCGCTATTAATCTTTTTTGTTAAAAATAATCTCCTTCATTCAGCCGCAGCATACTGAAGTCAAGAGAACTGAATAAATTACATCTCAACTAATTTGTAAAGAATACGTAACTTTTCAAAGGAATCCTAAACCAAAACAAATTAAGGCGTGAAGAGGGTGGAACAATTGCTACTTAATTTTTAATTTCGCAAAATCACCATCAGATACATCACAGTGGGTAACACCAGAAAGATTTTGCAAGCTTCATAAACAATAGAGGTATTACTCATTATCACACAAGTACAAATTAGTTTGACCTTTCCAGATTGCTCATACCAGGCTTCCTTTTTTCCACTTGACTAGAGAAAATATTGAGTCAATCCATGTTCAGCGCTCTTCATTCTCAGATGCATTTGACTAGTGGTTTTTCCCTACACCTGCAATTAGAAGACACCCATCACACACTGAATTCACCCGAGTAATTCTTTGACCCAAAGCAGCGCATTACTAGTGCTCCCTAAGAGAGACCCAGCCTTGCGCTTACCGTTGCTCTGTATCTGCTTTTCCCATCTCTGTCTCCCCGATAAAACAATGTGTGATACGTTCATTTAATATTCATTGTAGAAAGTGTTAGCAAACAATACAAAAATATCGCTGTGCCAGCAGAGATCAGAGGGAGGGATGCTCAGTGCCTTCCATCTGCCATGCCCGTCCTTCCTGCCCACAGACCTTATCCCTGCCCACCGAGAGACGCCTGCATGATGTCCACAGAAAATGGGGCTGGCAAAGACCTCTTCTGCCATGTGTATTTCTGGACTGGACTAACACTGAACTACCCTTAACAGACACAAGCACATCCCCAGAAAGCTTTCCTGCAAGTCATCAAGTAGGAGAACTGCGCACAGAGAAACTATCCTTTATGCCATGCACCTTTCAGGACAGCTTCTCTGTGCACTCCCTGCTCACAGGCACCGATTTCTGCAAAGTTTAAAATCATTCTTCATGGATAAGCGGCCCTTTTGATCAGCATGTCTGACCATGTTGGATCCAAGAGAGGAATCCTCTTGTTCTCTTGATCATCTTGTGTTGAAATCAAAGGAGTTGGGGAAAAGCAGAGAGGGTAACGCTCAGCAAGCCACAAGAAAACCTTACCTGTCAGCCAAAATGTAAGAGGACCTGATGCATCTGGCTGTGTAAGTAAAGATGAATAACAGCAAGTATAAAAGCAGTGAGGGAAATGAGGGGTAAATGGAGAAGCAGAATGGCTTTGTGGGTCAACAGAATCACAACACAGAAGGAACGTGTTAAGGAGGAAAATTATGTGGTTTTGTACTGATTCATTAGAGTTAGGAATCCTGAGAAAATGATACTGTAAAAATTGCAATTAGGGTTATAGGCATAAAATTCAGTATCCATCTAAAAGCCTGCAAACTGGCACCAGCTCCTTCCCAGGCCTGTGGAGAAGGGCACACGCTCCCAGAGCTCCAGGTCTGGCTGCAGGTGCTCCCCGGGTGCGCCCTCCTGACTGGGCGGGATGCAGGATGCGGGACGTGGGACGCGCTGTGGGATGCGGGATGCGCTGCGGGATGCGCTGCGGGATGCTCGGCAGATGGGATAATATGTGGTGGGATGGGATGCAGGATGCGGCATCACCCGCCGGGGGCTGGAGCGGCTCTGGCAGCAGCAGGAGCTGTGCGGGTGACGGGGGTCGAGTGCTGCCACCCTGTGGGATCAGTGTCACTCGTGTCTCCACGTGTCACACTGCCTCTGCTGAGCTCTCAGTGCTCAACAGTGCACCTGGGTTTGGGAAACCACGGGGGGCTCTGAAACCCAAATAAGCCGTTTCCACAGAAGCGTAACACACTGAAATACATTCGAACATTAATTCAGGAGTTGGAAATGTTTATAAAGATGATTTGGACCAAAAAGGTTACCGAATGCTGGCCAGAATAAGAACATATATTATAATTCAAAATAATTTGCATGTCAAAGCTAACGATCTGATGTATTTACACAATTCGTATTTATTTACATGTACAAGGCCTGGATTGAAATCCTGTTTTGTACATTGCTAAGAGCTGATTCTGTTTGAAATTACTCTTCTGCTGTACTTCATATTTCATTCATTTGTACTTCCAGCTATACATGCACAACAGAGGGCATTATACATCACCCTAATTGAACAATACAGATCAATTAAATATGAAAAGTCCTTCTTGGACTAAAACCCTCTTAGGCAAACGTTCTGCTCTTATGCTAAGTAACTCTTTTAAAAAAGCTAGGAGTTGAGTGCTGTTCAGAAGCTTTTTTTTTTTTAAAAAGACTGGGAGACAAAGACGAAGAAGATTCATCCATTCATTCATGACAAGAGGATACAGAGCTTTTGCCTCCACTTCACAAGAGCAGGATAGTAGTGACAAAAAAAATCTTACTTGATGAAAGCTATTCAGTACTCTACGCGGGAGGTGAAGAACCCTCCTCCGCTCAGCACTGAGGACGTCTTTCAAACACCTCTCGTGGGTCACACCATTACACAAAGTACAGTGTTATCAAATAATATCATGGAAAAAGAAAATCACATTAAATGAATTTATGTACTGTTGGTAGCCATAGCTACAGGTTCCTCACACATACACTATATAAAATGTGGGGGTCCAACTAAAGGTCCAAGGGGAGAAGATCCAGCACATCAGGCCAGCAAACAGTTCACACTTGATGGTGTCAGAAACCAAGGTTGCCAGAGGTGGGCTAAGATCCCCCTGAAAGCAGCTCAGCATCATGGCAGTTAGCCAGGATGTTTATTTTGCCATTGACTCACCAATACATGTTCTTTGTTAATGTACAACCTGTCCTAGAAGAGATCATTGATTTAAACCTGGTACAAACCTACAGCTAAGTTAACAGAAGAATCTGGCTCAGATATGAGCCTAGTACTATCAGTCCAAGGAAGAGAAACCTGCCTGACAGCAACCTGGGGACAAAGCTTATGGGCCTTCTCCAAGCCCTAAGGTCAGCTGTTAGCTCAGAGGTAGCAAGTGGCTGTGACTCCCAAAGGCACAGAACAGACCATGGCTCAGTCAGAAGAGGGACATGGAGGGAGGCGGGACTAAACCCAGAGGAGGGGTCTGAGTAGAATTCAGTTTTTCTACTAATGGCTCCTTAACAGAGGCCAGGAAGGGGGAGATCACCCAAACCATGGCTATGGATGGATAAAGATCTCTGCTCAAGGTTTTATAGCTATAGCTAGAAAGATGTAAAAATGGGAGATCAGAACCATTAACATACAGCTGGGAACAGGGAAGGGAGCAGGAAAAGCAGTGTTCACTGAATAGCCTCAGCAATCCTGTGGACTTTCACAGATAGTTCTGGGTTTTCACACTCCTATTACTGGAAGCATAGAGATGGAAATGTGTTTAATTGTTTGAGTACGATGTCGTTTGTAAGTCTTCCCAAACAATACCCTGTTATCTGCATTTAAAAAGAGTTTAATAAACCACGCACTTACAGTTCCCTTGAAAAAACACTGGTAGGTTATTGCTCTTCAGAACTATTCACATTAAAATACCATCGTAACACAGGTTTTTCTACTACAAACACCAAGTTTGCTATTTGTTCCCTTTCTTAGTCTTCTAATTGACTAACTAAACCTTATATAGATTGCGTTTAAATACCACATCTCTTCATTGACTAAATATTTATATAAATAAATTATAAACACAGATTTTGTCCGAGGCCAACAAAGATAGAATTTATAGGCGAGTAAATTAGTCTAGAGTTAGAGGCAGCTCAGGACTAACTTGTCCCCTGAACAGCTACCAAGTGTCAACAGCTCTTGGAAAATCTTTCAAGTCTCAGCAGCTCTGGCCACGTCCCCTGGCTGGGTGCAGCCCCCCATGCTCCCCCCACCAGTCACCTCAGAAATACTTTAATTCAGGAAATCCCAGGAGATGCAAGTGGTGACCAGGTCAGAAATTAAAATACTCCCAAGAAAGACTGCGGGGGGTGCAGGGACACTGGTGGAGGAGTCCTTTGGGCTGTCTACATGTGAGAAAGGACTGCAAAGGAAGATGAACCATCACTGCAGGGAGTGCTGTCATATCGCCCTCCTGGGTTAAAAAAGATCCAGAGAAAGCCAAGACTAACAGCTGGTCTTTCAACCACATCTTGCTCTGCAAACAAGAATGGGGAAAGCCCATGTGAGATGGTTAATAACAACTGTGTCCACTGAGTCTCACTGAAGCCTGGCTCAAAGTCTCTGGAAAAACTAAAGAGGAGAAAAGGTGGTGAAGTACCGCTGTGGTACTTTTCATCTTTAGTAAAATGTATTGTAGGAGAGCTTGGTACTGGATATATCAAAACTTTTATTAATAAAGATGTTGGGCCACATCTGAGACACCTCCAGCAAACCTTCAAGTAATAGAGCAACAACTGCTGATCAACTGGGAGTTTACTGAAGAATTAATAGAAGAAACAAATGTGGCAGGACCTCATTTTTTGAAACCTTAAGCTGTTTAACACTATTTTTTTAAAAAAAATCCCTATGAAGGTATTTTTAAAATGAAATGGTTGTAAATTATATTCTTGAGCCCCCAAATTGTTTTTGAAGTTGAACAGTGCAATAGTGTATCACTTACCTTACTGAAGTCCACATGCTGATACATCTATGCCGTAATTACGAACCTGAGCAAAAATTCCAATTTACATTGCAGAGTCAAAACTTTCTCCTTATGCTCTAGCTTCCTAAATTTGAATAATGCATACAACAAAGTCACTAGATCAATTGTTTTCAAAATACTTTGACCCTGTTGCTCCTAAGGGTTTGACTTTCAGTGATTTAACCCAGCAATTAAAATCAACAAATGCTTCTTTTTCTTGGTGTCCTGTTGAAACAGATTTTTATCCTGCAGATTAAGATAGAAAGTGACTGCTTGTATCTAGGGAAAAGCAAAAAATGAAGTTATTTCCCAAGTACAACACATACAGTACTGGAAACCCCTGTTTAGTGTAGAAAATACTGTTGTCTTGGTTCATAATGAAATGTGAACCTCATTTATGCTAAGACTGCAAGCAGATTTGACACAAGAGTTTTTGTTTTAATATCACCATTTTTGGTGGATGATGGTAGGGGACAGTTGTATACTCACATGAAACATTAAATCAGGTGGATGTCATCATTATATATTTGCTTTGCTAATAATAAAAAGAATGAATCACTACTGTCATGATATTCATATTTATATTTGAGTAACCACTGTAGCAGATAACAGTAAAGATGTGTGCAAGTTTAAATCTTGGCAGCACGCCTAGATTAGAGCTTCGGAGCTGACATTTGTGGATTTTCTGTGATTCATGTTACTTTTCTGTGTTTGTGATTACCTTCCTGTCAGGTGCTGCACATCATTCATGCACCCAGCAGCAAACTTCCAGTTTCTGCATGTGAGGGAAAATTCCCAACTGTTGCACCAAAACCTCTGCAGATTGAGCCCCATCCTCTGTATGACAGCGGGGCTGAACAGCAGGTCACCAGCAAAATCAAAAGGAGTGTGTAAACAGCTTTTACAAGGACATTATCGGGTCATTTTAGGCCACAGACAGGAGTGTGGGAAGAAACCCCAGACTTGCTCTAATCTAACGTGGCTAAAAATAGACCTGGGATGATTTATGAACTTTCAAACGCAGCAGAGTATTTTTAAGCAATAGCATCTTCTCCCGCACCGCCTGCAGCCCAGGAGCTGCCTGCACGGCGCCGGGGCTGTGCCCACCCGTGCCCCTGATGGAGACCAGCCACAGGCAGCTGACGTCTCCATCATGCTTCACCAAATAAAATTCAGAAAAACCACGAGAGAAAATAAAAAGGCAATGATCTAGCTGTCTTGTGGTTAATATCCTTCCTGCAGCTCTGCCTTGTCTTTATCTCAGATTTTTTTATTTTTTTTTAATCAAGTTAACTACACAGAACTGTCAGAGAAAGCCAACTCCCTAAACCAAGGGAAATAAGTTATGTGGCACCAGAATATCTACAAAATTATTCTGAAGTTTTGTATCTGTGGTAGAAATTGTACAGGAGCTTACACCTGTTTTCTTAGCTGTCCCTAACGGGGTAACACAGGAGTGCATTTTAAATCAAAGAAATGTTAATCCCAATAAATATTAAGACCTGAATATCAACAAGAAACACTTTCATGCATGAGGTGCAAGATTGGGAACCAAGGTGGGCTCTTTCACCAGCTGCTTGCTGCCTTGCAGTGCTGCTAATTTCCCCTCTAGAATAAACACTCCTGAGCTGATGGTTAAAAATCAGCACTCGGGAAACATGCAACGGAGGGATTAACACTGGAAATACAACTGAAGCCACCCCAGGGAAGGATGGCTGTGGTCTCAGAGACCACCCACCCATGAGGGCTTGTGCCACACCGTGGCCAAAGGCATCCTCGTGGCCCAGAGAAGACGACACGCTGCCACTCGCCCCCTCCCACCATCCAGAGCACACTGAAGGCACACTTGCCCCTCATCGGACATCCATGGTGACCTCAGGCGAGGGGCTGAGGAGCTCCGGACATCGCTGTTAACGCACGTAAAGTTCAGGTTTGAAGGCAATATCATTTCATCATGTTTACTGTTTACGTGCTAAGGGAAAAGTGAGACTTCTTGCAAAGCTAAGCTTTTCTTCTGCTGTCACATTCAAAACATACATTTTGTCATCATGTAGAAGAACACAAGCTTAAAATTCTAGGAACACTAGATGGGCTAGTAGAGAGCTCAACTCCACTGCAGAAGATAAGGACGAGAAAATTTCCAAGCCGCCAGAGTTTTGCCAGGATCATTCAACTCCAACTATGGGCAGGCACACCCTGCTTTACTCCAGTCCTCACCAGCCAACACAGGGGTAACACAGACAGGGCAGGGGACTCCCCGGAGCCTCCGAAGAGGTGGCATTTACAAAACCACACAAAATAAAGGGTTTAGTGTGGCTTCCTGTGAAGGGTTAGTTTGCTTGATGGGATCTGATGAAACACCTCCTGAAATCAAGCAAAATCTTGTCAGATGTGTTCAGCTCTGCCCAGAGTTCAGCACAGGAGGGAGAGGTTGCTGCACGCCAGTGGAAGCCATTGTCTAAAACAGGCTGCTTTGGGAAAATTAGCAGTGTGCACACCTCTAAATGAGGCTGTACAGCAAGTAAAAGAGGGATTAGCCATGTAAAGTAAGTCCTTTTGGTATTAAAGAGGGGAGGTGACTTTGAAGGATTATTCAAGAGCGATTTAAGCAGTTTTCAGGGACTTACAAACGCAGGGTAAAAATGCAATCTCCTCAGGTCCAAAAAGAAGAAAAATCAGTGTCCTGGCCAGGAAAGCAGCAGAAAACGCTTCTGGAGGGTCCCTCAGGCTGGCCCCAAGCGCAGGGCCCCATTACCCTGCTCCCCATGCTCGGTGCTGGCCATCGTGCCCCACGCCAGCGGCATGGGGAGCCCGGGCATGCGGGAGCGCGGCTGGAGCATCACACGCTCACCTGGGCTGGACCTGCTGGCAGCCAGCAAGAGACACGAGGGAAGGGGCTTCGCCAGGCGCGATGCCACCGGGACATGCCCCGGGCCCCAGCATCCCCGGTAGATGCTGTGTCAGGAAGGATCTCGGGAGTCGTGGGGCCGTTGGAGCAGGAGGTGAGGCTGCAGGTCCCGAACCGAACCACGTAACCAGCAGGATGTGCAAGCACAAACACAAAAACTGACTCCTCTCCGCAGCCAAATGTTCCCCTTCTTCCCTGCACCTCAGGGTGCCTAATCAACATGCTGGCTCTTAATCCTTTGCCCACATTAATCCAGCAAGGGAAAATGAATACGTTGCTGCAAGACATCAGACTGTTTTATTGAATCCTCCTCGAAAAAAAAAAAAAAAACAACCAAAAAAAACCAAACCAAAAAAACACCAACCCCACAACCGCTTTTGCTTAGTCTAAAAGGTGATGCATAATTAGTATGTAAGATACAAACTATTTCCACTTGTTATGCAAGCAGCATCGTTTAATTTGTAGTTTAGAGAGCAAGTCATTCCTGTCTGGGATAAATAAAACAACATGCTGCATTATGTTGCTCACGACACGGTAGCAACAGCAGCCTGGGGAAAGCAAAAAGAAGCTGAAAGTCGAGCAAGGGAGGCTGGCTGGATCCAGCAAAAAGTTATGCATACATTTCTGCCGGCCGAGACACGCACGCCGCCCCATCCCCGCCGCCCTTCCCTCTCTCCGCACCCGCGGCCAGCTCTGCCCGTCCTCCTCCGCGCCTCTCCGCGCCCCTCCGCCCTGGCACACCCCGCCGAGGAGCCGCCACGGCGGCCGCGCTGCGCATCCCGCTCCGCGGGTACCGCGGGGAGCCCCCCGCTATCTCCCTTCCCCGCGGGCACCCCGCGGCGCTCTCCTTCCCCCCTCCCTGCAACAGCTTTCCTCATTTCTCCCCATTTTCAATATTTTTTTCTTTCTTTTAAATCTGCCTCCCTCCTCCCGCTGCAAAGCCGCGCCGCGCTTACCTGGGCGGGGCGGGGGGGCATGCTCGGCTCCGCGGGCGCGGGCGCTGCCTGCCCGCCTTGCGCGGCAGCGCGGAGGTGCGCAGCTCCCGCAGCAGCCCGCGGCCGCAGCATTGAGCGTCAGCGGCCGGGGAGCCGGGCGAGCGCCGCGCAAACCCCACCTCCCAAACCTGCGCCGTGCGCGGGGGGCGGGCGGAGGAGCCGCGGGAGCGCGGGCGCCCTTAACCCTTCTCCCACCTCGCAGCGCGGGCGCGGTACCTACGCGCAGCGGGAGCGCTCTGCTGGCAGTACAGCCCCCTCCCCACTGCCCTCCTGCGGGGTTGGCTACAGAGGCTCAGCCCCCATCGGCGCTGCCCTGCTCCTTTTTTGTTCTCCTTTTACGGCTCGCACCCGCGGAGGCGGGACTCGTCCGCACCCGCGGAGCCGAGGCGGCCGCAGCCCGGGGCAGCCCTGCCGCTGCGGAGTGGGAGAAGGGTTTGGGCGATCACTTCCCTGTTTTTCTCCCATCCTCGACCAGCCCCAGTCCCGATAACGACAGACCTGAGAGTCCCAAATTACAGCTCGGGGCATTATTTTTTTTTAATATCCCCCCTCCCCTTGGCCTCCGGCATTAATCTCGGATTTGCCATAATTGTTCTCACTCTTCAAAAGCTGCCTCCCTCCTTCATCTGCCTTCTCTGCCAGTCTCTCGCTCAGCCCTTTGCATGACTAGTCTACCCTCTCCTTTCATCCCCTTTCTGACCCAGCTCGTCCAAGAAATGAGTATCTTGTGGCGGGAGAGGAGAGCAGCCGGAGAGGAGAGGGCTCACAGGTACCATCCCTGCTGCTTCCCAGCCCTCCTCGCCACCGCCCTGGCCTGTGCTGGGACCTTTCTCAGGATCCCTCCTGAGGGTCTCAACTTGCTATCGCAATGCAAATTATGAGCCACGAACTGCTTTGAAAGTCAGAGTTCAGGCTTAATAAGCAGAGTGATATAAAGGCACAAAGGAAAAAAAAAAAAAAAAAGTATTCGGAAGTGAAGGTGGGACCTACCTTTCCCCCGTTCTGGAATCTTATACCGGGAAGTGCTCTTAAATGGCTGTGCAAAAAATGCCTTTCAGTGCAAAGAGGGTATTCAGTCTTAACTGTGCCTCCCCTGGGTTTTGAGGGATTAAGTGAAACCCTTATTATGTTTAATTATCTCTAGAGTTGCTCTCTGTGCTTGCTGCCTTGCTTTATGGTTTAATAAACTGCACATCGATATAAACTGAATGACAATTAACATTAGTGCAGGTTGGATTCGCGTTTATTGCTGCTTACAGGTTTGCACTCAACGTGCCTTTGCTCGAGTGTTTCATTGCCATCTATCAGCACCTCTTTATTAGCTCAGCTCCCAGCTCCCGAAGGCAGTTGGGGAGCGCCCTGAGCCGCTCAGGACGGCGGCTGTCTCATCGGCACACTGGGACCCCAAGCTCAACCCCACACGGGGCTTGGCTGTGCGGGACCGAGGGGCTTGGGCAGCTCTACACGCAGCGGCGAAGCAAGGCAGCGGGGCTTCTGCGGTGGCTGGAGACAACTGAGCATCTTTGGTCTGCCCAATCCTGAGCAGCCGCTAAGTACCACTGCTGCAAGGCTCCCATGTCATGGAGGATGGCCCAAAAAATAGTCCAGTGCTCATGGAGAGGGCGGGAGAAGCCAGTGCTGCCTTTCCTGAATCCTAGTGAAGGTTTAACGTTGGACCCAACCGCAAAACAGAGTCTGGAGGAGGCAGGAGTGTTGTACTTGAGGCATGTATGAATGAATCCCCTCATGTTATGAAATGTTATATAAACATTATGTATTATTTGTGTAATCTCATTCTGATTTATACAATAGTGGAGACTGCTCAGTAATCCAAAATAAATATATTTCAAGTTTAGCTCCAAGTGTTTTCAATTTGGGAGTGCCTGTGTCTCCAAGGTCACCTCATAAATCCTGGCACTGTGGCACGGCACTGCCAATCTGTGTGGGGTGTAATAACTCTTGAGGGAAATCAACGCTGAAAATGCTTCCGAATTTTTCAATAGGAACATGCGTAGAATACATCATCATAACCCATCTGAGCATGCAACATCCTTACAAGCGCCAGAGAAAAACATCATCTACCCTCAACTGGGTGGCAACCAAAAGCAAATAAGATCTGAAAGGTAAACGCATGGAAGCAGTGTGTGCAGACAGATGGCTTCCCTGAAAAGCCTTTTGGTTGTGCCACCTTCTCTGCATATGTTATAACTCGCCACTGAATGAACAAGCAAACCAGGTCACCTGCTGCTTTTTTTTCCAAACAAATCCATGAATAAGGCCAAAGGTGGAAGAGTCAGAAATCAAAGACTCCAGTTTAAAATTCAGACATATTCTTTTCAGCAAATAGTCTAAAATACTTCAGAAATCTGGCAAGAAAAACTGCCTTGCAGGTTTTTAAGATCACTTGTAATAGTAAAGCTGACACTTTGAATAAAGCCTTACAGGGCGACCTTCAGAAGCACGCTGCTGCACAACCGTGTCCGTGATTGACAATTGGGATATGCATGCCAGAGCATCACTACAATATCTAGCACGGTAATATTAATTACGTAAAAACAAACTATTTTTAATTACTGTGAAGGTTGTCACACAAGCATGCAGACAGAGCCAAGCAGAAAACAAGACTGGTGCCATCCCTAATGCATTTGCCACGTCCTGCCCTGCAACTGCGTTACGGAGGGGTCTGAGGCTCTGGGCCGATGTACGTGCCACGTGCTACTCGCTGCTGACACAGAGGAGTAAGCAAAGCAGTGCACAGCCCTGCAGCGCTTCCACCACAATTTATAGGGATAAAGCAGACATAGGGCCAGGCTGTGATTTATGGATGCTGAACTCGCAGCCTGAACTTGGCAGAGGCTCCTTTGTTTAGGCTGCAGTTTCTGTAAACCTTAGAAAGGGTTTGGGCATTGTTTGACTAATACAATAAGACTTCATTAGGCAACTCTGCTTTAAATGACTGCTACAAAACCTCTCCAAGGTTTACACTGTAGTTTTGTCTGACCTTTAATTAAAATACCAAGACCATCTTTACAAGGTGATGGCTATTCGCAAAGTCCTTTGAGGGGCTGGGTAAGTTTAGGGCTGCTTATAGCTCAGTGATACAGGGAGCAATACAACTTACAAGGAGTTTTGGAGAAATTTGCCTTTCTTTTCAGCCATCACAAGTCTTACATCATATGAGTTTCCTTTTGGGACAATGCATCAAATACATCATTTCTAAGGAGATGACACAATGAGAGAAGAGTAACCAGCAACTGGTCGAGAATTATCTGTGACGTGATCTGTAAATATTCTCAAGTCCACAGATAAGTGACAACACAGATGGTGATATGCAGGACAATAAATCTTTTATACAAAGTTGAAGTGATTTTAGTGCTATGGAAAAGTGAACAGCTTTGGAGGCTGATGTCTTATTAGGGAGCAAAGAAGAAACTGAAGCAAACCCTTGGTGTTTTGCCAGTATAACCCAGCGCTTTTTTCAGAAACCATTGCTTGGCGCTGCAAGGCTGTGTTTGCTCCAAACTGATACAATCTTTGGCCACTCTGGTGACATCCCTGCCAAAGATGCCAGCTAGTGCCAATTTCAGTGAAGTGTTTTGAAAATGTGGGTATTTATCACTAACAAAATGGTTGGGAACCAAAGATCTAAACCTACAAACTTCGCGTCATCAAGTAGTCTTCAGATGTTAGCTTCAACGACTTCACTGTCCAAGGGTAGAATACAGCTTTCAAGGTGCAGATTTCTAAAGGAATCTTAATTTCTTCAGCTTAATTCCAAATTCACTGGATCCATAAACTTTCTGGAAGACAAGAGCAGTTCTGCTTCAGTCAAGGAGCACAGGAAAGGACCTAAAAATTATAGCTGGAAAAGAAAGTCTTTTGTAGTTCAAAAAGGTTGTCTTAAGTAGCACCTGAGTCTAGAATCTTTGTGTGTTTTTCATTGGACTTTCTGTACCCGAACTCTCCCTGAACCTTTACAAAAATCCCTTGAGGCTCACACTTCCTAATCACATTTGATAATAAAGCGCATTTTTATGACCAAATCATGAAATTCAGGATTTTTGAATGAAAATGATGCAATTCCCAAATGGTAAAACTATAATTTATAACTCTAAATTAAGGCCTTAGGTTACAAAGCAAAGAAGTTTAACACTAAAAAAAGCAGAACAGGACAACCCTGAAGCTTCTCAGTCTAATAATTAGGAATTATTTTTGTCATGATTTAAGGTTCCAAGGTGACACCCACTGGTACGTTTTAGTAGTTAAAGAAACACATTAATATAAACTGCATTATCTGCAGTGATTTTTTTTTAGACTAGATTTAAAATGCAATAACCTAATTGCTTCAGAAATTAAAAGAAAACTCACCATATTTCTAAATCATTTCAAAAGGGAAGTTTCAAATGACGCAACCTTAATAATATGCATGTTAAAAATGTTAAAAATAAATACCTTTAAAACCACACAAAATTCAGAGTGTGTTGCCACGATAAGGTGCTGACATTTATAAATGCCATGTGATTAGCATGTGAAGAAGAGATACACATTCATTGTATGCTAAGACCTATTAATCATCCATCACCTGATAAACATAGAGCATAATGCCCTCCCCGTCCCCTTTGAAAGTCCTAACAAAGATGGCTGTTGGCGCTGATAACTCAAACACATCTTCGGGTCCATTAGTTAGGACTTTTGATAACAATAACTTTGTGCACCAGCTGCGCACAGCTGGGATCTTGTTAAAGAATACATGTGGACTGTTTTGGTCAAAATTAAAGATTGGATGAAAGAAGGAGCATCAACCAATTGCCTCATCAACCATGGTGTTGTGATTCTTCTTCCAAAGGTAGCTGAGCCTTACAGGCACTCTTGTGCATTTTCTACTGAAAACTTTGGTGTTTGGCTTTCAGGGAATGAATATGAACTTTAACCTTCACAAGGTGTTTAAGAGTAGGGTCGATATAGCGCTGGGTGATATGGTGTAGATGGGAACTGGCAGTGCTAGGTTAATGGTTGGACTAGATGATCTTCAAGGTCCTTTCCAACCTAGTTGATTCTGTGATTCTGTGATTCTGTGAAATCATGTCCTCCAGCCATATGAAGCCCCACTGATTCCAGCATGCCTCTGCATGATCCTCCAGGAGTCCAATGGTGTGATCTGGGAAAAAGTGGCAGCTTTCCTTCCCAGGGAAGCCTGTGGGGACAGGCTCTCCAAGCCAGATAAAATTCCAAGTATGCAAAGTCAACTCAAGGCACTTAGGAGTTAATGTCATAGGACAAGAATTATCAGATCAAACGTGGTCTGTCTTATCTAACATCTTGCCTCAAATCATGGTCGTCATATGTTATTCCAGGGAAAGGAGTGAGAAACGCCTCCTTCCTCTAGGACTCAGAGTGGAGGACATCCTAAAGCGTGACGTTCAGTACTTCTGTGTCATCAAACATCCTGCTCATGAATCTGATTGCCATCAGCATCATAATTACACCGAGGAGTGTAACAACTCTTGTGAACAACTGCCAAGAGGAAACTTTTTGCAATGTACAAGTTGTATTAATACTACTAAATGCAGAAACTATAATGAATATTTCTGTACCAGCACTTCAGCTTTTGACATACATCTCCCACAGACACACGCAGACCTGTCTCCTTTTACCAGCAGAGCCTCCGATTTCAGAGCAGCATCGTGGGCCTGATGCGGTCCTCACACAAACCGCCTGTGGAGTTTTCACTGATTTAGAGAGAGAGGATTGAAGTCATAGGTAGCTAGCTAAAATCCCTTCAAAACATGAACCGTTCTTCTCAGTAATGAGAACGGGAAGGCCTTTAAGACTTTCCCGAGAATGGGAGCCACAGAGGCAATTCTGAGCAAGACATAGTCTATTGTTGATGTACAGATAAGGAAGGACAAAAATAGAACTGTATTAATTTCAGCACAGAAATACAGGGAAAAATATATTTGTGCCAAGGAAAAAGAAAGTAATACAAATTTTTATTTGAAAGATTTCTATAGAGGCCATTAAAAACAGCAGAGAGGGAAAAAAGAATAAGGGAAAACATCTCTCTGCAGCCTATGAATAACAGATAAACTTTATTCCAGTAATGATAGGGTACAGTTTTATTTGAAGAGTAGAAGCCTGCCAATAATAAAGACAAATACTTTCATAGCTGTTGGAAGAATAAAAACAAAGCTGACTCTTTTTTTTAATTGAAACAATTATTTTTTCCCGAGGACAGTTGGGTACATTCGACAGATAAGTTATTAACTGTCACTTTTGAATTTTAGCTTTCTACAGCAGTTATCAACACACTGATTCTGCATACACAATTTCCTAAAAGGGATCATATTATTATGGAAGTCATGTTAGCAGTATATGAACACGCATATTCCCATTTAAGTCATTATCTGAAAATAATATCCTGAATTAGATACGTCCTGTGAGAGAAAACAAACCTGAACAGCTTTATCCCAAATGTATTTAAGATATTTAAGTAAACATGGGAGAGATTTTACATATATGATGAAGCCAGAAAAAAAGTTGAATAAGTGTAAACATGTTGTAGAGAGTTCAGACTGCTGTACCACCAAGACCATGAGACATTCAATGGATGCTAAGCTTAATTTTACTAATCCACATATCCATATCTCCCAAACTTGCAAATACTGCTGCAAATTCTTTACTTGTGAGAAATTATCATTACATTTGGGACTACATTAAGAGGAACAGTTCTGGAGCTGCTGTATAAACCCAAATCAGAACATAGTATCATCTTCTGCTGCAGTTGCCTGATGGTGGGTAGATCTGAAATGTTGAAATTTATTTTGTGAGTAGTTACAAAAATCAGTAGTGCTGTAATCACAGATCTCATCAAAATTAACTCCTACGCTGCCCCACAAGAAGTTTACTATCTAAGTAGAAGTAACATGTAAAAGTTGGTGTAAGAAAACAGAAATCCAAAGACGAGTGTTGTGTCCTATACAGAGAAATAACCAGCAGCTGAATCTTCCTGTTTGTACCTCAAGGTTTCAGGAACAAGACCTGTTTGGAGTCACAGATGCTGCCGCCACCTCTCATGGTCTCTCCTCCTGTTGACTTACCTGCTGCTCCAGGTGGCCGTGCTCAGAGATGCCATTTTGTCCCCAGAAGATGCTGATCCCACTTGTTCCTGCTCTTTGGAAGTGACAAAGAAGAATAATCCAGAATTTAAAATGCCCTGCTTAGATCTTCACTTCAAAAACCAGGCCTGTGCAGAGAGATCACCAAACCTATGCACAGCCTCACATGCCCTGGGAGCTCAGGATCACGATGCTCATGTGGGCTATGGGGGTTGCAGCCACAACAGCACCATTTCTGTAGTAGGTATTGCCAGCATTCCAAGAGTTCTCATTTCTGGAGATGAATGCAAGTTTTCAGTGTGGTTGATTTCACCTGAGCTGAGTGTTTATAAGGTGATGTTTCACCACTGAAATGAAGGCTTCCAAGAGAAAGAAACCCATAGAAGCAAACCCTCTTTGCAGCAGGATCAAGGAGTGCATTAGTGTTAACCAATGAATGTAAATGGTCCTGAATTTGGCTTTTGTGTATTCTGCAAGCTTTATGGACCTTCCTGTAGTGACAGAGCAGCTGATCGTTCATTACAAGGAAAAAGAAGAAAAGAATGGTTGAAATCTTTCAAAAGCTAAGTGGGTTTTTTTTCTAAAGAATGGATTTAGCTCCATCAAAGGAGAGGCAAGTGAACCATTTGAAACCCTAAGGAAATGCTCACTCCTTCCTTTGCAACGCCGGGATGTTCCACTAAGGCTTACATTATTAAGAGTCTTCCAATGGATTTATGAACAGAAGATTACATTCTTAATGCTGCTTCTCAGAAATTGAGTGAATAATTCAAGGCACACCAATATACTACAGAAAACAGAAAAGTACCTTACAGCTTGGTACCTTACAAAGCAAGTGAGCCTCAAGCTCACTCAAGCTATATAAATGTGATATATGTAGCATAAAGACCACTGTATATGAGGCAGCAGTATGAAGTGAGGTGGTATAAAGCACTGAGTGGGAGCTACAGCATATGTAAACAATTGCTAGCAATAATGCACATAAGATAAGATTGATAGCACTACCCATGAAAGACATAGTAGTTGGACCATTAATAAGATCCTTTTGTGCTTCATATTGACAGATTTAGAGCATCTGCTCATCAGAAGTCAAAGAAATTAGAGCGATAGCCCAGGGCAATGAGTCAGCTACCAGAGGAAGTTCATCTTCATGTCAAGAGGAGAAAGGAGCAGCAGTCAGAAACTACCTCTTTAAATACCTGCACTGTACTCTTTTAACAATGGTTTGTTGGGGTTTTTTTCCCTTTAAGAATGCTCATGGCAAGTAAGAATAAGCTTTCATCAGATCTACCAGGGCAGAAAGAAGCTGTATTACATATCTGAGATATTAGAGCAGAGAATGGCAGTATTCTGCTAGATTTCACAATAGAGAGCTGCTAACATGAAGGTGGTATGAGGAAACAAAATGGGAATGGTGTGATGGATGATTATTATATGCAGCCCAAGTTTTTCTGAAGTAAACAGTAAATCAGTCATCCCTACACATGAATTCCTGCTGAGGTGTGAGAAGAGGCCTATATCCAATGACTGGTGGAGGCAGATACCATTGTGGCCGTAAGCTAAGACATTAAAAGAGAGGAAAGTGTGCTATCATCAAGCCACTGTATTGAGATACTCAAGGAAATACCTCTTCCTTTCTCCTTCCCTATCAGAAGTTGGCATCACCAATCCTTTCTGTCCCAGCTCAGAGGCTGACAACAGACCTTCAACTCCATGTGGAGAAAGACAGCCCGACCATGCGACCCAGGAGCCGTGCTGATCCCTGGCAGCGCTGCGGGAGGCAAACATGTGCCCAAGGGCTGGGGTAATTCTGCCTTTCCCGGAGGTATCAGCACCATCGCCTGAGAGCTGGGTCAGAGAGGAGCTGATGCAAGGATGCGACGAGCCAGCAAAGGGGTCTCTGGGGAGACATCTCCTCAAAATGCTTACGTGTCTGCTCAGCTGATCGTTTGAGAAGCACACAGGGAATGCCAAACCCAGGATGCCACAAGCTTTCTGTGAAACATTCCCCACAAGAGCTGAAGTTGCTGGGGGTGTGCCAGGGCGTGGGCTGTGCTTTCCAGGGCCAGCTCAGCCCAGCAAGAAAAAAGGACATTGTCAAGGTACTGGTCATAAACTTTTTGATTCAGAGACTTGGTGCTTGTGGGACTCAGTGCTTAAACAGTTCCACTAGAAAGGGCCCTCGGTAGGTTTTACACCAGTTAAAGCCTGCCTGAGCAAAGCAGGGCACTGATACCTGTTTTTACCACCTTCAGTATAACCTCTGCAGAAAGGCAAAACATGCCATAAAAGAGCTGATCCAAGCCATCCTTATCAGAAAGAAACTTTCCCCTTCTCAAACATGCACATCTTGACATCTGACTTGATATGACAGTTAAAATTGATCCCTGTGTGTTGTCCGGAAGGCAATAAGGTTGAAGAATGTGTGTCCTTTACCGCTACCTGCTTCCTTGTCTTTATTTTAAATTACAGATGATAAATAAAAAGAAAGAGCAGAAGAAGCCTGTAAGAACAAAGGATCGTAGTCTTTTCTGTCCTGTGGAGTGATCCAGCTGATCTAACTATGTAGGAATGTTTGATGCCTGCTGCAAGTTACTTTGCTGTGCACTCTGTTTAGCTGTATGTGGTTTATCTCTCTACTCTCTTGCTTTCTGGATTATTTTTAGATCTGAAAAATGTTCAGCAATTAGCTGCTTTCTTACTGTGGTTGTTCTTCACCAGGCGTTTGCTGGTTGCCTTTCTTTCTTGCTGGAAGCACAAGTGTAGCTGCAGAATGGCTTGGCTTGCCTTGTGCCGTGCAGTCAACAGTGTGAGGTGAAAGGATTTGATTACTGACCCATTTGCCAACACTAGCCTCCTGCACGTGTCTGGGTAATCTGAACACACTTAATTTTGTGTTACACACAGGCGCTGTGCTGCCTAGGCAGCCCACAACTGCAATAATGGTTCTCTTGAAAAATTGTCATTTGCTGCTCTGTGGTATTAATGTGGATAAATTCAGTAATAATATATTTGCTACCATCAAGTAAAAGAATCAAGTAGAGGTAAAAATTATATGTGAATGTTAATTCAGTGCTATTTGACACAGGGATAATTTTTCTTTTGTTGCACAATCCCATCCTCCTGAGCTTTCTAAAAGTCTCAGATGTCCCGCATGCAGCATTCATCTGATGCACGTTACATGTAGCATGTGTACATCTAAGCACGTCCTCGGAGGTTGCAGACAAGTAGCTAGATATTTGTTTAATGCTTTGGCAATATTCATGGCTTTCTTATTTAAAGTTAACTCCCTTCTGATTTTACAGGCAATAATGGCTCAGTTAAGGCTATCATATCAGCCTGACTTTCCTTCCTCCCTCTCTCCTTTCCCTTTTTATTCCTGCATGTTAATCTGTTGGAAATCTGTGTCAAGACCTGTTTACGCTTGTTCCCAACTACCACATATATGGGCACTTTAATAATGCGCCTTAGCTGTAAACACCTCACAGAGGCTCTGTTTCATGCAGAGAGAGACAGAGACCACAAATGAGTAAAAAACACATGTTACATTCTATGGAAATAATTTATTTCCATAAAAAGCTGATGAAGGACCATGTTCTGGTTTTGCCCTACTTTGAGCTTTAGGCTCCAAGCTGACTCTTGGCAGAGAAATTTTTCATATTTTTGTTAGGTTTGTTGTCCTTAGAATTAGTCAAATCGTAAACACTGTTATTTCCTCTCAGAAAGGAGGGTCCATGAGGATAAGTGATAGGTCCCTTTGGACAGTATCCACTAAGACCCTTATAAACTATTTCACATCCTTAAACACCCAAGACCACATTGTCTTATCAGCAGAAATTTTAAAGCAATGTGTCATTACACAGCAATGCTTAGGCCCAGTACTTGAGAATGGTAGTTCATTAGAATAATTATTTTTGTTTTAAAACACAAAGACATCTTGTTTAAGCATTAGGTCCTTACCCCATCATTGACAGACATACTATGCACTACTTGCCTAATGTGTTTTATGTAGCAACTAAACAGTACCAGCTCCTCAGAAAAGAAATGCTCTATTCCTACTTGGTTATAAAACACTGTGTACACCATTGAACACTTATGGTTGGTAAATAGTAGAAGGCAACTTCCTTTCTGGAATAGAAGTCAATTAGTACAGTCCCAGTCAACCATCAGCTCTGCTCCAGTTAAGACAGGGCAGCTATGTGCACGCGTGTAGACATATGCACTCACCCTAGTCTTTTTAAGAAGCGTGGATTTATAAAACAGAGCGGGTCAGAAGGGGCTGGGAAAAAAGTAACACCGCTTGCTAACAACATATTGTACATTTTCACTTCCACCCCCACATTTTGAGCCTGTGGAGATTTTACAGTCTTGGAAGTGCATCTTTTCACGTGTTCATACTTGCTGAGAGATACTCCTGCTCAAGTGGGGCTGTGAGGGCTGTCCCAGTCTAACCAGTGTACCGTGCTGGGATTTCATCGTCAGGTGCCTGCAGCAGATTGTAATCCATTGCACTGCGGGCAAATCAGGTGGAGAGGGAACATTTCTCAGCTGTCACAGTGTTGCGTTGCAAAATTAAATCCGCAGAGGGGGAGATGCATCCCACATGTGATAGCAATCACAGAACCCACTCCCTGGAGGAATCAGCTTCTCCTGGAAAAGCAGGACAGGGGCTGTGGGAGAAGAGGGTGCCCCGCCAGCTTCTGCTGTCTCCAGCTCCCTGCCAAGACCACAGAAAGTTGTGGCGTCAGCAAGGCTGGGATTTAGTCCTTGCATCTATGTGTCTGCAGAGCTTGTGTGCCAAATGCTGCTCACTGTCTCACTGCTAATAGAGGGGAGGTCAGCAAGGCTGAGCTGGGTCATCTCCATTCATATGTCCCCCATGTATTCCGTAGGAGTACATAAGGAAGAGCAATCCCCTGAAAAGTTGTATTTCACCCAGTCTTGAATCTCTGCTGTTGTGCCTCAACAATAACCTCCCGCAAGTGAAAGTGAAGCCATCTCATCTAAAGCAAAATAAAATAAGAAAACTATGTCACTTTCTCATATCTACCAACTTTTATAGTCTGATATTCACAATCAGATCATAACAGCTTACATCTTTTCTGTCATTTTGCCCAGCACACACTCCTCATAGCAGTGGAATTTAAACTACTGTCTGTAATATTTTTATTGAAAACTGTATATAAAGAAGGATATTTTGCTGAAATAAACACCTTAGCCATTTCTGTACTTCGGGGGTTTTCATTTTTGATGACACACGTTGTGTATGAACCTTCATGACATGCTGGCTAGGTAGTGGAAAGCGATCAAAGTCCCATGCAGCCAAAGGTGAATTCCAACATTGCTGATATTTGTAATTGGAGTGAAGAAAGCAGATGAAGAAAACTTTTCATCTCTATCCTTCCTGACACATCAGCTGAGCCTTGGATGACCTTCGTGAATGAGCGTTTTGTCTGAATCTACAGGCTGGCATACAGTATCATCAACAATATGCATGGACACCTTTCACTTTATTTTGTTAATCAAAGACTTATTTCAAGTTTCAACTAGATTTTCTGGAAACCTATGCTAATGCCTTCTCTGATGGAGGAAGTCTTATCTGTATTGATAGGAGTGTCGTCTTCCAGTTTAGTTACCAACATTAAGAGCTGTGACTAAGTCTCATCCTGAGACGTGTCCAGAACAATGGACATGCAGAGATATTTTAAATACGTGGAAAAATTGAAGCCTTGGTTATACTTTTAAAAACCTAGCACCATCATATATTCACTACTTTCTGAGTTAAGACAACTTGATTAGTGTGCAAAACATCTTCATTTATCTTTTGTTTTCTGCTTGTTAGTGTTTACTTTATAAATAGGCAGCATCTCTCAACATATGTTTGCTCTATGTTTTGAACAGAGCATACAGGAGTAAGGGAAAAAGATATAATCTAAGCAGGATGGCTGTATTTCTTTGGGGGTTGTCTTCTGTTTATTTTACATTTCCTAAGACACCTTTCAGGGTCCTGAGTTAATACCTTTCCCGCTTCTATACTTCAGCTCATTGAACTAACTTCCCACTGCCACACCATCAACGAGAAACAAGAAATTCTGAGGGTCACTGCACACAGCAAATTCTCCCATTACTGCAAGTGAGACCATTGAGTTTTGGATTATTTGTATCTGTGATGCCATGTGCCAGTACACTAAGATGCTCTAGGAACAACACTCCCAAAATGCATTTACCTGGGTTGGCATTGGCATATGGATTCCTATTGTAAAAAAGTCATAGCTCAAAACTTGGGAGAGTGTATTTTTCCTTTCAGCTGCTGCTGCTTTGTCTGTTAAAATCTATTGTTCTTTTTTGACTTTATTAGAGAACAACAACCCATAGATACCACAAAACCAAAACCCAAATGTCAAGTAAGCATAGCTTTCCAAGGTGACCTCTCCATCAGTCTGTAGCTATGTATGTACGTCCAAGCCTTACAAAGTCAGGGTAAGTGAAACAAGACCTGTTCTACTGGTCAGCTAGCAACGCTTCTGTTCTGCAAACCTTTCAAGATCTGGTTTTGCTCTGCACTGGAACAAAAATCCCCCTGCTTACTAAAATCAAAGAAACCAATATATCTTTGTCAAAAGTCAAATGTGTCAAGGCTACCTGTCTGGGTTGAGCACAGTTTATATACTTATAGCATTTACAAGTTCCTCAATCTATCTTCAAAATATTTCCTAAAAATATGTGCAAAGTTTTGGCTGTACAAAGAAAACTGCTAAAACTCAGAACAATCATAAGCACTCCAATAAAGTGCAAGGAGTCTAGAAAGCTGGTATATAAATCACCTGGTCAACAGAAGACAAAGGGCATTGTTCCCATTTAGGTACTAGTCCTTGAACCTTCTCTTGGTGGCACTGTTTGTTATTTAGTTTTTGATATGGGCAACCATAAAATTATACCCTGTACGTCTTCCAACTTACTTGTTTGGTATATCAAGAATGTATTAACATGTATATTTTTGAGCATAAAATATTGATTCAGTTTTAAGGTCAAGTGATGGAAATACATAGACTAAAATATCAAAATGGCAGACTAAGTATCTCTACAGTAATCGTTTACACATCCAGATAATACAACCGCTTGGAAACAGCAGCCAACAAATCTCTTCCTATCCATCACCTGTCTTGGAAACCCTAACTGAATAACTAAATTTATACTAAATGCTTATGCAGCACTCGTATTTCTTCCAGAATTAAACATTCAGCATAAGTATATGATAGCAAAATCTGTGTAATTGTTTCTGACACTATATCTGAGTTCGAAGTGTTCTCCATTTCTGTTTAAAGCTACTGCAGAAAAAACTGAGCTGACATGGGTGTTGTGCCCAGCGGAACATGGCCCTGCTATACCACTACCAGCCCTAACACGTGGGGAGGGCTTCAATGCCACTGTCACCACTTTCTTGGGTCTTCAACTTGGTGGGGGGGATCTGGTTATTACTGCTTGTCTTTCTTCGGCTCATTGTACATCTTCGTTACTTTTGCTCTTTGTGTTTTTGCTCACCAGAAAAATGCACTTGAAGCATAATACTGGTCTTCTATTAAAAAAGACAGTAATAAAGGGAAACCCCAGAGTGCTACAGAGAAAGGTTACCTTGAGCTATGGGAACTGTCAACATATCAAAGACACATAGCTAAGCTTGTGTTTTGATTCTCCCTTACATTTTATGCTGATTTTTTCACTTCTGTCCTCACTGTCTCCTTATCAAATTCCATCAAATTAGTGAATTTTACCTGATTTCTTTATAAAACCAGAAGACTCACACAATGGCAATTTAATTCAGTCTAAGTAGGAGCTTGATTGACATTAATACTGTAACAATACTCTAATGAAATTTGCCCTATTCAGATTTTAACAGAAAAACATATGCTATGAGTAACAAATAATTTTCATCATCCTCAAAAGCCTTGCCCCCCAAACACAAGTAAAGAAAACAAATAGCTCCGGTAATTAAATTCTACATAAGTACGGTTTATTGGTGGTGATTAATAAAATAATGGCAATATGTAGCTCTTGAGGGCTGACACAACAGTTAGCTACTGGCATCATTCTGCTGAAGTCGGTTGAGTTACAGCCTAAGACTATAGTCCAAACAATGTCACTAAATTAGCTGCCATTAAAAAGTAACTGCTAGCACTTTTACTATTTCAGACTTCATTATCCTTTTTTAATTTGGATGTTCTCCTCATGCAACCCTGAGGACTTAAAATGTTGTATGCATTGTCATAGGCATACTATTTCATAGTACAGGTAGTTTCATAAAGAATAACACTTTAGGCTGGTCTTTTGAGAGAACGAGCTTACTTGAAGAATATCCTTCCCATTGACTTATATATTTTTTAATGCACCTATGAATAAGTAGCAATATTAGTAAACTTTCTGAAAATTGAGACACCAGTTCAAAATGTCCTATATGGTCCAAGCCTCTATGAAGGCACCTATAGCATGTATTTTGCCTTTCTTTCATCCCACAGGGACTCCTTGCAGCCTATGTAATAGCCCCAGGTACCAGGAAGGAAAGCAGACTATTGAATTTCCCCTATCACCATTCCTCAGCTGTGTCTCTGTTTCTTCTCTCCAGGAGGACCATCAAATTCCTATTTACTCCTGTTACCAAGTTTATAATACTCAAAATCTATCGCACACTTGGGAAATCCAGTCTCTTGGCTTCTCATTAACTTCTCCCCAGCCCCGCATGGCGCTCTCTTCCTGTGCTTGTTCTTGAGCCCTTGGTAAAAGAGGTGCATGGCCAAGCCTTCGAACCTGCACCTCCTGCAGCTCAGTTGACTCCGACTGCACCAGTAACCACATCATGCCATGGTTTTCCTCAACCCATCCAACCCCATCTGGAAACCAGTTGGATCTCATCATGCCTCCTCTTCTGATTGAAACATTGTCCCAGAACCTTAATCCTACAATACTTAGATGCCTTCTAATTTCCAGACTGACAAATCCAGACCTATGTTTTTACACACCTGTATAATATTCTGGCTTAACAAAACCTATCCTCTGGGGTGTTTAAAGAAAGCAGCCATACCCCCTCCTACCTGTGCATATCCAACCTTTGTTTAGTTATCCAACCACACTTTGCTCTCTTAGTTTCCTCTTACAGGGTCCATCATCCAGCACTCACATTCCCCAAGCAGCCCTCCTCTGCACCTGCGTCAGGGGGAATTCATCCTTCTTGAAGTTGTGACCAGAACGGCAAAACTCAGGTAGGGGAAGTGCAGAACTTCAAGATAAATGGGGTGCATCTGGTATATCTGCTCCAAACTCCTTTAATTTGCTTGACCAGCACTTACTCAGCAAATAACCAAAGGTCTGTGTGACCTTGGCTGATCAGGAGGGTTTGTAGCATCACGTGGACAGACACTCGGCAATAGTTTCGTCAGAGTAACAGCTACAGCAGCTGACAGCAGCCTCTCACCATTTCACCTCTACAACTTATTCCCCCACTCTTGAGACAGTAAAGGAAGTGTTACAACACTGTCTTTTATTTTAACACTAGATATATGCTTTTAGAGGGCAGGTTATTCTCCCAGCAGAACTCTGCTTTCCCTCAGCCTCCTACTGAAGTATTGATCTGGGCATACATGCACTTTTGGGGGGGAAGGTTGTGCTCATCTGGAAAGCTTGGGTGGTGGAGTTCAAACAACAATCTCCTCTATTGATCTTTCATATTTCTAAAATGAATTGAAGGTGATCTTTTCACTGCCTGCCCTAATTAGACTAATAAAATATTTCTGGGGAAAGCACTGCATAAAAAGAGAAGTGATTACTGAAAGTCTGTTCCTCAAAAGTATCCTGGCTATAAGTAGGACGTGTCATTATAATAATGTATGTTTTCTAGTTACTCAAATACTTTTTACGTTATAAAAGTGACAGCACTGAGAACCAACACTGTAGAGAATGAAGCACCTAATATTTGGTTTGCATGGATTTAGCCTTACAACACTGGATTTATCATATGTTAATAACACTAAATTATGGAAACACAAAGACTGGAAAGAGCTGAAAATAATTCAGAAACTACTAAACAAAGGCTGTATCATTTTGTTGCAGCAATCTGGAGCAGATTTCCACAAAGTGAGAACGGGGCGTGCTGTGTACAGCCATCAGTCAACCCGTGCTGGCCCTGCGAACAGCCTGCGGGCAGGAGGTGAGTTACCGCACCTCGGCGCCCGGGTACCGCTGCCTCCATTTGCACAGCCACAAGTCAGTTAAGCAACTGGGGAGGAGATATATTTTCAACCCAGTCATCTCCACTGGAATGAATGTCCAAATACACCCCAGTCATGAAGAGACTGTTTTCTTCCTGTACATGCAAGCAAGGAGTAATTGTGTCCAGTTTACAGATGGGGAATTGAAGACAAGTAGCTTAAATAATTTGCAGAGATTAGGCTGGCAGATGGTGGGGGAGGCAAGAAATGATCCCTGTTTCCCAAAGCCTCCGCTCTCTGCTGCTGTTGTAGAAGGGGACACACAAGGGCTCTCTCTGACCCAGCTCCAGGGCAAGGGGTTCCGTGAGCAATTGATGGCAAGGAGGGATTGCCTGGGGGTCCAGCCCAGGGCAGCACGCTGGCCTGCTCTATGGACGTGGGCAGAGAGCAAGAGAATGAATGTCCTAAATTGTTCCCTCAACTGCAGTAGGCACTTGGGCATGAGTACATCTAATGTACATCTTGCTTTTCACACATTGAGCCTGGTCATCAGGGATATCCCTACAGCTGCCTTGGCCCGGCACGTTTGTGTGTGTTAACACAGTGCGGCAGGAGCTCCCCAGACAACTACCTTACCTTCTCATTAAATATTCCCCACTAGCTGCCTTCCTCTGAGCTGTCAGCTCCCAGTGACATGCAGCATGACATCACACAGGTGCAGTCGTAGCCAGAGGATTATTTATCCCTTTTCACTCTGCTTCATGTAGGAGACACATTATGACAACAGCAGTGATTGCATCTGCGTGATTTACTCCTTGTGCGTACGCCATGTTTACAAGAACAGATTTCATTCTTCCATATGTGATTTATATTTAACTGTAAAAGAATTCCACAGGAGATCTATCAAAAGTAATAGGAGACATAATATTTTCTAAGAAGATAACATTTTCTATTTGCACCAGCAAATGGACCTTTAGCAGGTTAGCACAAAGCACAGCCATATGCGCAGCTGTACTCATCAGAGCACAAAGAATTGCTCAGGCGATGAGGAAGGCTCTGCACCCGAGTGTGCACACCGACTCCAGGTGCCCACACTTTCCCTGCTCTCTGAATCCTCTAACTCAGCTAATTTATAATTATTTATGGAACTTCAGGCCTCAGGACTGCTTTTGGAGGCAAATCATGTGACAAGGAATTTTGCTAGATTTCAGGGAAAAGGATGGAAAACCTCCTCTATCTGTTTGAACTGTTCAGGCAGAAATAGAGATATAGGGCTTGAACCCCAATTACATTTAAATATTTACATATCTTTGGACTCAATCTGCTTTAGATTTCCTTGTGGAGCAATTTACATGTTAATGAACCCTAGAAATAATTCCTGAATCAAAACACGTTTCCTATCAAAAAAACATATGGACCTTGAAAAGAGCTGTGTGGCAGCTTCTGATTCAAACACTTTAAAGTTGAAAGGGATCAACATCATTTGTCACTTCTAGCTTTTACTCATTTTCTTGTCATCTTTTGAACAAAACTCATTCCATAAATTCATGGGGTTAAAAAAGAAAAAAAAAAAGCAGCATTTCATATAATAACAGTAAATATTTGGCATATTTTGAAATTAATGGGTCTTTGGGAACTGTGGCTCATTAGATTGAGACCTTTATGCATCACAGTACAGGCACTGTATTCACCTGTACTGTATCTCGTCATAACACAGTGGTCAGACACTCTCTTGAAACACTGTTTTCTTTCACTGAGATTCGATATTTTATGGAAAATGTAAAACAAAAAGGACAGCCAACATATGCAGGACACAGATTTTGAAAAACAAAGTCCGTGAGTCATTATGTCCAGTCTTTTTGTGCCTTGAGCTAAATAATATTTACCATGGAAAAAAAAAGCACATGAAAATTGAAACAAATTGAACTTAAAAATTCATCTGTCTTAGCTACTGAAATCTTTGCGTCAAGCAGGAGGGACCATGGACTCTCTGAGAACTGGAGTGGTGTTTCCCTGTGCCCAGCCAGGAACTGCTAATTTGTCAGTGGAAGAGCAGGGAGACGTGACCTTCCTCACCTTCAGCCCTCAGCTTTGACGTCTCTAGGTCCACCCATCAAGTTTAAATTCAGCAGATGCAAACAAGCATCCCAACAGCAGAGACTTTGATTTTGAACGTGAGCGCAGAAGGGCGAGGGATACCATTTCCCAACGTGGTGAGCTGCTGGGACCTGTTAGACGTGGTCTTGTCGACACAGATGAGTTCCAGAATATGTGAAGGTAAGACCTTTCTTATAGGGGTAGTTAGTGACTTGCTGTACGCAACGTTACGCTCTGTTATTTTGTTCTGCAGAAGGGATAGAAATGTGTGAAACTAAATGAAATGTAGCACTAAGGACAGCAAGGAGCCCGTGAGCTTCGCTGTATTCCCGGGAAAAGCCTCTCCAGGAAGATCTGGGTCTGGATTTTGTCACCATCTCTGATTGCCACTGAATATTCAGCTAAATCTTCAGGTGAGCATCCCCATGATTTTTGACTTGAACTTTCACAGTGAAGGATGACTGTTTATGGATGACAGTTTGTCTCCTCAGTGACAAGCATCCGAGGTTTGGAGATTTTTTTGCATGCCGGTATTTCAGTTGTGTTAGACTTAGCTTGCGAGGGGCATCACAGAGCAGATGTAGCCAAACATCTCTGTATGAGCACAACTTCCACACAGCCCCAGGACTGTATAACAGCTCCTCTTCTGTCTCATGCAGAAAATACTGCATGCTTTGTGTGTGCCACCTTTAGTTTCAGCTTCCATTGTGGGCCCAGCAAGGTCTTTCCCAGCAGCTGAGCTATTTCCTCATGTGTCTCTATGCAAAAGTTTGACAAATCAGGACTTGATGACTCAAAAATACAATCCTAAATGTGGGGCCAGCTGGTGTCAGCAGACATCTTCATTATGCCTCTTGAGATGTCAGTGTTGCTGACCAAAGCTCAACCTCTCTCCTGATACCTTCCTTCTGTTTCTTTTCTTTAAGTCTTCTCATCAGGCAAACCTTGAGGAAAGTATTCGATATTAAACTGAATTTTGTTTTGGGCACATTTTAGCTAGCAAACCAACCACTCCTCGCTTTTACCCACCTGAGTCCAGAGATGTCCTCCCATGTGGAGGACTGAGGCACTGAATTTTGTGTCTGATCTTCAGCTCTCTCCAACCATTGCTATGATGGCACCAGGACTCCATAGAAACACCTCTCTCAGCCCAATTTTTTACCCATGGGCAAAACTCCATTCAGTAAGCATTTCAGCAGAGTTTTATGTCCATAGGATGGAACATGCCCTTTGTACATAAGACACACACAGTGAGTACCCTGGTACCAGCACAATGACTTTCACTCTGATGCATCCCCCACAACAGTCAAGATCTCTGTGGTTTTATTGATGTTACGGCTGTTGACTCATGAGCAGTCAGACTCCAGTGGGTAAAACTTCAGTTCATTGCCCAGCTCCCTGCCTGCCTCTCCTCATGGCCCTCATGGAGAGGAGAGATGATCCTAGGGCAGTTTCCATGCTTAGTGTGATGGCAACCATGTCTTGTTGCCTAAGTTCAGGTATGGCATTGTCAAACCTAAATTCAATGATGTGGACTCTGCTGATACCTGAGCCCACAAAAATAAAAATATTCAATTTCTCTGCTCAAATTCCTGCTGATGAGCTGCAAAGATGGTGCTGTTTTGAGATATCCACATAGCGATATCACATCTCTTTCTTGATGTTGGCAAGAAATTATTAGAATAAGCTTTAAATAAGATGGTCTGAAATAACTGAAATGGCTAAAAAATATTCCAGAGCATTCTTTTCTTGATCTCTCTTCCCTTTTTGACATCCTACTTTTTGGTCTAAAATCTGGATTACATTCACTGCAAAATCATGGTTTTTCCTCATTTCATTCTGTAAACTAATCTACTAGTGAAAAAACATTGACAAGAGAAGAGTAATTTCTAAAGGACAAATATAAGGTCACCTCTGATGTAGGATATCCAGTGCTTAGGGCAGGTGAAGATCACTCCTGCCTGAGACAGTACGCAGATGTACCATGAGGTGTGAGGAGGAAAAGAAAAGATGTTTACTCAGGCTTTCCTTACATGGACATGAACACAGAAAGGGCAAGCACATGCAGGAAAATATAAGCTTATCCAGGGCATAATTTATCTTAGTCATGTATCCATGGAACTGGCCTTTATTTGAAAAGCAGCCTAATTACTGAAATTATTGCTGCTGAAGTCCTGCAGCACAGCAAAGGAATCTATATATTCTCTGCCGTTAGAAAGTTTCACACATTTTCATATAAGTTTCAAATAGCAATATTGATCAGGCAATTACCAGATTAAAAACAGCAGCAAAGCCTATGGAAGAAAGCAGAGGTTGTCTCTGCCCAAAAGCATCTAAACCATATTTGTGTGCATGTGTGTGTTTTAAAGTAGTTGAAAATTAAACCAAATCACATCTTGTGATCCAGCAGGTTTATTTTTCAAATGGGGGAAGAAAAATCCTTGAAAAGAGAAAAGCTACCCCGATGCTGTTCAAAAGGCTTGAGGCAGTTTCTACCCCATTTATTCGTTTGGATTTTTCTCAGCCCCATCTGTTTATTTTCTACTGAGCAATCGTAGTAGAGCAGATAGCCAGGCTATAAAGATCTGGAGCAGGTGGGATTGGGAGATAATTTGTGAGGCACAATGCTATGTTCTCTGAATATAGCACTGCTGATTTGATGACTTGACTGGTAACCTAATTTGTCTGCTTTTATTTATTTATTTAAAAATAGGTATACTTTGTGTGTCAGGGAAACATTTATTTGTGGTTAAATACCGAAGGGAGATCATACAGATAGTATGCAGAGGAAAACAGTTTTCTGCCAGCTTACCTATTTTTCAAAGAACCAGACCTCATACTTCTGCACAAAAGCCAAAGCAACCTTAAGGCTCTTCTCCCCCGCTGCAATCATGTATTAAGTGTCATTTGTGCAGGGCATGTTATTCAATCAGGTGCCAGGGCATGGGAAAGATGTCACCTACCCACCTTGTGGGACCTGTCAGAGGCAGCCCTGAACACCCCATCCTGAAGGGCAGAAGTAGGCTTGTATGTGCAGCTATATCGGTGTCTGTATATAAATACACACACACAAAAATATACATATATATTTAAGATGAGTTTAGGTAAAATTAGCTGCTGCTTAAGGGTTTTTCGGTGGCGCAATATCTGAAGTGAAGGACTTTTGCGCTGAAGGCTGAGCAGGTTTCTTGGCTTCCCTGACCTGGAGCCAAAGTCTCTCACATCCACACCTGTGGGTATGACCCCACCAAGCTGTGGACATGCCCTTTGAACTAACAGAATTAAAAAGCCCACGCAGTATGGCCAGTACTGCCAGTATCAAGCAGCCTGGAGGTTAGTTGTTTCCAGGCTTTATGTGGCAGGCACTGCACCGTGCACAACTGCGTTGTTGCTTCTGTCAGGGCCAAGAGACTGTATGTATAAAGCAGAAGTGTAGCATTGAGATTTCTTTTTGAGCTCAAATAAATCAATAGAATATCCTGCTGACTCATGAACGTACCTATGTTTGGTTATTTACTGCACCGGACACCTTTACACGTACCCGCATCCCGTGAGGATCGGTCAGATGTGCTTTGGCTTCTTCCCTGCTGCTTTACCCCTCTGTGGACAAACGTGTGTTCCTGCAAGACACACTCTTGTTTGGGCTGTAAAGTCCAATGCCACCGACCCCAGAAGGATCAAGTCCTCCATGGGGAAAGGATGAGCTTGGAGTGGCTCTTGGGAATGCAAGCCTGGCTTAGAGGAGGACGTCCCCTTGCTGTAACTAGCTTTGCTCTAACTTCTCATCATCCTTTAGTGAAGGAAATGCAGTTACAGAGTCATGACAAGCACAGGACACACTGTGATGTCCCCATGGCACCCATCTTAGCCGGATTATGGCCCTTGGCTGACTAGTGGGGGTTCAGTCCTGTTAAGTTCTATTTTTTTAAATGGTTTCTTTACTACATTTTTAAAGTGAAAAACACTAAACACTCCTCATCTTATCTTCAGATTCTAATAAAATTGGCACCTTAATTACATTAACCTGATCAATGTACTAATAGAGCAACTACGGTGCTTTTGCCTTTACTAGAGCTATCAGGCTGATGGTGCGGTATGAAAATTTAGTGCTCCTGTTTTTTCTATCTTAATTATGCCTAATGAGCTACTTGCTTTAATAAACCAGAAAATTCCAATATCCCGTCTATATTTTTCCCAGCAAGACAATATAATTTTAGATGAAATTGTCTTTCTCAATAATTGAATGAGTTTAAGAATAATAAGTAATACGATCTATAAGGGTGTCTATGTGATATAAGCTGGTTCCCTCCATGGGTACTGATGGAGAAGTTTAAGTTTATTCATTTATTTATTAACAAATGTTTCTCCCTTAGGCAAAGCTGGTCCCAATTAAGAGGCATATTTTCAAATGATATAAGTAACTATTCTAATAAAGACACTAATTGGCAAGTATGTTCTTTAAAGATAGTCATAATTTAGAATATCTCATGGCAAGTGATGCCACTTCTATTAGCATCTCTGCAATGCAAGACACAATTTCCCTATTAACCAGGTTTACATTTTACAACTTTGAGAATGCCAGATGCAAATACCCTCCAGGACGTGAGTAAAGCAGCCATACTTATAAACTTACCAATGGATAGTTAGAGGGAGTACCTAATTATTACTCTTTCTGAATCTACAATTAAAAGCCAACAGACAAGCAAAGTAAACTCTTGTAACCCAAAAAGTTATTGAGGGATCAAGCACAAGCCAAAAAATGCCAGAGCAGGGACTGGCAGAAAGGCTTTATACAAAATGAGTTTTAAAGATGAGTAAAGTAGAGTAAGGATGAGATAAAAGTGAGAAATTGAGGGGAAAAGATTTTAGAGTAAGAGAGATGTAACAGAATAGAAAAAATAAGCCCCAGTCACAGTTCTCTTCAGGAAGACAGATCTTTTTATATAGAGATCTTGAAAAGCTCCTTATAATTTTGCAGAATGAGAAACCCATGAAACTGAAAACTATGAAAAGAAAAAGCTGATCAATGGAGTTATTTCAATGGCTGAGGATCTTCCCACAGCGTCTTAGGGCTTAGTCTGCAGGGTGTGCTGCCCACCGGGTCAGAGCTGTCTGATCACAGAGGCTGATTTCCGACAGCCCCCCCCAACACCTGCTGATCCCTAACTGTTTCAGATTTGAGCTGAACAAGTCATTGCGAGTATTTTTGGAACAGTAGTCAAATTAGTTGTGAACAACTGGATTCATAATAATCAATTATGTCATCACTTCATATGGGCATTTCTAGGCAGAAAGGCATAGAGATCACTGAGTAAGTGCAAAGCACAAGTTCTGCAGGACTGAGGCAGCTGCACAAATTGCAGTATAATATACAGAAAAGCATAAATTTCCTTCATTCATGTGTAAACAGTTGCTCTTGCACAAGCTCTGTTACAACTTCATTCTAGTTAAGTATTCAACAGTCCAATAATGATCTACATCCATTCCTCTTTATCCTTCATAGCTGCCTAACCAAGAAGGAAATCCTAGGAGACTGGCTTCTTGCAATATTTTTTTGGAAAGAAAAACATTTATCTCTTAGTCTGGCAACTTTGTGTTGTCATTGTTCACTTAAGAGACAAGAGATCACAAAGATATAAATAATATAAAATTTAAGTAACACAGATAAGATATAAATAATATAAAATTTAACTAACAAAGATGGGGAAAATTTAGTAAATTATGGCAATCAGGGACTGAGGTAACAGGAGTATTAGTAACAATTGCCTTCCATAGAGAAAAAATTTACTTAAAACAACAAAGCTTGATACAAATTATTACTCTATGGTCTGCTCTTCCTGATCTCTCTCTCTTGCAGAAAACTACCGACAGATACCTTAGCAGGTGCCACTAATTGTCAGATACAGCTCTTCACTGAGATTCCCTTTCCACCCTGCCCAGAGGCACATGTTTCTCCCCCATCCTTCCCATGCTTTTTCTCCAAGGGAATGGTTCCCTTTATTACAACTTTGTAGGTTCAGTTGCTCTTTTATTTGCATGTATGGACAGCCAAAGATATTATTTTCATAGCTATTCTTTAAGTGACAAAAAAATTTTCCTATTTTCTCCCCTTAGTCCCTTAACACAAAAGCACTATTGTGTTACCTGAAAAGAATAAGGAGCTTGGGCGTCGTGGGGCAATACACTGCCCTCGGAAGCTGGAGCGGAGCCTGCGACCCCTCCCAGCACAGGAAAAAAAGGGAAAAGAGGATCCTCCATTGAAAAATAGCTGCAATGCTGCTGTCACATGGAGGGAAGACTGTTTCCTTTTTATGTAAAACATAAATGTAACGTCTAAGCGTCCTACACATCGTACCTGTGTGCAAGCAGGTCATGCCTTGGCAGGGTGAGGATGAGGAGAGAAGGATCACAGCTTGATCCAGAGGGAAAAGAGGAAATTGTGTACACCTCTGCTCTTTCCATCCCTAAAGCTGTTGCCTCAGGGTCTGTCTTGCCCAACAGTGCCTAATTTAAGAAAATCTGCAAGTAAAGATGGAGCAAATAGGACTGAAATACAAAAAGCTGGAAACACTTTGATGTACTTCTTTAGTAGGGTACAGCAAGCTTAGTAAATACTTCAGGCTTTACTGGTTGTCCACAGGTCTACTTCAGACAAGCTTTTATGGAGGGAAGTAAAATAAGAATTGTTTCAAGTCCTGACTCTTGCTGGTGATGGTGGAAAAGGAAACAGATTTGCTTCCCAGTAATAAAAGAATATGGCTTGTCAAGTCAGGTGTGCTTGCACCCAGTACTTGATGGGAATACCCTGACTGATGCACCTGGCATCTCAAGTGAAATGGATAACTGTGGGATGTGTAGCCATCTTTGAAAATGGTTGAGACAGTACATTAAGAAGTGGTCTATTAATAGACACTTGTTTAATACATCAAATTGGTGAAATCTCTCTTTGGAATTCAGGATCTTATAATGCAGTAAATAATTAGCATTTATGTACTGGAGGTCTTCGTAAATGAAAACACAAGTCCATGTTTATCTGCTCAGCTGCCACATTTTCTACTCTCCCATCTCATTTCCATATTGTCTAAGTATATCTCTATATTAAGAGATGTATTACTTAACTTTATTTAACATTTTCCATTCATAAATCTCAAAGCTCTTCACAAGGCACAGTGAGTATCAAGTTGTTTTGAATGTGTGGGTCATACTTTATTTAAAAAATAACCCCAGAAAGTAAAATTGCTTCATTTCCCAGGTGTTTCCCCCCTCTCCATGCTGCCCCAGCCTTGGCAGCCCGCCCATCAGCCAACCCAGGGCTTCCTCAGCAGTTTGTCCTTGTGGGGCCCTGGCCTTTGCTAGCAATTTGGGGTGTTCTGTCACAGACATGGAGGTTCCCCCCTGCTGTTGCTGCCCTGTGGTGACCAACAGTTGCACAGCTTTGGCTGCTGGGAGATGATAGAGGAGCTCTCAGGGAGAAAATGAACCAGTGCAGTGATAAATTAAAATAAAACAAATTAAAAGTCCTTTTATATATATATATATATTTTTCATGTTCTGGGGGAAAAAAAAAAATCCCTTTATCTTATACCCAAGCCAATATGGTACCATCTTCTCTTTCTTGTATACAGAAAAGTGAGAGAGAGAGGGGTATGGAGAATTTTATAAGCTACAAGGGGTTGTAGAATGAAGAAGAAATCTTCTGGGGTTTTCACTCAGCCCTTTATACAATTTGTACATCTCCATTCACACTTCCCAAGAGAAATTGTTATCTGGAACGGAATAAATTCAACTATAGAGAAGTACCAGATGAGTATTAGAAGGTCACATAATTAATAAGAATCAGAGAGCAGTTCTCAAACAAGCCATGAGTGGGCAGATTTTTACTATGAGGGTTTGATGCTCATCTTCATTCCCTTCTCACCAGTGGCAATCCACACATTTCAGTGGAGTAACTCTTCATTTTTATGAGATTGAAATAAGACTTGAACACTCAGCACACAGAAGTGCAACAGTGCTTTTGGAAGCTGCTTGAATGTTGCAAGGCAACAAAATGAATTTGTTTTGGCTGTTCTCAATTTCTAGGTGACTTATGCTTGTGAACAAGATCAGGGCTTAATAGGAAGTGGACAAGTTTCAGGATACTATCTATCTGCTATATGTTAAAGTTTTCAGCATTTTTTAACTGGAAAACGAGAAAAAGAGCAAATTGAATGCACAAGGTAATACTGGTACTATAGGTCCCAAATACACATAGTTTGTAAAAGGAGAATATGCAGGATTACATCAGGTAAATCAGATTAATTAAAACTGTGCATATGATAGAAATGGTGTACACCTGAAATGAAATTCTATCACCCCACCTTACATCCATGTATTTGTATAGTCTTCATAATCAAAATAACAACATTACCCTTGCTTACAGGAAAGGGTGACAAATTAGCATCTCAGAGCATTTGGATTTGTTGGGGGTGGGGGTGGCACTGAAACATTTTCTTTCACTTCTGGCCATCCTATTCTGATATCCAGATACTACCTGAGAGATGTTGATAACCTCTCACTGTTGATAATCTCTCCACCCTGGGAGATTTACTATGATAATGCTCTGGCCTTTTATTTTGAATCATTTATCAGTTTAATAATAATAAAAAAAGGTGCTAAACTAACTAAACAAATACATAACCTTGAAGTATGGATGTAGATAGCAGTGCTGTGGCCTCTCACTTTCCGACCTGATGATGACATACAACATTTAATCACTGCTTTGTGGCATTTCCATGGAAAAAAACTCAAACCTGTGGTTACTTGGACTTCTTACAGTTCCTCCTTCTTTTTTTCAAAACATCAGTAACCACTTTATATGTATGTATTTATAAAGCATAATATGAAAAGGGTTAGATAAATCTTGTGTTTAATGACAGATTTCATGGCTGTTGGATCATGAAAGCTAGAGCCAAGTTACAAGACAGAGCAGTGATCTTTACCGAGTAGCGGAGCAGTTAGTTTTATGTTATCACTGTCAATGAGATTTTGCAGAATTGTGTTACACTTTGGTACAGATGAATGACCTGTAGTGTTACAGAATTTGTGATGCTCTGGCTTTAATTAACCTCCCTTATGAGTGAAGTCGAACAAGAAAGAATACAGTCCTTTTTATAAAGGAATATTTTTACAGTCATTAAATACACATTAATACCCTTCATAATATATAATTTTGTGGGTGACATGGGCACAATTTCTACAGCTGTTCTTTAGAGAAAGAATAAGTTTCTCTTCATTAAAGACTAATAAGTGACATTACTTTTAAGTGCTTGCATTAGATGTGCTTCTTTGAATTTAATGATGGGGCAATGAGGCCTTTAATTAAATAGTCAAAATTTTCTACCGGGAGAAACAAAAACAAATTTATCTACAGGTTTTCTTCTCAATATAAAAATAAAACAGAACCCATCTAGTAGATAATCAATGCTTTTATTCCTAAAACTAAGCCTCACAAAATTTTGTCTTAAAAAATTTGTTTGTCATTCCTGAAATCCATATAATGGGATGAAAAACTCATCTCATTGTTAGATGTAGAGGTCTATCCATTAATGCCTGTCTCATGTCTCTACAGAGGGTTCTTGCAGGAAGAGGTGGCAGAAGTATGTATCTATTTAGGTATTTTTTATACTCACACACAAATTTCTCTATCATAGATCAGTGACTTATAATAAACAGTATTCTGGTGTATTTTCTGGCATTCTATAAATATTTTTCATTTGAATTTCACTTATCCAATCATTTAGAGCCCCAGTAAATACTAGCTATAGGTATTATCAGACTTTCAAAAAAGGCTAAAAGTTGGCCAAGTTACCACATTATGGTAACCACAGTCACTTGTGATGTTATTTGAAATTAAAATCAAGTTAGGTGAATTTCATTCATTTTTCTTGGTATAATTTTCAGGTTTAATATAAAATTAGCACAACTTTCTATACTCATCAACAGGAAAAAGTAGTTCCAAATGTAAAATCTACTTGTTAGTCAACTTTAGATTTCAAAACCATTGCTCATGTAAGCTGTTACTCCTTAGAAACAGCAATGCAAGAAACTGTTGAAGATTAATCCAGGAGCTTCCCAGAATTGTCAACCAGTGACAGCTGATGAAGTCTGCAGAGGAAGTTTGTCTCCTGGACACAAATGGTGATCTGAATTCCTTTGTTTTACTGTATTTTTCTGTTAACCAAAATGGGATCCTACTGTTTGCTTATTTTTATCACGTTAAAATGTATTTGATGAGAGTGCAGCAGATGTCACTTAGTTTTCTATCGCAGCTCCCTTTTGCAGTATGGCAAGTCAGTTGCAATACTAATACTTTTATTAATTTTTGTATTGATTAGCAGAATAACATGAAGTTTTGAGTGGCAGCCAGCACACTTATTAGATTCCTTTCCCTGTGCTGTATCCTCTCATCCACAGACATAAGACTTTACAAAAATACGTGCAGTTATGAAAGTTCAAACAGGAATGCATGGATATTTCTCATTAACAAGAAAAGTGATGGGACAGCCCTTAAGCTGGGGTTCTCTACCTTAATTGCTCTGTATGGTTAGAAGCATAATATGTTTTACGCACATTCATGCTAATTGAAAGTTTAATTTTTGCTAACTATTGAGCAGGCAAAGACACTCACTAAAATAGCCTGACATCTGAGAATCCAGTATTTCTCTGCACTTGTCCCTGAACACTGCTTAACCTGCCTCTGAGCTTGAAATTCTTAAAAAATAACGAAGTTCTTATTCTTCCAGCCGGAGTATTATTTAATGAGAAAATGAAGAAACAAAGCAAAACCATCAGCCAGAACCAAAGTATATCATCATGTAGAAAAGCGTTCACAGCTCACAGCTCCATCTGCTCTACCAGTGAACATTAAATATTTTTGAAAAATTCTAAGCAATTAGAAAAAAATGATGAACTTAGATGGTGGCTAAGGCATCATTTAATTTTTAACATCATACTTTAAATGGATTCCTATTACTATAAAATCCAGGAAGCTAAAAATAGTACATGAATAGTAAAGACATGCTGAAAATCAGATCTAATTTGGGAAAGAATTACATATGCACAAACATATTTGCACACAAGCAGTTTCAAGCTTATATATTCCACTCTGAAAATGCATATAACCATAATGAATTTTAACTTCTTGAATGGTGACAATTTTAATGTATCACCACCTTGCAGTAATAATCTCCAGCATACATATATTTTTTAAGCACATGGCTGAGGCTTTTCTTGAATTAGATTCCAAGTGATTACCTGTACCCCAAAGCTCCAGGACATGATTGCTCCGTCTGAAAACTAATTTTCTGTAATAACAGGAAATTCACCAGTATTCTGATAACCACTAGCCAAAATGGTGACACAAATGCATTACTATCAACAGCTACTGTCACACTATCAAAATATTGTGTAGATGTGCAGCTATCGTATATTGGTGTAGCATCATGTATTGTGCAGTTATCAGTCCCAGAGGCATTCAGCCATGCAACTTGGCAGTTCTGAAAAGAGAATTAGCCACACTTAAAACAAAATTTAAAGTGTCACCTATAAGGAGTAAATAGAATAAAAATACTCAGAGATTGCAGGTGTTTGGTATTGGTCCTAAAGAAGTGAAGAAATGTATGGAATGTAATAAAAGAAGGAATCACAAAATTAAGGGCTTTTTAATTGTGACACAGAGCATCATAAGATCTGTACTTTCCTGCTTCACACCCAGGTTATATATAGGTGTGATTAATCTATGCCTGAGAACCTAATGGCTGCAGCTGCATTTTGGGATTTCTATGATTATTAAAGGCCATGCATTGTAATGCTAAAAAAAATCAGAAACATAAAGCAAATAGAAAGGGTGGCTTATGTAGAAAGCCCAAGAAAGAGCTCCAAGAAGTCTTAATGTGGACTACACAAAGTATTGGAAAAATAGACATTTTATTTCTACACATAAACACAACATATATTCCCAATATAATAGGATAATACATGTATTTCCATGCTGAACATAGCTCCCCATGAGAGCTGAGTATGTCCTATGCTAAATGCATATTTGCAGCACTACAGCTGTAGACAAGACACAGAACTGCTTTTATTATTTCAGGAATTTGTCTAATTTACAGCACAGAGCTTCTTATAGGTTGAGCTAATGCTTAATTGCTAGAGTGAACATTTTCTCCTCTAACACTTCAGGGTGCTGAAAGCTACTATTGGACCTGTGTTAAGTGTTGGAAATAACCTGAATTGAGAACTACTGAGCAAATTGACAAGACCTGAAAAGCATAGTTAGGGTTTGGGGGCATGCAGAACTCTTCTGAATGAATAATAAAATCAGGGCGGTTCATATAAGACATTGTATCTGTTGGCATTACAAAACCACTGATTCCCTCCTGTGGAGCTTCTTTGCTAAAAAAGAATTTAGTGTTTATCCGATTCAAAGCCAATGGCCTCTGCTCCAGCTGCTCTCTTTAAACATTTCAGGTCATTCTCCTGCTTACTGCTCTTGCCAACTCATTTTCTGATTAGAAGATACTGTTAGGTTTACACTATGTCGTTATCTTTTACTAGCAAACGTTGTCCAGCGGGACATTCCCTGCTAAGGTAATGTTGTGCTCATGGTTCATCTTAGCTATAGAAACATCCCAGACCTCTGTTTAAATCAACACTAACAGAAAATCTATTGTGCTTTTCACTGTAAGTTTGATCCAGTTCTTAGCTTTAGATATGTTAGCAGCATTGGTGAGAATAAGGCCAGAGTGTGCATGCAAAGAAAACGATGTGTGAGCCACATAATCCATAAAACACATTGTGTATGAAGAGAGATTAAAGACATAGTATAGCAAAACATTCAAGATCCAATAGCAATAAAAGAGTTGACCTCCCCGTAACTCTGCCCACCTTCCCAATCAGGATCTCTGTGTTGGCATCTAATTATCTAGCTCTTCATTCACCTCTCCAACTTTTCATCATGGAGGAGTCAACTGAGAGACTACCATTAAATGCAAAGTATGGATCTCATTAACTTTACAGGTGCAAACACACATCTATCTCCTGTGCACTTCACTTTCTGTTGATTGTTTATACACTGTATCACTTTCTGGCCTTGTTTTCCTGGTTTATTTAAAACATAAAATGTAAAGAGCAGCTACTCTGTCATCCTGTGTTTTTGTACAGTATCTAAATCAATGGTGCCCTGCTGGGTTACTGCCTCTATCACTGCAATACAAATAATAATAATACTGATTGTATCTTCGCTCTGTCTCGTATAGAAGAGGACACTTAGAAGCCAGTTGCATAATAGCAATAAACATGAGGTATCATATAATAGATCTTCAAAGATACATCAATAATATATTTCAAATCAGTGCTGCTTGTGCAGTGTTACTGCAAGGGAAACTGCTGGGGAAGAGGAATGCTCTGAAAATATCCATCATCTTTTACTGTCTGTGTAAATGTTTTGAAGATAGGCTGTAAAACTGCATTAAGTTTACAATAAATTTTGAGGCTCCTAACCTATTACAAAGTGCCAAATGCCAGCATTCATCCACTGAGGCACCAGGCTGCCGTTTTTGTAACGCTTTTATGCTTGCTTCCCCAAACAGCAGCACCGCGTTTCACTTTATTTTGCGATTTCCAGTGGCTACCCAGTGGCAGGCTGGTTTGGGAGAGGAAGTAGGAAAGTCAGAAGAACAAAACTGCAGGAGAAGTTTCAGCCACCAACTGGGATGAGCGAAGTAATAAATATTTTTGACTTTAAATTATATTAAAGAAAATTATTAGAAAAATATATTTTAAAATATTTTTGTGCGCAGTCGTTGTGAATATCTCCGCACGGAGACAGAGATGCTATATATGACAGAGCAGATAATTTGGTTGGCCTGAGTTAAAAGCAGGGGAAATGCAGTTATCGACCTCACTGAGAAATTAAGTCCTCTCTTGCTGCTGATCTCTTAGCAATCTTAAGTTTTGCAAGGCCTTACCTTGCTGTGTTATAGGAAGCATAAATATCAAGAAGATCATCTAGATAAAGCTATAACAGGCTTTTTCCCTCTGGATGACAAAGTTTGTAGGATAAGCTTCAGACTAGCTTTATGTTCCCCAACCCCTGTAGTCCCCAGTTGTTTTTTAAGGAAGATAGTGTTGCACACTCAATATTCTGGTTTAGTGTTCTTTATTATTGTCCACCATTCGCTCTGAAACAATTTTTCTACCTCCAGGAAGGACGAACAAGGTGTAGAACTTATTACTTCTGCTAATAAGCACATATTCCCTTGAAAGCCACATATTGAGAAAGCACGCTGAGCAGAGTCCTTCCCCACACCAAGGGGAGGGCAGGCAGAGAGTCTGGGTGAGCATGGGGACCTCGTGGGCAGAAGATGAGGCTGTGCCCTGGAAAACTGGCTGGGGTAGAGATCCATCTTTAGTGTGAGTAATTATGTCTTTTATTCTTTGTTTTCATGACATTTTTCAAAACCTTAGCAGACACTGTACTCTGTGCCTTTGTAAATATGGGTAAGCATACAGACATAGCTAATTAAAAGTAAACAGCTCTATATTTAAGGAAGTTTAATCTAATAGACATTTAAATCAGTTTTCGTAATATTATCACTTGAAGGTTGTGCCATTTAGAATAGAGCGGGTAAGTATTGAGTCCTAGTTACAGTGGGGATGGGTCTTAAAAACATAACTACCAGCTTAATGGAGAATTACACTTAAAGTGAGTCCAGGGAAGCATGATTTCAGTGCTTGTACATACACCAGAAGTGTGATTCATAGTCAGATAATTGACCATTCTGTACATCTCGGCATTCAGTGACCTCCTGTTTTTCTTTGTGTCTTAAACCTGTAGAGAACAGATATCCCAAGGCTAAAAGTTGAATTTCGAAAATGCAAATTAGGCATTTGCCCATGAAAGCATTTTGTTGCCCTCTAAACTTTCATTGAAATCTCAGTTCATTTCGAAGGTCCAAGATCTCATTATCTTGGCCATGCAAGGAGGAACAAGTTGATGCAAAGCATCGGACTCTGTGGTACTGCAAACATTTTAGTTTATCTGGGAACACAAGTGGGTGATAAATTACTCAAATCACCTAGTAATTCCTTCTGTTGCTGTTCTTGACTAATGGAGGGGACTAAACCCAGCTGCCCATACCCTCTCCAGTGTGGTACTAAGCAAGTGGCAGAGATTTTCCACAAGCTTTCTCTCATCTGATGCTGATAGATGAGCACCTTTACCGTTAAAGCATAATGGAAGAACTTGTTTTTTCTGCAAGTCACTTTTTCCCAGCTTTCTCAAAGCTTTCCTATAAATCTCTGGTTTTTTAGAGACTAGACCTTTCTGGAACAATATCTGCATGCTTGCCACTGCAAAGTGTGAATGATTGAGCTCAACAAGCATCTCTCCAGTTCTTTTCCCTAAATTAGCCCAGAATACACCTGACCAGATCGTTGTATGAAAATCTTGTATCCTCCAGCACGTTCTCAGACAGGTGACCCCAGATCTGTGTGCTTGGATGCAGCTACAGTCACCTCCCACTCTACATCTCCTGGCCTCAGGAACCTGCGACCTTCAGGGCAACTTTGCCACCAGCCCTTCTTTGCTCCCTGTTGAAAAATTCAAGACCACTCACCAGAACAGGTCAACAGTTTGGTCTAAGCACTGCTGTGTCTTGCTGTGTATATCAACCAGCACTGTCAAATCCAAAATTGTTTATACCATCTCTGGTGGCTGCTACCAGACAGTGGAAGAAGATAAAAGGAGAACCCCATACCAGGTCAGTAGGACCTGTGCGATAGCTGCTGAAATAGCGTCAGCACTGACAGCATGGCTTTTTGGAGTGGAAACATCTGGTGATACAGAGAGCAAACCTGTGGCAACCTCCCTTCTCCAAGAGGAGGAGAACCTAAAGGCAAATAATTCCTCAATAATTTCTTCAGCTGGGTTGTATTTAATTTTTTAATTACATCTCAGTTATATTTAAATCACTGTCTGCGTAATGTACTCTAAAAATAAGCAGAGATGCAGTTTCTGAGAGATATGTTTAATTTACACTTCAGCTACTCTTTTTGATGGCATTACTGACTGAGTGCTGTTCAAAACTCTGAATGGTGGGTTGGTAAGTTTTTATCAAACTGATAGTCTTCATAACTCAAGCCATCCTGACCCTTATTTCACCTGATATCAACTCTGTGGTCATGAATGACCCTGTCCCAGTATTTGCAATGAATCATGAGATGTATGTAAGATTATCATGAGTTCTTTCCAATGTTTTTAAAGAAAGTAAGAGACCATTAACACTCTCTGTTTTCATAAGATAACTAATTAAATATTCAAGTAACACAGGCCACTACTTAAAATGCTCAGAGGTTTGTTTTTTTAAAAATCAAAGCAAGGGAATAGAAGGGGATGAAGGAATATTACAAGAAGTGCTGAAAATGAATGAGGTGGGGTTTTTTGATCAAATGCACTCTTTCTCTAAGATTTTGATTACTGTACTATTTTTGTCTTTTTTTTTTTTTAACCCTGTGAATTTTAACTATTTGACAGATACACAACAAAATCTGGTTTTGCTCAAGGCTTCTGTTTTTACCTTAATTGTCACACAAACATTGCCACTCCAAAGCTCAGATGTTAAGTAATTGGTTTTCAATTGGATGATTGAAAGGATAATACTTCTGTAAAGAAAGGTGTTTAGAAGAAGTTTTCAGAATAATTGGCAGTTTAAAACTGAATCAGAGCTCTATAATCTGAGGCTGATGGTAGGCATCTTTTTAACTCTTTCTAGGTAGTATCAAGATTGATAATGCATAAATTATATTTCTTTAACTTTGTGTTGATTCTGTTCCTATGACACAGTTAGAACGAACTGATGTATGTTGGTAATGAATAGTAGCCTGTGTCTCATAATGTGGTTTGGATTTAAAGTCTTTCTGGAAAACCATGAAAGAAGGAAAGCAATTATTCACAGAGAATAAAAGGCATCATAATGATAAAAGAGTCATTAAAATATCAACACCAAATAAAATTCCCCATTTGAGAGAAGGTGTTTGGAAACATTTAAAAAAAGTAAAATCTTAAAAACTTAATTTTCATTGGAGAACTTAAATATGCTTCCATGTTATCTTCACATTATTCATTAAAACCCCTTCCAAAAGAGAAGATTGTTTTGGTGGAAATGGATGCTATCATAAAAATGTCAGATTAATCATATAGCTATTTTTATGCTGATTTTTTTTTTTAGATTGCAATTTAAAAAATGAAAATAAAAATTCCATGAATGAACCAATGGAGTTATTGATCACTTTTCAGCATTCAGATAATTTAGCTTTTACAGTCAAATTAGATATTAAAGCATATTTGGGGATATAAAGTTACTTAAGAGGCTGCTCTGTCAATGGACTGTGTGGAAAACTCACTGCTGCTTTATCTTCTTCTGATACTTGTGAAGTTAATGAGAGGGGATTTCTTCTCTGACAAGAGACAAATAGACCTTTCAAACTCATTTTATTCTCTCAAACTATAGCTTAGTTTAGTTCCATATTTTAACCTGAATATACTCTGAACCCCAACAACAACTGAAGTGAGAGCATGACAAGCCTGCCTTGATTTTTGGAGGGACCTTTTTCAGCTGTGGCTGCAGCTGAGGTGAGGTGTGAGGCAGGATTTGGGTTAACAGCTGTATGGAAACAGGAGGCAGGAACTAACAAATGGAAGGAGAAACTGAAGAAGGCAGTATCATTAGGTTATAAAGCAAAGGAAGAAAAAGAAATTAGGGGAGAAACTGTGAAAAATGATCATGTAATCATACTACAGCCACCTAGACACTCCGTGCCTCAATGAAGAAATCCTGCGTATCAGTGGTAAAGATGGCTAGTGTTAGGTTTGGGGATCTAGAGGGGATTTGTAGGGGTATAACAAGCTGTGGCTGAACTGCTGTATTCTCAGTTCTTCCTATAATAAATCAGCTGAGTCTGGAGGGTTAGAAAGCCCCCTCTTCAGTTTTCCACTTCCCCTGAAGGTGAAAGCACGATGTGCCCAGCACTGGTCAGAGAACACCCTCGACTGTGCAGACTGGATACAACATCCTTGATCCTAAGCCCATAACAATCAGTGGAAAGATTCCCAGAAGATTTACTGGATTTTAGACTATCCTCATCATGAAGTACTTGATCCTGCAAGGTGTGAATCTTGCTTTTGCGATACAAAAACTTATTGTTTGATTCAGTGAGCAGTTTTGCACTTGGAGCTCGATCCAAAGCCTGCTGAAATTAATAAGAAGCTTTCTGTTGACCTTAACAGGCTTTGGATTATGCTTTATGTGAAAACCAGTTCACTGACTTAACCAAGGAATATTTATAAAGTAAAAACCAAAGGAAACTTACAAAAGAAAAATCTTTCATTTCATGTAGTATCAGTTTTAGTGCCAAAAATATAATAAAAAATCCTGCAACATTTTTCTCTTTATCATCATCTTCTTTACGGGCTTCGTGAACCTCATCTAAAAGGTGCTCTGGGTAAAAAGTATTATCATTTTGATGAATACCAGCCCTTTGACATAAGGAAGAAGTCTTTTATTCTCTGACAATGTCCCTGCCAAGCTAAGTAGAAGATGCAGGCAGAAAGCTTTGGGGAAACCCTGATGCTGATGAATCAGAGCTCCCTGCTGAGAAGCAGCCTGATGATACCTACCATCTAAACAGTTTAGTACGTTTTCAGCAGGTATAAGAATCAGGTTTGCCTTTTTGTAAGATTTTTAAAGGCTAAAGGCTGAACTTGACTTTTCACAGAAGGAATCAGATCTGTTTCCCATGTATGACTCTTTCTTCCTCTATTTGCAAGCTTAAACCTTTGCGCACATATTTTTTGTTGCCTTGTCTAAGGGAAAACGCGCCAAACTGTCATCATGCACTGCCAGTTGTGGTGGGTGGGGTAGCAAAGATGTAGACATTACATTCTCTGGAGCTGGGGACTTACAAACCTCGTCAAAACTACATGGACCTCCAAAAGTAAGGCAGAAAACTCACTTTTGATTAAGCATTTATGATGCTGTAAATTTTCAATTAACTGGAGATACAGTAAAGATCACCCCTTCCTTAATTTTGGATTACCTTTTTACATTACATGGACATTGATGACATCCAAAACAGTGTAGGAGAAATGACAGTAATGGAAAAATATCAGTCAATATGTTAAAACAACAGCAATGACAAAACCCAAAGCACCATTTAGTTTGATTTTTCACTTTGATTTTTGGTTAGTTGCATTTTTTCCTGTTCAGCTCTATCCCTATCTAAAATTAAGTGCAGCAGCTGTTTATGACAGATTATTTGTATGAATGTAGAGTCTGAAAACCTTTACATCAAACTGGGGATTCACTATGCCAGCCACTGAACAAACTTACTTTCCTATTAGGAAAACCTTAAATGTAAAATCTAGGCAGAGAGAAAATCAGTTTCCATCCTACATGTGCATTGTCTTTACATATTGTTACCAGATAACATAAATAACAATGTAATCTTTATTTTTCCCCCGATAAGTGAGAGGCTGTCCCAGCCTGAAAGGTTTACACTCTAAATAGATGTCAAACTGTGATATGGGAAGAAGAGATACATGAAATTGAAGTGAACTTTCCAAAATATCAAAACATCCCTGCAACATAGGACAAATTTCCTATCAAAAATACGTGGGAAAATTACTTTCTGTGCACTGGTGATTGGAAATAACTAAACTTCTGCTAAACCAGAAATAACTATTTAAAAAGAGTCAGAAAAACAGATCTGTCCCTGTGCCTGGCTCCACATCCAATACCCCTTTGTCTGGCCTGAGTGCCTGGGGTCTGGATTGCCTCTTGGTAGAGCCTAGTGACATTTCAAGAAAAGTGGTATTTCCCTCGGCCCGTCAAACAGAGTGCATATTAGAGTTTGTTATTAAATATTTTGGCTGCTCTATCTGTGTTTCTTGTTTTATCCCCAGTTCGGTAACTTGTCGCATATACTATATTATTACTGACTTTAAAGCACACAACAAGATCAAGCCTTGAAAGAACAGTTTCTTTTTGGAAAGTGGAAAATTGGCAGGAGAAATCACTTCTGCTTTCAGAGGCAACGGCAGAAGCAGATGCTGAGTGCATATTGTGCAGGGATAGTGAAGCAGAGGCAATTGGAAGAGAAACTAATATAGAGATCACACATAATCTGCAGAATTTAAGCAGCAAGATATATACACTGCCCAGCTACTGCTCAAAGCACAAACTGAATCAGACAAGGTGAAGGAAGAAAGAGAGCAAGCTGAATACTTTAATCACTTCATGTAAAGAAAGCTTGCTATATAGATGCCAAAATTGTGGATATTTAGAGAGTAGAAAATTGATTATGAAGAGATAAGAGTGTGATAGCTTAAAGAAGGCAACTTGGATACAAATGAAACAGAGGAATCATTGGTATGAAATTGTTTGTCATGGTGTGGAGGAGAATTTGCACAAGGTAATGAATCAAAACTTCAAAGTCAAGGACAACAACAAGGAAAGAAGAGACCAATTACAGCCATCAAGAAAAGCTCATTAGAAGAGCTTGACTATATACATCAGAATTTTTAAATCTGAGGGTTTTGGCTTTGTGATCACTTGGGTGGCTGAACTTCAAAGAGTTATTAGATCTTCTGAAAGGTTCAGGCACAGTCACTATGTCTGTGCATCTGCTTTTGCTCTCGTTATCAATACTATGAAGCACAAACAATTCCACCCATGATAAAAGATAAATATCTGACCCAATATTTGGTGTCTCACTCAGATGGCTGAGAAGGAAAGGAACATTCTTCTGGCTTAATTCAGCTGGTAGGATTCCTGCAAAGGAGCAATGCTAACCTCAGCTCCTGGAGGAGACAGCAGCTCATATCAGCAATTATACCACCTCTGCAGTTTCAGCTATATGTTTACTACAAGGTTGTGTCCGTGATGGTATTAACTGGGTTTCTATTACCTAGAATGATGTGCACAACCTCATCTCTAGGAAAATAACTGCAAATATCTGTTCTGAATATGCCCATTCCACTTTTTGCAGCTTTCCAGTGGGAAGCACAGAAGACTGACCATAGGATGGTCCCTCTAACCAAACTTCTTGTTGTAAATGACTGCTCAGCATCCGTGTCCAGGGGGAATCTCCAAAGTTGCCAAATGTGGCATAGATCAGAAAGCCTTAGCTCAGCCTCAGGCAAAACATTTAGATATGAGTGAAAGTGGGTTAGTCTACATAGGAACATGAGCATAGCTAGGGAGGATTAGTGTGTTCATTAAGTCTCAGAGTCCAAACCTAAGGCTGGTCATAAAAATTGGGGACAAAATGTTTGCCCACATTGATCACACAGTGCTTTCTTTTAAAAATTCTTTAAAAAGCTTATTTCTACACCCCCCAAATCCTTAAATTCTAATTAAAGGCATTGGTGTTTAAATACTATAAGAGTAATAAATACAAAATGGCTCACTATGATTAAGTTACATGTGTAGCAAAGCCTAATAACCTAGTAAATGTAGGAGTGAGAAAAAGTCAGCCACATATTGTAAAATATTTTCCTCATAGTTCATAATAATCCTTCTAGAAGCTTGAAATCTGTTTGCTTACCAAATATTCATTAGCTAATATTTGTACAGTACTTTGAAAATGTAAAGCACTAAATATGTGCTAATTATAATTATAATTACTTATTATTATGAAACTCTTTCTTCTCTGTTCTATATGACTCTGTCTATGAGGAGGCACAGAGCTTGCTGCTCTGGAAGCATCTTTGCCTCTTACAGGACTGAACTAAAAGCATTTGTTTCCTAGGGAAAAAGAAGAGAAGAATAACTAGGACAGGCTTGCAGAGGGATAGGAGCAGTAGCAAAGACGTAGAGCATATCAGCTTCACTGGGGCTTTTTGTTATATTTGTGTTTACATGCCTTATCCAATGCTGTAGATATATCATGCTCTGTCTGGAAGACAGGAGTTAGGATTAATGCCTTGTTTTCCAAGGGACAAATAACAGCCTTTTGAAAGGCTGTTAAGATGCCTGTTTCCACCCTGTTTCCACCAGGGAGGACACTGTGAAGATGCTGTGAGGTGAGGGAGCAGAGCCCCTGCCCTGCTGCTGGCCCCATCAGCCCTGCTTGGTGATCACTGCTTCCACCAGCAACGATTTCTGAGAGCTTATTGTCCTGCTCATCACTAACACCTTCCCTACACAAACAGCAGATTGCATTGCAGCTGTCTTTTTGATATACTATAGAGAGGGAAAAAAAACCCCAACAACCCATTCTGCTAATGTTGGAGTCCTTTTCAGATTGCTTGGCAATGACACACGTGGGCCTGTGTACCCCTCCTCCTCCTCTTATTGCTAGCCTTGCTCAATGCAGCTGTTCCTCCAGGCCTTATTCCTTCTTCAGTCCCTATTTCCCCAAGTGATTCAGTGTTTTGCTCCCGCTATCTAAAATTAAACTTCCCCAATACCATTGTCTGGCAGCCCCAATCCAGGCTGCTGCCAGCACCACACACTCTGCCACTCCTTCCTTCCCTTCCCAGGGGCTTAACTGCTTTTTGCTTTCTGTGTGTTTTTCCTGATGTGAGTTTAATGAATTAAATGCCATGTTTTTAATTTGAACATGCATATACGCACTTAAAGAAAGAAGCCAGACTGACAGCACTGGAAAATGAAGCCTTCTATACGTTTGCAGAACGGAGAGTGGACTGAAAGCTTTTCCCACACATCAGGCAAGCCACTGAAAGCCTTGGGAGGAGATTTACCTTCCCCTATTTAAGTGTGGCCAGTGTCACTCACTTTGCTGCTAGAACAGCATGGTCATTTTGGGTGGAGGAGGGGGTTTTCTGGGTTTTCCTTGCCTGTAAAAAGACAGCTTGTAGTTCGTAGCAGAATGTTAAACAGATCTGCTCTGTGCATGCATCTGTATGGTGCTTGCTTTCTGTCTTGTCTAGCATGAAGTGACACAAGAGCAATACTTTCTATAAATAACTTCCAAAAGGAGCTACTAATTATTAATGCAGAGAATTCCAAAAGAGAAAGAAAACAGCATTTCACAGCAAGAACTTTTAATGAGACTGCCATTAAGGCAATCCGTCTGCAAACCACAAAGTGACTTGTAAGGCAACCTTTCCGTGTCTTTCCTCTCTGCTGAAATCACAACTAACTTTTTGGGTGTATCTCCCTAAATGATGGTCCATCACCACCCAGGTAACCAGAAGGATGGTGCCAGCTTCTGGCCAGCTGGCAGCATGTCACAGGGGTGTTTGGATGGCACATTTGCCCTGTGCTCTGGGAGCCCAGCAGACCAGGCAGGTGTGGAGTTAAAATTTTGACCCATGTAGAGACTTGAAGTTGAAACCAGTGAAGAACCCTCAAACCTTCAGCAGATGCTGTGAACATGCCAGCCATCTTACACCTCCACCAAAATCATGCTGGTGGCTTTGGAGGCAATGTCACTCTACACCAAAAGAGATGCAGTGCTTGGGTAAGCGCTGAGCATCCAGGATGAGACCATGAAGCAAAAGTAGCTTAAGCAAGTGCAGGGAGTTACTCCACCGCACAGAGGAGCTCAACATTCCTATGTGCAGTTCTGAAGTGCCTTCCCGTAAACTGTAAAACTGTTCAGAAAAATTGTATTACTGACAAATACATTTTGTAGAAAGTCAGTGCAAACACATCCATACTAAAAGATTTAGAAATTTGCTTTATAATCAACACCTGATTTCTAGTATTTTAGAGTGTTAAATATTTGTATTAAGTGATTTTTCATTAAATATTTGTATCTTCTCAATGAAAAGAGTGATTTATCAAGATTAGTTTTAAGCACAATCATACTTCTAAAGTCAAGTGCTAAGTTATGGTCCCATCACCTTTAGGGATTTAACATCCATAAGATGTGCAGAGGTAAAAATCTATTTATGACATTAACTCAAGATTGAGGAGAAAATAAAAAAGAGATTGTGGGAAAAATAAATACATACACACAGACTGGCATTACATGAAATTAAGTAATACAGGTGCATGGAATTTTGATAGTCAGTCTGGGGTGTTTTACCATAGCTTTCCAACACAGATATAATTCTGAAATGAGGAAATAAGAAATGGCTTTATGTCCTATATACTTTAAAGTTTTAAACACTTTTGTTACTCTATTTTCTTGTAGGTGGATGAATATTGAATGCTTTGCAAGACAAAAGGTCTCTGCTGGTTGCTGATTTTTGTTGGTTCTGGAGCATCCAAACTTCTTTATAATTTCTGATGTTCTTGTGAGACCTTGCTGAGCTAAAAGAGCTTTCACCTCTTACAGAGTGATTTCTGTTATTAATATTTCACCACCGAGGTCTGAAGATTATGAACCTTCTCTCACTGTAGTATTAAACAAATATTTTAAGAAGTGTGGTGGTTTTGCCAAACAGAATGTAAGCTGATGAATGACTTAATCTGACCCCAGATGGGGCAAGTTATTAAAATAGAAGTCACATTTGTTTAGAAGGGAATGATGTAAGAGAGAGTGAATGAACAGAGAAGATCTAGAAAATCCAGAGGGAAGTCTTTCCTTTTAGATAAATATAGTGTAATGGAAAAGAGAAAACCCTTAAATATTAGCCCTAAAACCTGAAAGTCTTCCTTGACAACAACTGAGAAGTGCTATTCAGAATAAATGAGGCATTAAAATATGTAACGACATGTCAACTCTCCTATTGTTTCTTTTCTTAAGAACTCAGATGTTCCTTTATGTTCCTCTTCAGCAACTAGATGATGTTTTGCCATGTGAGCTGCTGTGCACAGTCCGTATGTGGTTTCTCTCATTCCCAAGATAGCATTTTGTTGGCAATGGAGATGCCAGCCTTCTGCCAGAGGCTTCACCGTGTACTTTTTGACTAGTGGACCAATAAGAGGCAGTAATTAAAGGAAAAGGTCCTGGGAGAAAAAGTCTTGAAGGGAAATTTAGAACAGGTAAGAGACACACAAGAAAGAAAAGTGAAAACAAAAGATTACTTCACCTTGTAACACATAACAGAAACAGCAAAGAAATACAGCAGGTTGTTTGGATATATTGCCAGAGGAATTGAATATAAATCAAAAAAAAAAAGGAAGCTTTATTACCAGTGCAACTTTACCTAGGGTAAGTTTTGAATTGGTCATCATAGAATATCTTGTGGATAATATAATGTCTTTTGAAAAAGAGCAGTTTTAGCAGAGAAACAGTTTGTCAGAGATCCTGGTTATAAAGGAAAGGCTAGGAAAATTAATTGCATCTTCACTGCCAATAAGAAAAAAAAAAGATGACTTCATAATAACTTAATTAAGTGGTTATAAATAAATTATGAGGAAAGTGAATATGATCAGTCCTCACATTCTTATCACATTGGCACCAAAACTCCAGTGGGAAAAATATCTCCCATACATGCACCTGAAGCAGTGCAAGGAGAATATGAAAAATTCAGAGCAACTGAATTGAAAGCATCTATCTTTCTGCATGGACCTCTTCACAACTATTACAGACCTAGCCTCTGTGTTTCCTTCCAAAACTGAAAACCCATTGTAAAGGAGCTTTTTACGTAATCCTCATGATGAGGGCTATCTTGTACCCAGATCAGAATTATCCAGTCAAAGGGAAGTAAGAAGCTTCACATATCTTTGAAGTAAGAGCAGGTTGATTTTTTTTTTTTTTTCCTGAGCCTCTGTGGTATTTTCATGTGATGTCATGCCAAGAAATAGACATGCCAAGAAGTATACAATAGACCATAAATAGCTTCAGTTTAGAGAAAAAACCACAAATCTCATGTAACACTCTAAAAAAAAAAAAAATCTCAGTTCTGCAGATAGAAATGATAGTCACAACCATACCGGGAAGTGGTTGTGTTGTAATGTTATCACAATCACATCAGACACCTGAGTCCCAAGACTGACATTAAGTTGCATGATGCAGGAGAGAGTCTCCAGAAGCTCACCTGGAGCAAAAGCATTTGACCTTGCTGTGATTTAATCTCTGAGCTCCACCGTTTCCAGTCCAGCCTTGGAACAAACACTTTTCTACATAGAAACCCTGCTCTTGCCTTGCCAAGACTCCAGATTTGATAGACTGAGAGCTGAGGAGGGGATCAGGAAGGACATGGGCATGACTGTCCTCGTGGTGGGTTGGAGAAGGCCACCAGCTGGGAAATCACAGATAAAGGTGGCTTTGGGAAGGAATCGGAAAGGTTATCATGGGGCATCCCACACATGAAGGATGAGAGAAAAGAAATCAAACATGTTCCTCATCCCTGCTGGCAATGGCTCTCTCTATCCCAAGGAGCCATTATCCCTGCACAGGCAGCACTTTCTGTCTTTCTCGTAATGGAGTTCAAAGAAACAGTTCTAAAATCAGGAGACAGCGCTGAAATGTATTGTTCAGATTAGAGAAAGAATATGAGATGTGCCTATGGTTTCAGAAATAGTTTCATCTTTACTTTAAATGAAAAGTTAAAGATACTCAGCTACCATCTTCGGTTACCGATTGCAGCAAAAAGCAATTATTGTAACTATGCAACCTTCTTCTCTGGCTGCTTCCAGAACTGACCAGTCCAAGTATATTGAGCCTTAGGATAAGAAATTACATGCTTTCTTTGGAAGAGATTAAATACCTCACATGCAGTCATTTTTATGCTTTTAAAAGTGTTAGTTAACAATTAAAAGAAGCTCATATCTACTTATTTTCTCTATTTCTACAGGATTAAAAAGGTAGCTTGGGGACTCCATATAAAATTCCACTCAGTTGCTCCTTAGCAAAAAAAAAAAAGAAAGAAACTCTATTAATTTATTAAATTTAATCTAAAATTCATGCAGAACAAAGTTGATTTTTTTACTAGATGAGGTTCTATTTCTGAAGCCCAGAAGCCTCTAGAAAAAATGAGTAGCTGCAGCTCCGCTCATCTTTATTTTATTGAGCTCTGGCTGGACTGTTTTACTGCACTACTTTTAGTTGTATGGACTAGTCCTTATCACTGTACACTAGTTCTCAACAAATTTTTGATTTTGTAAAGTAAATTGTACTTTCCTGATCTGTCAGCTGACTGTCACGAACATTCATCCACACCTCTAAATACCATTTAGTAATGGTTTCACCTTTAAGTAAAGAATCAGAGCAATGAAAAGGTCACTTGCCTTTTGATTTTCAAGTACCATCTTTGTTTCTGTCTCTCAGCTGAATTTTTTGTCGAGGGTGTAGTGAGATCACAGCAAACGTGGTCTGTGCAGACTATTGAGGCATTATACTAGTGATTATTTGGAATTCTTGTTATGGTTGTCATACATGAAGTCCACAGGTGTCACAGCTGAGTTTAGCTGATGGCCTTTTAAGTAAATAAGAAAAAAAAAATCTTGTTGTCACCAAACACTACCCTGCTTGGATAAGCCTAAATCACATTGCACACAGACAGGAACACGTCCAGTTCTTCCTGGGTCATGCCAACAACATGCTTGTTCCAAGGGAAGATCCTAGGACAAGTCAGTTTGTCACTTCTACCCAGATCTGGACTGGCCATTCAGTAACGGAGGAAAAAGTTAATGGATGGTCTTCATCTTGGCCCTGTGTGGATGATGAAACTCATATGGCTGTGTTCACATATTGCTGTGTGCATTTATCCCATCTTGTCAGTAAGTAAGCTTCCACACTTTGTAGGTGCATGTTGCTGACAACACAGCAGTCATACAACACTGCTACCTCTGTGATTCATGACTTTAGTGTAGATAGCAAGAAATTAAAACATTAAGGTTTTATAAGACTCTAGAAAGATTTAACTAGTTTCTTCAGCACAAGGAGAAAAAGACATACACATGCGAGATGGACTTGAAGATAGGAGAATGAGAAGAAAATCAGATGTGGAAGCTCTAGACATTTTTTCCAAGTACTATTAATCAATTACTTGCTCTTGTAAGCTTGAACAGCCCAATAACACGTTTGCCTTTACTGAACCTTGCTGCTTGCACTTCATGCAGTCATATAAATCAGGTTATATTTTCCTACTTTTATTCTCAGTTGGTCATATATAAGTGTGAAGCAGTAAATTTTGAAAGGACTTTTATAAAACAAGTATGCCTGCTGCTCTTCAGCTACCACAGCACTTGCCTGAAATGACCTGCTGAGAGGTCCACGCAGTGGTTTTCCAGATGTGGTTCACACAAGAGGCAATTCAAAAGAGCAAATGTATTTCCAGTAGGTTAAACTCTTTATAAAAGGGTTTCATCCTCACTTGGAAAATTCTTGAGGGTCTACAAATATTGAAAGTTTGAAAACACTGATTTTAATAACAATGATGTTACAAACCAGCCAACAATGGTGGGACCCAAACATCTCTGCAGAAAATGTGTTAGAAACCTGCTTAGTCAGGGCAATCGCATCAAGGACTTGGCTCTTTGATCATCACCAGTGTAATTTCTCTGAAAAATCTACGAAAAGACAACCTATCACACACTGACTTCCAGAAATGCAAGTTTAGTAGCCTCAGAAGTAATAGGACAGGGAAAGAAAAGGAAAACTAGCCTTTCTGCAGTATTATGTATTATTTATACAGATGTTAAAAGTAAAAGTTTTGGAAGTGGATTATATACTTATTTTAATTAAAAAAATATAACTTTATGATAATTGATTAAAGATAGTGGCTGTTAACATTGTAGATGTCAGCTGAATCAAGACTACTTCAGTTAAAGCCAGTGAGCCACATGAACAATAGACCTATGAAAATTATTTGAAATCTAGTTCATCCATTCAGAAACATAAGCTGGGGTTATTTTGTTTTGCTTGGGTTTTTTGTTGTTGTTGGGTTTTGGGTTTTTTTTTAACATTTAACACAGGACACCATTAAGACAAGTCTGACTATTAGTGCAATGCTCTAAACAGAGGTGACAAAACAAGACAACAGCATCCTTCTTAATTGGAAAGAAAAAGACAGTGCTTGCCAGCCTCCACTGCTGCTATCAAGTTGTGTTGCTATAAACCAGCTACACCTCATCCAACTTTTATCCCTCAGTGTTTGAGTCAAATATTTTCCCATGATTACCCAGCATAAGTTGAGAGCGAGTCCATTGACTTTAAAGTCTTGGGCTACATTGGAGTGAGGATCTCCTGCAGCTAAGACCAGATTCTCATTTTCCACAGGCTACACAACCTATTTCTTCCCAAATACCCAATCTTCTCTCATTTCACCGGTAGCTGCCCAGCCGCTTACTCTCAGTGAGGCTCTAAGGTTTCTGCCAGACAATAGAAACAATGAGAGAGAGGACTGAGTTTGGATTAGTGTATTTTGTCTTGAGCAAATATGTTGAGATGGTCTTTTCCTTTTGGCTGCCCAGCAGATTCCATTTATTTTGCTTTTAGAGAGATACTCTGTAAAGACCACAAAAGTAATTTAAGGTTACTGATACTTTTCTTTGTTGCACTGTTAGAAAAGGAATGTATTGACGTGTGTAAACAAAGAAGGAATAAGCTACCTGATGCTCCCATCACAACCCTGGGCCTCTTTCCTGCTGCATATTATCCTATTATCTTTATCTTCACCTTCTCAATTATATATATTTGGGCATTCTCACGTTTAATCTCTAAATTGAAAAATAAATGGAGCAAATGCCAATATTGGCAAATAGTGTAAATTTCAGGGGAATTAATAATACTTACACGAGGTTTCCTCTCACTACTTTCCAAGTGTTATGAGCAAACTTTAATACAACCCTTACTGTATTAAAGTACAAGTGAAAGTGTGTTATAATCCAAGTAGACCCTTGTCTCCATCTTTTTGATGGGTGATTCCTAAAACTGTTCACATAAAATGATCATTTTATGCTTTTCCACTTGAATGACTACAGACCAAGTACACGCTTTGAGTTAAAAAAAAAAAAAAAAAGAAAATTCAAGCTTAGATATGGCACAATTTCCTTAAGTTGGTTTCTATCAACTGGCAAAGAGACCTATTATTATTTCTTCAATGTAAGTCCTAAATACTAGTGTAAACAGTAACATTCCTACGGTGTATCAGTCAGAAACAAAGAGTAAATGAATTGGAAATGGGCTACTATCAAAATATCAAAATTGCAGACCAACCCAGGAACCACACACATAGATAGTAAGGTAATCTGTTTTCACTAAAGCTCACAAAGCTTGTTCAACCACATGGATATATAAATTTGCCAGGTATCACTTCACCTATAATCAAAAAGATATCTACAGTACTTTTGAAAGGGAAACTAGTATACTGAATTTAATATAAATGTTAGAGCACAGATTATGCCTATATTTTGGAGATTTTTCACTTAACCATTGTAATTTTTGATGTCATAAAAATATACAATGTGTAAATACCTTGCAAAAATGTTAAATTACCAAGACCAAGAAGAATATCTTATCTATGCTATCCTATTAAGTACTTGCAACAATGTAAACTAAAACCAGATATTTGTCCAGCAGGTTGTGACATAAACAAAAAAAATATATTTAAGTGCTGCATGTGCAATTACATGCAGCCTTTGATATACATGTCTTCCACAGATCTGATAGTTTCTTTTTCAATGTGTTTTTTCCTTGAGGTTTAACATGGGAAAATGAGTGGCTTGCTTTGGATGACATGCACTTATCTGAAAGGTTTTGTTAAGTAGGACTGTAGGCATAAAATATCTTCCCACCATATTTACCTTTGGTGGCTACACTTCAATGATAGCCAAGATTTCTATAAAATAATAATAATACCTTACAATTCCAAGGCACTCCTCAATGGCAGACCTAAATGCTCCTTACAAATAACACAGAAGCATTATTATCCCCATTTTAACCATGGCAAAACAGACCAAAAATCTCAGATCTTTATTTATGAACTAATTAGCCTGAATGAATCATTATGTACAGAAATTTATATATATACACACATACATATATATATAAATATTATAAATATCTTGGCTAAAATGTTTCATATTGGTTTTGCACAATACCCAGTCCAGTTTCAGTGGTAACCCTGGGAATTCCTAACTACAGTATGAGCTTTTATTTAGATTCTTATGGTCGAAAGACAACATTGTATAGAACTACTTCATAAAACTGCACATGGACAAAGGAAAGCCAACCCTCAAGCTGAAGACCCTACAGCAGTGGTATCAAATATTATTTACAAGATGCTTTTTACTTTGCACATCCTACTGTAGCTGAACTGGATTATCACAGTGATGCCTTGAATGCTTAATTTCAGGATGCAGGTGTTTCTTTTCAGGAGCTCACTTATTAAGGTTGCCATTCTGAAGATGAAAGTGAGACATGAAACATTTTCCTTTTTTTTTTTGTTGCAAAGTCACATTTTTCAAGAGATCATCCCATTTGGGAGGTGTCTGATTCACTAGAAATGATAGCCCTTTGCTTGAAAGAGAAGCACTCAGGTAAGGGGAAAAAAGGATTAAGAATAAGGAAGGCTTATGAAGAGTAGTTCCTTTTATTTTAATTAATCAGTATAAAAATTTGTGTAGAATTTAAAGATTGAAGCAATCTAATGTGCCAGATACGATCAGATAATTACTGCATTTTAATGAATATTAGAATAGCAAATATTCAGGCCTTGAAGTTCACTTTATGTCTATCATTCTCTTCTAACGCTTTAATTTTTTGCTGTGTGTAAACTCAGTGAAATGCATTCAAGCACAGAGGACCAGCAGCTAGATTTGTAATATCACCCTGGTCCTATCTGAAATCTCATAGAAAGCTTAGGTGAGAATTGAAGAGTTACATGAATTTGTACTCATATCTGCAAAGATGCCAGTTCCACTTTTTATGACAGAGTAAATGTTTGCCTCTGATCCTTAACCACCAAGATATTGCAAATCCAGGTCACTATATCCAAGTCCCAGGGACACCTGGAGAAATAATATAATAAAAGCTATTGCTACTCTTCATCTCACAAACATCCCCCTGCTCAACTGTCCCCATAGCCATTTCTGCAGGTCAGTTCTCACTGCTGGTACATCGCAGCAAGAGCTCATAGCCCTGCCATGAAGCTGCACCAACACTGTATTGAGGGAGCTCTGCATCCGTCTTGTGTCTGCTTTAGCCAGTGCCCCAGGGCTCAGGAGGGGTTCAGTACAATTTTTCTGATATTCTTCAAAATCTTCACTCTGTATCTTATTAAGGCTCTAATTAGTCTTCCTTGCCAGTCCAAAAACTCTTTGCATAATTGTTTTTCAACTGTCAACTCTATATACAAAAGGCCCCAGAATGATTTTACACAGCAGAATATTGGTCTTTCTTAATAGATTTCTGGAAATAAAAATTATCTGCAGAAAAAAGATAACATGTATTCTCTCTGTATAACTGTACCATCATTTTCTCCTTTATGAATTTGCATTAGCAATTAACAGTGCTGTGTATTTAAACTACTTAAAGAGTGTATATCTATGGTTACTGACATCTGGGTAAGCAGCTTCAAGGTTTTATTAACTTATAATTATCAAATTAGTTTTACCTATTTTTTCAGTCAATTTACCACTGAATAATACATGAATAATAGAATAGCTAGGAATAATCTCAGGTACTTTTTGAGCTTTGCCCTGCAGCTGGGTGTCAGCCATTGTGATTGCAGAGTGCAGCAGTGGTGATAGGAATCAGAATCACAGAGTCATAGAATGACTCTGTTGGAACGGACCAGTGAGGATCATCAAGTCCAAATCCCTGCTTCTTGCAGGACTACCTAAAACTAAACCATATGAACTGCCATGTGAGTACTGTGAAAATTTGAGGGAAGGAGAAAGCCCTATTATATCCATTCTAACTCTGTAATTAGAAACTACTACTTTGACTCATAAACGGAAGAAGCAATGGAAGAAATCATGCCATGACACAACATTTCAAATGTAAGATGTAGCATTTCCTACTGCATGACTGGTCTGCACTAGCACGTGGTGCTTCATTTCTGTTATGACCTGGTTAAGGTCTGAAATACAGAGATGTTGTATCTGTACCACTCCAATAAAATTCTAGATATTCCGTGATGGTTCTGCTTTTCCAGCTTTCCACCTGCCTTTTTTTCCCTCCTCTTAGACTGAAGAAAGAAAAGGAGGAAGAGGAAAAGGAATAAAAAGGTAGCAGAAATTGGGAAGAGAGGAAGAGAGCCAAAGTTTAGTGCTGTCCTGGTTAAAATGAGCACAACAAAAAAATATTGATGTATAAATTTCTTGGCCCTTCACTCAGCCATATTACACTTATAAAAGTCAGACTTGTAAGTGCTAAAATATCAAGGGAATCACATTCAGAGAATTCCTCTCTGCTTTGAAGTCTGTCACACAATCTGCCATTTTAGCTGTCACTCATCACTGCTGGATGTACTACTCATCTCTGAATCTATAAATGGCAGCAGCAACAATGTTGTCCACATCATCTGGATTAAAAGTCTTTAATTTTTGCTTGAAAAAGTCAAACATGTTACATCTATCCTTTTCAAATAATGAGTTGTGTGCAGGGAGACAGTAGGATTTCAGTAAAGGTTAGAGATTTATAAGAGTAATGAAAACAACCACTCCTTTGCTATTTAGGATAAAAAATAATTATATAAAAAAATCACAATATTTATATTCTAACTACTTACTGAAAGGGATGGGAAGCTGCAGCCTTCTGTGATGTCCAGATAACGTCTGCAGGTTTTCCCCTTTTTTCTATTACCTGATTGACTTCTGTGAGCCAAGTAAATGCAATCAATGCATCTGATCCTGTGGAATTTGCAAGTAGTCTGCTATCATATCCAGGTAAATGATGATTTCCAAAGCACAAGATATTTACTATCTGGACTGTCAGATATTACTGCGTTAGATATTTGCCTGTAACACTTAATACATGAGATCAGTCATAGCCAAGAGAATATCACCACAAACCATCTTTTCTTCAGCCCTTCTTTCAACGTAACTTGATACCATATAAACCATGCCATCCTATAAAGTGTTATAAGAGATAAGCCAAGATAATTAGCATGAGTGAAATACTGAAGCACTGGTCATTGAGTTACTGTCAGTAACCTATTTATAAAATTCATAATCCCTTATACTATCTTTGACAGATATCATGACATCCTTATTTTATTAAATGACTTTAAAAAAAAAGGGATGGTGAATGTTGGTGTTTGATGAATACTAAATTGCATGTGGGTGAGATTTGGCAATACTGGCAGTGAAATTCCTAGGACACAGAACAGCTTTTCCACCCCCCTCCTTTTTTTCCGAGTATTAAGCATCCAGAATTGTGCCAATTCTTTCTGAAAAATTATTACAATGACTGTCTCCCATGACAGCAAGACACAATGGATCTTGAATAACAACCATATAGGTGGGAAAAATGCAGGGAGAAAAATGGGTTGAAATTACTCATACTGTCTTATCTGGGTGCTAAACATTTACCTCACATGGAGAGAAACCAACAAGACATTAAAACTGTAGAGCAATTTAGGTGGAAAGGGACCTCTGGAGGTCATCTGGTCCAACCCCATCATTCAGAGAAAGCCCAACACTTAAAATGGCTCTAGTCTGGCCATGAACAAGTGGTCTGAATTCTGATCATTTTCAATTACAGAGTTTCCACAGCCTCTCTGGGCAATCTGTTCCAGTGTCTGACACTTCTCAGTGTGAATGTTTTTTTTTCCTCCCCTAATATTTAACAAGAATTTCCCTTGCTGTGACTTTTGTTGGCTCCCCTTTGGCTGTGTGCTTCCAAGAAGTAATTCTGACCTTGACTTCTCTAATGTCACTCATTAGGTAGCAGCTTCTGGAGCAAACATGGGTTGCCTTCTGCAATAAGTTCATCAGATTTCCACTCTGCTGTTAAATTAGTGCAGTTAGCAGCTGCCACCAAGGGCAGGTGCCCATTCCCGATGACTGAAAAGTGACCACTAGCTATTCTCTGCAGAGACATTGCAATGCAACTGACAGGTTTTCTGTTAAAAGGGATGGAAAAGAAGAACAGTCCATGAAGAAGAGATTTCCCCAAATATTAAGTATCAGAATACTATAAGAAAAAGGAAAAAAAAAGAAAGAAAAGTAAGAAAAAAACCTTTTATGCTTTCAGAAACTTAAATAATTCTCACTGACATTTTTGATTACTATCTCAACTTTTCTTATCTGAACTTTGTACCCTTGAAAAATTTGATAAACCGAGTTTGGCAATTTTATTTCAGCAAGAGGGAGCTTGTGTCATAACACAGTGTTATATAACGATTAAAACCTGGGAAAATACATGGAATCTGGAAAGAGCCCAGATTTCAGCTGCATCCTTGGAGCTTATCTATAACAAACACATAGCTGTAATAAAAATGAACTGGATGGGAATGCATGAGTAAGCTCTTCAGATGTAGCAAACTGACTTGTGAAAAGAGGAAAATACAGTGGTGCTCATGAAACCGTACTCTCTTCTGATCATAACTTTAATGCTTGGTAGAGGAGATGGAAAGCTACTGACACAAATGTATTCCCAGCATTGTAATTTAAATAACACATCTGCACTGCAAGACTGTATCTACATAGACATAACCAGCACCATTGCTTTTCTGATATCAGTCATAGGGAATGAAAAGGACTGGGCTGAAAGCATCATTTATTTTATTTAAAACTGAAGAATGAGGGGCTATTTATGCTGTAAGAACTATGTAAGAGATGTCTTGGGAAAGAAAGTTGCCTGTGAGCAAAATTCTCGTTGAAGTTGATAGCGGATTTTTTTGATTTGAAGAACATTTCTGTTTTGGTGCTCCCTGGCTCTCTCCTGCCTGGTCCACTCTACTGGGAGAGCTTGGCAACCCTGCCCCAAGGGAAGCATATCTCCACAGCAGAGGACATGCTTTTGTCCTGCACTCACAGCTGATCTTGTGTGCCAATACATGATTTTGGTGACCTCCTCTATCACTGTAAACAGGCATTGTAGTTTTCTTATTTACTGTGAAGCTCTTCAGTCTTGTTTTGTCTGCCTTAATTGAAAACACGGTATGCTGTACAATTAATAGCTAGGAGTGCCCAGAAGATATGACAGGTGATTCTTACACTTTTATAAATTCAAACAAATAAATAAATACATAATTAAATGCAGAAACAATGACCCGTAGTAGATCTTTTTCATTTCCTTATGCATGTGACTGTAGAGGGAGAAGAATCAGACAGCTGTTCACACATCTCTTCATTTAAAAATGCTGTCACGTTCCTTTGACTATTCTAGAAGGTGGATACTAAAAGATCTGAGAGGGAAATGGAAAGAACAAAGCAGAGATTTGGGAAAACAAAATCCACCAAAACCTCTGAAGTGATGCACAGCATTATAGTAGAGGCAAGTTACTTCTAATGATCCTTAATAGCACAGAACCCCCTTAGTCTTGAATGTGTTTATTCTTACAGTGCCCCGAGGGATGGAATCACTATTTCATTCTAGAGTACTAAATTTTACTCAATTCTTATTTTAGGAGGCTAATCCAAAATAGCAGTCCCTGATCTCTCACTAAACTGCTGCTTATTCTGGAGTTGACCAAACCCTGAGTGCCTTGGCAGCTTCAGGAAAATGTTTGCTTTTTGGCATCTCCAGGAATGCTTCAGTCTTATGTGTCAAGTAGCCTCAGTTCACACTCACCCATGATTTCTGTCAAAGTACAGCTGAGCAAGGACATCTAACAGGTCTTCATGGCCTCGATGGCCATAGCTTGGATCACCACTCAGCTGGAGCCCTCACAAGATTCAGCTGCCTGTGACAGCCACAGCTAATGTCTACTGGCTGTGACCAGACACCCCAGAGAGCTCTGTGTGCCCATCACTGAGTAACGGAGTCAGAAGGGACCTCTGGAAGTCAATACCCAGCTCAAAGGCTTCCTCCAGAGCTCGAGTGCATTAACAGCCTCAGAGCCCATCTCATCAACCCCACAACAACAGTAGGAAGAGGAAGGACCAAACATTTCATCGCATCTGCAAGGCACTTGAAAATTGTCACCAATCTTTCAGAAGATTTGGCCCAGCTCATGGAAAGGGTCTGCAGCACATCCAGGACTCTCCTATGTCTCCCTGGTCCAAGTATTAAACGTGATCTATGCAGATACTCCAAAGCATTTGTGTGTCAACACATACTTGTAATCAGAAGTCCTGTTTTCAGATTTAACCATTTAACCATTTTTGTGGACTTCAATACCAGATCACTTGCAAGAATGTTTTTATCAGCTAATTTGGATTATGACAGCTCAAATTAGAGCAGAAGAGTGTTGCTACATTTTCCTTAATTGTTTTCATTCAGCTTTCCCACTACTGCAATGAGCAGGTACAAGAAAAAAAGGCACTTACTGTCCCTACTGAGTACAGCCATAAAATTATCCCCAGGGAGCAAGAACAGAGAGACACAGCCTGTAATTAAGAGTGGATAGCACAAACAGAGCATGAATTTGTTTAGAAATTTTTAGACAAAACAAACCACTTCCTAATCCCCTCTTCTTGTGCATATTAAATCTAATAGATTCTTGAAGAAAGGAGAAGGCAACAAGTCTGATATGCAGTAATTTTATCTGTCACTTCCTGCGATAGCACAGTGCAGATAATGAACAATCCAGTATAAACTTTTTGTACTACTCGGGCATAAACTAGTGGCATGAGATGTTGCTTGCCAAAAAGCAGTTTCACAGGAGAACAAGCAGAAGGCATCCTATCTTCCTGCTTGGATCATACCAGGGCTACAGCAAGGCTGTTCAATAAGAGCTAGTAAACACCTTTGTTAAACTCATGTGGGCTCAGACTGTGACCCTTTGAATTCAGTCTTTTAAGTAAGTGTGCAAACAGAGCTACTCAGATGTGTGTTCCAGTTTTCCTATCCTAACAGACATTTTTGTGAGCAAGAATCATGCTCTTTGTAAGACTTCTTCCCTTTCTTGCAGCAGTAAAAATAAGCAAACAAATGCCTGTGAGCAGCAGCCTGAAGAACACAGTATTTCTATGAACTCTCCCGTTGATGAATGGAAGCCTTTGCTGACTTCTGGTGCATTCACTTTCATTATGGAGGAAGGGCTACTGTGTGGCTGCAGACAGATCCTGTCCTGCCCTATGTTTACAATACAATCAGGCCCTAAAATCCCCTGTGCTTGCTTTCCACATTCTTTCCTCTTTCTTTGAGGACATCTTCCAACTACTTCCTTTCTCCCCTCTGTTTCTTAGAGGAAAAACACTCTAGGAAAAAAAAAAAGAGGAAGGCTTAAATTACTTCAAGCCCTACCCTGTAACAGTGCCAGGGAGGGGAGAGAAAGCAACATTGCTCAATGGCATCTGAAGGGGCAGCAGGAGACCAGCCTGACCCTGATGCCAGAGGGCCAGTCATGGACCTGCATGAACCGGTCCATGATCGCTGGGGGAAGCTTCAAGGAGAGAAAGATGAAGGAAGAGAACAACAAAAATGTAAATAAGTGAAGGTTAAGTGAAAGATCAAATAAGCATGTTCAGCAGGTGAAGGAAAGGAACATGGGATTGACACAGGCAGCTGAACATAGGAGATTTGGTTGAAACTGTGCAGGAGCATGAAGTGAGGAAACAAAACTGCAGTGAAAGGAAGTTATTAACCAGACAACTACCTCCAGCATTTGTTTATCTATCTCTATTACTGTTTGCCTTGTTTATTAGGATTATAAACTCAAGAGGCCATACCAACTCTGGAGTGACTATACTGTATTTCTCCCAACACAGCCTCAGTTCCTGATTACAATGCTCCTCTAGGGTGCTACTTTAGGCAAATAATATAATAAATAATGGAAATGGACCCAGGAGGAAACTTAGTTGTTAACTGTGTAGAAACAGGAAACCTGAGGCTTCATTGCTGTATAAATTTAATGTTGGGTTTAAAGCTCATGCTGTTTGACGGGTAGGTTTTTAGAAACCTGAGCAGGAATACGATGCCACTTTGAAAATGAAAAGCACTGAGATTGCCATTCTGTCTGCTGCTGCATTAGCACCAGCTCCATCTTTTCAAATGTTTCCTGCTGGTTCTCCTAGAGCACAGGAAGCAATGTTCTGGTGATTAAGCAGCAGTATCATTATAAAAGCCAAATGAATAATCATTGTGTTAATGAACTTTATCTTAGAAAAGATTAGGTTTTTTTAATGTTAAGCCTCTTCCCATATGAAAGAGGAAATGCACTCTCATTCCATTTAATCAACCCTGAGATGATCATGATCTATACAGTTTAATTTTCTGTCTGCATGTATTCTTCCATATCTGCATATCCAGTTGCTTAAATGGTGGTGTCAAATCATTTTAATACATCAGAGACAATGCACTTCCCTGTTTGTATAGGCAGTGAGCAGGCTTAGCTCTGTTTGTCAGATTATTATTGCAGAATAATCTCTCCTGAAGGGATTTCAAGAGGTCAGAGAGTCCCAGACTACTGGCTGACTGTTTTGTGGTAAGTAGCGTAATGCCTAGCTAGTAAATAATTATGATGAAAACCATGAGAACTGGGCTACTACACAATATAAAGAACACTTCACTTGTAAAATGATTTAAGAAAGCTAAGGGATGGAACCACAAAACTATGGGGGAAAATCATGACTTGGTGAGATCCAGCCTTCCAGTTTGAGAACCACAATCACTTCGTTCCTCTGCCTGGAAAGAGCTAATCATCATTCCTCATGAGAATGGCTCCCAAGACAAATCACTTTACAAAATGTTTTGAGGTGAGGCAGTCAGCTGCTGGCTTTGACTATTTGTTCATGTCTGGCATCTTCTTTAAGGAGAAAAAGTAAGATGTGACAGGTATCATGGTGTAATGTTGTTGCAATAAAATGTGATGGGCTGTGTTCAGAACCATATCAACCTCTGTTTTCAGCTCATTTCTGTGAAAACTCCTAGGAAAATCCTGAAGCATGAGAGAGGCAGGGTACCATGAGAGCCCAAAAGAGGAAAGCCCTTCTCAGGAGCTCAGCCTGGGAAGCCAAGCCTGTCCACACTGTGTTATGAGAAGCACAGGGCATGTAAAGGGAAAAAAAAAAAGAAAAAGCAATTTATAGACATACACTTCCCAGACTAATTTTCTAAAAGTGAAAAGCATGAGGTCATAGAAGTGGTCTAAGGAATAGAATAATCTTTTTATTGTGATAAAATGACTGTCTGAACTTCATTTGTTGTCAGGAAAAAAAACCAAACTGCTATTACCAGAACATAAACATCTCAGATTCTAAAGTGGCTTTAATAAGAGAAAGTAGCTGCATCTGGAAATTCAATATTAATTTAAGTCAATAGATATTAATCAAAACAACACCCATAGCCACCAGATCTGGCCTTCATAAAACACATTGTGTCAACTGGTGTGTAAATATACATTCTTTACTGGTCACAATGGTACCTATATTAGAAACATAAAGGTATAAAAGGTTTGTTAGGTCAACGGAAACATTTGTGATTCTTTTTAGGTTCTCAGAAAGAATCATTTCATAATCAACTCACTTAGCAGTGGAGAACAAGCAGCACACGTTTTCTTCCACACATTTCCTCAGGTGACAAACTTGCATCACCATTGCACCTGCTGCCTTTTTCCTTTCTGCTCATAGTGCAGCAAGAGATAAAATTGTTGAGCTGTCTTTAATTAGTATATGTTCTCTGGTAATCAGTACACCACTTCATTATCTGTAACTGTAGCATTGTGTTGCTGTGGCATTTTACCCATGTAAGTTAATGAATGACATGATAAACAAAGACCACACTGCACACGAAAGAGTAGTTGTGCTGTCTGACTCCGCATAAGATCTTTTATTGGTTTTGTAATAGATTTGGGAAATGGATAGCATATGCTATAAAGAGAGAGCCAGACACCAACACATGCTAAGAAGTCCAGAGGGAAACACTCTGATAATTACAAGCTTTTTGTAGATTAATCAGCCTGCAAAATATCAGAGTGGTATTAAGCACCCAAACACCCATCCAACTCCCACTAAAATAAAAGGCAAGTCATCATACCCCAAATTACCCCTAGTGAAGCTGCTAGCTGCCTTTTCTCTTTTATCAACAGAAGCATGACCATATACATCTTAACAGGAGCACAAATCCATTTGTAAAGCTCTATGGCACAACGTTCCCCAGGGGACAGCAGTAGTAGCACCGCAGCGTTATTTTTGCCATACCCTCCATGCAACGCACTAATAAAAGAGGCAGCATATGGAGCTGTCGTGTTGGTGCCATGGCAAATATTGATCCCTGCTGTGACAAAATGTGACCAAAAGTTTGCAAATGACAGGATGGTCTGGCATGAACCTTTTTTATGTTATTGGGGCAGGAAAGTATCACAATTGCAACTGGATATTTTTTTATTATTATTCTGTTCATGGTAAATCCATCAAATTGACCATTATTAGGGAAACAAAGTATTCAAAACAAAGTCTGGCTTAAAGAATGCCCTTAGAGCAAGAAAATAAAACAGGTTCATTTGAAAGTCTTAAATGATTTCTTTTGGAGTACTTCCAATATGAAGTATGATGTTTGGAAGGTAGGAGAGTTTCATTCCTGTTTCCAAAATGTTATATTTAAACTTTTGCATTGTGAACAATATTTTCTTCTTGAAAAGTTTTTTGTTTGGTTTGGGGGGTTTTTCTGGCTTTTTTTAAAGAAAATACTGTGGTTAAGTAATTTTAAGGAAAAAAAGTTCTATTACAGATCAATCTGACACCCCCACACCCCACACAATTTCATTGTAAGAACTTTCTTTGGATTTCACAAAACGGATTTTCTTCCTGCCAATTTTTAGTTCATGCATGAATCTCCAAATTCAATACCTTCATTTGTAAAAGAGAAAAATGTACCCAGTGTCATGATTATAGGCAGAAACCAAAACCCAAAATGCATACTTTCTTTTTCGCCCCACCCTCCTGTTTTTCTTCCCCTTAACTCATTTGTCTTCTGTTTGTAAATCACAGTTATAAAAAACCAAAATTTGTTAAGAAAAAGTGAATTAGGTTGAAAGGCAGGAAAGTTATTCTTTAATAAATGCTTTTTCTGAGTTCTAGGAAAAGTTATATGGAAAATCTGACAAACAAACAAGAAAAGCTTTCTATGTAGGCAGATGAGGTGAGCCAAAGGTAACAAAGTCAAAATATAGATGTGAAGAAAGAGAGATGAAAAGCAAAGAGAAATCTGCCATTTTATTTTTAAACACTCTGTATTGAAATAGAAGAGCAGAGTGGGAGAAGGTATTAACCCAGAAAAGAGAACAGATTGGGAGGAAACAAGGCAAGGGTAAATGCCATCTGTATTTGTGGTATTACCTACCTAAATAATAAAACTGAATGAAAGTTTTCAAAAGGAAAAAAATATGTATTCAAGTCTTTCAAATATTTTCTAGAACTAGAGCAAATTGTTTGGGGAAGAAAGAGTTTTAGCTTCCCTCACCCCATCCAAATCCCAAAACCAATTGCACTTTGGCAATTTCTTACTATTTATTTTATTTTTGTTAAGTAACCAACAGCTTCAAGTTATTACCCAACCACTATACCCAACTTTCTCTCTCTTTTGTCTTTGTCCTTAGAGATCTACCCAACAGTTTCCATCTGAGCATCTAATGCTAACATAATTTATGGGCTGTTTATTTCTCCCCTTCCCTATCATTAATAAAGGAGGATCACTACTGTTATAGTTACAGTTAAAATAAATCAACATGTTAATTGGGATTCAGGTGGGGACCTGGAACAAGCAGGATGGAAAGGAAAAGATCTTTAATTTTAACTGTAGCCTTTTACATCTGGAGTAGGAGTTTACAGCTGGGAAGAACGAGGTCAGAAGACCATCATTCTTCAGACTTGTCACATTGAAACACACCCATCCACCTTGTCTAGCTGCTATTCCCCTGCATACATGCATTAAGGCTCTGCAAGTTAGGTTTTTTGGGGGAGGGGGTTGTTGGTGTTTTTTTTTTTTAACAACTCTGCCTCATCCAGTGGCCCAGTGAGCACTAAGCTCAACCACATCTGTATTGCTAACAACCATTTTATATCTCTAACATGCATGTGCCATTACTGAAACCAGATACCAACACTGTCACCATCAAGAACCATGTCCACAGCTGTTGTAGTTCTTCTCTCACAACTCCCAACAGTTAACATGGAAAAGTTTCTGGCTAAGTCTTCACAAACAGTATGCTTCTCCCCTGTCCTTCTTATGAGTATTAGGTTATTTTTTTATATCATATTTTCAGAAGTCCCTGGTTGTATATACGCCCTGGAGTACCCACTGGTCTCTGAAGTATTTGGGAAGCTGACAGGTTCCCAATTTACGTAGCTGTTTTCAGTAGCATTAAGTTGCAATGTGAAGAGCAGGCAGTGAGCTGGTATTCACTGTCAAAGTGCTCACAGGGCCACTGTAGGAAGAGGGTTTTGGAAGCAGATGCCTTGTGGTTTTTACATTTTGCCGTTAGAGGCAAGATCAAAGAAAAATGGTTCTGAAGGAAAAATAGTTGTCAGATTTAGACTCTGCAGAGATTGAGACATTCACAGTCAGTCCATGTGTACCAGTCACTTCTGTCTTTTAGGCCCAAAATAAAATATGAGGTTACTGGCCATGAACCCAGCAGTGCCAGAAAATGAGAGTATAGACCATAGAAGTTAAATTTTAACTAGCCAGTTTAGGGAGCCTGATGTTTATACATCAACAAAATGTGTTTTTGCACACTTTTTAAAGTTCTAGAGTGTTCAGCTTGGCAAAGCTGATTGGCTTTGTCTTTCTAAGCTGCATCTAGATATGGCATTTTCAGAGGGGGTCAGAGCCTTCACTGATGTCCCAACTTACATCACTACCACACCATATCAATACAAGAACATGCTCTGGAGTTAACAGCTGTATCAGCACTGCTCAACTGGGTTGCACAGGCAGAGGTTTGTGTATGTGCGTAAGGGATTGTTGCCCTTCCTGGAACTGCTTGCTTGTACCCAGCGACTTAACGTGTGACTCCTTCCCACCTTATTATACAGTATTTCCCTTCTCTGACCATTTGACTACTACTTTCCCAAATATAGAATGACATTTCAAGTATTTTTACACAAAAAGCATATTTGGATAAAAGAAGTAATTGTTATATTAATTTTAACAAGCAGCAGTTAAAAATCTACAGAATCTGTGGCTTCTATTGGGTTTTTCCTTTCCAGAAATTTTTGTCCAAGAAAGAGAACAAATAAACAAAAAAAGTAGATCTGGAAAAAAGCAGACCAAAACTTATGCCACTCAGTTTCAGTGAAGCTCATGTTTCAGCAGTGATGGAGCCAAAGCAATGTTTAACCCAGCAGTTTCAAAACATTTGCAACTGGTCTCTCTTCTCCAAATTTTCCTCAAGCTGATCGAAAAAGCTGCTAAACAAATTATCACACATCTTCATTTATTATACTGGTGTCATTCCTTCTCATCAAAATATAAATTAATGCACTGAACCTGGTATACCTTTATAGATGAGAACCAGCTTTAGTGTTAAATTGGAACAAGTCAACAGAAAGCAGAGATGCCAACTACTAAACCAGCCATTTACATTGTCCTGCACAAGTAGTGTGTCAAGAAAAGAGGTCAGAATACTGATAAAGGCTTAAGAAATTCAAAACCAAAACCACCACCCCCCACACATACTTTCATATATTAAAATACCAGCTGAGATGATGGTTGGGCATGCAAGCATCAAACTGCATAGCTAGACACAAGCTAACAGCCAGACAGATACACCAAAACTTTCTGCGCAAGCAGTGATAAAATCCATACAGCAAGGGCCGGTCCCATCAGAGCAACTGATAGTAAGGAGGGAGATAAGACAAAAGATTTCACACAGCTAATGAGAACCGTTGCTTAACAGCGAATTGCCATTAGTCTCTCCAAAGCCTACTCTGTGAAAAGCAAGATAACCGCTAACCTCAGCTTAAAGACACTTGTCTCCAGGGCAAGCATGTTAAGTGTTTCAGCTAAAAGCTGTCACATCAGATCTGCATTTGGTGTGTTCCCCCTCCCTCACAGACACCCCCCCCCCCCCCAGCACCTGCCCCTTTGGAGCCTACCTGGGCAGCTGATGGGCTTCCTTCTGTGCTGGGATCCCAGCGAGCAGAGCTTGTGGCTAGGAGGCATTTACAGCACAGCCTCCTCCTGCTAAACAGAAGGTGTACGAGAATCACTTAGTTCTTGGTTGCTGAAATTATTTGGTTTAGGACTCTGCCCCCCCCCCCCCCCCCGAATAAATATTGCACATGGAAATCAAGTGCCCATCACAATGTTATGTGAAATATCACTATGCCGTTGATGGGAAAATGATACATCATTTTCACTGGACCCTTTCTATAGATAAACATGTCTCTGCTTTGTTTCCTTATATTGCTGAGAAACAATATAAGAGAAATTAAACTATTTCACACAGCCTACAAGGTTATTTGCCTAAGGATTGAAAAACAGAGGCAGTAGAGACACAGATTTTTTCAGGAGATTGTCTGACTTTATTCTTGCTAGCAGACTTGCTCTACTATTTTCAGGGCAGCTTAGTGTCAGATAAAGCACACCAAAAGCATATTATTTAAAACCTGTCAAAGAGAACTTGGTTATGTCTGTAGTAAGAATTTGACACACTGCTGAATCCTAAAGTTTGCTTCTGCTTCTTGAAGGGAACACAATAGACTGTGCATCAATGACACTAGACATCTTCCCTTTTGTATGTTGGGACAGACTAGGCAGCAGATTAATAATTTAGTGCTCATTAGAAATTACAACATGCAGTAAGCAATCAGATATAATTAGGAAAAAATATATATAGGATTACAGAGTGAACAGGAGCTATAAATCTATTTCAGGTGAAGTATCATAATTTCAGTAGAAGTGTCAATAATAAACAAGAGTTCTATAAAATACTCAGTTTATTTTTTTTTCTTTCCTTACCATCACCTGTCTGTTAGAATAATTTTTCAGTAGAAGTATACTGCAAGCACATCCAACATGTTCAGACTCACTCCAAGTTTCTTTTCTTGCATTAAAATCACTGAGAGAGCATGTTTCTCCTCAAGATCCTTATATCAAATCAGTATACCTCGAGGCAAGTATATGACCATTTAATTGAAGCAGTAAATTGATGACAATTAGCACATTAGCAGTGAATAGCAGCAAGTGATAGTCGTAATTGACAATGCAGTGGTTAGTAATTGATGTTAATGACTCACAAGAAGAGAATAGTGACTAATAACTGCAATTTTTAGCTGTTTTCCCTGCTGGTAAGCATTGTACAAGATTGGGGCAGGTGGGATGTAGGCTGGTCAGAGAGTGTACAGAATTGCCACCTGACAAACAAGAGGCTGAGGATTTAAGCAAGTATTTTGTGCATTACTGAGAAGCAAATGTAGCTTTCTATGGCTTAACAAAATAAATTACAAATTGTTTCAGTGTTCAAATACTTAAAGAGAGCTGGTAGTTTTTTCACCCCTTCCACAATTCATAATTCTCAGACATTTTTGGAAGAGTTGTGGCAGTTCTTTGCTAGGCTGTGAATGCAGTCCCTGAACAGCGCACAGAACAATCAGGGGATGTTCTCCCCTCTTCAAAATGTATTAATGCATGAGGAAAAAACCAGGCATAAAAAACAATGCCTATTTAAAACTTTAAAAAGCATTGGGCTATGTTGTCTGGACAGATGGTAGATTTTGAGCAGCCTGCCTTATCTGGGGGACCTCCTGTCACTATAAACAACTCATGGAAAGTAAGACCTCGATGCTATTTACCGGGCTGAATTTTACCCAGGAGAATGGCAGGATTAGGAGCTTTATGTTCCTGTTACACAGGAATTTTCTTGTTTGTAAAGATGTATTCCCTGTATAAAATACTTATTGTATTGAAGAAGAGAAGAATTAATCATAATTCACAGTAAAACATATGGATAACCATGTCGGTAGCAACAATTATCCAAAGATACCTAACATGGTGACACTGAGAGATGCCTAATTATAGCCTTGGCCTTCCCTTCAGTAGGTGATGTACACCACATATATGGAATAATCCCTTCCTTAAAGATTGGTGCCAAGACCTGGCACTGTAGATTTTTCGACACATAAAATGGCTTCCTTGCATCAAAGGCAAAGAATCCTTAAGAATGAACTTGTTATGAAGCTTTTTATTTTTAATATTGTAGCTTCTATACTGTATTTTTAAATCAAATTTGAGACCGATTAAAAACCGGTCCATGGCTGGCTTCTGTATGAGTGTTATAATCTTCAAGGCAATCATTTCCATTGGAGTTTGAATGATAAAGGACTCCCATAAATTTTAAAATGAGCTCAGTTCTCTTTATATTCCTCCTCGAGTGCTCATTACTTTGATCCAAATTGTGGAGAGTATATCTCTACAGCCTTGACATACCTTCCCATGGCCAGTCTTTAACATACAGAGCCAGATTCTCGCCGCAGTAAATCAAAGCAGTGAATCAAAGTCGATGTATTTAGGCTGATTTACACCAGCCAAGGCTCTAGCCTGGTCCTTGGACTGCTGGTGACTCCTCAAGGGGGGAACTAACCCCAGGTGCCAGCCCAGCAAATGCACAGTGGGTTTCCCCAGTGTTGCCAATGCACAGTTCTTCACCCTGGGGTGAATTCATGAGGCACAGGACTTTCACGAGTGCTATAGTAGTTGTATTTTCTTCCCACTGTCATGAGAAGGGAATTTCTTGCTCCTTTTTGCTGCAGTTACAGACATAGAAAAAGGGATGGAAGTCTTGCTGCAGAGCTGTAAGGATAAATATTCATGGTTTGTGGGTGTTTTTTTTTTCCCTTTCTCCAGGGGGGATCATCCCTGGGGGGATGCTGTGCTTCTGTGGTTGAAGAAGAGTCTGGTGGCAACAGGTTTTACTGCAGAATATCATTCTGCTTAGATTTGGAGGAAGACAGATGAATAATCTATTAAGGGAAAAGAGAAAAAGAACAACTGAGGGGCCACTCCCAGTTGCTGAGGCATATAGAAAAGCCAAACTGTGAAATTATTCAGGTACACTGAAAGTGAAAACTTTTTTCCTGGTCTGAGGTAGTTTTTGTATGTAACTTGTGACCATGCAGACCCACAGATTGCTGCATGAATGAAAGCATGTGTTTCATTCCCCAAAGGTGAAAAATAACCTGGTATTTTGGAAATGATCTTAACTGAAAAGTCAAGGACTGTTTACATACAGCTATTACTTCCTACAATACAACTATTTTAAAGAACATTTTTAACAATGCTGTGTTCATACCCTGTTATGTAGGTTTTTCAACTTCAGTGCCTAAAGATTGTAGCAGCATTTGTCATCAGTAACTGCATTCATTAATTTTTTATTTTGCAAGGAGAGTCATTCATTAAGTAGTATTCAAACATTTATGTTTGTGACCTCTAGTTGTGGCATATGTTTCCAAGTGCTGGTACACTGTTTTTTTAAACCTCCAAAGCATATAAATGTGATATCCATCTCTTCTCTGAAAATTACAAAACACCAGGTGAGAAAGACTGAAAACACAAGTTAATAAGACCATTCTGGCAATTTTCAGAAAGTGGAAGGCTTCATAGCAGGTGTTGGACTTCAGCTTGTTGAAGCTAAAGTGAATTCTGGGGATGCTCAGGCACAGATGTAGCTCTTCTCCCACTCAATCAGTGCTCAGGTGTAGTAAGAGTTGCACAAAAAATATCTTCAACAGAAATCACAGGAATGGTGTTTCCAAAAAGACAGGCATCTGTCACATAGAGTGAAGAAGGGGTTGTGTATCACACAGCTATAAAACTGCTGCGTGGTGAAGGAACCTCTCTTTTGTCTGGCTACTGGTACAAACACAAAGACATCTCAAGTTTCTCAAGTCTACCACGTAACACAAGTGACTGAAGTTTCTTAAAGAGATGTCATGTCAGGCTTTAACAGAAATGATCAGAGAAACAAGAAATGTTCCAGTACTCCTCTGATTTTATTTGAAATTTTATTCTCAGCAATGGGATCCTATTGCAGAGCTGAGAACAGACTTTCTCATAACTGCTTTTTCCAGCCACCAGTAATTTTCTCAACCTATCTAAGGCAGAATTGTGAGAAAAGAGAGAAACTTGTTTAGCTACGAAAAAGAACATACAGCCTCCATTTTTTCTTTCCAAGCATATTTTGTAGGGTAAGGCACAGTGCTTTGACACCTGCCCGATAGTGTGGTGATAGGATCACTCTGGGTTCACGCAGAGGCTGGCTCAGATGCCTTCGCCCACCTAGGCTGGGCAGGTGGGATGCCTGCTCCCCAGCGTCTCAGAGAGGCAGCATGCCGTAACACCACCCACCTGACAGCAGAGATCATCCCTTCATTTGTTTAATACCATTCCTGAAACACAGAGCCCCTGTGCAATGAATGACAATGTCTGGGCAAAGAGTTTTCACCAGGCGGTCCATCACTTGCAAATCTTATGCTGAGAACAGTCACGAGTGAAGATGCCAGATTTTTAGTCGGTGTAATTTACTGTTGGTCCATTAGCCTCAAAAAGGCTGCGTGGGTTCAGGCCCTCTGAACGAGTCTCCTGTAAATCTGACGACTATGTCAGACAGCTCCACCTGAAACGACAGACTCTTCCTGATGCGTTTTGCAGCTACGAATTGCTTTCTGCAATGCCCATGACAAATTTTTATTGATGTCAATGTGAGCCAAGGACCTGAAGCAAGTTTTGCTTCTGCTACTGATTAAAAGAAAAAGAATGAAGGGAGGAAGGAGAGAGAAAACCTGAATTCAGTAAAATTTTTGGGTATTGATATTGCCATGATTTTATTAGCTGTATATTGAAACTAAACACAACATAATTGAGATATATCTCAGTGACATCTCAATGTCCAACTCTGCCTGTTGCATTTTCTTGGAATTATTCATTTACTTTGATGACAAAAACATTTCAAGTAACTTGTAGAAAGATAAATAAATACAAGAAATCTGAATTTGAACATTACTTGAATTTATGAGCTTTTATAAATCTATTTTGTGCAAAACTAATTATTATAATGATCGCTGAGTAAGAAGCAACACCATACAAGACTTAATTCAAACAACATTTTTGTAATATGCTTTGCTTTAATTTTCTAGCTTCACTGAATAACTAGAAATCTTTGCAGCTGTAGCAAAGTGCCTCATATATAATGTATAGATCACATCCTCTTGCCATTTTTCACAGGTGCCTGGCTATTATATGGTTCAGAATTCATTCATAGTGCCTATTAGAGGTCTTTATATGTAACTGACTTCCTTTCTTGAATATTTATAGCTTTTATGAGACATTTATGGGTAGACCCAACAAGAGTTTCTAAGGAAATACTGGGAAATAGTTCTCTATAACATCATTAATATACTGTTCTTTGATGGTAATGGCCACAAATGTCATTTAATTGCTATATTCTTACTTTGTCTAAGCTTTGTATTGATGAGGAGACTGCTATAGAGAGCCTCTCCAGTCTAAAAAGTCTTCTGGGAAACAATTTGGCTCCCACAGAAAGTAGCACATTTCAGTTTAGAAATTAACCATTCAAGTCAGTATACCTGTACCAGTGATCACTGCGGGTTGCATCGAAGGCTGCAAATACTTGAATGAAAGACAAAACATAGATTGTGTGTGTAAAAATATTTGTAAACCAGATAAGATTGACTTGGCTCTTGTTGTGACAAAGACAGTCCTAAGAGAACAAGAACATTGTGAAGACTAATGACTCACTGTATGAAAGATAGAAACACTGTTTTGTACAGTTGTATGTAGTAGTGAGATTGAAATATTAGATAATTGCTGGCAAATTCAGAAAGGCAATGCTCCTTATCAGAGATACCTCAAGGCTTTAAGAAACTTCTGCTTCTTCTAATAAAGTTATATTCATCAGTGTGCCCAGGTGGCCATGAAGGCCAATGGCATCCTGGCTTGTATCAGAAATAGCGTGGCCAGCAGGGACAGGGAAGGGATCTTACCCCTGTACTCAGCACTGGTGAGCCCACACCTCGATTACTGTGTTTGTTTTGGGCCCTTCACTACAAAAGGGACATTGAATTACTCGAGCGTGTCCAGAGAAGGGCAACGAAGCTGGTGCAGGGTCTGGAGCACATGTCGTACAAGGAGCGGCTGAGGGAACTGGGGTTGTTTAGTCTGGAGAAGAAGAGGCTGAGGGGAGACCTCATCGCCCTCTACAACTACCTGAAAGGAGGTTGCAGAGAGCTGGGGATGAGTCTCTTTAACCAAGTAATAAGCGATAGGACAAGAGGTAATGGCCTCAAGTTGCACCAGGGAAGGTTTAGACTGGATATTAAGAAGCATTTCTTTACAGAACGGGTTGTTGGGTGTTGGAATGGGCTGCCCAGGGAGGTGGTGGAGTCCCCATCCCTGGAGGTGTTTAAGAGTCGGGTCAACATAGCGCTGAGGGATCTGGTGTAGTTGGGAACTGTCAGTGCTAGGTAAACAGTTGGACTAGATGATCTTCAACTTAGATGGTTCTGTGATTCTGTGAGTGTGGTCAATGACATTATAGCAAAATGACACATTCCTACTTTACCCTTATTAGCCAGTTACATTAGAAAGGAGGACTGAAAATATGTATACACACACACACACACATCTATTATTTCAAGCTTTGTTCCCTGTGGGTTTATAGATTTACCTCTTGAGGTGGCTTTGGTTTAGACAACATTGCATCCAAAAGAAAAAAGTATAATGTAATTAATATTTGTATGAAAGCACAGAGTCATATTTTTCCATATTTTTCCAAACTTAATTCAAACAACATTTTTGTAATATGCTTTGCTTTAATTTTCTAGCTTCACTGAATAACTAGAAATCTTTGCAGTTTAAACTTTAAAGTTTGTTAATGGAAACTGCCTAAATCCAGTGCTTCAGTATTCAGCTTTTTACCTTCTCTAATTTGGTTCAGCATGTGCTATAGATTTTAATAGTGAAGTACTGCAGTGAGAATGTTTCATACAAGAGGAGCTGCTAGTCAGTATGGTGTAAATCAGAAACTACGGCATCCACACTAACTGAATCCCAGAGTTGACCAAATAGTAAGTGGATTATAAGATAAATTTGGGTATGTGCTAAGACCTTTAATAAATTAAGCAAACAGTACTTAAAGAGTTTCTATGGGTACTAAGGAAAGTATGTATGCCATAATGTATGTACATACACTCTTCTGCTTTTGCTTGCTGTCTTAAAATGACAAATATTTTTCTATACTTTCTAGATAGGGTATTAATAAATAAGGTGTGAAGTTTGTCTAACTGTTGATATTGAGGGTAAATATATTTGCTTCTTTTAAGTTCGTTATATAATTTGCAAGAAATGAGGAATTCAGAATAGTATTTGCTCAGTTTTGGAGGCAAACATTAAAGGCTTTTTGCGTATTCTTCCCTTTGTCCCTTAAACTGCTCAGTGTACTTTCATACTGCTCCCCGTTGCTGGGATGAGACTTCTCTCTGGAGTAGCTCCTGGCATCTGGAACAGCTTTTCTGCAACTTCCATGCTTCACCAGTTCCATCTATTTTTATATCTCATCTCTTCTCCCTTGACTATCTCTTTTAATTTCTCTCCATCTGCTTTTTATATTAACTTTATAACTCCATATAACATTTGTGATGCAGTTTGCATGAAAAACACCAGCTACCTAAAATAATGTTGAAGCTCACTGTTAACCCTGTTGAATGGATTTGCTCCTGTGGAAGGCTGGTTCCTCCTCCGGTGCACGCAGGAGCAGCTCACTGACATCAGTCAGAGAAGAGAATCTCAGCATTTTAATATTTCAGTATTAATCCTCAAGCTGAAGAGTCGACTGCACTACCTATTGGGCAAACATATAAAACAAGAAAGTAGAGTTTGCAGCCAAAAAGTGTAAAATATTTATGAACACACTGATGGCAATGATAGAAGAAGAGGCATAGAGAAAACCTTTTTTTATTTATCCAGTACAAGATTATGTCTAGAGCATGGCTAACTAATTGAAAGTTTGTTAATGGAAACTGCCTAAATCCAGTGCTTCAGTATTCAGCTTTTTACCTTCTCTAATTTGGTTCAGCATGTGCTATAGATTTTAATAGTACATGAGCAAACCTCTCCCTATACAGAAAAGTCCACATCTTTCGATTTACTGAGGGATATCTACGGGCAATGTTTACAAGAGGTTCCAGGTAGTTCATTCACCATTTCCAATACTCTTCCAATAAAGAAGAGTGGAATCAGCCAGCAATTGTAACTCTCCAATCAGTTATAATAATAGCATAATATAGAAAATAATAGATTTAGAATTAATCTAGATTAAATTCTAGATATAGAATGAATCTAGTCAGTGTAGCCTGATTTTCACATGCTGAAGCCCTTTAGTGTTTCAGTTGCAGTAAGCCGCACATATACCTACACTTTTCTAGTCCAATAACAATTATTTACTACAGCTAACAAATCTTCAAGGCCATGTAACCTGTGTTTCACCTATACTGACCTCTCACACAACTTATCAAAGTAGTGTAAAATGCCATAAGTATATTTCCTTGTGTATTGTGCAATGTCAATTTTTCTCTTTGATGTTGCTGAAGTTCATTTTATCTAGTGCCAGTATATTAAAAATCTATTAATGTTTCACACATAAAATGAACACAAATTGAGCTACTGTAAGATTTATATTGCAATGTACAAAGACCCAAAAGTAACTCTGGCCTTATTATGCCCCTGCCTGTGCCAAATTGAACTCCTAACGCTATTGACAAATGTTTCAAAATTCACATGTATTTCTTCCTGACCATGCTCCCAGCCACGAGCTCAGAGCTGTTCTCCCTGCAAGTCAAGTCGATGAATTACGCTTGCCAGAACTGCTTTCCAGTCCCTGAAAGAGACCTCCTCACCTGTGAAAAGAAAGTTCCTGAACGAAATCCAGGTATATTCAGAATTACTTCACTAAAATGGATATAAGATATCCCTTGAAAATCAGGCAACATCAGTCTTCCCATTATTATTCACTGCCTGCCTTTGGAAATACTAACACGGAGTCTAAATACCAGTTCTTGGCTCAGTCAGTCAAGTCTCTTCCCATGATTTCTTTCTCTATGTACTCATGGCATTAAAACTTATTTATGCCTCTTCTTTTCAAAATACTGTGGATTACAGTTATTTTCTTTGCTTGCCTTTTTTGGCGGTACTTCAAGATGTCCAGCTTAGCCTGTTATGACATAGCTCATGAACTTAAGCAAGTGGTGCAAGCAAACTACTGAAGCTGAAATCACTTAGACTGAAGAATTAAGGTGTTTTCAATGTTTGTGGTCTGAATACAGTAGAAAATTGGGCTTGGAGAGATTCAGAAAGACCATATAATCCTTTCCCACTCCCAGAGAGGACCAGTTCTCCTTGAACTAGCCTTTTCAGATGCTTCTCTGGCCCATTGTTGTCCCCCATTATGGAGAGTCCGCAGCTTCCTTTAGTATTTTTTTTTTGCAGCAATCTCCTTTCCGAACTATTACGAAGATTTTTTTTCTTAAAAAATTAAGTATCTCTTACTGCAATCTGGATTCATTATTTCTTTGTCCAATTCACAGCAGGCATGGAAAACAGCCTAATCTCTTCCCTCAAGTGACCTTTTAGGCATTTGAAGCTTGTATGTTCCTTCAGGCTATTTTGTCCTGACAAATAGCTCACATTCCTTCCATCTTTCCTTATAGGTCATGCTTTTCATAAGAGGAGAAAGAAGGAATAGTATTTGGTAGTTGACACATAGGCATGCTGGTCATAGTGCTCTGGTGTTGCTCAACTTGAAGAGCGGGTGTTGGCTGGATGGCAAGCGTGAGTGTTACCCTCACCACTGCTCTCCTTCCTACAGGGAAGGACCCATGACCTGCTTAGTGAGGGCCACAAGCTAGTCCAGGGCTCTTTTCTTTTTAAAATCTACTAATGTTACCTTTCCCTAACGAGTACAGGTTATTCTTATATCCTATAATGTTTGGACAGCAAAGAGCAAATAGAAAAACACAATCCTCCTATAAAGGAAATACCTTTGTTATGTCTTTCCTTCCCACCCTTTGTAGCTGTTCTTCATATTGATTAAATCTTCATTTAGCTTCATCATTTTTCTTAGTTTTCATCTCACATGCTCACTACACCTGGTTTCATAATCTGTTGTCATGGAAATCAGACAGATGTCAAAAACATGGCTTTATCACTTAATTGTGTAATCCACACAAGAGAAAGAATAATGTAAAGAACCTGATGGGAAGTCTTGCAGGTTAAAGCAAAACAAGAAGGCAATGGCAAGGTAAAAAACAAAAAATTACCTTTTACATGTAACGGTGTTCTCACTATCACCACTAGAAAATGAAAATTTGCAGGTATTGTTTTCTATGCTCTTTTTTTTTTTTTTTATTTTATTTTATGTGTTGAACATTAAAAGCTCCTGATCTCTGTCCTTCATCTGATTTAGTGGTGCCTAATGAATTGTGATTGTGCAGGGAGCATCTCTGTGTAAGCTGGTTGTATGGTTAGGGCTTTGCAGGCTATTGAGCTCAAGCCTAGCAAGTAGTGTGTGAGATTCCATACACGTTAATCCATCATGAATAACAAAACAAGAATAAAACCAAAAATCATTCCCTTAAATGTCCAGCAGGGCGAGCAGAGGACTCTCAGTTCTATCACCAAACGAAATGGCATTTAAGATCTTGCTTAGGACTGCACAGCCCCGTTGAATGCAGTGAGGTTCAGCATCACCAAACTGAGGGGAATGTCCCACAGGGCATGCGCAGAAGTGATGCCTGCCCCGAAATGTTGTGTCCCATCAATACGTTTCTAAGATTTGCTGAGGGATAGGGTGAAAATTCAATCTCAAGGTAAAATGGCATCACATGGGGCCAGTGTTAGGACTGGAAACAGAGGTAGCCACAAGAAACTGTGCTCTTGCCACCAAGACATTTATCATACAAATGTCCATGCAAGCAAGTTAAAAAATTTTGTGCTTTTAATGCCAATACCTCACCATCTCTGTTGAGGATGTCACCTTCAATACACATGTTCATACAGCAGTTTTTCTACTAGCTAGTAATGTCATTCCCTTATATTTTTTTATCAGGTTTCTACTAAGTACAGAATATGTTCTTTTATGCTTGTTACAAAAGTAGTCCCATGATATCTGCCATACATCTATTTTGAAATGTCAGCCAGACAAATGAATCTACCTAAAATAATGCTGGATCTACAGAAATTTCTTACATACAGGAAATTTGCAGTGCTTCCTTGTTTGTGTTGCTTTTCAGGAAGGATATGTATATTCTGAGAAGAATGGGTGCAATTTGATTCTACTTTGTAAATTAAGCACATCAACTCTAGACTCATCACCTCTGAGTGTAGTTGGAAACATATAGTTTTCTTTAGGGGTAAAAATATATCTGTATCTTTGTTAGTCTAGATCAAACAGTGAAATGAAAGACTGAAATCATGATGGAAGGAATGATGAAAGGAAAGAATGAAAGAATGAGTGAACCCAGCTTGAATCTCAGATTTTAGGATGAATTTGCTGAGTCTGGCTGTTGAAGAAGGAACCTTGAACTATAAATTGAACACATCTCTACAGGAATCACTGAGAGACGGTGCACATAAAACTTGGTGTCCACACTTTCACACAATTGCTTTCCAGACAAGAGCAGCATTTTCCATAGCACAGGATCTGCAAAATATGCACTGAGACCCTTCCTTCAGGCTATCCGCACTGGTGTGCTGAGACCCGCTGTATGTCATCTATATCTGCTGCAGAAATCGCTTAGCTTCAAGCTGGCATAAGCATGATGACAACTATATAGTGTCTACCAGTCTTTTAATATTTTATACAGCAGAATGAATTGTAGCTTTTCAGTATTAATTCATATTGCAGCAACAACATTATAGTTGGAGAAGGGTAAAATTAACATGTTATTTATGCTGAAATTATATTGAATCACAAACAGTGTTCCTGGAAGGCTGAAAAACTGAATAATTTTGAATAAATTATTGATGATTTTAAAAGCCTTTCTTATTGATTACAGGTTATACTCCTAGATTAAAAGAGTGCAGCTAAGTCCTGTCAGAGTCTTTCAAAGTCAGAGTTCATCAGAGTAAACAAGTACCACCGTGCTGTAATCCAGATCAACCAAAGAGGAGTAAAATGCTAGTTGGTTTATAGTTTAAAACCCTTCTGTTTATTGTTATTTTGCTTCCTAAAACTTACTCTAGAACTGTACAGAACCATATTATAAAAAAAGTATTTGAGGTGCGGCAAGTCCTTTTCAGTTCACCCTTGACTGGCTGAGTGTTGGTGTTGGGTGATAACTCGGTCAACCAAAGGAGCTGCTCCAGCTGCGAGGCACTGAGCAATGTGAACAGCAGAATGGCAGACACCCTAATAATATTTAGCTCACACATTTTTCTGCAACCCTTTGCAGCCTGCTTACCAACTGGTTTTCTAACAATGCTGCATTAGCTCTGCATTGTTATAAACATACTAGCAGTATTACCACAGGCTGTTCCCAATTTACTTCTGGATAATTGAAGTATCCTATTACTAACTATGTGTTGTTTCTCATTCTGTTTCTTCATACAGTGTGCTGTGGTCATGTGCATTTCACCCCAGAGGTCTTTAGCAAATTCTTGTAATTACTTCTCCACATCTCTTGTTCATTCATTCCAACTGAAATTATCTCTGAACATTAGTTCCATTTGCTAAATCTCTTCTTGCTTTATTAACTTTAATCAAACTAATATATACTGCTAAATGAAAGGTGGTCTAGGATGTCCATATCTGGCTCAGACCTCTTCCCAGGGGTAAACACCCTCTTGAAATAGCAACACAAGTTAATTTTGCAATTATCAGAATATTATCAGCTGCTGTAATTTCAGTTATTGAATAGTTGTCATTGATGCCATTTAAAAGCTGCATTGCTACTGCAAAATAGATCTGAAAATAATTCTATGTATAGTCCCCTGAATTTCAAAGTAAGTTCACTCTGCAATGGAGATTGCATCTCCATTAATGTTTGCTTTTCATGAAGTTTTGAGTGAAAGAAAATTCAATTGGGCAAAGTGCACTCCCTACTCATGGAGAAGTGTGATTAAAGGAAAGAGAAAGGGTTTGGCTTTCATTTGTATTTATTTTTAGAATTTGTGAGGTGCACAGCTCCTATGGTATTGAGAAAACACAAAAGACTGGTTGAACACTTTATAGCTCACATTGCTGCTAAGGAAAAAATTCCCAGAGAAAAAAACCATGAGAAGCATGACAGCTTTAAAAATCCTCATTAAAATCAACCTAACTAGACCTCTAAAATCATTTTGACTTCAATTAGTCTGCTTTTCTATGTCAAATACACATTAATGGCCCAATCCTGTTCCTATGGTAGTCAGTAGGAATATTACCCCTTGTCTGAATAGAAGTGAACAGGAGTTCAAGAGTCAAGCCAGAGATCTCTGAAGAACAGATAAAAGCTGAGCCTCAAGCTCGAGTTTTCAGAGTGTGTTCAAACTAAGATGATAACTAGAAAAGTTGATCTTTTTGTATATAAAATACAGAGATAAATTTATCAGGGACATTGTTGATGTTCATTGTACAGTTGAATTATTACAAAGAAAGATGAAGGGAGGACAGTGTCCTTCTTTGTGCCATCATAAATAGCATAAGCTTACGAGTAATTAGGTGTATTTTTGTCAATTATAAAAATATTGCTAAAACACGCTGATTGTACATGTGTAAGGTATGGATTAGATTCTGCCCCAGCAAGTTAAAATGGAAATCTTCTACAGTGAGACATATGGGAAACAACAGGTCTCCTGACAGCTAAAAAACTTGCTAGTCGCAGACCTTTCACTTGAATTATGTACTACGGAATTTCTTCAGTGCACACTACAGAGCAAAGTGGAGGTGGCTCTCCTCCAACGGGTACCCACCATGGTGTGCACTTGTGCTTTGGTCTAAAAGAAAAAAGAGTAATTTTGAGGAGGTACTCTAATATTGTGTGAAAATATCACCTTGGAATTGCTGATTAATAATGACCATAACAGATATATTAATAAATCCTGTTTAGGACAACTCTTGTGGACCAAGCAGCCTTTGATCTTGAAGGGTTATGTCAGACTTTAGGATATTTCCCAGTAATGAACAAAAATACTTACTTCATTGCAATAAACTGAATTCCTTCCGAAACACATTTATTTTGTGTGTCAGATATTGAGACTGAATTAATTATGTGTTACCTGAAATTTGATTGGGACTAACACAATGAGTCATGTAAAAAAGAAAATGTTGTCACTGCCACGATGAAAAGCATGGCATGACACAAAATTCATAAATCTTCTGTGTCAATGAAAACCAGCAGAAAGTCCAAAATAGATTCTTAATGTGTGATTTCTGAGTCATGTTCTGCCTAGACAGCTACTGGTCAGCTTTTATGTTTTAAGGCTATCCTTGAAACATGGATGAAGCTCGTTCTACTTTTTAATTGGAGAACAAAAATTGTCAAGCTCGTGTAAAAGCAGTTAAAAGCCAACTGTATCAAATACGACTTTGAAAATGACTGAACTTATAGTTCCTATGGAATGACCTATTTTAATAGTAGAATATACATTGTTAGTGAATTTTACTGAAGCATTATGGGTAATAGACTGAACTCAGAAAATTCCCTGACTTCTGGGATAACAGCAGGGGATATTTATTGATAAGTTTTGAAGTTATTGCAGCTTTTTGGCTTAGCCTAAGTGGAATTTGTAATCCTACAAACAAATGGGGCAAGAGCCTGCTATATAACACCAAATTTGATACTTGCTCTCTTCACAGGTACGCTGCATGCAGTATATAGCTTTTTAATGGCACAAATGACTTCCTTCCCAGTGGCAAAGTTGTCACAGGAGTGGATTCTGGCAACGTGCAGTTACAGACCCGTCCCACTTTGGTCTCCACTCTACTCTTGCTGTGGGCTGGGACAGTCCCTGTAGAAGTTGCCTTCCCTCCCCTCCTTTCTGGACAAGAAAGTCTTAGAAGAACTGGGAAGAAAGCTAGATTCTTTTGCACAAGATTCTGGGCTTGCCAATTAAATATTAATATGGAAAAGCAACAGGGAAAAAATAATAGCAAGAGCAAAATTTAAAAAAAAAAAAAAAGTTTCCAAAACTCCTGAGTCTTCAGCTCTTTTTTTTCAGACACATCTATAATCTTCCCATTGCCTCCCAAAGAGAGCTTTCCTAACCTGTAAAAGTTAGATAGCTGGCCTCTTTTGTCCTGAATTTATCTTTATAGGAGTCCCCTTGCAGGTTTTAAAATTAATAACAACACAATTCTTGTACCTTACCTGAGTGAATTTGGTGTATTTTCATGCTGTTCATCTTCAAATATCTGGACTGGTAGTTTCCACTCTCCCTCAAGACAAGATTTAAATCTCTCAGTCACATACTGGGAACCAAGTTATCATTCTTAAGGCTTTGTTGTAAGACCTAGATCCTTGCTGGTCTAATTATATGTTAGTTAAAAACACAGAAGATGTGTATCTTTTACATGTGTGGTCTTGTAAAATCAGATATCTAAAATAACCCTATGAAAGCTGATAAACCAAAGGAAAAAAAAAGCTGAGATAGCACATACAAACATGACAGACCTACATTAATGTGTGTCTTTTGGAAAGGGCTAGCAAATGTTGAGAATAAGGAGATGTTTTTTGACATCTCTGAACTTGTTTCCTTTAAATCAATAGAGTCACACTTACTATAAAGTTTGTAATGGATAGGTCATTCCTGAAGCTTTTAAACGTGATGAAAATATAAATCATCCTAAATCTACATTTCAGGCATTATATTATATAACATTTATTATCTGATCCTTTTACCATCTTTAAACCATCAAAATGTAAGGCTGAAAATATCAAGATCTGCTTATTAACATCTTAATGTGATCGATGTATTACTCTGATTACTTCAATTTTATAGCATTTAATTTTCATGTGCACAGCTCTCTCTTGTCAATACCTGTATCATTATACAAAGAGTGAAGCCCCCTTTAGCACCAATTCTTAGTAAAGGAAATTACTCTGACCCAGTAAAAAACATGCAGGTTGCCACAACTGGTTGTTTAAAGTATTTTGTTTTCAAGATTACTTTAAAATAAGAAACCCTAATGGATGTGGTAGCCAGTGTCTTCACAGAAGATATGATTCATCTTTCTAAGTAACAGTCTTCTTTATAATTATAGAATCATACAATCATAGACTGGTTTGGGTTGGAAGGGACCTTAAAGATCATCCAGTCCCACCCCCCTGCCATGGGCAGGGACACCTTCCACTAAACCAGGTTGCCCAAAGCCCCGTCCAACCTGGCCTTGAACCCTTCCAGGGAGGGGGCAGCCACAGCTTCTCTGGGCAACCTGTGCCAGTGTCTCACCACCCTCACAGGGAAGAATTTCTATCTCATATCTAACCTAAATCTCCCCTCTGTCAGTTTAAAACCATTACCCCTCATCCTATCCCTACACCCCTGATAAAGAGTCCCTCCCCACCTTTCCTGTAACTCCGTTAAGTACTGGGAGGCTGCTCTAAGGTGTCCCTGGAGCCTTCTCTTCTCCAGGCTGAACACCCCCAACTCTCTCAGCCTGTCCTCACAGGGGAGGTGCTCCAGCCCCCTCATCATCTTTGTCACCTCCTCTGGACCCGCTTGAGCAGGTCCGTGTCCTTCTGATGTTGGTACCCCCAGAGCTGGACACAGTACTACAAAGGGGGGTTTCATGAGAGCAGAGCAGAGGGGGAGAATCCCCTCCCTTGACCTGCTGGCCACACTTCTCTTGATGCAGCCCAGGACACGGTTGGCTTTCTGGGCTGTGAGCACATATTGCTGGCTCACAGTCAGTATTCCATCCACTAATATCCCCCAAATCCTTCTCCTTAGGGCTGCTCTCAATCCACTCCTCACCCAGCCTGGATTTGGGATTGGGATTGGCCTGACCTATGTGCAGGACCTTGCCCTTGGCCTTGTTGAACTCCATGAAGTTTGCATGGGCCCACATCTCCAGTCCATCCAGGTCTTTCTGGATGGCACATCCCTTCCCTCCAGCATGTCGACCGCACCACACAGCTTGGTGTCATTGGGGAACTTGCTGAGGGTGTGCTTAATCCCACTGTCCATGTCATTGACAAAGATGTTAAACAGCGCTGGTCCCAACCCCGACCCCTGAGGAACGCCACTTGTCATTGCTCTCCACTTGGACATCGAGCTGTTGACCACAACTCTTTGAGTGCGACCATCCAGCCAATTCATTATCCATCGAGTAGTCCACCTGTCAGATCCATGTCTCTCCAGTTTAGAGACAAGGATGTCATGCAGGACAGTGTCAATTGCTTTGCACAAATCCAGGTAGATGACGTCAGTTGCTCTTCCCTTATCCACCAGCCCTGTGACCCCGTTGTAGAAGGCCACGATTTGCCCTTAGTGAAGCCATCCTGGCTGTCACCAATCACCTCCTTATTTTCCATGTGTCTTAGCATAGTTTCCAGGAGGATCCATTCCATGATGTCGCTGGGCACAGAGGTGAGACTGACTGGCCTGTAGTTCCCCAATTGCCATGGGGAACAGCTATGAAAAACCAAATTTCCTGGAAGTCAAAATATGAATTGTTTCTAATGAACAAAATTATAAAGCTATACCTAAATATTAAAAAAAATCCCTCTGTTCTTATATTGATAAAAAATGCATGTTTTCATGTACACAATGGTGGAACTGGCACACTAAAAATCATACAATTTTAATATTTAAGAGATGGACAAAACACACTACACATGGACATACAAGTATTACAGCAGGACAGAGGTGGTGGACTTTGGGCCAGGACACCAGAGATATTGTAAAAGTCTACTAAAATTATAGGCTTGAACTTGAATAATTTAGGTATGTCATGAATGGGTGCCTTTGATGGGCTGGATGTCTGGAAAGAAGCTTAAAATCAGCAAGCTCATTTCCTTGGACCGTGATTGAGAGTTGATCTTAACCTTCAGAACATGGGAAATGAGCATGAGCATTAGTTGAATGTCCCAGGGGATTTGTGTCTTACTGATCATGAAATCAAATCAATTCTAGCCAGGGACAGAGTTCAAATATTTTATCTGCAGGGCTTTTGCTGAAAACTTTTCCAGATAGTTGTCAATGTTAAGACATTATCTATTTTCAGGGTTGTAGTTGTATCAGGATCAGAAGAAAGAATGTGATAAAGCATGGATAAAACATTCCTCTGTGGCCTAAATTTCTTGGAAATACAGCTGAATATTGCAGCAGGAGCACTTATCATACCTGTATTACAGAAATATCCCTGAAGAGATTAGGCCAGTCTGTGGAAGAGAGGGCACTCTTTCCTAGCTCTATGTACCTGTTTGTCCTGAACATAAACCTCACACATCCCAAACTGGCAGCTCACTAAATCTACACACACTGCTCCCTTGTTCTTCCATTCACTCCTAGCCTGGCTTAAAAATAATAAAAAAGAGTCATCTTGAGAAGTAGTGTGGGATAAATCAAAGTTGATGGAGCTACTGTTATTTGAATACTGCACGGTTACCTGGGAGATGGGATCCAAAGGCCTGAGTGCCATCCAGGGTTATGAAAGACTTACTTAAGACTTGATTCAACATGGAATTAAATGGAAAAGCAGCCATTTGACTTACATGGGTATTGATTGAGTTCCCATGAAAGGAAGGTCTCAGTGAGCGTATTTTAATGTCTTGCAAATGACTTGTATTCAAAGACATAAAGAGAGCAAGGTTTGAGTCATTTATATTACTAAAATATCCAAATGAAGATATGCAATGCAGTTTTCCTGGCAGACTAAACACGACTAAAAAAAAGCTTCAGTATGTCGGCAAATGTTATACTCCAAACCCGTTACTGTGCTTAGAATACAGTTTTCTTTATGAATCCCTACCTAAACTCTTTAAATGGGCATAAAGTTCCCGTTGACTTTCCTACAGCCCTGCTCTTACCTGCAGCCCACGATAAGCAGCTGGCACTGGGCTTTACTCAACAGATGGCTGGCACAGGGGCTTACACGCATTTGCTCGTCTCTGGCACTAGTCAGGGATGAATGATATAAAAAAATTCTTCACAGTTGTTGGATGAAAAAAATACAGTCTGGTCCATCCGAGTGGAATTGTTATTTTCAATGAGTGTGGTTTTTAACTCCGTACATTTTCAAAGGTCAAGTGAATCTCTTGGGGATCTGTGAAAGGAGATCAAGAAATTCTCTGGAATCATTGTTATTAGGATTAATAACAGTGATGCTGGTCATTTTTTTAACCGGCGAGGATTCCTCTGGCCCTTGCTTCAGTCAGCAGTTAAGAGAGCTGAATGCATGCTTCAGGGAGATTTTCCATGACACATATTTTCTTAGGAATTCTCTATCTCCATTAATACAGAGAGATCAGTTTTTAATCATCCTAACCAATTGTTAGGAGAAACAAGAAATGGTACTGAAATAGCAGACTTGATTTCAACAAGTGTCTATCTAATTGATGCTGTATTAGATTCTGGTATTTGGATGCTAGGCTATTTCAAAAAGCGTGTGGTCTATGCACATTTTATATGTGCCCTAAATAATATAAGAAAGAGAGGAATCTGCAGGAAGCAGCTCATGGAAGAGTTGACAAAACATAGGACTGTTTATTAAACCTCAGAAAAATGAAAAGGGAGGAAAAAATATGGAATTTAACTGGATCTCATCTTGTGCTCTGTGATATTCACAGTTTTTCAGCACATGGCCCCTTGTGTATATCCCTGCAGGATGGCCGAAAATGTGGGAATGCTGTGGGAATCATGTGTCCCTAGCAGGTAAAGTAAATAATAGTCTCTCCAAAGCAGAACTCAAACCAGAGTCAGTGCTGACTGCAAACTATTTCCCTAATTAAAGGGTCAGGACCAGTTCAAAAAGTTGAGTTTAGCTGTGACGTGTGGTCCTGAAGATGTGTATGTGAAGCACACAAAATGTCTTGCCTGAAAGAAGACTCTTTCTTAATATCTTCTCATTTTCAGTGTGCACTTCATCAAATGCTGTAAATGTAATGATTTTTCTTTTGCCTACTCAGGATACATATCTGTTGATATCTACTTCCAGAGTCCCAAGCTTTAATAAATCCTCCATCACTAGCTAGAACTAGTCCTTTCACAAAACAATCTTCCTTGCTTATACACTTCTATTTCTTCTAAGTCTACTGTTTCATCTTTAGCAAAAAATAGTGAGACAGAAATTTAGTTTTGTGAAAAAAGATAAACCTCAATTAAATTCCATATCTATTCATAAAGAGTTTTTCCTTAGGGCATGGTCCACAAATATCTGTAAACCTCAAATTGTATCTTGGCTTAAAATAGATATTGTAAGTAAAACTCTACAAATGAGCAAATAAAATGTGTTCCCATCTTTATGAATTCCTTTCTTTTTACAGTTAAACATTTTTAAAACATTGGGCTCAACTCTGCATTTCCATACAACCTACAATAAAGGCAGTGAGAAGGCTAAGTTACCCTTTTACCTGCAAGAAGCATCTGGTAAGCAGTAAAGTTGTCAGACTAAGCCCACATTGCCTATGGTGTAGATCTGGAGTAGGTATCTCATTATGAGAAAGAGTTGGGAAGTACCTCAAAGCTGGGATTTTTAGGTTCTGCCTGAGTTATGCAGACCACTGGAAGCTGTTGTTGAAGTCAGACATTTTCCATCTATACGTCCTTGCCGGCCTTCATGGTGGCCCTCTCCACCCTGTCCCCAAGGGGCCACTTGCTCCCTGCGAGATGACATGTCTTACCAAGAGACAGAGAAGACAGGAGCGACTGGTCTTTCTCTGCTGGGGGATCCCTTGGGGCTTTAACTTGTCACTGGCTTCATCAGTATTACTCTGAAACCACCCAGGAATCTCTGAGGATCTTTAGGGACAGTGTTGTCAATGCCCTGGAGCTGCTTGGGTTGCATCTCACGCCTGGACCCTGCTGGGTGGCTGTCCCCAGGGCCTGGCAGGCACCAGCACTGGAGGAGATCCAGTGCTGCAGCTTTTCCCTGTGCTTGGGGTGTTTATTCTGGCAGCATAAGAATGCAAAACCTTGGGAACACAGGAGACCCCTTAGACACCCTGATGGCAAAACGCCCTTATCCAAGCCAGGCTGTTTTTTTTTCTGGTGAAGGGTTCACCAACACAGTTCACACCTTTGACCTCAGCGTAGAGCTTCTGCAGGATGCCTAAGTTGTGTTCAATTTTCAGCACTGTCAGAGCTGGGCTTTACCCTGGTCTGCCTTTGTGCTGGCCGCAGAGACCAGCTACACTGGCAGCAGGTCTCAGCCAGGTGACATGGACAGGTGGGTTAAGACCTGTATAGTTGCTAAAAGCAGAAATTTCAGCTTTCTATAATGGGAATATATGAAATGGAAACCCTGAAAAATGACCGAATATGTAATCCCCATATCTAGATTTTTTTCCAGCCACAACACATCTAGAAGCCGTACAGAAGTAATTGAATTAAATAGGAATAATAAATGTAGCAATATAATTGGGGTACAAATAACTACAGATCAGTAGAGCAACACAAATGCAATGGATAGAGGTCAGGGCAGAATCTGCCTTTCTGATCTTGCATATATGGAGAGGCAGGTATAGCAGTTTGCTACGCTGGAGCCGTTCAAGCATATAGTATGCGGATTTCCAATAAACGGAGACCTTCTGCTTGAGCTTATGTTGCTTTCTTCCTGCTGCTGTTCTGGGATTTATCTGGAGTTCACAGACTGGGTAAAGTGTCCACTAATCTTATGGCAGCACACTGAGAATATTTTCAGCAGTGCAGCTGGCACAGGGGAAGCCATTCATAACCAGGCACAGGCTATGCAGAGGAGCCAGCCCTGTGGATTTGGGAGGATTTTTCTATACGCACAGGTGAAAGCAGATTTATTTCCACCTGAAAATTTTGGGGAACAAATTTCGATCTCACTTTGAATGCAGCTCCTAATAGGAGTCAAGCATAAACACAAAGTTGAGTTTCCAACTTGCTCATGCTGCTAATACTCCTATAGTGTTAGAAGAAGGATTTTGTGTGTGAATCGAATTAGTATATCATTGATAGCTATCAGAAACCACATACATTGAAAAAAACCACTCTGCATATAGAATAAAAACATGACAAAGGCACCAAACAGAGGAGGAAATACTTTCTCAGAAAAACCTGGGGAAAGTAGGTTTAAATGAGAGTTGTGCCAAGTGTTACAGTGCTTCATTTAGTGCTACTAAGGATATACAGTTTGTTTTGCAGGGATGCAGACTCCTGATTAGGCATCCAATGTGCTGTGCTGCTGCTGAATTTACCTCTACATTTTCCTTTGCTTCCAGTCAGTATCTATCTATTGACTTGGGTGCTTATGTCCAGATATAAAGTTTTTAGGTCAAAGATGCTGTCTCCTGTCGCTGTTTTATGCTTGCACAGCTGCTGGTGTGGCTAGCCCTTCATCTGTCACTAGCCCTGGAAGGCAATACTGAAATAAAAGCAGTAAATAGTAAAGGAGCCTCTGGGAGTGAGCCCCTTGGAAGGGCACTGATTCCCAACTGTGAAGCAAAACAAGTGGTTTTGACCCAGACCTAAATGCTCCTCAGGAGTGCAGGAGCGGGGAGAAAGCCTCTAGCAGCAGTTTTCAGCATGGGACCTGACGAGATGCTCCTAAAGTATCCCCAGATAGTATCTCAGATAAGTGGTCAGTATGTTTAAAACATCAGCATGCATCACTGACATAAATTGGAAACAAAAGCTCAAAATCTTGGCCACTGAAGGCTTATATACATCTAGAGGGAGGATGCACTAGATTGCAGGGGCTGGGGAGAGCCACAAAACCCCAAAGGAGCAAATCCCATGGCCATGGTCCATGTGTGCATGGAGAGAGAAACCCAGGGCAGGCTTCAGGAGGACAGGCAGGACGGAGTTTGTTTTGTCAGCAAAACAAATGCAACTTCTGACTACAGATGTAAGGACGATGTGTGTGCAGTCACCCAGGGTTCCTGTCTTGGCTAAATATGTTGCCAAGAACAGCAGAAATTAGATGTGCTGAAATAATTTCCCGTTCTGGATCTCAACTTCCTACAGTTCAGCATTCATTGTAGGCCAGTCTATATTTAGCAATAGTAAATTAGATATAATGTAATTAATGCAGAATATTCTTTATTTTTCTATTGTAAGTGGTAATGACAGTAAATTATCGTAAATAATTATGGACTGCTTACAGAATTTCCATAGACAAGACAATGCACTTTTATTTGATAAGATTTTATAACCATACAGACTTTATAGCTGCAGAGGTAAATTACCGTTCCCGTGGTTTCAACATAATGGGCTGTGCAGATAAAGTATTTTTGTGGAAATATGAATGCTTCCAGATGTTTCACATATTTTTGTCATTGATTTAAACTTAATCTTCACATGATTGTGCATCGGGAGTTCATGCAAGGTATGCATAAAAGGCACAAATGCACAGAGGTAGGGATTTGGAACTGGAAAATGTAGAATTTTATACCAGTTTTAAATGCAAATGATGATTTGATTGACTATATCTAGCCAGAAATGCTGTTAGGTGTGAAACTTTGTGTTATTTCTGATATCATGCCAAGAGAATTCAAATCTATAAAACTAATGAGCTAATTGAAACGGCGCCAGTTTCGATATGTGCACTCTAAATTAAGCCTGAGGGTACTTGATGTCCAATTTTAAGGTTTGCCTTGTATCTAAAATTTACTAAATACTTATTAAGATATTTTTTGCGAAACAATCCAAAATTTAATCCAAACCCATGTACCAAATAACAGAGACACAGAGACTCACTTAAAGCACAAATACATGTATTTGTATGTGTATGTTTTTTTGTTAATAGACAAATAACCTTCTACGACACAAAGTTTCTTTAGTGCATGGATGTTTGAGTTTAGGAGTAGAAGAAAACAATTAATAGGATGGTATTTCTTCCCTTTTTTATTGCTAGAAATGCCAGAGCATAATGCTTTGGAGGAAGGTATTTTATGGAAAGAATCAGCACCAAGCTGATGGCTGAATCCAGCCTCCAGGAGCTCAGTGTGGAAATGCTTTTCAGACCAGGCAGCTGAATCTTGGCAGCTGCAAGGGGTGAACTGCTACAAAATAAAGTTATTTTCTGATATAATTTCAGTCTGCTTATGACAAGGATATTCACACCTTATAAGACTGGTACTGTACACAGTGTTTTATTGTGGGCATTTTATTGTTGAATCAGACGTATCATGACGAGTATTTTTTTTTATTAATTAACTTGGATCAAGGGAAAACTCATTCTTTTAAGATCTTCTTGCTCATGCACATGGGTTAGTAGCTTGGTACAAGAAACCATTTAGTTACAGGCTGATCTTCAAGCACACGCTTAAATCCCACTGAAATGACAGATCTTTAGAAGTGTGATTGAAGCGAAGTATGTGTGCAATTCTTTGCTTCAAAAGGGCCATGTGCTTGGGAAGGTCCTTAATGTTACGTATAACGAATCAGACAAACAAACTTTAGGTTGGTATTTGAAGACTATTTTGATAAACGCACATTAATAAATTCACATATGGAAATGCACATGTTAACTGGATTATTTGCAAAATTCTTATAAATATATGTAGCAAGAATAAAACACACAGTTTTCAATGAAAATTGTTAGCCAAACACTTACAATTTTAGATAATAAAACAATCCTGCAAATTTGATCCTAATTTTCATAAAAAATCAAAGGAATGTGATTCTGTTAAATTGGAGATTTACTAGCTGAAAGAAAACACTCCAATGTGATTTGAAAGTTTATTGTAAACTTTGCAAATAATTTGAAATGAGATGTAAGTTATCCTGTGATAGAGCAGTCTTTATGAACTTCTACTTGAAATATTCTAGTCTTAACTAAGGTTAACAGCGGCATTGAGGGGCTGTTTTGGAGAGCAGGGGGAGCTGGGGCTCTGGCATCTCCGTGCATTACACTCCCGAAACCCAGCTCTTGTTACAGCCCTACATTTCCTCCCTGAAAATGTTTGGTTCATCTCTGATCCCACTTCCACCAGCATCCTTGCAATGAGATCACTAATTTCAGCCGTTTTCAGACACGACAACAGAACATGGCCAACTAATTTAAGAGAACATGAAAGAAGGGGTTTTTCTTTTAAATCAGTTTTTAGAAAGGTTTGAGATGATTCTTGCAATTGTTTTCATGAGAATGCTTTAATAACTCCATGTGAATGATTCTGATGAAGAGAGGACAATAGCATGATAATTCTGCTTTAAAATTGTATGAGCTACTGTTAAAACTATGTGTTTTGAGGGGTTCGCTGAGAACAAATAGCAGTGCAAGAGGAACATGTAGATGTGCAGAGGTTTGACTTGCTGATCTTCTAGTCATCTTTCAGCCACAAGCCCAGACGATATTGGCAAACATTGTTAAGCACAAAATAATCATCTTTATAAGAATGTCCATACCTGTAGGGTCTTAAAAACCACAAAGTGATTGTGAATATAGGGCTCCTAGGTTAATAGCTGGAAATCAAATGCATTAGGAAGTCCAGCCGGAAGATGCTGATAAGAAATATTCTTTGTTCCTTTGGAAATAGCAATACTTAAGATAAAAGTAGAGTACATTTTAGAGTGGAGATGAATCTAACTTCCAAATAAAACATGAAGTGAATATTGAAAAGAACAGCAGGTAAAGCACTTTTGATTTTCTTCCTAAGTTCAATATCTGAACTTCAAAAATAATTTATTTTTCGTTTGTCTTGATAGTGCTATAGTAAAATAAAAACTCAGGTTTTCCAGGCTTTTTATAGCCTGCATCGTTCTTTTGTATCTTATTTGCTGTTGTGGTTGGTTTTTTTTCTTTAAAGCAATGCTCTCTGTTTCTACATTATTGACATAAGCCAAAGAATATCTGACATAAAAACTGCACAACAGCTTCAGGAAAAGGTGTAAGCTGATGCCTAATTGCTGAAAACTTAGATGTCTATTATACGCTAGTGCAAATGGGCTGATTTCAGTACTGATATTTGGGATCACACCTCACCCAGCAGCAGTTCTGGATATTTGGTATTGCCACCTGCTGATGCTCACAGAGTCTGAGTAATGAGATGGGTTTTTGCAAGGGAAGGAATTACACACTGTAGCTGTCTGTGATAGCAGGAGACAACGTTCAGAGGCACAGGGTGGCCGCTGACATCTTAACCTCCTACCTAAGCACTGCTGGTGAGCTGGGACAAACCCGGAGCTCCTTGTTTAAGCCTATAGAGAGATTTAATTTCAGATTGTACAGCAGACATTATGCCATATTATTCATCAAGCAGCCAAACTGTCCCTCCAGTGTATGTGAGCCTGCTGCTGTAACACATGTGAGTTAGAGTGGTCTCATGGGACATGGAGGTGAGCTGCCACGGGGTGCCCATCGGGCTCCACGGGTGCTGCTGTTGGCACAGGAGGAATGTGTCAGGACAGCAGTGATGGCCCAGGGGCTCCACAGAGGGACACCCAGCAGGGACAAACCAAGACCTGTACCCTGCTCTTTCCCACACGAGTTTAATACCACTGTGCTGTGGTCCATGCTTCCACTGCATCAGCCCGATGGCCCCATTCTGGCTTTAGCATCTCTCTCTTTACATGAATAAAGCCCATAGCAACAATGACAAGGGAATCACTTCTTCCATCTTTCTGCTTTACAAGCAAAATATGATTTGTTGGAAGTGCAGCAAAATGTGTACCTAGCATGCCCAGAACATTGCAGAGGACTTTCAAGCAAATTCCAGAGTTCTTGATCTTTGTCAGAATACCAGGTACTTGTGGTCCTGGTCACTGGATGTTTTCTTTCATTTGTTAGACTAATTCTCAATGATTTCTTCTCCTAGCTATATACAATCACCTAAGCACTTCCTTTACATGCACAGCCACTTTGTTTCACTTCACAAGGAGAATAGTAGGCATTGCAATATGCTCAGAATATTAAACATGGGAGCTAACCGATCTGTCTTTTATGTGTTCATCACATCGGGATATTAGTAACATTCCTGAGGTATGTAAAAGAGGCGTTGAAACCTCATTTACTCACAAACTACATCAGGTTTTCAGTGCTCACTCTGCTGAACGCTGCACATTCCATTTTTCAGTGAAGGATAAGTAAATGGGTCTTTTCGACAGAAGGGTAAGTGAAGAACATGACATAGCTCTAATCTGGGTAAAATACAACTTCATGGGGTTTTGATATAACTCTTATGAAAATGTCCTTCAGAAGTTAGGCTGTAGCTAGCACAAATGTAAGGGCAAATAAGCAACTCCATCTTCATGGTAAAAGCCCCACACATGCAGGATTTTGGAGAAACAAGAATAGAAAAAGGTGGAAAGAAAAGCATTATATAGAAACCACAGTTTCCTTTGTTGTTTCCAATCCTCTCCTCTCAGGTTTTAAAAATAATTCTCTAGAATTCATCAGGGAATTTCAGCTATATGAATCTATAATAGCGAGTGTTTCAGCTCCCCAGGATACTCCATAGGCCTTTCTCATAATGAAGGGGTTTTTTTTTATGGCTTGAATTTATTATTTTATAAATGACATTTTGCTGATATTAATATTGGTAATATCAACAGTACCTCTCAATCCTTCCATGACCATATTGAGTGTTAAGACTTATGGACCCCAAAGCTTCCTTTGCCCCATCTGGCTCTGTAGGGTGAATATCAGCCCTGGCTGGACTTCAACAAAGCCTTCAGGTTGAAGAAAAACTGATATACTAACACAGGTACAGGATGCCCAGAGAAGCTGTGGCTGCTCCCTCCCTGGAAGGGTTCAAGGCCAGGTTGGACGGGGCTTTGGGCAACCTGGGCTAGTGGAAGGTGTCCCTGCCTGTGGCAGGAGGGTGGAACTAGATGGTCTTTAAGGTCCCTTCCAACCCAAACCGTTCTAAGAATCTATGATTCTATTCTAACAGTGTTGAAACAGAAGTCTTTAACCTGAGATGACCTTCTGTTGTGGATGGTCTTTTGGAGGGATACTGAACCAAGTTTTCCAGCCATAAATATCAGGGATTTTGTAGAATTCACATTCTCATGCCAATAGAAAGAAACTTCTGTAATCTGATGGTGGGATGAAACAATTTCATCTTCTACCTTTGGGCTCTGCAGTGAGTATTTCTCTTACAAACAGAAAGTGCTAATGTTCCTGTAAACCTCATAACCAGACCTTAATGTTACAGGGTAGGGGATAACTTCACCCAAAAGAAAACTTGATTTTTAGTGTCAGTTTTTGGTATCATGGATAACCTTATGTGATAGACATGAAATGTGAGTCATCTGAGTCCTATGAAAGCCAAGAAAGTATTTAAAAATAGTGTCTTCAGTATTTTGTTCTTTAAATCATCTGGCCTTTAATGGGAAAAGCTGTAAATATCTTCAATTAAAATAGAATTTCATAGTACCAGTGAAATAACTTGAAGATGTGACTGATTTCTTGTCAGTGATTTATTGCTTTCCTTACTGTGGTGGCATTGTGATGTTATCTGCTGCAGAAATAGGACTGAAGTGGACAGTTACTGTTTCCCCATAATGTAGATTTTTTTTTTTTTTGCTTAATTGTTATCCCCAAAGATGAACAAAATGATCTCTGATGAGTAGTGTAAAACTAAGGATAAGACACAGAGAAAGTGAGTGTTGTTGAAGTCAGGGGATTTTCTTTCTTAACTTCATGGAAGGAGGAAAACACACCTTTTTCAAGCATGGTTGGATTTGAAATTATCTATTGTCATGCTTCCTCTAGCTCAGCATCCTCATGGGCTGTTCTTAGTAACATCTTCATTTTAGGATTATATAGTCTATTTAATGCATATGCAGCAGACTTCTAATTGCCTTTGTTGCGGCAGTACTTGGTCATCAAATTTCTCTCTCAAAGGCTGGCACACACTCATGGAAAAATGCTTTTCCCACAGGAGATTCACAACTAGGGAAAATGTGAGGAGCTGATAGAGGGTGTGGGAGCTGGAGCATCTCCAGTGAAGGTGGTGGATGGGAGTGCACATCCTAATCCCTGTGCTAGGGATAAAAATTATCAAAAGGAAGAAAACAGGGAGAGTCTGCCAAAGCTGAAGTAGTGGTGCATTCACAGGCAGAAGTAGGTCAGATATGAAGGGGCTGTTATTTAAAGAATTTATGGTTTACAAATGCTTTTGGAGTAAAGTTACCAAGTTGAGAAAGTTTCTTGGTTAAAATAATGGTCCTTTTTCCCCCTGATGCATCATTTCTGGTGGAATCAAAGTGAAAGCATAGAAACCCTTTGAAAGCTCAGATAGATGTATGTAACAGAGGCAATTCCACCAATTCATTTAAAATTGTTGACCATCAAATTAAAGTGGGATTAGATAGGCTCCAACTAGTATGAAATGGTTTTCTGTTCAATCTCTTATCATGTTTCCTTCATTTAGAGCTTGGCTGGACTGGACATGTCTCTCCCTCTCTCTCTCTCTCAATCATAGGGCTTTTAGAACTTACTTTATCTATTTTTCATATTCATTTCTCAGTAATACTTGTTAGTCCATTAGGGTGTCTATTTCTTCTTAGCTAGCAAAAGCAAGCTTGACTCCCATTTACATCATACACACACAAACAGCATCACTCAGCTCACACCAGTACCACAGCCTGACCTAGCACATGCTGGAGAAGGGTGGTATTATAACAGTCCTTACAGTTTTATTTAACTATAATGAAAACAGTTGTGAAAACAAAACTGACATTCAAGCACAGGAAAAGCATCACTACCTTGTTCTCTTTCTTTAATTGGCAAAAAGACTCAGTACAATCTTCCTCTAAGAAGACAGTAAGATAATGGTTTATTAAAAGGTATGTGGCTACCATTCTCCTCATAACCTAACTTACTTCTGTCTGGTGACTAAGAGCCATTTATTCCTTATGAGAATTTTTTGCAAAGGAAAAAGTCACATCAAGATCAAGAAGATGTCCTGTCAGATTGAGCCAAAGCATGAAATCTGAATGTTGGAAATATCTGGATTAGACACTCTCTTCTAGCTACATGCCCACTGCCCACTGGACAGAAAGCAATAGTTAATTGGTAAGAGAATAACAACCACAGGGACAGTCACCTGCCACCTCTCCAGGGGCTCTGGCTTTTTATCACAAACTTTTATGTGAATCATGGGACCCAGAGAATGGTTACCTATCACACATGCTCCTCCCTGAAGAAGAATAATATCAACCATACACTTCAAGTGACAGAAGGTCACAGCCATAATGCTGAGCAGTCATTTTTCAATGATAGCCTAAAATGCGTCTCTCCCGTTACCCTTTCTCCCAGAGGTGCTGTTTCTAGCTTTTGCCAAACCATATAAATCAATGACTACCACATTACCGTATCAGCATTTTTAAGCTTTCTTAGGTGGGAAGAGGCACCAACACTAAGAATAACCTCCAGTGAGAAAGAATTCCTTTTTCTCATCAATACCAAAGCCTAACTTTTTGCCACCATCTTTTAAGGTGGGGCTTTAAAAAACATTTTGCCACTGAGTTTCAGAAAACCCTCCAGAATCAGATTTATGATCAGTTGAGGTTGCTGCAGTGAGTGAGATATATGCAATGGTTATCATACATATTTTGCTAATATTGTGCATATTTTTAGCTTCTGACCTATATTTAACAAATATATGCAATGTGACACATGCCATCAGAAATTAGACATGTCATTATGAAAATATAAAGAACGTGACATACACCATTAACACGTGTCAAAAATCATTAGAATCCTTCTCCATTAAAGCTACTCAAGCACTTCTAAAATGAGGAAGCCCAGTCTCTTTATAAACACATAGTTTAGCTGGTGCACCTTTTATTTGGTCTTATAAAGGCTCCTGGCTAAATTCTGTGTCATTATTCTACATTCTTTGATTGCTGACATTACATCCAGCCTTTCCTGTAATACATGATCAGAAAAGTGGCAGCACAGACCATGTTTCTGGTAGTACTTGGCACATGCTGATGGGATTTATGTAGATTAAAATGCAAAATGAGTTGATAATCTAATGCAAAGTATCTTTCAGCCCTAAATCAGAAGCAGAAAATGTAGCAGTCATGTTTTCCCTCTAAGTCTTTCAAGAAGTCTTGAACTTTGCTCTTCTTCCCCATAAAAGCAGGTGATCTATTTCTTGCTTTCTCCATTGTCAGTACAACGTAATTAATTAACATTAAATTCCTAGAAGTCTTAAAGGGGTTGCATCAACAACATGTGTTAATATCTCCAGTGCTATCAGAGTTATCTCCGCTTTAAAGAGGCTCTTTGTTACTAGGAAAAAGTGGATGAAAACCACTTTCAAGCCAAAATAGCTTTTTTGGAAGGGCTGTGTTAACAATTGTGTATTACAGAAACCCACCTTTACGATCACTCAAACGAGAGTTTATCAAGGAATAATAGTATATATATATGTGTATGGTTAGTAAGATAATAATAACACCCTAAGCATCACGTTGGGCTTGTGCAGAGGGGACCTCTGAGCTTCTGCACAGCTAGAGAGGGGAGATGGTGTGATATACACATGTGCAGTGGAGAGGCAGAGCTACCCTTGAATTTGGCACTTGTATCTGCTGAGGGTGTGGTTTGATACCCAGGATAATTCTTGTCCTGCCCTGACCTCTCCCATTTTTCACCTTTGAAAATCCTTCTTTGGACCTGGGAGATGAAAAAGGTTATTTTTACTCTTTCCAAATTTTGGGGTGGGAAACACAAGGTTGCAAAACTCCTTGAGGTCACTCAAGTGTTTAGGGATGCTGCAAGTCAGGGACTGCAGGAGGAGAAGAGTTCCTGGGTCTCCTCTGGGATGGTTTGGCACAAGGGGGCAGAGGAGGAGGATAAACCAGACTGCAAATGTGGTCCTTTTTGCAGAAGGTGGAAGAAAGAATGAGCATCTGTCCTGCCGAACTACTGGTGAGCAGGTAGATAAATTTTAAAAGCTTTGTCAATGTCAATTTGCTTCCAACCTCCCCTCCACAGTCCAGAGTGTCTTAGGAGCCATCCTCAAGAACTTCCGATCCTGAGATCTCATGCTCTATTTGTCCCTGGTGACTGCCGGCCTTTGATTCATTAGCACAGACAAACTGATTTCCTTCCGCCCCTTTCCTCCGCATCCCGAGCTGAGGATTTCTGTGTGCATGAAAACATGTCCTAGCAAGTCCTAAAATGAAAAATGTTTACATCGCAGTTTGCTTGCTAGAAAAGTCTTATTCTCTCCTGACACATTGATCTTTTTCACACTGCTTTTGTTCTCTCGTTAGCATACACAGCTGCCTGCATTATGCCATGCCGAATGTAACAAATGCAGGATATGCTTGTCAGTGTGTCAGGCTTGAAAACCTATGATTAAAAATTATGTTGCTCATTAGTCATTGCAAATCAAACTGAGAACAATGCTCTCTGGCCAATTTGTAAACAAACATCCTGTTCAACCTGTTCCACGATTTCTCTTTAAGGAACAGAATAGGACACCGGCTCATAAATAAATAACTCCCTAATTCTGTTGGAGACACATACTCAGGGCAGCTTACTGGATGAATAAATATTCCATAATTTCATTTTCTACAAAATTGCCTCCTACAAATTTTGGCTTCAGATATCCCTAATGCCAATAACGATTCATAAATATTTTATGAAAGTGAGCCAGTGTATATGTGTGTGTGTGTGATGTATGTCTGTTCTCATGTGGACAAAGAATTATCATTAAAAGTAACAAATTAGTGTCCTGAGAATACTGTCAAGAACATCACACTGCTGAAAAAAACCCTCAATTTGAAGACAGATACATGTTCCTCTTCTGCCTGTGAGCACCCAAAGCCTATGTGAAAAAGCGTCAATATTACAAAAAAGGAATTTCCAGTATAATTTCTGCATATTTTCTCCTCCACAAACACTACCTCAGTTCTCTAGGGCACCTGGAGGTCTAGGAAGAGCTTTGAAATCAGTCACATAATTCCCTCATGTGTGTAAATTAACATTCATGGCCACAGACAAGGCTGAATTCAGACACCAGTCTGTGCCTAAGAAAGGCACAATTTCTTTGACTTCCAGCAGAGTTGAAAAGAGCGGATGATGGCACAGTACCATGGACCTTCCTGTTCTGTGCTCTTGGGAAAGTAGATGCTTATAGATGGAAAGAGAACACAGAGTATATAGGATATTGTAAATATGAAGGTATTAAATTAATTGAGCAAGTGCCATCAAGGCAGGGCTGCAGTCCCCATCCTGCCTGTTACCAGCACCTGTTATAGGTGAATCGCTTTGAGCAGTTCTGCGTCTTGCAACAGGGTCCCTTAACTTGCAATGCAGCCGTTTCCTCCCAGGAGGGAAAAATGGCTCTGGATTTGGTTCAGAGCACAGGAATTAGCAAGCAGCTGATGTCCCCGATGTCCCGTCCTCTCTGTGAAGGAGGCCAGAAGAAACTCTGGAAAAATGTGCTGCCACAGTCTCCAGCAGCCAGTGACAAGATAACGTGCTCACATCCTTCCTTTCTGTTGTTAATTAGAGGTTGTTTAGTACCTGGAGGCATGAAGGTTTATACTCTTGAAATGATCCTGTTTGTTTCAGTTGTTACCAGACCCATTGAGTTACAATCATGTCTGAATGTTCTTGATTGATTTAGTGACATTTGTGTATGTTCAAAGGGATTGCGACGTGGGAGTGAGAGCAAGCTGACATGTAGCTCCAGCCTAAGGACTAAGAAAATATTTATTTAATTTTTGTGTTGCTGATTTTTTTAGGAGCAGTAAGTGTTATGTAATCTATATCTTGATTATATTTTATTTCATCAGGTTAGCATCTATTTTGGTTTGCCTGTTAATTTTCTGGAATGGTGTTCTTTACCTGGTAGGGCACAATAAACCATCTGCATCTGCTATACTCTATTACCTTGCTCTCTTCTAGCTCCCAGATCACTGAGCCAACAGTAGAGGAAAGACCCTTCAAAGACGGGCCAGTCTGCAGTGGCAAAGCTGTGGCTGTGCCCATGCACGATGGGCACTGTGGGCTCTGGGCTGCTCCCCGCTCCAACAAAGCATGGGTGCTTCTGCAAAAATTCATTTCCAACAGCACATGATGCTGCATACTGTAGTCCCCAAGACCGGTAAGTCTCACTGCCTACATGCCCTGATTCCTTAAAACCGAGCAGAAAAGAAAACATTTCTGTCAAATCTTGTTACGCAGTGCACTGTGGTCTAGTAGGGAAAACCATCTCATTTTGGTTTCAACTCAAATGTGTATGAATTCAGCATACAAGCAGAAAATTATTTACTTTTATAGTATTAGATGACTTAATACTCCATTTGTATTCCTATCTGGAGGTCCCAGGTGAGCTGAGCAGCTCTGCTCCAGGCAACGTAAGGGAACGGAGACACATGACAACCTGTGTGGGCACCGGGTCTGATAAGCAGAGAGACACACTTTCCAGTTTGAAAGGACAAAGGTCAAATTCTTCCAGATAAGCCAATTGACAGTGCCACTTGCATTTTATGCTCAGGAGGTTTCCACCTTCAAATAAAAGCTCAGGTACCAGATGAGACAGCATCGAAGAGGGTTCATCAGAATTTCTGTGCTGTCTCTTTTTAAAGTACTGAAAAGAACAAGGCAAGCTAGTTTTCCTATTCAGGACTTCTCATGCTGTTTCTAAACTTACTTGTCAGACAAACAAATATTCATCCTATTTCCATCAAATTCAGTTCTTTAAATCCTCTGCAAATATGAAGTAACTAAAATAACAAAACTGAGAACTTACCCAGCTGCTTGGAAAAGTTTCTTGGACTGATTTGCAATGTTTTTGCCATTTTCACTATTTGCATAGTAAAGATAGTTAATATAAGCTGAAAAAAATTATTATGGAAATATATTAAATACATACAGGTTATAATAGAATTATAGAAAAATAAGGTTGCGCTACCAAGTATGAGATCAGCTACAGCAAAGCCATTTCTGAATGGTGTATCTTTCTCTTGAAGACCTCCTATGGGGGAGAGCTCAGAGCCTACACAGACTGTCCATCCCATTGCCCTACTACCCGTTTTTTGAAAGAAGATTTTGCCTGGTAGCTAAACAGAATTTCAGGATGCAACACTCTTCAAGGACATGAAGTACACTGTATTTACCTTTTCTGTAGGCTAGTATGTACTGGAAGACTCTTATCATATCCTTCTTTAAGGTGTTGGTTTTGGTTTGGTTTTTTTTTGTATTTCCCTGTTTATTGAAATTTGCTCGTTGTCTTCCACATGCCAGCTCACTCCTGTTGCTTCTTTACCTAGGTCTCTAAAACTACACCTTCAAATTTTGTTAGGGACAAATCAACACTCAATGAGGTGGGAGAATTATTTTAATGTGTCTGTTATTTCTTGCCTATACATCCTACTACACTGTTTTTTATATTATCCTTGTCCCTATTTTATTTTGGACTGGATTTTTTATGACATTTCATCAAGGTAATCTGAAATTCAAGTTTTATCCTCCAAAGTACTCCCAGTTATTCCAAATTCACAAATATGATAAGAAAGTTTTCTATTCTATCATCCAGGCCATTAATAAAAATATTGGAAACTACTCCTACAGGATCCCATTTGATATACCCTTCCCTTTTGATAAGGGATCATGAATTCTTTAAGTATGTTTGCCTAATGAGTTTTGCAGCCAATTCTTGTTTCATTAGGTTATGCTCTCTAAAATCTTAAAGCATGCAAGCAATCATTTTGAGAATATAATTCAGCAAATCTGAAGGTCTTTGAGGAGTCAGAGTTATGGAAAAGATTGCAAACTTCTATTTACTATAATTTTCCCATTTCTTGCCCTTTCCTATAATTTAACAATTTGATAATTATTAAGTCAAGTCCATTCTGAAGTATCTTTAGGAATTAACCCATCATTAAGACTAGAGCATTTTGATCATACTGCCTAAACTCCAAGGCAAAATACTCTGTTACAATAGCATAAATAGTTATGACATTACTAGTGATTCTAGTAATGTTAACGGTGATGTTAATTACACAGCAAATCTTTCTTCATCAGCCACATTATTCCTCTGGTCTTGAAGTGAGAAAGATTATATTTTGAGGTACATGGATAAAACTCTACTGCTTCAATAAATAACAGTGTATGAGATATGAGATATGTATGCTGATAAGCTCCTCATTAAAACAAATGTATTGATAGTAGTATTGTCTATTAAGACAACATAATATATAGACAGCTGAATCATATATAATTTAAACAGTTCTCACTTTACAAACCTGACAACTGAACAAATATAATTGATTCATGTATTGCAATATTCATTCCATTAGTTAGAATATATATCCAAAATTGAAGATGTCAATCAAATAAAATGAATGCATGTTTTCATAGAGCACTGTGATTCCTTTTATTAAACTAAGAAAAAAATCAATCACTATTTTTGGATTCAGATTCAACAAGAGTGTGACTCCTGCAAGTTATGTGGCAATAAATATACATGTTTATTTTAGTCATGCTAGAAAATTACTCTGGATACCTTTGATCTATTTAATGTGTAAGAAAATAAGCTATTTATGATAGCAGTGTCTATAAACACTTTAAACAAATAGTTTCACTGACATATAGGTACAGGATATAGTACCGATTCTCACTTACACCAATTTTACACTCCATTGGTTTCAGTGAAAGTTACTCTTGATTTACACCAGTGCAGAAGAGACTGGAGCAGCCCTGTATTTTAACTGCTGTCTTTCACATGCTGATCTGCAGCTCTTGAATTGCTGGATGAATAATGCTGAGGCAAATCTTGCAGGTTCTGTCTGCATTTTTGTAGTAATTTACTTCTGAACCTTGGGACTGAAAACAGAAATCTGTCATAAACAAAGCACTCCTTTCCTTTGTCTGGAGCTCTGCACTCACCAAGTGGGTCTGCTCCGCTTGGTGTGTAAAACATGCTGTAAAGCATTTTCTTTTTCAAAAAGGATGCACAAACACTCTTTTAATAAGTTGAAAGCTCCTGATGCCTGTTCCCTGTTGAAGGTGGGGTATGACAGCCATGTGCACTGCCGAGAGCGATGTGCAGCTTGGGCCCGAGCAGATGTAACCCATTTCAGGCATCAGGTCAAGCCGTGGTGGCACTCACAGCAAACTCTTTCTTGACAGGCCCAAGAGACAAGTGGAAGGAAAATGGGAACGAGGGAACTTCACTGAGGAACCAAGACCCACAGCTTGTAAGGGTCTTGTGGTGATTTGCCTCATCTCACCTGATCAATCAGGACATTCTTCTTTTTCCCATTATGTTTCTCCTACAAAAGCTGTGGCCTGTGTGGTACCCAAGGAACAGATGAGCCTGTGCAGCTATTCCCAAAACAACAGTTTATATTATCATGGTGGTTTGAACATTTACGTGGAATATTTTGGTTTTGACCTGCCTCTGATATCTGTTGCTGTCTTAGACACACAGACACATACGGTGTATTATTGTGGTCCCTCCTCACACATGGAGAGATAAAGGTATGAAAGTCCATATGTGTGTAAGTTATAATATTATAAGTAAATTTATATTATTATATTGAAATTAGTTACATTATTATACTCTTACTACATATAAATATATATATTACTTTTATATAGAAATTTATAGTCTTATATAGAATATATATTATGATATTCCAATGTATACCGTCCATTTATTGAAATAAATGGAATCGAAATTCTTATTACCTGTCAGCAAAGCTCTTCCAGCTGGAGTAAAACCACAGATGATCAGTGCAGTCCTCCTGAGAAGGAGAAGATTACCCTAGTCTCAGAAAGTTTACCGTGGTCACTTCTGCTCCCCATCCAAATGTGATCTTGGTGACGTGGCGTTGCTGCAGTGCAGGAGGGTTTGGAAAGGAACACAGAGAATGATGCTCTGCCTTCAAAGAAGGCAGCAAATAAACCCACTCAGCTGAGCATGATAAAATACATGCACAAAAGGCTACATAATATATACCTAACCACACTGTGACTTTTAAAAATTAATACTGCTTACAATTTATTTCCTAAGCATTAACCTGCAGCAACAGTCCCTGACGTGATCAGCAGTAAATGTGCTCACTATCACAGAGAATTTTTGCATGCAAAATTTTCTAATACTATTTCCTGCTTCTCCGGACAGCCACACTAGGGATTTCTGCCAGTTTATCCTACCTTAGCTCTGATACAGCAGACCTGCATATCTCCTTGGAATATAACTAAGTATAAAATTGCACAGTGGTTGATGGACAAAGAATTACCTTAATTCTTCCACTTAACTTTCTCATGCTGTTATCTGTTGCACAGTGATATGGCGTATGCACCTCTGCATGTGGTAAGATCTTGATCTCCTTCACCATGGCTCTGTGGTCTAACACAACAAGCTCCACTTACTTCTTGCAAAGTGTTTTGCTGTGGCTGAAGCAGTGAGACTTGGGAGGAGCTATGGCTGCGGGGTCACAGCTGCCACGTGGATTAACAAAGATTTTCCTTCTTGCAGAAGGACTAACTCTCTGCAGAGAGCTGAGCAGGAGGGCAGGACCTACCACCTGCAGTTCCCACCCTGGTGTGCCCACAGTTAGCCCTTTGTGGTGGGTTCAGCCCACGGGCTCAGCTTTGCTCCACATACATCCTTCCTTTTTCTACTCTCCTTTGACAGTTCTGGAAACACTTAGTACAGCACAGAGCTGGGAGCACTGTGTGGGGTCAGTGGAGATTTTGGGGGTCAGGGATCCAGGCTGCAAGCGCTGGCTGCAGAGTCTTGGCTTCACCATCCTTTGGGGTGAAGTAATTTCAATAGTTGTAAAACTGGCAGCATCTTTTTCACATTAAAAAACCAAAAAGTTAGGCAAGATAAGTAGTCTATGTAGTGATCTTTTCTGCCTGGGTAAAACTTATTCCTACAGATATATGTGGTATTTAACTATCACTGTAGACTGATATCTTACACGATGATACAGTTACAGAATCTTTATATTTATGTAAAGACTAGCAGCTGTGTTAGGAGAGAAAGACAAAGACCCCATCTTTATTACATCAAATTACAGAGCCATTGATATGTTTCAACATGGGAACCCTTTATATACCCGCAGCTTGGCTCTCTCAGCAACGGACTGTGATATGGCCAATTCCTGGGCAGGGAAGCTGAGAGGGAAAGGCGATGTTATACAATCCTGCACTCTAAATACTGCCTGAGAACATTTCTTGCTGTTCCATTTTTCAAAGCCGAAAGGTTGTCCCTTTTATGTTCTTTCAGGTATTAGCCATCTTAAACAGAGAGAGGAGTGAGGAGCAAACAGCTCACACGACACAACAGGCAGTATTTTCCCTCCCAGCTGCAGAAGGCTCTGACAAACACCCATTCATCACCCCTCAGTAATTTGGTAGATGTTAGATTAGGGTTTTCTTTGCATCTGATCACACAAATTCCTTATACAAGAGCTGGTCAGCACTGAGGTGACCAGGGTGCAGGCTCTGGGCTCGCTCACGTCAGGGTGATTTGTGGAGGACACTGAAGGGGGACTCAGGGCAGCAGGAGCGATAGGGAGTGATGGCATTTATCAGATGTTCGAGAGGGGACACAGCTCTTGATAAATGCACAGGAGAGTCATTGGGCCAGACATAGAAAATGGTTATTTTCCAGAGAACAGCGAGGAATTCTTTAACCAGAGAAAATGCAGGGCATGGAGTGGGATGCATCCCCTCCCTGCCAGCCCACCCCATGACAAACTGGTAACTTCCTCAAGCCCTGCTTTGCTATCCAGCAGGTTTCATGGCTTCTAAATTGAACCAGACCCACAGGGTTCATCCTGGGCCCTGGAAGAGCCATCTTCCTCCCATCAGGTCTGTGTGAACCTGTTTTGTCCTGCCAACACACCTGGAGCTTTCCCAGGGATATTTCCCTCTGTCTCGCCCACTGGTCCCAGTCTGCCTGCCTTCCCCGGCTGTCACAGAAGAAGTAGCTCGCGTCCCTCCAGCAGGTCCCTGGTCACAAAGTGGCCTCCAGGAGGGCACCAACAAGCAGTTCTCCCCTGCCTCCACCCAGACATATCTTTTTATGTAGAACATAAAATCTGCAGTACATATATGGTAAACTGTGAACAACGCAAACAGCTTAGCCATCCGTCAGAGCACCATATGGTTGGATGTAAAAAATAGGTCCTAAAGATTATATTATAATAAACAGAAATGAGTGTCTTCACTATTATAATTAAACCTTTGTATATGTATAGCTATATATATGTATGTTTGTCCCCTTCATTTTTTTGTTTGTGTATATATACACGTATACAAATTCAAATCTAAATCAAGTAATTGATTTAATACATGTTTACAAAGAGAAAAGATACAGAGCACCCACAGGAATATGCTTCAGAAGGTCACAAATCAATCAGAAAAAAACCTGACTTTTTGATTAGCTTAAATGAGCCTATATTTAAAAGAAAAAGCACTACATCAAGTCACAAATGTCACAGTCTGCCTGACTCCACCTGGCAAAAATAGAATTTCTTAGAAAGAGAGAAGAGGGCTGCCGTTCAATGTGCCATGCCCTACATTGGCAGCCGTGCCGAGGAGCACCTCAAGCACTTTGCTCTCTCTGGCTGTTGCTGTTGCTGGGAAAGAAATCCTCCCAAAATGTGCACTCCAGCAGCAGCCGCTTGCTTCTCCCCAGGCAGGCTCTTCGTAGTGAACTGAAATGATTTCTGTTCTTTAAGCTACCTCTTTCTTAAGATTTCAGGAATTGAAGTGGTCTATAATAGTGCCGATGGTGAACCCACTCGTCCTGCTCTTATCTGTACCTGCTCCGACGTGTTCCCAAATGATTTCCACGTCTACTCCACTTCGACTCTGCAACACCATGAGAACTTGCCTGCAGGATTTCCATCGAATGTTAAGCAGGAAAAAAATCAAGTCCCCAGTGGAGGATTTTACCGATTTTGTCAATCTTAAATGGTATTTCTAATGATAAGCCTGATATTACTGTGGTGTAAAGAGGGAAGAACAGACTTATTAAGGCACTACTGGCAGACTTCACCAAAGGCAACCAATTCCCCACTCTGCCACAGAAATATCTGGGAGAAAGATGCAGGATGAACACCAGGAAAAAAAAAAAAGAAGACATTTTAACAAGAAAGTCCATTAAGCAATGCAATTGTTTCCATTCTAAAGCTGTGGGATCTCTATCATTGGAAATTTCTAAGGACAGGTATGATGTGGTTAATCCTATCTCTGGGTAAAATGAAATAAATGACTTCTTGAGGTCCCTCTACCTGCATTTGCTACAGTTCTGGTGATATTGATTTAGTATCTTGACCATAAGGCTGTGACTCTTTGGAGGAACTCTTTTTCCCTCTTATTTCAGAGCACCACTTCATCCCCAGCAGGAATGATAAGGCTGTTGGCATCTCAAGATGTAAAGAATTGCTCTGGGATAGGAAATAACCTTTTTCTTATCCATCTGTATCTAGATTGCTGGGTTTTCATCTCTAAAAAGTCAGTTTTGACCAAAATGGCTTAAGTGATAAAAATAGCTAATATGTACTTTTCTTTACGTCTCCATTTTTCTATATTTCAGAAAAACATAAGAAAGTTCTTAGAGGAATTGCCTGGGTAGGATCAGGAAAAGTTCTGGCCACACACAGCTTCTACTGCATTCAGGAATGTTACTTTGCTAATTAGGAGAGAAGAAGCTTGAGTCTTGTACTGAGTTCAAAGAGTAGACCTGCATTTTTTGGGAAAAAAAAACCCAAAACCAGGAAAGCATAAGCTCATCGCATCTTGGCATGACTTTTTTTCCCCATCTGTAAAGAGGTAACAGTTTTCCTCTTGGCACATTTTCCATTATATCTATAGCATGTAAACCTGTTTCAAGGAGCTGTCGGCAATGGGTTAATACAACGTAATAGAGTTGTTATCCTATATTCTGCAGCAGGTTTACAAGTGAGTAAAAATGATTTATGAATGATACTGAAAACTAGACATCTTTCTGTCTTTTACACAACATGAAAACAGAGGGACAATCCAGGACCACAGAAAGGGTTGCATGCACAATTAATGCATTTTGAGGCTAATTGCCCATGGAACATACAGACACAGGGAAGCAATAAATCCAGGAGCGTAATAGGAATCCAAAGTCCTGAAAAGTGGTGTGAACAAAATAAGCAGAAATATTAAAGGAAAATATTTTTATATCAACATCTTTTAAGACAGATATCAAGAAATTACCCTTTTGTCCTGATGAAAAGTAGGAAATGAGCAGTCAGGTTTATCCCATAGCATCAGTGTTTAGTGCAGTATTTTTTCAGCTTTACCTCTGGACTAAAGAGATCACTAACACTGAAATATCTCTGCTCCCTTTCCAAGCTAAACACTCCATGTAGCTTTTTATTTGAGTCTTTATCACAGGGACGCATTTCTTCCCATCAAACTCGTGCTGAAACCTCAGCGGGAGTTCTTATTGGCATCAATGCTGTATAGATTAATAGTATGTTTCATAACTACCTGTAAGAAGAAATGTATTTTCCCCGGAAAAACTAGAATATTTGGAAATATCTGGGCAACTTCTAAAACTCAGCTACCATAAGGACAGAATTGGTTACAAACAAGTAAATTCTGCATTGAAAATTTACACACAAGTAAAGTGTGCATCTAGAAATGGCCATTTCCTACAGCACATGGAGGCAGGAACTCACTTCTAAGCCTCAATTCCTCAACACAAAGGCAACCCAAAAGAGCAGGAGCCTGGAGGGTAATTAGCACATCAGTGTGATGGGGTTTGTTTGCACTCTCATAATTGTTTTATGAAGCCTGTATAGTAATTTGGAAAGCAGTTTTTAAGTGCATGGTTTTAAGAAAATTACTAAGATATTGCAGGCTGGGAAAGACTAATTTGTTTAAATTACCGTAACCCAACATTGTGAACTTCTGCAATGGGCAAGGGCCCTGTTTCTTCGCTGACCTCCACTTCATCTAATCAGGACCTGGCATGAAGCAATCTGATGTGATGGTGCTTTATGCTCTGATGTTAATGGTTGGTAAATCAGACCAGACCTGGGTTTGCTTTATTAGTCCCACTTTTGCCCCTGTTACTAATGTTGCGTGCTCAGATCCCCTTTTGCCAGGGGAAGCTTTAGGAGGGCTCTCCACCAATAAATGTGAAGTGGGGTCTTACTGTCTCACAGCATTTCTGTTGTTAGAAAGTACTTGCACTGAAAAACGCAAAACCACAGCAACTACATCCTCATTATTCAAGTGTCTTGTGCATGGGGTGTCAGTGGCCTTCTCTGGAAGTTGTCTGCCATCCTCATCCTCATCCTCCCAATCTGCTGATGCTTCTTCAGCAGTTCTCCACCACTAACACCTTCCTGTGCTGTTTGCAGGTTTTCTTTGTTTTAATTTCCCCCTTCAACATCTTCCTTGGCTAGAAACTTGCTCTTTCTAATCTCCTTCTTCTCAAATTGAAGCCTAAAGTTGTTTATTTCAGAAGAAAATATAACCATTGTAAGGAAACTCAACGACAACAGCTGGCTGATCAAATATACATAAGGAAGAATCTGCTGCCTGGTCTTTTATAGCTCTCTTTTTCCTGTAGTCATCATCCAACTCTCCTTTTCCCTGGTACAACATTATAGCATATTACATGACTTGTCTGTCAAAGGCCTTGCCTGAAACACATGCTCAGCATTAAACTGCTCCTGACTTCTAGCTTGCCATTGCTCAGGATCAGGCATTAGCTTAAATGTTCGTTAATCAACAGGTTTCAGATCTACGACACAAAATTGAAACATTAACAAGTGAAATAATAACAAGATTGAGCTAAAGCTGAGTTTTGCTGCAAGCCAAGGAGCAACACTTGGCTGTCTTGTCCTCAGAGTGAAGCAAGGACTGCATTTTTAGAGACTGCTCTGCTGTTTTTCACAAATTCAATTCTGATTTTTTCTCCGAAGACAAAGCTCTACTGGGCAGGTGGGGGATAAAGCAAAATTCAACTTACTGCTAGGCCCTTTATCCCACCTCTGTGGATGCTATTTGTGGTGTAAGTAAATGGTTTAGGACAAAAGCGGATACTTCACATCTTTATCCAAACGACAATCAAGACAATGTTGAGATATGGCAAACATTCTGTAAGTCCACATACAACACTGCAATATTGCATAAAAATTACTATAATGTACTATGACGTAATAATCTTGCAGAATATTTCTGTGCTAACAAAGAGAAAAGAGAGACTCAAAGACATCATTCATTTCAGGTTGACTGAGTTTTGCACCACTTGAATCAATTTACATTACCCCAAATTTAATGTACTGCATTGCATTAATTTAGAAAACTGAATGCATCAGTATGATCAGCAATATAGTAACTGACTCTTTATATGGTAACCAACTTACCTGAAAACCAGAATTATTTCGTATTTCCAAGTAAAAATAATCTGCACATTTATGGCTCTTAATGACTAGATCAAGTGGAAAAACTGTATGCATATCCATCAGGGATTGTATGCATAGTTAATTAAGTATGAAATAATAAATGCCTGATTTCTACAGGATAGGGTAAACATCCAATTAAAATAAGATGCAGTGTACACTTTTCCTTCTCATTAGTCAAAGCATAAAGCATTTTAACATTTCCTAAATAATTTACTTGTATTAAAATAAAGTGAAATGCTTAAAACATTAATAGGGTACTTTACAATGCTGTAGTCAATAAGTTGCTATATGAAGGTAATGTAAATAATTTATGGCACTATTCAGCAGAAACAGTCTGCAGTTCTCAGCAGAGCAGGGTTCCACCAAAGCGAGGGAACAGGCACTTGCCCAAGCTACACTAAAATCACAATTAAACCCTATAGACAGTCAAAACCCACTGGCGACTTAAAACTCAGTGACCTGAGCCTGCGGGTGTCAAAAGTACCTAGTGGAGCTCCCACTGTTCCAGACTCCCTCCAAAAGAGGTGCCCAGGACCAGCTTCTTGTTGGGTGTGGGCTACACCATTCCATGCCCTCAGCTGTTGGTCAGCTCAGGGTAATACAAAAATGGGACTGGCGCTTTCTGAAAATGGAAGAAACAGTCTTTTAATCCAAAGACAGTCTGAAATGATGGAGCAGCAGGGACTGGAGGTGTGGGCTGCTGAGTCAACTTTATAACACCAGCCAATGGCTCTCTGTAGCACATCTGTAGGTAGCCTGGGCATGGCAGGCAATCACTGAACCCACCAGCAGCAACGCCACGCTTGTACCATGCAGTCCAATTGCCGCTTAAATATTTTGTTTCCAAACCCTTGGATTTATAATACATTTGGTCAGCTTCTGTAAGCACGTGTGATGTTGACATAGTCCATGTGTGCTGGACCGTAACCCTTCCCTGGCCTGAGGGCAAGGGCAGAATTCTCAATTTTCAAAAGCCAGATGGGCACAAGCAGTTTTAGAGCTGTGAATTTGAATAATCTGGGTTACTGATATGCAAAACACAGCAGGTATTTCAGCTTCAATTTTCTGCTAAGAGTCAAGGTATGGATGTTAAAGCTGGGGTCTCTGATGAGAAAACACATGTACTGACTATCCAAACAGATTGGATCCAGTGAGTTAGGACTGCAGTACATTACCAGTGAGTACATAATAGGTTTGTGCAGCGAAACTGAATTAACATATTTTTCCCATGGATCATTTTGCAATGTAGAGGAAACTTCCCTAAAATGTTTCATTACATAGCTATGGCTATAATAAATAAGAATTAATTTCATAATAAGAAATTATTAAATACTGTCTTTTATCAAGCGATGTAGGTAATATCCTACTAAAACTTAGATTTACAGCTCAGATAATATATAGAAACATGGCATTTGGCTGGGACAGCTTTTAAGATTTTTCAAATGCTAGAATCACTTTTCATTAAAACTGTGACAGAAACTGAGAAACTGGCACAGTGCCTTTTCTTATATGTACATTAAATCATGCATTTTGTGGCAGGATTTTTACATTTTTTCTGTTTATAGAAGCCATGTACAATATCTTCCTTGAGTCACACCAAGATCCATTTATATAAAGAAAGATATATTTGCTTTTTGAAGAGGTGCATGTTAAAAACGTACTGCCCCCCAAATCCTTTGTTGCAGCGTGCTCCTGCAGGTACAACTCCCCAGTGCTGGCTGCTTTGTGTGAGTGATAAATGAAATTATTGAAAGGCGATTGTGGACAAGTCTATGGCAACCTTAGCGGTGCTGGTGAGCAGGCATGAAAATGTCTCCCTGGATATATGGGTGCAAGAAAGCACTTGGCACTGAGGAGAAGCCCTTGTTTTTGTAGGTCCCCTGTGCTATTAAACATTCAATACTGTACAAAATGGAAGTGACTCTTTTCTCTTCTCTCAGGACTTGCTGTGCTGCAGCACCTTTTCTTTACTAGTTACATTTTTAGGAGAAGCTGCTATTATAAAATGCATTTTAAAGACCTTTTGTGGTATCCTTTTGTAAGCTGGATATCGTAAGCCCTGGAAAGAAATTAAAACCAGCTTTAGTCCTGAAAAGACCTTTGCCTCAGGGAACGATTCATTATTTGAAAACAGAAAAGATGATTAGTACAAAACAAAACAATTCAAGCTGACAAATTCTGCCTATGGTCTCCAGGGCCTCTGTAAGGTGAGGGAAGGGGAATGTAAACCTTTCCTAAAGCTGCCCGTGCAAAGCTTGCTCTCCTTAGGCCACGCTGCAGGCAGGGTCACTTTGTGTCCCCACTTTCAGTTTATGAGCATCACTGAAACCTTCTGGAAGTGAACATCCTTTTTTTTCTTGTGATCCTCAATAGAAAAGAAATGCAGACACCATCTTCTTCAACTTCCCAAACTATTCTGTAGCTACGTAAAAGGAAAGGACCCGCTCTCACTGTCTGCAACTAGCTTCTTTCTACAGGAGTCTCATTTCTATGGCAGGGTTGGTGGAAGCCTAAATTAAATTTGGGACCTAATTTTAAACAGAATCTCAACCTCCTGAGTAAACAATAGATGGAGCCTGCCTATTAAATCATCATGTTTTAATTAAATTCTTTGCAGCTTGTGAGTTCTTTGAACTGAGCTAGGTGATAAATGCATTGTAATTTTAATAGGGTTATATTTTGTGCTAAACTCACATAGAGCAGTGACACAAGATATATATTGTGTTACCACAAAATACTGCATGGTATTTTGCTGATAACTGCACACTTGGTATATGACAGGGTAGCTTCATGGAAGAAACAAAGGCAGTGTAAAGTGGGTTATTTTCAATTACAGACTTAAAGATTCAGAAGCACATGAGTATTTGTGGCACTTGCAAAAAAAAAGCATATATTCTTCATATTAATGATTCAGGCTCCACTGAAACCAGAGGGAAATCCACCTATTGCTTTGAAAGGCTTTTGGATCAGGCCCTTAGTGTGTTATTGAAATAATAAAGTAAAATAAATATGAAATTCACAAAAATGAAAGAGGCAAGTATGGCTTCTCTCAGTAGTACGTGAAATAGTATTAGATCTGAATGAAAGAGGCCCAAAGAAAAATACCGACAATTCTTTTTTACTTAAACAACACAGTGAGGTTTAGGAAGTTGATTAAAAAAAGAAAAAGTTGTAACTTTAAAATGACCTCCAGCACCATCACTGAATATCTCTGCTTCTTTATCACAGCCTTCGTGAAGCTATCTTCCCACAGTGCTACAGCATCATAAAGTTTCCCGGTAGGAAATATGACACACTCTTAAAACATATGTCAGAGATTTCCAGAATTGCAAACATGGTATTTTAGATGGTGAGATTCCTTTCCTCATAAAAGCATCTTTAAATTGTCTGACAGAGAAAATTCATATCAGGAATAAAATCCTGGCCCCAACGGAGTCAATGAGAGTTTTATGCCTGATGCAAGTGGAACCAAGATTTCATCTCTGCTTTTTACAGTTACTCCTGTGTGTAAGTACATGCTGATGGTGTCAGCATCTGCCTTGTCACCGAGGGAGGATGAATCAAAGGGGCCATGCTCTGCCTCTGAGCCGGAGCCCGCCACGCTTCCCCTCTGCCCACGCCAAGGCTGCGCTTGGCTCCCTGGCTTGCTGATGGGTGCAGCCTTAGAAACCTGAAAAATAAGTAAATAAAGCACAAACCCTGTACACTGACATGTGTGACTGATGTTTAGAAACCATAATATATAATGCCATAGTTGATAGGTTTCTGCTTGTAGAGACCTGATTATTCCACCTGGATAGTGGCTTAAACAAAAGAACAACCAGACAAAAGAAATATATGTGCAAAGTCCAAGAAGCAGGCTATTATTTTCAATACAGGTGTTGTGGTTTTTTTCTCCCTGGCATTAGCTGCAGTAAAATGAATCATGCAGAGCAACATTTTTCACAAACCCCAAACATCCTACATTCACATAAAACTGATGTACATCAGGAATGTTCACTGGGCTGTAGAATGGGAACAAAGAGGGCTGCAGACATACAATTTGTCATCCTGATTTTATATAATAACAGGATATAAGCATATAAATGGATAGGTTTGGCAGGTGAAAAGGAAAATTATAGGGAGAGAGGAATATTGTAGCTAACTCAACAGTAGCCATATTGCCAATAGATCCTTTTGCCATTTGACAGCTGTCTCACGAAAGGGCTGAAAAATCATGTTTACTCAGATCAGCCTGAACACTCTTTCGGTTATTTAGGACTCTGCATATTCCATGAAAAAACAACATTTTCAGCTCCTAACTTCAATTGAATTACCATGAAATGCACATATTTGAGTATGTGCTTTCTGAACCTTTGGCAATGGGTCTGAGCAATAAGGTGCTCAGGTTAGTCCATTATCTCGCACATATGAGTTTACAATGCCATGTAAGAAAAGTATCTTTTTCTACACAGAAACAGGAATAAGCATGGTTTAATTTTTCCAGCCCGATATCAGTATTCCTTTTAGAGATCAGTGAGTGATCAGTATCCAGTGGAAGTCAGTGAGCTCGAGAAAATCTCTTTTTTCTGTAGGACAAATACACAGGGAAGCCTATGAGGGCTGGTCTCTCCATTGTCTATAACAGAGCCCAAGTCCATGCCTCTGTGGACAGGTGCTGGGGACAGCAAAGAGAGACTGAGTTAAGGAAAGGCTCAGTAAATATCTGACAGATTGTTGCTGCTGCTTCTTTTCTGGAGGGCTTTTTCTGTACTGTACTGAGAAACCTGTAATACTGGACTGAGCTGAAGTGGTGACATTAAACTAGGTCCTTGTGCTCCAGGCTAGGTCTAGTGTTTCATCCAAAATCAGATCATGAATAGTGCTAACTTTGTTGTTGACAGACCTTTCATTCATTGTGAGCAGGTGCTTGGGGCAGTTTTCTGATGTTGACCTGATCATTGGCATTTGGGGTAAGAAACTTGGAGAAGAGAGCATTATTTACTTTCACTCCAATGAGATAGCATTTCTGTGATTTATCTTCTCCTGGTGAGACAGGATTTGGAGGAATGAAGGATATTATGTAGTGTGATAGTATCTCTTTGAAATTATTATTAATTTTTCTATATTTTCCAGAGTTTTGTTGAACACTCCCTGTGTCAGGGGAATTTTTTTAAAGGGTGTTGACCAAACTACCGATTTTGCTATCTTGAGCATTTGTACATACAGGCTACGGATTTTAGACATTCACCTATCTGACAAGCAGATGCAGTCAGGTAGATTTGATGTTTATTTGAATTGAACTGGCTTTAAATGGAAGAAGAAAACTACTGGCTTAAAAACCTTTCTTCTGGATATGATTTATCCATTAGACCAGCTGAAAGCAGAGATAGCAAGCCAGCCAAATACATACATTTATACATATAGACATAAGGTCAGAGAAAGAAAGAATATGAGGTAGCTATTACAGAGGGAACAACTCATGTTTATAAAGCACCGAGGATAAGAATAATGGATGAACTCAACAAAAACCATTAAAGCATCAACAGTAACCTCAGCAATAGTTTAGCTGGCTTATACTAACGAACTCTGAGTGGTTCACCTCATAATAAATGGATAATGAGTTTATAAAAAATTGCATACATTAATATCTTTGCAGGTTAAAAACATTGGTAAATGGTTCCTACACGTCTCTGTACTCACAAGCAGTGGGACAGAGTAGGCAGATGAGGAAACATACACTATACCCTTATTGATCCATGGAGAAGCAGAGGAGGAGCCTTCTTGAATTTTTGTGGTGGGGTAATTTTGGAGTAAATTAGATATATGTGTTTGATCCAGGTCATGTGCAACTCTGGGAGGGGATGCTACTCTATCTTGATGCAGATTTAAGTGTATTTTTGTAAGTTTGTGTGTAGGTTATTCCAGGTCTCCCTCTCCTCCTGGACATACTTCTCATAACTGCTGCCAGCAGTAGGTCAATGCACTTTCACCTCTGTTCTCATCCAGCAAATCCCATATCTAATGTGAGAGTAAGAAAAAGTAAGGTCTGCCAGGGGAAAATGTGTAACTGAAGAAATGTTTCTCACATGTGAAATTTAACGCACAGATCAGCTGTGAGTGAACTGAATCACAGCATGGTGGAGTAGAGTGGGAGCTTCCACAAACAGGTACCATAAGGGCTGGACTTCTCCTTGTCCCTCTTTCACACAACAGTTTACATCTAAATATCTTATTAAAAGGGAACATTTTCCATGCTGCAATCTGCTGCAGTTCTGGAAGCATATAGTCCTCCTGAAATGTTCATTGTAGCCAGTGAAAACTTTCATGCAATGCACTCATTTAAGAAATATTGAAAACCAGAGCTCTTGGTTATCTCTCACAATCTCATGACAATGGATTGCACGAAATTAATATTTCCCAGTCTATTAGTTGGCAAGGAAAATAAGTTTCAATATATTTGTAAAGAGTAGGGAAAGCTGCAAGGCCACAAAGAAATCTTTTGGACCTCTTTGTAAATCCCAGTGCAAGGTGAAATTACCTCAATTCTTACAAAAAGACCATTTTGTCCATTTACACATATCAGTGTCAAACACAGAAAAAAAAGAAACTAGGGTTGTGCAAGAGGTGTGACTGGTGGGAAGTTGTATGAAGGCTTTTGTGAGGTATTGGGTGAGTCATGGAGGCAGTGGAGAATCCAGCAGTAGCAATCTCCAAAGGTGGAACATGAGAAGCTTGATCTTCAGACTGTGCAAAGCAGATTCCCCTGTAACTTAATGCAGCTGCCAGAGAGGGCTGGTGCTAGCATGCAAATCTGAGGTGTACCCTTGAGTTTTCAGTAGATTTCTCTAATATCTATGCTTTCAGTCAGACTTTTTATTTTCTGTGCAAAACTGCCAAAATATGGGTGAGATTCTAAAACACAGAATCAGAAATCTCTCAGGGAGTTATCTGAAATAAATATTACGAAGAGTTCATTTTAACAGAGTTAATCCACCCAGAAATGGATAGCAGCAAGATATTTAATCATGCCATATCCAGTTTAATCACATCTAGAATCCTCTGGAAATTAAGCTTATACAACTTTCTTAATTTAGAGGACAGTATAATGCTTAAGTATTTAATCTCTTTACAACTGATATTGGACTCGAGTATTTTGCAGTTTCATGAATAGATATAACACTCTTCATGTTAGAAAACTTCAGAAGGAGCCCAAATTAATAAATCATCCATTTCTGGTCCAAACAAGACAACATTATTTTTGTATTTATTACCCTCAAATGTATAACAATTTGGTTTTGGCCTTGAATATTGACAGTTCTGGCATTAAGACCACTGTTCTTTTGTTCTGCCTTTTAGGGAATATATACTCCAATGTAATAGTTCTCTTCATTAATGTACGGCTAAATTAATGGATGTAGACCCTTCCAATGCTCTTTAGAGAACCTTCACATTTTATAATTTTTAGTCTGTGCCTAGAATTCAGCTTCATTTTAAGCTACAGGTTTATCTTAGCGAGATTTAGGATGGATATGACAGGTCACAAGTTACAAATCATCCGTTGCTTTGATTTTGTTTAGCCTACCCTGGATTTCCAACCTGCTTCTTATTTTATCATATAGAGCTTACAAAATTTTATGTAAAATGCCTCGATTCTGGTAATTATTTTTTCGGAGCAGCTTCAGAACAATATTTAGCCCTGTTCTGTACTTATTTCCAGGGAAGGCTCTTAAGTCAGTGTGATTGTTGTTGATGGTGCAAGTGATGGAGGAATATGGTAGTCATAAATATAGCATGATTTTTCATCCTTCGCATTTTCCTAATAAGAAATCTCACCAGCCCGTGGTGGACTAAGCATGCCCTGTATAATGGGAAGCCTGTGGAACACACACTCCCTCAGCCTTCTCCTCCTTGCCAGGCAGGGTAATTCCTGTAAAACACTGGTCAGTGCTGATTTGCAAAAATAGCTTCCTGCAAACAGCAAAGCTATGTAAGGCAGTTACTACTCATCAGTATGAGTAATACCTTCAGATTTGGATCCTAATTAAAAATAGTCAGTGCAAAGAGAACAAAAAAATGGAAGCACTGAAAATAACATAAACAGAAGCAAATTAATAGTAGTAAAAATATTCACTAGCAATTACTTATTTCCTATATCAATCTTTCAACCAAAAACCAATCACTTCAAATGTCTTGTATACAAGGCTCTAACACCACTGTAGCCTTGAACTATGTCTCATAAAACAAGAGGATGCCTTGTCTCAAAACGTACTTTAATAATATAGTATTTGGACTTTTATGCCTAAAAATAATTTGATTTTTCTGAATTTATTGATGAAGAAAGGGCTGTAAATTCCATGAGTTCTTTCACTAAAGAATACAAAATATTTCCTACAAAAAGTGTAGGGAATAAAATTGAAATAATAAATTCCAAACTTATCCAGGCAGGCAAGTTCAATGCTAAAGTAAATTCATTGGCAGATTTACAATTAAGTTCCATATGAAATGGAAATAGTAATTATAAACTCCTAGAAATGCTGTGGCAGCTTGTATCTTGGATTCAGCAGAGACAAGTAACTCATATTTAGTTTCAATAAACACATAATTCCTGATACCTTCCAATACTTTCTAAGAGTGGCTTAATTTAGCATATTCTTTGAGAAATGGAGATCTGTTTAAAATCAAATACTCCTGTAAGCAAAAAGGAAGTATAAACTATTTCATTTCACAGGAGTGAAAGCTCCTGCAAGCCTCACCTGCAAGAGCAGAGCCATCCTGTGGCATGATGCTGGGACCCTACTATGGAGAACTATTTTTGCCTTATATCATGCAAAACAGACCCAAGAGGGCAGGTCTGATGATGATGGCTACATGAATTAACCCGTTATTGCCCTCCCAGCAGGGCTGTGGTGTAGCAAAGAACCATCTACACTGCAGTAGTTGCTGTTTTATAAGAGGGGGGGTGTGGTGTGTGTCTCCTCTGCATATTTTACTGCACTTTCCTCCGAACATGTTTTGAAATGTAAATAGTCTGCAAGGGTTATATTTGTTTCCTAATTCTTAGCATGTGAAGCCCCTTCATATCATAAACTTCACCTGGATATTCCTTAACCTGCAGGATTTGCCGCTAGCTGAAGTGGCTTATCAGTGCACGAACATGAACAACCAAAGAAAATTATCAAATTACACTGTTGGCCTTGGCTCTAATCATTTGTTTCAGATTTAGTTCCCTTCTCTATCACAGTGTTTTGTCAGGATGGTTGCAATGAGACACTTACTGAGCTGCATAACTCTATGCCCATGTGCTTGGGTTCACAGGAGGTGTGAGGAGCTGAAATGTGTCCTGCAAGGCACTGAAATGCAAACCCCCCCACTGACTGCACTGGGAGTTGGAGGTGTTTGTAACCTCTTCTACAGCCCAGTAAAAACCAGTGCAGCTGCATTAATTCACAGAATTTTACATGGTTGGGCTGACAGCTTCATCACTCTGTGTGCCTTGAGTAGGAACCCAGTACTTCAACTTGACCCATCCTATGACTCATCCAGACACCCAGCACTCTCACAGCAGATTAAAAATTTCAACATTCTGGGATAAAAAAGTCCCTACAACCATTCCTCAGAGATTTTTGTTGTTGTGATTTGTTTATAGCTAAGATATTCTTAGCAAGTTGGCTGGATATGGGCCTAAGGGAATGTATTTTTTTGTGGTATTTTTGCTTGGCCTGGAGCATTTGAACAGAGACTTAAAATTTACTTTGAAAATACAAGTTCTACTACGAAAACTGAGTGTTGTATGCATGAATACACTTTTATTTTTATAAATGAAGAGATAAACCACTCGTAAAGATACTGAATGCAGTTTCAACTCAGATTTAGGAGAATGCTAAGAGGTAAAGCATTTGCCCTTCTTGTGTCAATGAAATTTTTGCCACAGAGTAAGGAGGATATGAATTTCACCTTGTGTCTCTCAATATCAGGTTAACCTTAAAATATTTCTTTCTAAACATGCATTTTAATGAAGATCTTATTAACCATATGGATTATAAAGTATATTTGTATTTTTTTCAGAATTTTGAGTGAAACACATTTTCATCCAACCCTATAGTTTCATGAAAGATAAAAATTATGTAGAAAAATTAATTCCAACTATTGTGTTACTTGGAAAAAAAAATCTCTTAAAAGTAAGGTTTCCTGGTTTCATCTGTCTGGAAAACATGAATTGGGAACCAGGCAATTTTGACTCGAAGGGGATGTTTAATTCAATGTCACCTTACAAAAACATTAGACTATCTTTTTTTTCAAAAGTATAATAAAAAAGTACTGCTCCTCCAAAGAGGTGGTCAGACTCTAGCCAACTATTTTGATTAAACTGAACCAATCTTTTCCAAATTAAAATGAAGCCTGTAATTAAACTTAATGTAGAATCACCTTGAATAGCCTAAAAAAGTGTCAGAGCCATGAACAAACTGAATTTTTTCTTTAACAAATTTTTTTAATGGTTTCAGTAAATATATATTTTCATCTCTTTCCAATAAAATGCTGGTGCTCAAAAATTACAATAGGTCTGTACCAGGACTTCATTAATCAGCTACTTATCCCTCTTCTACTGATGAAGATGGATAGCTTCACTGAGTTGACATTGTAAAAAGCATATGACTTCATTTGTTGTCTATTGAAAAACACCTGCATTCTCTGTTTACAGTTTTTCTGAGTTCATGGAGATACTCTTCATTTACAGTACTACTACTGGCAGTCTATTCATTCTCCTCTTTAGTATAGGGATTTTAGGTGTTGCATGCACAACCTAAGGTAACTTTTTTTTCCAAGTTTACTCAATTTGCTTCCTGAATATTTGAATTATTTGTTAGTGGAATGCTACTCTGTTCTGGACCAGCTGAACCCAATAGGAACTTTTGATTTCATAGAGCCAAAATTTCTCTTGATGTCTGTAAAGACACATGGATGAAGCTGTTTCATGGTTCTGGATCTGCAGTGGAAAAGACTTGGTTGGGAAGGTCACATTCTAGTACCTGCCTGTAAACCTGATGAAGCAATCAGCTGAAAAGGATTCCCTTTGGGTATGTGACTCCCCACTGAACTCAAACTGTAATTTGCTGTGTACAAGACTATTTAAACAAACAGGAATCAAAATGTGGTATGATGGAATGGAAGAGAACTGAAACTAAATTATTTGCTTTGTTATGTTTAATGACCATTTAAACACACACATACCAACTGAACAAACTAATATTTTGTATCAATGATAACGTAAAGCTAAGCTAGTTGCAGAGCTATGCTAATTTTTCCTTGTTGCAACCCTTAATATAGCACACGTACTCTGTTTTAAAACCTGTGTTTGTTATTCAGGTGTGATAATGAATTTTACTTTAAAGGTTTCACAACAAAGTGAAGACTCTAATGCTGAGAAGACAATTGCAATGTGCAGCAGTAATCAGTAACAACAGGGAATTTTCTTAAGAACAAGGTTTGACTGTACTTGAAATCCTATATCTCAAGTTGGACAGCAAAGACTTGAACACAAAAAACTGCTACAGAGCACAAAACAATATAACTGTAATCTGCAAATAAAGAATGTCTAATTTTGATGCCACTACCTCATTCTCCCCCTGTTCTAATAAGGAAATTAACTGACACTAGATGAGTCTTTTAGCACCTCAGTGGGAGGAAACCCATTTTTTGTTTCCATTAGTGCAAATCCACAGGAATTTCTAAATGGCAGTTCCTTACCTATGTTTCAAAAAGGATGAGAGTGGTCTACAAATGTAGAACTGTGCTAAAAGCTGAATAGTTTTTTTCTATGTAAAGCTGAATCTTCTCTACATGAGATAAAGTGCAGAGCTATGGAGACTGTGGCAATGGTGTCAGGGCCTGTAGAGGAAGTTGGGCACAACAGTGCAATTCTATGGGCTGCTATTCATAGATTATCTTTAGCCAATTTTATTTTGCTTACTTGAAGAAGGCTGTTCTGCTGTACTATCATCTGCAGAATGGTTGTCCTCAAAGCCTTCCAGGGCCTTTGGCATCTGATGTGTGTGCAGACACAGCTGTGTATCACAGTCCCTAGGAAACCACTGGTAAAATTGTTCCAGGTATTATTTTCTTCAACATGACAGATTATTTGCTGACACTTTATATAAGATACACTTACATACTGACAGTTTTCATGCTATTAAATCCTGTGCAGAGATTCAAACCCAGTCTTTCTATAACGTTTTGTTCACCAAAGCTGGTCCCCAAGTTCTGCAGGTCTTCCCTTTCCTTACTTGCGATTAAATAGTCTCTGTACTCCATCATTACAGAATCATCAAGGCTGGAAAAGACCTTGAGGATCATCTAGTCCAACCATTAACCTAACATTGACAGTTCCCAACTACACCATATCCCTCAGTGCTATGTTGGCCCGACTCTTAAACACCTCCAGGGATGGGGACTCCACCACTGCCCTGGGCAGCCCATTCCAACACCTAACAACCTGTTCCGTAAAGAAATGCTTCCTAATATCTAGTCTAAACCTTCCCTGGTGCAACTTGAGGCCATTATCTCTTGTCCTATCACTTGTCACTTGGTTAAAGAGAGTGTTGTGGCCAAAGTACAGCACCCGGCATTTGGCCTTATTGAAACTCCTACTGTTGGCCTTAGCCCATCGCTCCAGCCTGTCCAGATCTCTCTGCAGAGCCTCTCTACCCTCGAGCAGATCAACACTCCCACCCAACTTGGTGGGGTCTGCAAACTTACTGAGGGGGCACTTGACCTCCTTGTCTAGATCATCAATAAAGATGTTAAATAGGAGTGGCCCCAAAACCGAGCCCTAGGGGACACCACTCGTGACCAGTCGCCAACCGGATTTAACTCCGTTCACCACAACTCTTTGGGCCCGACCATCCAGCCAGTTTTTTACTCAGCAAAGCATGTGCCCATCCAAGCCACGAGCAGCCAGTTTCGTCAGGAGAATGCTGTGGGAAACAGTGTCAAAGGCCTTACTAAAGTCAAGGTAGACAACATCCACAGCCTTTCCCTCATCCAATAAGCGGGTCGCCCTGTCGTAGAAGGAGATCAGGTTTGTCAAGCAGGACCTGCCTTTCATAAACCCATGCTGATGGACTGATCATCTGGTTGTCCCGCATGTGTTGTATGATGGTACTCAGGATGAGCTGCTCCATCAGCTTCCTGGGCACCGAAGTCAAGTAATTTCCCGGATCATCCTTCTGACCCTTCTTATATACGGGTGTCACATTAGCCAATTTCCAATCTGTCAGGACCTCCCCGGTCAGCCAGGACTGCTGGTAAATGATGGAAAGCAGTTTGGCAAGCACCCCAGCCAGCTCCTTCAGCACCCTCAGGTGTATCCCATCTGGTCCCATAGACTTGTGTGTCTATGTGATGCAGCAGGTCACTGACTATCTCCTCTTGGATTGCAGGGGGGTCATTCTCCCAGTCTCTGTCTTCTGGCTGAAGAGGCTGGATTCCCTCAGTACAACTAGACTATTATTAAAGATTGAGGCAAAGACGACATTAAGCACCTCAGCCTTTTCCTCATCACTTGTTACCATGTTTCCTCCTGCATCTAGCAGGGGATGGAGGCTCTCCCTGGTCTTTCTTTTGCTGTTGACATACTTATAGAAACATTTCTTATTATCCTTGACTGCTGAAACCAGATTAATTTCTAGCTGGGTTTTAGACCTCCTGATTTCCTCCCTGCATAGCCTCACAGCATCTTTGTAATCATTGTGAGTGGCTAGCTCCTTCTTCCAAAGGCCGTAAACTCTCCTTTTCTCCATGAGTTGCAGCCAAAGCCCCATGTTTAGCCAGGGTGGTCTTCTCTGGCACCGGCTTCTCTTACAGCACCTGGGGACCACCTGCTCCTGTGACATTAAGACTTTCTTAAAGAGTGTCCAGCCTTCCTGAACCCCTATACCCTTCCAGACTGTCTCCCAAGGGGTTCTGTCTAGCAGGTGCCTAAACAAGACAAAGTCAGCCCTTTGGAAGTCCAGGATGTCAGTTCTGCTGCCGCCTCTCCTGGCCTCTCTAAGAACAGAGAACTCTATTTCATGATCGTTGTGCCCTAGTCAGCCTCCAGCCACCATGTCATCCACCAGCCCTTCTCTGTTCACAAAGAGGAGGTCCAGTAGGGCACTTTTTCTGGCTGGTTCACTCACCAGCTATGTCAGGAAGTTATCTCCCACACATTCCAGGAATCTCCAAGACTGGTCCTGCTCTGCCGTGTTGTATTTCCAGCAGACGTCTGAGAAGTTGAAGTCTCCCACAAGAACAAGGGCAAGCGATCACGAGATCGTGTTAAAGGGATGACCAGAACATAAACCACGAGATTTCCAACTTTGTTAGGTAATTATTGCATTTGTTTGCAGGATGGATGTCTGTCAGCCTGACATACAGAACAGCTATGTATTTGGCCAAATCAGCTATCTGGTGTTCTTTTGGAGAAAAGGGAAATCCCTAATAGAAAAAGCTTTTTCAATTGCCTTTTAGAAGTTCCCTTTTTTTCTGGCAGATGTATTAGTGGTGGAAGGAGGAGTTAAGTTATCGTGAAATTTGGGGATGTGAAATTTTAGGTGTCATTTTGAACTGCCTTATGACTGCATAAATCTTATTGCAATTACATAGATCCAGGACTACATAGCCTGCAGACTACGACTGGAGCAATCCTTTTTAGGGGAAAGCCTGACACTTGTTTTTTTTCCTCAATTCTAATAACAACTATAAATTATATTCACAAGGGAAAATTTAAATCAAAGTGAAATACAGAAAAACAAAAGCTACAAGTAACTTGGTTGCCCTAACAGTCTATCAAAATTGCTCGTTTTGTCTGCCAAAATATGATCGTTTTTCATTGCAGATCCTGTATAATCCCTTATCAGTGTTATCACTACTTCTCTTTTGTTTTACCCAGTCTTCTGGCAAATTTTATGTTCTGGTATTTTAAATCCTCAGTTCTTTTTTTCTGGGTCAGCCATGTGTCTGTTATTCTAATAATATTGTATTTGTCCTTGAAAATGTATAACTCCAATTCAGCACTCTTACTGTGCTCCTAGCATTTGTTTAAAGATGGAGAGAGCACGTGAGAGACAACACACACATGCCAAGGACAGATTTTCTCTCCCAGTCATCTTTTGCTATATATCTTATAGCACTTTTCATTGTTAAACAATTGATGCATTACCTTGGGAAGTGGCACGTTTCCTTGGACGTTCAGTATTCTTGCTGTCAACACAAAACAAAAACAAAAAGGAGATTGGCCTGATAATTTTCCCTATTAGTAGCATGTCTCTTTCTCTTACTACACATGAAACATGGAAAGTTCAAGGACAAGGCAAATGACTGCAGAAATTCTATGAGTCATTCAAAGTACAAACTTGTAAAACACAAGAGACAAAATGGGTCATCTCTTTGAGGCCAATTCTGATACTCCTATTGATGTTTATAAAGTCCTATCATCTGTCAACTTCAGTGGATATGAATTCTTATATTCAGTGTAAGAAATAATAACCATAATTCTCTACAATTAGGACTTTAAAAGGAAAAGGGGCCTTCAGGAGGAGAGATTTCACTTTACTACAAAGCCCTGGTGCTCTTCACTCTTAATGGTAATGTTGCAGCCAGACCTTGCCTGACATACTGGGCAATGATTGGGGTTTCTGGTAAAGACAGAAGGAATTGTTTTCACTTAATACTTGAATAAAGCTATTGTATGTGCTTTGGATGATGGATTAAATTGAACTGTTTCAGGTTAAGCACTTAAATGTTGGATCACATCTTATACATACTACTTAAATCTCATTAGTATAGCAAAGCTTCACTCAGAAAAATGGGGTTATTTTTTTCCCCAGCAATTTCAGGTCAAAGCCAGAAACAAAACAAGAATTTTTTTTTAAAAAAGGTCTTTTCAGTTCTTGTTTGGCCTCACAAAAGCAATGAAATGTATTTTAATGATGTAGAATAAAAAAATAGTTAATCCATTGGATTACAAGCAACTGCAAGAGTGAAAAAAAGAACAACTTTTCTCTTGGAAATTCATATGCTATACTACAATATTATTGGAGGGGACAAAGTTCTTGAGGAAAATCACAGTAGAACAAATCCACATTAAAGGAGAAAGATTCATTTCTCAAGAATAAGAAAAAGCCACAACAGAAGTTAGGACATAATCAACATTCATATCATAAAAGCAAATAAAACTTGTTTTGGCTAATGCCTTCAGGCCCAAAAAAGTAAAACATATACCCATTTCTATCTCAGGAGTAGTAGGAGAGAACACTACTGTTTAGGGTAGATAGAAAATAAGATGAGCTCAATATTAACATTTCAAGAAAACAAAAACCACAGGAGACCGATGATGCTCTCTTTAGCCTACCGAGTATTTTAATGGAGAGGTTTACATACTCTGAATGAATCACTGTTATTTATTGCTTCCGAGCATGATAGTATATTATGATAGGGAAAGGCTGAAGACTTAGTATTTTCATTTTAGCATATCTCTTCCTTAACAAATATAAAAATTAATACACACTGAATCTTGGCATTAAAGACTCATCATCAGCAAGCTGGAGCACCTAGAAATAGGAAAGACAAATATCATGTGCATTTAAAGGTGAAGAATAGTCCATTCATGCCACTTATAAATGTAAATGTCAATGTCAAAAAAGTCAATGGCAGTTGCTTGTAAAGAATCAGCATTTCTTAAGAGCTCATTCTTTCATCAGCACCACAATGCATTAGCCAGACATTGAAAAGCGTTAATCTAGCCGTTACTTATGAAAATCTATCCATTTGTACAGAGGCATAGAAGGGGAATTATTGAATAAGAGGGTGATTTTTTTGTCTAATCACTCTCCTTTTGACCTCGATGGCACCTCCATTTCCTTCAAAATATTTATTACGTATGTTAGTACTATATGTTTGCATGTAAAGCCTATTTTGATGTTTGAATACAAGTATTTTGAAGGTTCCTTTTCCTAAACTGCAGACATATTGATAGCTATAGACAACACAAGACTTATTTTTGGAAGAGTTTGGTAGCAAAGAGTCCATCCTCTCCAAAATTCAAGAGTGGCAGTAACTGGTGTTGCAAGATCCTGTGGAATGCAATAATACCCTTGGGCAGTGCGTTTACTAGTAGCTCTGACTTCAGCATCCCATTTCTCTTACTGCTTCCACAACCACCCACAGGAAAGTTTGCCTAGGTTTGTGGGTGTAGGCAGAGCTGCATATGTGCTGGCTGACCTCATTGGGTTTAGACCTATGAGATGGTTTCAAGGAGGGTTTGTGATACCAGTGCTGGAGCAAGAGGGTGTGAGAGGAGGAAATAGGAGGCCTTGCTAAGAGTTCTGCAGGTGTTTGGAGCAGGACTGCCCTTGGTATTACCCCCACTGAGTGACCTGAGCCCCCAGTGTGAGTATTGGCAGGACAGTCTGGCATGGACTCTTTCTCCAGGGCAGTTTCTTGGGACACTCTCAACTCAACAGTGTCCATAAAAGCACCCTCAGTCCTGTTTAGCAGCACAGCACTAACATGGTGCTGGTCCCTTTAAATATTTTGATTGCCTATAGCTGAGCAGTTAAGATATCAGTCGAGTACACTTTAATTAGCCCAGAGGAAATCACAGTAGGGATGAAATGAGTTGGGTTGTTATTCTTCTGTTTTTACTAACAGCAAATAAAAGCATGTAATTAGCTTTTTTAAGGCATTTTCAGGATCTTAAGGTTATCATAACTGTAAACAATAGTATATTTATCTAATCTGAGAGTGGCACTTGAAGTATATTTTAGTTCTGAATAGGAAACATTAAAATTACAATTGGTCTACAGGCTTTTGAAGAATTGTATTTGGGTTGGAATACGCAGTTTAGCAGCCGTTGTGGAGGAGAGTTTTAAAGAAGGTTTTCAAGCAAAAGAAATTAATGATTTCCTGATTTAGTTTAGCAATGTCAAAATATATCTTTAGCATAAAATAAATTTTTTTTGTTTTGATTTATTCCAATTTGTTTATATTAAAATATTGGTTTGAATAATGTATTATTATGTACCATAATGCATAATTCAAACTCTGAAAGACTAGGATTTATCAAAATAATATTCAAAATAAAATTTTAATCACTTCAAAATGATGCCATTTTCATATAACTGAAATAATTTTTTGAGGAATTTTCCAACATACATTCCACTATTTCCACCTTTTCTTCTATACAAGTTTCCAGGCAGGTTATTCCACTCTCCTCCTACTATCTGCATTTCAGATGAACTCTGTCAGCTTGGTTTTCCTTTCACTGATACTGACGTAAGTCAGGAATTATTCAACGAAGTTATATCAGTATGGTCAAAAGAAGAATTGGATGAAATGTACTTTACTGAAACATCATTTATTAGTTGTACTAACTTACTCTTACAAGGTTTATCTGAAGAGAAAAATTCCAAAACTGTCATCTTCTGAAGAGAATCTCATGGGTGGATTTGAAAACAAGAATTGGGAGAGTGGTTTGTAACAGGAATTGAAGAATGGAACAGAACACCTATAGGAAGCAACTGCAAATTTGCTTTATCAAACAAGTATTTTATGGGAGATATCTGTACCATTATGATCTCATCAACAACTGACCCCAGCCTGCAGGCGGCTGAGGCTGCAGCCAAGGCAGAGGTGCTGGAGAAGGGTGCATCTTTGGGAGGATTAAATAAAACTTCACAAGAAAGTTGGCTTGCTATTTTCTAGGGAAAGCATGGTTCAAATTAAGTCTCTGAAGTAAAATTATCACCAACAGGTTCCTTAAAAAGGAATATTGTTCCTTTAATGGAAAAACCCTCAGTGCTTAAAGTATCCATATTACAAACCTAATGGGACATGGAGAATGAAGCGCTGGTCTCCCACTGGGTTCGCTATTGGTTTTTGTCTTTGCATTTCATCTAAATCCCACACTGAATTACGCCCAATGCCAGCCTTCTATTTGGGGCACGGCAGGAACCAGCAGCTGTACGTACTGAGGCCTTTGCTTTTGAAAGACCAAAAATTTTTGTCACATTTGAAGTCTTACTATTAATCACCTGCTGTAAAATGAGAAGTATCCAAAAATCATTGCCTCCTCGGTAAAAGATATATATAAACTATTACTCGCTATCTTTCAAGCCTTATATTAGGAATCACTTTCCTGCTTGCATATGGATAACCAGACATAGAGGTTTCACATCTCACCTCAGATAGAAAAATCCTTTTCATTTATTCATGTATTTTGCAAGAGAGATAGAATTAACTGACAGACAAATGCATTCACTATCAATACTACAGATACCAGCCTGGGGGGAAGTGAGTTTATGATAGGTTCTGATCAGAGGGATTAACACTGAGTGCTCTGGCCAGGAATATTGCAATTCATATACAGTACATGTCTATCTCATAAGCATCAGCATCATACACACATAAACTTCCTTAGTGACAGTGCAGTGATTTTTAATGATTTTACCCCACAGAACAAATACATCCATAGCTGAATGAAATGTTCTTCCTCATTTTGCTGATTATACATGAAAAGTCTTCATACGGTTTTGATTATCCAAGATTTTAGGTGCTGAATTCCTACAGAGACACCTATTCTTCACTGAAATTGGGGAGTTAGACATCTAAAAATGTTTTAGGGGATCTAGGATCATTACTGCAGCCTAGCCAAAAATTAGTGGGTGGAGAAAGAATTACCAACACTCCAATTTTACTGTAGAAACCCCCCAGCATCAATGATTTTGCTCACTGTTAGGATGTGGAAGGATTTAACCAATAAGGGAAACAAACTCCAATAACTCAAAGTTGACTTTGCAGACCGAAGGTGTTATAAGACAATTGCCTCTAAGGGGAATTGCTGGCTGGGTGACCATTGGTACTGAATCCCACAAAGCCTCCTCTCCTGAGACAGGTTTCCCAGTGACAACTCCTCCTGCAACCAACACCACTCAGGCAAAAGCTCCTTTGCTTCTTACATACGTCCCCAGCAGTAAATCATACCCACTGACTGCTGAACATCAAATTCTGGATAGAATAACCTAATGATCTTTTCCACATCACTCCGGCCTTTTCTAAATAAATGCAGTAAAGACTATTATTTTTTTCCCTTGGATGAAAAATACTTATTTGTCTTGCAGTAATTCCATGATAGGTGACAGCATAAAAACTCGTAAGATTTTGATTGTAATCATTTTCTTACAAAACATCACTAAATTCCCGTCCCATCAGCATATATTGGTAACACCATGGCTGATAACATCTGCAACCCTGCAGAGCATATGCTGCTGTACAATCCTCATACTGCATTCATAAATTTCCTTTTTTTGCTATTTAAAAAGCTACAAATATCAGGCTTTATTTTTTTGGTTAGTATAGAAAGAAGGGAGAGAACAGAATACTGCTGTTATCCGAAATCATGAATGCTCCTCAGAGTTTCTGGAAACTCTCACCCCCCCAGAGAGGATGAGATAAAGGCATCAGCGCTGAAGGGTATTTCCAAGTTCAGCAGCTGAGAGGCCAAGTGCTACACAAAGCCAAATTAGATGCTAGCTCCACTGAGCTTCTGTGTATGGCAGAGATACTGTACAATGCAAACTGATATCAATAGGAAATCTATAGGTTTTGATTTTTATCCCTGATGCAGCTTTCCAATGAAACATTCTGGTTTGTGGCATTTGCTTTATATGCCTGTTCACAGCAGATCCAGACAAAAAGCTAAATGGACATCAAATATCAATCTTTCACTGCCAGCAATGTATTGCCAGCCTGAATGTCTATTTTAAGTCAGAATAATGAGAACATTTAGCCCTTTTAAGTTCTGGTTTCACATCAACTAAAGCAACTACACATCAACTTAATGTCTTTCTTCATTCAGTGACACAGAGGTCACTGCTGTGAGATTTATTTGATTTCACAGTTTGGCTAATTAATTTGCTCATTCTGAGCATACACCATCAGCGTTGCTTTTGGAGTAGTACTACCAAAGCAACAGATTAATTTACATGGTACAGTGCATCTGGAATAATTATTACCCCACAGAATTGTTATTGCTCAGAATCTGAGGGGAGAGGGAAGTTTCCTACTGTGATAAAAGGGCTCCGTTGTGGTTTTATCAGCTGAAAACAACTACATGGACTAAATTACAAATGAAGCTTCTTGCAAGTGTTAAGGAGCACATATTCTAAAAGTCCACAAAGCTGTTACAATACCAAATTTGTTTCTCTGATTTAATTCTTATCAAATTGCATTGACAGGCTAAAAATTCTCAAACCACTGCCATTCCTCCAACAATATTAACATCTACTTCACCAATCAACACCAGTTAATACAGCAGCATTTTTCTCACAGCTGAAGAGCGTTGCTGACCCCTGATTTGGAAAACAAGCCTTTTCATAAAGATGTGCTTGAAAAGTGGCAGGAGCACAGGTACAGAAAGCTGAAGATTTTAGTGAGACATAAAGTGTGATTTAAAGCATCTTGCATCAAGATAGTTAAGTAGTTTGAGTTCTGGACAATTGATTGACCAAGAAGGGAGCAAGGTTTGGGTGTGTGGTTTTTTTGTTCTTGTTTGCCATTGAGAGCTGATCTAAATTCTGTGGTTTCAGTTCTTGGGTCTTTGATTTGCTGGAAGACTTTGTTTTGACTGACTTATTAGTTCTTTTCTCTACACTGTGTGAAGCAATCATTCTTGACCTCTCTTTGGACATTAATTCCTACACATCTTTCCTGTTTCTGTAACTTTCTGCTCGTTCAGTGAAAAATCTGAAAGACTAGATGGATCACATGGAATATTTCTTTTCCAGTATTACTGGCAATTTATAATCTGTGTTGTATTGCAGCAATATTAGCTGTAGGTGTTTACTCTTCCTACCAGCTGAGAGTAACTAGTGGGACTTTTAAGTTAAACATCAAAACAGTATGCCACTTCTGTTCACCAGCATTTTCAGTATTACAGTAGAGATATCTATGGTACACGTGGAAAGTGGGCAAAGCAAATTCCAGAGACTGTGGATATAGATCCTGTAGAAGAGCTTAAATGTGGGACATGAGGTGTTAGGCAGATCTTACTAACACAAGAAAAAAGTGAGCAAGTTTTAGAAAAATCTGGAGTCTCCTGATGAAGATGTGAGCAAGTGAGATGAAGTAAAAAGTAAGAAGTCAACTATTACACTTTCCTAATTAACCTTGAGAATTTGAACAGCTGTCATCTAGTCAAGTGAGCTAAGAACAGGTTAACACCATTAAGTTTTAACAGGTAATTTGCAGACCAGATATCATGTAATTTGCAACCAATTTGAAACTGCTCAGATTATCACAGTGCTTCACACCACTTCTGATCTCCCTGGGCAACACAGTAACATCATATTGACCCAAGCATACCCTATATCATCATGGAATCATAGAATGGTTTGTGTTGGAAGGGGCCTTAAAAATCATCCAGTCCCACCCCCCTGCCACGGGCAGGGACACCTTCCACTAGCCCAGGTTGCCCAAAGCCCCGTCCAACCTGGCCTTGAACCCTTCCAGGGAGGGGGCAGCCACAGCTTCTCTGGGCAAGCTGTGCCAGGGCCTCACCACCTCCACAGTAAATAATTTCTTCCTTACATCTAATCTAAACCTACCCTCTGTCAGTTTAAAACCATTACCCCTGGTCCTATCCCTACACCCCCTGATAAGAGTCCCTTCCCACCTTTCCTGTAGCCCCTTTAAGTACTGTGAGGCCTCTCTTCCTCATTTTAGCAAAGTCATTGAACAGCAATGTAAAATAAACACATAACATCCTGAAAAGAAGGTATCTTTGATATCAAGCTCTTTATTAAATATGTTGACCTTCTAGTAGTAGCAGTAGAAACAGTCATTTCCTGATCTTTGGAGTTTATGCCTCTGTACCTCCGGCTTGAGGAAGAGATTGTTTGCAAGTGTAATTTGTCCTATTTTGACCCCATTCTTAGGGTCAAAAATAACACTATACATTTACTTCAGGGGATTTTGAACTCCATTTTACTATGGCAATTTAATACTGCCATAGGGAAATCAACCAGTCGCTGCACACTGGAAAAAATGCAGCACTGACCCCATTTGAAATGAACTGGTCAATTGAATTGAAATATTTGAAGATTAGGAAATGTATTAACACTATTTAGATGCCATAATGCTGACGGCATATAATGCAAACCCTGCTAATAGAAAAAAAAAACCACATTCACTCTGCATGAAATATGTACTGATCCTTTCAATCAAGTCTTCTCTAGAGTTTCTAGGAATCTTGAAAGCTTAAACACAACAGGAAATTCTCTGTTCTTGGTTGTAAATTCACAAGAACTTGTCTGATGTCAGTAGCTGAAACCTGTGGTCTGCAGTGAAAGGTGAAATACTTAATGAAAGTTTGCATATTGGTGGGTTTGATTTTAGAAATACTTAATCAAAGTTTGTATATTGGTGGGTTTGCTTTAAGAAAGAAAAGCAGAATGCAGACCTCTCTAATGCAGCCTCTTTAGCTAAGTTGTTCCATCAGGTTTTTATAGCTGCAGCAGAAAATAAGCAAAGCACATCACATCCACTGCTCCCTCCCTCTTCCATATTATACCTGGACCTTAGACATCTTTCCCAAGTCTTCACTCTCCAGCAAGCCTATATCTGGCATAGAGTCCATGTCTCAGCCTCCAATAACTGTAGTACATAAAACATTCACAAAAATCTCTGCTTACCACATGTTCCAAGTGCCTCCCAGGTCAGACACAGCCTGCTCCTACTTCTTTTAACTTTAGTGGCCAAGAGAGCAACTGCACCTGCCTTAAATAAGTACCAATGCTTTCAGCCCACAGGTTCAGTGAGAGTAGATGAAATTGAGGGGAATCAAAATCACCTCTGTAACTCTGGATTTCTACCAGTGAGATGAAAGTAAAGTGTATAATGTGGTAATTGAGAATATAGATAATTACAGCCACATGAAGGTCAGTGGCAGGCTATTGCCTGAAGGACTGAAAATGTCTGAGATACATACATATTTATTTATCTAGATATCTATACATATGTATACTGTATTATATATGTATACATATATATGTAACAATGGTATGTATATGTTTTTACATAATAAGATCATTTCCTAGAAGCCTAGCTTTACAGTTGAAGTAAAATGAGCCTTCTGATCATTTTATTAACTCATTGCTTACAAATACCTCCCATCCACTTTGCTAAGGGCCATCCATTAGTCTTAATGTTGATTCTAAGGCTTGTCATGTTCTTCATGGTTCTTTGCTTTCAAGTAATGTGTTAACAATAGACATTTAAAATCCCTGAATGTTAGATATAAATACCATATTGTAGCTGCATGAACCTGATTGAAAATGCATTATCTGGTAATGGTACACGGAGTGTATTTCGCATCTCTCGTATTCTCAGTCTTTCATTCAAGACCAGATCAGACCAAAAGCTGTCATCATTGAATGTAGAACTAATAAACTGTTTAGAATGAGCTGGGTTATTCATACACTGCCTAGAGGATAGGTCCCACTACCACAAATGGCATATATAGCATTGTTGCATACAATACCCTGAGAATATAGGCTAGGACCAAGGTTGCGATTATGATTGGGTTAAATTACTGGGGCAGACTTGCTTAAAGTGTGACACACTGCTTAGCAAATTTTGTACTCAGAACAGTTGCTTCTGTTTGCCCACTATATAATTGCCTCCAAGAATCTTTTCTTTTGGCCCCAAAAAATCTGTCTTTGGCTGCATGTGAAGCAATCAAGTTTATAATGCCATCACCATGGGTGTGAGACATGGTCGTGTTGCCACAGAAGCACTGGTCAGTTCGAAGTAGTAGGCATCTGGAAGAGCAGCTTAAATTCACTTTAAAAAAGAGTCTGCACTGATACTGACCATTGAACTACAAAGGAGTGGAAAAACTGCTGCTGTTGATTTGGCACTTAGCTTCATGGTCTGCAGATTATGACAATATCTAACCAGACTGTCTACTAACAACTCCTGGTGTGCAGAGTGTATATGACGTTATAGAAGATCTATCTCTAGCTCTCTCTTGTGCAAGTTGCCTGGTTTAATGACCTACTTCATTCCAACAGCTATTTCTATTGAGCAACAATATTTAAATTTCCTCTTCCAAGTGACAATCAATATAAATATACTATGGTTATCAGACTGCTTATACACTTATCATAAAAATACATGGGAACTGAACTGTGTACTGAGCACTGCATGAACTGTATACAAAGCACTATGCCATGTTTTTTTCTGTTCAAAGCATAGAAGAATATGAACTGAGTGCCTAATTAAAATGAAGTGTAACTCATAACGGTTTATTTGCACTGGAGTGCATTTGCCATATTATTCATTACATTGCATTCAGTAACTTACCATTTAGTTATAGTATACTAGAACTGCCACTTAAAAACAAGTGTAACATGTTCTTTCTTTTATTTGTGTCCAGAGCCCTAACCATCTGCTTTATGGGGCTTCATCAGTTTACACATCATGCTACTAACTGCAATGAAGCTCTAATTTAACATGTGATGTACCTAATAAAAAGGTTCCATGTTTTTTAGCAGTGGTCAAAACTTAAGTGATTTACTTCTGATAACCTTTCTGTATGTAAAGTTGTGCTGGTTTTACTTCTTAATGAGTCCAAAATCAGGAAATAAAATGGTAGTGTAAACTTTGTTCAGCCTGAAATTTGTCTTGCAGAGCTTTAGACTGGGGTGATATCAACTGGATACAGAATTGCAGACTCACAGGATGTTTAAGGGTATATATATCACATTTGCAGTGTTCGAACAGTCTCCTCACTGTAGAGTATTTGGTTTCAGCAAAGAAAATTCCCATTCATCATGTCATACATCAATCTAGTAACACAGAAATGGAGAAAGCAAAGATACCATAAAAAGTAATGTTACCCTTGCAAAAATTCACATGTAGTAAATATATGTGAATTACTGATTTGATGAAAATCAATGAGTAAAGTGGCATGATCTAAAGAGACAAAATTTTGCTATGTACATTCTTAATGTTGCAGGAGAATATAAGACTGGGATAAACTTAATTTTCAGCTATATTTCAAGGATTATACACTTACATAATATAAATAAGCAGTCTTGTTTAGTGAAATATGGGTGATGTGCTGCTATGTAAATGAAAACTTCTACCCAGGCAAAACTACAGAACATTTTAATTGGCAATGCAGTGTGTACCTACATTTTATGGCAAATGAGCAAACAGATCGAGTACAGGTTAACATATGCTGTTTACACCACCAGCACCAGTCTGTGTTGGTTACACTGCAGTTCAGGGCTTAGCTTACTCCACCACACTGGCACCAGCACCAATAAAGTGCCAAAGTTTCACATTATCTACTCTATACTGCGGTAGAATATACTTCTGTTTAAAGGTGGCCTAATACATTGCGTGTATGTGGCAGGTAGTGTCTTAGTGCCTGGGACATGGAGCAGCTGTTTACCATTGCTCTGTGGTTTTAGGTGATGATACTGCTTTCCTGTGCTGCACAACATAGACTACTGATGTGAAAGGACCAGAAATGCGGAGTCCCACGGTTTGTAGGAGCTCCCAGTGGCCACGTATGGAGAAGGGCTAGAAAGGAGTGATAGGGTAAATGCATAGGAAAACTCTCCTGAATGGTCTTTACACATGGGTCAAAGCAAGACTTCCCACGGTGACTGCATGCAGCTAAGGGTATGCATCTTGCGATTTCCTCATCCCTTTGTATTAAGAGATTGCTTCAAGTTATTCCTGCATCTGATAGGAGAACTTGCAGAGTTGGAGTGGGAAGAAGACCTTTAAATTAACTCATAGGTTTAAAAACAAAAGAACACCCTCCCCTCCAACAACTTCTCATGAAATATGAGACTGGCTAAAATAAAAGGACAACTTTCTAGACTTTACTATGCTGCTGTTGTCCCTGTGGCATATTTTAGCTTTATAATTAACACTCTATCTCTCCTTACAGGAGGAGAAGACCATTTAGTTCTTTTTACAAAATTCTGAAATCCCTACTATGACAAAACTTTTTGGAAGTCAATGGATGTTTTGCAAGAATAAAACTGGGTAATGACTCAAAGATTTAGATTACCAATTACAGAAAAATGCCAGCTATTGTACTTTTTTGTAGATAGATTTGTGGGAAAGATTATCCACTCCACATTCAGTTTGTACAGAGGTTATCTGTCTGTGTGCGTATGTAAAACATTTGGAAGTCTTGGATCCCAAATTCTCTTAGGAATCTGTGTGACATTTCACACAAAGACAGGGCCTCCCTAGTTGGTGAAGACCCTTCTATCTACCTTTTTAATGATATTTCTAGTAATTCTTCAATTTGTAGTAGAAACCAAAGGCAAATGACATCCGTGCTCTGCAATCAGCTACTTAACACTGTCATCTCCACCGCCGGGTAGGCACACAGACAGCCTTCGTTCAGCCTGAAGGATCTGTTTTGCTTTTAATTGCATCTGGTTATGACAAGCTACTGAATCCAAAATTTAAACCAGAAACCAGCACACTCCTAAAGTGATGTGAAAAGACAGCAAATCTGCATAGTCTTTGAAGAAGAACTGTCTTGGAGAGGAAAAATGTAACAAGTGCATGTGCAGAGTGTGCGCAGTGCCCATACTGGCATGGTGAAGGTGTTCTAGCAAGGTTGGGGTTTTTAGGGACTATAACCAGACATTAATTTATAAAAATACATTGCTTACTAATGTAAATGCAAGATGGTATTAAGAGTGTGTCTGGCAAGTAATTATATATTGAATTTTTACAGCAGCATAGAAAATAAGAGAATTTTCTGTGGGTGAAATACACCTTGTAAAGGAAATGATTTGCTACCTCATTCACTAAACATCAAACACAAGTATTTTAGTTCAACATCAGAGATTGCATAAGCAGAATGCAAAAACTGGGTCAAAATATTTGTTTAAAAATGTTGCATATCTAAATAGGAAGGGGAATTGTTAATCCATGAACAGGGTAGATCATTCTGTTGCAGCCAAATACTTTTTCCTAATTGTTTTATAATTGTTTCTATTGGTACTAAACATAAACTTTGGACTTAAATAATTCTACTTTAACAGATCAGATTGGTAAATTCAGGATATCTATTTATTTTTTGAAAAACTTTTCAAAGCATTTGAAAATTAGAATATTCTGAGTGCAGACAAATTTTGGATATGTTTGGATATAAAGAAATAGAAAAGCATGAGACTGGGCACACATGTTTCTCTATTTCTTTAACCAAGCCCAGCCCATGCACTCTGCAGCTGCTAGGGAAACCTCTTAGGGAAATTTATACTTCTCAGGTTTTTGTATCCCAATCCAGTTTTTCACATTTTTTTTTCCCTAAAACTTTTAAGTCTACAGAGGGAAAGTGCTGTGGTAAACATGACCCAGATATCCACTTCAAGTCTGGTAGTGATCAAAATTATCATATAGTTTTTGCAATTTGGTTTCCAAAGTTCTGCTTGTAATAGCTTCTTTTGTATTTGTTTCCTTTAAGTATATCATTTTAGAATATTTATGGATATTATTCTCCTTCTGCAGAGCCCTTGCCCTTGCAAAGTAAGCAGTCAGTGTAGCTTAGGATATACCTTGGTATAAATTATTTATTGAAAGCATAAAGTATTGAAGAATATTGTCTTAAACTTTTTTCTCTGACAATATAAAAAGAAAGAGAAAACATAAACTAATTAAAATGCAGGCTTTAAATGAAATGGAAAGAATTTGGTTTCTCTGACTTATGGTACTGCAACCTTTGACAGGATTTTTTTTAATAACAGAGAAGAAGTATGCTTTCTAGAAAAAAAACGACAGGGATGACTTATCCCTGAAGTAAATATCCATCCTGTGAAACATAAATAACAAGACTAATGGAAGATGAATATAGATAAACCAGATTAGCAGAAAAGATGAAAGCATAAAAAGCATGAGTGTATTGTGAAAACTCTCTTGGGCTAACTAGAAAAACTTGTCAGACTGTGCACAGGGAGAAAAGAAATAAAACATTAAAGATCAAACAAAAAGATTCTGAAAATTGGGTAATAATTTCAGGTATTTATGTGTACTAACTAGGTAGCTACGTATGTAAGAAGGACTGGCTAACAATGAGTAAGGGAGAATGATCAAAACCTAGAAAAGTCCTTCCTCCAGCCAGCAAGACCTGAATCTCTGAAACCTCTGAGCAAGCCACCACGCTCATCCGCAGCTGCCCTGTCCAGTGGAGGAGGGAAACTTCACCCACTGCTCAAGCCTGGGAGGTCTCAGCTCCCTGCTGTGGCCCTGCGGGGGTGGTGGTGTCCTCCCCACAACAAGCTGAGATCCTTCTTGACAGCCCCAAAGAAGTTGTCCAGGCTTGACTTTTAAGTTAGTTTGATTATAGCATATTTAATTATAATGTATATTAATAGTATTGATTTCCTTAGACAAAATATATCCACTAGGGCCCTTGGCAGCACCTCTGGCATCAGATTCCTCCCATATCTCCCAAAGGCCACTTGATCTTCCCAGTTTGGCTCCCACAAGGTCATATTAGTTGGAGGAAGGAAAACACCTGTGTCTATAACTCCATCTGTTCCTCTGGTAGAAGTAAAGGAAGGGCAGAGGGAAGTGGTGCAGCTCCATAGCAGATAATTTCTAATACCAAATACCACTTGGATGCAATTGTAAACCTTTTCAATTTTTGATGGTGCAAAACAAAGCTGAACCACTTCATACACAAATATATTTGAAATTATCTCCACTCATGATTTCTAAGTTTCTGTGCCTGGGATTTGGCTCTGCTTTCTGTGCTGGACTCTGCAGATAGGACTTGAACTCAGGTAGACTCCGGTCTCACAGAAGCACATTCCTATTTTGCTGATAAAAAAACTTAGTAAATGTCAATTCAGAATTAAACTGCACTCTAAATCTTTTGTAATACTACATTTACAATGACTTTATTGCAAGATTAATATCTGAGATATACCAGAGTTTTCTTCAATTATTGGAGTTCAGTAAGTCTGAAAACCTCAGAATGAACTATTTCTGCCTCCTTGGTCAGGCGGCTAAGACCCTTTGATTCCATTATATTTTGACTTTTTTTCTGTAGTTATGTTTTATTTTCTGTAAAACACTCTTTTTATTACAGCTCCAGTCATCCTTCTACACACAACAGAGCTTAAGTGCCTCATGATCTTAAATAAATGAAAGTATATCCACTGTGTTTTGATCCAACCTTTAAAAGAAAAATAGCAGAGGATGACTGGGTCATATTGATTTTGTTTCAGCCTCACACAGCAAGTCCAAACTCATTAAAAAACTCAAATTGCAAAAAGGTAAATAACTTTCAGTATGGAAATGCTAGGCCACTCACTTCCAGTGTGACTTCTACCCCCACACATTGTAGGGTCCCAGTATGCAATGAACAGTCCCGAAACCGGTGCTTCAGTTTTTGCAACCTTGAGACAGGTTGGATGAACCATCTTTGAGACAGGTCAGATTTGAGAGAGCAGAATGGCTGTCACCATCAGTGCGAAGAAATGTGGTGTTTAGAATATACCCAGCTTTGCTATGAGGCAGCTATCATCCATACACAGCTTTTAAAAACTTGCAAATCAAAGATGAGTACTTTGAATTCTCTGTAATGGTCTATAGTTTTAAAATAATCCAGTGATTACTACTTGATCTGAAGCTATTAAGAAATGTTGGGGTTTTGTTGAGGTTTCCTTTTTTTGCTGTTGTTGTTTGCTTAATTAGCTTATCAGTTACACTTGCATCTGCTGCCTATGAGGGAGTGAGGTGGGCTGTGGGATTTTACTATTATTAATTACTTTAAGTTCTGCCAAAAAGTGTTATAAAAAAAAAAAAAAAAAAGCAAGCAATTTCAGCACTTTGAAAAATGTTAATCACGACTCACACAGATTTTCTCATGGACTGCTTCTATTGCATTTTTTGGCTAGTAAATACTGCACTGAGCCGTAGCTGGAGAGACTTGCCCTCCATTTGCAGCTTCACCCCAACCCAGCGGGTAACCTGGAACAGCTCCATTTCCCACTAGGGATCTGCATCTGTGATTCCCGCTGAGATCCACTGGTGTGGATCCACTGTTAATAACAGCTAACAGGAATAATAATCATTCATTTGTCATTCTTAACATGAACAGAGCCAAACCTGCCAGCTAACTTGTGCTGAAGATGCCTGGTTTTTCCTAAGCTGGTGACCAAGACAGGTATTACTCAGTGTGGGTAAAGATGGGCAGAAATGCTGCTTGGCTGTTTTTCCTGCACTGCTGCTCCCTTGATGATTATGGTGGTCTTTTTATATAATCTCTCTTGTCAAAATGATGCTCAAGCTTCTGTGCTCCACCTATGGCTGCTTTTGGTACACTGCTGCTTAAGCTCACAAAACTTACTCAGCCTGCCCATCTGAGTAAGGACTTTCTGCAGTGACCTTTAACAAACACTTTTTTCCACAAAAGCCTTTAAGATTTATTTAAATGTCTCTCACTTATTTTGTTGGGAAAAAAAAAAGAAAAGAAAAGTAAAAAAATTAAAAGCCTTGACACAGTGTCAAACATCAAATCTGGGAACATTCCTATTGCTGCATCAATTTTAGAGAGCTGTTTGCTTAGCTCACAGATTTCATAGGCTAAAGCACCATTGGAAGCACCCCCTCTAAATAGCAAAGCTTTCAGAGCTGGCATTTCTGTGCTGTCCGTCCTTGTTTCCAGCACGGATTTGCCATTCCCAGCTGGCACTGAGTGTCACCCAGTTAGAACGAGGTCCTTTTGTGCTGCCACCCTCCCTGGAAAGGGCCTGCAGAGTGTTTGCTGGCAGATGTGGACCCTTTCCAAGGGGCTGCTGGCCGGCTCTGCCCATCTCCGCGCTGACCAGGAGCCATATGGCCATGTGGGGTGGTACCCGAGGGAATACATGGCTGCTCTTTGCAGGGCTTGCTACGCTCACTGCAGCTGCACGGCTTTTGGCTGGCTCCAAGCGCCAGCACAACAAGCTGACATCTGCTTGCAAACTGCCACTGAGACATACCTTTGGTCTTGTGGGTCCCCTGAGTTTTAGGCAGCTGCCCCTAAAACTGGCACTGAATTCCCATGTACTCGCTAGAGCTATGTGGCTAGGAAGGGCAGAGATAAGCCTGCATTATATATGGGGTTTAAAGTGCTCCTACTATGGAAAGGAAAAAGGTGACATCCCACAAGTACTAATCCAGACCCTATGGTTAAAGAAAATATTTTGGCTTTTAAGTTATGATAAAATGTTATCACAATAATCACAATAAATAATACAGCAAGTAATATACTGAATACTTTTTACTTTTTAATTATCCATCCATATATGTATAAATATGTAAAGTGGGAGATGATCATACCCTTTTCTCCTGTGGGTGAGAAACACACAAAAATGCTAAATAAATGAAGATGAACAGCTAAGCCTGGCTGCGGGAATGAAAAGAAATTCAGGTTTTATACATTGGGATGTTCAACAGAGTTATTTAAAATTCATGCCTAGTTAATAATAAATAAATTTCACAATTAATATTGGAGGCCAGTTGCAAAACTAAATCTGAGGACAAAATTATATCGTGTGAACTTGAATCATGACAAAGATTTGTATCAGATGATGAAGGGAGAACCTGGCAGAAGTCAGAGTCATGGAGTTGCCATGTGATCCTTTGGGCAAGGGAGTAGTAAATGAAACATAGTGAGAGATACCTTTCCTTTAAAGGCTGTTAAAATCCTGATTGCCCTTGAAACCAATGAAAAACAATATGCCTCTCATTGCTCAGATTTCACCAGATAAGGATAAAAAGGGTCTGATTCTGCTCTCCCCTTGGTCTTCTGTGGGTTTATTCCTGGTGACATCAGGATGGCTTTCTCTGATTTATATCAATATGAAATCAAACTCCATTCTGGTCTAATCAGGGCATCCAATTAGACATTTCAATATCTTGACTTTTAAATAGTTCAGATGGAAGTAGTGTAAAAATATCCTCCACAATCTAAGAGCACTAAAAATCTCTACAGTGTCCATAATCCTCACACCAGACAGTACCACTATTGCATGAAAATGTCAGCATAAATCCTAAAACACATTAATATTACCCAATTATATCAGACAACTCTATTTCTAATATCTGATATTTAACAAAATATCATTATTATTTTCTCAACACCTTGAAAGATCTGGGTATTAACATGTGAATATAATCATTAAAACAGCTTGTCCAAAACTTAGAATAGATCCTTGGTTAAAATTATTGCCTCTATTGACCCTAACTGAGAAAAGAGATTTAAACATACTGTAAAATATAATCTTTTCTTTTAGAAGGTTCTCAGAAAAACATTAAAAAAAAAAAAAAAGAAGGGAAGAAAGCAAATATTCCCTACAACTTTTAGCTTGGAATCAAAAGACAGAGTTTAAGGCCTGATTCACAAGCTATTTAAAAGTGTATGCAATTTAAATGTAGAGTGATCCCACCTAGTTTATTTAACCAGTTTTAGTCCTTTGCCAAATCACAGCCATCCAGAGCCGGAGCTGCTCCAGGTATGCTGGTCTCCACTTTGTGATCCCAGGACCACCAATCCTCCCAGAAGCGTTTCAGAAGCGTTGCTGAGCTTGGTCCCCATCAGGAACTCCTGTGTATTGTAATCATCATTGGTACAGCAATACACAGTAAGTATGAAGTCTAAAGAAATGCAGTTTCTCCTCTCAGATACCCCACCTTTGTCCTTTCTCTCTGAGATTATGTGGAAAAAAGAAGTTTCTATGGCTTTGATAATGCTACTATTGCCTTAGTAATTGGAAACCAAGGCCATCGGGAAATGATAGAGCTAATATAGAATAGGGTTAATGAACCAATCTGTCCTCTGTACTGGGTTTTTGGTTCACAGAGCAGGAGGACTATGAATGTTTATAGTGCATTACTCTCATCTGGTTATCGGTGACAGGTACCAGTCATTGCTATCTCCTGGCCTTCCTTTCCCTCTGTAGGAGAAAATTACCCTTGCTCCGGTATTCAAGGGAGGACACTGAAGTGCCATGTAAACTGCAATGCATGTTTTTATTCATTTTCAACTTGGCCTCCCAAGAGTAATAAGATAAAAATGAGTCGTGCGAGGGTCAAATATATATGTCAGAATGCAATTCACCCGATTTCCCACTTCGGCTGTGTTGAGTTTGGAAGCCTAATGCTTTTTGCTGTGTGACCTTTGGTACCAGCATATACAGGGAAAGGAACTGAGAGTGCTTGGGTATACTTTAGGTTGTGCTGGGAAAGAAGCTGGCTTTTTGCTGTGTGATTGCAAAATACCCTGTTACATCTCAGACTGAAATGTTTTTCCATTGCCACAACTGCCTAGACTCTTTATTGGAAATTATTTATGGCTCATTGTATGGAAGGCAGGGAGAGAAAAACTTCACGATGACAGTGATGGCAAGAGCCTCCTACCACCCCCTCCTGCCCTTTGGGACCCTGTAGCATTAACTTCAGATCTTTAGGGTTGGCTACATGGTGGTAGGAAAGGACCATGCACATCTTGGAGATTTTCAAGAGTGACTTTGAATTAATCTGTTTGGCTATGCTATGTGAAAGCCATTTTTTTCACTTAGGTAAAGTAGGATGCATTGGATCTTACAATCACATGATGTAGCTGGCCATCACCAGTGTTTACACAGGGATGTACATTCATGGCATATGTACTCATGTGCTACTCCTGACTACTTAACACAGCCTGTTTCAATGGGTAATTGATTTGTCTTCAGTGAGTGTGTATGGAGGTATATTGCAAACTATTTTTGCAAAAAAAGGAAAGGAAAAGGAAAAGGCACCTTGAAATGTTGTGAAAAGAGAAAATTTAAGGACCTGAAAATGGTGTGAAATGAATTAGTAAGAGCCTGGGTGAGAAAGATCATGACAAACTGTTCCCCCAGTTTCAGCCATACCTCCTCACTGTGCAGTGTGAACCTAGACAGGAGTACCAACAATTAGAGTTGATTCTCCTTTTACCTGCTGAAAATTGCTGTACCTAACACTCAATTTCTCTGTCAACCTGCTTTGGAAAAATTTTTTTCTCAAATACAAAACTACCACAAGGAACTGCTTTTATGTTCTGTATTTCTGCAATGGTTTTTAATCTTCCTTGATCTGCTCCTGGGTAGAGAGGAGACATGGATTTCTCCCCTGTTGTTTAGATGCAGAGGAGAAGCTTTCTGAAGTGAACTACCCACTCTGACTTTCTATTCTTTAGAGGAAACACTCTGTGGATTAGAGACATGAGAAGTGACCAGCGGTTCCACTGAGGTCAGTCCCATCCTGTTGCCCAGCTTGCTTGCAGAGCACAAAAGAGGTGCAGCCGCTCCTCAGAGGTCTCCAGCAGCACTGGCTGAACATTTCCTTACAGTCTCATCAAGTATTTTCTCTCCTGAAATCATCTAGAGATATCTTTTTTCTTTCCTTTCACAGTTCTCAAGAGTGAGCAAGCAGAGGAGCTGCCAGTAGATCTGGAGAAGGAGCAGAGGAGGTTTTGGAGTGATGCTCCCCCCAAGTCCTGCAGACCATCTGGAGCACCCTCCCTGCCCGCTGCCTCCCCCCTGTCTCGGGGGACATTAGTCCGTGCAGCACCAATTGCTTTCAGCTGATTAAAGCTGAGACAACCACCTCAAAATTTTTAATTTTTAGGCATAAGTAGGTCAACTAAATTCCAGTCCAAGAAACCCTGTTTACAGTTCTGTACTTTTTATCTTAAGCACTGTAGCAAACTGCACTGTTGCCCAGACATGAGGTAAATTTTAATGCCAGAATTAATGCCAAATCACTCAATACATCTTTAAAATTAACTCATTATAATAACACTGGAAAATAGAACATTGATCCACTCACACAGCAATCCAATGGGTCCAATTTTATGGTCTTCTTCAGATAATTTACTGAAAGTTGTCACTATAAATTTATAAAACAAAACACCCCGGAATGCTTGAATGTTCACAACAGAGGGGATAAAATGAATTGCAATAAAAACACATGCAGTTTAGGCATGCAAAATATTATGAAAGGCTTCTTTTCTCAAATACAGAGTTCTACATCATTCTTCATATTAAGTTTGTACTTTTATGTCTATAGAGAGAAATGGTTTTGACTGTAAATATGCACCCACTAAAAATCTATATTTAATCTTCTCCCTAGTTTTTGGGGAAGCAGGGTGTGCACTGCAATGTACATATGCACAGTACAGATCATGAAGTGAGTATTATTTTCTACACTTTTTTGATCATCTTGAAGTGAGTATTATTTTCTCCATCTATTTGATCCCAAGGAAGCTGCACTATTTTCACTTGCAGTTTTCTAAACATATCCATCCAGCAACACAATATCAGGTATTCATAAATCATCATATTTCAGATAGCTAATTGACAGAAATCAGCTCTCAGAGGAGTCTTCTTGTTGATTCAACAGCTCTTTACAATGAAGGACTCTCTAACTCAAAGCTAAAATCCACTTGAGCTTTGAACCACGACCTGAAGGTCAACAAATGTAAGCTTAATCAGACCAACATGGAAACAGATTTCATCATAAAAGCTTCTTTATTGAATAACATGCTTCTCAGCTCTGCTTGGCTGGGAAGGCATTACACACGATGAGTGGGGGACCTAAATTATCCAAACCCAAACAAGATCCACTGCATCATTCAAATGCAGCCAAACTCTGGAGGGAGAGGAAGGTTTGTGTGGTTCAAATGAGAGCCATAAGTCAAGGAGAGCTGAAAGGTGTGCTCCCCTCGCTGTCGATGGGCAGCTGTGGGCTGCACTGGCCACAGCTCCCCATGCTCTCCACAGAGGTCAAGCTCTGGCAAAGCCCTGGAGAACACTCCACTGGATATGCTAGAAACAGCTGTTTGAGTGAGATGTCTGCTGGAAGAGACACCTGTAGTGCAGATGGTAGGAAAACTGTAAAATATGTTCGCTTTTATATTAATTGAGTTTTGCATCCCAAAGTGGGGGTAAAAAAATTTACGTTGTTCTGTAATTACATTGAACAAATTCCAATCCACTGATTTGCGTTCATAAGTTTGACACACTGAATTTTAAAATTTATTTTGTCTCCTTCTACACACAACACATTTGAAAATAAAAGTAAGACTTTTAGAATGAAAAACGATTTGTTTATCAAAAGCATTATTGAGATCTGAAATGTCTACATTTCTAGGGATGGAGAACCTATCAGAGTTCCTTGAAAACTGTCATAAAGATTAATAGCAAATCTTAAAATGTTTAGCTTGAACTTCCAACTATTTTACCTAGTTACACATTGGCTAGACTGACAGTCCGTTATTTAGAAATTCCCTTCTCCAGATAGATGCTTGCAGACTCTAAGTTTAGCCCTTGATCTTTGCTTTACGAAGAAAAAAACAACAGCTCAATTAGCTCTCTGTCTCTGCACTTGAGGGCATGTTTCCAATCTTTTCATTGTTTGGGGGTACGTATCTGATCCCATTCCAATTAATCAGCATTCTTCTTGGGCAGTAGCCAACAGAAAGGGACATAGCACTGAAATAGGAGAAAAATCTGCTAGTAATTAAAATGCCTTCTTTTGCTTTATCTGAAGAACCCAGTATCTGTTTTGGCTGCGGTATCTTCAAGAGACCATGTGTTCAGCTGATATCTGTTGTGATCGCAACATATTTTTGGTGACTGCTCCCAAGACAGACTCTCCAGGTGACTTATACTGAATTTAAGCAAACTTCAACATTAATTTGTGTCCTAGTTAATGAGTTAATGGGTTAATTTAAACTGTAGGGAGGGGGAGGATGAGTGAACGAGGAAGGAGCACAGCACAGCCGTGAGGGTGTAAGCCTCAAACTTGAAAGATGTGGATTCAGCTCCCTACTTCCCACACGTTCATTTTGTGACCTTGAACAAGTCAGATTAGCTTCTTGTTTCTTACTTCTCTACCCATGTAATGCAGATGATAATATCCCTCGTAGCGCCGGGGGAGTTGGAAGGATAAATAGATTAGAAAGATGAGCCAGATCATAGCTTTATTTCCATTTACAGTGTATAAATGTATATGAACACACTTCCACTCTTCTGGCCAAGCATAAAATGAAACATTTAGAAGGTAAGATCCAAAGAATTTCATTAAGAATCCATCGCAAATTGCAAATGACACCTCATGTATTGGAATGTGAATTGTGAGCTGGGTGTTGCAGAAGTGTAAAATTATTCCATAAATTATCTATGACAAAGTCAAAAAATGTATCAGTCAAAAAATGTATCAGTAAAGCCATAGTTTATTTTTAGTTTCTCAAACTGTGCACAGCAACATGTATAATACAGAAATAATTATTCCACTGAAACATGGTGAAATAAAACCAGAAAAATAACATTAAAAGTAAAAAATAATATTAATATAATTTGTGAAATTGTGAAATTTTTGCCTGATGACATCTTGGAAAGCATATTACTTAATTTTATATTAATCAGTCTTCTCTATCATGCAGAGAGATTATGTAAGTCTATCTCATATTTTCACATTTTAATACCCATCTGAAGATTTCCCTCACATTTCAAGGGATAGGATAGATGCATGTACGGTACCTCATCTATCCTTCATAAAACTTGGGACAGAGTTCATTCTGTTGAATTTTACACTCAGCTAAAGTTCAGCTTCAGAGTCTAGGATGTAGGTTAGAGAAAAAGGTAGATGATTAGAAAGCAGAGTTGTTCTTTCCTTTTCTCCAGTCCTTTGTTAGCTGTAGGATGAACTTCTCACAGATGCAACTTGGGCTTCCAGCCCTGGTCTGTGTTTGCTCAAAGTGTTGCTCTGATGCGTCCCTGGGCACAATCCATTGCTGGCCCAGGTACACCACCAAGGGCTACCAACAGGGTGTCATGATGCATCTGCTTTATACGTTGTTGGAAACAGGGCTTGTGACAGGCAAAGGCAACAGCAGAACATGCAGGAGAAAACCTGGTCCTGAGGAGATGGCACTGGGTGCCTCTATGCCTGTAGACACATTTCCATTGTCTGTAAATTGCCAGGATGCTCTTGCTAAGTAATTAGACAACTGAGCATGAAATCCATGGTTTGAAGTCATTTGAAGGTACATTTAAACAGGAGTATAGTAGTATGCCATTATTAGACCAATTAAATGAGACAATGAATGAGTTTAAAATATTAAGTGATTCAATGTATTAATTTATATGGACCTATATGTGTAGGGATATGAGCAAGGACTGTGATCTTCCAAAAGCAATTGCAGCTGAATGGGTCACTCCTATTTATTCAAAACCATCCAGGGTACCATGACTTCACAGCAGATCACAAAGGGTTTGATGAAATTAATATCAAATATCTACTCAGTACTTACATACTTGGAAATCTCCACCAATACATGGGAATATTAACTGAATTAACAGCACAAGGAATAGGCTGAATATCATCCTACATTTAAAATTTCATGTTCTACTAGTTCTGAATCACTACACTAATATTACTTAAAAGTATTTGTGTGTTTGCAGTTATTCATCTCCAATTTTATTCAATCCTAAGGAATAAGAGTATGACATTTTTCCACATTAAGATAAACTGAGTATGTTAGTCAAGTACTACAATTTTTGCACTTCACTGTTTATAATATTAATAGCTGTGCTTTAAGAAGTGTACTATTGAACTGTCAAGAATGATTTGTTACCAGGTGTTAGCATAATTTGCCAGCTGTCATATTTTAATCATTTTTATTTGCCTAAAATCTGACACTTAACTTTAGTGGTAAATCAAGACATATAGCAGAACTTATTTGATGCTACAGTAGCTAAGGGGAAAAAAGTCTGTGCATCCTACAACTGATATTTGTATTTTCAGATAGAGAACAGATTCTGAAGTCCACTTTCATTCATAATTCACACTGAATTGTTGCTGTTCACAAAAGCTTTCTTCATTTAAGTAGTTCAAGCAGATGCTGCAGGCTCTCAGTCAAGTGTATGCTTACTCATGTGAGTAACTCCAAAATTCTTCAGCTGGCTTCACTGAGTAAAAGGTACTTGTTATATGAATAAGAGCACAGAGAACACATATCAACAAAGATGTTTTACACAATTAACATTGTTCTTAAATGCAATGAATTCAAGGTTACTTTATTGTTTTAAGCTGATATCTGAGGGACTAGTACGCTTAAGAGCCTGCAAGACTATAGGATCAAGTGTAATTTATTAGCTATATCTGAACAATGAGAAGTAAACAGATAAGAATACAGAAGCTTGTTAGATGAGCTTGTTTATTTTTCATTAGTATTTAAATTCACTTGCATTTTAGATAAAAGATTAGTGTATGAAAGAGTGCAATAGATGTATTTTGATATAAGCAAAGCATTTGAGTTTTTTCCATGAAAAATCATGTTTTGAGCATTTTACTCTAGTTGTTTTGGATAGAAATATTATCTTCTGTAGTGTGGCTTAAAAGGTGATTGATTACATGCAATGATAAAAAACTATGTATTAAGTTGCAAAGAGTTTTATGAACTTTACCAGTAACTCATTGAATCTGATTTTATTACCTAACACTTTCAACCTAAAACCCCCAAGAATTGATAATATGGAAATGCAGACATGTTTTTGTAGCAAAAAATGGCTGTAAAATTTAGGGCTGCAAATGGAGAAACATCACAAACGTGGTAAGAAGAATTTATCTCTGGCACGATTTCTTTTAGAATATAGTAAAAAAAAGCTAGACTCATTAAACTACACTGGTGGAATTAAATGCAGGTAAAGATAGAAAAGCATGTGGAGAGCTAAAGAGTACAGAACAGAAAGGAGACTTCATCATGTGAGAGTCATAAATTCAAGAAAAAGGGGAAAATGGCATAAGATAATATGGGAAAACTTCTTCAGAGTGAGACAGTGGCTGCTAGGACTGCATCTTTCTGGACTTTTAGACCCAGTCCCATTGCATTAGATCATGGTGTCAGTTTTTCATATTTGTTTGCACATGGGTCAACACAATGAGCCTTTGAATATGACTGGAATCCTTGGTTGTAACTGTTTTAAAGTGATACTACAACTGGAGTAATTAATGTTGATTCATAAAGATTTAGTTCAGAAGGCTTTGGCATCTCTTCTAAATATTATTATTGCACCCAACTTTCCCTAAAATAATCTCTTTAGTTCATATTGCCTGTCAAAGAGTAATTTCAAAAAGGCATCTCAAAGCATCAGCAGATGGTGAAGGACAATCGTCCCAGTTTGTCCCAAAAAAGACAGAACTTTCCATCTTAAAATATTTGTCTAATTTCTTGTTTGAATATATCTGGCTTCAGCTTCCAATTCTTGGTTTTTCTGATGTCTTTTCCATTAAGGAACTTTTCAGTATCCAGTACAATTCTCTCTTGTCAGGGCTGCCTGGCAGATGAGGGCAGCTCAGGCATCATCTCTGGAAGCGGGGTTATCCTCTGTGATGGGGAACAGGTCCTAGTGGATTCTGCCTGAACCCCCCATAAACGTGCCTCAATGAGATCCCCTTTTAATGGAGTCCCCTTTTAACAGGAAACAAAACAAATCAGACCCTTGATTTCCCATGGAGAGACATTTTCCTCCCCCAAGAAATTTGTTGGGTTTTCCCAAATTCTTTTCACCAGCACCAGTATATCTCATGAGAGCCCAGCATGGATTTACATCCCCTGTGTACTCCTGTTGGTGTCTGTCAGGAACAGGCAACCCTTTTCGCTCATGTATCCTCTCAGAGCTGTTGTTCCTTTGCTGTGTGGAAAGCTAAATCATTTTAATTGGGATAACTTCCAAGGTACCAGCCTAAATTTAGCATATATGGCCTCATTCTTGATTTCTAAACATATCTTTGAATCTGACTGTGTTAAATATTATTGTTTTGAAGGAATAAAGTTAGTGAGGGATCCAGAATGCTCTTTATTATTTCCCTGCTCTCATAATTGTTTACCTTCACATCAATCTTCATGTCATCTGAAACTTTTACAAGCCAATCATTACTGAAAATGATTAATAGCAGTAAACAGATACCAACAGAATATCAGCAGCACACTTAATTATGATTTCCCTCTGATGACTATGTTTCAGATCCATTAGCTTGCCCATTTTTAATAGATTTAACCTGTGTTTTATTGCTATTGAATAATTCTCATTTTCAATGAAAATATTCCCAGGGCTGAGTCAAATACCATACAAAAGTCAGAGTATGTAAGAGCTGCTGAGCAACCAAGCTTGTAATGTTATCAGTGAAACAAAATCAGGTTTGTTTGTTTGACATTACCTGTTTCATAAAATCATGTGGAATGACGATCATATTCCCATCTTTGATTCTTCATCACTTGAATCGTTTATTAGCTTTCATTCCATTATTTGCCCAGGACTGAGGTCAGGCTAAGTGACATTGAGGTACCAAGGTTGTGCGGACTGCATATCTGGAGTACTGACACAACATTAATACTTTTCTAATCTGTTAGAATTTTTCTAGTATTCTATGATGTATTGAAAACTTTCTGCTAAGATAACCTCAACTGGCTACAGTTCACCCACAGGTCACCCTGTGTAGAAGATATCAGGGCTGTCAGCTTTAAAATATGTGTATTTATATGTGTTGTTTAACACCCTCATTGGTTGTCAGATGACTCCTAAATACTTTATCCTCATATTTTGAATGAAACCTCCTGAAAGTAGGAGACATGTATGTTTACGGAGCAGTTCTCCTTTCTCTGCATCATTATTAACAACCTTATCACCACCATTGTGAAGTAATAAACCCAGAACCCTGCCAAGATTTCTTTTGTACAAAAAAAATTATAATTGCATGTTATTTTCCTCAACTGTTATGAGTGGACGTATCCTGAGAAATTTAGCTTTTCTTTTCAACTTCCTACACTCCTAAAGTCCTTCCACTTTCTGATGCTTATATACTTTTTTTTTTTCACATTTAATATCTGATTTCATTTTTTAACTCCCACAGAAAGTACTTTTTTGCCTCTGATTAACCAATCAGTTTACTGACTCCTTGAGAAATGTTACTTATCACTTGAATTTTTCATTGAGACATTCTAAAATTTTTCTCTTCCCACATCCCTATGTTAATTTTCCTGGCTCTTTGGGACCTATAACCATCATCTGTTGACTCACTCAGAAACCAGGTTTGGACCACCTGATATGATCATCGTGCACTGTGGAACATCAGGTTTATTGTACAATAACGACATTAAACCTATATGGCAGAAAAATAATGCATCAAAGAATGTTATATTTCTTATAATAAAATATTGCTTTAAGAATGCAAATTTTTGTATTTACACTGACCAGTTGAATATTTTTTAAAATCGGCAAGCCTTGAGTGCAACTATGGTCTCTCATAATCATCTCAGGGCTGTATGACTTTTCATGGGCAACAGCAGTGCTCACATCCTCAGAAACTTATGTGTAGGATCTGGTTTTCTTTGACTCAGATATAGTTAGCCTGTTGGAAACCTGAATGATGAAGACTTGGGAAAAGTGCCTGTAAGTGAGTTAGAAGCCAGGAATTATTAGCTAAAAGTTTTCAGTAGATAAAGTTAAGTAGAAAATACAGCCAAGGAAACTGCCAGGATTTTGGACAGTTCATGCAAAGAATGAAAGACAAGATTTCATCTGAAAAATTATCTGTTGTGACTGTTTTTCCAGTTCTACTTGTAACTGGCAACAGAAAAAAATGGTTCCTTTAACATTTTCTCAGGTTGTGACAATGGTTCAGTTAGATATGTTGAAATAATTTCATGGCTTATTATTTCTGCTAGTGTAATGATCTCCCATCCTAATAATATTTCCATTCGAGGATTATTGCATTTTGAAGAAGCTGCAAAATCTGACATACCTCACCTTGAGAGGAAGAGCTGAAAGACAAACAAAGCAGTCTGCAGAGGCTGGAGAAGCCTAAAGGGAGACACGGAAACAGGCTTCTTATCAGGGGAGGGATTGATGTCTTCTCCATGTCTACCACCAATAGCATGTGGAATAATTAGCTTAAACTGAAAGGAAGATTTGGATAAGACACAGGGAAAATTTTTCTCAGTGTAAGACCAGTTAACCATTGGAGGAGCATATAGAGCTTTTGAAACCTTGATAAATGGAGGCTCTTAGAACCAATTCTACAACAAAAGCTATCAGCAGTGGTGAGGCAGGGAACATCAGATAAATTAGGTGATCTCTGAAGATGAACCCAAAGTCCCTTTCTGACCAATTTTCCGTGATTTCATATTGCACCTTGAAAAGGTTGTTTTTCTAGACCAAAAGCTCTGGGAAACTAAACAGGGAAAATTATTTGAAGGCTCACGGACATTTATTGCCACCTACAGAAAATGACATGTCATAAAAAGTTAGTGAATATATTAAATATGTCATTATATTTATTATAACAATTAAAATAGCAAAAGCTTAATAACTAATGAACCTGGAGACAACTTTGCTTTCAAATAAATTTGGTGATAAAGAATTATTTTTGACACTAGCATTTATCATGGACTACCTAGTACTGTTCTAGCTATTTGTTGTACTTAATAAACAATGATAAATATATCTTCTTGCAGGAGAGTAGCTTAAATGTGTGTTGTGCAATCTTCTTGAGAAATTGTAGCCAAGACTAATTAAATGATTCTAATTAAAATTGTGTAGATAGGAAGGAAATTAATGGCTTCATTTGTACTATTTGTTTATTTCATTGTCAAGTGTACTGGATATAATTGCAGTGCAAAGAAGAAATCATCAAAATTATTTTTTACTCTGTTGATTCCCTGTTCCATCAATTTATTGCAGAGGCTTCATTTTCTCTATCTTTAGAGAGAAACAATGCTGGCAAAATGTAAAACCTCAACAAAGTTATTTTCTTGTTTGGAGCTGTTAGATGGAGAATACATTTATTGAACAAAATAAAGGTTAAGCTTCAATTAAGCATTCTAAATATATTTAGTGAGCTATTGAAAAGCCATAATGTCTCAGCCCACATGGTTCACTGAAAGCTATGAACAAAATAAATTATAATAGAAGCAGAAGGAGTACTCAGATGGTATGTCTCTGACATGCAACTTACAAAGGAATGTGGTATTACTCCTACTGTCTATTATGTACAGTTTGTATCAGATAAAGTAAAAAAAAAAATCTTTTTAAGCTGTGAACAGACTCTCATATAAAAAAGCAGAACACCTGATTTTTTTTCCAGGGTAAGGTTTACATGTCACTTGTTCGATTGGGACTCTTCAGATCCAGGGGACAATTAATCGGATTACACAGAGTCTCCAGCTCACACTAACTGCTTCACATGTTTTGTGTGCCTGGAAAAATTTTGGCTGAGACGCATGCAGGTAAGCCATGCTTCTCCAAGCAGCTTAGAGCAGTCTCCCTTCTCCTTGGTCCCTCCTTCTCCACCACACAGGTAACACGGTGAGAGCTGTGGCCACCCAGGAGCCCTGCAGGCTTGCCATCCAAATCCTGCACTCCTCTGCATTGGGGAGTGGTGGTCTCCACAGCTTTCCTCTCAGGATATCCAACACTGCTTAGGAAATTGCTAATTCATTTTTATGAATTTGAAGAGAGGCAGAATTGTTAGAGAATTTCATTTCAACTAAAAGACGTGGAAAGGAAAGATTCTGAAATTCATGAGCTTAAAATATGTTTATATTTGGCTGGAATGTGCTCATGAAATTTGTTTCTTTGACATGTCAACATTTTCTACAGAAAGCAGATGTTCTTTGTGGAAATTTCTGATTAATCAAAAATACAGTTTCCTTTTTTAAATTAGTTTCAGTTGAACAATTTTGACAACTGAACCATAGCTAAATCCTTTATGCTGAAAATAAAATCTGTCTTTATGTTTTTGTCTAAATGTGCTTCCGCAATGCCATATACAAACTAACTTTTATAGCCTTGATAAGTGGAAATACGTGGGAAATGAGAGTATATTTGAAAATTCTTCCATTAGAGACATTTGTTAGAGCTAGCTAGACTAATGGCTTATTTTCTGCCTAAATCAGAGAGATTAATCTATAGCTTTAAAATCAGAACAAAAAGAGCTCTACTGAAATGTAAGGTCTTGAGTAAAACAATTTCCTTCAAGGGTAGGAGACTAATCATCCTTCTCAGTCAGTTCTTTTTCTTTCCCTCCACTTTTCTGCAACTCACAAATGCCAGTACGCTCAGTTAAAACCCCATCGTTCCTTCAGTCCTGATGGTGTGGCAATGTGGATATCTTCACGAGGATATCTTCACTGGATATCCCAGTGCCTCTCCCTGCTACATGCAGTACGTTGGGTCCTACATGTGGCCCACAAAGCTGCAACTGTAGAGCAAAACCTCTGGAGGTGAGAACCTGATGTCTGCCCTGCACATGCTTCAGAGGTTTGTCTTCACAAACCATGGTTTGACCCCATGGACAGAATGCCTCTTTGTGGCTGGAGGGGACTGTCACGAGTTGTGCTCCTGGTGTGCATTGTCCCATCTGGCACTGCCCAGAGGGATCCTTCCTGAGCTCACAGCAATGCCTGGTGAGAGCTGGGTGATGAGCAGGAATGGTCAGGGGATCTGCCTTGGACACACATTCCTGATCCCAACTGAAATGGTAATGTAGACACACATGAAGCCCTGCATAGTCTCCACTTGCCTCCAGCTGCAGTGTTGGTAAGCTGACTATTTAATCATTAGTGTCATGTTGTATTGGTGCAATCACTGTGCTATCAGTGGCGGTAATGCTCTAAGGATGTAAGTAGAGCAAGTTCAGCAAAGATAGTATTTTTTATTAGATCAGCTGATATAGCTGAAACAAAAGCAGACAAGATCTTTATTCCCCATGGGACACTCTGTTTGGATGTGAAATAGAGGTCTTCTCTTTCCCATCAGGATATTAAATATGCCTCCATAAGTTAGAGGTCCTGGGTCTGGGTGGGCTGGCAAAAATATCTAAAAATTAAATAAACTGTGTAACAGATGACTGCGGAGGTGTAGAACAGCTCCTTCATAAAGCCAGAATTACCTTTTCTTTCCCTATGATGTGATGCTCACGTGCCAGTAACTCCCACATGTGCTGTGCAGGAAACCGCCAGGTGCAAAGTGAGCCACACACTTTGTTTGAGTAATTTGTCAAAATGCCAATAGACAAAAAAAAAAATCCTCTGAAAGTCTCCGCAGAAAGGCCGTGGTTCTGCATTACTAACTCCTGGTCACATGGATAGAAAGGTGAATCTGAGTTATCAAACCTGGTGATGGTCTCCTATTAATTAAAATTATTGTCCTAAAGAGCTTTCTACTGGCAAAAAGAGTGTAAATCTATACTGTACACAGCCAAGAGCTGTTTTCTACAAGCTGCGAGGAATCATTGCTCAATAGCAATGAGAAGACCTTACTCCTTGCTTGTTGGGAGTATATGTGATGAGCTGCAGTACTAGGAGCATGCAAGTGTCATAAAGGGTCTTGAGAAGCAGCACAAAAACATTACTACAGGACCTTCCTAGTTTGGCTGAAGAATCTGCAACAATCAGTTTGCTTTATAAAATTTTGCCCTCTTAACTGTTTGAAAATCATGCAAAAATAAAATGGAATTTTCTTTATAAATTTTTTTTTGACTTGGTTTATTAATCCACTTGCTACTCACTGTTCTTCAATGAATATGTCATACAAGCCAGCTTCAACTTGGGTATCGTTTGTAACTATCTGCTGTGAGTATTCCTTTAAGCATTCATTATTCATCATTCAATATTGAAAGTGGTTGATTTGACACCTGGGTCAAGCGGAAGACTTAAAGAAGTCACAGATCAGTCTTTTCTTGATGCCAATCATGAAAAACATCCCCGGTTCTGAGTTGTGACTACAGGTGTCCCGCAGACGCTGTTAGGCTAGTACAGCTAAGAATACTCTGCGCTTAGTATGAACCCAAAGACATCTATTTTCGAGCAAAGAAAGGACCCCATTTTCTATAGATAGATCTGCATGAGGGCATCCTATAAGAGAAAAAATCCCTGGTGTTCAGGAAACAAGTTCTGATGATGCAGAATTGAAGGGCCAATACACCTTGCTGTGGGATCACCTTCCTTTGACCTGCCTGGGAGCTTCTGCGTTATTCATTGGTGTGCTGGTTTATTTTGAGAAGGGAACAAAGATGATTCAAAAGAAAAACTGGATTTCCTTAAGACCCAATGTTACTTTTCTTGGCTTCTTTAAAAGCATCAGAGGTAACATTACTGGTTGCATGGCTGTAAAAAGAACAGCAGGGATCAGATAAAAGGAGGACACTTGCTTTGAATTGTCTCTTCCCCCTCCCCCAGCCTTATTTCATAGAAATATTGCCCAGCAGAGTGGTTTTTTTTCTTTATATCACTTTTTTCTCTGGTACTGGATGACAGAAAATAGTATATTATAAACACGGTAATCTTTCCATTTTCCTATTGAGAAAGAAAAAAGTGGAAGGAAGGCAAAATTTGCAGAATTAGCAAGCTTGCTAAACCTTAAGTGCAGGTTTGTGTGCCATTTACTGCATCTCTGGTTATGTGCCTCTGTGGGGAAGGGGCAGTGGAATAACTAGGGGATACTGCTGTGTAGAAAAGTAGGAAGCTGCCTGAGTATTAAATAAGAGGAAAATCAATGCAGTCCAAAGGTTGCCTCCAAGGAAACAAAACAGCATTTATAAATACGTCTGTCTTCTTTTTGCCTGCAAACTCTGCTAGTTTTGCTAAACCACTTACTAGAAGATGGCGGATTTAGCCCATGCAGGCTGCTGATCTCCAGAGCCCCTCACTGCTCATCACCACTCTGGCCAGAGGTCATTGCCTCTTCATGTCCTGGCCAAAATACTTATATGAGCTCTCCAAAATCTATTTTGATCAAGCTGAGCTGACTTGGCTGAAACAGTAGGTAGGAAGTGGGTTATTGGCCCCAGCACTGGTGGATCTGATGGAGAAGGTGGGGTGGTGGGGCAGGGAAGGGGCCAGGTGGACCACAGGGATGAGTGGCCATAGAGGAGACCCCCCATCCCCATGCACAGAACATCTTCAGCCATTGCACCCAACACAGGACTTAACGACAGGAAGGATGGGCTCCAGTTTATCAGCGATAAAGGGGTCCCCACATCCTGCTCAGTGACTGTACCTGTCATCCCTTTTCCCTTTAGACATATTCTCTCTAGTGCTGGGGCTAACTGGATGTTGTGAATCTATTTTGGGCTTCCTGGTTGCAAGGTCTGGGCCATGGGGATGGCTGCAAAGACCACCCACCTGTCAAAGATCACGGTCATGGGTCTGCGTGAGTGTTTTCCTACAGATTTGCCAGGTGGGAATGAAATGTGATGGAAGCAAAGCAACCCAGAATAAATTTCTTTCTATCATTTTATTTTATTTGAGTACAGAACTGTCTAAATACAGGACAGAATTCAAGGACTCTGAAATCTTTCTTCATGGCTTGGCCTCAGAGCAAATTTATGTTTTATTACATAGATAATTTTTTTTTCCAATGTGTTGATGGGCATGGGCAGTGAAAGTGAGAGAATAAAGAGATACTAACAAAACAAATACATAGATCATTAAAGCAGCCTCAATTCCATGGTTCAAAACAGGCCTCTCTTCATATGCAGCTCACAGGTTACACAAATTTTCATAAGCATTTTTAATACAGATGACTTATCACCTAATTACATAATTACATGATGCTTTGTAATGGCTCAGTGATTTGGGGGAGATAAAAACTTCTCTGGCAAGCTTGGTGCAATCATAAACTCTAAAACTCTGGAGAGGATTGCCAGATTCTATATATGTTTTTGTCAGTTCTTTGATTTGATATTTCCCTGAAATCATTAGAGGGTAATGGGCTATAAAGTAGGAAACACAGCTTTTTTTTTTTTTTTTTTTTTTTTTTTTGCAAAGGCAGCCATGTAAAGTAGGCTGCCAAAATAAAAGTTAGTAATATTTTATATAAAAGTCAAAATTCATCTTTTTCTCTGGATAAATAGTTCTGAGATAGTAAAAGTGTTAGGCCAAAATAGAGAAAATACACTAAATGGAACAAAATCCATCAGAAGCAGAAATTAATGGATAATGTTACAATACAAATTGGCATTTATTCATTTTGCCTAAGGATAAGGGCAATGAGTTAGAATGAGTTAGTTTTGTGAAGATCATGTCATGCTTTGTGGTCTTCTTGCTAAAGTATTAAAAAAATTACCTTTATCTCTTTCTCAGATTGTTTTTCTCAGTCCTTGTTTCTCGCAGGCGTATTTCTTTCAGGACCTGTTTTTACAAGTCATCTCTCACAACCTGTGTGAATATCTGCTCCAGGTACAGGGACATTGGTTACATAAGCCCACAAGTGCTAGCAGAAGCAAGATCTGTATAATTCAAGTGTGGCCAAGTCTCTTCTGTAACATTGATGGTATAATAATGTTGCTTGACTACACTGTCATGCAGTACACCTTTGAAAATAGCTGCTGGTTTATAGCCCTAAAGATGCCTGAAGATGAGTTTTCTATACCCTGAGTTTCCTGAATAATTAAGTCTTAAATGGCACAATGCCTTGAAACCAATGCATTTGAACAAACACATACTTGTGTTGCATGAGCCTACAAACTTGACACAATTCTCTTATTAACATGAGAGTGCAGAGAAACAGGGTGATGAGCATCTCAGAAAATTAAGCTCCTTGTTCCTCGTAATGAGGCAGTTCACTGGAGCTCCCTGTTACCCCTGGGAAGTCTGCAGCCAGCACTGCCCACAGTGTGCCCTCTGCATTCCTTGCAATCCTGCACAAGTGCTGAGATAAATAGATAGGTAGATGTTGAACTATCTATGTGGGTAATTAGCACTGAAATTAATGGGTTAGTTTGGGGTGGGAGAAGAGGAGGGTTCTGATTAATGGATTAATAGTATTGAGTTATATTCTTCATTAGATACTTGCCTCTGTGAAACCCTGAAACAACCCATTAAATCATGGCTGATCCTAAACGATTGAAGGTCTCCCATCCTTTTGAGAGAAGACAAAAGCAACCTGTGTAAAGTCCCCAGCCCCTTCTGTCACCTATGTGTTGGGGAATGAAGCCATCTGCTGTGCAGGACCTCATGCAGAGTTTCAGGTGTCAGCTTCCTTGCTGCTGTTATGTGTTTACACTCAAACAGAGTTTTGGTAGAGTTTGTATGGGATGTTTAACTGAAAATAGAAAAAAAAAAGTTGATGTGCTACTGGGAAATACATTTTCAAATATATCAGTTATTCAGCTACTCCCTCCCTTAGGCTCATTACATCACCTTGATCTGGAATGTGCCACTAGGAGAGTCAAAGGACTGACTTCTCAGCAGATCTGAAAATGTTGCCATTTTCATGACAAATCAGGGAAAACCTGTTCAGTGAAGCAGACACAAGCTCGGGGTCTATGGGAGCTTAATTGGCAGATGAGTGTGCCGCAGAGCCTTCACTAAACTGCACCCATGTTTTCCCTAGCGCTGCACGACAGGTCTTGGAGCAAGTGACTGCATTGTACAATACCCTGAGCATGAGAACTGTTAACACCAGGGATATCATAACATCCAGGACACACTTAAACTTGCCTCTGAGCCTTGCCAGCACTAGACCTTTTAGAGGAATAAAAGTGAGATATTGGAGGAGCTAGATAATACTTTGTAACCCAGATGCATTTCTATATGTAACTACTAAATACAAGGCAGCGAGTAGGCAGCAGCTATGATTATTTCTCCAGTTCCTGATATTAAAGTATTTGTGGGTTGATTAAACAGACAGGTCTGTAAAGGTGTCTGTTAAATTGAGCTGCCTTTTGTACAGCTGCATTGTCTTCATGTCTTCTCAAGAAAGCTGAATTTTACTGACAAGTGCATGTCACACTTCCATATCTCACATTGATTTTCCATTAATCTGCATTTCCTTTAGCACTTTAAAGGGAAGTTACGCAGAGCTACATGGTGTCCTGATTAACACCTGAGTGCAGAAGCATTTTTGGCATGCTTGATTATTAATAGAACAAGTGTAGTTAATTGCATTGGTTGAATCGTCCCTGTCACTGATTAATGACTAAGTGCACTCCTTGTATTTTCAAGATCTTCTTAGACTGAAAAAGAAAAGCAGAGATTCACGTACTATCTGAAAGGATTTTTTATGATAAAGACAACTGTTTGTAGAGAGAACATTTGATATCTTATTATAGAGTGTAAACATATACCATCTAAAATTAAACAATTTTAGTCTTGGCTTTTGTTGCAGTCATAGCAATGTGTGACTGATGTAACTCAGTGTGATACAAAGTGCTTTCTGATTTAACACAGTGCTTCTCCTATGACTGAATTTAATCAAACTACATTTAAAACAATGCCGTGCCAGTCATGAAAATAACTGTAAAATGTAGGAAAGAAAGTATTCTATATGATGCATTTATGCTACAGCAACCTCCTTATGCAGCCTCCCTCCTCAATAGTTCCATATATGTTAATACCATCATCTCTCTTTGAATTTTAAATCTCGGGAAAAAAGAAGTGTGTAAGTTCCACATGGTACTGCTGTTATTTTAAATTGTCTTCATTCACATTTTCAACAATTGCCCTCACTATTCAATGGTTTTTATACAGCCCTGACAGAGTTAAGTACTTGTATTTTTAGAGGTGCAAAGAAATCAAAATAGCAATAGCAAAAACCTGAGTAAGGAGCATATAAGTCTGTGCTACAGGGCACCAGGTCTATGTAAAAAACACTGTCTCCCAAATAACTTCATACATAATGGGAAATACACTGAATGAAGGAAAATGCAGGCCAAAGCTAATACAAATGCATTGAAGCCACAGAATCAACCAAAAAAGAAAGGGGCCACTGACACAGCATACAAGATCCATATTATTCAAGAGTCAGTGTGTATTGAGAGAAGAAAATACAACCTCAGTGGTATTCTTGCTGAATTTCATGGAAACGTTTCACCAGATGGACGATGAACCACTGCCATTCAGCAGCAAGATCTACGTTTTCAGTGATTACTTATAAATCTGCTAAGGAGCCATTGTTGGAAATGCTTTAGCATTTACCTCACTTCATCCATTTCAAATTATAGTCTTGCACAGCAATTACCACTGCATCACTATATATCTTGGCTGCTTGATAATGGCTGGGGTAATCATTTCATCGATCAGGTGGCCACTGTCCATGGCCTCCATGTAGGCAGGCTCTTCCAAGAATACGCCATAGCCTCTGAGACAAGCTCCACCGGGAATATAACTAATTTTCCACAGTTGGGGAACTGCTTATCCAGCAATGGATCCTCATAGCTGCAATCCCTTTGGGAAGCCAGCATGACTTTTGGCACAGTTCTCAGAAAAAAAAGGTCCCATATTTTGGGCACAGAGTGTGACTCAATCCCTGATGTGGGACATGGGCTAGCAGAAATTTTCTCCTGGTTTATATTAGCAGCAAATCATATTCTTTTTCTCCGTTCTGTATATTACATTGCCTGGTGAGCGGGGAGAATAAATCTGTTCTTCTGGCCAGCTCCTGGTTACCTCCATGCACATGCTTTAAGTGAGAAACTCAGACCTAGAGGCTGTTGAAGTTCCTATACCAAAACCAGCTATCAAGCCCTTTGAGCAGTCCCAAATATGAATACACAGGCACATCAGTGCACAGAAATTGTTATTTTTCAGACTGAAATCTAAGCCTCCCCTTACTCCCCAAAGGGATGCCCTTTGTGCATTTCTGTGGTACCTTGATGATTTTGGTGTCTCAGCAGCATGTGGTATTATGGGAACAATGTCACAGCAAAGAAACTCAAAATAAATGTCAAAAGCTCAGCAGAGAATGACTCAGAGCAGGAGAGTTGGAGGAAGTGGGTGGAGAATTACCAAGTTTCCACACATTTATCAGGCTTAGTCATAATCTAGCTGCCGAGAAGCTAAGCCATGGCAAAAACTGGGAAAAAAATGTGGGCAGGTGAAGTGCCACGCCAGGTGCCTCAGCAAATTGAAAAAACAATCAGACTTGGTGGCACCTCTGAAGTGCAGGTGCAGACAGCAGCAGAACAGGCGTTTCTGAATGTCTCTGTTAGATTGAGAAGATTAATCTCATCATGGATCTGCTCCAAGCTAAATGAAGGAAAGAAAGCTTCACCCACTTCAGACTTCATCCGAGGACAGGGAGCAACAATGGTTTGGCTTGGTATGACACCAGGCAATGTTTCATTTTGGTTTCAGCAGCAGCAAACTGATGAATGCTGGCATCCACAAACACCTCAGTGAAAAGTTTAATTCTTACAGAAACTGCATTTCACATTGAAGAAAATTTCTGTGCAGACAAAAAAAAGAAAACTTTTGTGACAAATTTCTCAGCATATGGGTTGGTCCTTATTACTTTTTTTACAACCCTTGATAATTTTTTCACTGGAAAAGAAAGCTACTGGTTTCTGAATGTTTTTGGTCATTGGTTGCAGAAGGACCTTGCAGTGGAGAGTCAAGACAGATTTGTTTACATCTTCATTTATACAGTCCTATAGCCAAAGCTCAGGCATTCCTGTGTCATTTCAATAATTTATCCCATTTTCATGTAACTGATGACAGAATACTTTGTACAATTAAAAGATTTTTTAAAAAAATCTAAGAGCCATCAAGATACCACAAAAAACATCAAGCTACATTTTGTCTTTTATTGGCCATCTGCCATCCCTGGGATGGTAGTCAATAACGATCTGTCAAACAATTAACACAGCTAATAAATAGTCACAAAGTAACCTAATTTGCCAACCACTAGTAGCCACCAGTTGGAAATTAATGTACTGTAGCTATTCAGTACCACACCTGACACCCAAGCAGATGGAAAGGAAACATGATATAAAAGCTGGTGATTAATGAGGAAAACGACATGCAGCGTTAACAAGTTTTTTAGACACACGGAAACCCCCTTTCTGCCAGGTACAGGGATGTGACTAGTATGGGCGACACAAAGGAAATAACGTTGCAAGAACTGCTGAGATGCCACATAAAACCGCTGCTCTCCATATGCCTCTCCTATCCACAGTGAAGTCTAGAAATGTTCTGGGTTTTCTGCTGACACTGAAATTTTCAATTTCTTCCTTTCAGCAAAGAGAAGAAGGGTGCAGAATACTAATAAGTATGTGGAGGCCGTGATCAGGGCTTCTCAAATCCTGCAGAATTCTCCTCTGGCTGATTTTGAGGACTGAAGGGGCTGTTTTGGTAAACTAGTTTGGCTTTGTGAGAAGCAGAAGTTGCAGAACTGCACCCAGTGATTCTTTCATCAAGTCAATAATTTCTATTTGAGCTGCAGCATGATGTGACGATTTGGGAAATCAGTCCATGTATCACTTATGAATTCCAGATTGATTTTTGAAATCTGTGCTACAAAGACCTGAATCTTTACATATTCAACCTCATGCTGTGTATTGGAGTCCAGCTGGGGAATGGCACACACATGCCTATCTGTGAATAAGTCAGTTAAAGACATTGTGTGGAATAGACTTAATTTGGGGAGAACAAAAGAATAAAGGAATTGTCAATATTGCCACTTTTCTCTAAGCTCTCTGCAGGGTTCTGAGAGCTAAGAGAGTGTAATTTCACCATATCCATGCAAAGAGATCAGGGATTAGTGTCATGTCTTAAATTCATGAAGTCTGCAAAATTCAGAAGAGATGCTCAGAAAGAAAGGGAAGTTTAAGCAGAAAAGAAAAACAGTGGGTTCTGGTTTTATAAAGAAGACGTCTTCTTTAACGATGTGATCAGACAAAACAGAGAAATTTTATGTAACACTACACTGCGAAAAGGAGTGTTTGTCTCTTTTCTGTTTATGAACCACTTAGGCTTCTCTTCAATTATCCAAATACATCAGTGAACATGGACAAAAAAATCAGTGGCAAATTCAGTCTCCATGAAACGCTTTTTAATTTCTGACTCCCTCTTCCTGCATTGAAACACAGACAGCTGCAGCTCAGGGCTGAAAAGATTCAATGCTTTTGAAATTCATGGAAATTGCGGAGAAATTCATGGGAACTGCTCCCTCCTGTGGAGCAGCTGCTGAGCAGAAGCAGTTCACCCACTGCCTGGGAACACAGCCGTGGCTGCAGCCACCACCCAGGAACCAAGGGACACTTCTGTCATCATCTCTGCATGGTGGCCAAGGGACCATACTGCCATAGGTGGGCACGAAGCTCCAGTTGCCATTCTGGGAAGGGCCATCATGTCCACAGGGAGACCTCACCACAGCAGCAGCAGCACCCAGCACCAGGCAGGTGGTAGAGAAAGGAAAGGAAGGAAATGCCCATCACTGTGTTGCAGCAAAATGATTCATTCCACTGCAAGAATTATGCAAAATCATTGAGTCTGCCAAGCCTGGATGGGAATGGATGGGGCAGCTTACACCTCTTGGAGCCAGGGCTCATGCGGTCAGAGCAGCATGGGGTTGTGTATTTCTTGTACTGAGTTTTAAGGTCGGATTTGCCTTGCGAAGGCTGGACATAAATTGTTGTAAAATGAAAATAGCAGATTCCACACACAGTTTTGTGGCATTAATCTAGTCCTGTGGAAGTTACACAGCTGAAACTTCAGGCACAGGCAAACTGCAGTGCATCTAAGGGCACGGTCACACACAGCCCCCAGTAGCAGTGTTCTCTTGCCCTCCCGTATCATTTGGTGAGGCCCTGTGCCATCTCTGGTTGTGTTCGTGACAATACATGGTGGTTCAGGGAGCTAAATAAAAATACCCTGATTAAGAAAAAAAAAAACCAAACAAATCACAAATCCAGAGTGTTTCCAGAGCTTACACAAACTCCGTTAATGAAAAGGTTGCCCAGTCCCAGAACAGGCAGTAGAAAGTGAAGCGGGACTGATCTTGCTGTGGGAGATGCTGTATCACAGCATCTTCCACTTGTTCAATTCCTGTTTATTCCTGAGCCCCCAGTGCACCCACACTGTTGTGGGACTCCTGCATCTGCTTGCCTTAACTTCTCTCAGGTACTGGCCACTGTGTCACAGGACTGGCTCATTCATCTCCTTCCCATCTGCAGCTCCTGCTGCTGTGCTGCTGTGTCGGTGTCCCTAAAAATACAAACTCCTGCAGACACCTCACTTCATCTCTCACATCAGTGAACATCCTCAGAGAAGTCTGTCCTGTGCTTATGGTTTTATTATTTTGTTTCTGTGCCTACGGGAACTGGGCACCTGCCACTTGCTGAGCAGGCTGGCAGGGAAAGCCGCAGAAAGTAGTTCAGCTAATAAAGAGCCACAAAATACAGATGTGCAAAAGGTCACCTCCTACCTCAACAGCCCATCTTATCACATTTCAGACTGTACATGACATCAGATGAGACTGGTTTGTGAGTGTAAATATGTTTCAGGGAGGCTAACAAATGTCACTGAACACAAGGAAGATGTCTAATCACATTAAATATATCATTATTAGTGTTAACCTGGATTTCATAGGTGCTGTTGAGCCTCATCTAAATAGGTTTTCTCCACCCTAAATATTCTCAGTTCTGCACAATACGTGAACAGCGGATTCTGCTTTGGCAGGTTCAAGGGTAAACTGGACAAGTTGGAAGGAAGGACAAGGGACAAAAAAAGGTATCATGAGCTGAAGGATGGTGCTGTGGTTTTAAATTCATTTTTCAATTATTCTTTCCACTTTCCTTCCCCTTTCTCTTTCCTCCCTGAGCAGCAGTTAATCAGCACCTTTGAGCATTCTTTTCCTCCATTCCAGAAACTCTATGGAAAAGTAGAAATATATAGGGAGAAAAATAATAAAAAGTAAAATATATGATATTGGCATACCTGTGCCCAGCAGCATAATTTATAATGTATTCCTCCTCTTGTCAATCAAAAAATGCAAATTTAGAAAGATGTGCAAGAGACAGAATGGATGAGAACTTAATAAAAATATCTTCTCAAAAGCAACGAAGAGACCATCATGTCTATGTCCCACAATCTAGCAAAATAGACTAGACAGAGTTAAAAGAAAGCAAAGCAATTTTATGTGCAGGCTACCACGGTGTGGGTGGCTTGGTGGAAGAAGAAATGGTGGCAAATGTATATGCATGTAGACACACACACACACACACAGTGATTTTATAGTGGGAACTTTGACAGACCTCTGGGACAGGCTGTGAAAGCAGATGCAGGATTGCAAAAAATCTTGAATGCTGACTGAGGAGGATTTCAATTATTTTGACACTTATGAAATGAAATGGAATGATTTCAGAGAAGATGTTTCTTCCTGGGAAAAGTCAAGAGCTGTCTCAGTACTCAAAGTGTCAGACAAGTGCCAGAAACAGGCCTTTTTTCAATGCTGAAGGGAACCAAGACTCAGTTTCCAGACCATCTGAATGAGGAGGTGGGTCACGTCTTGTATCAGCCATGAAGTTTTGGGGTGAGATGGACCGATAAATCAAGTCAGAATGGGGAGATTTCCATGATTTGAAATGGAGTATCTCTTAAAGCACCTTTTCTCCCCGGTCCTGGGAGATACGCATTATTTCTACTCATTTGCTAGAGCTGTAACTAAAGAAACAGTTTTTATTTGGGTTTTTTAAAATGAAATTATACAAAACCACAAGCAGAGTCCAGCAGTCTATTGCATCTGTTAACCTGTACAAAGAACATGGACATTCACCAATGTCTCTGCAAAGCAGAGAACAGTCAATGCAATAAGATACTTCTCATCAGGGTGTGTGAAGCCATTGAAGCTTAGCTTCTGGCTATAAACTTCTGTAAAAATGAATAACCTAAAAGGCAAAACTCAAACATTAAATAAGAGCAAAATGTAGGTGGTCAGATATATAAGTTCACTAAAGAAATAACTCCCTGAGGACTGGAAAGTAGCTAGCTGACCCCATTATTTAAGAAAATTATTAAGAAAAGTACATGCTAAAAAAAAAAAGAGAAAACTTAGCTTCATTTTATAGAGAAAGTCACCAAAACTTTTTTCAAGATCAAGTAAAAAAAAACAAAACAGAGGAGAGTCTACAGAAGTGAACACAGTCAACAAGATTTCAGAAAAGAAAGTTCAAGCTTCACTAAGTTTTGCAAATTCTTCAAAAGCATGAATTGCCCTGGGGGTTGCAAGGACCAAATGTTCGGGTTTTCATAAAGACATTACCAAAGGCTTATCCTGGGAGTATGTGTCTAAAGTGTGAAACCATAGAGTAAGAAAAATTTTAAGCAGATGCCGTTTTACAGTGCTTTCCTCTAAACTGGGGGAAGAAACAGTTACTGCCTTCAGCAGAGTGACAAATGGCAAGAGCCATGGAAGTAGGAAGCTAAACTCTCCAAAATAGAAACAAATATAGTAGCAAACAAATATCTTAGTCGTACATGATGTGTTCTTCTAGACTTTAAAAAAATCAGTGAATTCTGGTTTTAATTGCCTTTGACAGGCTATGGGATTTGACATAAATTTTGAATACTTACGGGCCCAGATCGAATGAGCACAGTGATCAGTATTTATCATATATGAACTCAGAGCTGCATGGAAAGAACTGTTGTTTAATAATTTTTTTTTTTCTGTACTTGATTTTGGCAAAACCAAATTCTAAGTAAATAATGGCCTGAAACAAAATTGGATCATGTCAAGTACATAGTCATATTTAAGTTTTTTTTAGTCACCTGGTCATTTCAAATTTCAAAAGGAAAGGCAATTTAAAATTTAAAAATGAAACATTTTACTCAGAGTGTGGAGTGGGATGTCTCAACAACTTCAAAACCATTTTTTCCAGAACAGGGAGATTTTTTCCATGTCTTTTTGTCCCCTATAGAGATTTTTGATGAATTGGCACTTCTATTTAAAAAAAAAAGTGTTGGCGAATTCTCAATCTGTTCTATACAAAAAATCATGAAAGCCTCACGATATGGCTCGCAGTCATGGCTTCTGTTATTAGATCCCAGCCTTCAGCAGAAATTTCTAGACATATGTAAAAATACTTAGTTGAGAGAAGAATATTTGATCAGCTACAGAAAGAATAAACACAACAGAAACCAGAATGGTGAATGCTGGGCTCCAGGATGTAAACAGGTCACTCACCAAGCAAGATGCAGAAATTCAGGGAATGATGATGTCTGTTGTTTTGTCTGGCACACGGGTGAGCTGCTGAGGGGTTTAACAGCCATGAACCAGCACAGAGGTGGCTCAGCTGGTCCTTAAACCTACATGCTCTTACTTGCAAAAGTCGTGGCATGATATTTCTGATGCCACATGGAGCTACAAATCATCCATGAGCACAGTGGGCAGTGGGAGAGAGGTGGGAAAGGTAAGAATATCCAGGGGTAGATGGACTTCCACCCGCTAAATCATCACCCAGTGGAGGTCAACAGAATGTAAGGAATCGAAATATGCCTTCTGAATGCTAAATAGTGTTTTTAAATGCTGAAATTCACTAAGACAGAAAACTTCAGATAATGATCTGAATTTCAGATAATGATCCTTGAACAAGGACTAAAGAATATTTATCATAATACGACAGACCATTGAAAAAATCAAAAACTTGTCTGTATCTGAAAGAGACTCTTATTTATGTTTCAAATATTTCCAGTTCTAATATTTTTCTTGGCATAAAGAACTGCAGAAAATATTTTGAGAATCATTTTCAAGGCACTTGCAGTTTGGGAAGCATCAGTTCAAAAGATCCCAGTGGGTGACCTCTTACCCTGGCTTTTTCTTAGGAGAAATAAAATAAAGTAAAGCTTGCAAAATAAAACTTGCCAGAAAAGTCCCTGGGAAGCAGAAACAGGTAAGAAACGCACGTAGATAAATGCAGCAGAGAGGTCCAGGAGCAGTGCTGTCTCGTTATTGACCTGAGCTCCTTTGTGCCCACTCTGACCAGCGCAGACTCCGTGCCTTTGCCTCTTTGATGGATACAGAAGCGTGAGGAAATAAAGGGGAACATATTTTTGGAACTCAAATTCAAGCCCTTGCATGTAAATGGAGAACTGGAAATCACTGGGCAGACGGTACAGATGTAAAGGAGGCAGCTTTTACTGACGGATGCTGAGGTCCTTCTTTGTTTCATCCATGGCATGGATACATGGCCAACACAGGAGGAAACCTAAGTAATAGGAAGCTAGGAAGACTCTGGATGCTCACAGTCCTTGGTTTATGAGTGCCTATAAACTACTAAAAAATCTGCATAGCAAAAGCAGCAGTGGCAGATTTATCCCAGGCTGTCAAGCTCACATCAGAGCCCAGACATGGCAGGATTTCATGGTGACTGTGGCCACAGAGCAGCTATTTACATATAGGCCTTCAGGGCTACATCAAGGTCCTTTTTGTTTTTCTGTAGTTCTGGCCCTGGTTCTTGGAGCACTTCTGTTTATGTTTAAAAGTTGCCTTTCTGTAAAAGCTGCAGGAAGCGAAGCCAAACACCCACCTCTGGTTATTCTGGGGGAACTCGGGTGCATGACACATCCCAGACCCCTATGGATCTTTCCTTCCCTGTGAGCATTTGGATCCCACGGCCTATCCCTTGGGGTTTTTCACGCATACAGGGACAGGCAGCTGTTAGCTTTCTCTTGATGGCACACACATTTCTAGGGGACGAGCTGGCACCGGGGGAAGCAACCCTTATCAAGGTCTGCTGTCAGCTCTGGCTGACATGGGACCGTCACATGGGGCTGCACTCTGGCAGCCCTCCATACCTGACGCGAACCCAACACAGCAGCAATCCATATATCACATTTCTACCTTCAAAACCTCCTGCAGGCACGTAGTTTTGTTCTCTACACAGGAGCCACAGACTTCTTTTTACCAATATCTGCCTCTTAGATTCAGCCAGCAGCAGGCGGTTTTGCCATGTTGTCCTAGAGATGACTAGAAGCAGATGGAGGGGGGCATGGACTCGCCCTCATTTTCCATCTGGCACCATCTACTTTTAGCTCCACAACTCCTTAGGAGGAATTTAAGTCTCCTGGCTAGCACTGTCTGCTCCAGCAAAGCCATAGCCCCAGACGCTGCCCCCGATGCCGCATTGCATCATGTACTGCATGCTGCACAACTCAGAAACTTTCCAGACCTTCTATGGATATTTTTATGTTAAAATAAAAGCAGATGATGTATTGAAGACTGCCACGCATACTGTATTTATGCAGCACATAAAAAGTTATAGGAATTTTTGCTAGCTTTAATAAAATATATTTGAATACATGTGATTGTGGTGCAATATAAGACAATAAAACCCAAAATCTTCTCAAAGGGAGATTCTTGCAGAAAAGCACTTTTTGGGCTGCCATAAATGCAGACCTACTGTGTTAGAGCATCCATAAGCAAAGAGCTCAGCCAATATAGACATATGGATTTCTGGTTAAATATTTACAAATATCCTCATCAAATAAAAAGTTTATAATAACATGGTGGGACATACATCCTGCATTTACTAAACTACAGCAGTCTTGAAATGCCTAGTTTTATTTTACTATTGTAACCCAGTAATTTCCTTAAATTTATGCCAGTGGGAGGGCATTCATTTGAGGAGACTCTCAATGAGTACACATACAAAATTGTTGTTTCTTTATTCCTTTATAACTTGTTTACCCATTTATAAACTTATTTGGAAAAACTTTAATATATTTCTGCTGGTTTCTGCTAGTTGAGGACTCATTCTTATTAAAGGCAAAGAGTGATAAATGTGTACAAGCTTATGCATTTTGTTATGTTCCAAAGGAAACATAGACCGTGAGAACAGACAATATAACAGAACATAATAGAGAATATAATAATGACAATAGAGAACATAACATAATAGAGAACATAACAGAAATACCTGAGTGGAAGTGGCATTCCTTCAGGAGCAATCCCAGTGACACTTAATTCTAAAGTCATTTACAACTGAGGACTTTGGAAGTGGGGGAAAAAAGCAGTCTGGTATCCATTAAATATGTAAAGACTTTTTGAAATGACCTCAACAACAACAAAAAGCCCGAGTTGTAACTGTTGAGATGTTAATGAACAAGACTGTGCATACCATTGACTGTGCTAGCAGGCACAGTCCTGCCAAGGGCTTCCCAGTCTTGTGACCTGTGTTACTATCTTCATTGATTATTTGTGGCTAGTAATAGGTTTAAAATCCCACCTTTTAAATTTTGATTAACATGGTGTTTGACACGTGGCACTTGTATAGTATTTCTATACAACTAATTAACAAGCACAATTCTTCAAAGAAATGTATGGACAAGACTGAAGCCTTATTCGGCTTGCATGAGAGTAGAGAAGATTGCACACTAGTCTGTCTTTTCCCATTGCAATAATTGTTCCAAACGTAGACAATACATTTTGTACCATGTAAAAAGCAGAACATTTATGAAGCCTGGATCCAAAGTTTGATTTTAATTTAAGCATCCTTCTCAAGACCTCAGGATCTCTTTTCAGGTGGAGTTATTATTATTTTATATTAATTTATTTGTGATATTTCCATCTCTGAATATCAAAATAATTTCAGCCTGGTATCATCTCATTGATTTAACAGACTTCAAGGTTGAGTTTAGCTTAAGTCCTTTAAAGCATCACTGTTCTCATTAAAAAAAAGAAAAAAATTTAAAAAAACAGTTTATCTTGACCTCTTTTAAGGTGAAAGCACAGTGTTACATGCACAGATTCAAGTGGCTATTTGCAGGTTTTCAGTGTAGCACATTTCCCACCATTTAATAAAGACCATGATTTCTTTCCTGTCCCTGACACACGCATTTGTTACTCAATCCTTCCTGCTACAAAACTAGAGCAGGGAGAGCTGCATCCTTGATCAAACATAGCATGCAGTGAAGGTATCCACCAACCACGGTCAAGTGAGAGCTCCCTCTCCTTTGCCCAGGGTGTGTCCCCTGGCCAGTTTGTCACCTCCATAATACCAGGAGTCTCACAGAAGCCCTGCGTGGTTTTGCAGAAAATGTTGTCATGTCTCTACACATTCTCCAACTCACAGTCACCTTTTGTTAACATTCGAGAAAACTTCTCTTTTCACAAGCTTGTGTTTAATTTAGAAACAATGTGTTAGGCTTGTCTAAAACAAGAAGAAGAATTAAAAAAAAAAAAGGGAAAACAGGTTTTGACTCAGACAACTTCAATGTGTGAAATTGTGCTCTCAGCTAAAATAGGACACAAAATCTAAAATTTTCAAAAAGATGCATGGTGGTTTAGTCATGTTAGCCCAAACAGAGCCACCAGAGACTCAGACAGAAAATACTGCTCTTTGCTGGATAAAGCAGAAAGGATAACATCTGTTTTTCATAAGGGATCTTTTTCCCCATTAAAAACATTAGTCTACTTTTAGTGTCATGAGCTACTAAAACGTGCAATTTTTTGTCCTAATGTGCATACTACTGCTAAGGTTGCAGAAGATTTCAGTTAAATTTCAAGAGCAATTCTAGTTTCTAATCTATAAAACTGTATGTAATAAAGTTTGACTTTTAGTCTGAGTTCAAGAAGAGCAATGAATATTTGAAAAAACAACAAACAATATTTAAAACTGATGATGTGGGATCTCATTAACAACATATCTGTTTATGACACCTCTCCAAAATGTTTTTTTTTAAAAAAGAAAAAGTACTTCTTCATCCTTATCTTGAGTTTTAAATCTGAGAATTCACAATCTCTTACAATTGGATTTCTATCCTTAAAAAGCCTTTGTGCAGATTAAACCCTTCAAGTTTCTCATGATATGTGGCAACAAATGCCAAAATTCCACGCTCATAATTGTGGGCTGCCTGGTTTAAAGACACTTTTTCCTATTTTTTTTTTTTGTAAACCCATGACACCCTGGACCTAATAAAATACCTCAGCATTAAATATTTCAGAAGAATTTGCAAATACTCCATGAGTGGAAACAACTCCAGGAAGTAACAGCCAGAGAGAGACTCATTACACAGTGAAGGCAATTAGTTTCCCTACATTTCTATGAGTTTTTGGCCAAGGTCTGGTGCTTGGCTCTGTGGTAGAACTTTCCCTCAGAAGATCTCACGGCACTACACAGCCATTGATGATAGAACTTGGTGAGATCTCTTTTGAGACTGGGAAGATTTACATCCATTTTCCTTTTCCTTATGTTCAACCTATGTGAGAAACCTGACAAAGACCCAAGATCTCCTCAGTGCACCTTATACTTTTATTGCAAAACCCTCACTTGTTTCAGATAGGCATTTGTGAATGATGGTTAACATTTGAAGTAATTTTGTTTTGTAGGATCCTGATTCTTTATTCCACATGTAGGTTTTTTCACAAGGTTAATACACATTTCAAAGAGCCTGTTTAACAGAAACAGGCCTGCAAGTTTCACAGCAGAAAATTCAAGAGAGGTGGCACATCCAGAGCAGGAATGTCCCCAGCACTGCAGGGCAGCCTGAGGCAGTGCTGTACGTGATTGCCTGCTGAAGGATCCAGGATAAAGACAAATAATCCTGGAGTACTCCTGAAGACTGAAGCAAATGGTGCCAGATGATGACTGCTAGATGTACTGGGAAGTGAAAAGAAATTGAACTCTGTTGGATGATCGTTTCTAATGTACATAAGTGATGCTGTGAGACGGCTGGTTGGGTGGTAGGCAAATGAAGAAGGATGGCTTCAGGTAAGCATTGCTGACTGCAAGTGAGGAGATCCAGGCTGAGCAATGTCAGACAACTACTGCTTAGTGGATATTTGGGGAATGAAGATGAACAACGTCAGAGGAAAACTGCTAAGGAAATGTAAGTCAGACAAAGATAAATAATATCAAAGGATTATTACAGACACCATATAGGGGAATGAAGATAAATAAAGTCAGTCAGTTGCTGAACAGATATTAGAAGAAAAAAGCTGAATATAGTGAGATAAGAAAGATATACAGCCCAAACAATGTCTAGGAAAGATTCCTTTAACTTGGGTAAAGCAAAAAACAACTAGTCTTCTCTCCCCACAAACAGATCTTTCTTTTCTTTCCCTCTTATTTCCTGAACTGATTTCCACTTCACTCCTAAATCTGCTAGTTTTTATAATTTTCTTTCTCATTTGTTCCATTGCCTCAGAAGGGATTTACATATTGTCATATTTGGCCAGGAAAAGACCCATAGTTTGGGATTGGATCCTCTTCCATCTATAGTAGCATCACTGTTAAAATCATGATGGAACAAAATCAGTCTGATGTGACTGAGAATGGAATTCGGCACAATTCACTTTGGACAGAAGTAATAAACAACTGAAGATACATGAAGAACAAGAAATGCCAAATAATGATACCTGATGAGAGGAAAAAGAGAGAAACTAATTACTGTAACTACAGAAGACTCCAAACCAACATACTGGAATTACATGGCCCATCACTGAGACTGGATTCACCAGTCCCTTCTGATTACTGATCTACTTGCATGAAAACTGTCAGTTTTCAGGGGAAAAAGGAAATCTGACATTCTTGAGAAAAAAAGAAATTATACATTAGTTGATTGAATTACACAATAAATAGCCAAGTGGGTAATGACAAATAGATTGCACCTCTGTTCTAAAATGAAGTAAACAGTAAATAAAAGCCTCACTTGTGGTGTTTTCTCGATGCGGAACCAACCTTTCTAATGAACTGTATTATCACTGTCTCTCTCTTTCCATAATATGCAAGTGCCATAGTAGTTTAGTTGATAAACTTGGGATTGTTATTAACATGAGGCTTTGTGTGTGCTTTGTCCGTGTGATCAGAACATGGTTCAGACTGTATTTCTGCACTGTAACCAGTGAACAGTTATCATTAACTGGTTATTATTAGATCTTCATGTGCTACAGAATGTGAGATGATTGAGATAATAAAATGATTGTATGCAGAAAAAAAATATACTGCTTTGTAAACTGGTCTTTTAAAGTTAGGCAACTTACTGGGACATTTATGGAAGAAATATGATCTTCCTTGCCATGTACTTGTTAACATAACCAAGGTAAAATGTCCACTTTTGATACACGTACAAAGCCTGTTACTTCAGGCGTAGAGTTGTTAGCTGTGGGCACAAGCTTATGGGGCAGGATAGTTTGCTGACCAACCTTCTACAGTTAGTACCATGTCAAAAATATTACTTTATTTGCAATTTAATGATGCATATATGTTGACTATATTCTACCAATACTGAAGATGTGACACATAAAGAGTCATCTGTCCCAAGCTTGTAATATTTTCTATTGAGTTTACAGTCAATAAGAAATACTAGGTCCCAGATTTTAGGCTTTAGAACTTAGTCTGAATTGATCTAGGTTAAACAGCTCAGGTGAATGAGACAGAACACACAGTTCTACTGTGCAGATAGAATTAAAATGAAACCTGAAATAGCTGTGTTAATCATGTATGGGCAAGCGGAAATATCTGCCATGCCAATGTCAGAATTTGTCAACAATAAAAGGTCAGCACAGGAATGGTTCAATTACATATAATCATCTGCCATATATTGCATTCTTAAGCGCAACAACCAAAAAGAGGACTATAAATGACATACAAAATAAGTGAGGGTTCTCACTGGCTGCCTAAATGAGTGACTTTTGGTTTTCCATGGTAATTTATTTCATCTGTTATTTAAGGAAAAGTTCTCAATTACAAGGTCTCACAGCACAGCATGCCCTTCCAACAGTAAGTACATGTCTTAATTGAGAGATTTTTGGGAGAGAAGACCTTATTATCATCATCTAATCTGACCTTTCATTGAACAAGGGCAAGCACTTCCTCCTGAAAAAAGAACACAGGTTTGCTGGTTTAGATCATCATCACTGTGTTTCATTTCAGTTTTAAATGATCAGTGTTTGTGGTAGGAAAAGAGTTCAAAGAACGGAAGTTGGAAAGCAATGAAGAGGGCCCATAAAGCTTGTATCATGGGGGGAAATACTGTCAATGAAGGATAATTGAATACGGGATCCAGGTGAGGTCAAAAATAGATGGAGCCTACTTTTACCTTAACGATACAAACTTGTTGAGATAATCAATAGGAGCCCCAGAGGTTTTCTTGCAATTAGAGCTCTAAGTTCTTTGGAAAAGATCAAGTGCTGCCCCTCATAACAGATGCCCAGATTCAAAGATGACTCCAAACAGAAAGTCAACTAGTATGAAAGAATAAAGATTTTGGAGTGCAGGTGAACTGAGTGCAAAGTTTTTCTTTTATATCCATTCCCAATAATATTTTCTTAGAAATTATTTAAAGTCTCTATCAGTGATGCAGAATGCAATTTTACACCACAAATTCTGTGACTATTTGGGCTGAAATAAACTTCCCAAATTCTCTTCCCAACAAAGCACAGACTTCAGATCTGTCTCTTCCATTATCAGTTTTTTAGAAAGATTAAGCAAAAGGCTTGCATATCCACACCTCCAAAGACAGAGAGAAGAAAAGCTTTAATCTTGGCCTAATTAAAAATAGTCATCCTTTAGACAAGGCTGTCTTTGAGTTTCTCATTGTTATACTATTTATCTCTTGAGGACTTTCCCCTTTCTTCTTCACCACAGCTGAAGCCTATGTAAGATGAACTTTTGAACTTCTGTTTCATAAAAAATAAAGAAGCTTAAAATATTCTCAGCTTCACTACAGGGAAGACAAGATATTTGTCTCAGTGCAACATGACCTACCCAGAGTGAGACTTAGCAATGCTTCTGCCCTGAACAAAGCACAGAAAGTAAAAGAAAGCAAGACAGGTTCAGAACTCAGTGTGGTTGAAATAAGATGGATGAAAGCCCATTAAAATGAAAATATCTTTTGGAGTTGCTCTCAATTCATACCAATGAAAAAGAGTTTGTAACTGGGCCCACAAAGATTATTCTGTCCACTTTCTTATCTGCCTGCTCTGCAGACTTATGAGATCCAAACCAAAAAGTAGCTCTCCAAAACCCAATGGCAGCAAAATTTGACCTTCGGTGAGCTTGGAGATATGGTTAGTGTTTTTAGAAAAATGGATCGCTGTGCACAAATAAGAAATGTTTCATTGTACATATGTGAACACCAGAGGTATCTACTGCAACCAAACCTGCAATCACTAACAGCAAGAGAGAAACCAATGCTGTTAGAAAAATGCTTACAGCTGCAAGAAGGAAGCTGTTGCACTCATTTAGTCCAGCTGTTATCACCTATGTACAACTTTATCACGAGACTAAAATTCACATAATTGCAGTTGTTCTTATGGGAAGGAGAAAGGCATTTGTTACACAAAGATGGGAAGAGAATAGATACATTCAAACATAACTGAACAACAGTTACAAGTAGAAAAGCCTTTATTTTTTGGTCCTAAAGAAAACTCTCTAGTTAAGTGGTGAATTGCAATGGTCACCACGTTGAGCAGCTACAAGGAAACATAATTATATATACTCAGGAAAATATATTGTGCTCACATTACTTTTTCTCTACTGTTGATTCTGAAAAGGCATCTCAATGAGATGGTGTGAGGACTCAACAGTTATTGAATAGCACTTAAAGATATATTTAATGCAATACATAGAAATAGATGGGAGCACACAACAGCTTTGCAGATTTTAGGTCCAAAGATTTTTGTTGAAATACTGTGGCTGAATGCTCTTCAAAGGTGATTTTTATGTGAGATCAGATTAAAACTATTCTCTACAAATAAAGCTTTTGATATGCACAGTACTGAAGCATGTGGAATAATGTTTGGGTTTCCAATCTTTAAAAAAATATTGTCCCTATGTAAAGAGAAATTGCAAAACCACTTATCTCAGTGATGATTCACTTAGAGATATACTACTTTTAAGTTTTCTAAACTCTCCTGTAACTGCCCATCAAAATCCAGTGCAGTGTTTGACTCGCAGTGTTATGCATGTCATGATTATCACACCTAGGATGAGTTTCAATGCACACTCAGCAAAGGAATGCATGATTTGCTGATATTAATTAAAGATGGCTGAGGGTAGAAAAAGCATCTGCCTGGTGAGGTAGACTACAGGCATACAATTTTTCTACCAGTTTGAAGAGAATGGCCTAAGTAACTCATCAATACATGCTTTTAAAATGACCTTTTAGGACTGAATTTTAGCTAGAAGCCTTCTTCTTTGTATCATGTATACCTTGAAGATCGATGTTAAAAGATTATGGAACTACTGCACATAGTTCTTTGATATTTGCTCACCTTCCTTCCAAATCTTTCTTTACTTGAGGTTTACTTTCAGCCAGGAGTCAGATTAGTCTCAGCGAGTGAACCCACAGAGCAGCTCCTCAGATCCATAATATATTTGTCTCAGCAGGATTCTGTATTGTTTCTCTGCTACAGAGGCTGAAAACCTAACAACCTCGTTTTCTAGCTTGTGTGTCTATAGCTATGAACCTGGACCTCTACTTCCACAAATAAATGCCTGGATTAGACTCCTCAGGACTGTTCTTGCATCACAGAAATGAAAGACGTCTACGTTTGATTTCAGTGAGTGCCAAATGAAATTGATACTTCCCAAACAGTATCAAAATATGGAATTAATGTCTGGATTACATCAATTAAATCAGATAAAAAGGAAATATTATATTACAGAAATGCAGCTATTGAGTTTCATACTTCTGCAAACAATGTTAATATCCCTTCAAGGCACTGCTGGTGAGGTGTTCCTGATGATGTGTATTGAGAAAGAATCAAGGTAACTGATTACTCCTAACTGGGTTTTTATTTTCCCAAGTATAAGTTTACAGACAGGCTTCCAATCAATGCCTCTGGTACCAAGTGGTTTTCTCAAGGGCATGCTGGGTCTACAGGTATCTATTGATATCCATTTCATTTTCAGTTGGGAATATCCCCATCCATGTATTAGCAATTGTGAAGAACCGCTTGCTCTGTTACCATGGCCTTGCAGGCACTTGGGGAAGAGGGAGCTGGATTTATTTCTTTGTATCCCATCCATCCTAAAAGGATTACATTAATACGTCCCAAGGGAAATAGAGGATAAAGAGTATTTGTAACCATTCTTCCTCACCATTTGTTAACTGTGGAACCTGATTAATAGATTACGAAACAGAGTCATTTGAGTATTTTCATTCAAACTGGTTGAATTTGGAATTGATTTATTTGCTTTTACTGTACACAAGGTTTTCTTCCCAACAGACATGTCACTGAAGGATATTTGATAAAAATCACATATTGTCTTGTCAGTGTTCTAATCCCTTTGTTTTCAGGCTATGCTATGATGACAGTTTCCTCCTTACCCCATTGTTATTTGCCTGTGTTTCATTGTTTACTTCTTGTTTACCTCTGCTTCTTATTTCTTACTAAGCACTTTAGAGATTTTCATGAGTTGAGGATAACACCTTGGGATTTTGCTTTTGTCTGTTTAGACATAATTTTGAATTATTGTTTAACTACTCTATAGCTTTTATACTCTTATATTGCAGATATAGCAAACAGAGCTGTCCTTGTCTTCCTTGTCTTTATTTGAGATTTAACAGCTAGTAAATCAACTGACATTAAAATGAGTCTGTGGAATGTGCAGAGGTTTAAATGAACCAATGAAGGCATAATGCACCTGATAATCTGAAAACAAGTAATGAAATTTGAAATGATTATATTTGGAAAGAGATCTAGAGGTCAAGGATATTCTGAGTTCTGGCGGGCTGAGTGTGGGTTTTGTTTGGGTTTTTTTTCTTTCATGATGAAATGTAATTAAAAAAAAGAAGTCTTTGTCATTTTAACCGTTATGATTCAAGACATTGACTCTTAGTGCAGTATGAAAATGAGAGGATCAGAGATGTCTGTTCATGTTACATTGCATAGCCCCAGTGGTACGAACAATCTCAGTTCAGCACAATACAAATCTGAAGAGTGTGCAATCCTTGTGACAGCGCTGCTCTTCCCTGCTGAGATGGAAATAAAAAGCTGGTGGCCAAAAAGCCCGGGGAGTGGTTCTTACACTGTTCCTTAGGGTCTCAGGGCAATATTGCGAAGGAAGTATCCTTGGCACATCTTTCTTTGGAGTGCAGAAGGCCAGAGGATGAGAGGAGCTGTTGTCAGTTTTCTGTGCAAAGTGTGTGTGATTCAGACCATGCCATGCTGTGTTGGCTGCACTGTCTGGTAAGGAGGTCACTAGTGTCCTCTCTTCAGCTCTACTGAATGCCATCGAAAAGATGGATGTCTTTAGGTACTGCATTTTACTCAGCACTTTACTCAACTTTTCTAAAAGGAAGGATTACCAGTTTTGAGAATGATTTATGGGTTGTTTTAAATCTGAGTTACTCTGTGCAAGAGCAACAAGGGAACCAGAAGCTGGTAGCAATGCTTGTGGTTTTGGGAAGCACTTAACAAACCAAACTCTGAAACATGACTTTAGATGCCACAGTTTGGGTCTTTGTGGTAATTAGGGAGTAAAACGGAAAAAAACCCCTTTTAACCACAGTCAGTTTTGATCCTGGAGGGAGCTACTGATGATGATCCACATGGGACTGCAGGAACAAGCCCCTGTGTTTGTGCTGTACAAACACTGGGAAACAGAGGCTTTGGACCAAAACTGTACGTGTAGAGATCTGTATGCTGTGTGCAAAGAGCCACAATGGACATTCACCTGTGGGAGACTGAAATGTCAAATGACTGTCTCAAAGCTTGCTTGTGACTGTGCAAACCTCAACGACAAGCTGCTGCAGCCTTTGGATTAGTCTAAGGAATGTCACCCAAGGAAGCAGGAGTGTATTGAAGGATGTACCACCCCCCCACACACACACCCCCCCTCCCGCCCCGCTCCTTTGCAGTTGCAGTTGCATTGTCAGACTCCTTAGATAAGCCTAAAAGGGGCAGACATGGTCTGAGCGAAACCAAATGTTTATCACTGCCTCTATCGTGTAGCCATTTGTGGCTCTATTGTGTACGCCAGACACCATGCATGCATTGCTAATGAACTGATAAGAGGCGAGCATTTCTGCCTCAGAAACCCGATGCAGTGAAAACCTGTGGGACCAGAGTAAAAAAAACTAAAGGTGGGCAGATATGCTATTCAGCAGATACGATGAATTTAAAACGGCAACAGAAAACTTTGCTCCGTGCGCACCCACCACCGAGGAACTGAAGACTGAGGACCAACGGGATGCCACTGGATCCATGGTGGGACTATTCTTGTGACTCTATCCCGCATGCTTGCTTTATTTCTGTCTTTTCCTTCCATTCTGTCTTATCGCTACCCTTCTTCACTTTTTAATAATAAAAAACTGTTTTGGGTGTACAGCATTTAGCCTCGCTTGTGTCTTAATCTCGCTCTTGGGATCATATCAAAACCTTCCCGGACGTTGGATCGGGACATCACCAAAACAAGATTAAACTAAAAAGCAGACCTTGTTGGGAGATGTTTTCAAGGACACTTAGTTCTTTAAGAGGTGAACTTAGATTTGAAAATATTGGGCTTCTTAGAGTTTTGATTTCACAATTGTACAAATATTAATGAAAAACAAATGCCACAGCCTTTTTAATCAGGAAACAAAATTTCACCGTGTTCAAACATTCTTCTTCAAGGGAGTCGGAACACTTTGTGAAATTAAGACAGTATAATCAGTGAGTTCAGATGGTGAAGCATGAATATTAGGCAAAGTATTTGCAGTGAATAGTCTACAATGCACACACTATGTGAGTGTTGTTTTTCTGTAAGACATATTCATTAAACAATTACAATTAATGAAAGAACTGAAAAAAACGCTTCTTTGATGCACAGGTTGCAGAAAAAGGTACTAAATAACAGATTATTCATTGCAAATTGTTCATTTGGGTTAGCTTTATACTTCATTTCTTCCTTGGAGCCATTTCTTGTTTGCTGCCTTCTCTGAAACAGGCATCATTTACAGCTTAAACCAAAGCTCGGTGTCCATCAATCCGTTTGAAAGGAGTAGCTTCATGCTGCATTATATTTTTGACTGAAGTGTAAAAATATCTATCCATTAATTAATTACATTTACTCATAATTTTTCACTTCTCACCCTATTTAATTATCTGCATGTGGACTCAAAAAGAATGTTTTTCAGCTTGGAGTTGAAAGGATTTTGGATACGAATTTGGAAGCCTTTAGCCACATCTGAATGTCATTAACCAAGAAATTTACTATTTAATAAATGCCTAATACAATGAAAACCTTTTATTTTTCCAGGAAAACATTTTCCTTTTTTCCCCATTTATTCCATGGACTCCTAGAACATATTTTTATGTAGATTAATATTCCTTCCATGTTTATTTCATGTCACACCAATGTTTGTTTTCTTTGCTTTGCTGAAATACCTTCAGTCCAAGTTGATTAGAATCAATCCAGCTTTTGCAGTTATACAGACATTTATTAAATGGCAAAAATTAGATGATCAATGAAGAAATGGTAGTGGGATTCAAAACAAACCCTCATAACCTTTGCAGCCCTTTTCACAGCAGGATTTTGAAATGAGTTTTTTAAAAAGACCTTTATAAAATATCTCATGAACAAACAATTGGGATAATATTTGTTGGCAGAAGAATTTGAGAGAAGCAGAAAATTAAATGAGCTATCTGATTCCTGATCCAGTTTTCATAAAATGGTCAGCTGGCCTAAACAACCAGCAGAAAAACTAACTCTGTTCTGCAAGACAACTTCCAGATAATAAACCAAACTGAATTCAAGTTGGGTGCATGAAAACTTGTAACATCTTTTCCTTTTCAGCTTATTCAACAGTGAGAGCTATATATCTTCTAAAGAACAAAATGCTACCTTTTCTCTTTCCCTTCTTTTATTACAAGCACAGAGCCATCCAGATTTTGGCTTCTAGCAGCCAACAGAATGAGCCAAAAGCTTTTATGCAGATCAGCTTTGTAGCTCAAAAATGAAATGGAAATCTCACCAAGGAAAAAAAAAAATGAATACAGAAGGAAAAATAAAAGGACCAAAGAGCAACAACAAACCATTTTCTCAGTGTCAGAGTGCTCACACTGCAAAGTTCAGTCTTACTGGTGCTGAGCAACTGCACCTCCATCAGACACATGATTTGTGGGAATTTGATATGTCTGTAGATCAAGTTCATGTAGTTAAAATCAGTGGCCACTTTTGAAAATGTTAGCCATCATTAGCCACAGCTCAATGAAAGGAGGCAGTTCAAACGAGGACAGTTGGATGTGTATTAAGTCGTTTTGTTAACTGCAGCATAACTAATTCTGGGACTGGTTTGTAAAGAGGTTGGCCTGTAACGAGTCCAGAGTCTTGACTTTATCCAATGAACACCACCCACAGGAAGATAAAGAGGTACAAACTGTTGGAGTGACACCTAAAGAACTGCTATTTCATAATCTCTGGATTGGTATGATGCATTGCAGTGTCTCCCTATCTCCAGGAGACCATGACTTCAGAATACTTGACAGCACCATTAAGCAGCTGTGTAGCACTTAAACCGAAACACAAAAACTCAGTCTGAAACAGTGGAATTAACTGAAAAGAATACAAATTAGCTAACAGATTTATTTCTCACACTGACATAATAAACAAATATTGATGGTTTCCTGTGGTGTAATACATCCTTATTCACTGCTTCACAACTCACTTGGAGCTTCATCATTTTCTCTTCACTGCTTCTAAATGGGTGATTTATCCTATACTTCTCGAAATATTAGTCTGTTTACAGTCTTCAGATAGCTACCAGATTGTGCATCATTGAAGTAACAATGTGGAGACTTGCAATGGTTGATTGTTGTGCTATTCACCTTTATTTTCTTTTTTATGCATCAGAGTTTTAGAGAAGAGAATTAAAGCAAACTGCATCAGATTTGTAGTTAACAGAAACATTTTGATTGTGGATCTTTGTAATGCCTTTTGAATAACTTCAGCATCTCAGGATGCCACCTACCTTTTGAAAATTATGATTTGTTAGGTGCATAAATCAGAAAAATAGCACAGCTTCGCAAACCACATGAAGAATGATGGGCCCCAAGTTGTAACCTGAAGTGTAAGCTCACATAATGTGGCACAGTGTAAAAGTTGCAACTTTCAAATGAATGGAGCCCAATTCAAATGCAGTGAAGCCCAAACACACCTCATGCTTGGTATTATTCACAATTCAGATGAGAACAGCAACACTTTCTCCTATCTTGAGCATGCACCCAAGCCATACCTCCACACTTCTCAAAGGCAAATACAAAGAGTAATCACCCCAGGAAAACTAACTGAAACTGTTATCTATGATAAACATTATTTCTAGGTCATTTCTTTATTCTCAGAAGGAGAAATACTCTCATGCATTAAGCAAGCAATACTTATTTTTCATAATGAAATACCCCAAATATTGAGAAATGTAATAAGTATCTTGGCAGAATTTGTAGAGGGAATTGGAAAATTTGTATATATAAATTGACAGTTTCACTATGGACTTTCATAAAGCAGGATTCTATTCATGCGAATTGAGTGCCAGAGTGGTCGTAGTCCAGTTCTGGACTTGCACAGTCCCTCAGAAATCAAAACATTCCTAGTTAAGATTCATAACCACTACAAAATGAATTTGAAGATTTTGTACTAATTCTGAGACTAAGAAAAATATAAAAACCCTCTCGTGTGATATAGTATTATTAAAATTTAAATAAATAAAATGCTAGAATGCTATAAGTTTTCTGTGCAGAGAGAACAGTGCTCAGTCTCACACAAGTCTCATGGATTTTGATTAAAATTATTTGACAGACTTTATTCCATTGTTTCCACCTTATTATGTAGAATTTCTTCCAGATTTATGATTTAATTTCTTGACATTAGCACAGAATATAAATTAGAAGTTACTTTATAAAGTAAGCTCTTTTCAATCAAACTCTGCATAGATCAAAATACTCACAGTTTGTTCTGCAGCACTTGAGTTTTACTAAATGAGTCAAATGCTTAAAAAGTTTCTTCCACTCTTTCAAAACTTAAGACATGAAACTGTGCTGAACTATGCTATTTTGTGCTGTATTCTAATATGCCTGTGAAGTTATTCTATGTAACATGTAGAATGAATCAAAGGCTGCCAGAAGGTGCAATTTGCTTTTGGGGCATTTTTGGAAACAATATGTTAGAAAGTGTAATTCACAGTTTGCTTTAAATGAGGAAAAAAAAGAGATATACCAATGGAAAGTAAAACTATTTTGCTTAGATTGTTGATCTTAGAAAAAGGAACATTTTAATTAAATCCTCCATTTGCAGTTTAATACCCCAATTTTGCATGAACAATCATTGGTATGAAATGAAATATCTCCGTAAGAGGCACGGAAATCACCTTCCTTCCAAGTGTGGTACGCACATTTGCGTTGTTCCCTGTTAGTGCAGAAAAGGGCCACTCATGGCAAGGGGTAGTAGAAACTGGTTCCTTAATGCCTGCTTGGAGTTTCATTGGGATTTTCTACCTTACTTCAAAGGGCTGAATGATTTGGTCCACTGAGAAAATTGGAATTAGAGGTAGACTTTTTCTACCCATTATCATCCTTCTCCAAGACAGCAAGGACATCCTCACCAGTACCTCTGCCCTGGCAAGGAGCCCAAGGCACAAATATTTTCCTTCTTGCCTTACTCCAGGTTGCAGCAGCTGGTATTTCTGACTGGGTTTCTTGACAGCCCCAAGATATATGTCTTCTGATCTACCCTGAGGAAAAGAGGTCTCCTGGACTGAGCGAGGGGAAGGAAACCAAGCTGCAGTGTTCAGGGTTTTCTGTGTCTAAAGTGAAGATTTGCTGCCAAAACCATAGTACGGGCAAAAGAAAACTGGAGAGCATTTTTTGTTATTGGTATTAATAGCCTTAGGAAATAAAAAATTATTTCCTTTACTCATCAGTAACCTCACTCATAAAGTAACCACTAGAGACTGAAAAGCCTTCATGCGTTCCCTTGCCACGGTGTGATTTTGCTCATCGAACCCCATTTGCCTCTTTCAGCAGCACCTGCTGGACCCAGACACCCAACTTTGGCTTAGGCTTTGGCATGAGTTCGGGCTCCAGCAGCTCTGCTTCTCTGGCAAACATCTCCAACAACTGCACTGACAGCTTTCACATCACCTTGGGGCCTGCTGAGGGCTTGCTTGGCTGGACAGCATTTCTCTCCTGGATGCTTTTTAAAATTTTTTATCAAAAGGAATATTCCAGTTTTAATCCATCTGTGACTCTGACCAAAACCTTGCTGATACCTCTGATTTCTGTGGAGATTCCATGTTCAGTTCAGGCAGAAATCTGCTCTGATGACTTTGAGTCATACACAACATTTTGTGCTTCTCCTGTAAATCAGTTCAGTGGCTTTTTGGCTAATCCTTGACCTGAGGGTCCTTTGCAGTGCAGTTTGATGTGATTTGATGGACCATTTTTTCCAATCGCCCAGACTCTCGCCTCTAGGAAACCAAACACATTTATACAGCATTGATCTGTTCTGTTTCTTGGAGAACTGGGCTGTGGCATGTCTATCTGAGGTAGACGATTTTGTCTTCATCAACATTGTAGGTGGGTAAATCTGCTTACAGTAGGTGAATCTGTCCCTAAAACATGCAAAAGCAATCATTTAGGACACTGAAATTGTATTGGCAAGAATATAGCCTAAGGAGCATGTTAAGTGATCAACAGGGTTATTAGTACTGACATTAGTCATATTTCTAACTTAGCATAGCATTGTCTGAAAAGGCAGTGCTCAGGAGATACTGTTTCAGTTTTCCTAAAGCCTGGACAAACTATACCAGCTTCTACCCAGCCGCACTTTTCATTTTAGCTTTAGAACATACAGCTAGAGCAGAATTGAATAGAAACTTTCATTTACAACAGTGCATATGTTTTGATGCTCACATCATACCAAGACTGCATTAATAAATTTAATGGGATTGCCAGGAGCCCAAATTATATCTGTCAGTGCATCTCCATGCCTGTTGTTTGTATGACAACTTATCCCCCTCAAATATCTTTGTGGAAGGATTTCTTTACAGCCTTGTTAGCTGACACTCCTGTTACATGATCTGTTACAGAAGATTTACTTCAACAAGTACTACGAGCCGCCCAGAGAGCACAGTCCGCATCCATCGCCTGACCCCAGAATCAATGGACACTTTGGTGTCTGCTTTCTCCATCACCCAGCAAACCACACAGTACATGAGACATGGAGGAACATCTGTAAATCTTAATAAACAGAAAACGAACACACAATTCAAGCCTTTCCCTGGTCTTTTTCGTATTCTACAGGAAAACCAATCAATTCCCAGAACTGCTGATAACATGAAACTCCTATGCGATCAAGTTCTTTCCTATTTCACTGAATTATTTCAAGTGGCTATTCCTCCCTGTGCTTTTCCATTTCTGCATAGCTGTAGATTTCAAGCTTTCCTGTACAGTGCTGCAAAACATAATAATCCTACTTCTCTCCATCCAGCCTAATAACATCTCAAGATTGACTAATAAATCTCATTTTAAGAAAATAATACATTCTTGATTCTTTTGATTTGCTTTCTGGTTTTATAGATTGTATTTCTCCAGCTTTATGTTGCAATTTTTCTTTTCTATGTATGGGGGATAGGAAAATAGCTTTTTTTTTTTTTGTCCAAAACTGAGATTTACATGAAAAATCAGCAGTTCAGTCTTTAAAGAAAAAAATCATTGGAAATCATAAAAGCTATGGTAATACTACAGTAGTGGATACTGTTTTCAGATTCACAGAAATCTTTTGATAAAATGTTATTTGAACCCAGTTGCAGAATCTATTCAAAGACTAAATCTTCTTTTCTTCTCTTATCTAAATCATAAACACTTGTGATCAGAACTCATGGATTGAATCTTTAGAAATAAATTATTCAGGCAACTGAGCTCTTTTTCTGCTCATGAATTGCTGCGATCTGATCAGGATTGCTGCAGATGTATTTATTATTAACAGCTGTTCAATGAAGAGTTGAGGCTAGACGTCTCTCTGCATATGGCCGTTTGCAGTCCATTTACGTCAGTTATTGAATATTCACTATTTACAGTGTGGAACTGGTCACCAGAGTTATATGGGTTGCTCTTGTTGTCCGATGACAGACACTATAGAAAAATAACTAAAAAGAAGGAAATACTCTTGTTTACATGGAAAGAGAAATGTATAAAGGAAGAGCACCCACACCTCAAAAATGTACAAAAAATTATTCACAGAAATGTTTATGAATATTGAATGATTAAAGGACTTGAATATAGTCAAAACCAAATTGGTCCCTGGAATTCAAAGGAACGTATTCAGAATTTGTTTGCAGCAATCCAAGAGCTACATTAAGAAACTATCTGAGGCTTCTTCAGTGTGTAACATCCCTTGTAAAATTAGCTGCTGCAAATGTGTGCTCATGTGCATCCAAAGGAAAGACTGAGTCCTAAGTGAATACCTCTCATTCTCTGATTTACTGTTCTGTGACTTGTGCTAAGGTAACGTCACTTTATTAGCAAGCAACGTACCAGTATGAACTGAGCAACTCCCAGCAGCAATCCCACTGCTTCTCCACTCACCAGCAAGCTCATTCCTGAGCTCTTCTTCACTCATCTGCTAAACTGGTGCAAATCAGTGTCACTGCTATGTGACATGGCATGTGGCCTCTAAATTTTAAGATTCCATCATAACCCTGTATTTATTTTAAGTTGAACACAGAAATTACACATCTATTTTTAGTTGATACTACAGCACTGAGCTGGAAGTGAATAGCCTGGAAAGGAGCAAATCTGACCTCAGTTCTGCTAATATTTTCTCCTATGATTGTTCTGAGACTTCAATACTGTTACACTGCGTTAATACTTGAAAAAACAGATTTGGCTGGGATTTGTTTTCCCCTTTTGGGGAGTGGTAGGGAAGCAAGTGAGCAATTATTATAGTAATATTTGAAAGTTGCTAGAAATTAAAAAGCAAATAACTTCCCTTGAAATTGAGGGTTTGAATTTTTCTGAGGTTTACTGGAAGTTCTCATTGACAACAGTGGGTCAGAGGCTACTCCTGGAAAATGTGTTTTATACCCCCAATGAATAACTGTGGTATCTGGCTGATACTGGGATAAAACCCTGGCAACTGAAGTTGTCAGATATATCTAATCGAAAAGCAGGTAAAACAGTAAACAGCATTCAGGACCTCTGGGAACAATTCCTTCCCGTGAACAGCAGACAGGAAAAATCTTTGCCTGAGCTACTTCTCAAAGCAAGTTTTCTATGGAAAATGATAGGTACAGGTGAATACCATGACTGCATCTCTCTGAATCACTGAGCCCAGACCCATACGGTGCCTTGGAGCTGGGTGGTATCATAGGGACAGACCAAAAGTGACACTGTGGATGTGACATATACTTCACTTCAATAAATCTGAGCACATATCTCAACAGTGCTATTCTATTGATATCTCTTATCAAGATGCTCTATTACTATGCAATTCCCCCTTTATTACATTGTCTACAACACATGTCCTGGGTAGAATGGGAAGAGAAGGCAAGGAGAGAATATTGGATAAAATTGTGCTACTTGTAGCAAGGCTGCATGCCCACCGCAGTACTCTGTACTGCCAGTACCCTTCAGCTTGACATTTAATTGGTTTCAGACTTGTTTGACAACAAAGCAATGCTTAATTTGAAAACCAGTATTTATCTAAACTATCACCTCTGTACAACCCCTAATTGGACTTCAAGACTTCAAATTTATCTGATTAGATGTCTATTTTTTTTTTAAATACAGACCTAAATATTTCTGGGTCATATACTTGCGTTCATCAACAACACTAAGTATGACCTCTATTCTTGAATGCATTTAAATGTGCTAAAATCAATATATCTAAAATCAATACTTTCATTCAAATCTAAGCTTAAGAAATGCAGCTCAAAGTTGTATTAGACCAAAAATTTGTCTGGCTCCTTTTTTAATTTAGCTTCACTCTGCTGTTATTTCATTTTGGCTCTGCACAAAATGCAGATGAATGTCCCAGAGCCCACATCTCACCAGCAGCCCTCCACAGCCACGTGCTCATGTAAAGGATAACAGAATCAGTGGATTTCAGCTTGTACGAGATTATATGCAAAAAGTTAAAGGAAACAAATGAATAAAGGTGGGGTTTTTTTTCTTCATTCTGAATTACACAGAGCAGAAACAGAAGTGATCCATTTATTATTTTGTGGATGAAATAGAGCTGCCAGCATTATCAAGGCAATACTTAGATAACCCCCATGAGAGATAAGCAATAAAAAGTGCCCTGCAAGCAATATTACCTACTAAAGCACCATGACCAGATGGATATACAGCTGAATTTCATAGAGCATCAGTGATAAATTACTTCCAATTTCATATGTGATTTATAAATATTCTTTGGAGACTAAAGAAATATCTTCTTATTTTAATTAACCACCATTTCGGTCTTCTTAAAATAAGGTGAAAACCTCAAGTGCACCTGATCCAAACTCTTTCACAAAAAATTTAGCTATTAGCTCAGAGAAAGTCACAGCTATGCCTCCTTATCTTTCTCAAACTGGATTTGTTCTGGGCAAATTTTTAACAGATGGTTCCCAGTATCTAATGAATACAGCAGACCATTAAAAATGGGACATGAGATACACTTAGATAAAGAAAAAGGAGTTTGAAAAAGTGTTTAAAAATACTTCAAAAGTTCAGAAAAATGTAGCTAAATTAGATTCAGGTACCTCCTAGTAAGCTAATGACTTGAATTAAAACAACAAGACATAAATTTATGTTTTCAATTTGAAATGAAACTCATTTAGCATACCTAATAAGGTTTCCTCTTGTTTGAGAGCTTTGCTAGAACTCCTGGAGTAACTGAAGAGGAGCTCACCCCCTCCCTTCATTAAATACTTTGTGAAAAAGCAGAAGAGTAATTTCTGTTTTTTACTGAATAGTGGAGAAAAAAGGAAAATTGAGTAATAACATGCTATTCTTTAAGAAATACAGAAATAAGAATTTTGGGGAAAAAACCGTAGCAGAGTTAAGGAGTACTTCACAGCTGCAGGAAAGAAAGAGGTTTCTGAGCAGATGTTTACAAAATGGCTGTAGAGGGCTCTAGGTGCTGATGGTCAAACGTAATGGGAGGTAAGAAGCAAAGGGTGTTCTGGGAAAGCGGGTGCTGCTGGCACAGGCATTGCATGAAGAAGCGTTGCTGCTCAGGAAACCTGATGTTATCATGCTATAGGTAGGGTTTTTCTCTGAATTATCCTAGACTCTTTCAATCTTAGCTTAAATATTAATTGTGAGTGCAGCACAAAATGAGAAAAGGCGATTATGGGTTAAAATTATGTGTGAAGCATCTTCTCTTTAGGTATGTTCAGAATATGTAGGACTTGCTATTGTAATGTGACAACAGGATTGCTTGGAAACTCTCTCTTTTTTCAGCCTGTGTTAAAAAGACCATCAGAGACTTGATGCTCCCTTACAGTCTTGTGTAAATCAGAAAATGTGAAGGAAGCTGAGTTTTTTACCTGCCATAACTAGTATCCAGCTGTGTCCCCTGCAGCTTCAGGGGAGAAACTGTTTCTAAGATAATAAAATGTAAACTCCTGAAAGGCTTTCCAGCATTTGGAAAGACACCATCAAACTACCAAAACTTCCAAATGGGACTAGTGGATACAGCTTGGCCTCTGTTTGGGGAATGCTATACCACCCTGTGATACACAGAAGAAAACCTTAATGTGGTTGTTTAAGTTTGTTCTGGGGGGATTTGTAAAGCTCCCCTAGTATGGCTTCTAAATGCTGTGGCTCATCAAAGACCAGGCAGCCCTGGGTTGGCCAGGCTTGGTTACTTGCTGGCAGTGTCACGCTGAAACTTCAGCAGTGATGCAACCGTGGTGATACGAGTACTCATCTCAGCGTGACCAAAATCCAAGTAGGCAGGAACCCTACTGCTCAGGACTGAACAGGGCTTTGGGAATTAATGTTGCCCTATTTAATCTTGCTGGCAATTAACATTACAAACCTTTACTGACACACCAGATCTTAGGGAACTGCCTCATTTGGTGGGGTGAGAAGTTGTTGGCAGCCATTGTGGGATGCTAAAATTAAGAAGGAAGGTGGAGGGAATGCCATAAACCATGTTTTCTTCCCTGCTGCCCATCATTAGGGAAGTTGTGCAGCATGGAGCTTGCTTCTCTGCTGTGGCATGGCCTTAGGCATATCTTCACTTTTCTGTATGTCTTTGTTTCCCCTCCTTTCTCCCTCTGTTATAACCCTTTTGGTGTAAGACTGCTGGGTAAATTGAAATCAGAAGGTCCAAGACCCTGCATGGAGTGTTACCTTGTTGGAGAGGTGCCTCTGAGGGCTCCCAGGCATCTGGTGGAAAACTGTAAATACAGGACTTGAGGTAGAGCTTAAAATATCTCTATATGGCACTCAGTGTTTGTGTAATCTGAAAGTGATACTGTAAAACTGATAATACCTGCCTAGAAAAATTAATATTATGACAGTAGTTATTGTAGGGAGATGTATTACATTTTTAATGTCAACAGCTGTAATCTTCTAAAGAGATGACTGCAAAACCAGAGAAAGGAAAAAAGCCAATAGTGCCCTATTTGTCATTGTGCAGTCTAAAATGTCTTCAGATGGAAAAAAAGTCCCAATGTGGTGTGTGGGATTAGAATCTCGTGTCAGTGTATTGACAATGAAACTGGTTTAATCAGTTAAATTATCATTTTGTACAAAAAAAGGCAGATTTGCTTAATAACCTCACTACTCCAGGGAAGTAAGAAGAAACTGTCAATAAAAGCAATTACAAGTTAAATAAGAGAGGCAAGCTCAGTACAGGATGGGTCTTGCCTTTTTTTATTTGTAATTGCAAAAAATATTCCTTGTACAAAGCAACTTACCTTATGTGTCATACAACAGATCAATGCTGGTGGATCACCATTAAGATAGATTTTCTTTTCTACCCAGCTATATTTAAGTGATGTTTCCTGAACAGGATTTTTCCTGTATGTTAATAGGAAAGCTTTTATTTGGCAGAGATTGCCTGAATTGGCACAAAAAGTGATCTTTATGATCACAGATTTAAATTGAGGTTTGCTCATCTCCCTCTCAGTATGTATATTTAAAAAAGGCTGTCAAAAAATCTCAGGGGAGGCAGAAGTCTTGCAAGATTTCAGGCACTACTATTAGCAGAAAACCCTAAAAGAGCTCACTTTCATGTGGTTCATAACCATGTTTTACCTGGTGAGATGGAGTTGCTTCTTCAGCAGGCATCCCTCCACTGCCACGTGGGACTTCACAGGGGGGACCAGAGGTTCATTTCAGCATTGAATTTTGGCTGATTTTAAGTGGAAAAGGGGCAAGGCCATCTGTAACTTGAGATACCACGGTGGACAGCAGGACCACAAGAAATAGTTTAATAAACGATTGTTGTTGTGTGATAGTATTCAGTGGGGAAGGAGGAGCACTGCAATCTGCATGGCAGCTGAAATCCGTATGTATGGATGAAAACTGGGTTTCAGGATCAGGGGAGTCTATCCCTTTTTCCTGAAGTCTTAGGTTAGAGCTTATTTTACTGATGAAGTAGCCTGGACTGCTAAGGAATATTATCTTTCATTGATGCATGTATTATTTTGTTTTTTAAATAAAGAAAAGCTTCCCATGGGGAAAGGGGTGCCTGATTTGAACAACTTTAAGGTAGCTTGCAACTAACAAACAGCTAACTTGCAGAAACACTCAAGACCACAGCAGCAATTGATTTCCTTAGAAGACTAAATCTTCCCCTTGTTAACAAGTCACTGGGTTCAGTGTGAGAGACCACTTCAGTTTCAAAAATCTCAAGTTTACAAGTGAGCAGATGACAGCAGTGTCTCAAGTGCTGATGAGTTTATATGCATAATGCACTGAAGTGAAAATAATTAAGAATTGCACCGATCACAGGGCTTTAATGTAGCTTCAAAATTCAGGGTGAAGTTGCACAAACACTTCTCTCCATTAACAAAGCTGCTTTAAGCCTTTCCCGTTGGCTCCTTCCCTGCCTACCCTTCTGTTGCAGCTTGCAGTCTCCATGGTGCAGATCGCACTTGTTTTGGGGGCTGTGCTGTAAGCAGGACAGATGTAATTATCCGGATTAAGAAACTCAAAGCACAACAAACCTTCAGGTTATATTTTTTTAACTCGGATCATTTTCTGATCCAATTTACAGCACAGCCCTTGCGTTATGATGAGAGCAAGGAATCAAGCGAAGGTGGGGAGGAGGAAGGGCCAAGATGTATGATGCTTCAGGCTGAGAAAATGCTCTTCTGCCTTCAGTTGTTGTGTATTTCCTTGCTAGATGCCACTCAAAACCTTCTTCAACTCTGTCATTAAGACATGAATATTAGGGATAATAGTTTCCTTGTGCATGTGGGTTTAGATAATATCTAAGAGTGAAACTCCTCATAATCCAGGTGCCTTTAGACTGAGTCTGTCTTTTAAATACAATGTGTTCTTTCTGTTTCTAGCTAAGCCTTTCAACACACCCATGTGCAATGTTTCTTAGAGTCAAACTTCTACCCCTGTGGAAGTAGCAACCCCTGGCAAGATGGGGGAGTGATGAGTGGGCACCTTTTCCATTGCTGCAGCAGCTGAAGGACTTGCAATGTGGAGCTGTGGCTACCATTGCTGAGCATCACAGCCTGTATTTAACCAGTGTTGGTCCTAAGAAAATGTTCTTCTTTTCAGTGTAATCTTGTCATGTGGCTCACAGGAGATGAAAAGCAGATTTGGATGTCTCAGATTCTCCTGTTTCCAGTATATTCAAACCCACTGGAGTATTGTTTCAAAAAGCCAGAATGAATAAGTTACCATTCCAGGTGTCTCTTGTTTTTTTGATTACAAATGAGTTTGCAGTCCACCTGAAACAGATCAAACATTATTACTGGGAACTGTCAGTGGGGCTTAGGCACTTCTGGAAATCCTACTGCTGTGTATATTATGAGAGCAAGGTAGCAGAACTGACCTGTGCACTGCAAAACCTGATTGACATTGTTGAACAGAAAAGGGAAAAATAAATTATTTTTAATAAAATTGGAAATGAAAGCTGAAAGAATGTTTTATGTCCCTAGCAAGGAATAAAGCATGAAGAGAATATCCATTATGACAAAGTATTGAAAGTTCAGAATATTTGTTCTCAAAAATAGAAGTGATGAGCTGGCTCAAAGACCTGCCTGATCTGGGCTCCCTGTTGATGGATCTGTCTGTTTCATTGCTTTGCTTTCCTTTTAACATTTATTATCCCTTTAAATACTGGGGAGGGGTGGGGAGGGGGGGAAGAAGAAGAAATTTTCTTTCTTTTTTTTTTTTTTTTTAAATTCAAGCCTCAAAGTAAGAAGAATGGTTGTACAGTTTTGAATCTACAGCTGTAGAAGACCAAACATACTTTTTCTTTGCTATGGAACAACTTGCAGATGGATGAGTTGGGCAAAGAGAAGAGAATTTTCATCACCTCAGTTCTTAACCAAAGCGGTGCTCTCTTCCCAGCTCCAAGGGGTGCTGGGACTATGTGTTGTGACACCAACTTAACCAGTGAAGAGCCTGCCCTTGCTCCCCACCATCCCGAGTGTCCATCACTGCTACTTCAGCAGAAGTTTCTACCCCTCCAGATCTTCCATGCTGCAGCTGTAGTCGTTCCTCAACCCAATTCTGTCAATAAGATCCAGTTAATTTGAGCACTTTTAATAGTAGAGGTTTTTGGTTTCCTTTTTCAACCTGGATGATTTTGACAGACTGTGGAACTGAGTGGGCAGGGGAATGAATTACACTTGGACAGATGGTCCTTTAATTCACAGTGCTATTACTACTTCTATGGTGGTGCTGCGATAACTGTAATAAACCCAGTGGTGATCATAGGTCTATTGCAGTAGGTGCTATACAAAGAGAGATGGATATAAATCCTGTCCTGGAAAAACTTACCTTCCTATAAGACAAGATATCCAAGAGGGGAGAGAAGTTGAGGCTACATGGGTGAAATGACACATCCCCCTCAGCACCACAAGCAAGAACGGAGCCCAGATCCTGGAGGGAAACCCCAGTAAGATCAGGAGCTCACAGTTTTTCAGACAGATTCAAGGAACTTATGACCATGCTGGCTTTTCTCAGAAGATAATTATAAATTAGGACTTCAGCCGTGCTCCCATCTCAGGAGCAATCAATGCAAATTCACCTTGGGGTGGTAAAACCAGACCCGTCCCTGCCGTTGTCCCTTGTCCCTTTTCACGCTTTGCCAAAGCCACATCCATCTCCACTGGACTGGGGCTCAGCCTCACAGCTTTGGCACAAGCAATAGGAGTGTGAACATGGGTGTCGCTCACAAACTGACAGGGGTTTGTGGGGACGTGGTGGTGTTATCCTGCTGATACAGGATGCAGAGAATCCTTTGGCTGCAGTGGAGGTGCCTCCCCCACGCTCGTTTCCAAGGGAAGAGCTCGCCATGACTCTCTGCAGGGTCCAGCAGACACCCAGCCCTTTGCTCTACGTGCTGTGTGAGCACACAGCATGACAAATTACGTGGCATGAAGTGCCTGCAACCCAAGAAAACAATAAAGGCTTAGAAGGAAGCATTGTTTTCCCACTTCTACAAAGAGGACAAAAGCATAGGGCAATAGCAAGTTAGATTCTCTGAGGTAAGTGCAACAGGTTGCCGGTTTTAGTTATCTAATAATTAGACCACTGCTGGTCCATGGGAGAATATTTGACAGAATAAATGCTTTGCAATGCAGTACGTATGACATTTCCCTGGAAACTCTTGAGGTCTGGTTAGCTTTCCTATTATTCTGGAGTATGACAAGGTGCTTTCCCAGGTAATGCCAGGTGACACACCTTTTATAGGCTTTCTACGTGATGAACCTAGGAATTGTTGAAGCTTAGCGGAGATGTGCTTATCAGCATGGGCGTACATCAGAGGAGAAGTGCTGGGCACTAAAAGCAGTAGACCGCAGTCTCTGGGTTTTGGAGCCTGCCTCATCCACAGGGCTGGATTGCCTAGTGATTTATCAGACTACAGAGACTACTGTAAATAATCTTTAGTAATAATAGAACATTTACAAAGAGACAGAAAGCCAGGCACAGAATTCAGATAATGTTAAGGAAGAGCAACATTGAACTGTAGCCCCACCACTCTCATCCGCTTTTTGTAGTAGAAACATAGTAAGCAATGGCAGAAAGGCTTTGGATAATTCCCTGTGTTTCTCCTGATGGCAGCAGAGAGGCAGGTACTGCTGATGGGATCTAGCCTGCAGAGGTTAGTCCAGGCTTGCAGTGACCCTATAATAAGACTAAGAACCGAACTTATTTCTACATGTGTTGACTTCAACACAAAGCCATCACTTCCTGCAGCCAGCAGAGCTCTTTCAAACCTGGCTAAATTAATTTGACTGTATTAAAGTGATGTAAAATATTAACACAACGGATGATACTCTAATTGTCTTTGTTGTACCACAGTTTGTTGGTTTGGCTGCTTTCTTTTTCCTTTTCCCTTATACTATGTTATCTACTATATAGAATTAGCAGAATGTATAATCCTGCCCTAATTGCTGATTGATCCTTTCTTCTTTATTCACAAATTGTCTGACCCTAGGAAATGGCTCTGTCTTATCAGGAAGAGGTTAAAACTTTGTTAGATAAGGTCAGGAATTTCTTTGACAAGTCTGTGTACCTGGAATACCAATCTGGACACATCAATGACTAAAAGGGGAATGGGAATAATCACAACAAATATTATATCCCAACAGCTTACTCTGTGTGGTTTCAGCTATGTTTTTCTCTCTGCATTTGTGTTTAATTAAACTAATACTAGATGATGTTGTTAGCAGGGTTTCTTATTCTTCCTTTGATAGTCTCAAAGCCAGTAAAATAGGCTGAGGTGGTTGAACAATTATGCAATTAATGGCTCAATGCGGTTGGCAAGTGTGTTGCTAGGGAGATAGTAAAAATTATTTTTTTTTATTAGGGCTGTAATTCAAGGTGGGTCCCAAAGAGTATTGTAGTTTCTGCCTTGTTTGCTGTCATCTCTGCTTTAGATGTCAAAGCAAGAGAACCTTGTTCGTGTTGTTTTGAGAGCATAAAGGAAGTGGAACAGAGGACATTTTAGTGTATTGATTTTTCACTTGTTTTTTCCATCTTCCTAAAGCATTTTCTGGCCTTTTAACTTTTCTCTATAAATCATGTTCTTTTTCTTATTGTTAGAATAGTAATGAGATGTTCTATATAAATGTCTTTCCCTTATTATATAATGCCCTTAGTCAGGCTATAGTCTATAATTATTTTCTGCTCCTACTTTAGTCTGTAAACACCAGCATGAGATTTTCTCTTAACTCCTTCACAGTAACATGACTGTGATTTTATTTCCAAGGGGTATCAGCTGGGCAGATTTAAACACTCCTACCTAGTATGAGATAGCATGTGTCTGTCCATGACTGTTGGAAAGCTCATCTTTATGAGTTGCTGACTATAACTATGCCCATCCTAGGAGAGGTTTAGCCACTGGTGGTGGTTCATGCATCAGTGCCTGGTAAAACCAGCAATACCCAAGACAGCTTTGCTGGTCATAACCTCCAGGGTGGCGGTATCTCTGTGCCAGAAAGGCAGGTGGACATGCTGCCAGATCTCTGCACCACAGCCATGGCCAAACACCTCTGCTTCAGGCAAAGGCTCCACTGCCCTCCTCATGCAGCAGAGCATACGGTTTGAACTGAGCAAGTTCAGAGTGTGAATGAAATAAGGAAGGAAAAGAGGCCTGTAGGTGTTTATAGGGGAACATGGGTGATGCCATACTTAGAGATATTTTAAGACATGTTCCTACAGCATTGTCCAGTCACTTCTTGGTCGAGATATATATTGAGGAAGCCGTTTCAAGATGCATCTTAAAGCTTAACCTTGCATTTTGTGTGCCTTTGTCTTCTGACTGCTGGCATAATAAAAATAGTTAATCCATATGGATGTAAAAAAAGGTAACAGATATCCTACAAACAGTGAGTAATGCTTCTTGCACACCACCCCATCCCAATTAGCACACCATGCTTCACAGCCTGCAGCCTCGTAAAAATAAACCCTCCGCATCGCTACTGGCAAGCCATTTTCATCTGCAGTAAGATGATGAAAACAGACTTGTGGTCCCACGAAAAGATGGTTATCTGCTTGGGTTTCTAGGAAACCTCTGAAAACTTTGGAGGAATTGGCTTCCAAGCAAACTCTCCACTGACTGTGCACTACATTTGCAATTCCACTCTCTCAATTAACAGTGAGCCTCCAGGTGAATGGCATTTAGCTCACAGGCTTTGAGGCACTTGTTTGCTCTGATGCTGAGGCTCCTGTGCAAGGCATGCTGTGATTCTGTGTTTTAATAATGTGTCAGAGAGAGAGCCTGGACCATGGACATGGGGATTCTGTGCATTTAATGTTTTCGCAGGATTTAGGATATTCACAAAGATTTCCTGAAAAATGTGTCATATTTTCAGCATATAAAGTTCTTACATTTGGGCATTGAAATTTCTGTTCTCTCTGTAGTACTGGGAGACAGATGAGAAAGTGAAAATGGTTGTGTTTGGACTCTATGACTTGGCGGGCTTGAAAAAACAGGTTAATTCCTCAGAAATAATAAAAAAATCAAACCAACATAAATGCTATGGCTGTGATCCTGTGGTTTCCCCTCACTCTCTATTTCATGTATGTGGAGGATAACTAGGAGCGTTTTGCCAAGGTGTTCTGTAAAATCTGTGGTTATGCTGCCACGCATCCTGACAAACGAATTTGTTCTCATTTCAGGGTTTGTACACCCATCAGACCAGTCTCCTGATTCTGTTCTTGCTCTTTCCCTGCTTCATTTGTATAAGTTTAAACCTCATATTTTGGCAAAATCAGTGTGGATGCTACTGGCTGAAGCATCTCAAGTCCCTGATTTAGTGCCCTGCCTGGGGGTCACAGGTTTGGTGCTGAGCAGATCTTATGTGATTAAATAAATATTCAGATGATGAGCAAAACCCTTGTGTGGATGAGCGTCTCTGTAGGATTGTGCTAATGACGAGTGAGTCATATCATTTAGACTAACCGATCATGACTTGTGTATCTGTTTATTAAGCTAAACAGCTTGCTTCTGCTCCTGTTCTGTGTTTATATAGAAATGAAGCTACAGGAGCTAAACTAACTAGCTCAACCCACAGAAAAGTATGGTAGGATAAAACCAAAGGACTAATTTGAAGGTGAATCAGATGACGGCACTGTAGTTATGGGGGCAGCAAGATCATCTTAAAAAAAGAAAAAAAAAAAAACAAACCAAAAAACAGGAAGGGTTCAGAAAGAATTTAGCCCACTTTTGCACCTCTGAAAATGGTCACATTAATTTTGGTTCATGAAGTCACTCCTGGAAAGGAATGTATGTGGTACAGCACAGCTGAAACAGTCTGACTCTCAGGTTTGTTACTTTAAGACAAAGATCTTGTCTGAGCAACTGAAAAAAGCAGGGCATTGTGCCACCCACTTTTTTTGCAGGTATTAGGAAGATGATCCAAAGAGAGATTTTGCTGGTTGACATAGACTAATTAGACCAAACTGTACTGGATCATAACACTGAGGATGCAGTTTAGACACCTGAATATCCACTGTTGTTCACCCTCCACTTCAGGGTTTTTATTTTCATTCCTTTTCTTCTTCTAAAGGTAGGAGAGAGTTCAGAAAAAGGAGAATCACTGAAGGACAATTTGGTATTTCACTCACAGGGATCTGGACAATGTGAAGATGACTAATGCAGCTATTTCAGATGTAAGAAAATACATCCAGTAGACAGAGAGCAACCTTACCCTTGATTCTTTCTAACAGGGTTTAGTGGATGCATAGATCGTTGAGTTGTTTGATTTTAAACATATCTTTTCAAGAGCTGTGAGCAGAACAAGGCCAAATCCTCGGGTGATGAACAGAATCCTTGTGTGTATGAGTTTCTCTGCAGCGCTCTGTAAATGACAAATGAGTCACATCATTTTGACTAATTGATCTTGTCTTGTGTATTTGTTTATTAATGTGAAACTACTTACTGCTGTTCCCATTTTGCATTTATATAGAAATGAAGGTTGCAAGTAGTTAACAGTCAGGTTTCTGTTGAACTGTAAATGGTCAGGGATAACCAGGCATTTTCAGGTGTTTCAGTGCTCATGCAATGGAAACAGCAATTTATTTTTTTAAACTGTTTTTAAAAATTTTTTAATTGCAAGCTTAACTGTCACTTGTTCCTAGCAGTCACTGCTTGGGGTTACCAGAGAAAGTAAGGCTGTGGACATGTTAGTGTTTCCAAGCTTTTAGACTCAGCTTAATGTCACTACCTTCAGGCATCTAACTACAGCACCTCACCTAACTTATGAACTGGTTGTCACAAACTCCTTTTTCAGTCTGTATCAGTGTTTTTCTAACTTCTGACAGCTAGGAACACTTTTTTTTTTCCCCCCCCCCGAATTAAAATTGGTGGATCTCCACTGGCCAAATAGATGTCTAACTGCGTCTTCCCCATCGGCTCTCGGGCCATGTGTGCCTGCCAGGGTTTCAGGCTGCTCAGGGATAGCAGGTGAGGCACAAGCTGTTGTTGTGGCATGTTATGTAATGCACCCACAGTGGGACCTATGGGTGTAGAGGGACAGTTGGGTACTCCTGGGGTGACTCAGCCCACCTGGAGGTTGAGTTGCCACTAGGGGTGCCCAGCTCTCTTCTATGTGACTTAGGAAAGTTGCATCAGCAAGGTAGATGCCCAAGGTTAGGGATGGTGATTCTGGTTTTTGTCTCTATTCAGAGACTGATCTGGACCTGAACAGCCCACAAACATACATTGTCAAGAAAAGACACCTGAGAGGAAGATATGCTAAGCTGGAAAAAATTTGGCATCCTCTTTCCTTGCATGCTGTTTGGCAGGATAGTGTTGTGTTTAACAAGCACTACAAGGTCTTGCCAAACAGGTTGTTAGAAACCTAATGAGTATCAAATCATAGTCTTCCAGTTTTGAGCTTTTTCCTCCCCTCTTAAAGAGGAAAACTGAACTAAAGTGGTGTGAAGAATGCTAAAATCAAGACACAAGCAAACAAAAGTCCATGGAATAAAATGGAAGTATGACAATCCTCTCTGTATCTTCTTTCTCTTTTGATTATTCCTTTCAAATGATTGATACACTTCAAAGCTTCCAGAATCACTTGCGGTTTCTGTTGTTTTCTGGGTAGCTCTAGATTAGGAACTAAGGGAACTAAATCCTTCAGAAAACAGAATTGCTTTTCATGATGGGACATCTGTGACCAAAGAGGTTTTAAACCTTCACAACATGCAGTATCTTTCCCAATGTGTGAAATGGTTAAAAAATGTCCACAGGAGGAGAGTAAAATTAAAACTGAGGTGTTCAGAGATAACTGTAATCCTATGTGGAGCAGAATTAAGCAATTGTATTTAACTGCAGAAGCAGAATTAATCTCAGTACCTTTAAACACACTTTGACGACTGAATCGGCTATCACAAGCTACTGGAAAAGGGGTTGAGATCGGTTTTCTTTCATGAATTTTTGGACTTTTCACATCAATTAATAAGTCCAGAGACTTAAAAGCATTACCATAGATTTTGAAGCTAACTGAATTGAAGGGACGTGAACAGTTTGCAAAGAACAAGCTGTACATACTCATTTTCAAATTCATATTTCTTCCATAGATTGTGAATGGAGAAGTGAAATGGACTCTGATGCCAGATCTATAATAAGCCCAGAGAAGAATGCAATGGAAGGAAAGCACAAAGAACTGTGTCCTTTGCTGATGTGAAATACTGTAGCCCCTGCTCAGCTGGTCTGGTTTGTAACTAGAAAAGCCAGGCTCTTGAAAGCACTCACAGTAGGTATGTGTTGGCTGCCAAGGTATTGCTGTAGCCTTGGGATGGGATCATGCAGCATAAAACAATATTCAACAGGAAAGGAAATTGCAGAAAAATCTGAACGAGAAGTCAGAAAGACTCAGTTTAAGCTGTTTAAAAATTTAAAGGTGGTATAACATTGAAGAGAATTAGCAGGAACAGAATGTGTTGTGTTGCTGATGTAGGATGTAAGAAATGTTTTCCCATTGCTGGTTCCTACCTGACTGCAGTTGTGCTCACTGCCAAGCCCAAAATCAGTTTAAACACAGGCCTTTTGACACTAACTTGAATCCTCAATCATGAAAATGGCTGGAGATATTATATAACTGCAAAAGGCCAGAGGAATTATTTTCATCTCAGTATTTGGTATCACAGGGAACTTCCAGCACTAAATACATTTAAACAGCCCGAGAGGGAGGAGGAGTACAACAGGAGGTAACTGTAGTCCATAGCTGACTGTGCTCTCAGGGTGACACTTACTAATAATTGTATGATGTACAAAGCCTTTGGTAGAAAACTTCAGTGACACATAGCATGTTTGCAGGGGTACATTATCCATGCTACCCTTGATGGCCTACAGTATAGCTGGATAGACAGCTTACATGAATTTTTTTCCACCAGTTTACAATGGTTTCTTTGATGGAGAATCCTGGCAGGTAGTTTCCATCCTGCTTCAATATTGGTTTTAGGAAGAGGAAGAATTTTACTGCTTAAAATATTAAACAAACCTTCAAATATTAAACAGTTAACATTCTTCTTTCAGTTGTTTGTCCTGGAACCACCTGGAAGCCATGGTGCAGGCTGTACGTGTGGAACAGGAGCCGTCAGAGCTGGCTCTGCCCTGTGGTACATGCTCAAAAGCAGAGCCTGCCTCCCCACCCCTTGCCTCTTACAGCCTCGTGCTCCACACAAAGGGAAGAGCTTTCTTTTCAGAATATGTGACTTTGTTATTGATCTTCTAGGAAACAAATCCATGCCAATGAGCCTAAAGGGCCAGGCTGATCAAAAGAATAATAGACAGGTTGGCATTGAGGGTTCCTTTTTTCCCCTTTCTGTTGCAGTTTTAACTAATGTGATTCATTAAAATTGGAAGGTAGATAAATGACAAAATCTAGTTTCAGTGATAACTTCTGGGGGCCAAATGCCATCCCTATTCATCCCCTGTGCTGAAAACAAAGCAGCAAATAAAAAAGCATTGTGAAGGGAGAACTTCAAAGAACTAATGGTGTTTAGAGGTGAGGTGTCCTCACCCTCTCTCTGTCCCCTTGGCATTGCCCCTGTGGACGTGCAGCTGCCATCATTGCCATAGGTGAACCGCATGACCAGCTGGTAACCCTCCTCCCTGGCAGTGAGGGGAAAGAAAGTGTGATGTGTGTTTGCAAACCTAGCTACGGAAATCATGGTTTTTGTCTGAGCCCAGCTGCAGACCCCAGGTTCTGTTGATGCAGTGTGATGGTGGTATGGCACGGAAATGCCCCAAAGCTTTGTCTTCTGACCGCCGCCGGGTCGCTGAGCTGCAGTAGTTCTGTTGTACTTGGTGTCAAACTCATCCTCTGAAAAGGGATAAAAGAGTAAACATTCAGCTGCAAGTGTCTATATTTCTAAGGGGGAAATGACATTTCATAAATACTCAACTATGCTACTCTCAACATCCAATTTTCTATATTGGATTCATTTCTCAAATCTACTTACTCAGTCCAGAAAACTGAAATGTTAATCTAACAAGTCCTGCAGTTTTATAAGCAGCGTGTAGCTTTTCATTTAATCTGACAGTTGCATTTAAATGACCCTACAGCTTTAGGGCTTTGAGGCAACCATTATTTCATTATAAGATTTCTATACAATAATAAATAATTCTATGCATGATAACTCTTGAAAGGAAATAACATGCATATGGTATGGCTAGTATCAATACTGAAAGAATGTGTGCTGTTATGAAAATTTGTCTATGAGCACCACAGGAAACCTCTATTCCCAGGGGCCAGATATCAACTGTGCAGTAAAACTGAGCTGTTCCTCATGATAGTTTACTATTTCCCTCATCTGCAGAGAAGCAGGCTTTTTGACCTCTGCATTGGGACTGCCAGCAAAAAATTCTAGTTAATGACCATTCTGGTAGATTTTAGCCTTCGCAATTTTGGAGCAAGCTAAGATTGTTCAGTGCACCACTGAGCAGTTGTCAGTTGTTAATCAGCAGAAGTCAATTAGTTTCTTGCTATGGATTTGTTCACTGTATGACAGCACTGGATGGCTCTATGGGACTAGAAAGCAGCTGAAATTTGGGAAAGAAACATTTATAGAAATTCCTTGGTTCCGTGTTTCAAATTTGGGAATTTTTTTTGCAAATTTTCACCATAGTTTGTAACCCAAAAGTTTTAAAAAGCCATTTTATTTAGCCTTCCAAAACTACTGGCCAAAAAAGCACAGGGCAGTTAGTTTATTCTCCAAACGGTCACCTTTAGTTTTTCCCTCAGGGGTAACCTTACCCTTAAGGGATTGCCCAGTAGATGAGCATGGGACCACCCCAGTGCTTATAAAGCACCATTGCCTCAACACATATTTGGTCTGGTCATCTATTGTCACTGGGCCTGGACTAGTCCTGGGTGCTATTGGGGAACATGAAGGCACTCCAACATATGGATAATGGGCAATAAGGGCAAAAAAATGCCTCCCTTTTGTGAAAGCAAAATGCAGTGCAGGGAAGCATGCGGTAACTTTGTCTGAGCGCACAGCTGAAGCTCTTTGAGCCCAAGGATGGACTAGAGACCTCCCGAGGTCCCATCCAGCCTCAGTTAGCCTGTGTTCCTAAGAAGGTGGGAGGAGAAGGACAATTCATGACTTTTTGAAACTAAGAAGAAACATCTTGTTGAGTCTTAAACAAAATGCAAGTTGTGTTTCTTCATCTCAAGTCTCCCCTTCAGCAGCAGCACACAAATCAATTAACTTAATTCCTTCATATTTTTAAGAAACAAGCTTTCATGTTCATGAAAGTTGAAATTTCAGTTTAAAAGTTTTATTTTTGTTTTAAAGTTCATCCATTTGTCTCAGGAGATGTATTCCACTGAGCACTGAATATATGCATGTACATGGACAATGGCAATTCATTAACTGGATGAAGTGTGGGGATTTTTGTCTGTTTTGTTGACACTTCCTTTCATATGGAAAATCTGGTGCCAAGTTTTCATCTATTCATGTTGTGTCACCTCTTGTAAAAGTCAATATGTCACTATTTTCTGTATGTCAGCTGAGACTGATGGGAGTGCTGACTTTAAAGACAGGTCAGAAAGGCACTGGGAAAAAAAAGCAACAACCTTTGCTAAAGCAGAGTGATGCTAAATGTCACAGAACAAAAATTTAGATGCAATTTAGAGAGCTGACATGCAAAATGTGTACACTGTGGAGTTCAGAGACTTCGTTAAAATGTAACAAAGTCTGTGGTATTATACCCTGATACCTTATTACTGCCTCATTCCCCTCCAAAGCTACAGTATATCTTTTAAGGCACTGAGATCTCTTTTAGCAGTATTGCAGGGCTGCGTCATCTAGTCCAATACTCAGTGGCGTTTTGCAGACTGTTGTTTAGCCTTCCCATCAGTTGGAAGTGTATCTACTCGTATCCATTTTGGGATATTCTCTTCTTTTACTTTAGCCCATTACCCCCGAATGGTTTCAGACCAAAAGTTTGGTTTAAAGCTGCTTTTGGCTACCCAGACCATCATTAGAGCAGACTAAGGAGAGAGCAGAGGCACCAACTAGAAGTCCTTCAGACCTGGGAATTCTGTGCTGGCATCAGTTCCCTTTCAACTCCCTGTCTCTTGATATTTTTTAAAATTCATGTATTACCATAATGGCACAAAGTACTACAGAAATCTATACTGCATCTTGCCTTTAACACACAAAAAGTTTAGTCTGAGAGCTGAGCTGGAAGAGCCTTATGCATACAAGTAATTGCCATCACAAAGACCTATTCTCCCTGCAGTGAATAGGATGGAGGAATTAGGATGCAGGTATCTCTGCCTGTCACTCTCTAGAGGTCACTATTCTGGATTGATGGATTGTGAACCAGAGTATCTGCCCATGTACAGTTTAAGACCTGATTTTTGTCTGTTCTTTCCTGTGACCTCTATTGTTATGCCCATATTGTTACTTCAGTGCTGGAACTCAAAGGCAAGCACAGACTAAAAATACTGTGAGCAAAAAAAATGAGCTTTAATAACTTGGTCTTACCTTTGCATTTCAAAGGATCTGTCATATCATTCAAAGAGTCACACATTTTTAAATATAACGCCACCTATGCCAGAGACACTATTTTATTCATTCAAAAAAATATTGATTTTTTAACTGAATTTGAGTGAAAATACAAGTGAACTAGATATTCTCTAGTCCAGTGATGTGCTGTAGAATCCTTCAGTTCTAGGCCACTTGATTTTTTTTATATATGTATGTATGTGTGTATACATAAAATGCATACAGCCAAGCCTGGAAATGACAGAGAAGCATTGTTATCTGGGTGTTTAGTGCCCTGCGTGAAACAAGTTGGCTGCTTTCCTCTGTGCTTGGTAGAGACCTGTTCCCATCACAGATCTGTCATCACAAGTGTCATGAACTGACAGCATCTCTGCAGAGAGGCTCGTGACTCAAGAAGACAGTCTAGAGCCTCTTTCTTCCCTCAGATGTTCCTCTGGTTTGAACAATTCGCACAGAGGGTATGCAGCTGGGCTCCCTCCTGGAAACAATCAAGTGGAGATCTTCATCGCAGGCCCAGAGGCAGCTGGAGCAGCTTTCTGGTCAGGTATGTCCAGATTTCTCTTGTTGAGGTATCTGACAGGTTTCCCTCACATATCACTTTCCAGGGCATCTGCTTCTCCGAGTTCTCAGGACTTTTTCTCAGGTTTACGCACAGGTCTTTGTGCTCATAGAGAAAGTGTCATTATTTCACAAATGGTCCCTGGATATTAATGTACAATTTTATGAAATCTTATTTATAGGAGGATGAAATGAAATGAAAGCAATATTCTGTCATTTCTAGTTCCATGCTGCACCTTTTTTTGGAAAGTATGAAAATAAAGTAGACCTGTCAAAACCATTTAAAACTAAAAGATTCTACTTTTAGCTTCTTCTGATATTCCAAGCTACTCCTGGGGAACTTTAAGGGTCATATATCCAAGATTTAAAGAACTTTGATCAGAACAATGGTTTGAATAATTGTGAGTGACAGCTATAATTATTTAAACTATTGCACTGTGTAGCCCCACCTCTCCTTTAATGGTTCAGGGAAGAATATATGTATCATATTAGCATAAATTTAATTTACTCTCTCATATAAAATGCAAATCAATAAGGCTAAACTTTAAGTAGCATTCATTTAGTTTTTAATGCAGGGCAAGCATTCTTACCAAGGGTGAGGGATAAACAAATCAACATAAATGTAAGAGTAATTTGAATTCATCTGTGAAGATAGAACAGAGTCCTTCTAAGTGTCCCCTTTAGGGGTCTGGCTGATGCTTTTTTAGGAATTCTAAATTGCTTGTTGTCTACCTGCTAGTTTTCTCAAATTTGATGTGATGCAGCTTCCCTCAAATTCTTTGCTAGAAACCCTTATTTAAACACATTTTGAGGTCAAATCTTTAGCAATATCAGTGAACACTAACTGAGGATGTGACTTCCTAAGATATTTTCAATCCAGGACCAAGATCTAGCTTCTGCTTTAAGGCTGACTGATACCTTAACTCATTAGTGGATGATCCATTTACTTCCTTGGGACAATTCACTCAACAGCAGTTGTCATGGCTATGGGTGTCAGCAGCCAGCACCATATCAACATCTTGGAAACTTGTAGCCTTCAACACTCAAATCACCCCTGTAAAATGCTGCTCTCCTGTACACAAAAGCTCACCTCAGAGCCTTGTTTTCTGGCAAGTCTGGGAAAATAAACAGTCTTTGAAGTATGCCCTGAAAGTCTTTCCAAACTGTAAGTCAAGTGCGACTTTCTACAACATGACAAGAGTTTAACATGATTCTTATGTTTATATATATATATATATTTTAAGTCAGAGTTCTTTATTTATCATAGGATTTGAGAAACAAAAGTCTCCTGCCTTTGATTGCCTGGGAGAAAACATTTTACAGATGCCTCTATAGAGTTCTAAGGGTTTTTTAAAGTCATCTGTTTTTTTAAAGATGGAAGTTCAAGGGAAATAATTTCAAAGAACCTCAGAAGAGAGAAGCTGAAGTTGGCATATCTTCTCATTTGTATATTCTTTAGCTCTTATTTGAAAGAAGAAAAAGTGTTGCTTTGTATAGACAGAAGAACTGAGATGGAAATTGCCAAAAATTTAAATCAGCTCGGAAGGAATGAAGACTTTTGTTCTATCACCTGCTGAAATCAACGGGGTATTGACTTTGCTTCATTTCGGAACTGGACCTGGATGTAGATAATGCAAATGGAATTGTAAGCAGAGGTTAAAGACAGAATATAATGGTTAAACCTCTTCAACCTCATCATCTCTCTATTAAAGATGCTATTCAAGGCAAGGAATTTGAATAAAATCTCTTGGGAAAACTTCAGCAAGACTGAAGTATTTATGAAAAATGGTGGAACAATGTTCTTTTGTTCATTTTCTTGCCAGTTTTAACTATACATTACCATCTGTGTTCAAAGTACTGTTCTGTCTATATATTAGCCTTTTTTTGAAGGTGATAGAAATGCCTAATAACATCTAAGAGATTTTCTAGAATTGGAGGATAATTTCTAGTTGCAACTTGCTTTCTTAATGTACAAATAACATTTCTGGAACAGAAGTCATAAAGAGCATTCTGCAATCCCCTTCGCCAGGAATCTCTCAGCCTTTGAAACAGACACTTTGTCTGGGAGTCTGCTGCTTCTCTTCAGAGCTCCGTAACAAATGCTACAAAAACACTACACCTTTAATGAAAAATGTTTATTTTATTCATCCACTGAAAAACATAACCTTCAACAACAGCAAGAGGCTTTATAAATAGTCTGCAAGAGGGGTCTCTGGTCATCTCTTTTTGTAAGACCATCATCTTAAATTATTATATCATAGTGAACTCACAAAAATAAGAAAAAGCTTTAATTAATTATAATAAATAGATTGATAGCCTTTCATTTACGATTGGCATGCTTACATTTCCCTGATCTGTGGCACTTCCTGAACTGTTCACAGCAATATGACACAATAATTTCAAACAGAATGAAGTGATTATATTATCTAATTTAGAATGCAATTGCATCATGGGAAAGCAGATTATCAGGCAAAATGATGTGTCAGCTTTATTCAGGAGAAATGAGAACTGTATAGATTATTTTTCCTTCAGAACTAATATCTGCTGTTCACAATAAGTGGCTGTATTTTCTGCTTGGTCATAGTTAATTTTCTTTCTGTTTTTGACATATTTTCCCAATATTCATAAAAATATCCTGTGTTATTATATTATCTATATAGTCAAGTTCTGTTTTAAAATAGTCTCTCAATTTCATTTATTTGTGTCTTCATCTAGCTCCATTTTTTTCCCAACATATTTAGGGCTCAATGACTTAAGAATCCTCTCTAGAATTCTTAAATGAAAGCATTTGACAGCTCATTTTAGTCTTCTTTAATCTAATCTTCCCCAGCCTGCACACAAAATCTGTGCTCCTCCGTACCTCTTGTCTAACAGCCTGGACCAAGCCAGACCCTCTCTGGATTTAAGTCATTAAAAGGCTACGGTGGTATGAAGTGTGTGTGACAAACATGGAGTAATTTATTATCATGATCATGATAGCAATTTAAGAATGTTATTTCCAAAGATCATCCTTAAATACTTTACTGAATTGTATCAGCAGACCAATATCCAAAGAATGTGCTTTTCTTAGTGTCCTCAGTGCTTACTGTATTTCTGACTCATACTTACCATCTTACTCTCTTGTGTTTTATATTTGATCAATATTGTTAGAAACCTGATCTGGTTGCCATTGAAATGACTGTAAAACTTTCTGTGTTTTGACTGGAAACATGACCAGTCTCAGATTTTTGTCTTTTTATTAACAAGACATTTTAAAGATGAGTTTCATCATATCTGGCTTCATTTGATCTGTGTAGTGACCTTTTCTGGTGCCTCACGGCCGAGTTTTGGAGCCTCACCAGTGCAGAGGAGCCACACTAGTACTCCGCCTTTCCATGGAGGCAAAGGGAGCAAAGCAGCAGAAGAATAAAACAGCCAGCTCTGAAGATGTCCCGAGAAGAACAAAGGATATGACTAATTAAATTACTTTACAGCAGTGTTTAATCTTTTCAAATGAAATGAGATCTGTTTTCCATGTCTCTTCCCTGGTGGTTTCTCTGAGCTATACACCACCAGTGTATTCTTTGTAGATGTTGTTCCCAAGACTGAATAAAATCCTTGTGAAAATGTCTAACCATCAGACTTTGTTAATCCACTTTTGCAGATTAATGTCTAAACTGAACTGTAGTATCTGTCCGGCAAACGTACCTAGCATTCTCGCTGCTGTTTTCAATACACCTTCATATAATTACTGGTCCCAAAGAAAGGATTAGCCTGTCATTTCTTAAGATTGATTCATCTTCTTTAAATCCCTTTTTCAATAAATCTTTTAAATTAAGACAAATGTCATAAATAAGGGATTTAATTAATAATGTAATTTTAGTGTTCACTTCCTTTTAGGTTGGGTTTGGTCTCTATGCTTTCTAAAGTCTGTGGAGATTATTCATTTTCTCTTGCAATCTTTTTATCTCATCTATATGAAATATTTAAACTCAAAATTTAATAAGATAAAGATTGGAGTTTACAACAACTTAAGGAAAATTCTTTCATTTCGACCAGTGACGGCCTGAGAGCATTAAAGTTACAAAATCAACATTCCTCTGTTGCCTTTAAGGTTATATCATTGCTGTCTCTTTATACTGAAATGCATCTTTTTTAAATGTTCTTATCATATTTCAGACTTGCTGACTAAAAGGTCTGAAATTTTACATGGATAATTTGCCTATAAAACATTGTTCTTTAGGTTGTTTTTTTCTGCGATCTGGGTTTAGGAGCAACCTCAGGTCTTTTGGCTCCTTAGTTGAGCAGAGGATAGAAGCTGTGTCCTGTCTGCGAGTCCCACATAGACTTCCCCAAGAAAATTATTAAAAAGACTGCTTACTGAATGTGAGGAAGGGTTGAACGACAGTGATCAGAACTGAAGTATCTATCACAAGTGCTTCTCAAATCCTAATCTTTTAAACACATTTTGATGTGCTGAAAGCTAAAAGCTTTCTAGTGTCACCATTATTACTTTTTAGTTTCACCCCTTTCTCTCTGAGACAATTTTGAACTTCCATAAGACAGGTATACACATAACTATAAGTGGTAATTCTCTCCATGTGATCCTTGCATTCAGATGTATTGTGTATGCTAAGAATATATTTTTTAGTTATGGGATGTTCATTCAAGGTGTATACTCTTCCAAATAACAAATGCAATCTGAGGACTTCATTTGTTTGCTTTCCCCAATACTCCTTACCAAGGATAACACACCCAATCACTGGCAGATGTTTCTTCCTCTTAGGAAGAAATATTAAGTCATTAACAGTTTTAATTTTTGCTGTTTCTTTGACTAAGTACATAATTTTTTATGGATTTATAAGTTAAAGCCTGATTTCTCTTTATTCAAAAATTTGTTCAAGTTATTGGTCAAGTTCCATTTCTGTTTTCTTTGAGTTAGTTTCTCAGTTTAATTACCCTTTACACATGTGCTTATTATTTTCATTTTTTTTTTTTTCATTAATGAGCACATCATCATTAAAACACCTACATAAACAAAGCTGGAAAAAAAGTGTTCAGTGATTTGAGGAAGGATGGTCTCTTTCCTCATCTCCCACACACTCCCATTCCTAATTGCCATGTTGCCTTATTCTTCACTTTTCCTTAGGGGGATGAAGACATTTTGGAGAGGGAATCCTAACCCTTTCATACTGCTCATGCAGTGAATAATCAGCTGTTGTTCTTCCTGCCCATGGGGGAGTGAAACCAGTGCAAGGGTTGGATGAAAGTGGTGGAAGAAAGTGACGTCTCTGATGGTCCTGACAGTACCCTCAGCCTATGGTGCTGACAGTTCATGGGCCAACACAGATGGCCATATGAAACCTGCATTTCTGAAAACCCAGTTCTAAGTGGATTGTGAAAGAGCACAGCAAATTCTGCTGCAGATCTGAAAATATAACTGAGGTGCTCAAAATCCCAGTGCATCCCTCTCTTAAGCTGGTCCATGGACTTGGTAGTGTTAGGTTAATGGTTGGACTCGATGATCTTAAGAGTCTTTTCAAACCTAAGTGATTCTGTGATTCTGTGTCCCTAATCTGAAATGGACTAATCATTGTGCCTAATGTGAATGGGTTTCATCTCTTCTCCTTCCCCTCCTATTTTCTCCTCTTGTCCTGTTGTGCTTATTCTAGTTCTTCATGAAATGCCTGAAAATAGATCATTACATCAAGATAAGGCTTCTCCAATTCTCCTTTTTATCACCTCAAAACTTTTTAAAGGTAAAACATATGTAGGTAGTGAAGGCTGTTTCTTTAGAAGAAACCTTCATTATTACAGCTCTGAGGCAGAAACACATCATAGAGTTTACATGTAGTTTTAGTTTCTTGTTTGTTCTGCTTTACCTTCATTTCAAATTGGGAATGTAAAAGTAGCAAATGTCTTCATTTTGTTTATGCTAATTTCATCACTATGTAGGGCAAACTTCTTCCTGGTTTCATGGCTTCATTTTATATCTTATTCAATATTTTACTGTTTGATCTTTTTTGGTCAATAACAAAACTAGCTTTGGTGATGATCTGTCTGTTCCTTACTGTATGCTATTTAATAATTGTTATTGTGTGGCTTTACTGCAGTTGCCTCAGAAAATGTGCTATGGCCATCATATACATCAGAACACCACCACCAAAATGAGGTAATGGGAACATCCTGGAAGGCATTCCCTGTTCTGGTGTGGTTCTTCTCCTCCTCCTCCTCTTCCCTGTGCAAAGGAACACAGGGGGAAAAAAAAAAAAAAAAAAAACAAAAGAAGGAAAAAAATGTCTAAAAGTTTCCTTTTTTTATTTTTTTTGGTAAACTTTGTTTCTCCCTGCCTGGCAGGAGGGAGAAGTGGCTAATGTCTCCCTGCTGAAAGCATTAACTGATTGCATTGTTGCTTGAGCACAGCAGCTGTCCTTATACATTTAGACTCCCAGTGACAACAAAATTAAGGCAGCCTCCCCTTCTGTCAGGCAATAAAATGATTTTCTCAACTTCTTTATTTCTTCTGAGAACTTCTTAGTGCCTGCCTTTCTATGACTGCAGTGAGATGCTACATTTGAACCTATCATAACGAAGGGGACCTTTTACTCAGTGTTTTCTGGGAAGACAAAAGGCAAAGCAAAAAATAACCCAGACTTCAGTGTGCCCTGAGAACTGATTTCCCCCACTTTTCCATTTGCTTTAAGTTTGCTGATGTGAGTGGGTGTTTAATCTCATTTACACCACCAGTGCCATGCTTGGTAGTTGCCCATTGCTTTCTGGAATCTGATTAAATGGATCTTTCTATGACACTCATGGCAAAGCACAATTCCCTGGCAAGGAGGAAGGAGGGTACTCTTACCTGGTCTTAACTATTTAATTTTTGAGTCTGGAAGGGTCCTAAAGCTTTCTGCTAAATTGCAAAACTAAATCAATATCCACCTTTCTGGCAAGCTTTCTCTGTGCCAGTGTCTTCAGCATACCTTGGCAGGCCAAGGGTTCCCAGTTGGGAGTTGGAGCCAAATGCCATCAGCTCTTGCAGTCCCACAGGCTGTGTAAGACAAAGAGGGTAACCAGGCCTTCAGATGTTCTGAAACAACTGCACTGGTCTTCTACTACTGCTCTAGGCTCTGATAAAATCGATCTAATCGGACAATTCGGGATTTTCTGCTCAGGTCTAGAGGCACCTCCCGCCAGCTGCAGTGCCAGTGGTCTCAGGGAGGCAGACCAGGACACAGCACGTGGGGAGCAGCACCAGCATGGCCTTGGACTTGTAAGGCAGCTCAACCAGCCACATGTTACTTTTCAATAATTTTATACCTATGTTTTTCAAGCCCAATGGCTCATTCTGACTCATCCAAAGATTTTGGACACTTCATTTTGCCTTTTGTACCAGACAATAATATGACAATGAGGCCACCTTCGAAAGACATGTAGAGGTCCCACTTAGTTTCCCCTGCCAGAATCTTAGCATGACATGGAAGCAAAACTTACTAAGAAAATAAGTTTAAACTCAGCCTTTCTTCTTTCAATGACCTATTTTGGATACTTCTCTTTAAGCAGACATCATACCTGCAATAAAAGAGCAATAGGAATTGAAAGTGTATCACTGCTGCTGAATAGCTGAAGTGTATTTCTATTAGGAATATATATCTGTATTCTCAGCTTCTGATTTTACATATATTTAAATTTAAACATGCATTGTTTTTAATGGGAAAAAAGCCATTCAATCTTTTAATAACTTCTTTTGTCCAGTTCTGATTGTGTCTCTTGATGTGCAGTTGCTCGTTTCAGCTCAATACTCTAAAAACACTGACTTTACTATAACTTATAGATTACAGGGAAAAAAACCCCACAGCACTAGGCTAAATCATCCAAATTTGCCACAGCAGGATCCTTCACCTATTTTCTGAAACATTTAGTTTCATTTTTTCCTCTCGATCTGACCCTTGCAGCTCAGTATTGGTAATTAGCCCCCTGCTTCTTCTGTAGCTACTAAAAACTGGGGAAAAATAAATGTTTCCATTTTAAACCATTATTGCAAAGGCACAGTCATGGAACGCTAAAGACTCACTCATGATGTAAGGGCAATTTTCATAAAATGACACTCAGGCATTTGGGTTCTAGCCTTCAGAATTAAGAACAGTATATTGTCTTTTTTTTTTTTCTTTAAATGAAAACTTGAGGCAGTGCTATTTCTGTGGTTTCAGAGTATGAACTCGGCTATTGAAATCTCAGCTTGAGATGCTATCCTCCTAAAATCCCTTATAGGAAAGCCTCCAATTTGCCATAATAAAAATGATTATTAATGTAAGCAAAGTAAAAGTCTTTGGGAACATGGTTTCTTCTCCATGATACCCAAAGGAAATGATGTCTATATGGAAGATGGTCAAATGATGAACTTTAAAAAAAAAATATTTATTGCGGAAGATCTAAAATATTATTTACCATCACACATAGTCCTAACAGTACTTGAGAGCTTTTCGTAGCAGCTTCCTCGGCAAAATGTCCTTCCAATTACTGCATCTATGCCACTCAAATCAAAATGAAAGTTTAAAGAATCCAGCAAAAGGTTAGATCAGCTGCTACATGGTTGTTCAGTTCTGAACTTTCTGCAGACAGGTACAGTTAAGCAGATATCTTGTTAAATCAATAAATAACAAAATCAGGTAATAGTTTACCAGAATCTCTAAGAAAATATTGTATGTTGCTAGTTATGAACCTGTTATTCTGCTTCTTGTTCAATCTGTGGACTTAAATTTAAATCCTATTTTCCTACTTCTGCAAGGGACATATTAGAACAGATGTTTATCAACTGAGAACCTAATTCTACAATGTTGCCATGTCCAGCTCACCTAATTTTCTTATGAAATCTGATGGTTTTCTTTAAGTTTCAGCTGCTTGTATCAACCAGTTGCATAAGGAGCTCAGTCTTTCATTCATTTCAAGAAGTGTATTTCTGACAGGTAGGATTGAGGGTTTGGGTACACACTGAAGGGTCAAAAAGCCCCACATATTTAAATGTTAAAATTACTGCCCATTTTAGGTGGAAATTGTGATTTTTTTAATGCATTCACCCAGAAATGACTGGGTGGGTTCAGTGAAAGTGCCAGTGCTCATTGCATGGAGCTGCAGAGGAGGGTAATAGAGATGAAGAGGTGCAGCACCCCCCACCCCACTGACAGCCAAAGGTTTGGACTGATTTTCAGAGGAGACTAAAACAAATACCAGAGAATCATGAAGGGTCTTACACCACTGATTTAGTTTGAAGACTTCGGCTCCCCAGTTCCCCTGTCTCTCTCTTCTGTGCTTCTTATGATTCTCACAGATTAATCTGGAAATAACGTCACCTTTTTGTGTGTTTTTATTGAGTTCCCCTTTTCCTATAAAGGTTTTATCTACTCCACTGTTGACTTCACGCCATTCTGCTTCAGAAATTCTACTCAACTTCGACTTTTCTTGTAGCACAAAGGCAACCTGAGAGCCCTTAAAGACACCATTAAAATTTTTATTTCCATGCCTTTCAAAGCCCCTGGAAATATTGTATTACATGCAATTGTTGTAAATAGCATTTCTCTTAATGCAATAATCTTGGTCTAATATTCCAGTGGTGTGAATATGCTAAAAGGAAGGCTTAAAGAGATAGATGCTAAATAAATTAAAATGAGCTAAGGGAAGATGCTTTATAACCCTAGAAATATTGCAAGCATTATTTAAAGTAGTTAATATTTTTACAGCCTTGTGAATGCTAATCTCTGGGAAATCTCAGGTAGCAAATATAGTTTTAATTCTCAATTTTAGTTATCGCAATCTGGAACTGTAAATTAATTTCAACACTATAAAAAGTAATAGAGACGTTTATTTTCTTAAGCAATCTGGCTTATTCAACTGCAGACTAAATCTGAATTAATGGTCCTGGTATGCTGAATACGAAATTAGTAATAATGTGAAATGCATGTAATGATAATATCTGCTGGAAGAGTTATAATGCTGGGGTCCAACTTTTTCTCATTAATATACTCCATTACTATTAAAAAAATGATACTGAGCTTTCTATCTGGCACTTGAGTGCTTTTCTGGTGACTCCTTTATAAAAAATAACACCTTTTGCAATATCAGTATAGCTTAAGTGTACTTCATTCTTTTGGGTATGCATTAAACCTAGAATTATGTTTCCTGTTGTATTTCTATAATCAAGAATCAGACTAAGGTAAAACCTTAGAAAAGTCACTGGATGTGACATCAGAAATTCAGTCTGGATAGATGAAAAGTGTTGCTAAGCCCTTCTTTCATTCATAAAGAATGGAAACAATAAGGATCAATGATGAAACCCCAATGCTGTTCAGTGAAAACACCCTGCTGTTCAAATGCCATTGGCACTGTCCTGTCCCAGAGGAGAGATTTCTTTGATTATAGATTGAAGGCTTGTATGGAGATGCATGTATGTTTGCAGAAGTGCCAAGACAACAGACAAGAAGCAGTCCAGAGGAGCGCATGAGGGCACTGAAAATATGACCAAGAAAGGAAATGAAGAAAATTAGAATCTATGGGAGGTACATAGGGAGCTGTGAGAGAAAGTTGCTTCCAGTGTTTGATCCTGTTGTGCGTCAGAAACCAGCCAGAAACATTATTTTAATTTTTTTCCCATAAGTGATAGAGTATTGCCAAAGAGATATATTGCTTGGTTTCTATCCCTAACAGAATCATCCCACAAGACTTTCACTGTCCCTTGACTCACTCAGACCAACTTTATTAACAAAGGAGTTTTCCCGCAATAGCCAGACAATATTGGTGTTCATTTAAATGTAGCTCTGACAACTGCATTCAACAGAAGTGTCCAAGCGCAGTGGGATGGTGTTGGACCTGCGCAAACCTGGCGGAGGAGGTGGGGTCGGTAGCCCAGTTCCTCACACCAAGCCTGCACGGCGAGCTCAGCCCATCCCTGCCTCTTCCAGGTCCTTTGTGCTCAAAGTTATTTGAAAGCCCTTACAAACCAGGGATGAATCACTCTGTACTTGTGGCTAAACAAGTCAAGTTTTAAGTCAAGTACTAAACAAAAGTCAAGAAAAATAGCAAAGCAAGAACAAACTTATTCCCCAGCATTAAAGATTAACATCTTTATTAACATGAGAGCTGGCAGAGAAATCTGTCCCATCCCTGTGGATGCTCAAGGGCTGTCTCCCTCCCCAAGCCAGACCCTTAACGGAGGGTGATGCTGTAGGGCTGTTGGTTCTTGGTGGGTTTTTTTTACCATATTTTGTAAATATGGTGAAAGGGGATGGAGGAGTTGCTGGGCATTTGCTGTCACATTTGTGCTGGGAGCAGCTGATATCCTAGACCAGAGCCAGGGAGGGTGCTGGGGAGCCTAGGCTGGGCTGGAGAGGAAGGCGACAGCCAGGGATGGTGGTGGCACCTTCTTCTGCTGAGAATATAGCCTTCTCCAAATGGTTTTATACCTCAAGGTGTTTCTGTGGTGAAAGTAAAAGTTTTTGCATTCACCAGCATTTATTTTGTTCTCTTTACTTTGGGCTAACGAGTCTGAGTCAGGAAACCATGCAGGGAAAATCAGTATGCTTTCCAAATAGTGCAAGCATCAATTTAAATCTACAAAGTTGCAGTGGGCTATATAAAGATTTATTAATCAAAACATTTTCAAAATATTGACTGTGCGCGTACGCTGTTAGGCCTGAGAGATCATCTGTGAAGTAAAGCTTGAATTAATCACTTCTTCTCATACATTAATTTTTGCAGAATAAAAGAAGTAGGAGATATTTGTGGATATTTTTCTAACTGTGTTTTGGTAATTTCATTCTCTAATTTAAAATTATTTCCACTCAACAGTTGTCATGTAGAGGGTAGAAACAAAAACTCAGGGTAAGCAGCCAAAGTGCGGCTCACAGAACAAATGTTGTTTTGGATCGGGACTGGCTGCCGTCTCCTCCCGACCCCCCTAAGGGGATGAGCCCAATGCATGAAGCTCCCGCAGGGGCCAAGCACAACTGCAGAGTAACACTGAGAGCATTTTGATGCCTCTTTTGGCTTAAACAGCTCTGTTGAGGAAGATCTGGAAAATCTGGCAGTGCCTGTTCCCTGGAAAAATAGAGTTGTATGACGAGAATAAAGCAGAAGAAAATGTGTTACTGATGGGAAAAAAACCACATTTTAGTATCCAAGCAAAGAAATGTTCCCATTTCTCTTTTTAAAATTATGTTTTGTCTAAAAAGTCTGTCTTGCATTATCTAAATGCAAAATATTATGCTAAAGCATTAAGTAAAAGTTCAAACATGAAAACACTCTTTGCTAAAAAATTAGAAATTTTTAGGGTTTGTTCCCCACCAGAAGCAAAACAAAACAAAACAAAAAAGAAAACTGGAAAGCACTAAAAAAGGATTTTTTTGTGGCACCAATGGAGACCTATGTTTTTGACAGCTCTTTAAAAACATGAAGGCATCCACATTTCTGCCTGAGAGTCTCTGTAATCTGCTTAAGTTCTTTGGTTACCAGCAAACTGCTTTAATGAAGATTTCGTGTGGAAAAATATGTGGGTGTTTTAGGGTACTTAGACCTCAGAAGAAATGTCATAAAAACCAAGTATCTCTGATAAAGCAGTATATGATGTGATTCCCAAACTGAAATTTCCCATCCTCAGAGGGCAGATGTCTTTCTGCCAGCGCCTGCTTGGTTGGGAGAAGCCCATGGATCCACAGGCAGCATCCTGGCCACCTTGAATGATGATGAAAGCCTTATTAAATACTGGATATTGTACTGATAAAAAACAATGGTATAATTTGGCCTAGGCTGTTTAATTTTTTAAAATGCCAAGGTATGTACCAGCATAGCCCAGAGTGCTTATGAATCAATAAGTGCTGGCAGGCTTATTTTACCTAAAGTTGTGAACTGCCACAAAGTGGCCGTACTATAGTTGATGTCTTTAATTTAAAAAAAAAGAATCAGTTTGTAGGGTTGGCATGATGGTAAGCAATGGCCATGATTTTATTTCATATGTGCCTTTTAGTGGTTTTATGGAGATGTTTTATAAAGAAAGTTTTAAAGTGTAAGGCATGTTATCATTTTGTTTCCTCAGAACAACTAATAAGTGAGAGAGCCAGTGAGGTATTTATAGCAGAATGTATTTATAGGAGAAATCTTCCAGCAACTGGGGGGGGTAATGGGCAAGGAATACACATCCCCTAATGCAGAGAAATGATCGGGAGCTCACACTTGTGAATGTAGTGCCATAGCTAAATTAGACAAATTATTATAGGCCCTAGCTACCAATGTCTGCTGCTGTACACTGCCTACTGTTGCAGAATCACTCTTATGATTTTCCTTCTCAGGGAGAGAGGGAAAATAAAAAATGTATTCCTATTTTCGTTACATAGCGCTCTATTTTCTGCTCTTTATATATATATTTGTGTGTGTATATATAAAAGCTCACTTAGTTACTAACTTTTATTTTTAATTTTAGTTTTTGCTAAGTGCACTCAACTCTTCTGTGTGTGCCAAGGGTGGGTGCATGTAGGTTTAGGAGGTGTTTGTGCCCCACATGCTGCACCTACCCCAGGTACCGCTGGTGCAGCCCAGCCCTCAGTGATTTTGGGGCTGTCTGTTCATTCTTTGGAGACAGAAATTCATTCTGAGGAAAACAGTGAAACCTAATATAAATCCATAAAACCAAACTATTCTCTGCATTAAATCAATTACTTATCAGAATGAATTTCATCTTGTGCCAAACAATACAATAGGCACAGAATACAGTATCTCTCTTCTAACAGATCATTGTGACACTTGGATGTGGGGAGAGAGGTGTGTGTATATTAAACAGGAGCAAAGGATTATTTTATGATTTAGAGTTTAAGAGAAATTTTCAAAAGCCTTGTGAAACTTAGGAGCCTAGGAGAATTTCTCTGTTAGAGAGTATCTCTGAACTGGAACAGTGTGTGTGTTCATAGATGTTCCCTATAGAGCTATTTATCAATCTGTAATAATTTTGCTTTACATATTTCACTAGATAATGCATATATACAAATATATAAATAAATATAGTAAACTGCATGCAGGACAGGTTACATGAAATAAGAGTAAAAATGTTCCATCCTCTAGACAATTCTGAAATTTCTTACCACTGTAAATAAGAATGAAAACTGGAATGGTTCAAAAATTTATTCTGAACTATTATTTCTGTAAACATTAGAAAGTCCTCTTTATTTCCAGTAATGTTGGAGAAATGTTACTATTTTCTAATGTAACATAAAACTGTGTGTGTCTGTGCTGGTGCACATCTGTGCAAGCTGGAGTGGGAGGGGATCTAGTAAACAAGATACATCACTTGTTATAAACCTAAGAAAACTACTAAGTAAAATGTTTATACGAAGTAAAACAGCACATGCATCATAAGAAAAAAAAGTCAGAGAAACAGAGACATTGAAAAAAAAATACTCAGTTTAATTCTGAGTCACTGGAAAATATATATCCTCAAAGCATCAAAAATCAGCATGTTCCTGTTAATGTTTTACTCTGAAGAAACTGTTTTCTGATGGGAAACTGTTTCATGAAACATTTTCCAACCAGCTTTAGCACAAATACTGCCAATTGTCTTTGTGTGGGGAAAGTGAAGAATATATTTTATTTTAGCTTCAATTCCAGCAGCGTGCAGGAAAGTGGCCTCTTTAATAGAAGCCTTTGAGTCACAGAAGTGGCGGTGAGGAACATCGCTGCTAATGGGACAATAGCCCTGATGTTCCTCTGCCCCTCTCCTGACCTTGAGTAAGCAAAAGTGTTGTTATGAAATCCTACTCAGTAAAATGGTGTTTCTTCAGACAAAGTCATAAAAATCAAATAATGATTGAACTGCAAGCTTTCTGGATGCTCAGAGCTGATTATTTCTTTCCCATTTTATTCTGTTTTTTTTTAAACAAGCAGGAAAAACTGACAGCTAGGTCAGAACTTTTCTGCAGCTGCCCACCTTACTCTTTTTCTCTTTTCCTAGGGCTTTAACAATTGATGTGTCCCACTAATGTTTCTGTATGTTTGCTGTAATTTAGCTGTATCGGCATCTGAAGTAGATTTTGGATTTGAGGGCTCATTTAAAATCAAAGAGGATCTGGTTTCAGCACTCCTTGGTGCCTGATGTGAGGGGAGAGGGGCTGACAAAATTCATACTGTGTCTTTCACTGTGGAGTTTGAGACAAAGTTTTCTCTTTTTCTGTTCTTATTTATTTCCATATTCCTTCACTTGGCCTTTTGTGGGCCTTTTTTCCCCCTTCCCTGTTACGGCTCCGGTGAGCTGTGTAAGATTCTCCTGGAGTGTAATTCCTTTTGAAATTTGTCATCATAAAAGAAGCCTTGAATTCTCGGGGGGGGGGGGGGGGGTGGGGGTGGGGAGTTTCAGTATTTGATGTGTGGGTTTGCTTTCTTTGTTTGTTTGTTTTAAAATTTTTTAGAAATTCTGCAGGATAGATTTGAAACCTGGATTGACAGAGAGCAAAACAGAGAGAGTTTACCCATATCTGCCATTGAAGTTAATTTGGTTTTCCAAGCTCCTAATTAAATAGAGAAGTTGCAGGAAGCCATGATACTTTGCATGGGTGGTGGGGTTGATCCAGTGCCATAACCCACGTACTCATTCGAAGGTGAAATTTGCTTGGTCAGGGTGGCTGGAGAGAACAGCTCCACCAGAACAGCTAAAAATACCCAGACAAATGTTTCAAGGGCATGGGATCCTTTCCTCAATTTGGGAAAACATCAGAACAGTTATGATAAACAGCAGTTATATCCACTTTATGGTGCTGTAAAGCAATGTCCATACACCAGAGCCGGCTATCAGAGGTGCTAGGAATAGCTCTAACTTTGCTACATTGCTTGCTGCAGAGAGCACATTTCCTAATACAGTGGCAAAAAGAGCAACATTTCATCTTTTGGGGGGGACCTCGTGATGCCTCAAGCCCTTCCTCATTGGGAGCCCATTTGCAGCTCCCACTCTCTTGCTGGGTGAAGGGGACAGAGATATCAGCATTAGAAACAACAACAAGCTCTGAGAAATGCGTTCACCAGCTGAAGTTAGCAGAATGAACAGCAGTTTAATCCTCTTCAAAATTGAAATGTCTGCCTGTCTTTTTACCATACAAGCCTTCTAGCTTGTTTCCTCGCTAAGATTGTGGGCTGGATTTAACCCAGCCAGGGTAATATCGTAGGGGTTAAGCCTTGTAACTTCTTTCCTCCACTCTGCATCAGTGTTTGTCTCCTATTTTTCTCTGCTAGAAGCAGGAATACAAAGAAGTACTTCTAGCTCAACCAGTGGATGATTTTTATCAGCTCATTTTAGTCAATAAAGAAAGAAGTCAATTACTCCTGGAAAATAGCACTTTCCAGTACTGTATATACCCGGCCAGTACAATCGCAGAATAAATCAATAACCACATTAATCAATACGATGTAAACTGCTGATCTCTGTGGATAAATTGTACTGGTGTAAGAAGGCTTTCAAATAAATTCTAAACCCACTCAAACTGCATGGGCTTTAAATCTACTAAGGGCAGTGGGACATGTGAAAGATTTGTGCTGTTTCTCTTTAAAATCTCTGGGATAGCAGGGCTGCAGAATAATGTAATTAAATCATGCTAGCAGCACTCACACACTCACACACTTAGACGTTGAAGTAGACATTGTAGACATCACACAAGTAGACACTGAAGTCTACTTCAATGAGAGCTCTAGAAAATATCCCTTAACTCAAATTTGCCAGCAACAGGGGATTTCTGGCATCCTGCAATACCTCAGGAGGAAAGGCTGGGCTGAATAGGAAAGGGTGTACAGAGAAAGGAAGGTTCAGCTGCAGTCTGGTTATGTTACAGCCCCAACAGCTGTAGGAGGTTTTGCTCCTCTAGGCACCTCCCTTTTTTTATAAAGATCTGAACCTAAGTATCATTTTTTGTTGTACATCTTGCCATAATAGCAGTCCCACGCAAGAGCGCTGGCATAGCCTACAGACACATTGATTGTAAGAGAAGATGTGGGTTATGCCTCAGGAAACCAGGCTCGGAGTTGGGGAACGTGGCAGAGCATGGCTTGCAGTCAGGGGTCCCTCTGCTCCAGCTGCATCACCCTGCGTGTGTGGCTGGCAAACAAGCAGAAGGAGACAAATAGGAACCTAATGTGTGAAAATTGGTGCTGGGCTTTTCACCATGGTTCTGAATGCTTTGTGGAAAAGGAAATTGTCAGAAGGTGATGACAGCCACGAAGTTGTACATTGTATTAGTAGGAATGCAGGAGGGATGTGCACAGTGGTGGGTATGGGCCGAAGGGAGATTTCGTGCTTTAGCATGATATGTAATAGAACTATGTTGAGCAGGGGAGAGTCAAACCAGCCGTTTGAGGCAGAGCAGAAACCAGAGCCATGCATGGCAGTGTCCAAGCCAGTGCCTTAACTATCCTGGCCCATCTCCCATGCTGTCTCTAGAAAGCTGTATTTACTGAAGTGCAAAAATTCTAGAGACCTGAATGTATCTTGTGAAAAGCTTGCATATTATAAGGGATCTTCTGGTATCCTTTTGTGTTTCAGAATTATTCCAATTCACTCTATAAGGATGGGAGATATTTGTAGCTGTTTTTCAGTACTGAAATATATTGGTGTATATAGAATAGGTTAAGTAAAGAACAAAATACATAACGGTATTATTAATATGACATTTTAATTGCTGCATCAGACATATTTTCAAGTACTAAGTGCTAAGAACTGATAAAAAGAAGTTCATATTAAAAAAAGCCTGAATGATTGAAGCCATTTAGACGCCTTTATTGCACGATGCTGTCAAAATGTCCAACTGACCTTTTCTACACGGTAAATTTCTCAAGAAAAATTTTATACAAGCTATTTAAATGGCACAGATTTCCGATTCTCCCCCTATAGTTTTTGGATTAGATAATGGTCAGAGCAAGAGAAATGCCAAATCCTTACATATACTCAAATGCTTACGTATACTCTGAAGATGACCAGGGGCATTTTATACAAAGTCTCTGCAACCTTATTTAAATTTTTAGATAGACAGATATTTCTGAATGCATCATTTGCCGTTCTTTTACACTTTCAGTCCATAACAACCCTGTGAGTGGCAGCCCTCCATTAATTCACACCCAGCAGCAGAAGGCAGCAGATAGACCTTATCTCAGCTCAATGGCTGAGGTAGGCTGGACCACTCCTTGGCATAAATAATGTCCAGACTGTGAGGCAATGTGGCTTTCCCACACTACCTGTGCTTTGAAGAGCTCATCATCCTTGTAGCCATAGTTCAATAATCTGCTGCTAATATTATCATACTTCAGTCCACCTTCACCCAAAGGCCATATTGTGACTGCACCTAAATAGGCACTTGAAACTTAATATTCAGGAGCACTGAGATGCAGCAACTCTCTGGCACTTTGAGGGAAATTGTGGGGGACGGTGCCTTGGAAATATCAGTGCCTGAGGGGATCAAAGGGATTGGTTTATTCAGAGTAGGACAAGTTCTGCCCTGGCTTTTGCCCAGTTGGACACATGCTCCCTGAAAAGACAAAAATCTGTGGAGGGGTGTAGGAAGGGATGCAGGGTCCCCAGACAGCAGCTCATAGCAGCCCAGTGTGTCCCAAAACCTCTCTGAGCAGATTAATTGTCTCTTCCACACAGGCTCTGCAAATCATTGGGGGAAATTCTCTGTGACTGCAGTACAGTCAGATATTAATAAAATCCTTTTCCGCTTTTACAACATATTTATACGTAAGTGTGATTTAGAGCTCTGTGTCAAGTCGTCACCAGGGCTGCATTCCAACGACCTGCAGAAAACACAGGGTGTTTCTGCACTTCAGGATAATGTTGATTTAGGGGCTGGTACAATAGCACACATGGGCTATTTTATTTAGCTTCTTGGCATTTGTATTCAAAAACTGCCCTATAAAGAAGGGAGAAGGCATTAAAAAAAGTTTAAATGCTCTTAAATCACAAAGAAACATTGTGTTTAGAGTGAACTGAAACATTTGGATAGACTTAAAATTGCTTTTTTCATGGAGAAATATTTTGTTGATGTGTTAAATTTAAAATGAAAATCTCTGACTGTGACTCTTTCATTTTTTGGTACTTTGCTTAGGTTATCAAAATAAAATAAGTATTACTCTTCCAACTATTTGAAAACTTAGACTGGTCTGTGATTTGATCTGGTGCCTCTAAAATCTGATAAGATTGGGTCCAAAGGTCCCTGCATAGGGCACCTTTAAGTGAGGTTTTTAATTCAGCTTCCTAGTTGCTAAAAATCAAGAGCATTGCAGAGTTGTTTGGGGTTTTTTCTCCATTGTTTTCATTTTGACTTTTGGTTTTAGGGGATTTATATACTGTTCCTATTTTCAAACTTTTTCCTGCAACTGTAAGTGACAAAACTATTTTTTTTACCTTTTTTTTCTTTTAATGAAAGCTGTTGGTCATCTGAAATCTATTTCAGCATCAGGTGCTTTAATAACATTTTCACATAAAAAGAAGAGCTGGACTTTCACTGCTTTGGGCAGCTCAGAAATCAGTTAGTCCTAGTGAAGCACCAAAAAAGAATTGGGAGCCAAAGAGAAGAAAATGAACCTGCACAAGTTAGAGGGCTGCATTGGGTTAGGTAGGATGGCAGGGGGAGGCTACCATTATGTCTATATTTAAAGGTATTCTCCTGAAGACTTCTTAGAAGTTCTGCTCCCAAGGCAGAATAGTCACTTGGCAATCCACTTGTGCTTCAGCTCTAGTTCAGTTCAGCAAGGGAAGAGCTTTATTCATGTTAGGGGGTCTTCCTAGGTTGTCCTTTACTTTAAAAAGGGCTACTCCCATGGGAATGACAAAACAAGCCTAATGTAGAAACTCAGAGGTTAAACACTGAAGACATAAAGAGCCTGATTTTGAAAGGTATCTTCTACAGTGAGAAAGGTACCTTGCAAAGAACATCAGTAATGCATACAGAAATGAAAACAAATCTGAAGAAGTGATTCATTGATAGTTTCACTGCGAAGAAAAATGTTTTTACTTCATTAGGGTATTATCAAGATTTTTAATACCGTATCCACTCCTTTCTAAACTGTTCTTTTCTTTTGAAAGCTATGTTAAACCTTTTCCTAATAACTCCTGCGATTAGCATCTTTGTAGAAATCCCAGAGGAGAGGCTTCTAAAAGTGGCATTATATTTCTAGAGCCTCCCTGCAATTAAGCATCTATCAGGCCTTCTATTCAGTTGAACGTAACTGCTCTGCAGAAAATCTCACTTCACTTGAATAAAAAGAGATGTTTTGTTTAAACTTAGCAGAAGGATTGCATTTATGTTATGAAATATAAGAATTTTAGATTCAGTTTAGCTGGGGAAAAAAAAAAAAAAGTACCCATTGCTTAATGGACACAAGAAGGTCTGCAAGTGAGCTGCCATGGCAGAGGGCAGTTCCTGCTGGAGACCTGCTGGGAAGGGATGATGCAGAAACCTCTGCCAGAGCTCCACCAAATAGTGGTCAACTCTGTGAAACATTTTGTTCAATTTAGTACGGGGATTATTACACATCACAAGGTGTAAGTGATATTTGCTTATCCACAGTAAAGAAAAAGAAAACAAGTTTCTACAGTCATTTCTTTAGTGAGGCTGCAGCTGCACAGCCACGAGAACATGAAACACACGCTCTTTTGGCTTTGATAGCATCAACACAAGAGGCAAATGTTTAATGGTGAGTGCAACTCCAAGTGAAAACGCCTTGTCCTAGGGACTTAATATCCTTTTCATCCTCTGGAGTCCTTAGATCAAAATTGGACATCATTCTGTAACGTGCACTTTTGCAATGTTTTTATAATTTATTATTTTATTTCATGTCAGTGTGTGTGTGGAGTTCTCCCTGGAAGTCCAGCACATGAGTAATCTCAGGTACCAAAGTTTTGGTAGCTTCCTATATGAATTCACATTTTAGACTCTCTTGCTGCCAATTTGGCCTCCCATAACTATGGACAAGAAACATGTTTAATTAGCTGTTTGAAGGATTATCATGCACAGATGAACCTCTATCCTTTCACTCATTTGTGTGCTTACATATCACCATCACTTTTTATTGTAAAAAGTATTGGGGGATATTTGATTCATGTGGAGTTATAAATGGTTACAAAGACTGCACAACATGTATTTGACAGTGGTGAAAATAAAATAGACTTCAGAGTAAAGTGGGAAAGAAGAAAAGGCCCCCCAGTAATGATATGAGACAAAACCAACCCTTTTATCAGATGTTAAAGTTGACACAGGTGTGACTTCACATTTTGAGCTGTATCTACTGACTTGAAAGCCATGCTCACTCTAGTGTTTAATTTGTCATTCTAATAACTCGAAAGATTGAAGGGCTTAATTAGATACTTTTATTTATATTTCAAGATGATGAAAATCAATGTTCTTCTCATTTACCTTCATACCCAGCTCAAAGATGAATCTACACTTTCAAGCTACAGCAAAGAACAGTATCAGGTGAGAGAGCAACTGAACCTGCTTGAAAGCAGATATATTTCAATCTCCCTTCAAAACAGGTATTCAACGTCTCTGTTAGTATTGTTGATCAGAATAGTCTTTGCATGAAAAAGTCCTTTAAAATGTATTTGAGAATATGTAAGGTGTCTCATATTATAAAAGATACTGTCTTATTCAGATCTGGTTCAAGGCTTGCTGATGCCATTGAAAGTCTTTCTATTGAATTCAATGGGCTTTGAGTTGGTACATATGATTCCTTTTATTTAAGTTTCCCTTTTCTGAAGAAAATAGTACAGTACACTTCATATAATCCATTGTATGACACCTTCTGTAATACAAAAAAGTGCAAAAAGTAAACAAATAGCTTTTATTTAAATTTTTTTTTTTTTACAGATTACATTGAACAACGTGAGATAAATAATATCCACATCACAAGCAATTGCAAGTCTCTTCTCTCAGTTACAACAGCTTGGCACAGGTCTTTCATGTCTGACATACCATTACACTGGAGTTTTAATAAGAACTACTGCTTGTAAAAAATTTGACACCACTCTCCTTACAATCTCAAGTTATGTTTGGCACCACTCCTTTCAATTAATGCATATACATTTATCCATTAATTTCAAAGCTTATTTTTAAAAATTAATATAATATTGATACTTAATGTTTTCTTAATAATATACCACTTTTATGTCCCTCCCCCAACCCCACTGTTTTTCTTTATCAGGAATGTTGGTCATGGTGAAGCATTAAGATAAAATCTACATACGGTTTATTTTTAAAAGTCCATGTCTGACCATTGCTTTAATCATCAAGGAAAAGGGTATATAAGAACAGAAATCAATAGAAGGATCCCAGATGTCAATATATGGTTTACCCTTTGGGACCACTTTATTGCTCCAGAGCTTAAACCTGTAAAAATATAAGCACACAAAATTTTCTGACGAAAGTAGGTAAGTGTAAAAAAAAAGGTTTACTATGCATTCTAGCATAACAGTAATCTTTGTTCTATCTTCAAAATGAAACATTATCCACAACTGCTATTTCTATTTATTTATTTTTTAAGTTGTAGCAGCAATTCCATGGAGTATGGTTTTGAATCAGTTTCCCACCCCCCTGTGAATATCTGCTTTTAGGAGGGTTTTGGCTAGTTTGTTGCAAAACTATGCTCCATTTTGCATGAATAATAAGATACTAATGAGAGCAGAGGCTGGACCCTGGGCAACCCCACCCCAGCCATGGAGCAGGGCTGAGGGTCTCTGTCACAGCAGCAGCTCCAGAGCAGATTAAGAGCTGCGTTATTTGTGAGAGCTGCAGCTTTGACTTGAGCAAAAGACCTTGTTCCTCTGTCCTTCCCTGAGCATCACAGGCCAGGTCAGATGGAGACCTACACTAAAAATAAGGTCACATCTAGGTGTTGTGCAAAATGCTTTCTCCGTTAATGAATCTGAGAGTACCAGAGACTAATCCACATGTACCTAGCATTACAAAGCAACAGGAGGGAGGCCACCGATGGTAACGGAGAGTCTTAATCTATCATACTTCTTAGGGGCACACAGATTTCTTATTATGCAATAACATTCAGAGGAAAAAAAAATCTCACGTACTTGATATTTTTGGAATCCTAATTTCCTCACTGCTGCTGCCATCCCCACCATCACTGACTGTTCTTATTTCTATGAGATAATCTTCTTCAAATGGTACCAGAAGTTCAGCTGAAGTGTTGTTTGTCTCCAGTATATGTGTTTTGCTATGTCTGTTTTGTCTATACAAAATCTAAGTAAAAAGGTATTAGAAAACAGGAGTTATTTAATACTTTTTAAGTTTTAATGAATTTTTTTTGGCTCAAAGTATCTTCTGTCATGTCCCAAACTTTTCAGAGCACTATCAGCATCCTGCAGCGTATTAAAGTTAATTCAAAACATAGAAATATATTCTGCAGAATTCTGTGATGGAGGCCACAGCAGGCATTTACTCCAACTTTCAGGAGAGTTTTTGTCTGCTAGAACTGAGGCTTACCGTGAAAGTAAGGTCACGAAATCCTCATCCAATACACTTATGCTCTTCTGTAAATACGGAAGTTAGACATACCTTTAAACAAGGCTTTGATCTGTAACAGCTTTTATATCCAGAACTCATCTGACGCTTCAGGAACTGAGGTGTTAGGGTTTTTTTTAAATTTTGCCTGGTTGTGGTGAGCATTTAGAGTCAAATAGAAATATTCACGCTGACTTCTGTGTAAAATTACCACCTGCTAATGAAACCTTGGGACAGTGCATAACAGTACGTTTTTAAAGACTTCAAGAAAGGACGGAAATTTGGATAGTATCATTGGAGTTTCTTCTTTCTACATTTCTACAACTAAACATGACGGATCCAGCACCTGCTTGCACTATGGTCTTTTTGCTAATGAATCATTGGGCCATGGTGCAGAAGAGCTTGGGGAGTCTAGACAGGGATCCTACAGACTATGAACACCTTTTTTCCTCCAAGAAGACTTTCTGCCTTGCTAGCACATCAATTACAGTGTTTGACTCCTTTCTCTTGACAATCTTTTGACATATTTATGCTAAGAAGAGCAACAGAAGAGCAAAGCAGAAGGAGAAATGGGGATCATATAATAAATACTGCAGAAAGTACTTAAAGCACTCTTTCCATATCAAAATGTAATAAGCAGGTAGGTTAGACACAAAGGAAAAAAGCTTAATAGTCTAGTTTTAACTTTTTCCCCAGTGTGTGGAGTTACTTAAACACACTCACTAGGGTGTAAAAGAATATGGTCTCAAGAAAGTTTGCAAAGTGGGAAGGGTGTGCGTCCTATTTCTCCCTAGGCATAAAGAGCTCTGTGTAGACACTAAAATGCCCAGCAACGTGAGGATCTTGATCTTGAGAACCTTTCCTCATGGAAGCACTCTCCACCTCCATTTTTACAGTCCTTCAGGAGTAAAAATGTCTTTCCATAAGTCTTTCAGGGTCAGAGCCACTGCAAACAAACTTTAAACTAAATTCTTCTTTCTTTTGAAAATAGATTTATGGGAGTGCTTTTGACTTCATTCACACTGATCTTTATATGAACATCTTCCTATCTCTTTTCAAAGGTACATTTATGAATTGCCAGAGTGAGAACTTATAAATGTGTTTTATGCCTGCCTTTAATGCTTAAGAGGCTGTTCTCTACTTCTTACATATGTGCGAAACTCCTTCCCCAAAAAGAGGTGAATGTAAGAATCTTAGATGAGTAAGATTACAAGGGAAAGGGGACAGGAGAGATCCAGCGTTGAGGACAGAAACTCCCTGTGTCAGGATAAAGAGGTCCTACTCTGAACGAACATAGCTGTTCTTCCATTTATATAAATGTCAGCCAACCATCCCAATAATTCCAGAAAAGTCACTGTTTTCCAGGTAATGAACTCCAGGTAATGGCCTTTCAGCAAGTCATTGTTTATAACATGTCTCAGTAATGAGATAAAGAAATTACTTACTTTGTAGCCTAGCACCTCCGATTCATTCTCCATTGTTTTTACGTGTTCCCAGTTCAAGCAGATCTTGGAATTCGTCAGCTTCCAGGCAATATTTGCTGGGGGTTGACTTGGTGCTTTAAAAAAAAGATGATGATAATCACGTGATACAGCTGAATATTAATTTGCATAGTGTAATTGAATGAGCTGCTGACATGGAAGTAGCAAATGCATGGGTGATTCAAATCTAAAAGAGTAAAAAAATATTTTCCAGTCCATCATTTCTCTCGTATTAGTCAGAATAAAGAACTATTCATAGCACAAAACCACTTACTGTAAGAGTTCATTTTCGAAATTAGGAAAACCCTGACAGTGTCTGACAGCTGAAGTTATATTTGATAGATTTTGTTTAAGTACTATGTTGTTCCTGTCTGTATTTTAATGTACAAGAGAATGTTTTGCCGTATGGATTTCAGAAAAAGCTAAACTAAGAGCAAAATACAAAAGACAAGGTTTTCATCAGCCATGAGGACAGATTACAAAGAGCTACACATTAAAGTCTCCATATGATCCATCATGAAACATTGTAGAATTGTATAAATTCTCAGAACAATAGGCTGAGAGTAGCTTTTCAAAGGCTTTTTATGCCTAAGTGCCAGGACTTTGAAAATTTGCCTAAAAGCGACTGAAATCGAATCCTGTGTGAACATGTGAAGTTGAAACTGTGCCTTTGAACTGTATCTCAGATTTAGAACAACACATTATCTCCATCTCCATAGTGCATCCTTCCAGACCCTGCCTGGGAGGACGGCACTGGGGGTGTTAGAAGAAATAAGGACTGGAACAGAATTAAAAGGAGAGATTTGGAGAAACATGTTGTGAGTTCCCCAGATCTGACTTTAAAATGCTTAACTTCTGGGATCCTTCTTTTCTCCCTACAGTTCCTATATATTGATGATTAATATATGTAACTTGGAAGGCACTCTTGATTTGGTAATAGTCTGTAATTTCTTTCATTTTCCATGGAGATAGAATAAATTGGTGGTGCCTGTTGTTTCATATCTATCTGCTTCATGACTGTGGAGAAGTTTAATCCATCCCACCCGTAAGGAAAGGAGGTGTTAATGGATCACCTCGGTGAATATAAGCAAATGTCCTTCCATGAGCTGTACTGTCAGTGCTGGAAAAGATTCATTTTCCTTTTGAAGGCATTTATATACATTCACATATGTAAAACTGAAAATTTACTTAAATGTTGTTTGAAAACTCTTTTTTGCTTTCAGCAGATACTTTATATAAGGAATTTGGTAACAAAAAACTCACAAGAGGTAAAGGATGTAAAACACTTCATTGACTGTGTATTTTGAAAAATCTTGGAAGCACTCAAACATGGGTGAAAACTGCCTTATTCAAAGCTTTTTAGCATAGCACTTAAAAACATCTTAATTCATGATCTTTGGGCTGAAAAAGCACCATAGGATGATTTTCAAAACAAAATTATCTGGTTTTGCTATACAGACAGGGAACAGAATAGGTGGTAATGTAACACTTCCCCAGACCCATAGTAATATCCACGAGCAAAACTTCTGCAAACAGTTCTACAGATCTAAGATTAGCAGATCATTTCCTCAACTAATTTCTTGTAATCAACATTGTCAAGAGTAATAGAAGTCCCAAGTATGTGATTAAGTTTATTAAGTTAATGACTTCATGTTTTATTTTGTTTTATGACTTAATGTTTAAGTTAATGTCTCATGTTTTAGGTAGCACTTGGCTTTGTTGCTGTATTGAGTTGAGCTTTACCCTTGCAAAGTATTTCTAGTATCTATATCTGTTGTAAAGAAAAAGAAAAATGAAAGAAACTTCTGAAATCCATGACATATAAATGAAGCAGAAGAGCTGAGCTTCACAACAGCTCCTAACGGAACAGTATGTTCGTGGAAGGAGGACATCATTTCCACTTTCCTAAGTAGTTTAAAGATAAACCAGGATATCAAATTAGACCTTAAATTGATCTTAGATAAGTATGTTTCAATCAGAATTGCACCTACTTGGCAGAAGGACCATTTTAGTTTTGCTTAGTCTCTAAAATAATGGCATGCACAAAACATTGTGGGAATCCTGGACAATGAGTAGGAAGACAGAGCTATTACCTTGAAGCTAAAGTTCCTGTTGTAGATGCACATTGTTTATATTCTCTTGACATATTATCTCTACTCATATTGAAAGTGCTTGCATCTTTCAGAGACTAGAGCTTAAAATTTTAATATATGTTTTTAAATATTAAAAGGGTTATTTTGACTTTAATTTTTAAATGAACCATTAGCACAATCCTGAATTTGACAGAAGATGAAGTCAATGTAAAACAAAGCAAATTTATTTCTTATATGTCTTGCCACTTGACTGCCATGTCTTTAACTTATCTTTCATACATATGCACATATGAATATAGAGAATCATTTCCAGACATGAGTCTATTTTCCATTAAGAAATCACATGTGAGAAGAGTCCTGTTTAAGTCTTTAAGAATCACCTTTTATGGCTTTATTTTGGTTTGTGTTATTTACATTAAATCATAACTTTTATCATTAACTCCTTTTACAAGTCGGTTCCTGTCTTGCACTTTGAGTAACAGCATAGAGCAGCACAAAGACAAGAAGAAAACTGGTGAAAGAGAGAAGAAATATTTCCCTTTTTTGTGCAACAGGGTTGATCAATTGTTTTCTGGGAAAACACAGTTCAAGGGAAGTATGAAAAAAATTGAATACTTGAACAGTAATGAATTTTGGGCACTCTGGTACACAGCAGATTACCAAGATTTCCTGCTTTATGTCTATTTTGCTCTTAGTGAACATTTACTTCATGGGTTCAGTCCTGCAGGATGGTGCTCAGTCGTTCCTTGTTACCTTGGAGGATGGCTCCATGAAAGCATTGGTTTCATGAAGTTGCTTCTCACAAACAGAATAGCATATGGGTTTGCTTCTACAGTTGCAGGAAATTTAAAAAATTGATGACTAAATAGTATTTATATGAATGTATCCCATATGCTACGCTCTGCAGTGCATAGCTTAAAGGTCTCAAAAAGAACTGTATTTGGAGCGTTCAACAGTTGTCTTTAAAAAAACAAACCCACATTCCCACACCCAAATCTACTGTTTGACTGTGGAACATCTTTGCTTTATGGACTCTGCATCCCTTTTGAAATCTCCTGAAAGCAAGTGACATGCTGTTGCAATACAAAAGGAAATCCTTCCTAAGAGTTGCTACACTGTAGAAATACAAACATGAGCTTTATCTAATTTTGTAGGTGTACAGAATTACTTTAGCATAGAAAGAGAATAGGGTAAATGAAATAACCTGATTTAAGCTGATGAGAATGTTGACCTCCATTGCGACAGACCTGAAGCTAAATATTATATTAATGTCTTAAATACCATAGTCTGGGTAAACTTGATGGTGACCACAAAAATATTGTCAGGGAAGAGAGTTTTCTAGGCACAGATTTTGTTGCTTAATTTTATGAAGAAATTTGGGATCCAGTTTTCTTTGATATTGCAACATTTTGTGGAGTTTGGTCATGGTAAGCTGAAATGTCACTATCACACTTGGGAGTTTACAACATTTGTGGTACGAAATGGAATACTCACGTGATTTTTTAGTGGTGACATTTACCGGGGTGCTAGAGGGCCCTGTCCCTGCAGTGTTGTAAGCTCGAACTGTTGCAAAATACACTGTATTAGCTTTTAGTCCTGTGATATTCTTGGCTGTTACATTCCCGTTGACTCTGACTTTACCAGCTGTGCTTTCCTTGGGATCATCAGTCCAATATAAAACCTGAAAAGTGAGAACAAAGAACAGGCAATTCATTGTTTTCCATCAATTACAGATTTGGCTGGGAAGCAGACAGGCTGACAATGAAGATTTCAAGGAATACAAGATTTTTTGTACTCAAAACTAGCAGAAAATAAAACCAGGCATGAATATTTATAGAGAAGAAATAAAATTTCAGAGACTGAATACCAATTAAGGAAGTAAATGAAATCCTTAACTTTATAGATGTCCAAAAGGAAACCTTTGATAAGGTGAGACATTTTAAAAGCTTGTTTGGTTTTATGGCTTGAACACATTTGAAGAAAACTTTAAAAGATAGAAAGAAACATTTATCTCAGTCATCTAAGAGGTTTTTTAATTATTTTGTATGCCACCTCTAGTTTTGATTCAGTGACAGCTATTTAGACCTGGGTTTTTTTCAGTGAGTAATTGATTTTGGAAGGTTTGTGTACTATACATGACTCCTATTACCTTTGTAATGATAGGACAGAATTTAAATTATTTCTGACTTGCTTTACTCTTGGTTTATCTTGTCTACAAAAAAAAAAAAAAAAAAAAAAAAAAAGTTGTTTCATTGTGCAAGCAAAATGCCCAGGGTTCATATCTGAGGTTACTTCCAAGTATCCCAGTTATTAATACAAAAATCTGCTCCCTCTACCTCTGCTCTGTCCTGTGGATGCCAGACGCAGATGACACTGGGTTTCTGCTCCCACCTGGTGCTGAAGACCAGAGCGAAGCCAGAAGCAGCAAAGCTGGCTGAGTGCCACCGTGGTCTGGCAGCATCCATACATCCTCACAGCTCCTCCTGCTCAGATCCTGAAATACCTGGCTCTGGATTTGGCCCTGGTCTTGATGCTGTGACAACAGCAATGCACCCCAGTACACAGGGCAAAAAACCTGACAGTAAATGAGCAGGTTCTCACTCCAAAAAGCCTCAAGTTGTGCCAGGGGAGGTTTAGATTGATTATTAGGAAAAATTTCTTCACTGAAAGGGTTTTCAAGCACTGGAACAGGCTGCCCAGGGAAGTGGTTGAGTCACCATTCCTGGAGGTATTTAAAAGACATGTAGATGTGGTGCTTAGGGACATGGTTTAGTGGCAGACTTGGCAGTGTAAGGGTTATGGTTGGACTCCATGACCTTAAAGGTCTTGTCCAACCTAAATGATTCTATGATTCTAAGAGGTGCAAGAAGCCAAAAGCCTTTCAAATACACCCCAAGAATTGCACAGCAATGAAGAGCATTTACCCTGGTCTCTTTTGTAAGCAATGCTATGAGTCATGTGCATGCCCCCAAACTATCAAGTACCCCATTGTGCTCAGTGTTACAGATGTATAAGAGGAGGGAGGATCAGCTTTGTTTTGTGGAATCAAGCAAGAGTCCTTTTATAGTAGCTACCACAAATGATTAATCTTGAGGTTTTAATTTACATTACAAAAATCTGGGACAGAGCTGCAGCCCTGATCTGTAAATGTTTATGATTATTTCAGGTGAAATGCTGCTAATGAGAGTTGGGTGAAGGACTCCATTGCCTGTTGACTTGGAAGCAAGAGAGGAGGAACCAGAATACAGATGTGGCCAGGAAAGAAACATCTGTGAGGTGTCAGACACCAGTAGCAGCTGCCTCACCTCATAGCCCAGCACCCTGCCCGTGTGCCTGTTCCACGCGATGGGCTGCCACGAGACCTCCACCTCCGCTGCCGAAATACTCAGTGCCGAAGCCCCCACCGGTGCTATCTGTGGCTCTGGGGGGTGGGAGAAAACACAGATGGTGGAATATTTGTATTATCAAAAGGGTGTCATGTCAGGAACTGAGGGAGATTCAAGAAAAGAGGAAGAGATTCTGGGGGGAAGCAGCAGGCAGAGGCCCAGGAAACCTGGTGTGAATCGTTAGCTTTGTTACCCATTTATTGTGGAACATCAACAAGTTTTTAAAATTGGTCATTACCTATAAGCTGGGACAAATTTTCGGAGATCAGCTGCACTGAGTGGTTTGAAAATCTAGACCCTCTGAGGACTACACTTCTGAATGTCTCCTGATTTTCCCAGCCCACTCAGCAGGAGCTCCCTGGGGACAAATAAGTTGAAACATCTACTTAAATGGATTCTGAAGATCTGCGCCTTGGTTTTTTTTACTTCAATTTCCTATCTTGTGTCTCTTGTTAATCTTCAATGAGCAGCTTTGAGCAGGGTCTTTAATATCCCTGTGGAGATCTGTCTGATCATATCTGAGATCTATTGATGCTACACAACTGTTACTAGTAAGAGCAACAGGCATTACCATCTTCTCCTGAGTAGACAATGGATATGGAGCTCAGGGTCCCTTCTCCTTCATTGTTGTAGACACCAACTTTCACTTCAAAAGGAGAGAGAGGTGTAATGCTTTCGTTCCTATAAACATATTTGCTTGCTTCCACTGAAGCCACCACTGCTTTTGTCCAGGTTGTTGAGCCAAGAGGACGAAACGTAACGATGTAGCCAAAATCTTCCCCATTTTGTAGTTCTTCTGGAACTGGCTATAGTGACAAGGCAGACAGTCAATAAACATTTGCAAGTATACACTGTTTTAATTGAATCTTCATTCTCTGAGTATATTTTAGTGGTATTGATTTAGTTGACTGTGCCTTAGAGAAGATAATAATGTTTGCTCCATCAGTCAATGTAATATTGAAATAAAAATCAAAATAATAAATCTATTGAGGCAATCAATTTAGAAACAAAAGATCTGATCAGCTCCATTAAAATTATTCTCTTTCAGGCATGAAGTTTTCAAAATTAAAAGCATTTCACTCAGTACAGGTTGTAGCCGATTTTTTTTTTTTCCCCAAGGGGTATAGGAATGCTAATTTTAAATAAATGATTTTTAAAGAAAAAAAGAGTCAGGAAAGGAACAAATGTGTACACAAAAGTGTGTGTCAGCTGTATAATTGCTGCATATGAGTACAGTACATATTTTTTTAAGTACAAGTGAAAGTCTAAAGTGCATGAACATATTCTTATTTAAGTTTGTTTAGAACAGAAATGTTATTGCAAGTCAACATGGCAAAATTAATGTTTCTATTAATAAAATCTCATGTCAAGATACGTATTAATGACTCATACTGAACAGGCAATTACATCAACACTGTATCCAGCATGAACCTTTTTGCTTTCATGGGATAAAAATACTTCTACATGGGCTTCTCAAAGCAAGAGAACATTTATGAAACAAGAGAAGAGGAGGCATTTCTCAACAAAACTTTACTTATTTTAGGTGCTTGCATCAAAGTAAGGTACACAGAAGAATAGACATGGAAGATGGTGCAAAAAGAGAGAGACAAACATTAGGGGCAGAACTGCAGCCCCTGTGATCACTCCTGTCTCTGGTCTCCTCTCCTGCAGAGAAACTCCTGGGAGCAGTAACGGTGTGAGAAGATGGGAGAAAAAAAAAAAATCAGGAAGTACATCAGAAGATTTCAGGGCACTTATTTTATTCTTTTCTTCATAAATTCATTATAATTCCAGTAATAAGCCTGGCCTGGCATATGTAACAAATGTGTCTTTCCTTAAGTGTTTTACAAACATTAATTCCCCAATATGCTCCCCTCTATCTCTTTTCCAGTCCTGAGAGAGTTAAATGTGAGGGATGATGGTGCACTGGGGATTTATAAGAGTTCAAGCTACTTTCCAGAGCATTTAATTTGTTTTTGAGGCTTCTGTGACCTCAGATTTAATCAAGATGTTTAGTGAGTTCATCACAGAAAGCTGGAGAGTTGTGTTCAGTGTTGTTAGCTTGGCATAATTAGTATTTCTTCTGACTATTTTTCAGGACACACTGTGGAGTCCAACAGGATAATTTGATTGAGATCTCTCAGGTTGTTTTCAATTTTCATGTTCTTCTGCTCCCAAAGAGTAGATCAGTAGAGGAGAAAATGAAACAAAAGAGTGAAAGACGCATATGGAGGAAAACTTAGTTCAGTAAAAGTGAAGCTTCACTCTGGAGCATGGAGAGGGGAAAACGTTGCCAATATTATTTATCTAGTGGGTTTTTTTCTCTTTTGACCTCATTTTTTTCCTATCACCTCCCTTCCTCCCCCAAAAGGCTAGTTAAATGGCACAGGTTTTTAGCATACAGCAGAACACAGGTAACTCACTCAGCTGATGAATAACATTACACTTAGTTTAATTTAATTCCTTTTTCTTTCCTTCAAACTGTATACATGAGCTTGGTTATTTCTTTGGAAAAAAAATGAAGTTAAGGGAGAGAGTAGACTGCCTTCCTTGCTTCAGCTGAACTAGAAGTCTTTTTTTTTTTTTATGAAGAAATGTTTTCCATGACCTATGAAGGGAGTACCGTGTTTCTGAAGGCCTCATCCCAAATTAAGAACTAAACAGAGATCATCTTTCACAGCCTCTGAGACAGTTACACCTGAGAGTAAGATTCATGGCAAGGCTGTCCGGCCCCTGCCCTCCAGGCTGGGTGCTGCTGTTGGCAAGAAGTAGCTCCTGCTTTAGTTAGATATCCTCAAAGTCTGAGGGGAGATTTAATTAGGTGAGTCACATCAACTTCACATGTATTCTTCAGCAGCAATGAAAAAAACAGAGGGTGGGAGCTGCGTTTTAGGGAGTTTTTCCATAAGGGCTGGAGTCTTGACCAAGCCCCTGCCCCATCACTGATTGGGCTTTGCAAGAGGCTGCCTGCATTCATCACGATGCCTGTGAGGAGGATGTTGGGTGGCTGGAGAATGAGGGCTCCTTCCCACAATGCTTTCTTTCCGCTCTCTGAAATGACCTGCACTCACCCATTACAACTTGTAGTATGGTATTAACTGTTCTGAAAATGTATATTCTCTCCTCTCAATGGAGTGCTGAAGAATTAAAGGGCTCATCTCCTTTAACGCATAATAGGATATGTCTTGTCAGCACAGTGTTCCAGAATGAAAAACATGTAAACAAAACTATGAAAAATGTTAATGCAGAAAGTGGCCAAGCAGATTAGTGTGTTAAGCACCTCCTGTACAATGGAGATAAGAGGGTTATACAGACTTCTAAACATCTTTATAACATGACTCTTAAACTGTTTATTTTTATAAATTGTTCACTATAACACAGAAAACTTGCTGTATATCTTACAGGCTGTTTTCTCTCCAGATGCAGGATGAAATCCAGGCTCAGCCAAAGCCAATGACCAAAAGCTTTTGAATTTCAGCAGGGCTGTGATTTCACCCATGGACTCTTCCCGATTAGACAGCTTAGGTTAATTGAACTAAAAATTACCTCCCATGTGATGACCAGCTCAGAACGGCTCCCTCCTCCTCCACTGACATTCGTTGGTGCCACGACAGGAACTGGAGAAGAAAAGATGTTGGTGCTTGCAACTACCCACTGCTACTGCCAGGGGTCTTATCAACTAGGTGATTAGAGCTTTTCCTAGCTCTAATGTAGCTATTCTGCCTTTCAACATGGAGGACAGGGACTATATTATGAAACAGTACATTTTAAATGAACTGAAATTATGTTTACACATTTTCAAGTTTATAAGGCTGAAGCCACAGATGTATTTGATACATGAGTACCCTGGTTCAAAAAATTAATTAAAGAAGCTAGTAGCATCAAGTATCTGACATTATTATGCCTCATCAACTAATTGGCAAAATGATGTTCCATTCAGACTGTAGCTGCAACACTACTGATTTACTAATTATGCATTTGTTCAGTAAACATGTTGTTGGAGCAATATATTAATTTTTTTAATTGGCTGTATACTTTTCTTGGGAAATTCAAAACTCTTAATTTGCTTTTCTCCTACTGTAAGTGTCCAAAAGTTCACTGATTAGAGCTTGATTTCTTCAGCATTGCTCCAGGTGTATGGCACCATAGGTACAAGGTCAAGGCCAAGCAACATGTTGTTGTTTCAGGCTGAGGGGTCTTCTCATCACTCAAATGGCTCTTGGTGGAGAGGCCAGGAAAATACAGTAATTCCTTGCCTCTTGCTCTATATTTCCATAAACATGCCCACCCCATTAGGCTATAAATATTGACAGTTTTTGGGAACTGGTTTGTGATGTAACGGATGGAATTTAGACAGACCAGTCTCATTTTTATTGTATAGTTTGCTATAGATCTACTTGCAAGGATATCACGTTCCTCTTCAGCTGCTGGAGAAGTATAAAAAAGAGGACAACTCTGGAACTGAGATTGAAACCCCCATAAGAGGGCATCTGTGCTGTTTACCATCTCCAAATCCTTGGTACTATTTTTAGAATTTTCAATATTGTTTTGTCATTCCCTCCATTCAGCTCTCACTGTCTGAAGATTGGACGTATTGAGACAGGGCTAAGGACAAGGTCAGAAATAGGCAGGACAGCTACATCTCAGGAGCTTTTTCAGATATTTTGGCAAGTTTTGCCACGTCCATCTGCCCTTCCCCATGTCTTCCACTCAGTGTTAGCCCAGCTCTAGTAGAGGCGATAAAGGCAATAGCCCTTTAAGTTCCCAGAAATTTATGTGAACGCACCATCACTTCTAGATTCAAGTCCACATATAAATCTTTATCTGATTTCATCCTCTCCAGAAATGTAGAAATTTCATGATAATTTTGTTGTGCAATCATAAAAGTGAGTGCAAGTGCAAACAGACAGGCTCTTTTGAAGAGTTTAGCATAGGTATACAATTTTGTCACTCACAATCAATGTCTTTGTGCACATCAGAGGCAAATAAGCTAAGACTGAAAAGAACTGCATTAAGGAAAAAAATGACAAAACACACTTTCAAACCTAGTGTTTCACTGTTTCATGAACCAGTTGATGCTCAATTAGTTCATGTGTTAAATGTGTTCAGTACTTACTACATTTGCATGGGGAAAAAAATTGTACTACTGCTCAGCAGACCCTCAACTGGGTCATAGTTGAGAAACAGATGAAAATTTACAGCTGAGTGCACCAACAGAGGCTCAATTAATTCTCAGTTCCATTTTAATGAAATGAACAGTAGCTCATTTGCATCCACAAATCTACTAATGCTCAGATTTCAGCTGGCAAAATAGCTATTATAACAGTGAAGTCCAACTTCACCCTTTCATGGCCAGCCTTTTGCCGTCCACAGTTTTCAGTTTCCTATTCTGTTAAAAAAGATAAGCTGTTACTTCTCCCACTGCACAGCAATGTTTTGAGACAGAATGATTTACAGAAGTAAAGGGGTTAAGCAACTAAAACCTGAAGTAAGTCTTTCTATTCCTTTTGTTAAGCTTCAGACAGTGCCACACTGTAAGGAAATAATGTTCCTTGTGCTATTGCCAGGATAAATAAATAATATTAATTTTATTGTTTCTTTCTCTTTCTAGCCCTAGTCTTGTGAATCCCCCTAGTAAAAAAAAAAAAAAAAACAAAACAAAACAAAAAAAGAAAGACTTTACAAGATGAAAGCTTTTACTGACTGTATAGGTGGTTTTGAATATCACACTTTACAAAGCCTGACAGTGGCAACAGCAAGAAAGACCTTCCCAAGACTAATGTTGACTTTATGATCAATCATGTAATGGAGAACATATATCTGTGATACTCTGTTGGGAAATTTAGAAACTCTGGCCTCTCCCTGTCTCCAGTTTTTCTTTAGCCTTCCCTTTTCACGTCGCTCCTTACTCCTTGCATGTGAAAGGTTCCTGTGGTTCTGTTGGAGGAAGGGCTGGTGTCCCACTCAGGCACACATCCCCCAGACAGCTGAGCCCAGGGCAGGATCTGTGCATCTTTCCCACTGGAGGTTCTCAGGGTCTTCCCTTTGTTTGGGAGCAGCCTGCAAGCTGCTTTACTACCACACCGGCCAGGCAGTCCGGACTGCTGCTAAGGCTCATTTCATGTCTCTCTGCACCTGGAAAGCTGTCAAAATCTATCAAAATTGGTGTTCTAATGATCAGGTAGTTTTTTCCGGCATCAGTACTCAGTAGAAGTTTTTGCTTCAACAACAGGAAAAATAACTTATTAAATTTTAATCAATTGATTTAATACAATTTGAAGTAATTTTGCTTTGGGACAAATATTGTAGGTATTCTGAGAAACAAATGGATCCCCCTTTTACAGATATATGTATTTTCTGCTGTATAATGTACAGTACTGTATTTTGAGTTCTGTCTTGAAATGCAGTTTGCCAAACTTCAGAGCCTAGCAAATGAGATAAACAAAGAGAAAGTGGATTGCAAAAGCTGCTTCCATTTTACTGCTTTCCATTCAATAAATACTGATTTTATAGGTGGGAGAGCGTTGATAAGCAGGAGGATGGGAGAAACATAAAACAAACGAAAGGTTTGGGCTTCAAATAAATTGTACCAAACTGAATAGGTCAAAGGACTGACAGTGTCGGTCATCCAAGAATGAGTCTTCTTCCTATGAGGTTCCATGTCCCAGAAGATAAATGTGTAAAGGTTAGACAGACAGATAGTAAGGATTCCGCCCTGGAGTCAGTGGAAGCTATTAGTTTCACTGGGCTTTGGATGCTGTAATTTATTTCCTTCAGTTAAAGCCAATATCCTGTCCCTACTGATGCTCAGATAGCAAACAACTGCTTGTGCTAGGATATGCCAGAGATCTGACTTTATCATTTTCTATGCAAGTCCCTGAGCAGGGTATAAATGCAGGTATAATTGGAAGAAAACAAATTTTGCTCCCCAACTGCTTGAATGAAAACTTTGTGTTCAGGCATGGGGATTAGATACATTTTGGGACACATCAAAGGGAGGAAGCATGGGCCACCTCCAGCCTTTGTTACTGGTCCAAGTGATCTTCAAACCAGAGAGCAAAGCATGCGGTACCTCAATCATGTCCAAGCATCCCTTGCACTGGTAGTGCGGGTCTGCTGTTGTGAAGTCATAGCAGCCACAGACTAAAATGCCAGATATTTAAGTAACCCTGTAGGAATGTCTCTGCTGCAGTGAAATTCTCACACCTGGGAGCTGGCAATGTGTCTGTGTGGAAAAAACTGACAGAAACTAGGGACTTACCTGCTGCTTTAGTTTTCAGCAGAGCTGATGGTCTGCTTGGCTCCCCAATTCCAACACTATTGCTGGCAACCACACGAAACTCATACTCAACCCAAGGGCTTAAGTCAACCACTGTTGCCTTGTGAGTCCTACCATTAATGACTTCAGGAACTAAAGGTAAAACAAACATGTCATGACAATTTCATTTTGGAGTAATTAATGGCCTAATTGCAATATGCAAAAAATTCAAGGCAACTCTCAAATTGCTCACCTGTTGCAACTGCCTGCCATCCAACTGAGAAAGGAGTCCTCGTCTGAATGTTGTATATCTGGACTGGACTGTTATTATCTATTCCAGACTTCCAGGATAACACAGCAGTAGTGCTAGAAATATGTTCAACTTTAACATCTTCTGGTGGACCTGGGGGGCCTAATATGATTAGCATTTTAAGATGAAGGTATTAGGACGAGAAGATTCATTGCTGGGTTGGGTTGGGCAACCCTTACTTTCTCAAGTCAGAGGAATTATTCATGAAGCTGCAGTTTCATGAAAGCAGCACCATCGCTAAATGATGGCTTCATGCCTATATTAAATTTTTCTAATTAATGAGGATTTTTGAGTCAGGAAAAATAATGTCTTTATGTTTCTAATATGAAAACTGCAAACAAGGGAATGATTTTTTTGTCTGACAAAGAAAGTTACTCAATTTGTCTCTTGCTGAACCATCCTATATTTTCAGAACTCCTCTTGAATTTAATCGAAACTGAGGTTTAGAAAAAATTCAAGAGGGTGCACTATACAGATTTCTAATTTTTGCTACGATTTAGAGGATCTGCTGCCATAACTGCATTTCTCTTGCGGCTGGCAGTAAAAAAGATGAGTTAGTTGACCATAGAAAATAATTTTTCATATTATCTCCAAATAGTGGAAAGGAACCAGGTTTCTTGCTTTTTTCCAGCCTGCACAGTGACCTGGAGATACCCAGCAAGAAGCTGGTGACAGCTGTCTGCTGAAAGTAGAGGACTTGCCTATGCCCTGCCACATTCACCTGTGTGGCCAGAAGAGTTTACCTTCCAAAGAGGCCATGGCAGAACTGCACAGATCTCCCTGGGTTAGCTGCACAGCAGGATCACACTGGCCAGAATCTCAACCTAGTTTTGGGGCCAAGGGTACAAGATATATAGCATTTCACTATTGAAATATTGAATTGATATCCTAGGAATCATTTACACAAGAGCTGATGCTAAGAATTTCTAATTCCTACAGAAGATATATGTGTCTACATTTAACAGACATACCTCTTACAATTATATCTACTGTTGCAGATTGACTGTCTAAAGTTGTTTGTACCACGCACACATATTTCCCAGAATGATGTAGCTGAATATTTCTTATCATCAAATCCCCAACAGATTCCTAGAGATACAAAGAAAGTAAACTAATCACTCACAACATGCTTTCCATACTAGACATTTTTATAAATTGCTCAATATTAATAAAAAATTCAGCTTTTAAATTAAAATATTCATAGCTATCATCCATTTCTTTCATGTGGACATTTTTATTATGACTTCACAAATAACTCAAGTGCCTTTATGAAATTTAAGAAAGAAAAATAAATGGCTGCAGCCCTTGTAAAGAAACAGTGATTTGCCATGCATATAAATAGCGATGGAAGAATTATCATAAATATTTGTGTCATCTAAAGACTGGCAAATAGTTTCATTAAGCACTAAGGAGTTTAAGAAACTTACTCTTCCAATTCTTTCAAAATGATGTATTTCTCTATTAAAATCAATTCTATTGCCATTGAATGACCATGTGAACACCACATCAATGGAGGGGTCATGAGACACCTGGCATGGAAGGACTATGCTTTCTCCAACTGTTACATCCATATTAGAAGGTGGAATAGTAATTACAGTCCTTTCTGTGGAGACAAAAAAAAAATCCTTTTTATTAAAATGCTTATAAAAATAGTAGATCTTGCATGAGTTTTGTACCATTTATAAAATGATTTAAAATGGGTCCAAAATTTTCCATAATAAAGAAAATTATCTCTAATACAGTGATGATTTCAGAACACTCTTACCTCTGTGCAGCCTCCTACTTTTGCAGTATCAATACAGTGAGCACGCTGTGTGCCTCTGAAGGCAAGCAGATGTCAGAGGCAACATGCTAAATGAGTCATATGTTACTTTGTAAAGCCCATAGTCAATAGATAAGATTTCAGCTCAAAAAGTACAGACCTCATTATTACAACTGTTAAAAATATGTCCACAGTTCTACAGACCTGAAAATCTCTCCTTATAGGAAACTGCAGCAAAAGCAAAATTGCTGTTCATTGCCACTTACTTTATACATTGAGATCCTTAATCTATATTAATGTTAGTGGTAGTTTACCACACAGAGTTGCTTACATTACAGCTTCAAAGAAGATATCTTCACAGACAGAAAAACTATTTATATACACTTTTTTAACCCCTTACACTGAGAAACATACTTGCAGCTCTTATTAATGGAAGCAGTAGCTTGCTGAAGGGGAAATAAACAGGTTTATATGGCTTCACTTTTGTTGATATGACTGGCAGATAGATTAGAGATAACAACCACTTTGTTGTAAGCAATTCCCTTGAATAAAGCTTTTGTGCATGAAAGTGTTATAAAATGGTGAGAAATTAGAGGCATGTGAATAAAATGAGAGCAGAATCTATTCAACAACATTAATACATTCTGAAAATAATGTGAGAGGAGCAGAAGAAAATTTCCACAAGTTTTATTAGTTCCGCGACCATTCTGGCTTAACACTATGTGTTAGAAATTTACTTGAAAATTCAGGATTTTGGTTATACCAAGGCCTTGGATCCAAAAGGTTGATATATGATGCGGCATCCAACATATTTTCATTCAGACTGTCACCATCACTGTGGTAACTGATTAATATGTGGGTACAAACAGGCAATATGGGCTGAAACCTGAAGGGCTTCTCCACATCTGAGCTACGCTGGAGGAGTGACTGTTATGGCAGCAGCCAAGTAGAAACAAGGCAGAATGTTGCATTTTCTGCTAATGTTTTAAAATAAAACTGGATCTCACTAGTTTCAGTGATGTACTTGCTGCAGGCATCAAGTAATGTTTTCCAGGGAAAACAAAGAAAGAACTTATCTCATTTTTATTGTTATAGACAAATTAGGTGTTTTTTTCTGGTATCATTAATAGAGTGTCTGAGGTTCTCATCATGAGTTAAAGCTCAAGACTTAGAACACGCTTTCTCAGATTTCTCTGCGTACTCTGACGGCTCTTCACAGCCATATAAAACTATCATTGTGGCAGCTCCATCAGTTTGTCTGAAGTCAAGGACTGCAAAAATGTGAAGGCCTCAGATGACTGTCTTAAAGATACTCGATCATTAGGTTAGAGAAATCTCTTCTTCTCCCTGGAAGCAGTGTGTCAGATGCAATAAATTCCAGATGATTCAAGGGCCATATTCTTTGTTGGCACAACTCCACTGATTTCAGCACATGCTGGCAAAGAACTTAGCTCCATAAATCTCAAATGAAGTAATTCCATTGTGAAGTACAGGTAGCTTTTATAGAATAATTTTGAAAAGTCTCTGGAAGCTACAGAGAACCTCCACAAAGTTTTCTTTTCTTGTTTTTCCTCCTGTACTTCTTATTCTCACAGCTGAAATAGAACTGCATGAATAACACTTTGAGGGGAGAAGTTCTATTACTTGCAATAATGCTATGTATGTTAAAAAAAGAAAAAAGCTGGAACTTCTCTTTGCCACTAGCAGGTGGAAAGGCATGATCTTCTGGCCTGAGATGGTCCTCCAAACTCGTCATCTCTTCTTCCAGAGTCATCCTGTAAGACTTCCTCTTTCCTTAAACCTATAAACCATGTGCATCTCTACACTGAGCTTTTAAAGCCAATGAAATATAGTATCAAAGAAGCAAAGTGTTCCCCTGAATGCCACAATCAACCCCGAAGTGGAAATTCTACATTGCTCTGCATGGTTTTGACACACTTTCTCCCAGCCTCCACTTGGTTTTTGTCTGCTCTGTCTTTAGCTGTGCAGGAGAGATGTCTCCACACGCATTCTCTCATAAATGATGCAAAAGGTTATGCCTGATTTACAGGAGGGTGTTGAAGGGTCTGGCAAGTCACCCTGGGCTGTCCCCCACCTCATGTAACCCCTGGGTCTGACCTGTGTGGTGGAGCTGGGAGAACCAGGAGGTGTGAACTGGCTCCTCTGAAATCACAGCAAGGGTCACCTCCACAGCTCCTGTCTCCTGTACGCTGTAACTGCCCCTGGGAATCGAGAGGGCTGGCCCTAACAAGGCCATTTACAATGTCAATAATTAGATGCGCAACAGCACATTTTCTGAGCCTTCCATTTGTAAGCTCAGTAGCTGGATATGAGTAAAGAGTGGTTACGGGGTTCAGCTTCCCAGCCCTCTTGGACAGACCCCAAAGCCTAAGATAAGCTCCTTGCTGCCAGGTATAAACTGCTGCTGGTATTTTATCTGTCTTGCTTAAAGCTGACTTGCATGTATCTGTTTTGCACTGCTTTGATGACAGCCTGAAGACACCCTATGAATTAGGTATCCTGCTAAAACTCCAAAACAAGGCACTTATACCAGGGGTGAAATTCACCTTTTCTGCTTTCATTCATTCAGCACTAATAAAACTTTGTGCCACTACTGAATTTTCCATGTGCCAGGTACTCTCTGTCCTTCAAATTTCTCTTTTAAATATCTACCCTTCACAAGACCCACATCACCTCTACTACTACAAGACTTAATGCCACCTCATTTTGTAACTCCTGCTTCTCTGTACTGGATGGTTGGTCACCAGGATCGGTCCATTTTGGCTCTTACAATGCACTGTGTACAATTACAGCATTCTATAAATAAGTAAAATACTATAAATAAAATCAATTTATTTTTATGGCAAGGTCAAAGTAAGAATGATACAAACAGCACTGCATAGAATTTGTAATCAGATTCAATAGTTACATTCTAAAATCCATAGAATACAAATAGAAAATGATGTCTTGTTGTTTTGTAAAATCTTTAAGCCTCCATCAAAGCCAGTCTGTTGTACAGGAAGGAGCCATTAGCTCCAGCTGGTTGTAATGAAACTGGCTGGGAATTTTTTGAAACTTTTCTTCATCAGAAGGTTCCAATAATATTACATTTAACTCATTAGGTCTGTCATGTAATTTCTCGTGTCATTATTTGATCACACATTCAAAGAGATCAGAAATAAGATAGCTGCAATCCTGTTATAGGATGTTATTAGAAGAAATAAAAATTCCAGAGATCATTTATCTCTTAAAACCTATGGAATGCCTCCTTAGGGAAAAGATAAGTATTTTTAAAAAATCACATTCTACAGAACCCTCTAGTGAACGGGTATTTTGGAATATCAGAACATAATGGTTTCTTATAACACAACAAATCCCAATAGCTTTATGCTATTAGTATTAGAAATCTATTTTCTTATTGGCATGAGCCTATTTGCCTCCACCAAATAAATATAGAAAAGTGTCTTTTTGTGAATTATACTGTTTGTGTGTGAGGCGTGTTTTTTTAGTAGTGTTAGCAAAAAAATCCATTTTATTATGGCATTATCATCCTCTTGTATCTCTTGTTCTAGCCAGCTCATATCCAGTGATACCACTGATGCAGCGTGGCTCACTTGTGTGATATTTTCTGCTTCTTTTATGGGGTTGTCTTTAAGACTTCCACCTCAAATACTTTTAAAAGCTTCTTAAAAGCTCTTGGTTCTACATTATCTATCTATCTTGCTTAGCAACTGCAGACATGCATTATATGGCAAATCCCATTCCAGAGGAGAAAATAGATAAGATGCTGTGAGTGCTGGAGGTATAATAAAGACTTCTCACACAAAGAATAAACAACTCAATGAGCAGCAATAAACTTAATTTGCACATTAGATATGCTTTTCCAAGTTCTGACATTTCAGTTGAAAATAATGCTGAAGCAATGAGGCCTATAATTGAACAGCCAAAACTTCTCCAGAGGGGAAACAAAAACAAATGTTCCCTGCAAACAAGATCATTTTTATACCATGTTGTTACTCAGTGTTTTAATAAACTTCATAAATGCCAAAAAAATTATTTTTTTCATGTTTTAATGTGATTTTCCCATATTACTATATTAGGATGTATGTATGTGATATGTGAAATACTATATAACATTAATGAAGTCAGAGCTGCCTAAACCCTAAACTTCTTGGTTTATTCATTGCTAGCTGTGCTGTAACACCATCTCAGATTACACGTTGTACTGCATCAATGCTAATTGCTCTTTCATATTATGAGTATGAAAAAGATTTTGGCAGATGCAGTAGGTTGGGGAAGAGGTCATGCCTGCAGCTACAGTAACCATTCTAAAGTCATTGAAAACAAGAATATTAAGAAAAAAAAGAGAGTTACAAATTACATTTAATAACGTGCTCTTCTTGTAACTACAGACATTATTATTGTTAGCTGTTTTGCAAAACTGATTAATGTGCTTACTATAATCTCAGAAGTTCCACTTTCTAAGATGTCCTAATTTAAAATCAACAAATATGAATACTTTTATAAGAAAATGTCTGCATTGAAAAGATTGTGTGGGAGCAAAGAGAAAAAAAACCCACTAAGTTTGTCTCAATTTTTCTTCTTTTTTTTTTTGTCAGTGAATAAAGATCAGAGCACAGTCATTTCATATGCTGCTCATAGGAATATCTATACAAACAATATCTCTTTTCATGTCCTCCATCTCTGGACTAGTCTACCTGAGCAATAAGTTTGTACAAATTCTTACTAATGGAGATAGACCATCTATCAACACAGCAAAAACCTGAAACAAAGGACTGCTTTGAACATAATGTACTTTAATGTGTTCCACAATGTATTTAACTGTGTTTCAAAGAAGGGTGAAAAATACTGCAGGGAAGATGCTCCCCTGCAGAGCATCACTGGACTGGGACCAGAGCCAGTGTGCTGTTACACCAGAGTCTCAGCCCCAGCACAGATGAAGTTGTAGTTTTGGAGGGAAGGAGAATTACAGCTGATGTGACCATTTGATACGTATATGGATATTGATAAGGATGGCTGTTAGGGAAGTTATTTATACACCTCCAACTAAAGCATCACAACATCTAGAAACAAAACTCCTGGTCTCACCGAGGTGGTCTGAAAAGTTGAAGTAGGTGTTGAAGTTGCGAGTGTTTGCAGTGGAAGGACTTAGACCCCATCCGAAAGCAATGCAGACTGCTCAATAAATTCCCAAGACCAGCAGGAGAAGCCAAGCAGAGCCACGTGCCCGAACGCTGGCTCTGCCCACTGCAGCCTTGTCTGGCAGTAAGTGAGGACTGCCACCCAAGTGGGATCTTGTGAAAAAGGTCCTTTTTGGTGAGTACACACCTTCCTGGGCAAGCAGTACGTAGCTCAAAACGACAGCGACCCGGGGCTGTCCACCTCTTGCACTAATGGTTGGAATCTCATGGTTACGGTGCTCATCCAGAGCACAGCAGAGCCAGGGTCAAGTCCTTCCCAGTCAAGGGTTGTGAACCCTGGGTCTCCCACTTCTCTCAGCCATGACTTTGTACAAGTCCTGTCCAGCTGGAGAAGAGCTGAGAGTAAAGAAAGCAGCAGCCTGGGGGAAAATCTGTCCCCCTGCAGTGAGGGCATGCAGTGAAGATAGAGCAGGGGAAAGGACAGAAGAAGGAAACCTGGCTTTCCAGACTTAAGGTTATTACTGTTTCATATGCGAGAGCTATAAAATGTGACTGGTAGACAATTATCTGCACTTAGTGCCTTAATCAAAAACAAGAAGGACAAAAAAAGGAAAATGGCAGAAGAAAGCATGACTTGCATTGGAGCTGGAAGTGTTATGCAGCCAGGCAAGTCCTTGCTGACATCCATACAAAGTTTGGGAAACTTCATGCATAACGATGTAGTTGCACTATGGCACATCTCATCAGATCCCATCAGTGATTTTGTCTCAGAGGACACAGGATTTGGCTTCTTATAATGATCCTGATGGGACAAGTTCATACTGATAACACTCAAAGAGGCAAGTCACTTTCTTCTTATGGAGACAATTAAAGTTTTATCTCATATACATAATAGAGAAGAAAATAATGGTAATGTGAGAGGAGGATGTTCCTCATTCTCCCTTCAGAAAAAGATCTGTCTAGTTACATTAACCTGTAGTTAACGGTTGAAATGGTTTAATTAAACCAAAACCTAATGTAAGAAAACATAAACAAAAAAATCAAATGCTTTCTGACAAAGGGGTGTCCTCTGAAATAAGATGTCTTAGCATTATTATCCAGGAAAACAAACTAGTCAAAGCATAAAAGATACCCTAACGGATCCCTTGTTTTATTACCAATGCAGCAATTAGACTGGGGGAGGGCTGTGGAAGGTAGCCATTTTAATATTCAGAATTAAAAGACCCGTGATGGTCCAAAGAAGAGGTTTTGCTTGGCTCAGATTTGTTTTGGAGTTATTTACCAAAGTAACACACAGCAGCTGGGATATGGAAGAAAGAGTGAGTGGCTTCAGGATCTGCAGGAATGCAACGTATGCAACAAATATACACCTCACGCTGAAGAAAATAAACCCACCTGATTTTCAGATTACTTCATAACATCTTATGTCTTTTTGGCACCCCAGCTTTAAAGTCTCTTCTGCAGTCTCAGATGTGATGTAAATTGTAAAAGCTGAAGAAACTCATCCAAGCACACCACACAGCTTACACCGAACCTCCACACCACTTTGGTGTCCTTTCAAACCCTGGCTGCCCAATGTCTGCAACAGTGCAGCCCATACCTGCTGACGTCTAAATGGTACTGCAGTACAAATATCATCAGAGTGGTGTGGTTATGAGGTTTTCTTTGCTGCAGGCACTGGAGAGCTCAGTTTCAGCTTTAAACTGCAAGTAACAACCTGTCAATACTAGCACTGATTGGCACAGACTTGGGCATCCCAATGAAAGAAAGCACATACTTTCTAATATTCATAAAGCACAAAAGAAAACACTAATGTACCTTTCACAATCAGGTTCCCTGAATTTCTGGCCACTCCGAACTGATTTGTTGCTATACAAGTGTACACCCCGGCATCTGATTTGGTGATGTTATAGAGTTTGAGACTGCCATCCTCTAGCAAGTTGACCCTGGGGAAAATAATAAACAAAAAGGAAGAAAAAAATGTAATAGAAATGTAATGCTACTTTTAATATTTAAATGTTTCCATTATACTTCTTCTCTTCTACAACAAGCTGAATATGTATCAACCAATTTTCACCTCTGCTTATTATTGATTTCTATAATATGAATGTTATATTGACATATTGGAGTTGACCATTAACTTATCTAGCTGACTTTCTTGCAGCAAAATTTGGAGTCTCCAGAGAAAGAAGGAAGACTGAACTTGTTACCTGTTTGTGCTATATTTTACCGTGGGGGGCTTTTTTTTTTTTCAGATCCCAATGCTCCTATGACATACTAATGTTGTGTCTGAGCCAGCTGCTTGTGCAATTTTGTCAGGATTATTAAAACATATTAGCAGACTAGCTGAGATGCTGAAATGCCATCTCACAAGCCAAGGAGCCAAATCAAATACATTGCAGTCTCACAGGGCCTTCAAATCACCTATTAGTCACTATGTTGTTTACATCAGTTTGCAGAGTATTGGGTAAATTGCATTTAATAGTAATTTCAGGACCACTCCTGGGTTTTATGGACAAAATTAATTTCTAAGCTTGTTCATATGCTTCTTCATGTCAATGAGATACTTTAAGATGTAAGTCAGTACAGAGTTTGGCATATGTTTTCCTTAGGTAAGCTTTCACTGCATATCCAGCACCTTTTTGCTTTGACATACAAGGACAGCACCTCAGAGCTTTGGGATTTTCTTCACAAATATACAGAACACATTTATCAAAGGTAGAGAATTTCAAAATGAAAACTGAATTAGGTAAGTGATGAACTTTTGGACAGAATTATTACGTTATCCTGTAATGTTTAGTTCGTGTCGGTTCTTCCATCCACCTGTTTCGCATGGTAGATACTGAAGCTCTTGATGAATTTTTTCTGACTTTAGGAGGAGGACAGTGGGCTCAAAGACATGAAATTCCTGGAAGTTTCATGAAAAAAGGTGTCAGGGTCTCTATGTACATTACAGCCCCTCTTGCCAGTAAGGCCACTGCATGGGCACACTCCTTAGTAGGCATCAGAGAATCTGTACCCAACTGAGAAGAGCTGCACTCAAATGCCACACTTCTGTACATCTGACAAAATCCAGATTTAAGTCACAAATCCACAGGAAACTAGGCTTCATTCATCCCAGCACTCACAGAAGTACTGCACTAATTTTTTATATTCCTCTTTTAATTGACATTTAAATCTAATACAAGAATCCTTTTATAAAAAGAAAATATCTAATTCATGCATCACAGCTTGGGTATTTAATATTTATTACAACATAAGATTGGATGATGTAATGAATTATTAAAGGAAATGAACAATAACAAGAGCAGAAGTTGAAGCTGACAGTAATATTATAGCCATTAAACACACAAAAAACATCACAGTGTCTTGCTGAATTCCACTCTGGTATTTATATGCTTGTAGCTATATGCGTAACACACATTAGACCTTGTTCTGCTTCCCGTTACACGCTCCCAGCCTCTCAGCTGATGAAGAGAAGTGGTAGACTTGGATTCCTAGCGGTCTTCTCACTTACATACCCTCAGTTTTATGTCTCCCAGTCTTGTCTGACCTCACCCTTCTGAAAGATCTTCTCCTGAGCAGGGCAGGGTTGGATTTAGGGATGAGAAAAACTGAGATATCCCTGTGGTGCCAGGCACTCTGTCACTGGGGTGTGGAGCTGAGAGGGGAAGGGATTTAGGCTTGAATGAAAAATCTTTGTTTCCTTGGCAATAATCACCAGGTACTGCAGCAGTTGTTTGCATGCAATTTGTAGTACAATGAGAAAATAAGTTCGGGTTTAATAGTCTATCATATATTCATATTAAACCAGAGAGGAGCAAAATATGAAGCAACAAAGTACACTCTTCGATATAATGATGTATCAACTAAGTGACATTTTTCAGATAAGGAAGGATGAATAAGCATGAAAGAACTGAGCCTTTCTGCTGGCTTCATGACACTGTGCATCAAAATTGAGACAGCATTGGTGCCTTTCCCTCTCAGTATGGGACACACCTGATGAGAGTATCTCAAAGGCAGGTTTAAATATGAAGAAAGATTTGCAAGTATTCCACTTCTGCCTCTGTTATTTTCTTTTCATTAATGATGCATTTCTTCACATCAGTTTGCACCAGCCACAAGAAAACACCCTCATTAGAAACTGCTGGTGATAAAATAGTTGATTCAACTGACTGGTTAGCTAACATATGGTGGCTTCATCAAACAGTATCAAAAGAGATTCGAGTGTGAATCAGCAAATGTTCATAAATTGGATACCTGAATAATAAGTTATAACAAGCCACCGTAGTGTCTTTCTCACCATCAAATATTGATACCCTGTTATTTTTACTGAAGTTTCACCTAAAAGCTCTAGGTACAAATTGGAATCCAGAAGCGGGCATGAGGCAAAAAAAAAAGACAATCCCAGTCCCCAAAAGCTTCCAGTGTAGGTAAGATAGTAGGAAAAAACAGTCTATAAAAATACAGAATAATAAAGGGGAGAATCTTTGAATGTACAGGCTCTGTGCTTAGCCCCCTATGGATTCCTGGCTAGGGCTTTTTCACTGAAGTTTAGTCATATCTCGCTCAGATTGTTTTTTTCCTGTATTCATTATGAGACCTGAATAATTCCCAGCTTCCTGGTTTTCCCACTGAGAGGGGTTTGTAGACACTCAAGAACTGACGAGGTAATGTTTGATCTGACGAAATGTTGTTCTGAAACAGTATTCAACGGCTGGGCAGGCTGAGGATGGAATGGCTCTTTCAACAGATCAAAACAGAGCTTAGCAAAGAGAAACCATGAGCAAATAAAAGCTTCAGAGTTGTTTGAAACAGAGGTCATGCTACCTAAAGACAATTAGGGAGCTAGCAGTAAATAAGATACTCAGGCAGAATTTATGTAAAAGCACAAAGGACTCCAGAGTAATTAGTTAGCTGGGAAGGGAATTAAAGAAAAAAAAAAAAAGTGAGTAATTTCCAGCTGTACTGAGGTCTGTGTCCAGAGAGGGATGAGAAAGCAGAGTGCAGCAGAAAATCAAGATGATGCATTTCAAATGCAAGTTAAAAAAAAGCAATGTGAAATACTGACCCAGTTGCCATAAACTTCTTCAAAGCCATGACTTTACACCGTGGGTGGGTTCAGAGGGGCTGCACTTTATCCTCTTCCATTTGTCTTTCAAATAATGGAACTGTGATTCTGAAGGCAATGGGAATATTTCCTTTAATGGGCTTTGGATCAAGCTCTAACAAACGATTTAAAAAGAAGCTGTGAAACACATGTCTCACCTGCTGAAAGGCTTGCTGAAAACCGCTACTTTTCACAACATTTTAGACTATGTGACGGCTATAGATAATAATTCTTAGCATTTGTATCAGAAGACAAGGTGATTCCAAGTACTGCGACAAGACAGAAAAGTTTAACTTGTCCAATATAATGCAAGTAGAATATTTTGTCTGCCAGGAAAACTGGACTTCTCTCAGTAAGTAAATGAGTGCCTGTCGAGGGACAAAAAACAAAGGATCTGAAGCAGATCTGATAAATTCATCCCTGCAAAAGAAGGAGAAGAAAGAATGAAATGAGCTACTTGGGACACAAGTGTTCATAAAGCCCTGTTGCAGCAAGGGATTGCTTAAGCAGAAGCCTAACTCTAAACTGGCATCTCTGACTTACAAAATGCTTAAATTCTTATCAGACTAGTGCTGACACCTATGCTCCTGCCTGAATTACACAGGTGCTACCTCTGGGTAAATAGCTCAGTTAAACAAAGTTGCTACGAGGAAGAGATGAAAATCCAGTTGTATAAATCCATACAAAGTTCCTGCACACAAGGGCTAATTAGAAATACCCAGAAATATCATTCCATATGTAACAAACCTGGGAACTTACCCTGCAGAAAGGTGGATGTGTTGGATGCAGTTCACTTGGTGAGGATCATAGGAACATAAGACAGCTTACGCTGTTCTTTAAGCTTAAAGCCCAGTTCAGAGACATGTCTAGCCAACTTTCTGTCTGCAGGGTGACTGTGGCAGAGGGCAACAGCAGGGTAAGGATGCAGCATCAGGTACCGCAGTCCTTTCCTAGCACCAAGTGACCTGTAACCCGGGGTTTGGATCTAGAGACAGTGCCCTTCTACATAGGATGAAATTTGTCTTCAGGAATGAATCCAAAGCCCTCTGCAAACCTTTAGTCCCATGGCAGTTTGCAAGAAGTTTTTCCCTGGTTTATTTAAGCATAGTGTAAGCGATGTCCTGTTTGTTTTTAATCTACCCGTTCCATTGGATTGACCCATGTCTCAGGGTGACTCCAGGAGTATACAAGCTAAGCATTATATGCAGAAAGGGAAAACAAACATCCTACCCAAGATCTGCTGGAGCCAAAACTTTGTGTAATATTCAAAAAGAATAGCTTGCAATGTTTCTGCAGAAGACATGAGACTGGGAAGAAGTGAGAGCTCATTAAAATTGTCACACATACTTTTTAAGTAAAGAACTTGAGATATCAAGCAGGGATGATAGGTACAGCTTTTAATTAACCAGGCCAAACAAACCATCTCCAAAAGTGTTGTCTCATGTGAACAAAAGATTGTTGATGGCTATTTGCTTTGAACTTAAGAGCATGAAAGAATAATATGTATTTAACAAGACTGATAGAAAAATAAAATCTGAGAAAAGAAAGAGGTGTCAACTCATTAGATTTTAAAGTGCAGCAGAAGTAATTTTTGAGCACTGCTGTACTGTTCAGCCAATCTGTTTTAGAGAGAGGTGCAATTTTAATTTGTGGATGTGAATTGCATTAATTCGATACAGCAACTGTCTTTGAAATCCCCATCAAAACTGTTTGAGCTGGACTGGTGTAAAACTGGGGGTGAATCAAGCCTACTTCTGCAGATTTCAGCACTGCCAGTAGGGTAGCTATCTCTTCAAGGGCATAAAATAAATCCTTTCAAAATAAAGTAACCTTGATACTTAATGTAAAGATTCATTCTTCTTTTCTCCTGTCTGCCTCTAACATCAAGTGTCTGACACCTCATAATGTTATTGAAGTCATCATCATAGCACTGTGCAGATAAAAAGGGAGTATTCTGTATCTGATGAAATCAGAGGCAAAGTAATTTTTATTATCTGAGAAATCCTATTTGAAACCACGTCTTCTCAGTCTCACTTCTCTGCTCAAGAGCAAAAACACTCCTGCTTTCATAGCTATGAAAAGATATATTGTTTATAAATTTCTTCAGATATGCTAGCAGACATTGAGACAATAACTGACTTTTCTAATTTTACAAAGATTGAGAAGCATGAGAGAAGCTGAATTAAAAAGTACAAGGGGAAGTAACTGAGGGGCAGAAACAGCTCTCAAGTGACTCAGAATTACTAGTGATTTATGCAGATATAAATGTGAGTAAAGTTTGACTGAGTGAATGAATTGTGCCCGCTCATGACAGCTCTGGTATTTTTGAAAAGGTCCCACTGAGTCCCAACTGAGATCTGACTGTCTGTATTATATGTTAATGATCTTTGTACCTGTTTATCCTATTCTGAGTGCAATTTGTATTCTAATAGTATTGCCATTTAATAAACTATGCTTAAAAGAGGACTTTCCTTATCTGCATGCTGATATAAGTGAGCTTTAGAGTTGACTGACAATTAACTGGAAATAAAATAAATACCATTAAACTCTGTGTTAACTATTTGAATCAAAACAAAATTACACGATCTAGCTGAATAGTCTTATTAAACTATTTTAGAAAATAATACTTTTAGCAATGATAGAAGGTGACACTACAACACTGTTCCTTGCTATTTCCAAAAATTCCCCTCTGTTCCTAAAAAGGAACATTATTCTTTCATAGAATCTCTGCAATTTGGGACCACAGATATTTATTTTATGTAAATATATACAGACATTTGAATTGAGTTATACTCCATCATAAAGCTTCCAGACAAAATACAGTATTTTCAGGAGATGGTACTTCTTTTAACATAAAATAGCAAAAGTTATTTTGCCCTGTCTTTAACATACTCAAGTATTAAATATGAGACAGATATTCTTATGCAACGACCAAAGAAAAAAGTGACAAAAAATACCATATCTGCAGACATGTGTCTAAGTCTGTTGTAGTAATATGTCTCAAAATGTGCAGCTGGGGAATGCTGGGCAACAGGACCTCTATATGTACAGGGAAGAGAGATGTGCCAACCAAACAGCTAGTTTAGTGATGAAACAAAACAAAGAAGCAATCCCCCCAAATGTTGCTTGCCATGTTTTAATCCTTTCAGCTTTCTAAATCCTTGTGATAGTTTTAAGGTGCTTGTGAGCCTGTTCATCCTCAGTCTGCTATATTAAACAAACACACACATTTCTGTTTTTTTTCCCACCTACAGAACTTGGTCCTATGTCATATTTACAAGATACGGCCTGTTTACAGCTCCTCTCTTCCCTGTGTCGGTCCTTGCCCTATTTTAAATCTGCATTTAAACAACTGATGTCATGAGAGGAGAGATGTAGTATAATCCTGGACTGAGGCAAGAGCCATACGTTAGCATGACCAGGAAAAAAGAAAGATTTCTTGGTTATTAGTCTACCTTGTGGACAGGGCATAATGAAACATTTTTGCAGCCATACATTGACTAGTCTGAACAATCATAACATAAAAAGTAGTCATAAAGTAATACACTGAGAAGGAAAGGATCAGGAACCAGATTTTGTGAAATTCTGTGGTGAGAATCCAGGTAGAAAATGAACTGAACTGCCAAAGAAAAAGTTTGCCAATTTTTCTATTTGCCCACAAGTTCTGCTGTTTTTATGAAATCTTTATAACTACAGTACGTCAGAGAAAAGTTCTTTTAGCACAAGATGGTGTGCCCACAATACTGCTATTTAATCTAATCCCACCATTAATCATTATTTTTATGATTCAGACATTATTAGGAGTTCAGACACAGTCATTCATACAACCAGATTCGCTCCAGATGTAAAACTAAGCCCTTAATATGGGACTTAAGTAGAATTTAAACAGTACATAAGGCCCTGAATTACCCTCCGTGTGGGAGTTTAATTCACTTACAGGAATCTTCTTCCCTATCTGCTTGTCAGAACATATTTCAAAAATAAACCTACAATAAAACCTGCTGTTAACTTTAAAGTGTTCTGTATATACAACAAGCAACTGACACCAGGTACACAGCGTGGTCCTGGCTTGCTTTCAGAAACCCTGGACAGCATGTTCATGTGCGCACACACTCGAACAGATACACAGCACTGGAGATGAACAGCGTTCATCTTCAGTGATTTCAGCTCCCATGTGATGACCCATCTCCTTTCACCTGCACATGCCCCTGCTCTCATGTCTTTAGCTCTCATCACCGCTAGCCTCTTGCACCCATTGGTCAGGCTACCTGTGGACTTGTAGGAGACACTAAGGCAATCTTCACTGAGCTATTGAATTTAGGCTTAATTTGTGTGATAATATATCACAGACCATAGAAATTTTATGTCTTTTTAATGTGTAATATTCTACCACTTGTGGGTTCCTTAAACAGCTCCTCCTTTCACTGAAAATTTGAAAAAAATTTTAGTTCTCATAGAAAAGAAGTAATGAAATAGCAGTGTTGCTTTGTAATAAAATCCAATGGCTAAATCAGAGGTGTTAGTATCCTCCTACAAACCCTTCATGTTTGCCAAGCATTAGCCACATTTTTCAGGTGCTGTTTTGATGCTTTCACTCACATAATCCTTCACACTCAGAATGATCCCAGAAACTCCTCCCTAGAAGCCTCTTTGTTCCTCATGCCTACAGCATGACTGGCAACAGTCCATGTGTCTGTCATGCTAATATCTTATTGCTCCTTTTTACACCACCTCCCCAACCTATCCTGATCTATATACCTCTAATGTTACTCTTACGTTGGAAACTTTTGGGATCTTTTATTTGGTGTCTGTGCACCATATTTTTCATCCAATACTAGTATTTTTGTATGCTACGGCAATACACAACAGAATAGTGCAACGGTAATGATGTGCATGGCGGTACAACTTGGACTAAAATTGAAGCACAGAAGGTTGTATCCTCTCATTATTTTTTGTGCAAACTCCTAATTAGGAACCTTGATTCACAGCCTGCTGAAGTCAATGGAAAAAACTCCAATGAGATTAGCTGGCTTTGGATCAAATCCTGAACATCAATCAGAATATGTGCATGAAGCAGGGATAAAACAAGAACTGAAGGGGAGAGAGGGCACAACACTGACATTCACTGGGGTTTAGTTTATTGTAACTCCATATGACATGGAAGAGTGACAGATTGCTTGGGACATCTCAGCATGTAGGACAGCCCCTCAGAAAGGCTCACCTTAACAACGTTCCCAGGAGTTGAGTAGGAACAATTTAAAATTGTATTAGAGGTGTCACACAGAAGAGAAATTGTAATAAATTCAGCATCGCGCAGGTTGTCATTCTTTCTTATACGTGAGAACATATGGTTCATTTGCTTACTTGATGCTCACGCTATCTGATGTGCTAAACACTATTGCATTAAGTAGTCAGTAATACATGATGAAATTAGGTTTATTGGCTTGTTCCATTATGAAACTCTCTAAGGAGAGAGAAAAGAAAGGAAAAGCCCTTTTCTTACGTCTTCCACTGCACTAATATTCTCTGTCTGCTGCCTGCCAGAGTTTCATTGGGTCAAGTAGCAATGGGGGTTCCCTTCTGCCTTCTCATTACTCTGCAGTAGATTGACTTCAAATGAAAAGATAACAGAGAAAGAAGAAAGGGGAAAACCAAAGCAAAATAAGATTAAGAAGAAAAAATAAAATATTGTCTTTTTCTTCCCCTCATCTGTGCTCATTCTTCCTTCTCCTTATATCTCCCTCCTCATCTTTCACCCTTATGCTTTCCACTCCCTGCCTTCACTCTCAGCTTGGGGAAGAAGACAGAAATAACTGGAAACATGGAGAACACAAAGGAGGAAAGACTGAACGTACTTCAGGTCAGTCTGAGGCATTTTCTGGCAACCCTTTGATTGCAAAACTTTTCTTATGCCAATATCATTAGTTTTGCTGGATCACCAAACATTTCTGCTCATGCGTTCTCTTCAGTGAGTACTACCGTGTTTTATGTTTCTCCTAGATCCAACAACATTATTCAGAAGGAAGCAACGGCAAATGCTTGCACACTTATGTCTACAACCAACACTGAAAATAGAAAAATACTGCTGCTGGTAGCAAATAAATATCCAAGAAATACATTATACCTGCCTCCACCAGTCTTTTGCAATACCCTCTTTTCTGCTACCTTTCATATAGAAACCAAGGCTACTGTAATCTGAGCATAAGATATTTTTAGCTAGAACATAGAAGACTCCTTGCAGCTCTCAGGCTTCCCTCGGGAAGGGTGTAATGACGGGTTTTGTCTGGTTAGCACCAAATATGTAGTAGTAGTGTGGCCTGAGAAATGAAAAACCAAAGCAATTCTATATAGCAGTCTCAGATTTTGTAGGAGTTTTTATATCTTAATACGTAAATTCAGACCAAGCACTGAAAACAGGCAGGTAAATCCATGCCTTTGATTTCTGTCAATCTATTTGTTAGCAAGGAATGGAACTGAAGTGATTAATCAAATTTAGCAGATGTAGAATCAATTCCATTGGTTCCCTAAGCAAAATTAGAATTTCATCAAGAGATAAGCTTAATTTGTATTCATGTTGACTTACAGTGATGGTGTCTAAGATATCTGGAATTGCTCTGATTGCTGATGGCCACACTTCAAGTGCTCTATTTAAAAACTAAAATAGGAAATGAACTTCTTTACAAGCACACAGACACTGATAAGATAGAAAGGTTAAGGCATATCATCAAAGCTATGCAAATCTTCTTGTGGTAGAAAAGCAAGAAGGATAAAAATGGAGATACACTTAATCCAGGCTTCAAAAATGAGACTTAAAAATAAAATAATAGTAATATTAATATCCCATTGCTATTCACCTAGCCACACTGCCGTAGAAAGCTGGGAATGGTAAGTGCTAGAATAGCATAAGAAAATATGTCTATATGAAACTTGCTACCAGCATACAAATGTCTATTCTACTTTTATCTGCAAACAGCAGGTGCATGAAGCAGGGTGGTTGGTGGGACTAAGCAGCATGACAAGTAAAGATTCTTTTTGCCTGTGCTACTCATCTGGTCTGAATTCAATATAGGTAGGGGTTTTTTTTCAGACACTGGGTAGTTTTAATTCCCTCAGCTTTGCTCATCTAAAAGTTAGGCATCTCATATGAGATGGAGGTGCCTGCCAAGAAAAAGTAAATAACTACCTTACACTGCATATTGACTTCAACTAAATAAAAGTTAAGGGACATCAATCTCCTCCTCTGTTAGTAGTGCAAATTTTGGAATTTTTAATCCTTTTTGTCTTGATTCCTCCCCAAGCAGATTTTTTTTTTCTTTTAAAGATAATGGATATTCCAGAAGGTTTCAGTATAAGCTAAACAAACAGTGTTGACATTCTGGTAATTGAAATGTTTCACTGAAGTTTGTTGAACTGCCCTGACACATTTCTTCTCAAATTGGTTCAAGTTGAAATGCTATTTCACAGTACAATATGTTTTGTATGTTTTATTTGATCAGTGGATTGAAGGCTTCTCCTGTTTACCAATTAATTGACCGTATTTTTTTAACTCTATTTCTCTAATTCCAACAGCAGCCACAAGACAGAATTCCTTTCCCAAAACAAGTTTAAAATGTGTTAAAATGTTCATAGTTTTGGAATCTGACTCTGAACCTTGGAGTACTGGCAGAAGGCCAGAAGCAGATGGTGGCTGTGAGTGCTCAGAAGGCTGCAGGAGAATGGTCCTGCCCAGGAGACTGGTAAAGCAGTTCAGATGCAGCACACAGCCATGAACAGACACAACCCTTCAGTTAATGAAACCTGCTGGGTCCTTGCATTTCACATGGGAGCAGGAGAATCCCTTTGAGTTTGAGGCTCCAAGGGGCAGCTATAAGACCTCAGCAATTACCAGGTAATTCCCCCCACCCATAGTGTTGGAAGCCTCCAGCCACAACATCTGCTCAGTTTTCTTTGCATGAGGTTGTTGAAAGACTCTTTTTCATGTCAGTGCTCAATCATTCTCCCACGTTTCCTTTGAGTAATGGCAATAACGAGTGCAAAACACCAAAACCAAGTGTGGCATGGGAGAGAAGTTTTACCACATAGAGCAGCTTTATTTATGACAGAGAATCAGTTACCAACCTTCGCAGAGATGGGACTGAACTGTGTCCTACAAGCAAGTCTAGGAGCCAACAAGTATTGAGCATATTTTATTGACCCCTAAACATACTTCTTGTCCAGTCCCCAGAAAATTTAAATTATGGATATTTGCTTATTACTGATTATTAATGCATGGAAAGTGCTGTATATGACTAATGCATTCTTTCAGCCTACCTCATTTCTCGGTTTTTCACTTAGCTATCCTCATTTAAATTCTGAGGGGAGTGAATGATATATGTTTATATGCATTCACTCAATTCATGGTGAGGGAATAGCACCTCTTTCTGGTAAAGCAAAAGGGGTTCCAATTCCCATTTATTAAAACACTTCAATCAAAAAACAGTTTTATAAAATAAGATTTCCATGAAGGTCCTGATCCTGAATCCACTGAAGGTGATAAAAAGATGATGAGACCAGTGCCAAGACTTGCAAGTTTGCTTTAATATATCAATTGTTCCCTTCTACTCTTTTTTTTTCCTCAGTGGACACATGATATGATAGAAGGGAGATTGAAGAAAACTCCCATTGCCCTTACTGAGAATATATGGCACACGTGAAAATAGCTCAGACCTGTGTCAAACTCCACAGGATGGAAGTTCAGAGCATGAAGCTTGTTCTTTTTCTTCATTGCATTTCATTTGTACATTGAGCTGAAATCCACGGCACATGCCAGGAAAGAGTCACGCATTTGGGAAAGAACAAACAAAATCTTTTCAAACAGTTGCCCATTGGACAAGTGGTATTGCTCCCAAAAGCCCATTTCTCAAGACTTTGATCCAAAGATAGAGGTTAATTGCTTAAAAGAAAACCTGAAGTTGTACTGCTAAATGATCTAGAGAAGCTGACTGGGGGATCATGTGAAGAGAGAGCAAGTAAAACCAGCTAGGATTAGCCAACTATGGCATCTCTTTCTGATTCCTGCAGCCAATAACCTTGAATTCCCTCTCTAAGGTCGCCAGCAGCATGAACCAAAGATAAATCCCCAGAGGGGGTGAGCCATATGAATGAGGGTGGAATTCAGCTATTTCTGAAACTTTTGTAGTAGAATACTCAATGGAGAGGGGACATTAAGACTGAGAACAGTAAACAGACTCAGGCTTTGTTTTACCATCTAATGAAAATCTGATTGATTTGAGGATTTTTTGAAGGACTTACATGTATGCTTCAAATGCAATAAAGTATTCTACATAAATCACAGCATACAAGCTCTTGAAGATCTGGGCAATGATGTGTTTGAGCTACAAGGATGGGAGAGATAAGTGGGGCTGGAAGAAACTAACTGTGCCCTAAAAAGGGGACTGCGGAACTTCACTGCTGGACCATGGTAAGAGATTCAGAAGATTACCCTTCAGACTCAGGAAATGTTAAGATATTTTTCAAATAGCAGGGGCCCAAATACTGCAGCTTCATAAACTTAAAAATGCTTGATAAAACACCCTCAGACAAATCAAATAACAAATATTTCATGGTGTTTTTAATATGGATAGTCTATTAATTAGCTCTTTCTAGTTAGCACGATTTTCTTTACACACTTACAAACTAACATTAATATAAAGCAGTGTTATCTTGTCATATTAAAAGCTCAGATGATCAGGGAGAGCAGTGACCATTCAGGCATATCAGGAATAAACTATTATCATGAGTGAAAGGAAAAAGGTGAACAATAAAGAATATTCTTTCCCTTTAGGGTGGAATAGGTCTAGTTGCACTAACACTGACTTATTTAGCAATGTGTCCATCTGTTGCCATCAGAACTGTAAGGGATTGATATTTCCTTTTTTTCAGCATTTTTAAACCAATACAATATTAAAAAAAAAAAAGGAGTAAAGGAGTCCATAGGGATTGTAATTGCTGCACAATAAAATGGGAGCAGAAACAAGGAAAGCTTTAGTTAAAATAGTTAATCTTTGACATGTCAGAGTTTAATCATATATATATATATAGAAAGAGAGAAAGGCAGAACAGGTTCCTTCTCTTTTTTTATGAGCAAAGAAACATGATTTTATTACTTTAATTAGCTGTGTACTTTAATTACAGCCATACAAATCCTTATTTAATTTTCTGTTTTCTGTCAAATATCTGGAAAAATACTGTGTAGATGATTTATTTTCTCTTCTTTAAAACCATGGCACTAGCTATTTTATCATTTAATAATCAAAAAGCCTCATAAATTCTACTTTGCACCAGCGGACACACTGGTAATAATGTTTTGCACATGGAAAGTTTAAGCACTCCCTTTGCCTCAGTGTAAATCCTGCTCCTTTTGTTTACTCCTGCTAAGCAGCAGAAGGCCACCTGGGATGCTCAAAAATTACAGTGTGCTTATAATTATTGTTAGTAAATTAATACAGAAGCACAAGTAAATACTGTATGCAGTATGTAAATATTTTTTATAAGCAAATCAGATGGGGAATATCAAGGTATTAGAACCTCAAAATCTAGGCTTAATTCAACTATTTAAATTGCAAGTTTTAAACAGTTCTCTCCTTGCTCCTGTTCTCAGTGTCAGAAAAATCCAGAGATTACCTGTGGCAAACTGAATATTGAGCATGTTTTCTACACACTGTAGGGACAGGCTGCATCTAATAGGAATGAACAGGCATTTTTTGTTGCATAGACTGTACAATCAAAATGCAAATACAAATCTGACTGAACAGTAGTTAGAAAAATATTTTTCATCATTAGCTGAGCAGTTAAACAGAAAAACTGCCATTCACGAAAGTGGGGGGAAAAAAATCATTGGAAAATTCTCTGTGCCCTGTGGTGTGGATTGCTTACCCAGATTTTTCAGTTTCATTGCTAGTACCTAGGTGAAATACTTCTCAGATTTGCACTTTCTTTCACATATACTTCTCTGATTTGCTTTTATCTGTATGGAACATTACTGCAGTATGGGATAGGGAAATATTTGTGTCATAGTTTTGGATAATGTTGTTTTAATGAATTACAATTAAGTCTTATGTGATCCAAACTAACCTCCTCGACCAACTGGTCTTGTGTGCGAAATCTGGTGTTCAATTTCCAGAGCTTTATGAAGTACTGATTCTGTTTTCTGTCTTTGAAAATGATAATGTGATAAAACAGTGTTGCTGTTATATTTGTGAACTAAAAGAGATGCTGAGAAAAATTACAGTTCTTAGACACTATTGCCCATTTCATCCATCTACATTTGTATATGGAAATATCATCACAGTTGTATATTTTGTATACTAGTCCCAATTTACTCAAGTCAGTAAGTCACTTTGGATTTTAATGCTTTACCATTTAATTGACATTAGCATGTAATAAGGTGGACAGTTTGTGGCAACTCACAAATAAGTTATCGGCCATCACAGACAAAATATCAGTAAAGCCCTGCTGAAGACCATGCAACCTCATGGTGGCTGGGGTGGTGCTGTGGCTAAATCCTGCCTAAACAGAAAAGACAGATTATGGAGACTGATTTAGCTCTGGGTTATTGTACAACCTGTACAGCTGTGAAGCATTTATGCTGCAGCCTGGGGGTATATTCCACTTCCCTGAAGCCTCCAATGTTGTCTCCTACATGAAGCTCATTCACTCAGGCTTTTCGCGTGGTAAACAGTCAGCTCTGATAGCACTGCAGTGAATTAACTGCTGATGAACACAAACGTATGTATTGTACAATTACCCGTGTGTATTCAGTCTGGCTTTGTTCTCAGCCAGCTTTATATCTTCAGAACTGTACGGCCACTGCTAAAGACAAATAGGCCTCTGGCATCAAAGTTTCCCATCAATGAGCTGTCAAAAGCAATACTAAGCCAGCTGTGTTTCAGTGATCTTTAAACAGTATTATTAAAACAGAGAACACCCAACAATCCAGCAACTGGTTTATGACGGTACCTTTTGTTCTGGCGCAGAACTTCTGAGCCCTTTCTCCAGCTAATAACTGCTCTGGGAGAAGCACTCGGTTTACAACCAATTGTAACTTCACCTCCAACTTGAACAACAGACATTTTTTTCACAGGATTTTTGGAAAAATCAGGTGCTGCAGCTAAAAAGAAGAAAGAAGAGCAGAGCAATACGCAGCTGACAAGTTACTAAATGAACATGTTAAATTCTTCTCTTCAAGTTACATAGTAGGTAAATCCAGTAATTGTTTTGCTTTTGAGGTTTCTGCAAAAGTACATATATGTCTAACGTGAAAAATGTATTTAAGTACCAAAGAATGGAATTCATTATATCTTATTTATTATTTATCTTTATTTATGCTGTTTCTAAACTGTCTACCTAGAAACTATCTGCTCTGACAACCTTTGCTTGAGGTTATCTGCGGACTGGGAGAACAGGTCTATCTGCAATGAAGAACGAGGTTCCTGAGCAGAGCTATGTCAGCAGGATAAGCATCACACTCCTGATCCTAGCCACATGTACTTGTCTGCAGAGAGTATTCAATTGTATACACAGTTTTTCGGTGATCTTCTGTTTATAAACTGACAGTTTTCTGAAAACGTGTTTTTCAGTAATTTATGTGAAAATTCACTCTTGGAGAAGGAGAAAACACAAGACCTGTACAACAGGTGCTCTTAAAGTCTGTGTTTTACCTGTTTCACTAATATTTGACTGTTAAACAAACTTTATATTTGAATATCTGTAACAGAATACTTATAATATGAACAAATTCCATTTTATGTACATCTCTGATAATCATTAATGAGATTACTTGCTACGTGTTATTTGTTTTTATATATATACACTTGCCATACGCTCTTTGTTTATAGTTAAAACTATTTTTCCCACTTTCAGAAATGACTTTTAAAAACTGCAGAATAACTATTAATAACTCAAAATACTAAGTGAGAAACAGCATTCATTAAACTTGTGTGCATGTGATAAAAAAAGACCACACATGGAATTAGATTCTTCCCCAAAACTAGTCACGAAATAAAATTAAAAGAAAAAAAACACATTTGCACATGGGTGAAGAGCAAGCAGCAAAGAAATATCAACAGACTTCAACTGCCAGGTGGAATTTAATCTACTGATTTCTTAATTTCAAATTGCTTCAGTAAGTGCCCTGTTATACTCAGTACCTGCTCATTTCAGTGACATTTACTCACCTATCACCCGCAACTCAGCATTGGCATAAATAGTATCGTACTTGTTTTCTGCCACACACTGATAGAGGCCAGAGTCTGACATATTCAGCACAGGTATGATAAGAGTTCCATTTTCTATTTGAATTCTTTCCTGATAAAAACAAGCAAAAAACATTGACAGAGCCAATGAGTGTACAATCCCAAAGTTTTTTGGTATCACACTGATGTACCTGATCATAATTCAGAACCGTTATCTTCTTGGAAGCAATGTGGATGAATACCTCAGAAATACAATGTATACCTCAGCTGTATGATGGTGGCTATGTTTTCACCTCTTAGCTCTTCAAACTTTTCAAGAACTCCAGGCACATGTTGCAGAGATGTTGCCTTGGGCAGGTGTGCCCAGATGTTCCAGCTGTGGCATGTGTTTCTCTGCATTGCGGAACTGTGAATCTGTGGGCATGCTTCACCATGAAGCAGATGCAGAAGTAGTGACCGTGGGGCAGGTACAGCTGCTCTGCGCTGGGAGCCCGGAGCATCTTCCGTACGGCTCCTGGGAAGCAGCACCTGCAGCCCTGACACATGGCCTACCCCCCTCATATCATCAGATGAATTCTGATCATCTAAGATGATCAGAAAAGCTCCGCAGGAAACAGAGGTGCTCAAATAATGGAAACACTTCAAGTGTCATCAGATCACAAGTCACAGAAAAATGATCCTCTGAAAAAGCTCTATTGAAAGCCCTTTTAAATTCCTATTGGAAACCCACAGGCAGCTGTTCAGATCAGAGGGAGAGCATGCTCCTCATGGCTCGAATTCCTGTACACACTGAGTTTCTTCAGTGCAATTCTGCTGATATAGAGGAAACTGCACAGTAGGTAAATTTGCATCAGAGTTTGGGTTTCAGGGTCTTAAAAGGTGTTTTGTTTTCTCTATTTTGGCAAATAGAAAAAAGCCTGTTTCATGCTACAAGCATAACTTAAAGCTAAATATTTTGTCATTTTACAATTACTAGCCTCTGGAGACAGTAATAGCTCCACTACAAAGTGTAACACTGAGAAGGAGAAGAGAGTATGTTCCCCAAAACAGATCAGTTTGGAAGAAACCCACCACAAGGAATATTCCATTGCCAAATGCAAGTCTGAAACAACAGATATTATTATTATTATGCTGCACCTTTAGTCTGGCTCTCCTGCCTCTGAAGCAGTAACGGGAGCATACAGTGTTAGAGTATACAGTATAATCTTTTCTGAAAAGCCACAGGCATCTAAAATGTAATTGTGAACTGCTAAATGTATATAACCTAACTTGCTGAGTTGCCACAGATAAGCTGGTTGCACAGTCTGTTGGGGGTTTTCTCTTATAGTGCTTGCAGAGGGCAGTGCCACTTATGAGTCAGAGCTCTATTTTCCAATACTCCGGCTTTTCCGTAAAGGCCTCCCAACCAAGACCTGACCCAGCCCAACCTTGTTTAGCTTGGAAATTTGATGAGAGCACAGCCTGCAGTTGTATCGTTGGTGTATTGCAAACTAATTAACAACATTACATTATTCATCCACTGTTAATTTTTTTTTCAGGCTCTCGCTACAGATATCTTTTGCATACTTAGTTTTACCTTCAGGCTGTTTGGTATCCTCTCGATGCATTCTATTTTTACAAACAGCCTTTGAATATAAAACCCCCTTCTGAAGCAACACTCGTGTTTCATACACATGCTGAATTTCCCACCATTCTCTGTGGGCTCTTTTGAGCTATGCAGACAAAGAGGAGAATAAAGCACACCATGTACACAAGAAGGAATAATGTGGGGATGACCAACTAGGTGGTCCGGGAGAAAGGTTTGACAAAGAGTAGACAATATCCTCAGAATCAGCCCCAAGGTGGAAAGCGTCTGGAAGGTATTCATCCTGTGATATTTCCAACAAGCAGGGTGCTGTGACAGACTGAATATTTTATTACACCTCCCTTGTACTTTCACCTCCAAACTATCCATTTTGTCCATTGAGCAATAACATTCAGCATTTTGTTGCCTGAAGTATTCCATCTACAATACACTGTAAGTACTGTGAAAATGTTGGTTGAAAATGTGTCTGTGGAGTGTTTTATTCCTTTTTATTGAAACGATGCAATTGAAGAGTGACAGATTCTAAATATCGCTGCCTTCAAAGAGAGAGAAACTAGATAATCTTGCTTAGGAAGAAGTGACAATGAGTAGAAAGATCAAGTTCAGAAAAACTGCAATCCAAGGAAATTCTGGCTGGCCTTCTCAGATGGTGGTTGGGTTCTGTTTAGGACTAATCCAGCAGAAAATCATATGGAAGATAGAAGCCCCCTCCAATTGCTTCAAATAAGTACTACTAAGTCAAACAAGTGCTGGTTCTGCAACCTAGCAGGTGCTAATTTGGTCCATATGTTTTGGAAATTATTCCGTCTCTGTTCTAGCTAGACAGGAATTAATCACAGTATTAATTTTTCCAGCCAAGTAAAAATGTATTGCAGATGAGCCATGCCATTTTATGCTCAGTAGATGCTGAATAGATGCTTAATAAAAAAGGAAAACTTGGCCTCAGCAGAATGCAAACACAGCAAAGAGTCCTGCTACAGAAGTCTTTCTCCATGAGGTTGCCAGCATCAGAAGTTTGGAAGATGGATGTGCCAAAGCTTGGCCACCACAGAAGTGTAATTATACTGCCTGGAAAGAAACAAAGCTGGGTTCTCAAAGACATGTCTACATAAGTATCTGATCAGGTTTCTTAAGTGTTTGAGCTCCAATTGATTTCCCCTCTCCTCCTGCACTCCTACCACTTCAGTACTTTCCTTTCCACTTGGTCCTTGTTTTTCTGTTAATTGAGATTTTTCAATTACTCACCTTCTCCTTATAGCTTTATATGGTTTTCTTTAGTCTATTATTCCTCATGTAGTGCCAGAAAAGTATTAACCTCAATAGTAACTGATTTTCATAGGTGACTGATTAATTCAGTTAAAGGATTAACATAGCCTAAGAATGGCCATACTGCAAGAGACCAAAGGTCCATCGAGCCTACAGGTTAAGAACAGAAACAGAAGTAAAGTGCAAGTTCACAGGCTGATCATTTTGCAATGCCAGCTCTGAAACACTCTTCCACAGTCTGTTGGCATCCTACCAATTTCCCCAAATTACAGATTACATCTACAAATGCATTTAGTGTTTCTGGATAAACCCTTTCATTAACTATAATTGATATTTTTAAACCTATCCATACCTATTGCCATATCTTGTAGCAATTAGATGCTCTGTAAGATAAATCATATGAAGAAATGGGTGTATCTCTATATATAAACTGGCAATACCATACATTTTCAATTAAGATGAACTCCCAGAACTGAGGCTTTGTGTTACAAAGAGTTTGTATCACTATATTTATTTTTATATGCTAACCTTTAATTAAGTTTCTGAAAAAAGATAATGCACTGTAAAATGAATGTCATGATTTACATGAAAGAACCAAAAAGATGAGCAAGAAGGCAAACAAGGTGACAGTAACCTTACCTCTGATGTGAGCGGCTGGCCATTTTTTAACCAACTGTAGGAAGGGCTTGGTTTTCCTTTTGCCTTACATTCCCAAAATAAACTGTCATAGAGAGACAGAAAGGCATTTTGGATTTTTTTATCCCATTCAGGGAGTGCTGAAAAGAATATGCAAACCATTTTAAGCAGGGGAAAGGTGATTTCGCTGGAGGTATGTTGCCATTAATTAATGAACTGAGCAAGGCTAATTTGTATTTGTCCAACACATTCTTATTATATTGCAAGTGAATTCTGCACAATTCCCTGGCATTAAACTTCAGGACTAACTGGGAAAATGTTAGAAATCAAGTGGCCAGTGGGCAGGAAGTTCAGTTTAGATATTGTTCATTTTTACAGCCAAAATTTTCAGAAACAGTGATTTTAGATGCCTGAAATTCTGGACATGCTCTCTGAAAGCAGAGATCCCTACTTTCTGGAAAACAGTCCTCCTCTCAAAGTACTTGGATCTTTGTACCAAAAATAGAAATATCAAAATCATTAGTCAATAGCTAATAAAAATCATGGGTTGTAAATATTACCTCTCTGTTTTACTCAAACACCTGAGAGCATGGGTTCTTTATAATTCACAACACAAATACTACACAAAGGAATTAGGGCTACTCAGATCAGAATAACACCTCTAAATACTTGTGGCACACTGACATAAACTCATTGCTGTGCAAAAGCTGAATTTTCAGGAATCTCCTACAAGCTCTGTAAACATCCAACTAAACACTCGAGGACTAAGCTGAGCAGGAATTAGCTTGAAGCAGGCTGACATTTAGAATAGTTGTGAAGTTACAGGTGAAAGTGAGACCTAGGGAGAACAACTAACACCCACCTAACTCTGGGATAGGCCAAAGCCACAGGCAAGTGAGACATGAGGTTCCATCCCTCTGCCTCTAGCATAAGTGGCTGGTGTATTAACATCCTGTGAAAAATTTCTGGCTGGGTTATTAAATCATAATGCTGTAGTCTCCATATGTATATAAATATGCATATGTACACATATATGTAGTTCTTACATAGAGCGATTTTAGGAAAAGAATCATTATCCTTTGAGATTATAACAGGCCTCCCTCTACAGCATGACCCTGCTAATAGCTCATGACTCTGCCCCAGCAAAGTACCTTGAGTTTGTCCCACACTAGATTAATATAATACCAATGAGTCGCTTCCCAGAATGGGAAAGTATCTGGGATACAGCTCACTACACATAAAAATGTTTAATTTCATGTCATTTTTATTGCTCTCAGAGCCTAAGGCATGGGATCTAGGTATTACACAAAGCAGCAGATAGTGTCCAGGAAATAAACCCTATTTCCTAGAGGCAAGCTGCCTACAGAGTACAAAACACCACAGCACAGAAATTAAGCAGGAGGAAGTCAATTACGTAGATAATATACCAGCCCACTCCTAATAAGATAAAAAAATCTTGTGCAAAAGCTTCATGAGTGCTGTTTATATATTTCACTATAAATAGCTATTAATTAATTTACAAAGAACATTTAATAAGCACATTGTTTTAGATTGTATTAACTGATTGTAATTTTGTAATTGCCTATGCTGTTATCAATCATGTCCAGGTAATCTACTGAACTTAATTTTAATGGAACTACTTGACTGATGTTCTGTAAGAATTAGTGAGCAATGAGAACAAAAATAACTCCCTAAAAGCAAAAAAATAAATATTCAAAACAGCAGCAAACTGCTCTATTCCTGGCATATATCTTCATATTGGCCATGGTTGCAGGAGACTGGTAGCTTATCAGCAAAGCCTGTGTCTCTTCATTAGATGAGATTTACTTAAAAAAAATATTTGCCAAGGTCTTCTCAACAGATGTTAATTGTAGGCTCAGTCTAACTTTCTGTAATTTTTTTCCTGTTACTTTTTTCCCCTTCTCTTTTGAAAGAGTTATGAGGTAAAGAACAGGTCTCCCTTCTTATTCATGTCAAAATATGTTGCTTTCCCTGGATATTAACAATGGGACTATAATTCACCTTGGCTATGAGGGACCATCACTTGTCACTTGGATCACAGGAAATAAATGCATGCAGGAAGGGAAAAGGAAAGGGAGAACAGTTTCACAGAAATATTATTCTCCACTTTTAGACAAGGAAGAAGGAGAGGGAGGCAGTGGAATGAGTTTACCCTGCTTTGCCCTCATCTGTTTATGGGGCAATACAGTTCAGCTAGAATAAGATGTGAAATAATTTTACATTCACATGAACCAAAACCTGATGAATCCTTCCCTGATCTGCATCTGGGGCAGCACAGCTTTATGTTGCTGTGAGCTATTGAGAGTAAATCTTCTGACTGCCCTTAATGTTTCATGTAAGTGTACCAGGGATTTCTTCCTGCCTCATATTAACCTTTACAACTTTATCATGGCACAGCCCACACTTTCAATCTGAGTTTTAATGCAAAATACCTTTATTTGCTGAGGATGTAATTCATTGAAGGTCACTGCAGACCTCCAATCATTTTTTAATCAGCTTAACCTAAACTACATTCTGTGTGTCCAGTAAGGGGCTAATAGACTTCATCTGCAAAATCCATCTGAACATCATCCTGCTCTGCAAAAAAAAAAAAAAAAAATGAAGACATTAATCTGCTTACCATAGACAAATAATTGACCTCTTGCAATGTTTCTTCCTCGAATGTTTCCTGCAATGCACTCATAAGAGCCTTCATCTTCTTGCTGAACGTCTGGAATTTCAAGAATTCCTTTGGTGGTGTTGTGTTTGATTTTCTTTGTCCATGAATTCCCATCAGACCTCTTCCAGCTAATACTAGGGACAGGACTAAATTATATTTCATTAGAGAAAAAGAGAGAGCATTTGTTATAGCAGAGAAAAGAATGAAATCCTTTCATAAGAGTAGTAATCTTTTAAAAAAGGAAATTTCTGTTTCTAAGCGTGACATACAGAGATTCGTAAGACTGAGATTTTATAACCTGCCCAATTTATTTGGGGGAGCAAGTCCAACAGTGCCATGAAGTCCTCAGTCAATTCTGATTGTCCTAAGCAGCAATCTGGATTTTCTCTGCAGTAACTCTTACTTAGGGCTCAAACCTGCTTTTAAACACCATGACACTGAAGGACTGACTTTGGAAGTGCACATAAACACTATAGAAACACTGAATTATTGACTGGTTTTCAGAGCAAACAAATTCCCTGTAGCATTAGAGGTATTTTCACACCTCAAAACAGGAAATATTGGACAAGAATTCAAAGGACCTAAAAATACCAATAAATCTAGGTATAAGAAATGGGAACCAGGGTAGAGAAGGGCAGAGAGACAGTAAAGTGAGGAAGTGGAAAGCACAAGACATTGAGGCTGAAAGGAGATAGAGACAAAAGAGTATATTTCTTGTTTTAATGTTTTCATAGCTTTCTATCATTTTCATTTATATTTGGATCAATGTATTCTATACAATAGAAAAATAGTCAAGTGTGAAGGCAGCTATAAATTCTTCTTGGATTTCTGGTAATATCACAAACCATACAAGCCTCACTTTCATGATCTATTATGTCACCAAAACACTTTGAAATATTAATAGTCTTGGATTTCACAGTTGCTTTCTGTTTCTGCAAAGTAAAGTAAGCTGCTTTTTCTAAGCAGATGAGCAGTTACATTTTGAACACCTTTTTACAGAGGCTTTGGCTAAATGGTGACTTCTTTGCCATTGAAAGTAACATCAACAGCAAACACTCGGCACTAAACTTGGAAACATAACTTTCATGGAAATCAGAAGTGCACATTGACCTTGTCTGCCAGTCCCCAAGGTCTCTGGCCTGCAGTGTTGACTTACAAAGTATTTATTCCTTTTTAGCAGAGGCTGTAACTGCTCACTCCTTAAATTATTTAGGTCTCTGGTTCAAATCCTTGTTTATTGACTGAAAAAATCAAGTCACAGATACAGAATGGATGAATTACTTAACACAGGTAACTTTAGGCCTAATTTCTGCATTTTGAGTCTGTACAGCTGTGATACTCGCAAGTTCACCCAGAGCCAGAAGAACCAGGATCCAGGATAAGTGTGAGTGCTCAGCAAATTACAGATTGAACAGCTTGGCAGGTGTTAACAGGGTAGCTACAAACATAAAATCAACAGAAGTAGGACAATTTACAGCTAGACCACTCTAACATACAATGAATAACAATCCCATAAATTTGCTTAGTTATGCATTTAAGCTTGAAAGATAGGATGGGTGCACTGGAAGTCTGTAAATATTTTCCTTGTGTAGGTAGGACTTCAGCTGGGCAAGACAGCCTCCAAGCTGCCCTTTCCCCTGCTCTGTAAAACAGAAAATCATAGTCCTGAGACCACAAATTTAACTGAGGGATCTCCAAGAGCTATTTAAGCAGTGCAATAATTTCTCTAGCTACCTTATATTTTCCACCATAACTGAACTGCCTGTGAAAATGGTTTGGAACTATAACCAATTTTCTCCACGTTTTAGTGTTAGGTCTGCACTGGTATGTATACGTATGTGGATAACTCATATATACATACACATGCAAGTTCTGACTCTTGCACGACCCCTCCAATACAGCTGAACAACTTTCTACGAGTGAGGGAGACTGAGACATGCTAGGCATCATTAACCAGTGAAAAAGCTGGAAGGAAAGAAACACTGAGATTTTATTCTTCTGTTTCCCCTTTGGGTTCAAGGCCTGTATAGTTGTTTAAACTCCAAATCTTTTTGGACAACAGTAGTTGTCATCACCACCTTTATTAACTGCCCTTCATTATGAGACCAAAACCTATTTCAGATGCAAACTTGTTTAATATTATTCCTTACTAGGAAGTTTAAAGCACTTGACTGTTTTTCTCTGTTAAAAGGTGCTGTCTCCTCCACAAATCTTGCATGACATTATTCAAGCAGAATTTCTGTAAGCCAAGTTACTTTTAGTTATTCTTAAAAAAACCACAACTCTAGTGCAGAATAGGTCTGTCCCACAATGGCCCTGCTCTAGTCAGGAAAACAGCCAGAGGTATTTTGCAGTCTTGCAGTAGATTGATACAGACTGTTGACGACACGAAGGAAAGCATGGCTGGCTTTTAAAATGCTATTGCATATTAAAAAGTGGGTGAATAGCTACTGTATAACAGAAGCATGCAGTGCATTGAATGCCAGAAGCATTTAAGTACTTACTTCAAAGGCATCTCTTCTGGATTTTTTTTTTGTAACAAAGAGATTAAAGGAAACTAACAGGCATATGGGAGAAGAAAAACAACAATTAGATGCATTCATTCATGCTCTGCTACCTATTTTCTCTTAGCACTGATTATTCATAAGTAAGGAAAGCCTGCGCTGACACCAAGGGCAGAGTCAGTACTCTGTGGAAAAAGGCCCCTTCTGTCAACTTGTCAAGTCAAGTTTACCAAGGTTTGAGCTGAAGACGCTGTCCTGTTTTCCTTACCCACACCACATACTTATAATGACATCCTTGGGGATGTTTCAAGGCAAACTCACCTAATTTTTGGTCAACACAAGGGCATTTGAAATGCACTCCCTCTGATGTTAACTGTAGCAGGATGACATAAAACCTGCAGTTTGGTTCATCAACTTTGCTGTATTTAAATGCAAAATTGCAATAAATAGTTAACAGCACTTTGTTCTCCTGCCAGGGAATCTTGCACCAAGTGGCCTAGTTTTATCAGCAGAGGGGATTCATCTGTCAGGACAGCAGCTCATCAGCCCAAGCTATAGGTTAAATGAGCAGACTGCAGGAGGATCCGTAGCTCAGCCATGGGCCATCATCCATAGGAAGGACCTTCGTTATCACAGCAGCTTGAGAAGATCTGCATTTCTTCCTTAACTTTGTTGACACTTATCATAGGCTTTCCAGCATCTTCAGTCACTCCATTTGCAGAAGGCAGGTTTTTTGGCTGTTTTCACCTTCTGATGTTAGTTTACATTTTTATAACCAAGTTTCTTAACAGCAACCATTACTACAGGCCATATGAAACATTTCAAGGTTGAAAACCCATCTGAATTTAAATTTAAAATTGACTTTAATGAAATGGTTTTTTGTAACAAATTATCTATTTTACAAGTTGATGCTTTAAGTAGTGAAATTGTCCTACAGATAAATGTATACGAAACTTAGTTTAATAAACAGACTTCTGAATTTTTGTAGGGTTATGTTGCATGATTATATTTTACTGAAGGCCAGTATCTAACATTGTTCCACAGACTAGTACCTTCCCATGCAGATTTGAGGTGGTCCTGCAACCAGTGGGTCATCTTTTTCATTTAGTCACTACCAATAACCAGATTAAAATAGGTAACTGCTTGGGGCTAAAAAGTTTTGGAATCTATAAAGAAACAATGAGTACGCTTTTCAGATTTATTACACTTCATAGACAAAGTCTTGCTTTCACCTGAGTAAATAAGAAGACAGTGTATAAATATGAGAGTGTCTTTGTACATAAATCTGCAGCTTATTTGAAACCTTCAGAGCATCTAGGAGTACTAATTTAATTTATATTCTACCATGCAGGCAGCAGAATCACAAAACCATAAGTTACTAACTGAGAAAGAAAAGGCAATGGAAAATATTTTTTGGTTGGTGACAAGTCTTGTCACACTGAACATGAAATTAATTTGTCTGCAGCATTACAGCCCACACCAAGATGAAGGTTCCACCTTTTTGCAGCAAAGTCTCAGATGATGCATTGCAACTGTGCCTCATCTTCTGTCCTGTGCATCTGAGGGACTTCACAATAAAATTAAATCTACAGCTTTGGTAATGAAGACCATGCCTAGTTAAACAAATGAGACAAAGCTGAGGTTTGAAAGCTGCTATCACATCTGCATCAACTGCTGACACACAGAAGAATTAGAATCCAAGGGACATCATAATTAAAGCGTTCAGGCTTCTAATCATCCTGATGTATTACCTGGGAAACAGCAAAGCAGCAAAGTTTTCTGACACCTGGTATTGTGGCTCATTCTCCTGGGGTCACAGTCCACTCACCTTACCTAATGTAAGGGAGGGTCTTCCAGAGCTGCTTGCTCATTAAGTACAAATCTTAAGGTATTCACTCTATTAGGAATGTGAGTTGAAAATAGCAAACTTCACTTGTGGTGGCAGAAGTCATTCATGTATATATGACTTTAGAATCCCATAATTGATCCTTTTATAGCCACCTACATAAACTCCTTGAGACTATACTAGAATAGCCATCTAACAAAGCAGTGAAGCCTGGTATTTTTACGCAAGTTTAGTAAAGATGGTTATTTGGAACCCACTTGTATCTGTGTGCTTATCTACTTAAACAGACTCTAGAAAAACCCTTCCCTGAAGGAATACATGGAGTCTTCCCATAAAAAAATGAATATTCTAGGTTGAAAGAAATACTGTCTTATATTATTCACATATGCTCTTTACAACCTCAGTGGGCAATGGCCCATCTGCAGGCATTCTGAACAGATTATTTCCCAATCTTCAAGAAAAGAATGAAGAAAAATGTAACACACAGTTTAATAAATGTGCACACTAGACATGGAAACTACTTTGCTTATTTTCATTCCAGAAACTATTCTTATTTGTGCAACAGAAAAAAGTTATTTTGGAGGAAATCTAGAGAAAGAAGCACAGTGACTCAGTTGAACATAACTCTTTCCATGGTACGCAATCCGCTCAAATACATAGTGAACAATAATTTAGATGTATGGCATGATTAATATAGCTTGATCTAAAACATGACTTTTAATACTGGCATAGTATTAAACACTGTCAACATAATGAATATTAGTGCAGAACACAAAGCCTCATCTCTTATTTTAAATTGCCACAGGCTGCAGCATTTGAAATAGTCAAGCTACTATTTCATATTTCAGTTTTCCCTCTTTAAAAGAAGTATAAGGTGCATTTTTTTGCCTGTTTAGATTCCCCATGCCAGTCATCAGATAGTTGCACACTACTTACATTCCTCTTTGCCCAACTGTATTTCCATCACAATGAGGACTAATTTACTTTTCAAAATCTTCTCTACTATTCAGGCTCTCTGCTCTACAAAATGGGATTCAGGGACAAGAGCTGGCCCAAGCGCTTTTGTCCATTCGGGATCCATCCCTCCAAACCATCTTCCCAGAAATAAACACTGACTCTTTGGTCCCCTTGTATTTTTTCTTCCTCAAAACAAGTAAGAGTTTATGACTGGGCTAGAAGATAATTTTTGAGAGTCAGTCATGATATTTTCATGTAAAATGCAAAAAAAGAACTTTGCAACAGAGCGACATGGAATATACCTACCTCTGTGTGTCCCACAGCCTGGCTGACGTAGTGTTTCTTAGGTGGCTTTGAGTTCCCCCAGGTAAAAAGGCATCTTAAAACTCAGCTATAAATCTGGCCTCTTGTACTTGCTCAAAAAGCACTTCCACATTTAAAACGCAAGGTCCAATAGGTATGATTTGCTGTTCCATATAGAAAAGAGATGCTATTTCTCTAAATACCATGAAAGTACTTTCATTTAAGACTTTTGGAGACCAAAACCACAGCAGGTTGCCTATAATCTGCCTTAGATTTGAAAGATTTCTGTTATTCATAGCGCAGAGGTAGTAGCAGCTGACAGCATTGTCTGAACCAGTGGACTAACAGTATGAATATAGAAAATTATGGATAATGGGAAAGCAGTTCTGAAATCCAAGAGAGATAATAACCGTTAGTGCTTGTGGCAGATCAGAGGTATAGCTCAACAAATGCTGAGCTGAATTGATTTTAACATAAACAGACAATAGTAGGGGCTAGAGTTTTAGTGGAATTTAGGCATCTAAAGGTGCAGATGGCCACACTGCTGCATTTATATGTGCCTAACTACAATTGTAAACAGCTGGAGGTAGGAAACTTCAAGCTTTTAACAATACCACTAATCACCTACATACCTTTAGAAATCTGCCCTTATCTATAAGTTAAGAGTATTTCACCTGCAATCTGTTTCTCTTGCTTTATTCACATACAAATGCCAGGTCTGAAATAAAGCTTTTTTCACTGACACGTTAGTGAAAATGTGGTTCAAGGCTCTGTTCAGAGAGAAAGAAAGCAGACTGAAAACAGTACAGTTCTGTACAAAAGAAAGCAGACTGAAAACAGTACAGTTCTGTATGAGACATCTAATCTATAAAAAAATCTAGAGAGGAGAAATTCTCCAGCAATGCCACTAAAGAACCTTTACTCACAGAGACCACCTCTCAAACACACACTGGACAAGATGCACATTAGCTGTATGATATAAAAAAATTTTTGAAGAACAGATGGATCACTGGTATTTACGTAGTATGACTCCAGGGAAGTATGGCAGCACTGGTTGCAGCTGCAGTCCTATATATGAAGAAAATGTATATTAAAGCTGCATTAACCCTCTCAGCCATTCCATTTCCTAAGCACAGCATAGAAGGTACTGTGCTCTCTGAGGGATTTCATTATCTGTATGTCCTTTCAGTCCACCTTCTTGTTTCTCTCCTCAAGATGTTCTTAAAATGGCAAAACCTGTGTGCCACATTAACATGACCTGTCTTTGCCCCTTCAGTAAGAAAGCAGCTTTGTACATATTATTTACTCTGTTTTTGAAATGTTTTTCTGCAGTCAATGTATCATTGTTAAATGCTTTCCATGCAACAGATGGAAATATGAAATGACAATTTGAAATGTAAAGCCTGCACTGACTCACACACAATTAAGGAGGTATTTAAAGAGAAGTAGCTTGACAGTATTTGGAAAGGAAAATCAGCTTTAGCAGGAGTGTTCCAGTCTGGTACTTGTTTTTGGCCAAAAAAAAATGCATATGCCTTTGAATATGGCTCTGTAGAAATATTCTTCAGCCTTAAATAAAAATTAGCTCTAAGATTAGTTTATATAAAAATCTCATCTGAAAGGGAAGGCCATTTCCCATCTTATTAAGTTTTTATTTGCTTTATTTTTCTACTTCCCAGCATAGGTTCCAGAGGAACATTTGATTAATTTGTGCTGTCTGCAAGTCAGGTTTTTAACCTCTGGGAAAGCTCTAAACACTTTAAAAGCTTACAGCATTAAAACCGATTGTCAAAGTAAACTTAAACTAAATAGAGGTCAACAATCTAAGGTTATTTCAGCTTTTCCAGGGAAAACGGATGCTCATTGGAAAGACTAGTTTTCATAGGCTGGCTACACTTACTCAGTTAACTACCTGCTCTTTGAACACAGAGCACCCCTTGCTGTTTGAATGCACTACTACTTCTGCAAATGAATACAACAGTGTAAGCAACCTAGGAAAATATATAGGCTACCACAAGCCTAATAAATTTGTAGATTTTAACAGGAAGGGCTACTGCTAGGGCTTCCCAGGGCTCCTCAGCATCGCTTTGGAGAAGAGGGTACTAAGAGCTATGTGAATCTGCTAGACCCATTCTAGACTGCCTATGTGCTCTTAAAACACAACCTGTTTCCCCAAGTTTCATTCTTAACAATGATACCACACAGAAAAACATTCCTGTTTTGATGCAGATCAGATGTGAATGTGCAGTTACACTGAATGCTGTAACCTGAGGTCAGATCTCATCCCTGAGTTAAAACTACTCTCAAGGAATATAGTCTTTGTTTTGGTTTTCCCTCCCGTCTTCACCCTTCCTCCCCTGCTTCAGGCTACAACCAAGTGAGCTTTAGTTATGCTACAGTTTTCTCATTTCCTTGGGAACATATTACACAGAAACAATCAAAGAAAGATAAGGTTGAAAAAGTAAGTTCTATAAATTCACATTCTGACCAAAAAAATTGTACTGTGCAAATTAGAAAGACTAATTGTTTCTCACTGTTGAACAGTGTTAGAACCCACATTTTAATAAAAGATGAAAATCTTACTTTCCAAGGGCAAAGCATTCCAGTTTAACAGATGAGCTCTTCACTGCATATATTGTTTCTGGAAATCGTACTTCAATCTTTGGTTCGTACTCCCCCATCACACCTGTTGAACATCAAAACAGCTAGCACTCCAGTTGAGCCTCAGACCTGTCTAGTACAACAGAATTTCAGTGTGAAAGAAAGGATGACATTAATAATGTTAGAGCCTTATGTTCCACCCATGGCAATCAATACGTGATGTCGATGGAGCAGGCTTAGCCTGCTGGGTAAAATTCAACCCAATGCTGAAATCTTATGTGAAATCTGTAAATTCTATGCATTTGAGAACTGAAGAGCATGACTTGATACAAGTTCTACATGTATGTTACACTTGTGCATTAAGGTTTTAGAGATAGCGTAGTGTTTGCACCTCTTGTCAAGAGGTGTTAAGCAATGCCTTTAACATTGGTCACTTCACTTCTCAGGACACTGAATAGATTTGGGGTGCAAGAGAGAATTACAGAATTCTCTGTGTCCAAAGTACTTGTAAAACACTTAAGACTTTTTTAAAAGATCCAAATATGAGCTCCAGGCTTGAGAAACACTGACATAAATAGATGTAATGATCACATCTGATAAACTGGCTGAACATCTGATCAGCCACAGATAATGCACTATCAGTTTAAGGCAGATCCTACACTGAAAATGAACTGATGCTTATTTTACATTTAATAGGTATCTGGCTAACATGACACATACGATTTTCACTGTTGCCTTAGAGACTTCTTGTTTATGACCCAATCCAGAAGGCAAAGTGAATGGGAGAAGATAAAGAGACTGACAGAACAAGTCTGAGAAGAAAGTAGGGTGATGAAAAGGAAGAAAATAGCCAGAAAAGATCTTAAGCATTTGCACTCAGTTTGTACCAAATTATTAACTTTTGAACTGTGGAACTAAAGCTTTGTTTTGGGTGATCTGATTGAATATGTTATAAGGCAGCACAGTCTCATAGTGGAAGCATTATTCTATCATGCACAGTTGAGTTTTATTTATCCTAGAAACATAACTCAATACAGACTTTTGTTACTGATTGCCACCACCGCTTTGCAAACAGTACAAGTATATTGAAATTTAGGTAAGCAAACTTACAAAACAAACTTTGTGTAAAGATTTCCCATGTATATATATTTCTCACTTTTAATTAGAAGTGTTGCCAGAAAGGTATTTGTATACATGCAGGTGAGTTTCTCACCTCAATGACTCACTTTGAAACAGCTTTCTAGATTTGATATTTGAGCTATACCTAGATTATAAATCTAGACAGCTTTGCCAGATTTAAGCCTCAACACAGGCATCCATAAGATGAAAAATATTAACGTACCACTTGACATTCTCTTGCTATTTTTCAATGACATTGAACACTGCTTTCTTTGCATATGTTTATATTATTGTCCCTGTCCTGACAGTTCAAATCTCATTTCAATCCAGCAGAAACCGTGGGATCAGGTTCCACTGCACAACTTTTTACAGGGAGCCTTTTACCTCCATGGGGATGTATAGCGGTATCAATTTCCAATAGCTGGAGTGTACTGGTTATCCTTGTGCTGCACGTTTTCAACCAAGCATGCCCAGATAACTTACCATCACTGCGGAGGGTGAGAGGAGTGGGTGGCCCCTGCACGCTTTGCTCTGCTTTAGAGTTCGTTACAACACAGGTGTAATTGCCCACATCGGATGGCTCTACTTTGGCAATGTACAGATTTCCGGTTTCTTGTGAAACAAAGCGGCGACTATCTTCCTGAACATATAAGGTATTATTGTTGAAGATCCAGGTATAGGACAAGCCTAGAAAACACCAGATACATATGATGCACCCTTTCCAGTATAAACTGCTTCCCATTAGCGCTTAAGTGCAATATTGCCAGTTGAAAGAACGAGTCAGGTAAAGGGCAAACCTCTGGGGATGAACAAATTAGCAAAGGTAAGGTAAGCCTTGCTTTAGTTTTAAACTAATTTCAAGCCACTTCAGAAGGTCATGAAAGTTTTTGTCCCCTGCTACTTCTCATTTTCCTGCTTAGCCTGTTTTTAAGTAGGAATGGCAGCGCTGCAATGCCATGAGAAAGTTGTTTTAGTAAATAATTTCTATTTATAACACTTTCCCTCTGAATGTGCAGACAGTGAATTGCTGGTCAGTGTTACAGCTCCCTTCTTCACTTTGAATATGGAAAAATTAAACTGGTAACATAGCTTTACCATGAGATTCTCATCAAGGGGGGAGCTCAACTGCACGCAAATATTTTGGACATTATTTAATATCTGATCCTATGGAACATTTGACCCTTCTCCTTATTTCCATGCTCACATCTATTCCATGTTTCTTGACCTATTCTGACTTCCTAACCCCTTCCTGTCATCTTTTTTCATATGGTGTTTCATAGTGCGTACCTTAATAACGTATGTCTATAGTCTAGGCAACTTAAAACTAATTTGACTAGGCCATCCTGGAAGGGCAGGTCTTCCTGTGAGTTTACCATCCAAGGACCCTGCTTTTCGGAAGGGTTTTTTGGCTGAGCCCTGTTATGCTGCCATCAGCACCAGAGTGAGCAGGCTCAGGGTGTAGAACAGGGCACGCTGCAGCACGAGGACACCTGAGGTGTCCTACCAGCCCCAACTGCGGCTGCTCCATGTCACTACCGCTGCCCAACAGCAGGAGCAGGACTGGAATTCTTTCTTTAATGAGGCACAGTAAATCAGAAGTTTCAAAATCTACCAGTTTAGCTTTCCTTAATTAAATGTATAATTCATAAGCTAACAGTGTTCTGCCAACAGCTTCATTTTTACACATCTCCCGCATCAACATTCCCATTTGAGAAAGATTATTTACGTTTCTTCCCCCCCCCTCAGTTACAACATGGGTACAGTATGGTAATAAGTCTGCAAACTCCAGTAGTTTTGTGGAGTTTTATGTTATCATCTTCTAACGTTTTAGGACTCTCATTAGAAATTATGCATCTCCAGGGAGCAATCAATGACACTTTTTATACTTGGCTAAATCCTGCAATAGGTCTGTTTTACTACAGCTTAATGCTACATGTTTTTTCTGATGTACAGTAAACTTAGAAGATGCAACAATTTCTAAAATATTGTCATACAACATGTGTGTTTACATATACACATGCATACACACAAGATAAAAGCACCATGTTTTCACATTTGCATCCCTGTGTACTTTTAAGTACCTGGTTAAAGCATGTATTTACAGAAGAAAATTTGGAGATGGGTGGGTTTTCCCACAGGGAGGATCAGCCTATAGCTAGATGTAAGTGATGTAACCAAGACCTGATATGTTTTCCAGAGACATACTATATACAGGCTAGGTTCCTGTCTCAGGCACAATGTTTGATGACTAGTCTGGCTGGACAAACACACCAAAGTGACTGGTGTGGGCAAAACTCTGGTTTCAACTCTTTTTTAAAAAAAAAGTTCTCTAATCTGCAAGTTAGGGACTGGAGAGAAAATGCTGAAAATTTGCAGGGTAAATACTTAATCTGTGTTCAGTTAAACAGTATGTTGTAAACTTGGGATTTCTGTGGAAGAAATACCTTGGATCCGCAACTCCCTCAGATTTCACAAGAACACCTGAGAGCTGTTGCCCTGATGTCCCTTTCATGACAGCTGGAACTCTTGTTTTCCTCCTCACAGAGCTACACAAAGGCACATATGGGCTTATGTGCAACAAAACTACTCCAAGGGGTTGAAGCTGACAACTGGACACCCAGACTTCCATGACAGGATAGTGTATCTAATGAGAAACTGGTGGTAATTTAAAAAGTGAGATAATAGGAGAAAGGAGTTTGGAGATTCCCTTGCCAAAGTCCAGTTCTGGTGCTAGCAATTATAGGGCTCAAGAAAGCACCAACCCACTCTAACAGGGCACCACCGTACCCGCTAAGACACCAAATAGATGCCCATGAAGGATCTTTAAACTATTTTATGGCATGCAATCAAAAAACCAGATTCCTGCTGTAGGACCTGCTGATACAGCTAGCTTCTCTGTGTAGGACAGAGTATACAAATCCTAATAAAACTCTATTAAAATCAACTTTATCCTAACTGACATTCTTCATGAGGTCAATCTGTGAATTAATTAATCAGTAAAAGAGAGCCAGTCCTTGTCTGTCCTGCTTTCAGTTCTCAAGGGGTTCCAGTTGACTCGATCTTCCGAAGTTTCCAGTACTCTCTCCTTGTCTGTACTCCACCATTGCCTTAGGGCCTATTGATGAATTCTTCCATTAACTGGGAACAAGTGCAGTCCCCTCCTTTCCATATTTAAGTAATTTTCCCCCCCAGTATAAGGGATATAAACACTACCACTCTTCTACCTGCAGGTTCATCACCACCGATTTGCAGACCATACTTGCCTAGAGCCTAATTCAGCTCCACTAAACTCTGTGGAAACCCTAATTTTAATTGACTTCAATGGGAATTGGATGAAATCTCAAGAGAAAGGAACCAAACTTTGGAGGTCAAACTTTTTTTCTCTTCTAAGGCATAATATCAGCAGTCTACACTCTTATACAGTGTCTTTTCTAAGAAAAGTTAAGTGACAACACCAACATATGTAATAGGCTTGAAAAATCTAACATGTTATAAAAGAAGCTACTATTATTACTTAAACATTTCCATTTCAGATCACTTTGAATAAATCAGATGTGTAGCAGATCCACTGAACGGGCAAAAGGCCCATGTTACCACTTCTAGGTTACGTTTATTTGCATCAGTAAATCAGCAGCTGGGAAGAGTCTGGTGAAGGTAATGCTGAACAGAAGGTAGTAAGGGCATAGAAGGGAAATTATAAAGAGATAGTAACCTGCTAATGAAGCCTAGTTTAAATGGAGTTAAAAATTGCTGCTGCCAGATATTTTATGGAAGAACAAATAAAGTTACAATTATTTTTTAGTTTATTTTTGGTTTCCATTTAACCACAGGATTTCTGAAACAGATAGCAGATGGGATCACATTTCAACATGCCCTTGACAGTCTCAGAATTATTGAATTTCAGAGACCACTGTGAAAGGACTCCAGCATAAAAGGTCTTACACAAATCTTAGCCATTATCAGCACCAAAGATTTTTTGTGTGCTTTTTTTCTCTATTTCATTTTTTCCTTTGTGCATAGGCCTGTTTGGCTGTAACTTTCCCTCTGGAGTAACCACTTTACATATGATGTTGAAGATGAATCAGCATGCCTGAAGCAAGGGAATAGAGGTTTCTCTGTACCAGACAAATTAGTCCAATTTTCCTATTGCTCTTCTCACTATAGTTAATGTGTGATGTTTTAGAAAAATAAATCTGTGGGGTAAAACTACACAGTGGGGCATAACAGAGAGAAGAAGCTGGGGAAGGGAGCCCTTCCAGAGATGTTCACTGATCACAGGGTGCCATTGTGTGTGGTGAGAAGCAAGTTAAAAGAGTAATTTCAGGTGAGTCTTTACTCCATGGTGCTTTAGATATGGACCAAAGAAGCAGATTTTTGTCCCAAATTGGGTTTTTTTTCCCCCATAAACTTTTGAAGGAAATAGTTTACAGTAAAAGTTGAGCTTGTTCCAAAGACAAACTATGATGTATCCCTAGGTTAGAAAAAAATTCTCAGCTTTATACCCAGAGAGAATCCTTATGATATGTGAACCTACAAATAATAACAATATAAAATTCAGAGCACTATGAAAATTTCAGGATTTAGTCCACAAAAACTAGTAATATTATTCATATAATTTCTACCCTCAATTTTTTAATTTAACACCTATGTGTCAAGGTGTTTTCTAAGACAAGCTTTGAAAACATTAATCACCTTCAGGTAATTATTTTTTTTTAATTCTGTCTAGCTATGGCATACTAAATATCACAGTGCCTCTTCTTTTCACATGTACAGCTGATTAGTCTCAGCCCAAATGAACATATTCAAACACTGAACACTGGAAAATTATATTTGCTTTCAGAAGACAGTGATCCCAACACTGTTATTGACTCTGTGAGAAGATGCCTTTGGAGAGCACAGAACTGCCTTTACTTTAAAGAGGCTACAAATCAGTGGAGGGATAATTACAACAATGGAGATTTTATTATGCATATGTCAGAGCATGAGCTATTTTATTAATGCTGCAATCCTAGGGTGCTTTTGGGTTTGGTTTTTTTTTTAATCCAAGGCAGGTGAATGTGGTGTCAGTCTCCCTTGTCATCCCAGAGGCCCCCAAAGGTGGGTTAACCCCACCTCACCTTCCAGCCAAGCACTGCTTGGTGTGCACATCCTGTATTTGGCCAGGCAGGAGAGCATTGCCTACGCCTGTCAGCTGTAAACACTTTCTTGCAGAGCACAGCTGGGAAAGAAGAACAGCTGATAATCACTCCTGATATACTAGTCTAGGGAATATAACATTTCAGTGCTTTCCCCAGCTCAAGCAAATTCAAATCAATACTGCTTGTTCTGTAGGAGAACAGCTACAGGCTGGTCTCAAGGAAGAGACTCTCCCCCTCCTGCCAGAGCTGGCAGGAAAGGATTAAAGATTCATAGGAGCATTGAGAAAGGGACTCTAAACCCATGACTAAGGCACTCCACTTTAGAAAGGGATATACACTTCAAACCTTTATTTTAAAATTATGCATTTTCTCAAGTAGACTGCTTAATATAAAATGCAGAAACAACCAGAGGTAGAAATCAAAGACACTTTTACATTAGACAGCACTGCTCATCTCATCCCATCCTCTCCACACACCCAGTTTCCTACACCCTGCTTTCATGTGCACCTCCTTCCCCACCCTTCTGATGGCTGGGAATCTGGCATATTCCCTCACTAAGCAGGTCCACAGAGCTCCTACTTCCTTAAGACTGTTTTGGTTTTTTAATGTAGCCTTAGTGTAGTAATGTCTGCATAGAAAAAAGCCTACAGACTCAGCAACCCAGCTTCAAACCCTGGCAGCTCTTATGCACAAGTAAATGCAAATGCATGAGTGATCCTGCTGCTCCTAATGAGATTAGGAACTTCCTTAAAGCTCTGCAGGGAGCCAGCTTGAAGAAAACAGGTCTATATCAGACTTCACTTTTAAGAAAATAAATGAATAACAGTCTACCCCACAATCTTATGTCAAGCATTACCATTTAGGTAGTAGCTTCTTAATCACAGTCAGGTCAAGTTCATATATAACTACAGAAATGAAGATTTCTTCAAGCTTCCTCCTCCCTACATACTTTTCTCTACCCCTAGCTGTATATAAAGCACTATTTTTTGACAAAAAAATAACACTATATGTTGACTACAGAGAGAAAAAACAGCTGACCTAAAGAACTTAAGCTAGAGAAGAGACATGTCTAAGAAAAAGAAATACAGCTTACCTTCCCACCCCTGCACACCAGAGCCTTGCTAACAAGCAGAGGAAAATCACATGCTGAACTTTATAAGGTGTGTTAATGAGCCTCATAAATAACAACAGCTGAGGCTGGAGAGTGGCTGGTGTATAAATAGACAAGGAGGGCGTGGGTGAGGAAGTGGAGTGTTTAGGGTGGATTAGGTAGTATAGGGCAGTTTTGTGTGGTTGGTTTTTTTTTTTTTTTAGTCCAAAAGCTAATTACAGGCTTGTTTTTGTTTATTAGCTGTAGCAAGTTTTTAATGTCTTAGTCAAAGATATAAGCTCTGTGTTTAAAAGGTAGCTATTTTTTCTTTCATTGTTGCATTTGATCTTTGCTAAAAGTGCTAATATTTGTTCATGACAACATAGAGTAGGTTCTATTTTGGTGTTAAATTTATTAGTGTTACTTTAAAACAACTCTACAAAGTTCTTGTTTTCTGAGAGTTAGTTTAAGGTGTAAAGCTCATGTGAAAGTTGTTGGAGCAACTCTCCTGTACTTTGTTCTTGTTTTTATCATGTAGCTGTCTAATATATTTGCTATTCCCTATTAGAGGGAAATCACCTATATCTCTTTTGCAAAGCAAAAATAGGTTATCAGTGTTGTTATAGTTAAGCAGCTTGTGTACAAAAAGCTGTGTACAGCTGTTCTTGTCAATTACAGCAGAAAACTAAGACTACCTAAACTTAAGCTTTAAATGTGTTCAATATTTTCAAATGTGATAAAGTACTTGCAGCATATAATAAACAACTGAGTGGCCTAATGATGGAGAACTTGATTTCCTGTCAATTTAGCAAAAAGCTTAACTTCAGATTCTTGGTGGTATAGGGCTAGATGAACTTGGTAATATGTTGATTTCTGTAGAGAGAGGTAGAAATAGAAGTGAAACACTTTTATAAATTCCACAAATGATAGAAATATTTCTTCAGCTCTCATTCTATTTACCTATTCCTACTTCTTGGTGTTATATGGGAAGAAACTAATTAATAAATAATAATTTCTTAGGTTCTTGCCCTTCTGTCTCTTCTATTGCTGGAAGAAGCAGATACAGATTTTCTAAGTTAATGGGAAAGCAAGAGGCTAGGGCATCCTATTCCAAAATAACTATATTAACAATAGCTGCTTTGAACAACTGCTGTACAGAGGTTTTCTGTCTCTTGTTTGAAGTAAAACAAAGGCAGTAACCATCAGAACCATGTTCCTCTTCCCCCTATGTAATGTTTGGGTAGGGCCAGGTCTGATAAGTGACTCATTCTGGGGAAAGAAGTGGCTGGTCTGTAGGAAAGAGTGTCTAAAGGCCTGGATCCTTCTGCTCTGGCTCCCTTGGATGTCTTTTCAATGACATGGATAACTTCTTCCCTAGACTATAGTTGGTGTTTTCTACCCAGGCAGTTAACCTCATTTTCCCTGTAAATGCTCATACCAGCAAAAAAGTCTGTATTGGTTACAAATTGTTGGATAGGAAATTCTATGAGCAGTTTTGTTTCCTAGTCTACAGGACACACTATGCAGCTTGTATTGCCTTGATGTTATAGGACAGGCAACTCTTTTCCTGCTGGTATGGTATATCTTCTAAATTCCCTGATATCTAAATAATTTGTCACATTTAAATTGTTGTGCAGAACACTTGTAATGGAAGCTGTATGCAAGGCTAGTAATCCCTTCTCCTGTAAGTATTGAGTCAGAGGTAAGGGTTTCAATTAAAAAGAGAACTAACTGTACAATCCTTTTTATTAAAAACAACTTCCTAATCATGTTGTGATAGTATACAGCTTATCATAGTTCACACCATGTACTTCATCCCCATGGCATATAATTTTGGATCATAAATGCAGTGTTTATGGATTATAAGAGAACTCAGTTTCTATTCTCTAGAGACTGGTTGTTTCAGATAATGTATTTTTCAGGCGTATTGGTCAACAGCTCACATTTCTAGCTGAAGAAACACTGTGGCAAAGGCTTTGTTCATGGATACCATTTTGTCAGTTCAATTAATCTGGGGTGAATTCACTTGTTAACTATTTATTTGTTCTGAATGTTTTCTTCTACTCATTCCTATTTGTCAAATTGTAATTTTACCCTACAGCAAGAGGAAAATATATAGCTTACTGACTTAGGGATGGATGTGTTGTCTTTCTGTCTGTCCTATTGATACATTTCAGGAACTCTTTCAAGCCTTTTCTGCCCTTAAGGACCAGGTTTCACTTCATCTCCTTGATTATATACTTCTTTCATATGGCTGTAAACACTAAGTGAACTGACATTTCCTCTCTGTTCAAGACTTGCAGACTCTAAATTGATTGATGGGTTTCTCTACATCTCTGATATACTGCATCCTCTTTATAGATCACTATTTACCTTCTCATGGGAATTTGTCTTATAACTCTATTTCTTTAAGAACAATTGAAGAACCATTGCTGAGAACAGGACGTTGGTGCTAGCACACTGAAAACTGCAGCTCCTGTGGATGTGTGGTCACTCCTGCCAAAAACAGGACACGGGTCATCTAAGAACTGCTGATTCTTGCTGTCCAGTAGAAGACAATTTGGTAACTATGCTGTGGATTTTTCCTATTTATTAACATACATTTGCTTTTCCAGGGTAAAATTTCCAATTGTATTCAGCTAGTTATGTTAGGAAACCATAGTTCTTACTTCAGACTTCAAAAGAACTGAAGCAGTTTTGACCTGGGTTCTAACAGCCCTGGAGAAAACTTGTGAATGTGTGTGGTTCAAAACTTACAAGAGCCACTGTTGGGGGGGGGTGGGGTGTGTGTGGAAATGTCAGATCACTCAAGAGCTTCTCACTTCTGGTAGGTACAAAAAAGTTTTAAGAAAAAAAAATACAACAGCAGTGTATATGTATGTTCAAACCTTTGTAGTGCTCTGTAAATGCTGATGTTGGGGGTGGTAATACACCTATAAAAAGAGAGAAAAGGAAAAGCACCTCATGCTTAGGGATGTCTAGATGAAAAGTCTGAAACATTATGCTAAATGCATTACTGGTTCATTGAATGTCACTTGGAGTTTACCTTATCCAGAAAGGAAGATGTCAAAAACAGCCTCATGGTTGAGAAGCTGTAGTAGGCAATGGCCACTGCTGCAGGGGACCCTCAAGTCAATTCCTCAGACAACTCCTTTTCATTCTTTACCTGAAGCACTGAAAATTATCAAACAACCTGTTCTAATCAGACCTTTAATCAGGGAGTTTATATCTTCAGAAGACCCTTCCAATTTAAGTTGGTTTTATGACTTTTATAATTATCAGGAAGGAAAGAATCAGGTATTCAAGAGCAGAGACAAATCTAATGTGTAAAATGCAGGATTCGTATTATAACACTGAAGGAGTAAGCACTAGAAGGCAAAACAGTCATTCCATTCAGACCTGAAGTGATTTTGATGTAGAAAGAGTTGCTGATGGTTGCTTTTCTGCCATTCCATATGGGCAAAGGAGCTGAGATAATAAGTTGTGTCAGGAGACAGCATGAAGGTCTAAAAGATTTTTTTTTGCTTGTGTCACCCAAAGAGTGATGACATGTTCTAGTCCCTCGAGTAACCATAGAATAATAAAAAAAGGCCCCCTAAGAAGTGTGAATCCCAGTGCCTTTTAAAGAAATGAAATCCAAATTTGTTGTAAACACACTTCATGCACAAATATATTCCAGTGCTAATCAGGCAGGGAACTGCGCAGGCTACTCCTGAGTTATAGCGGTCGATGTTCAGGCTGCATACAATGTAAAGTTATTCATCATACCTCCGTAATGTGGTGGAGGACCACAGAGCAGAACCACTCCTTGTCCTTCTCTGACTGACACTGTGCTTCTGGTTTTCGTTTCAAAATTTTCAAGATCTTGAGAGAGAGGAGAAAACAAGCCCCAGTTATTACTGGTCAGATTTATTCCTAACTGTATCCCAAGCCATGCAATGCTTGTGTAACTCAAGAACATATTCTCATAGTCAAAAGCATAATATAATCTCAGTATGTGAATTGACATACTGTATGGAAAAATAGCTTGTCTACCCTAGTATCTAGTCCTTTGGCAATCATGAGATACCTATTCATAAAGCAGTTCTACTTTAACACTGTGAGTTTGTATTTACAATTCTTAATTACAAAGCTAGTGTATTATTCCATGACTTTTTCTAGCATCATTTTTTGGAGTTTATTAGACTCTTAATCTACATGAGTAGGAAAAAAAAATGGTGTTGTCTCTTTTTATAGAAGTGAAAAACAGGTGTGCTTTTCTATATATACAAGTGATAATTAAACATCATCAGGACTCCTGCAGAGTGTGTGTTTAAATGATGATAAAAGTATGTTGTATTCTTACTGAGTTTGTTCTGTCCTAAAGCTGGCTACAGTAAGTGGATATGTTTTAATTGGCTCAAACTTTAGCACTGGCTTTAAAGGGGAGAAAGGGGATACTTTCAGAAGGAAATGTGTTGATTTAGGGAAATCTCCTGTATAAACATGTCCATGCTTATCTCCCATAGGTGATTTTTATGGCTATTAATTTTTATTTTCTTACTGAATCTAATACCATACTCAATCTCCTCTGCTTTCCTCACATTTCACCGAGATGTAGAAGTGCTGTTGGTCTCATTCCCTTTAAACAATTCAATTACAAAACATGACACTATAGATGTACTTTAAAAAAATTATTTACTTTTTGATCCAGTTTGCTTTCTAATGAGAAGACTTACTACTTTTGTCAGAGTACTTTAGGAAGTGATTGTGTGAAAGACATTAAAAATATGTTATAATATATAAATAATACCATCTTCCCCTTAACTCTTTGTACCATAGTGGCGTACACTGCTTGCCTTAAGCTTATTTTATTTACCTTGCTGCAGATTCTTGTTTCAGTTGTTCCATTTTTCATCATCTGAACAACTACCTGATCCAGAGTTCAATAGAGAGAAACAGTTCTCGTTGGTCAAAGCAATAATGATTACTACCCGTACAGGCTCAGCTATTTATGTCAATATATCAATTTTCTCCCCCTTAGTTGAACTTTACACAGTTAATTTTTCTTTTCCTACTCTTCACCTCCTGTATATTGGTCTCCTATGAAGACATTGTCTACTCAGAGGTGACTGAATTGAATTAGGCAGCTGTAGCACCTCCTTGTGCTGTCATAGCTGCAATAGATGGTACCTGTCAATACACTGGGAAAGCGTTTTAAACTCTGATGTTCTTTTAATTGCCTGCTGACTAGATCTCTGCCTTGCAGTCTGGGTAGTCTGGGGGACAAAAAAAGACAAAGGCAAAAAAAAAAGAAAATTATTTGTTTAGTTTTATTCTATCCTGTAATACTAATTAGAAAAGAAAACAGTGGGTGGAGGTAATATGACTAGAATTTGGATTCATACTTAGAAGGTACTTACTGCTTCATTCTCTGAATGTCTGGATATATTTATTCACCTGTTTTGAAAATTTGGTCTGAGAAAATCTATCAGCTTTCTTTTTCTTTCCTGTAAGTTAAGTGTGTTCTGAGAAAGAAAAGGCCAGTTCAAAATATTTGCGTGGAAAAGTGGCCCCTGGGACAATTGTCAGGACATTAGATGGGGATTTGCTTGCATTGGCTGACTTGAGGCTTTGTGCTCTGAGAGGAGGGGCCAGCTTTGTATGGAAAAAATCTGACCCTTGAATTTTCCTATTTATTATGCTAAATAGAAAAAAGATTGGAAAGGTTCAAAACATTCAGATCTTTTAGTATTCAGGCACTAGCAACAAAACAGGTCATATTTCCCTTTCTTATCAGTTTCCTTGGGCTACTAATACAATGTGGATTGTGTTGTTTCTACATAAAAATGGAGTTTAAAAAACCCCCCAACAACACAAAAAAAACCCCACAAGAGCCCACCCTCCTACACCCCCGCCCCCCCCCCCCCCAAAAAAAAAAACAAAAAACAAACCCAAAACAAATACAAAACTCTTGGGCAGTATGGAAAATAGTTTAACTAGGTGTTTCCCATTTTTTTGCTATGGTAAGTCAGGCTTATTTTTTTCTGAGAACAAAATTTCACTTGTTAAAAGACATCCAAGCAAGGGGGGGAGGGGGGGGAGCGGGGAAGCAAGTGCAGCAGTAGGGAAAGGTTTTCATGAGAATTAACTATGTAATACTGTACTCTGAAATTGGAATAGATCTTGGAAAGTAAGTTTCTAGTAGCAATTCTTAGTTTAATGACACATGTCATGATATCATTTTTACTCTGATATTGTATCACCTGTCTGTCCATTAAAACCATGACAAGTATCCCTGACTTAAATAACGAAAAAGCAGTAGTAATAGATCTCTTATGGGATCCACTGTTTTATAATTAGCAGGACTACTTTTGATTGTATGTGGGGAAAAAGTTGACTTTGCCTTTTTAATCTACACTTTTCAACCCTAAATTGAGTATGAAAATCTGTTTGTAGGAGTCTGAGCTCTTTCATAGCATGTTTATAGTTTGGTTATACTAAGCAGCTGTTTTTCCTAGTGCTGTAGTGAAAATTTTCATCCCATTATGCTTACTTGTGAATCACAGGCATAAAAAAGTAGATATGGAGGAACATAAATGGTCATTTAATCTATTTGTCTGGCCCATGACAGGTACAAGTATGCTGTGTCCTTCCTAACAGATACTTAACCCACTTTTAAAGGCCTTAAGGATAGACATTTTTGTTAGACAGTCCATTCCAGTGCTTGACTGAGGTCTTCATCACACTGCATCTTTTAGAAACCCCACCGCCAAAAATCTAGTAGGACTAAACAAGAATGATCTTTTTTCTATCTGATGTCGATTTCGATAGATAATTCTATAAAATGAATTTATTCAGTGTCTCTCTGTGTAATAAGTAATCATTGCATATTAAAGAACTACTCTGGAAGAGGAAAACAAAGCAAAATGAGTAAAAATAACTCGGGGGAGTCAGTCTTCTGTTGTCATCCTTATCGGACACTTTCTCCAGGCAGGCAGCATCTCCTATAAAATATTATGACACCTCATTCAGATGGGATTCAATAATGATTTATAAAATTTTCTATCTTTGTTATGTAGCCCAGGTTTATAAAGAGAGGAAAGTGGTGGGCCATCAGAAATAATGTTTCTTTTTGCCCAAAAGATTTTTGCATTCCACTTTTCCCCTTGTGGGGTTGTGCGTATTTTTGGTCATTAACTGCAATCTGAAATGTGTTAAATACATATTTAAAAATAACCTGAAGATGAATATAAACATAGATATTCTACTTTGCTCATGTATCCTGAAAATCTGGCCATGTCTCAAAACCACTTCTCTTTGCCCTGAGCGGGCATTTACACCAACAGGGCACAACCCCTCTGTTCTCGCTGTTAGTGTTACCTAGTATAGCTTTGTAACATAACATGACATAATCTAATAAAACATAATGTTGCTTGTCAAAAAGAGTATCAGATAAGATCGCTAAGATCAGGTGTTTGGCACACATTTAGATTGCTAATATGCACTTAGGAATAGTATGACTATTTAACAGATGGTATATTTGCTAACTTCAGTGTTTCTGCAGAGATCTATAAATAAATTATCACCTATTTCCTACACAACTCCTTCTATTCTTTGTCTATATTTATTTCACTTTATGAACGAGTTCCCTCACACTGCATTGTGCTCTCAGCTGTGAGTTTTAACAACAAAACTTTTTTGAAGCACTGTGCGTGTTGGCAGATTACTATTGGTATAGCACAATTAATCACTTAGATGTGATAATGAGGTCATGTAGGCTAAGCAAAATGCTCAGATGAACAAGTGATTCTGCACAGTGAAGAGTGGAAATATATGGGCTCAGCTGTGTGTGGCAAGAAATCATCATCTTCAGCTGGGAATGTTTGCAGACCTAAGCAAGAAAGGTATGTGCTCAGAACAAGCAAAACATATGGCAATTTGTGGAAATGGAATTGGAGACTGACAGGGCTTTCTCTGATGTAAGTGGGAATGGGGAGGTGGCTTTCAGCTCCTTGTCAGGTATGAATGGGGAAAAGGAATGGGCTTAGAGCTTTTCTCAGCTGGCGTAAGTCAGTAGTACCCCACTGGGGTCAAGGAACTTATGCTGATTTATGATAGCAAAGGATATGGCCTGCAAGTCTTCAGTGTAGATATTCAATTACAATAAAAACAAAAGTTGAGAAGAATAGTGTTTTTGGATGAGGATGACCATCAGTGTTGCTTTACTGAGTACAGAGCTGCCATGGAGAGAAGGCAAGCAAGCCCACAACAGTGGGTGAAGTATTTGTGTGAAGTGGTGGCCTATGGAGATAGAAACAAATTGTAACTGATACACAAATATTTTCTGCTAAAATACTTGTGTTAATTAATAGACTGATTAAAAGGTTCAGCCACACAGTATTTTTTCTTTAGTGCTTTAAAGCTCAGCATTGACATATTTGACAATTGTATCATGAATATATCTCTTCTAAACTCTCCACCATCACTATTACCCCCATGTCTGAGTTAGTTTTTTTTTTAATATAAAACTGCCTTATAAATTAGAGTGGTATGTTTAATCTGCACAACAGAATGTGTGAAGACATGGTCAGTTTTCCTGGGATTAAGGTACTACTTAAGTATGTCTGATAGGAACAAAATCCTAATCACAAGTAGCAACTCATTCATTTCAACCTCCCAGTCATATGTTTGAAATTCCTTAAACTGCTCAGGGGTAGATGTAGCACTTCCAAACTAGTGCATTTTAAGAATGAGCATAGGACAGCTCTGTATTACCAACTAGGAAACAAAGAAACTGGGGTGTTTTAATATATGAAATTGTTACAGACAATTAGAGAAAGTCCAATTTATCACCTTGCATAATTACTAACAGTTCATCTGAATTAATGTAATTTCATGCTTTCTTGAACTTCTGATTTTTTCATAAATGTTTTGTCATTACATAATCCCAAATATTATAGTTGTAATTACTTGTTATTAAAATGTGCAATGAATGTTAAGACATTAGTAGTAAGAGCACTTTACAAATTAGCTATGCTCCTGAGGACAAATCAATAAAACTTTTCACATTTCCATAGGGCTGTGTCAAATTGTGATATATCACATCTGTTCCAGTTTCTTTTATTTCTCTTATTGGCTATGATATATTGCAATACGATTGGTGTTACTGGATGTGATGTATCACAGTAGGAATTTTCGTGTGGGGAAATGGGACAAAAATTACCACCTCAGCAGTTTTTAAAAGAAACTCATCGTATGATTTGCTATAAGCATTTCTACTGCCTGTGTTATGAGCTGACAATTAGTTACCTTCACTTGCCCATGACTGTAATGAGTTAGGAAGCCCATTGGTAAGTGTGGGTCTGAATTCAATGCCTGATTCAGAGGAGTCAGGTCTCTTACAGCTGCAAATAGGAAAAACTGGAATTTATTGGATCTTTTAAATTATCTCAAATTCTGGGAAGTCTCATACTTGGCCAGACTTCGGGTTTGTTTTTTCTTCTTTCACATACAGTCCTAATCTTTTGTTGGGCTAAAAGACTTTTAGATACAGACTGTGCCTGTTGCTAGAAGGTTGTGATCATTTGTTCAGGCCACTCCAGAAGACCTCCTGCCCCTCTAGCCATGTCTCTTGCTTCTCCTCAGTATTGTTGTACCGAATCACCTTGTAGGAGGCTAGTACCAACCTCTTACAGCTCAGTTACCAATAGGATGTGTTATAGAGATATCTTTCTTTCTCCAAATAGCTTCCAAAGGAATGGCTAATCTCATTTCCTGAAACTTTCACTGGAAAGTAAACTCTTTCTTCCAGCTTTCAAAACTGTAGTAAACTTGCTAAACAAGCTCTCTGTGACAATTCCTTTGTCCTGATAATAATGTCAATACATTAATATTTTCCTGTTACTATCTTATCTCAATTTTTTAAATGTTCTAATTGATTTTCTATGAGTTCAATTCTGAGATTGAGTGGTGTTATCTCTAATTAAGGTGTCTGAAAGCTGCTTAGCATTTCCCGTTTCCTGATTTTTAAATACTTGCATTTTCCACTAAACAGCTACTGAGTTGTTCTGCTCCTTCCCTGTTTGAAGTACTTATGAGCCTCCACTTTGTCAGTGTAGTAACATCACAGGGTCTGTAGGACTTGAAGCTGCTTCAGCCAGGATGAGCCTGGGCAACAAACACCCAAGAGTCTCCTTTCACCAAGACAGGTTAAACAACTGTAATTCCTAGTTTTGTTCTGGTTTTCCACCTGAGGTGAACACTGTATCCCACCCTGGTTAAAAGACAAAGTTGGCCTCTCCTTGCCCCCTAAAGGAGGCCACCAGGAGAGCCCTGCTGCAGCTCTCACCCCAGAGTCTTGCTCCTCCTGCCCCAACAGAGCAGTCTGCCAAACCAAGGGAAAAGCACGATTGCTGTCTTGTCCTTCTTCAAAGCTGCATAATCAACCAAGGACCTTCATCACTACTCCTTTATTTAGTTAAATTGCTTTGGAGCTTCTAAGGGGAGAGGACCTGTAATTTACACATTAGGATGCACATGGGCCCCAGGTCTTCAATTCAGCTTAAATGGAATGAATAGCCAATCCAGGCACTAATTTTCAAGGTGGGGAACAATAATTTCTGCCACAGCCTGATTGTCTTTTTCAATTAAAGAGTGAAAATGCCCTTTACAAAGTAATATCAAGCTTCTCTAGAGGAAAAAATGGAAGGTCACAATTAAATTAAACAGGGAGAGTGAGAGTGGGAAAAAAATTCCTTAACTGACTTGATTTTTTTGTTCATGCACCAAGAAACCCAGTGCAAAGAAACATACTGTGATGCTGTAGTGCTGGTCTACATCTGTTTTTTGTTATTTTTTTCTCCTTTACAGAGTTAGCAGCATAAAATATTAAAGCTCTCTTTTGAACCAAACACAGGACTTGCACTGAACAGTAAGCGTTGATGCAGCCTTAGGGCTCTTACTCTAAACCCCATCTGCAGGCCAGAGGCATATCTGAGGATCTAACCCTCTCAAAGGGAGGGGGAACGTAAGAAATATATTTTTAATATTTTATATTCCTGAACAGTTTTCTCGCTTGTCACGGCAGAGTTCATTTGTCACCTGTCATCACGGAGTCACTTTGCCGTCTGCATGAGTTTTCTCCAGATTGGAGTGTTCTTAAAAATGGATTTCTCTCCCCAGTCTAAATCTCACAGGCCAGATTTATCCCTGCCAGAACTGCACCAATTTGTCTGACTTACACCAGAGATGGCCCTGGCCCCTTGTGTCAAACTTCCTCTTGGCAGGGGTGTTAACTCTTGTCCAAAACCAGCTTCTTTCATTTCTATTTCCCCCTGCTCCTGCAGAGACTTGGTTTCCCAGGGTGTGTGGAGGTGGTTTATGCCCTTGCCCCTTCCCTTGGACCTTGACCTTCTGATTGGCAGCTAGTGGCCACACCCCTGGTCCTGCAGAGACACCCTTTTGCTTCCATGTCCAGGGTCCTGCTGGGTACTTCCTGTTAAACACCCCACAGTCCCACTTCAGGCTATTAATTTCTTTTTATAATGCTTCTACCAACAAAAGATAGTAATCTATGCTCATAATATGTACAATAAAAAAATGACAAGGAAGAGAGGGCTCTCCTGCACTGCTGAAAGCGCATTACAAGCATGTCCATACATATTTCAGCCCTTTCCAAATTCACCTGGCCAGCTCTTTGGAGATCCTTCATCCAGCACAGAATTGCTTCTTGCAGAATTACCCTGGGTTATCCCCAGACACCACTGCTTTATCTTGCTCATTCCAGCTGCAAAGCCATCAAAGACTTCCATCCAATGGGAATTTCAAAATTTACCTGAGTGACTGATGTGAGGGGTTTTCGAATGTGAATCTTGTAAGTGGGATTTCAGGTGGAGTATACGTTATTAGTTGTTCTTTCAGTAGCATTTAGAAATGAATATTTACAGCTCAGAGCATTCTCCATACCAGATGTGGTTTGCCTACTGAGAAAAGCTATGCCTGTGGCCTTATTCCTTCGCATCGTGGAAAGTAGTAACGACGCACACTGTTTCTCCTTCTTCAACGTAAACTATGGAATAGAGAAGTTTATCTTGTACCTTAAAACCTTTGTATTAGGATCAACCTTCACTGAAAAAATTACTAATTAATTTCATTATTTTTATTCAAAAAAAGCCACTCATTTATTCCTAAGAATTTAATTCAGTATTTTCTTTTCCCTTGCAAGCCTCCACCTGTAACCTTTTTTTTTTTGTAACACCAAAGAATGAAGAAGCTCATGTGGACATTATGGATATTTCATTCAATAATTTATTGGAATCTAAGTCATATTGTCTGCAATGGAAGTACAGCAGATAAAAAGAAAATCACCCAGACTGTGATATATAGACTAGTTTTATCCTTCAAAAATATTAAATTTTATCAATCAGAATCTAGCAGCTCTGGGACCTGTAGATGCTTTGTTACCTACCATATCTCAATCACATATATTGCTTTTCCAATGCAACCTGCAATGGGTTGATTTAGGTTAAACACTTTTATAGGAACTACAGAATAGTAAGTAATATGTAATTGAAAGATAATCTTCAAATACTTATACATTCCCTATTACTACTTTATCTGACTAGCTCACTGCCTGTAACGTTCCTTACAACATCTCTTCAATGTATGTCTCCATTACATAGATAAAGAATTCCTGTACAGGAGGAGTGAGAGGCTCCTTTTATAATAAAAGTTTAAGCAACTCACCTAACGGAATAAAACAGATTTAACAAAGTATCCTGGTATAGCATAGTGTTGAACACGGTGGTCGTGTACTCTGAGGGATGTTTAAAACCATTTGAGAGAGAGAAAAATGCAGCTTGAGTTTCTGATGCTGTTTGGTTTTCTACAACGTTAAATAAAAGGGGAATGTTACTGCCATCAGCTCCAGTTCATGTGTTTAACAAGATGTCATGACTGCATTTGTGTTGATGGACATTAGATGGACTCTGAGAACATAGAGAGGACTCAAATCTTTAGGGAATGGTGGAGAAAGAAAAACTTCTTCATTATGTAGACATACGCATATCTTCTGGTTTTAAGATTCCAGGCTGTTCTTTCTGTCTTCAAGGAATGTCTGGATATTTGCATAATCCTATTCTTGTAGTATCTGAGCTTTAAAATAGAAATGCTATTATCACCCTGCCTTGTCCTGTCAGCAAGCAGATGAAACCATTCCAGGGTTCCTGCTTCATCACTTTTGAATGGTGGTTGATGGCTCCTGCTTTTCCTTGGGCCTGTGTGTGCATAGACTTGGACAAAGAAATAAATACTGGAAAGCCCAACAGAGATACGGAAAGACAAGCTGAATGTAGTAAGTGAGGTCTTGCAGCATTTTTGGTCTTTGAAGGAATAAGTTGCATCTCGTATAGTTGGTTCTCTGCAAATATTCTGCTTAAAGTAGCCTTGAAGGAACAGTGCCCCATTTCAGAGTGGCTAGAACAGTACGGACCCCTTAAAGAAATGGATATGAGGTTCTCACCATGTTCCTCCTAATTTTGTGGGGAAACATTGTGAAGAGGAAAAAAAGAAAATATGACAGAGGCTGCTGCATCTGTCCGTGGAGAGTATCCACTAAGCAAAGAACTTGATGTAGACTCCTACCTTGGGGAACTTCTGCAGAGTTCTGGAGCATTGGCACAAAGTGTCCATAGCAATCAGAACTGATAAATGAAAGTTCCATTTCTTTTTACTCCAGGCAGAATTTTGACAAAATATGAGCTTTATTTCAAAGTAATAATTTGAATTCTTGGTATATTTACTGTAATTCATTCTATTCAGAAGGTTGCATTCCACCTACCCATACACAGGGAGAGGTAGGTAGTGCTGCTGTAGTTATATTGGATTCTTCAACTGTGGTCAAAAGTCCAAATAGCAATTTTGAGCTGTAAGCCTGTTTAGTGACATAAAGAGAGATGACAGTAGTATTTCCATTCTCCAGACAGGATTGATCTGCAGGGAGTGTTGCTACTGCAGGTTGCATTTTTTTCTCACCTGCTCATGGGAAGATGCAGATTGTGAGATGTTGCCAGGATCATCAGGAGGGCTGTGCAGAGCCTGGAAAGGATATTTTTGTATCTGATTGTCCACATATCTGCAAGTCGTGATATGTTTCTGCATTATATGTAAGGAAGCCCTTTCAAAGCATAGAGGTAGGCTTAATGCATTACTTAGCGTTTGTAGGTTATAAAATGATGTAAATAGAGGCAAGTCTATGACTTTACCTGAAGTGTCTCTACAGTGGGTAAGGGAACGTAGTAAATGAAGTAAAACTTTTGGGGGCTGTATCTTTGATGGCGACCTGCTTCTGCCAACTGGAAAGCTGAGCTCTTCATTGTGTTTGCTCTTCACTTATCAGTTGTCCATCCCTGAGTGCCTACTGAACACTAAATTGAGAAGCATATACCTCTTCTTAAAAAAGAAAGAAGTTGCAGTGTTCATCCTTGCAATATAAGCTGCTAGACAGCCTGATCAGTATGCCAGCCTTTGCATGCAGTGATGAATTAACAATCAGTTTAAAGACCCAGAGAGCTTTACTCAAGGTGGTAGTTACAACATCTAGCACACCTTTTAATCAAATCCAATTGTTACAGAGGGATTTCTGGACACACACAGTACCACAATACAACCAATCCAGAAGTGTATGTGCCATTTAGACTAAAATTCATGCATGTCCAGACTTTGCAAATTCAGACTATCTGATCTAAGTGTATTGATTTTGCCATTTTTCTGTTTCAGAGCATATACTACAAGTAAAAAGGGTTATGACATTTTGAGGCATGCTATATTGCTTTGTGATGTTTCTGTAATTTGTGTGCAGTCAAAGGTAAATAACATGATGAAGTAATCAGATGAAAAGTAGGCTTTCATGCTAGCTGAGCATCTCACAGTCACTCTTAACAGGGCTTTGCTAATGCTCAGACTGTCATGATCTAGCAAAGACTAAATCAAATTGATTGCCTTTAATATATTTCCCTTGAAACGGTTAAATGCTAATGATGGACTATTATTTTGTTTCAGAATGGAAAAACTCTGTCCAGGAGGAATTATTGCCTCTTTAATTTGTTATTTCAGCAAAACTGTGTCGTCTTCTGTCTATCTGACAAAAAGCATGTGAGAGCACTTGGGAGCTGCAGATTTTATTCCAAGTGCTCTATCTCTCATCCACGCTGCTATGAGCACATCATCACTGGCCAAGAGGAGGGAGGATGTATATATTTAGAAAAATGCTACTGAGAATAAGCACCAAGCAAAACCACTGAGCACGCCTTTGAAAAACATGAATATGGTCGCAGCCCAAAAATGCCAAGGAAAAATCCTTCCTTGGTCTGTTTCCTGGGGGAAACTTTTAGATACGTGGTCTAATGTCTGCACTGTGTGCCCTCCTGTGTGATTTGGGACAAAATTACTAATCCTATTCATGAATTTAAACTGTTGTCTTTTTTTCTCAGAATTCATGATTAATAATGGGGGCCTGAGGTCTGAGAAAGCCGCAAACATCACAACTGTCTATCCGAACGGTAGAACAATTTGACTGAGAATCTAATTTAAGATCCCTAGGCAACTAGATGTTTTCAATTAATACTGAATTTTCTGGGTTTATGCCCTGAATAGTTATGAATAGTTATGAGTTCACACATGGGTTTTTTTCATGGTGGAGTACTTTTTTTTTCTAGTTTGTTTAATTGCACTTCTTGTTTCTCCTATGTATCTGTTAATATCTCTGTTATAGACATGTACGAGAACTAAAAGAATTAGTAAAAGGCCTGGACAGACTGTTTTACTGCAGCTAGTTATGGGGATTTCCCTCAAGACCAGTTGTTTGCACACAGTTACTTTTACTTAAAACTGATGAAATAATTAAAACAAATCCCCTGTGTGCCTTGGGATAGAGTTCTGGTTGAAGCCATATTTAAGCAGTTCTCTATAACAGGTTTTTTTGTTTGTCTTTTTTAAGGCATGAAATGCAATTTAGAAACTCTTCACTAATAAAAATAGATTTTTGCAAAACACCTCATTAATATGCATATAAATGCGTCTTGGCACCACAGAATAGGAGAAACTCCAGTTTCACTGATCAAAATACTTCTTTAAACCTGGATGCTTTTTTCTTTTGTGGGTTTTGAATGCAACAGTGATCCTGCTATGTCTGTCTGTGGCTCAGAAGTGATAGCTTCTGTGCTTGTGCCTGGTCAGGCTCTGTGGTGGCTTTGGGGCTCAGGGCAGCTGCTTCATCAGAGGTGTCTGCTCCCATGTGCATGCAGGATAGGCAAAACCTGTGACATCTGTGAAGCTTGTGCACGAGACTCTTTATTTTGGTTTGGAAACTAAGTTGTGTAAAACCTGAAGGAAAACCTTCTGTGTCCCCACCTCTTCCTTCAAGCTGACTTTCTTGCATAGTTCACAAAGATGAACTCCCCATGGAGTTGTCTTTGACCTTCCCTTTATGTAGAAATGAAGTGTTACTGGTGGCCTTGTGCTGGATGTCAGTACTGTACTTAAAGGGAGAAAGTACCATGTGGGTGGCAGGTTGTGACTCAGGAACAAAGCTCAAAACTCAAATCTGCATGAGGACCCCTGCGTCTAGCTACACAAGCTGGGATCTGACACCAGTGCTTTTTAACTGGACTCAAGATCCAGATCAACAGCTCCAGCTCTTGCAAAACACACGTTAGCTTTTCAAAATGTACTGCTTGTTGGGTAGCAAGAGAAGCACAGGATTTATAGGGAGTTTTCAACTTTATTTATGACAAAACAAACCTTTGCCAGGAAGTAGAAGTAACATAGGGCTGCCATCCTATGTATTCTGCTAATGCATTTATGTGCTCTTGCTCTGCTCTCTCTCACTGATGCTGTCTCTCATTTTCAGCTTGTAGCTTTAATAATCTATGCCACTTCCTTCTGTACAATATTTCTCCAGCAGCTTTCATTTGACAGCTCTGTTTTTAATAGAGGATAAGCATGAAACTCCAGCTGAATCTGAAGACGTATTTCTAATCTCATACTGCATTTATTTTGCTACTCAGAGAGCTCACTACTTTGAACAGACGAAAAAGTATTTTTCACATATTAAGTTGAGATGTACAATAGGTTTCCAGAGGTATCATTAATTCAAACTCAAGCTCAGAGTTAGTTACCTTGTAGTAAAAAGACAAATACACATAAACCCTGTTACTTGGATAATAGGCTTGATTCAATTACTTATCACGATGATTGCAATAATATGCCAGGCAGCCCAATTCAGGGAAGAGTCCCATTTTGTTAGGTATTGAATGAAAATGTCATAATATCAATATGCCTGCCTGCCTGGATTTTAAGATATAGCTGGAAGTATTGGTTGAAACAAAGAAGTAAATTGGATGGAAACATGAAAATAAGAAATACGAAAATGTTCACTGTGAAATAACTGTTTCAAGGTAATTTGTTCCACTGTTCTCATCAGGTCATTATAAGATTTCCCATGTAGTGTCTTTTTTTTTTCTATTGTAAGACAAGTTAAAATTCATAGTTTCACAGTGATGCTGCTAAACTGAAGAATTTTCCTGTATGTTTGTGTTTGCCAATGTAAATGACAACCTTCAATTTGTCTGTCCTCTTTTGCATGGGAAAGGATGTAAATATCTGTCACTGCTAACGAAAAGTAGTGCGCTTCTGGAATATGGGATATATTTACCATTATATGGTTGCTGTTATGGACTGGAGGATTAAAGCATGGTGGCAGCTGTGGGTTTGTCTGCTGCTGTGGACAAACAAAATGCAACTTTGTTGTGACCTGCTCCCTGCAGTAACTTTTGGAAGTGTCTTGGTGGGGGTATGAAGCCTATGTAAAGGAACTGCTTGATATTTAGTCTATTTTGATTGTCATATATTGGTATGAGACTTCAAGCTATTAGTGAGTTAAGTGTTTCAGAGTGAATACTTCATCAGCACGGAATATTAAAGAACTAGTGTTTAACAGCTGAAAATACTTAATGCCATCGACAAAGTCCATTTTCTGGCAAACGGGTTCTCTAGCTTCTAAGTGGCATCAGCTGCATCACACTGAGATGTGCTTTGCCTCAGACAGGCCAAGAATCACATGTGCTTTCTTTCAGGTTTACATGTCTGAGCACAGACCCCAGGTCCACAGCTGCCCCAGGAGTGGGGATACTAGGGAATACTTCCAAAGGATCACATTTCCAACAAGAGCTTGAGGATAAGACACATCTGTGCCAACCAGCATCTTTCATTCCCCTGAGGGCTATTGGGGATGCATTTGTGAATGTAGAGACAAACATAGACCAGTGTCCTGGCAAAGGACTTTTCTCCTCTCTCTTCCTTACTAGTGAGGCTTTCCTCATAAGATTTTTTTTCCCTTCTTTCACTCTTTTGGCTTTCTCCAAACCCTTCTCCTTGCAAAGAGTTAAAACAATACAATTTTCTATTTCATGTGGTTATGAAATGATGATAGGTAAAAGTGAACTTAGAAAACCATAGAAAGGAAATGCAACTAAATATGCAAAGGAGCACTGGCCAGAACAGCTGTTTATATACCCCAAGAACTGGTGCACCAAGTCAGCGTGATTCCCTATGGGCTGGCAGAGCCATGAACGGGAAACCAAAGTGCTTCCAGGAATTTGAATCAGGGGTGGAATTTTCCAGAAAAAGATGAAATAATTGAGTAATATGATATGCTGAACAGTCACCAGAGCCTTTTTTCTTTCACAGATACTCTTGTTTTTCCTTTTTTTCCCCTTTTAAAAATTTTTTTTATACCTTCTTTGTGCCTTTGTTTGAGGGCATTCGTTTTCATAGAATCATAGAATTGTTTAGGTTGGAAAAGATCTTTAAGATCATGGAGTCCAACCATTTTCTTTAGATCTTTTCCCAGCTCCATTCCCAGCCTATCCTGGTTCCTTGGGGATTACAGATTCCATAGACCATTTTGAGGTAGTCATCTATTTTTGCTTCTTTCTCAAACAATTTTCATCTCTAGGTCTTGAAATAATTCCCCATATAGGAAGGCTGCATTGCAAAGATGTTTCAGAAAAAGTGGCAAAATAATGAATCAAAATTTTTGTTTATGTTTGACCAGCTCTTGGGAATCAAAAGCTTTTTGAGAAAGTCAGAGTAAAACGTTATTAAATGAGATACTAACGATATACCGTTTGATCAGCTCTACTAAAAGAGAGTCTGTGAACCATCCTGACCTCTAATGTCTCCTTTGTATAACCCCTGCGACATGAAATTTGCTATGAGAAATGGAACAAGATTAATAATTAATACATTTGCTGGTGTCTGAAATAGTGACACAAGGTTGGCTTTAGACACATGTTTTATTAATGAGGTTTGAAAACAATTGCTTTCTCCCAGCAACAGACAGCTCAGACCTTTATACTGAAGAAAAAGGAATGGAGGTAATATCTGGAGGTTTTTTGTTGATGCTATTGTTTCCCCCCAGGGCATTAACAGAACTCAGTCACCACATACAAACATTGTGAAAAAGATCGTGAAGTTGTGAAGAAGTGAAATGGGGAGCAAGCCTAAAATAAATTCTAAATCGTCTCAAGACAGCATACATGCTCTACCCAATCGAGCTGAAATACGAAACACGTCAGAGCACAACTCACCATTTTGCACACTCTGTAAGGAAAAGAGTGTTTCTTACTCTGTTAATGTAACAGAATATTAGTATGGCAATTAGGGGTACAATGTTTTTATGACTCGGTCAGACCTCATTACGCTATAGAAAATAGCCCAAGTTTTTGCAACATTTCCCCCCCAGTTGTAACTACCTGCAATATAGCAAAGATAGCACTGTTTTAAAAAGTGGCAACACCTTTATTAAGTGAAAATAATTGCACTCATCTTCGTTGACCTGTTGATTTTCTAAAAGTTATTGTTATCCTGAGGGCTAGCAGCCATCAGATGTCTGGTTTTGTTATTAATATTTACTAGGAACGATTTTTTTTTTTAGAATAAGCACTGCTGAAGTAAGCCAAACCTTTTGAGCAGAATCACCAATGATACTTTAATTATCCAATAAATTACAGTTCATGTGCAGAATTAATCAGAAAATAATGCTCTAATAAATATGATCTTCCCAACTTACATGCAAATTGAAGCTTTGCCTTCCTGCTCAGAATTGTTCCAAATGAATTTGTGGCCAAACACTGGTATGTTCCAATATCCTGTTTTTTATGTGGGTTATTGATTGCCAAGCTGCCTCCAACCAACCTGTAGTGATAACTCATGGTAAGATCAATATCTGTGCCATTTTGCTTCCACCTTTGAGGGGAAAAAAATCAAATTATGCTTATAATTTACAGAGCCTATGCATATTTATCTTAAATAGTGTGCTGTAGCATACCTGTAATGATAAAAATGTAGTTAAATATCACAAAATTATATCATTTTTCACACAAGACTGCTTCTTACATCAATCTTAATTATATCAATAATTCTGTTCTTTGAAAAATCTTTACTGCCTTTATGCTAGTCACCAGTGTTCATCCAAATGTCTACAAAAAATAATTATAAGCTATTCATACAAACTAAGTTATCCATCCAATTCGGAGTATGGTATATGCCTGGACTACAGCTACCTTATTTTTTACAATATAAATGATACCTGAATGTGCTTTACAGTTCTTGCAAATTATGTCATAAATTTGGTTACAAAAATGATTTGGAGATATAGATCAGGAAGGATTACACTTCAGAGGAGAGATGAAAGCAGAGAGAGAAGTTTTTATACAGCAAGTTTGAGACTGATAATTTAACGATGAGAATGCTGCTATTTTAAAACATGATTTGTTCCTGTTAGTCCACAAAGTAGAAAATGGATTGTGTCTGCAATGTTACACAGCTATTTACAAATGTTAAAATAAAATTTCAAAGAAAATAAATATTGTATGTTTTAAGAAGGGAAATTTTGTGGCTTAACTGTTAGTCACATAAGGGTTGAGTTTTCATTATCCACATGAACTCCAAAGGAAGAATAAAGGACCTCAGTCACTGATATCTGCAAGCTTTGGGCTTGTTAATGCCACACTTTACGTTGTCAACTATCCTAAAACTGCATAACCACATATTTTCTTCTCCTAATTTTATACCATAACCATCACTTCAACCTGTATCATTTCTGTGGACCTATGTGGGCGTGATGCCTACCCCTCCATAGGGTGCAGAGACCACACCAGAATTGCTAATGGCTCACTTTGGGTTTGCAAAAGGCTTTATGGCAGGCCTCAAAAGGAGGGCAATTGTCTCCTTGTTAATTATCTGAAGGATCACAGCATAAAAAATTTCTATTTCTTGTTATTTGCAGTGATGAACTTACTGTGATGGTAGTTTCCACAGTTAACAAATTGAAGCAAACTTGCACCATAACTATATTCCTGGAAGATCTCACTTGGATATACAGCACAATACTTCTATCACCCACAGACCTTTCCCTGCAAGATCAGACTGCACAGGTAGTTGTTCTTTTGGAGGAAGATTTTCAAACTGTGCTGTGAAATGCAATTCTGTGTTCCAAGGGAAATCTTGACAAATATGTACAGAGGAAGCAAGGATCCTGACCTTTCAAGTGGGCGCTTGTTTTTAAAGATGAGTAATGACTGATTAAAATAAGAAATCAATTGAATTCTGTGACCAAATTCTAGTAACATTAAATAATTTATCTGGGTCTGTCAATCACTACCTCCGTTTTGACGAATGCATCAACATTAAGAAATTTAGATGCAACAATGGACCATCAGTAAGCCTTCCTAGCAATTGCAGCTTTTTTTTTTTTGACCTTTCCATACCTCTGCTCTTTTCATTTTTTATGTTTTAGTTGGTCTAGGGTTTTGCTGTTGTTTTGGGGTGTTTTGGCTTTTTTTTTTTTTTTTCCCCAGACATGAGCAAAATCTTAGCTGGTGCCCATCCATGAGCCTGTTCTATGAAGCAGTAGTCTGTACTGGTGTTAGGATTTTGCCATATTTCAAGCTTTACTTATGGTACATGCTGTTTAAACCTTTCAGTTTTCTAATATAGGATATTCTGGTATTTAGTTTGTCAGTTCTCTTTAATTTCAAAATCAATCACTGAAATAACTGCTGTCATCATTACATGGCTCCCAATTAAGCTCTATAATTGTTTTTCAAAACAAATGCAAAGTTATTGGCTTAGTTGCCGCAAATGAATTCTTCACAGTATCCCCATAATCATTCTAATCACCATGGTACAATGATTATTAAACTTTGCATATAGATCAGGGGTTCATATCCTGGTGTGAGCTTTTTTCTAATTAATAGGTTTACATCACTGAAGGAACTGAATTAATGAATTCATGTGATAGACAATGATTTAATAACTTTGTGTGTTCTGCAGTATGCTCTCTAATGCATAGAAATCTTAGAATAATTATTTTAAGAAACTTTTAACATAAGCCTGTTAAGGCAGAGATCACATATATTTTTGTGAACTTCTTCATGCAACCATTGCAATATACTTTACATCAGTTATAGGAAATGTATCCTGGAACAATTGTTTCAGAACTTAAACTTTAAAAAAATATGCTATATCCTGATGCTTAATTCATTAGTTCTCTAGAAATGTAAGACTTCTCAAATCATATTGATATGTCCAAAACTGAAAAAAAGCACAACTGTGTGTTTTATGAATTCATAGAACAAATTATCATGTTCTATTTGCTTCAAAATCTAACTTTTTTATAGAACACCAGTTATTAAATGTTCCAAATAAATTCTTCATTAAGTTAAAGACTTTCAGAACATACATATGTGGGACCTCCCCCCACTTCCCATCTTGCTTTAAAGATCTCAAGCAAGCGGTGATCTGTTCTCTCATGTTCTCTTTTCTTAGATTGTTACCAATTTATCCTAACATTTGAATATATGAATATATCAGTATTCTTCCAAGCCATGGTTTATGTTAAATCTTTGATGCTGTACTTATTGGGAAGTTCCTTCTAAAGTACACTGCAGTCAAATCACTGATACAAGGATAAACTTGTAATATATGATGATTTCCTCTTATTTATCCTACTTAATCAATACGTTATTTGCTATTCAAATAACCTCCATCTTCAAGCAAATAAAAATGAGGAGTAGAATTTATTAATAAACATGAATATGTGAGTATTGTGTATTTACAATGCAACTGCAAATTATGCAATCTGTCTTTAGGGTAATATCTTATAAAAGAATTGTGTAAAAAATATAATGAATTTCTATCATGTTTTCACACTGAAAAACTATTGATCTAGCTAAAAATGCTCAAAGAACACAGAAGCACATAAAACTTGTAAAAATGGTGAAATATTAGAGATCTTTGCAGAATAGAAATATTCTTAGGACTTGTTTGAGAAAAGTCAATATGTTTCATTATACACAAGTGGACTGTTAAGCTGCGTACCCACAGGTTTCTTTGATGTTTAGGCTTCCCTTATCCTCTCTGAGCAGAATTTCTTCTGGGGCATGTGTCTACTGACACCAGGATCCCGACACATCTCCCTACACCCAACTCATGATCAAATAAATCCAGCAGAGCGGAGGAGACAAGAGTCCTCAGCCTGGAGCTGCCACTTTACAGAAAAAAAAAAAAAAAACAAAAACAAAACATGAGGCACCTGTCTTGTGAACACTTACACAGGCTGATAATGAGCTTCAGAGCAAGAAGGTTGTTTCAGGGTGATAAAACTGCTGTTTGGTCACCTATGATCTCTGATATTTTGGTAAGGAATATTTTCACTTTTGACATAAAGTTATGATTTCTGATAAGTGGATAATTTCTGATCACATCTGTAAGGTTAATATACAGTGATATGTAACGTCTAAGTAGCTATAATTAAATGAGTCCCATTTCTATGATTAATGTTTCTGGAAAAGAGTATTGTTCCATAGAAACTATTTAGAAAAAGGAAACATTTTCTTTCAGAAGATGTGACTTCTTTTTGGAAATGAAATGTGAAGGTGTATCAATTTCAGAGAAACTATTAGTCTATCAATGTTGAAGCAATTAAGGAATTAGTAAAAGATTGCACTTAGGCAATGTGCAAATATTTTGGATAAATTCAAATGCAATATTTCATTAATCTGTTTTACTTGCCTTTAAAAAAAGTTACATTTAGGACTATTAGAATTTCCAGCTGAAAGAGCTTTCACCAGCTCTACAAGTAAAATCCTAGAAGTTTTACAAAGCACACATGGCTCTGTCATGATTTTTTACCAAAGTTATCACAGCTAGAGGCTCTCACTTGTATATATCTTTCCCTACTACTTTTTGTGTGGATATGTGCAAACGTGATTTAATGAATTATCTTTTCAGTGTACTGCTATAATAAAAATATATATTTTTTTAAGTCTTCATTATGTTCTACGTTTTTTTAGATTATTTGAATTCAAATGCAAATGTCCTACCAGGTCACCTGAGAGTTTCTTGTAATTGGGAAAAAACCTTGCAAACCCCCCTAGTATACAGTATTTCCATAAAGGAAGAAAATAAAGTTTAAAAACTATTGACTGTGTACAAGACAACAGAGGTTGAAGGCACTTTTAATTCTACTCCACTTTTGAAGCAGAATCTGCAGTGAGTCAAGGGACAACATTTTAGTGAACAAGTACACTATAGCAGCGTTGTAATTTGTTTTTCAAAGGTATGAATAAGACAAATATATTTTTGGGGTTACTGGGAATCATTCTACAATTTTATGCAATGATTATAAACATACTTTATGTCATTTGTAATCATCGTAGACTTTGTGCTTGTGTTCCCCTCACTTTTATTTGTCTGTTACAATTATCTTCTGTGGTACTTTGATTTAGATTGAATTTGAATCTCTTTATCTTATTTTATTGCATCATTCTATGTTATGTTAAAATATGAAAATATTGTTATAGTGAATAATGCTTATTCTTTCCTTGGATTTCTTATTTATTTGTTCAATTGACTGCTCTCTGTGAAGATTATTGAGGGAATAAAATCCTCAATTTCAAATTTGCAGGGAAATTCTAGATTATGTGATTACTCTGGAGAGCGAATATAAGTTCAGAAAAAGAGAACTAAGCACCTGACACCAAACAGGAAATGTCAAAATACTGCAGAAAACACTTGCTTGGCAGGCTCTAGGTGACTTCTTTCTGGTTTGGTTTTTTTTTTTCAGTGTGGAGGAAGGCTAGCTGTACTGAACTGAATGACTTAATGGAAGAAAACTGTGGAACTGTGATAATTCATGGATAGGCTATAAGCAGAAAAAGAAGTAAAATTCATTACAGAAGTTAGTTGATGATAATCTCTCAACCAACTATGACAGAAAAGCTTAAATGCAAACAATTATAGATCTGATTTGAAAGGTTATGTTTATTTATCACCAACATCACACAGGGAAACAGTTGACATAATGTACCTGATATAAAAATTTTGACTTTATAGAAAAAGGCATAATAGATAAAATGGTATTTTTCAGGGTATTTACATAGATTTCCTAACACATGTGCTGACTTTAGAGATACTTCTATCCATATTTTTGTTTCCATCATAATCAGACCTATGTTTTCTGTTACTTCCTACAGTGTCCAACAGCAAATCAGTGTCTCTCATTTTTTATTACTTAGCCCTTATGCAATTCTTGCACTGTGGCTGTTAGACACACAAGATTTTGAAATGAAGTTGCAAAAGGTTACTACTATATTCTCTGAGTCTATAAGATTAATATAGTACATAATAAAATAAAACTTTTAGGAAATGTTAAGCATCTTTTCTGTAAAGAAAAGGTATTAATCAGCCTATTTCTGTAAGAGGTGTTACATATCAAATTAGCTTGTACATAACTTTATTCCTGTAGTACTGGTTCTGTATTTCTGAATCAAAGAAAAACCTTGCAGTAGTCCTTGCTGTTCTTTTCCATCACTCAACAAAGGATATGATTAAAATTTCATACTGTACTTGATTTATCTAAAATTGTTGGAACTTTAAATATATGGGCTGAATCCCTATCTGACAAAACTGGCATTAGCTCTAGTGAAATCAAAGAAAAGTGCTGAAGACTCCCCATTCCTTTCAAGTCATGGTGAAAAGCTCCCAGATTGTAATAGCAGCAGTGATAGTCTGATAACTTCTAATTGACCTAGATGGTTCAGGATCCATCCCCAGATGTTGATCTCGTCTTACTAGAGTAACTGAGTCTTTGCAAAATGTCCTTATCGTGCAAAGAAAAAAATGAATCTAATTAATGAACAGGTAGAAAGAAAAAGAGAAAAATGAGTATTAGATATATGATGGGAGGAGACTTCATAGCTCTCCTGCCTAATGAAACCTGCTGTCTTTACTACTTGTGCATGTGAGGAGTCCATGGTTGAAATACAAGAGTCAATAATTTTTATAGGTCTCTGAGGAAGTTGCCTGTATAAATGGAGAGGAAGCAGATGGATGGATGAGCTGGAAAGACTTGAAATTCATGACGTGAACCAGTAGATGTTCATGTAGAAAACAGGAAGAACAAATGGGATAGGAAATGACAGGATTTCTACTCATAGGAATAGAAGTTACACTGTGAAAATGAGATGACGTATTCCTTTACTAGCACAATATTTGAAAACTAATTAATACATGAAGTACAAAAGCCAAGCTGATAACTAGTAGTGCTACTTTACAGAGGAAACTGTTGTGTGAGCAGTTAAAAGGTATTGAATAAATACCGTCTAAGTATTTGATAGGACACAATTTTCTTTCACGTCTTGCATGAATGATTTTTTTTTTTAATTTCTTTTTCCCAGACCATTATTTTCCTCATTCTTTTCTGAAGAAAGCACCCTGTCGTTTTTTTTCCAGATTTCCAGCTTTTATTACTCAGATTTCCAGATCCTTGGTGCAACAAGCTATGTTTTAAATGATGAGTCCATAGTTATTGAATAAACAAACAATCCTATGTACCAAGGTTTTATTAAGTGAGTCTATGGGGTATTGTAAGCTAGATATCAGAGCTGTGTGTTGCTGTTTCTCTAAATAAACACTATAAATATATACATGAAATGTTAGAATTAGAAATAGGCAAAGTTGTTGCTCTTTTTCTTTACAAACATTTATTGATGTATGGAAAGTTTTATCAAATAGAGATGCACAGCATTTCTATTTTTCCATTTTCACAGCTGTTCTGTGGATGCAGAAGTAATTTTGTATGTTTTAAAATACTTTGGAGGCCATTTTCAATGATGTACTTTTTTTTCCTGTGTTAATTTTCTTACGAGTAGACTAGCAAAAATATTTTTCCTTTATTCCTCAAATTTACTATACCTATGTATACTCTCGCTGGGAGTGCTCAGTACGTTTTGAGGTATGTATGATGGTGTACTACTGATTAAAACACAGTTAAAAGATTTACAGTGAAACAATACTTTTTCAAAGTTGGCTTCACCTGTAGTATGGGAGTGGATATCCTTTAGCCGTACAGTTCAGTAGGATTTCTGGATTTGCTGAGCCCATGGAATAAGTGATATCATATGGCTCTTGCGTGAAAATAGGACCATGAAGGGTTTCTTCCCCTGTGAAAGAAAAACAGTAATTTAAGATTAGATATCTTTAGCGTGTCCTTACACATAAAAGTGTCCTTTGGTGTCCTTTGCTTTCGGTCAAAAGTTAAGGTCTGATATTATATTCAACAGAGAATCCACCTCCAGACATTTGACTATTAAGGAGGAAATATTTCAAGCCTGATTGATAATAAAATTGCATGTCCCGGGTGTTGGTGATTTATTTTGCAAGTGACAGTGAAGACTAGCTTCTTTGCATATTTCCTATGGAAGCTATATGGCCATCTATTAAATATCCCCCATCTACCTCATATTTGGGCTTTAGATCATGACTGGAAGCAGGAAAGGGTGAAGTTGTGGCTTTCTGTGTTTGGTGTTTGTACCTCCCTGCTTGCCTGGTGAAGTGGATGTGTCAACCTCACGTCAGCCTTTGAAAGCCAGGCAGCTCACTGACTGCTGCCAAACTGGCAACACAGACGTTTTGCTACAGTAGGTGAGAGTGCATGCCATGGGAGAGGGAGAGGCAGGACCTCTAGCAGACCAGCAAGGAGCTTCTAGGTCAGGAGGTATGTTGTGGTGAGACGGTGGTCCTGGGCTTTCCTCTCCACTGCCATTTGGTCTCTCTTTCTGGTGATGGGTTCCAGAAGATCACATCACTTTCTAAAGGAATCAGTCATTTCCTTCTCCTTTAACCCTTCACATCCTTCAATATATTACTTTTGTATATTTTAGCTGGCCTGGCTTCAGGGTTTGGTTTGTGGCTTTTTGTTTGTTGGGGTTTTTTTCCCTCCTCATTTGAGCTCTTTTAAAACAGATATAGTATTAAATAAAGGTTGATCATCATTTTCACTAGAATCTCTATCCTCATGGTGACCACAGAGTCTAGTTACAGCATGTAAACACAAGGGGACAACAGACACACAGGCTGGGTTGGAGACCCATTTTCTTCCTCAAAATCTAAGAGGTTTCTGCAAGGAAAACTTTCATGGAGATTAAGTGATTTTTTCATGGCTGTAAATGAATATGAGTGACAGAACAAATAAACAATCCCAGATCCTTGATTAAAGCTTAGCCACTGGGCCATCCTTCAGTTGTCAGATGTCTAACGTGAGTCCAAAAAACCCAGAAAGTTTGCAGTACAGTTACACAGCTGAGAAAAAGAAGTATTAACCCCAGAAACTAGTTGCTCTGCAGTTGTATTCTGGAAGCAACATAAATGTTGGCAGTAATCATGTCTGATTTTATTTGCCTATTTTATCTGCTTGTTGGTGATGAGAGAGGGGAGGTACAACCTACTTTCCAAAGGCCACTGCTTCACAACACCTTGTGTTACCACTTCAGTCCCCAGGTTGCCAAGTGCAATCCTTTTGTTCTATAGCTCTGTAACTCCTGGAGGATTTTCTCAGTTCCTACAAATAGGTCTTGCTCTGACACTAGCAGAGTCTCCTCCTGCATCCCCAAAGATGATCAGCTGTCCTGATGCATTAACTCAGCGTGTACCCCCAGGCAGCTCCCCAAGCGTCACCCCAGCCAGCTCAGCTCTGGCCGCTGGCACCCTGTCACCCCAAGAACCTTCTGCAGGGCCACGAGCAACTGCACAGAGTGCACATCAAAAATCAGATTGTCTATATCTGCTACCAACTGTATACATATTCATCTCCCTTTGTACTTTTCAACCACTTCAATCTATTTCCTCTAAATTTTAAAAAAGCCAGATCAGCATTGTTATCAGCTTTCATCTTTTTGTGACACTTGCTGTTTTTCTGAGAGTCCTAATCCTGGAATTGTATGAATAGTTTTTATCTGAAGCGATGAGAATGTAATATTTAATTTTTTTAAATATCATTGATTTTTAATCTTTATTTTATACCTGAAATTTTTTTAACTAAACCAGAAAAGTTAAAAACCTCATCTTTCTAGGACTACAATTGGTTTTTACTGATCAGTGTAGTCAGTCTTTTCTACTTCAGTGGATCTAAAGGAAAGAACATCTGGCAAAACTCTGGAGAGTGATGAACAAATGAAAATGTTCTATACTTAAGCTTTTTTGACCAGAAGGCTTTTTAAGGATGGCATCTGATAATCGCAATGTTTTCCATATATCTTAATCGAGATGCCCATTCCTATGTGTCTGTTAGCCTGATTTACACTGTATATCCTTCAGAAACTCAGAAAGTCAGCCCAGCTGTGAGCGTGTTTTCATGAGCAGTACCTCTGAGAAATAGCCTTCAAGAGAATTGGAGTAAAATTCAAAGTAGCAGTCAAAAAAGATTGATTTGTTTTATACCACAATAGCTGTTTGGGTAGACACATCTCATTTTAAGAATATCTCATGTTATAAAGGAGATAGCGTGGGCATACTAGAAAGAAAAAATACATCCTCTCAGTTTAGGATATAAAGTAAGTCAGGCTAGTAAAACAGCTGAGATGAGCTAGTGGTTTGATGACAAAATATTAAACTTGGCTGAACATTATATGTGATGTTATAAGTGACATAACAGACCATAAAATGCAGTAAATCACATAAAAAGTATCCATTTCCATAACTTTTTCATTCTGTTAAACTTTGCAGGCTATATGTGAACTTAGAGTAGACTCCAAATATTTCATGATTTATCCATAACTAATGGACACAGGTGAAAATCTCAGCAAACATGAAGCAAACCTAATGAAAGAAGCTGTTGCTCAACTACGTTTAAGACACGATAGGCCCTTGCTGTTAACTTGTGGTGGGGTTACTCAGATACCTAAAGATAAGTATGTGTTTCAGCCCTTACCTCTGTCTAGATCTTAAATTCATAATTTTTTTATTATTTATATGGTGGTTCTTCCAGGGGTCTTTAGTCACAGAGCAAGATGCTGTAGGAAAAACAAATAACTCGTATCTTACAGTTCCAGCTTTCTGATCAGAAAGATTACACATCTCCCAATATTGACCTAAGACCCCAAATTATTTTTCCTTTATTTCATACTTTCAGAATCAAATGATTGTAAAGTAAACCAGAACTATTTCTGTTTCTCATGGTAGTCTTTCTTGCTGTGGGGAGTAGGGGAGAAAACAATTTGTTCAGCAAACCATGTGGGGCAAGGCAGAGCGACTCTCAGAGGTGGTGGCTGGATATAGTTACATAATCTTTGTTTCTTTTCCTCCTACTCTTGTATTTTTAATCTCTTGACAAATTTTAAGACTTCTTTTTTTTCATTGTTTCTACAATTGATCCTTTGACTTGTCTTTGGTAGGAATCTTCTTCACTTCTGGGTTAATTTACTTAGCCTATTAGTAGTTCTTGTTACCTTCCCAGAACTGCCAGTGAAAAGCTTTTCTAAAGCACCAAAATCACCTAGAGATCTTTGTTCCATTTTTTAAATCAATGTAGCTGGGTGGGCCTGAAATTAACAGTGGTGAGCTACATAATGTACATAAAAATCTCTGGTTTAGCTGATAAAAATATAAATATTTTGGTAAATCCAGAATGAAAGTCTCATTCCAATTTAGACTCATTTGTCATTTGCAGACTTTTGAACATCTAAGTTCTTGTATCCCCTTTCAGTGTCCTTAATACAGCAGACCTTATTGTGTCGAACAAGGACACAATAGTTTACATGTACACTAACAGCTCCTTTGCTGTAGACACATTGGAGTCCCTATCACAAAAATATTGTCCATGAATTTTAGTAAAGGTGGCTTCATGCTATCATTTTGTTTTCTCTTTAATATCCTTTTCTTGTTCCCTGATCTGCAACAGAGAATAACACCAAATTTGTGAGAAATGATGTGAACTTTCAGAGCCAATGGTGTATTATGAGTCCATCTCTTTTTTATAGAAAAGGTCAGGCTGGTCATTTCTAATTTCCTGATGCATCCTTCTGTGTTTTGTATAGAGAATGGCCATATATTTCTTCTCCGTTCTCCAGATTCAATACCAGTCATCATGATTTCTTCACATGAAAAATGAATCTTTGTAGGACTGTTTACTTTTGTTAAGATTTAAATAAGTCAGATTTTTTTAATCTATTGTCATATGAATATTTGATTAGATGTATCATTTTTATACATAAAATTTGTGTGCGACTCCCCAGCATGGTGCTCGAAAGCAAATATAAACTCTTGTTACGAAATGTTTTATAAGAAGTTAAAATGTATTTCTTTATGATATCCAATCAGTTTGATCTCCATAAAGACCATAATTATGCTAGTCTGAATTCAAATCTAAAGTATGAAAATGAATCAACATTCTTTTATTCATTATATGATACTGTCTTCAGCCAATATAGAGTTTAACAGAGTGTCAACGGAAAAGGAGGAAGCCTATTTTTTTCATAATTATGTATCAGCAGAGGATATCACAGTGCTTTCCTCTCACTGCTTTATGGGCAACGGTTAGTTATATTGGGCTATGATATTCATGTCAAATGTAGTCAAAGAGTTTTTGGTTAGTCACAATAAATATTTAAATGTTTATGCACAGTCTCATCCAGACAAGGAGAATTAGACACGAATCTGGAGCCCACACTTAATCAACTTATTTTCCAGCCAAATCCCGCTCCCTGTTCTTTCCTGTTGTCTGACTTTGTCTGGCTTCGTATTTAGCTCCTTATGAGGTGTCTGCTCAACTGGAAATGCTAGGCAGTACAGCCTGAGAGCAATTTAGGCTGGCCAAACCATACAGCCTGTGAGCAATTTAGGCTGGCCAAGACCCAGTCTGTAGCATATGTATAGATAACTTAGTAGACCAATACTGCAAAAGAGCTGACTTTTTTTTTTTATCCCTTTGCTACCACAGATTTTCCTTTCTATTATGATTTTTTTTGCAAAGTGGAGTTATAATTACTATTGCTCAGTTCTATTTGGTGAAACTGAAAGTGTCCTAGAAACATCATGCTCTGTTTGCAGAGAATGACCACATAAAGCTTTAGGTTTCCTGTGTGAATCAGCACCAAGTAGACAAACTCAAGAGGATTCATTGCTCAAGGACCAGAAATGTACAGTTCTGTTGTTCTAAGAGCTCCAAAATCTGCAATATTTGCAGCTCTTGTGATTACTTCTGTTGCCATGATTATGTGTATCTGCTTAGAGATTAGGAGTCCTTTGTGCTGTGTCAAGTAAAACAAGTAGCTAGAGGTCTTGTATTGAAAAATCCCAAATAAGTGATGGACTAGGGCTGTTCTTTCCTCACTTGGACTCATGCACTAGGCATGGAGGGGTCACGCTGCTGCCTAGGCAGGTATTCATGTAGCATATCAGTGTATCCTTACTGAAGATAGGGACCTGTTCGAGTGGGTCCAGAGGAGGCCATGAAGATGATGGGGAGGCTGGAGCACCTCCCCTGTGAGGACAGGCTGAGAGAGTTGGGGGTCTTCAGCCTGGAGAAGAGAAGGCTCCAGGGAGACCTTAGAGCAGCCTCCCAGTTCTTAAAGGGGGCTACAGGAAAGGTGAGGAGGGACTCTTTATCAGGGGTGTAGGGATATGATGAGGGGTAATGGTTTTAAGCTGGAAGAGGGCAGATTTAGATTAGCTATAAGGAAGAAATTCTTCCCTGTGAGGGTGGTGAGGCACTGGCGCAGGTTGCCCAGAGAAGCTGTGGCTGCCCCCTCCCTGGAAGGGTTCAAGGCCAGGTTGGATGGGGCTTTGGGCAACCTGGGCTAGTGGAAGGTGTCCCTGCCTGTGGCAGGGGGGTGGGACTAGATGATGTTTAAGGTCACTTCCAACCCAAACCATTCTGTGAAGATGGTAAGAATAAAGAGGCCAGAATAATGGTAAAACCTGTATTCTAAAAAGGTTCTAAATGCAAAACTGCTATAATTCACATAAGCAAACCAGATAAGGAGGAATTTATCCAGGCTATTAAGTTCCAGGAAAGCTGTAAATTCCAGGGGTAGTGAGTTTCTAATGAATCTTTCTTAATGTGCCTTAGATAGAGCCTCATATCTGATCCAAAACATTAATATGACTTTATGGGCCAAAGCTGACACCTGATTAAAAGGCCTCTTTTAAATCAGCTTGATAGTAAAACACCTGTCAGTTCTTGCAAAAAGGATGGGGCAGGTGAGTTAGAGACTTCCTCCTTGTAATGACAGCATGGGTAGAAAAAATGTGAAAAATCAAAATGACTTCAAAATCTGTTTAATTTTCTTCACAGCCAAAGACATTGCTAAGTTTTAATTGTAAGAGGGGGAATCTGTAGGGCCCACAGATTTATAAACGTGATGGAGTCTTTCCCTGCAAGTAACACTGGGGCTTTTGATTGAATCTTGTCAGAAGCAGAATGGAATGATTATTTTCCTCATCAAAAGCCTGGATGAGGTAGCTCAAGGACTTTAAAAGGAGCATGACAGATGCAAAGTGAGAGGTAATGGATGAGACACTGTTTGATAACAGGAAAGCATAAAGTAACACACATCAGTTCAAGGAATCAGATAACACTGAAAGAGGAGATGGGAAAAGAAGAAGCAGAAAAGGGCCATGAAAGCATTCTGTAAAAAGAAAAACACTTGTCAGTACTACAGGCAATGGAGGCAGGCTTCCCTCCTCTCCCTCTCAATGACATTCAGTTCTCAATCAGAGAGAGAGTGAAGCAGGAGACAGATACAGAGAAGGGGAGATTAGAAGAGATGTTATAGGTTCGAGCAGGCAGAAGCAACCTAATACCTGTAGGATTTTCCCAAAGGGCCTTCAACTTTCATGTGTTTTCTCCCTTCAGACATTGATGTACAGAGCTCCAGAGACACAGGGCTCCTTTCAAGTTTCAGCTTCTATTGAAAAAGTCAAATTGAGAGTAGTGGTGAAATTCCACATTGTCTCTGTTTTCAGACACCAAAACCAGAAAGACACTTAGCTAACTCTGATGTAGGGAGAAAGGTAGGCATCGAGGAGGTGTGCAGGGTGAAGTCCTGGCCCTACTGAAGTCAGAGAAACTCTCAGTAATGAATTGAAGCTTGGCATTCCAGCCCAGGTTTTATATACAAAGCTGTCTATAAAACAACAGTCAACAGTGCAAAGCATCCCTTTCATGTGGGACACAGTAGGCTAGCGATACCCTTTCCTCGCAGATTTGAAAAATAGTGAGGGTAAGCAGATGAAAGGAGGCATAGCTGTGAACCTGCGATTTCCCAGCAGCAGGGTTAGAGCCGTCACCTCGAGCACCCGCCTTGCTTCATCTCCTCTTCCCGTGCATGGTGTGCAGAGGTTGCTGTGGCTCACCCGGAGAGCCACGGTCTGGATTGGAGTTTGGAGACGTAACTTTCAAGACTGGAATAGTTAGGGCTCCTCCAGCCCTGGCAAACAGCACAGAAATGTTAAATGTCTTCAATGACAACAATTCTGTATCCCCTAAATTTTATTCCTTGAAAAATTATTCAAATATTCCAGTATTTTTCCTAATATTTAAACACAACCTGTATGATGGTGTACGTAGGGTGATCTGAGGCTAATGTGGCAAGCTACCCACTCAGGTTATTTATGCTGCACATTTTCCTGAAGTATTTGGGTGTGAGAACAAACAATAAAAGTATAAAATATGACTTTAATTACTAATATAACCAGCTGTCAGGATTGCCAGAATATAGCATATAAAATTAGGGTGTAATATATCTCAGGTAATAATTAAGGAAGTATTATGCAAAACTGACCATATTCTTGAATTAGGAGACTTTTTCAATTAAATATATATTGACAAAAGATTTTGTCAAAATCTGATGCTTCAAACATTTTTAAGAGTTCTATTATGATAACCATCATTGCTTCAACACTTTGAACTAACTTTCTGTGAATATAATTGGGTATCAGTGAATATATTACCCATCTGCATTTTTGTCTAACAGATACACACAATCTAATAACAAAATAATTAATGTTAGATCTCTAAATGCCAAAATGTGATGTTTGTCATAATATCATACTGAGTATAGCAATCAAACTCTTACTTCAGATTTATATGATACTAACTGCATTCAATACAAACCCAAAATATTCCCTAAAGATTCCAGACCAGGAGTTCAAGCTACATTGAAAGAAAATTGCTCATAATTGATGCATTCTGGATAGCATTCAATGGAGCTTCACTAATTTCCACTTTTGGATATAGATGAACACAGATTTATTGTGGAGATACATGTAAAGGTACGATAGACTGAATAGGTATAGGGGCTATAAATACACCAGTGTGTGAACTGTATTAATAATGTAATATTTTATTTAAAAAATAAAAAAATGTGTGACGATGCTAGAATTACTAACTGTGCATGACTGCATTGACTTTGTGGAAAGATTTTCTGAAAACTTTTGTACTATTGTGCAAGATGTAGGCAAGATAAAGGAAGCCTTTTCATTTGTGCAGGTGATTTGTTTTATGTCATGATCTTGGTCATGTCCTTCAGATACAGAACTATTGTGGAACAGACATCTAATTACAGAGACAAATATCCACGATGAAGTTAGAGGGATGTGTCTTTATGATGTATAGTAATCCTGACGTGCACTCTTCTCAATGAAATTTCATTAGTTTTTGTGTTACTAGGCAAGATGAATAAATAATAATGAACCTTTTTCAATCTACTGCACAAGCATTTTGTTCACTGTAATTTCAGTTATAAGTGAGACCTAGATTCGATGACAGATACTGTTTGCTGCATTGTACTATTGTAATATTAATTTGGCACTGTTGCCAAACTGACTGAAGGCTTAATTCAATAATTTACAATACAGGAAAAGATAACAGCTATATCATTTAATATCCTGACAGTTAAATAAATCCACCACTTTGTTTCTCTGTAACTTTTTTTGTGCAAAACATAAGTGTGCTTTACTGTCTTAGGAGGATGGTGATTAAATAAGCTCAGATAATTTTTGCCACTGCTAGTGTTGATCAGCTCTGGGGTTTTGTGTGATGACTCCAAAACTGCATTGCAACTATTGATAGATGCTCTGTAGAGAGGAGGAGAGTGAAACACTAACTTGAATAAGCATATAACAATATGGCAAGCTACAGTTTTGCTTATATTCAAAATGGAAAGAAAAAAAATTATTTGTGAAAATTTCTTGCAGCCTTTAAGCACCATTTCAGACCCATCTCAGTCTCTTCATTAAGCATCTTGCTTTGCAGCCCTACGCTCCCATCCAGTGACTCTGGAGACAGAGTGAGACAAAAGGGAATTGCTCCATTGCCTCTTTCCTCTGTATTGTGAGCAAGCCTAGGGGGTGGAATAGCTCTGTCTCTTTTTTCTCCCCTTTTCTATGTTAGGATAAATCATCTGAGGGGTTTCAAGGAGTTAGACTGAAATGTCTTGTTCCTCCACCTCCCTGTTCTTGACTAGCCTGAGGTATCTGGGACAACCAAACCTTTTAATCTTGAAATTCATTTACACAAATCTTTACCATCTTTCACAGTACCTCTCTTCCTGCCCCATGGCAGAAAGACTTGGGGAATCTGTTGGAAAAACGTTGAACAAATACAACTGAATTTACTAGGACACTTCTATTTATTTATTTATTTATTTCCCCAGTGTGACTGTAATTTCAGTATAGAAAATATGCAGCAGCCTGATGAATGCTAAGTTTGGCTAAAAATTTATAGCTAGTGGCATATACAGTTTCATGCTTTGTCAATTTTTTTCTTTTTCTATGTAGAGGCTATGAGCCAAAATGCTTTGAAGTCAGTGAAAGTCTTTCATAAACTTCAATGGGCAATGAATCAAGCCCTACTGAACAAAGTATAAGCAACTGATACTCCATTTTTTCTTAGTCTTCCCTGTGCGTGAAACACGCTGTACCATGTAACATATATTTATCCTATTCTTATGTGCGTATATAAATGTATAGCACATATACATCCTTCCAACCAAATACACACACATGCACACTGTAGGGAAAGAGGGAAGAGATCTGTTAAGAACATCTCTTTGTTCTTCTATTTATATTGACTGCATACTATGTAATAAATTATATTTGCTGTACTAAATATTTTGGTGTTTGAAAACTGTACCAATTCAGTGTGCAATAGCTACTGGATATTGATGACAGCTGCATTATTTTCAGGCATGTACTTAGTAGCAGAGATCCAGCCACATTGGAAGAAAAAAGTAATGATGAAAAAGGCTAGTTTGCAAGTAGTTTGAATATACTAAAGCAAACAATGATTTCTCTTTTGTTTCTAGAGGGCACACTTCATAATTCCCATTTATGTCCAATAGGAAGCATGTTGTAATGTGAAGTGGTATTTTGGTTTTTGCAGTATTATAAGTCCTAGACCTTGTAGAAATCTAGATGCAATCACCATTATAGGGGACTTAAATTGCAGGTGGATGTTTAAGCTCTGGGTACATGTTATTAACATTTTGCTTATTTACTTTGAATAACTGGAACAAAATGGCCGCTTCATAGATGCTTGCTTTTCCCACTACGGCTTAAATAACAGGCATGAATAAAGCTAGTCAGGAACTAGCTTTAAGAACTTGACATCAGAAATTATTTTGTATGTGGATAGAAGGGTTTATATTCTGGAATAATGCTTAGAAATAATAGATATTATGAAGATCATAGAAAAACACATGGAGGGAATTTATTTTTGTAGTCCAAATTACTACCACAGCAAAAATCCTTAGGACACAGGAATATCTGATATAGGAATTTCAGGCTGCCATCTACTTCTTGCTTCCAGATGATTGATAATTTAGGAATAAAATCTTGGAAAATAAATCATCTTAAGCAATTAAGGTAATGTCAAACCAGGCAAGATTAAAAAGGTCTTTATTTTCTTACATATAATTGAAGAGGAATGCTAGAGATATTTATAACATTTTAAACCTAAGTCAGATCCTGATTTAAATTAGATTAATCAGGCAGGATATTATCGAAATATCTATCGTATTGACTGACTGATTACATATGCTTGTCATCACAGTATTGATATCCACTTAGTAGATTGAAACTAAATTTGGAACTCAAACTACAACAAAAAAAATAGTCTTTCTTGACCAAAAATCAGGCACAGTCTATTGAAAAATTGACTATCAGCCAGTGAAGAAACTCAAGGGTCAAGCAGAAATGTCTCTTCACTTGCCCTCTTAGCCCTTTGTATTGCCATACAAATAGAGAACTGCCGCGTGGCATGGAGCGTACGGCACACTTCTCTGCTTCCAGGGGATTTTGCTTGATTGTGTCCACTATCCTGACCAGAAAAATCATCCCAGTTCAGCTCTGCTTTGGGCATTGCATGTAGTGTAAAAGTAGAGGAATATGCAATATAGTATTCAAGCTCTATGCCATCTCTGCTCTTATGGTCTTCTTTAGGTGTCTACTTTTGGCTGACTGTCATGTCATCAGTTGGATGCACCTTCAATCTGAGCCAGTATGGCTGTTTTGATGAGATGTCCTTTCGTGTGCAGCATCACCTACAGATCTGCCTCACCCTTAGAATATTTATGTTTAATTATTATTTTGGCATCCTGGCAAAAACATTCACAACTATCATAAGCAGCAGAAGGGAAATAGTGATTTAAACAGTCTATATCTCAGAAAAATCTGGTTGGGATTTCATGGAACATAGCTTTACCATTAGAAACTTACTGCATTTCAGAAACCTGCTGAAAACAGTGAGGTGCAATAGCCCCCCATGAAAGGGCATCATAATCCTCTATTGTGGAAGATATTAGGCAACAAAAATATAATTAGCATTGTATATTTTGTTATTGTGTCAAGCACTGAAAGCTCCCAGGCACTTTTAAAATAAATAGAATAAATGGAGATAAATGAAACTGAACCCTGTTAAATATCATCAGCTAAGATCTGCTTTATTACTGGCAATTAAACAGTGAAAGTCAAAACACAAGCTATCATTATCACTCATTGATTAAAAACCAGTTAGAACATTGCATTTCGAACTAACCTACCGCTTTGCTCATTATGTATTTCAGCATGAGCAACAGCACAATATTTCAGAAATAATTAGGAACACAGCATAAGCGATCAGTGCTAATGTTCTTGAATAAAATTGCCAAAGCAAATGATTATAGATCAGCCAAAAGACACTATTTGAAGCCATCATCTTTTGTGACTATTTAATATCTTCATGATGATCTTTTTCTGAGCAAACACAAATGAAGTTAAAGTCTTTTCAGTAATGGCATCCTAAAATTTAGCAGAAGCCAAAAACATAACTTTGTAAATGCTCATTTTTTGGAAAATAACTGCTAGCAATTGAGTTGCTTGGGTAATTTTTGTCTCTAGTCTCTGTTTTAAAGGAGCTAATATCAACATTTCTGATGTATGGCAAGCTGGGAATGTCTCACTGTCAAATCATTGTTCTTTTCCATTCAAGTAAAAAACGACCTTTATCCGATCTATTCTCAAAAAAATGACAGCATAACTAGCAAAACAAAACCCAACTGAATGGAGGGAAAAAAAAAATGCGGGCTGATGGGGCTGCACTGAAATTCTGCTTTGGAGCAGAGATGGAAAGGGAAAGGTGAATCATGCAGGGCTAACCTGACCACGACAGGGCTTGGAGCCAGGTGTGCGTGAAGTAGAAATGTTGCTGGTCATGTCAGCAGGCTGAAAAACCCAGGGAAAATTGGGAAAGTGGAGACACGTACCATGATACCTTTAAGACAGTCCCTTTCCCTTTCTGATGTCAATGTCTGACATTTTTGATGCTATACTCTTGTAAACAGCAGCAGTCCAATATACAGTTTCCTTCAGGTATTTCTGTTAATTCTTCCTGAGGCCCTCACTCCAGAGAAGAGCCTGTAGAGAGTGGGACAATATGCCCCTTGGGGAGATTTTGTGTGATTTGTCTCTTGTGCATATGTTTCCAGAGGGAAACCAGAACCAGAAATGCTTTTCATAAGCAGATACGAAAAATCCCATATTTCTTGTACCTGCTTAGTTGCCAGTGCCAGTTTAGTTGATACCTCATTACCTTCTTAGCTGCTTCCTTTTATGTCTACTTTCATTATTTCTTGTAATCTGGCAATTTTAAGAAACAGGAATGAATGATTTATTAATAAAAAATATTTCTATTTTCATCCTGATTCTAAAAGTCTTTGCTTTTGTTATCATCAAAACTATTTTACAAAACCATTTTTCCAGCTGGGATTTACACTGATCCCTCTATGCTACTGTATTTAATGCTCAGGACACACTTTGGTTTATACCCTTGCCCATTATTTCATTTAAACTCCCTGTATTTTAAGAAGCTGACAAAACCTAACCTAGGCCTTCTGCCTTCTCCCCATCTGGAAACCTTACAGAAAGGACAGTCTGAGTGCAGACAGAAGAACCGAGTCCAGGCTTAGGACCTCCTTATGCTTATCTCAGTCCATTGACTCTTGGCAATTTTGTACAATTTCAGTGCTTGGGCTGGAAACAGGAATAGCCTGATGGGAGCTTTAGTGTGGGGACAACAATGAAATGCAGGGAAAATGTTTCATATATATTACTTTTTGGTAATTTTTCTCTAATCCAAAAATCACAAAAATGCTGTAATTCTGCAGAAATCTTGCATACTTGGATTGCATATTTTTCCTAGCTACAGTAGGAACTGATAACAGGCTGCTAAATTACTGCTTAATAAACCACTAAATGAGTGCCATCTAAGATAACGGGGCATTAAATGACAACTATTCAAGGAAAAAGTAGAAGTGCAGAAAGAACTGCAAGAGGACTCTCTCTCTGCATAGAGGGAAATTGGATTAGTCATCTCATCTATGCCAGTGGTGAAATTCAAACTGAAGCAGATTTGAAAAAAAGGAAAGTGCTTTGATGCTGTAATGTGCCAAAGGAAGAAGTACACTCAATGCGGGAGCTACTTCTCATCACAGCGAACTTGAGCTTCGGCAGAGAGTGTTTCAATTATGGGGATAATACAAGAAGCAAAATGTGATAAAGACAAAATAAAACAAAATGCAAAGGCAGAATCCAAAAAGCATTAAATAATGTAAAAAATATAAATAAAAATAAATCAAAAGCAATAGAGGTGGTGGAGAATTTCAGGTTGTAAAGGCAAAAGGCCAGGTGTTACTTGCATTCAGGCTCTTGATCCCCTGATTTCAGTGGGGTTTAGGTATTTAAGTACCTGTCCTTCCCATAAGAGTTAGGGCCCTGATCAAAACCTGTGGAAAGGCACCATAAAGGTCTATGAGGGACTGCTTTGTTTCAGACCATACATCACAGTCTGGTGTCATCCATCTACAGGAAAGGTTGTCCCAGAAGGCTGAGAACATATTTGCTTGACTTGTAGTAGTTTGAAAATTGTATCATCTTGACTGATACTTAATGTGTCTGCTGTGTAGTATCACCCGTAGAGTTATGACAAACCGTCTGAAGGCCATATTTCTGGGGAATGACATAATCAATGATAGACACTGCTCTAATTTAGGTAGGTTTAGAGTGCAGAGTTTTAAAGGAAAGAAAGGAGGGTATTACATGTTTCCTCTCCTCAATAATTGCATCCGACTGAATTTAAAACATGTCTTGTTTTAATGCATTTATTTTCTGCATGCTAGTATTTTCACGTCTCTATTATCTTGAAAACTATATGGACATTTTAGTAAAATGTCAGTGCAATATATTGTTGGTTTATTATTTTGACTTGCAGTGAACATCCAGCTTCGGGCTGACAAAAGTGCTTTTTTCTCAACTTCTCCCTATAAATTAGTTATGTATATGCACAGTGCATATTTTACACATATCAGACTGTGACTTGAAATCTCGAATCAGGTTAGGTTTCCTTAAAATATATATGAATTTCAGTTGATTTTTTGAATCATGTGGTTTAGATTTTTAGCCAAAACTGTAAACCCAAGTTATTTTAAGGTATAAAATGTGAATCGGGCTGAATTCTGTTCATGGGATTTCATTCCTTTCCATACAAATGTAACGTGCTTACCTTTCAGGTCAGTCTTGATCTGTAAAACACAGTAACATTCAAAAAAAAAATAAGGATCTGGGCATTTCACTTGTGAAGGAATTAAATTCAAATCTTCAAAATGTTTGATCTGCAGCTCTCTGTCCCTGGAGGTGTTCAAAAATTCAAAAACATGCAGGTTCTTTATATGAAGGCTTATCCAGCTCCTAAAGTTGTACTTCTGTATATCTCCAGAAATTATCAATTTAAGCATTATGTCATAGAAAGTCTTGAAAATAGATGTGGAAACAAAGATGAACCTGGAATCCAGATAAACTTCATGTGGCTTCAGATTTTGTAAGGGGTGCTTATTTAAGATTTGTTATAAAAGGAAACTTCCAAGAGCAGTAATAAAACCAGGTTTGTTGTTCGCTTTCTGTAGTTTGAAATGTGTTTTAATAATATGGAGGTATTCCTGGTCCCTAGATCTCACTGTGCGCTTTTAGCGTTATGTGATTATTCTTAGACCCTCTAACGAGAAGACATCGTTGATACTGGTCAGTAAACCTTGCAAGCCAGCGGCATCCTTGGAAATAAAAACTATTTCAATTTGTAATCAGAATGATATGATATTAAGTAGATGTACCTTTCTTTAAAGCAAATTTGTGGAGTACATATGCACCAATATTTTAATTGCAACACCACACACAATTTGGTATACTGTCAATTTATCTTCAGAAGAGGCTGGGGGTTAATTCAGTGAAAAAAATTAACGTAGACTAATTAGAAGATGACAAGTCATAGCTGAGAAGGTCACTTGTCAGGCAAATATGAATTCAATATCTATTGCATAAATGACTACATTTTCTCTGGCCTAGAGCAAACTATTTGTGTTTTGCAAAACCACAAATGTTTACAAGGTCATAGAGAAAACTCTTTTATTTCTACTACATTCAGTGTAAAGCAGAATAAATCTGATTAGAAACAGTAGTTGAAGGTATAATGTTATATTCTGATTTAAGTTGCATTATATCAGTGATTTCAGTAACTTTAGACTAATATGACTGAAATATGAATCTGATTAATGTTTAACAAGATGTTACTAGAGATTAACCCCTGCAGTTTTTTTCACATTGCCTGTACTGGTATACATTTTTTTATAAGCTGTAGCAAAAGTACCTATTTATCAAAAACTATTTGGCATAAGTGTATGAAGTGAGACAATATTAGAGGATGAAGAAATTGCATTCCATAAATCACTTTTGTCTTGGTGGGAAGGCCATCTAAGCATGTGAGTCAAAGTTTGGATAGATTTTACCCTAAACTACAAAGTCTTTTTTGAGGGTGAGTTCAGGGCACAGTCTATGAGATGGAAACTGTACTGCTGTCTGGGAGGAGTGGCAGCCTGGATATCTGTTGAGGCAATGAAACAACATAAACAAAAATCTGTCCAAGAGCAGACAGCAATTCAGCAAAGGGGATGCGAGTTCCAAAGGACAGTGTTCCCTGATTTTATAACATGTTTTTATTTTCTGTGACAATCCTCCCAAATCATAATGAGCTTTGCATTGGCTTTTAAGGAAATCCAGTGGCAAAGAGTATACCCATACACAAGATCAATGCATACAAATAACCTACCATGCAAAAAGGCTTTGTAATGATGCTGAAGTGCCTGAGCCCCTGCCTGCCTCAGAGAGCCTTCCTCTGTAAGATTCATGACTGATGACAGAGATGGGAGGGGATAGGAAATAGAACATCTCCCATGTGTGTTGGATAAAAGAAAGGTGAAGCTGCTAACAGTGAGCCACCCTTTGCTTTTGAACCCTCCTTTTGCTCTCCAGCTGCCATCCCGCTCCTGCGCAGGCCCATTGGTGGGCAGGCACTGGAAGAAAAAAGGGGCTCAGGGGGACATTTCCAGCAGGTGAGGTGGGATCTGTGTATGCTTGTAACACCTCCTATAACTTCAGATTTCTTGGTATTGTCTGCTGAAATCAGAAATGCGAGTGAACTAATGAAGGTACAGAAATCAAATTTTACATAACTATGGCACTGGTGTGCACATGTAAAGTATAGGTGTGTGCAGAACAGCTCCAGTATAACAATTTCAGTACAAATATCTGCTACCTTTTTACAACTTTTTACACTCCAGTAAAATGACTACAGAATTAATTGCACAGAAATAAACAGAGTTTCTGATTTTCCTGGATCTGTGTTGTTTGCAATATACAGAATATGTCAGATGTCCTATCACTAAAAGAGAATCATCTTTACTCCAGACACACATCAATAAGCCCCTAACCATTAACATGAGTGTTCACTAATGACTCGAGAATAACCTTTTTGTATCTTCTGTTTGTTTGGGAGCAAGTGAATAATGTTCCCACACAAATAATGAAGTGATGTTGTGTATTCAGAGAAAATATTATCCCAAGAAATAGTATGATATATCTGATCTTATAGACAATCATTCTCTGAGGAGAAGACATTTTAAAGCTATGGTGACTTTCCTTGCTGATATCTTGAATAGTTGGATTACTTCAGTAATCTTTCACTTTTTGCTCAAAACCCTCCTTCTTCTTTTGTGTCTACTTTGGAACCATCAAGTACAATTATTCTATTTCTAAGGACTTCCAGGACTGCAGTGAAAGGTGCATTTGTCATTACAAAAATATCTTTGTCCATGAAAACTTGTCTTTCCTACCAACGGCAGCTCACACCACAGCAAAGCTCATAGGAGTCTTGATTAAAAGTCCTGGCTGTCTTACATAAGTAGAAATGAATGACTTACAGGTAATTATAGCAGGCTGAAAAGCAGGACCATGATGTTTGGAGCTAAACAATGTCAGAGATAGTGCCTTAATTAGCAGGAAAAGTGATTTAGCAGAGTAATATTCTAATACCAATTCAATTGCTACAAATTATTAATAACAATAAGCACAGAATAACCAAGATCCACTAACAATGAGATGCAATATGTGTCAGAGGAAAACATAGTGCCCCTTTAATAATGAGATTGTAATTAGAATAGAACAATAAAACATATATTAATGTTGAACAAAGGACAAAATACCACGGTATTATGCTATGCAGGAGGAAAAAATCCTATTGCCAAAATTCTAAAATGGTCTAAAAATCAAATATGTAAAAGTAAAGGCATAGAGATTAGGATTAAAGTCCATAAATTTAGCTCTTGCTGCAAAGGTGGTAAAACTTTAGACAGCTTCCATCTTAGTCTGCCCTACTAGAACAAGGATTGTCACCTCCAGGTGGATCTTGCACAGATGGAAGGAAGCAGAGAGACCCAGAGAAGTGGGGGCTGCAGGTTTTGTGTGTCTGAAGTCCACCTCCACATTCACAAGTTACCCTCTTACTTGCTCCCCTCTTAATTTCTGCAGAAGAAGATGTAGAAAGCCTTAATTCTGTTTGGATGCTAATTATAGTAATGTCATCAACTAGAGCAATTACTAACATAAATTCTGAAATGGTAGGTGTGGGGTTTTTCTCCAGTTCCTGAAACTGTGTAATACCATGAGAACTAAACATTGCTTCTGATTTTTTTTTTTTTTTTTTTTTTAGAGTTTAACCCTAAAATTTAGTGAAAGAATATAGAAAAGGGGAGTTCTGGAGGATGAAAAACAATGCAAGATAAATAAAAATAATCTATTTGCACTATTATTTGATGGTTTAGGACTATAATCTAGTCTCATGGAAAATTTGTACTTGTCCTGTGATCTTGATTGTGTTTGGAGCTGATAGAGCCAAAACTAGGAAAACTGTAAGATCTGAATGTAATAAGACCAATGAGAGGACTGTTTTACAGATGGTAAAGACGTAATAGCTTCAGTCAAAGAATGGTTCATCGCTATCTCAGATATTTTCATTCATCCAGTCCCTACACATGGCCCCACTAGACTAATCCATCCATATTTTTCTCAAATTACAGATCAGCATGTGCCTCAGAGATGGTTTCCCATACACACACCAGCAAGCAATTTTAGTGGTAATCACAAGACTTTCTCTTCCAGATAGTCATGAAAAAATGCCTCACATCCCTAAGAGGTTTATTTTTGTAATGTAGGCATGATAACCACAGCCTAAATAATACTGTGTGGCTTGAAATTACTCTGTGAGCTCAAACTCTGTGACAACCACATTTTCTGTCCCAGGCAAGTGCCAACGATAATAATAATAAAAAAAAGATTTTGTATATAAATCTTTTTTTGCTGCCAAGAGATTGGAGGAGAAAACGAAACAGATTTTTGAAAACCTCAGTTACAGTGATTGTGGTAGCAAGCTTTCCCCAGGAATGTCAAGTAGGTATGAATGCAGTGAATTCCAAGAAGTTTTCAATGTTAATTTCTGCTCAACAAGAAACACACACACATAAACAGCGATCAATAGTTGCTAAATGAAAAAGAAGTAGCAAATCGATAACTAGAGACATTTTATTTTCAAGCTTCTGCAAACAATGGAAGGGATGATCAGTCTGTGATTACGTAGAAGTAGCAGATACTGTTTCAGCTTTTAAAAGTTAGTGGGCAAGGTCTTCACTCGTGTCCGTGTGTGCAGATCTGCTGGATGGGAATATTAAACTGCATGGAAATTTGGCTTTCCATTTCTAAGTAAAGCAGATTTAATAGGGGTTTTTTTTGCATTTCCAAGGTCTGTTTTCTGAAAACAAATTAAATCCTTCTCATTCTTACTATCCACTTACATTACTTTTCTGCTAGTGGAAAGTTACAGACTACAGCTGCATTTCTCTCCATTTCAAGTAGGACATGTCTATCATTCTCATCATAATATAATCTCACATTTCACATGCCAATGCTTTAATTGAGGCATTGGTTTTGAAGATAAAAACAGAATGGATTTGACTATTAAACCCCGAGGAAATCCATGTTGGTAACTATTTGATTACTGTAACAGTATGTCGGATCAAGATGGGGCAGCCTCAACTCTGAAATGGGGGATCTCAAAATCCAGCCCTGTGGTTTTAGTTTAACATTCATTAAAAAAGTACCCAGTTCTAATAGTGACCTCTGCACAACAATGTCTTAAAAGTTAACTTAAAGGGTAGCTTGTTATAGAAATGAAAGATCAATCATAGCTTGTGGACTTCTTTCTGAAGGTCTCCAGATGTGAACAAAATCCGTGAATGACACCAGGGTCAGGGAAAAGTCCTATCCAATGTGGGAGGCTACAGCAGTTGTATAGTTTCAGCTTGTTTCATGCTCATATGTAGCTGATCTGGAGTTTTGGAAGCAGGCTCCGCACCAAATATTTATATTAAATGGAAGAATTATATTCAATTACATTTTACTTAAAACCAGTGTGCTTCAGTAAACTATTTCAGTGATATATTATTATGCCATCTTAAGTTTAATTTTTTTATACTTAAATTTTATACTGCTGGCAATAGGAAAATGCTCAAAATATTTTACATGCTTAATCACCTGCTAATTTCAACTTCTTGGCAGTGATAATAAAGTAAAATTGAATTATCTTTGCAGCTGTTGCAAACAAAAAATGAAAAAAATCTGAGTGACTTCTAAAGTACAGGGATGTTACTTTACAAAGTTAATAAGCCTTTCATACAGAGAGATTAAATGACTTGATATGAAGCAGAAAGAAATCATGTAAAATTCAAAGTATAGAAAAAAATCCCATTTTTTTTAATGTAATGCAACTAACTGAAGAGATTAGGAAGTAGTAATTATTTAAACCACTATAAAAATGGGTTAGGCATTTCAGACTATAGAAGAGACTTATATGCTAGAGCCATATAGAAAACATAAAACTCTAGTAATGACTTCCATGAATTCTAGCATGCTCTGCTTAACTTCAGGAACTGTAAATAATATCTTTCTGACAGCTAAATCAATGCAACCTAAAATTTGAAAGTGCACCCTCAAAGAAGGTGCTCTAACCTCTTTTTCGCCATGTGTCTATGCACTCAAGGGAATTCAAAAAAGACATTTTTCTTGGAAATGATGTATAATAAGGAAGACTCTTCTATAATGTGAGTCCAGCCCATGTTATATAATATTAAATGAGTATCATTCGCTGTATCCAGCAGGTTGGTTTGATGTGGTATGGTGTATTTGGGAAATAAGGCAATGTTGCACTCTATTGCCCACTCAGAATAATGACAGCTTGAAGGAGGGTTTCTGTCTGCTTAGTGAAAAGCTGCAGAACCCCTTACATTCACTAAATATAATAGGTGAGGCTTTCAGAAATGCTGGGCTTTGCCCTAATTCTCCCCTTTTCAAAGCAAGTGATAAGACAGCCGTTGCAATCTGTGGAGGCATAAAAATACCAATGCTGAGTCCTTCTCACCGTCACACCAGCTAATTGCTACTAATGTAGGTTGTCACTTCTTTATTGACGTTATTATCATTGCTGGATTGTCATTTCTTTCTTCATGTGCTTCATTATCATAGCAGCTGAAACCACAAACTGGTGTGAATATATCCCTCTCTGAATTGAGTGGTGAAGGAAATAGTTATCTTAAACTCCATGGTGCTTTGTAACATGCATCTGTTCAAGAGACCAGCAAGTGGTAGAGCCAGAAATTGCTCACAGGCTTCCTGAGCACCAGTCCTCTTTGTCATGAGAAGGCTCATCCTTTTATGTTGCCTTGCACTGAGGACAGAGATTCACATTTCTCACATACTGGCTTATTTTGTCTGTTTTTTTGCCCTTCAGTTAGAAACAGTTTGTGGTTCTGATAAGAGACAGGAAATGGAAGTAGTGAAATTGCTCATTCTCATTCTTAAATTTAAATACGGAGGCCCCAGTTCTATGTAAGCCCTTTCAGAAATGATCAGGGGCAAGCAGCTCACCCTCTGCGACTCACCTGCTCTACAGTTTAAGGCAATATTTGAGATAATATTTTCAAAATGCGATGTTTACAAAACTGGGTGATGGATTAGACACCTTATTTTCGCTTCTATTATGTCTTTTTCATCCATCTTGTACACGTCCTCACGTCTTTTTTAATAATAGTATTTTTCCTGCTAATACAAAAAACATTAAGTCCTCATTTTGTATCTGAGCGTATGAGTGGCAGTTCCCAGAGTAGTAGTTTTTAGCTGGGTTGCCACTGGCCCATGTCAGACCCAGACAATTGATCCATTGTATGTAAATGGAAAGCAAATGAGGTACCAGAGGAAGATGAGAGTGAAGGTCACACCTGAGAGATCTTCTCTCTCATGTCTCACTGCCCACATTAGCCTGTACCGGGGCCTCCAGGTGCTGGAGAAGCAGCTTGTTCCATTAGGAAAGCACCTCCCTGAGACAGTATCTTCCTTCAGTATTGTAGACCATCCAAGCAGTGTCCCCTAGAGCATCCTGGATGGGTATGAAGGAGAGTGAAGCTGTGGTGCAATTAGCAAAATCTGTATGAAGTCTTTCTAAGAACCGAAATCAGGTAAAACCTGTTAACATCAAACCAAAGTAACTAAATAATTTCATAGCCCATCCTCTCTAAGTGCAATCATAGTGTCTCTTCCTATGTCTTGCCAATAGCCAAAAAATTTGTTGTCTTTGAAGTGGTGGGGGAAGGTCTGCCTGCCTCTCTGTGGCTCACCACCTTTTTCTCACCCATCCCAACACTACATCTTCAGGGCTTTAGGTGCTTTCTTTTGCTAGCTTTGTTGTACCAGAGTATGTTTGTTGTTCACTGATGTTGGGAAATGAACTGAACCACATGGCACCCCATAAAATGGAAACAAAGGTTTTTCCTTCAAAGTTACTCTTCAGTCTCCTGAGAAGGTCATTGCATTACTAGTCATCCTTCCCTGCCAGATGCTTGGAAGTCATTTAAAGAAATACAACTTTCAGGGTCACTGTTTCCCAAAGTCATGAAAACTTCCATGTTGTCCAAGGGAGACCTAATTATTATCATTCTCTGACTCATCAGTGGGTCTCCAAATGCCTCTGGTTGTTCAGAGAAACCTTAACATTTCCAGGCTGGACTAGTTCATCTTCACAGTTCACTGTTAGAAATAGCAAAGATGTCACTTGTCTTAAAATATATGGTCTGCTGTTCCATTCCTAAAGGTGCTGTTATGCTAACAATAAATCTGCAAGAGACTGCAGGCAGAGTGCGGGATGTGATGTATTCAATATTCATCATGCTGTGACCCAAAGGAGTATCAGGACACTTTACATCATGAAATTTCTCTCTCTAATTTACCAGTTTCAAAATGACAGTCCAAAATACAGCCCGGGAGGTTGCAGTTGCATCTTCAATTGAATTTAAGCCAATAAGCCAAAAGACTGTGTAGAAATACAGTTACTGCCTCATTTCCAAAATGAAGGTTCAGACTGGCTGGTTTGGCTTTTAATATTTATATTGTCTATAGCTAATTTTAAGAGCCTGATAGCTTTTACTGACATTTTCCTTTTTCCTCATCCTTAACCCTGGAAAACCCATTTACTTCCATGATGGGGTCAAGACCATCAGCAGAGCAAAGGACAGTTGCAAAGGCCATCTCTGTATGGGAGACTGTATGTATTTATTTGAAGGTCAGAAGCCACCAGGAATCAGATGAAAGAGGGGTCATGACAGCCTTTGGAAATGGGAGGGACACAGAAAATTTGGATAAGCTGCCAGGAGGAAGACAGAAACTGCAGAAATAATGAGAAGATAACTCTCCTCCTCTTCCTGAACAGTGAAGAGCCTCAGAGAATGGAAAGAAGGAAGCAGGGAAGCTCGGATATTTGCAGTGAAGCTGGTGCCAAAGTGGGACTGTACATAATCTGCTGTGTAGGGAGCTACCAACAGCCTTGTTCCCCAAGTACTGAGGTCAGCCATTGGAAGAATCAAACTGCGCCTGCTTCTTTTCTTGCCTAAGATCTGCAACCTGTATTTATCCTGTATTCTTAAACTGGGTAATAGACAAATATGGGAGAATGGCTTTTGCAACTTATTTATGATCAAATTATTCTTTGCATTACAGCATTGAACAGAATCCATAAATCCTTATTGACAGAGGAGAGAATGGAGGGACCAGAGAGACAGATAGATGAGGCACCTGTTGTTCTATGGGCAACCTGCTGCAGACCCAAGCCTGGTACCCATTGCCAGATAGCAGTCTGAGGTGCATCTGATGGATGCTGAAGGCAGCTTCCTCTCTCAGTGTGATACTGCTGGCAACCATCCTTGCACAATAGCTCCAGAGGAAGGAGCACAAGCTGAAAGCAGCCATAGGAGGAAAACTTGAGACAGTTTTGGAGTGAATAAATAATTATTTTATTTCTTGAGCACTTTGGACACTTCACTGTTCATATCAGCTTCTCAAAATTCTGTCTGCATCTTTAATCAAGGAAGTGAGTACTCTTTCTTAACATACTAAAATCAAACAATGTTTAGATTTCAACAATAGTGTAAGGAGATGGTTGTCATGCATCCTTACAACAAGTACACAGAATTTAAAGTAATGATCTCTGAGTTTACCTTCATCACCCTTCTTGCCTCTGGTGCTCTTCTTAGATCAGATTATCTCATTTAAATAGCAAAGGGTTATGAAAAAAGTCTAATCTGTTCCCTCGTTGTGTCACTGTGCATATTACTTTATTTTATTTTATCCTCTACGGCACTTGCAAGAAAACCCCAAAGACCCTTGTTGAGTCACATAAAAAAGCTCTACTGGAAAATAAGAGCTGGAAGGAATACTACTCTTTCCATGATCTTTCCATATAGAGAGAATATAGAGGGTAGTTTGATTTTTGAGTAATTGAATTACCATTTTAGGGGGGTAATAATATCTAGCTCTGCTGTACAGCACATTTAATCCTCAGATTTAAAATTCATTTATAGGTCAATGTCATTTTCATTCTGCATGTATGGTTGAACTGAGGCAGAAACAAGGAAGAAATGACTGGCCAATGTCTAACAACCTGAATTGCCTTTCAAGCCCCAGCCCACAAGACTGCTCTGCTCAGCATCGTGACTAGTTCCTAATTTTCCCACTCAGTTCTATTACTCCTAAATTGATGTGAACCATCCATATAATAAATCGAAGAAGTCTTGCCCATAACTGCAGGTTTGACTATTACCTTCAAGCATATTTCAGAATGCCATGTAGTGAAAATCAGCATAGCTCCGCTGAAATCAATGGAGTTAATTTATACCCAGGTATAAATTATCTTATCTCAGTGAAGTCAGTGGGAGCTTTTGCTGTTCCTTTAATTGATGGCAGGATCAGGACAAAGGTGCTGTTGTGATCTACTCTTGGTGGCTGGGAATATGGAACATTTAAATTTTTATCTATTGTTAAGTCTTCAAAAAACTGAACATGTTAACGTAAAAGTGAGCTCCTAGTATCTTTTAACTCGGTTGGCCCAGGATACTGGTCTCATTAAAAGATGATCCTCTAGCAGAAAAGATGAAGATGACAAAAAGTTTGAAAAATGAAAGCTTTGTGGAAAGATGTGATGGAAAATGTTATATTTGGAAATACAAAACATGAGCGTAAAAATATCTTGTCCATGACCAAGCTGTACTGCTCCTCCTGTGATTCATATTCCATGACCACCATCTATTTCACAACTGCTAAAAACAATCAAGAAATTATAGGGGAACCTTGTACTCTAAAAGATTGGTGCAAGTCCTTTATATAAACTAGTAAAGTACCCAAGAGGGCTAATAGATGCTGTGGCAGTGCAGTGGGCAATTAAAGGGAAGACTGGGGTCCTAAAGAGGTTGTCATTGTGTTTAGTTCAGCATATCTGGGCCTAAACTGCTTGCTTGAAATCTCTACAAATATTTTAATATGAAGTCCTTAACATGTTGGCTGTTTGTTGCTGAAACAGGCACTTAGTGTTGATTTAACAGAAAGTCTGATCCTGAGATTTTACATTTTTACCTGGAATCTATTAGACAAAATATTATCTAGTTTAATTTAAATCATATTTTAAAGTACTACTGAAGTCTGCACTCCGCTTCTGTTTCTTCATTTCAAACAGCTGCTGACTCATGCACTACATAATTAATTTAAGTATCATTTGAGGTTACTTTAGTACAATTTCCTCGTAAGTACATGAGTAACATCCCAGCTATTTAGAGTTCAATACATTAATTGTAGACAAAAGTCAGTTGTCATGGTTTCTATCACAGACAAGTGTGAAGGGTCAGTTCATCCCCAAATTCATTATAACCTCAAAGAGTTCAGTTACCATTTTGTGTCTGTTTTAGATGAGTCTGTAATGAGTCACATGAGTTAATCCCATTTATATGGTTTTATGAAACAGGACTGTCAAGTTATGTGCTTTGAATTAGAAGAAAGATTCAAAAAAGGAATGAACTCAGAATACCAAACCCTCACTGTGAACAATGCCCAGCCAGGCAGAAATGAACATTTTACCTTAAAATATGTTAGCAACCTGCTGATATTTTAATTAAGCACAAGAGATATTCAAGAAGGAGAATGGGAAAAGCAGTCCTGCTTCCTCCGACCACACTTTGTCCTCTGAACACAACCTGAGGACTGACAGAATGCCCAGCGCTTGGTTCAGCAACAGGGTGGGCTGCATGAGGATCTATCATCATGCCAGCTGGAGGCAAAGAAGGAACATTTGCATTTGCTTTGGGCATTAAGCATGATTTTCTTTCATTTTTGGTATTTATGTTTTGGTAGTCCTTATGATTCTTACCTATTTTGGCCTTCATAAATGAATGCTTTTATTTGTCTTTAAGTTAGATGTGATTTAAAGGCACTTTACTAGTATGGAGGCGTTTGAAGAGTATGATATTAAGTGTGGGATCTAAACCATCCATGTGCAACACTCCCATACACCTCACTAAACTGTTCTGGTTTTTAATCCAGCTCCATTTGCTGGCTTGGGAGTTAGTTATGCTGTGGCTGAGAAATGTCTTTCATGTGCATGTTGTTAGCCAAGTAACAATTGTACTTTTTTCTCAGTGTGACAGTTTAGAATATTTTTAAAAGCTATTACCTGGAGTACAGCTTTCTTACGATCTTGAAACGTGTATTCCTGGTTCAAAGGCAGCACCTTGTGTTGCTTAAAATTAAAGCATGTCCTAATGAAAAGCTCCTTAGTCACTTGTTCATGCAAGTAAGTACTGTTAGTTTTGGTAATTGCTTCTTCTTTCTAGAAGAATTATGATACTGATATAGATTTATCAATCATCACAAACACTAACAGTGGAACATTTTACCTGTGCTGCAGCTCATGAATGGCAGCAGACTTATTAGTTTCCATAGCAACACCATCTCCACTTTCCAAGGTCAAAAATTCCTCCCATCCAATCAGTGGAAAGTAAAGTGTATCTTCCTGTGACTACCTTGATATTCTGTAAAAACAGGAAGAGATATTGGGTAATTAAACTACAGATTCGAAATAAGTACCCCAATTTTCCCTGTGTAAAATCATGTCTACTGCACCATTTGAAGACTCAGACAAGCAAAATGCAATAAATAGTCTAGATAGGATCATCCCAACATAAAAATAATTCCCAAATGACACAAAACTGTAAACAAGATCAATGAAAAGCATATGTAACATTTGAGACTTATCCCTCCACTCCACGTGGCACGCAGATCACTTGCACAGGAGTGAGTTTCTCCAAGAAATCAAAATCTGCGTGTGGTCCATTCATCAAACAATACTGGGTTAGAAGAAAGAGTATTTGCAAAAATGTGCTCGTCTTGACTCTTAAATGTCCATTGCACTTTATGATGTTTCTTGTCCTGTAGTGGTCTGGCTTCTGATCCCCAAAAGAATCCTTTGGTGAATGTATTGTAACGTTAAGCAGTTACTGATGCAAAATGGTAGATCTCATATGAGAGGAGAGGACAATACAATGTCATATGTACGCTATGTAAAAAAGTAAAAGCCACAAACTTTTTTGTATTAAGGTTTATTCTTCAGAAAGGAAGCATTCACCCATAAGGATTTACATAACAATTTGCTTTAATTTCCTTTGACATTTCACTCAACATATAATGAATTAAACCAGGAAAAAAGTATCTGTTTGGCCTATACTCCCAAAGGGCAAACTAGTAATTTACTGTTGGGAATCAGTTCATAAAAGAGCTGAAACCAGAAATCGCTTAATAAAATGGGTTTACAAAATCATAATATCATTCTAAACCTTAAAAGTGCTGAAAATTTTCCACAGAGAAATTACATTTATGATACATATTTATAGATCCATATTCTCTTCTCACTTGTCTCATTTTTCATACCAGTGTGAAAAGATATCGTACAGTATTGCCCTGAAACTTATTGCTGATATGAGTGAGAGAGATGTTTCTTAGAAAATTAAGAAATTCAACTCTTTTGGAAGTCATCCCACTTCTATAAGGGACCTAATTCTGTTCATAGGTTTTTATAAACTTCACCTAAAAATTGTAGGTGGTCTCAGGGGAAACACATATAAACCTGGTGCACTGCACCATTGCTAGTTGCCACTTCAGGCAAGGAATGATCAAACCATGCCAAGCTTCTAAGTTTTTGAAAAAAAAGTATGGAAAAAGCAGAGTTTCTTTTAACCTTTTGTGAGGTCCTACTTCACACACATCTGGGGTCTACTGAAGAACTTCTGCGTCATCTAGGAGTATAAATGGCTTGAGCTGTTTTAAAAAAAAAAAGAAAGGAAATTGAAGTTTGGATAGTTCTGTCAAAGTAGAAACAGAGAAAAAGGAGCTGGATGGTGCCTTTATACATCAATCCTGCCTCAAGAAACAGTAATTGCACCTAAAATATCCTCAATAAACATTTGCCTATCATGATTCAGAGACCTACAGTGATATAAGTCTTTCCGTAAATTCCTCAGGAAATCTTGACAATGCTGTTGGTTTAAATGTTATTCCTAACATTGTCTATAAATGCCTTTATCTGTCTACTATCAATGGACATGGTCATTTCTCTCTATACTTTTTGCATGTTTGAAGAATATTATGTTTTATGTAGAAGGATTCCTATTTTGTTTTTCCTATGTTATTTTTTTATCATCTCTTCTCATTTTAGTCTCTTCTGGATTATATCAACATAGCTGACATTTTTCTGCAAGCACACTGCCCGGAGCTGGGCACAATCCTCCAGCTGAGGCAGAGCGATGACGAACAGTCATTTAGTATTTACACATTCCCAAATGAGGATGGCTTTTTTTTTTTAATAGTTTTATTCAGTTCAGGTTCCACTGTAACCCCTTCTTTAAACCTCCTGCCTATACTGAAGGTATAAACGGATTATTTCTACTTAAATGTGAAACCTTGTACTTTTCCTTATTGAATTGTATCATATTCATTTCACACCCTTTCTCTTGTTTGTCAACATTTGTCTTGAAACTGGTGTACACATCTCTAATATTTAAGACAAAAACCCCCCAAAACCCATTACCTTTTTATCCTTGTTCTTCCTAAAAAGTATGTATCTTTTCAGATCAAAAAGTTAGAATTTTAATTATTTACCAAGATTTCATGTTAATTCCTCCTATATTAATTTTGTGACTTTGACTCCCTGCTTTCCCCTGTGTCCCAGTTTTACCCTTTTTTCTTACTACAGGTTAGCAGGAGGGATCTGTTGCCTGCAGCAAGATACCACAAACAACCACAACCTGTGTATCCAGCAAAACCACTGGGCAAGGAGGCTCAAATTGCCCATTTACTGACAGAGCAGCTTGCTGGCTGCTTATGTTCTCTGGTAGTATCAGTGGAAAACAACCAGTATTTGTCTATGGTTTATCCTTTTTTGGTGAAGTTATTGCAATGAATTTTGCACATTCCCATGTGTTTCCTTGGCATTTCTATTTGCATTCACCTCCTGTGCTGGACATTTTTCTGTGGTTGTTTTTCTTGACATTTCCCAGTGCTACCTACTCTGGTCCCACCCAACTCCCTTTCATCAAGATCTCTCAAGCATGTCCTGTTTCTGGTCATTACACATTCAGTGTGAGTTATTTTGTGCAGATCACCTGAAATCCCTTTTGAAGGTGCAAGAGTTGCCAAAGGCAATTATGGCTCAAAAGAAAAAGGACTTACACCCTCCAATGTTACTCATATGCTTCCCAGGGGGAATATTCTGAACAACAAAAAATCACCAATAAAAGCCAATTAGCTGACCAGATCCATCTTCTTCCAAGATACTTGCCCTTTCTTGCAAGGACAGATCCTTCTGAAAAACTGCCTGTTTTCTATTCTCCTCTCATTGGGTTATACATGAGTCTTTTGAAACCAAGAAGCAAGTACCTGCTGCTGCCAATATCCAGAATATATACCCAAAGCTCTTTGTATTCATATAAGGTATTGATCAATCCTCAGAACTGTAATTCTACTGCTTCTAAGATTGCAAATTATGGGGCGTTATTGTAAATACACACACACACACACATTTCCTTTAAGTAACCCAACTGTTTTACTTATTTCACTCTGACAAACACAAGGACCTAACTGGCAAGCAGGCACTTAATAATTTTTACAACATCTTTCCAACAGCAGCTTCCATGGGATTATTTACTGTCAAACTAAATCAAGAATAAATGAAAAAACTGAAATATTTATAGCATAAGAAAAATCTGGTTCAGACTAGAAATCCCAGACTGGCATTAAATCAAGAAATGTAACAAGATAAATTGTGCCATCATAGTCTTTGTTTTCTGGATGTAACGCTATCACTTATTCTAATTGTTATGCCACAGTTTGAACAGTCGGTCTAGATAGATAGATGGCAAATAAAGTACGTTAAATATGATCATGGGGGAAACATCACATTTTCCCCTAAAAATACTGATCGCATGTCCATTTGTCAACAGTATGTAATTTATACAAATATTTTTGTTACAGAAGTAGTCAGCATCATTTTTGTTGTTTTCCCATTAGAGAAAACAAGTCCATAGGAAAGGACTCAATCCTCAGATTTTTTTAGCTGTCACTTTTTCTTCTTATCTGTGGGGGAAGGAGAGATATCTATTCCTGAGACATCCAAATGTGACGTGGGGGACATACAGGGGCATATGTGAGATGAATAGATAGAAACACCGTGGTGGAAAAAGGGTAGCTGAAATGAGTCTGGGGGAGTTACACTGGTCGGCTTTGGCTCTGCATGCAGCACAGCACCAAGCTGCTGCCCAGATGGGCTGGGCAGCATCCGCTTCTCATTGCAAATACTCTGGGTAATATTACTGGAAAGAAAGTGCCCAAAAGTATTGCTTTCATCAAACATTTCTTTCTTGATATCTGGAATATTGAAAATTTCGGTCTAAATATGGGATATGAGTAGACGCATTAACATAGTGCCATTGCACTTGGCACACAGAGGGAAAGGTTTTTTTTGTCGTGTCTGAAGCTTGCAGTTGTATTACTGTTTTCCCTTGGAAATGGAATTTAGAAGGAGATACATTATAAATTCATTTATGAATTAAAATGGTCTGACATATATTTAGTGCACTAACAAGCACCAATATTTTGTTCTTTATTGAGCTGAGGTTCAACCTAGTGCCAAGGCTTTAGGTTTCAGGACCTATGCTTTCTTCAACTGCTTATTTTTTAAGTAACAAACCACTTACAAGATCAAGTCTGTGACAAAGGAGAAAATGCTCTTCTGGTGTCATCTGAGTTTTCATGAAAATATGCAACATTTCACATTTCTGCCACAATTGTCTGTTAGTTTTGTAAAAGCAAGAAAGAGTTAGTTCAGGTGGTGAACTGACATCTTTCTGAGGTAAAAGTTGTCAGGCAGTGGAAATGATGAGATTTTGCTCTTAGCTAAATTCAAGCAAATTGACATTTTTACCCATGGCAAAATGTAGCTGTTTGCAGAAATAGCAACTTTTTGACCCGGTGAAAGAAACAGTGTTTAACAACAGGGATTTGGGGTTAAATTCCACAGTGGTGCTGGCAGAGAAGCTGCACTCCGGGGCTGGTATATTGGTGTAACTGCCTATAGAAGGAGATCTGTTGAATGCATGTAGCAGGACGGGAATAAAAATGTGAAGATAAGAAGCTATAATCCAGGGAGTGCATGCACAGCCTTTTTATTTTGCAGCCTCAGCTTTCCCTCCCACCAGCTTCCACACATCTATATTATCTTTTGAATTTGGCCTTACATACTTTTGTATTCTTCATCTGCCAGGAAATAAGCTGAGTCTGTCCCAGCTAGGCTTGCATTCTTGGCACACCATTGCTCCTGATCTCTATATTGTCTCCTGAGCACCTGATTTGAAGGCATCTAATGTGAGTTTTCTCATGAATGCCAATGATATACAGCTACATTTTTCTTTTCAAACTTTTTATCCCTGAGGCGCTTTCTGCACTCAAACTATTTTCCAGATATCCATAACAGACTGAATAGCAAATACTTGTAACTACCAGAGCAGAAGCAGAAGCGACCAGTTTTACAGTCTCCAGCAAGATTTACCTATGCTGTTGTAGCACCTCCTGCTTATTTAAAATTATTGAACCATATTTCGAAGAAGGAAAGTACCCCATGTTATTTAACTAAGGTTTCTGATACTGATCACTCCTATTTTTCCTTTTTCACAAAAGGACTTGGATTTTTATTTGTTTTTCAATCCTGACTGCTATTGTTTACTTTTCCTAGGGAAACAGGAAATATTGTAGTGTATTTGCAATTCAAATTCAGTACATAAAGCCTTCGGGGAGGGTTTAAATCTTCTGTTTTCAAAACATTTTCCTAAATCCTAACAGCTCATTGCATTTTAGGTGACACCGGGACTCGTATACGGTGTGACACTATAGATGCTTTTGTTTCTTAAACTCCCTGCATTAAGGCACCTTACTGGCATATGAGGAATAATGGGCTGGACCCTACTTTGGTGTCTATGATGAGGCCTCACTCAGCTTCCCAGATGGAGTCATCAGTGTTGAAATAAGCAGATATGAAAGCCACAGCTGGTTTACTAAATAATAATAGCACTTTGGAGGTCCTGTGACATCTAGGGACAAGGCAACAGGCTTGGGTTGAGCAAGCTGCCGAACAAACAGGATCCACCATCCCTGCATCAGATGAATTTACTCATCTTCCCATGATGAAGAATCTGTCTGAGGATTCACACCTTCTTCTAACAGTCAAGTACAAGACACAACAGGATTTCCATATCTTAAAAATAGTTTTGATTTTTCACACGGTTTTATTTTCATAGACAGCAACAATTAAAGAGCTTAAACTAGAAAGCTGAAACAGAAACACTCCTCTCCCATCAATGCCCGTATGCAGTTGGCATCCTGCTGTTGCAATGCCCTGGGAAGGTATTAGCGAGTGACACACTTTCACCAGAACATTGTGAATATATGCACTGGTTTAATGCAATAGCACAAACATTTGTGTGGGCATTCACAACTGTAAGTAACCATGTCTCAATGGGAAAGAAGCAATGAGAAAATTTGCTGTATTTAACCCAAACATAAAGACTGAAAGATATAAACCCCAGTGTGTGGCATTGTTGTCAAATCAGCATAAAAATGTCTTTCAACAGTAAACTGCTTAAGTCACAATGAATATAACTGTTGTAGTACGATCACAGCCCTTGTGCTTAACCAAGCCTTAGGAAAGCACAGTAAAGATGCAGTTATCTCATGTGAACCATGTCGTTTGGAGTTGCTTTACTAGTACTTTGATATTCTTTTCTCTAGTTTATACACAGTATGCAATGCCAGTAATCATTCTGAAAGGGCTGTCTCACGGGAAATATAAAATTTTGCTTCACATATTCACAAACCAACTTTGCTGGTGGTGTTTCCTTGTAACTTAGATGTAGACATATTAGCTTTTTATATATGTATGTGCCTATATGTATATATGTATGTGAGTCTATGTATATATACATAGTACAAGCAAAGGTATAATTTGATTCAATCATCTCAACTGTTGTCTGGTTGGTTTGTTTTTTTGACATATAAAGTTATGGTGTTATTTCTGCTCTTTGCAGCGATATGTATGATAAATAAAGACAGAAATATCTCACGGTGTAGTGGGATAAAACTGGCACAGAAGTTGGTTTAGTTTGAAGAGTGATGAAGTCTTTTCTATTCATTATAAACCCTGGCTGGTCTATTGGTCTCTTACTGTGGGACACGTGGAGCGAGTCTGTGTGGGAAATGTTAGGGTGCCCTTGCACAGCTGATATACTGTGCTTCAGGGTATGTCTTCACACCTGCAGCTTTTCAAGAAGAGCGCTGGGCTGTGCCAAGGGTTGGCTTCAGTCCAGACCCATCGACAAATCCCTTTCAGGGAAATTATAAAGCTAAAATATGCTACCAATTCAGGCTGACACTGCCCAGAATGGTAAATGGCATTCAAGTAAACTGCTTATGCCATTACCAGAACCACAGGCCCTGAATTCATTATAAATAAAATCCCGATAATTGCATTCATCTTTATAACACCTTTTCCATGGTTTCTGTGTCCACTTATCATGCCTGGCTTTGTATATAAACATGTTGTGACTCAACTCAATTAAAGACAACCTATAGGTACACATTCGATATATTCGTTTGTAGTAATTTCTATTCTGTAGTCTCTGTCACATTGAGGATTATCTTTTGGAACATCATTTATATGTAAGACTGTTCAAATTCAGGCTAGGATAAAGTATTTGTCACTTAATTAAGTGAGGCACATCATTGCATGTGTCTTAAAATAGTCAGTGAATTATTGTTTTTTGTTAGTTAGTCACCCCATTTTACCCTATATAATGTAAAAAGCAATTGTGTCAGTTTAAGTAGTTTAGAAATATGTCATGAACATTAGTATTCATTACTGATATTCCTGGAGGCAGCAGCAGGGATCAGCATCCATTTACAGTGAGTAATCTCCTCATCTTTAAGATCCTGAAATGTGATATCAAGAAACACAAGGTCTCATACCCTACTACAGTTGTGCTTCAGTTTCAGCTATATGTGTCAGTGCTGTGTTCTCTCTTCCTAGCAGAAATTATTGCTTCTGATTTCACAAAAATGTATTTTCTACATTAAATTTGGAGCTGGGATAAGCATAGGTGCCTTTGACAGTGGATTTCTAGCCTGCAACTCTTTTCATAAACTAAACAGAAGTGAGGCAGAAGTAGAGTGAGGCAAACTAGAGTAATAATTTATCTTATGTTGTTTGATAGAAAGAAAAATGTCAGCCACAAAAGCTTCCTGGGGCAAAATGGATAACCTTAAAGAAAGATTTGCAGCACTGATAGTAGCATTTAGCAATGACTGCCATGTTTCCAGCAACTGAGGGAAGGCAAAACTAATTCAAGCTTAGAAGTTTCTGTAGGCAATATGTACAGTGGTTCGCCAAAAGATTCTGTGCTATTGACTTGCCATCTCTTTGCATTTGCAGATACACAGATACTGGAGGCATGCTAGAAGAATTAACCTCTTATACAATTTTCCAATTCAATTCCCTTTTTGTCTGCAGTTTAAGTCTTCCATTGAGCTGTGTATGAAGACAGAAAAAGCAAAATTTATTGTGTATGTTACTAGACTTGAGAATATGTTGATTCTTTGACCCAGCTGTGTAACCCAGTCACAGCCTAACTCCAGATGGAATCAAGATCCAGCTATTCCCCTACCTTTCACAGAGGTTTTTCACTGGAAGGAGAGCTGGGAGCTTGGACTGTCCTACACATGCTCCAGCCATTGCCCCTTCTGGACATGACCTTCCTCATGATGGCAGGAACAAGATCTAATGCTATCTTAGTTCCAACACAATGCTTAGGTTATCTAATCCTTTTTCCCTCTTATCATGACAGAGGTGACAGACCTCTCGCTCTTTTAGTTTCATCCCTTTCCATGCCTTTATACCAGCACTAGAAGTATCACCATCAAAATGTTTATAGAGGAAAACTAGAAAAAAAATCACAATTATTAAACATCTAAATAATGTTGTATATGCTGAAGCTGTATTTTTTATCAGAACTGCCTGAAGTCCAAATTCTCATGTAGAACCTGATACTTAAAGACGTGGCAGAAAGATGTTAACATTTGCTACAATGTGATGGCAACGTCACCCATACACTCGCTTCATATAAGGGCTTGGGTTATGACTTCAATACTCCTGAGTCATTCCAGGTAGTCATCCTGGTGTAGGACTGTCCAGCTCTTTGCCAAGTAACTGACAGGACTGCAAGGGCCAAATACAAGAGCTCTATGCATTCTGTGGCTAAAATAGTGCTGCTGTCATTTAATCTCTACATTGGGAATGGACATTCAAATATCTGTTTGAAATCTGTCCTGTAAGTTTTGATGAGAACTTCAGTTTAGTCTTGAGAAATTTCTGTGAACTGCAGAAGAGAATATTTTCCATGTGAATTAGGGTTTAGAAGTTTTCATCATATAGATAATTTCCAACAACTAGACGATTCTCTACTAATCACTCAATACAGTCTACAGTAATTACTGAGAAAACATTGAGATAGAAAAGGTCTGACAAAAAGGCTTGAAAGGTTTGGCTGAAGTGTAAGAGTAGACTAATTTTCAATTCCATACATTATGAAATACATTTTCTGAAGAGATCTGAAAGTGTTAAATTTACCAAATGTGACAATATAACCTGTAAACTAATTATCACATTTCTTTTAACATGTTCACACACACTAACTCTAAATGTCTAGATGATACCCAGGTACTGAGACTGAAGAGCATAGATTATTCTTCAGAGATTAAAAGTTCAATATCTACTTCATATCTACGAATAAAAACTTAAGAAATCTGGAAAACAGCCTTACAAATATTATCAGTGTAATAATGATAAAAAAATTCCCAATGAACTCAGTAGCAAAATTCCTATTTCTCCAGTAAAATAGGATCAAAATTAGAATGTTATCAAAAGATACTGTGCAGGTTTCTTCAAGTATAGGGATGTTAATAAAGGAACTGCTGATAAACCTTTATGATGGTATCTTGAAGACTTCACTTCTTTTAGGATCTCATACAGCAGCTTTTTCAGTATGAGCCTTATATCAACAGGAACTCTTTAATTTGTGCCACCGTAAAGTCCACTGTTCAGTGTTTTCATTTTAATCTCTTGCTTGCTTCGTACTTAATATCCCAGATATTTTTATTAAAGCCCATATTAAAGGTATTGTGATATCCTCATGGTGCTCTCCTTTCAAACAAAATAATATCCTTAGTAACAATGATCTTTCTTCTGCATTTCTTATACATCTATACCTCCAGCTGGTGGCCATGGAGGGAATCACTGCACAGGGAGGAACTGATGCATCCTCACTTGGTACCTTCCACTCCAGCCAGGGTCTAACCACTGTGTTTCTCAGAAGCCTAATAACAAGCCTCTGTCCTTCTCAGCAAGAGACACCCAACTGCTGCCTTCACTGGCACCCATTCATCGAGCTAATGGCCGAGAGGATTTCCCTGCGATGGCTCACAGATGTAATTTGGTCAGCATGCAGCAGGAATTTACCATTTACTGAGAGAGGCCCTTTTTTTATTGTTCTTGGCTTGTTCATGTATTATATATTTACCAGCATAGCATCTTATTTTTGGTTTATGGCTCTAACATCTGAAATGATCTCTCTCTTCTCATTTCACTGTTGCTCATCGTTTGTTATTTCTCTGAATTACAGTCAGACAGCTTCAAATGCTCGGCTCCCAAACCCAGCACAGGTGCCAGTCACTCGTCATTACAACACCTGGCTAGCGGCTTCTCCTACTTAAAAAAAATAATGTCACCATCAGTTTATTAAGAAACTATTCATTTTCATATACTCTTTTCTGGAGGAGAAAGGGGAGGAATGATGTGCTTTGCATGCAAAAAATGTTAGGCATGAAAGAAAGCAGGACATAACATGTGCTGTGAGGGGTATTGAGTGGGTATTAACCATGATATTTGAATTATGAGGTGCATCAGAAGTTCCCTGTCTGATTCTCAGACTCCCTTACAGGGCAACAAGTCATCTTGAGACTCACTTCAAGGAAAAAATACAAGAGGTTTTTTTCAGCTGAACAACAGGGTACTGCAGTGAAGCTGTAGGAAAAGGAAAGACTTCCTAGACTTTGGGGAAAAGTGTTCAAGTCCATTTTTCTCTTTTGTTGAAAATGTGCTAATGAATTGCTTCTAATCTTTTCTTGAATTGAGCAAGTGATACACTCTCCTCCCAAGAAGGGTAAGCTTAAAATTACTTCAGCATTATGAGGGCAGGGAGTTTATAAGAGCTTTCAACAGGCTTTCCTGAAGAACTGCAGTGAGACAAGAGGTTCACACTGACTCCTTTTGGGTTGCAAATGACATCTAAACTCACCTGAAACAGTTTCAGACAGTAGCAGAGGCAGCAAGACACTAACACCAGTTTTGGTCCTGCAAACTACCTCTTATTTTTTATATATGCCTGAAAAGACCTAGCTGAGAAAAAGAAATGTTTGGTTTACTGACATTTCACTTCCTACTTGCTGTTAAGAATGATGGGCATCTTGTGTCCACTAGAATCTTACAGCAGGATATAACATGGTGGCTATTCTGTAAAAATCAACCCCCAAACCAAAGAGAACCTCCCCACTCCCACCAGACTGTGTCATGAGAAAAGCGGGTGTGAACCAAAGACTTAATGCAGACTGGGTTTTGTGGATACCAGTCTTGGGTTGAGCACCCATGGGGGTTCCCAGTGGCCAATGCAATATGGCTGCCCACTGGCCACAGAGACACCCACCAATCCACCAAACTTTCTTCCCAAAGTGAATCTGCAGTTGAGCAAAACATCAGTGGAGTTCAGTTTTGAAGAGCTGGAGAAATGTTCATTTGAACCAGGGGCTCAGAGAAACACCTTCAGAAGGGGAGCAGGGAGTCTACCTGCCACTCATGCCTCAGAAACTCATGGATCAGGGTTAATATTTGTAAACAAAACAAAAAGTGAAACCAAAGCTAGTTTTAGACAAGCACCTGGAAATCCGCCAAGTTATTAACAACTGGTCTTCTGCCTGGCAGAAAGTGTTAACAGTACCATGAATGTAAATTATTAACTTTAGATTCCCTCAGAGAGCTGTCAGGAAATATTTAGATTTTGTAACAGCCATATATTGCTGTGCAGCAATAAATAAGGAGGCCAGGACCAGTGCTGTGCTGACCTAGGTGGACACAAATGCATATAGGTTAGATGAATTTAAACCAGCTGGCAATGAGACTAAATTGAATACTAAATTATATAAATAGGAACAAGGAAGGACTGTAATGCCAGGGTGACTTTAAGATTAGCTGAACCATACATGGCCATTATTTTTGCCTAAAATGAAGTTTCTAATAATTTTATTTGCATGCATGTGTGTCAGGAGGGAAAGTTAATTTCAGGGCTTATTGTTTAACAAGTAAATGATTCAGTGTGAAATGATGATCCTTACCATTCCCTTCCTCCTTGGTGATGCTATTTCTGTTTATTACTATCATTTAGAATGTCTTTGATAATGAGGAAAAGCAGAAAATAATCAGTTGGTTTCTAGATGAAATTGGACTTAATTCAGCATAATCTATGTATTTTAAGATGGGGGATATATCCAAGTAGAATAATCAGTGCAGCAAACAGATTGTTTTAATGTCTAGACAGGTTTCAAGATCATCTGGATATGGGAACAGACATACAAACTATTTATCTCTTCTGCTTGAACAATATATTTGGATGCTGGCGGAATCCAGAAGAAAAAAAAGGAGAAAGAAGTCCTTTAAACAAAAGCCAAGGAGAAAAGCACTGGAGTTTCTAATGACTTCACCATATCGAGTACATGTTCTACAGAATGTTTTTGGGTGCTACAAGAGAGAGGAACAGAGGCCTCTCGGGCTGACTCAACAATGATAAAATTAATAACCAAGGCAAAGCCAGCTCATATGAAAATCTGTCATTAAAACACCATTTTCCCCCTACCACTCCACTGATATTGGCCACCTCCCTGTGTTATTCCCTTGCATTTATATACCCCTAATATGTTGGTCTCTCTTTACAAGATAGGAGCCTGCAGCTCTGCCCTCACCCGCAGCACCCGCACATGCCTTGGTCCAAGCAGCAATGCCAGAGAGAGCTCCTTGAAATGACTTTGCCTTCACACCTGGGAGACAAAGTTGAGCACGTGAAGGGTGATGCCTGCCCAAGGGTTGTAGTCTATGCACCAGCTAAGCCAGAGAGGAGGAAGGGCAAGGGGCTGGAAATTGGGTGATGCTTCCCTGCCCAAGAGTCTGAACTGGGTGAACAGAAGGTCCACTATTCTCAATTAAGTTCTGAAGATAAATGATTTATTAGTGTTTAGACATGTCTTTCTTTAACAACTTGCCACACATCAGACATTAAGCACTGGTTTGATTTTTAGAAAATGATGTTTCAAATCATAGTATAACTCACAGACCTCTTTTTTCTATTTAAATTGGTAATTTGAAAAGAAAACTTGAATATGACCTGTTTATTTGAATATACAAGGAGAAGCACGTGTTAACATGATCTAAATGTAAGCACAAGTTTAGAGATTCCCTTTATTACAGGGAACAGTTTAGCACATTTAAAACAAGACTAATCTGTTTTCCTTTTTCCTACAATTAAATGTGTCTTTCTTTTTTGCTAAGAATTTCACAGACACATCTAAGTTCCTTCAAAGTCATTTCACAGTTAGTTCACACAACATACACCAACTTTAGCATTGCTTGAAAATTATGATGTAATTCCAGGTCTAAGATTAATAGATTTGTTTGTTTATTAATGAATTTCTTCTGCAATTCATGCTGTTTCCTGGGACTCATGTATGAGCTGTTTGCTCATTCAGAAGACAGACCTTATCAAGTGTCATCAAGTGGGTAAAAGAAAGAGATAGACAAACATTAATACACTTTATTACATTAATTACTATTGAACTCCTGCTTTGCACATGGCAGATGATTTGTTAGAAATTGATTCTATTTCTTGATAATTATACTGCACTCCAAAGAAGTCACGCATGCACGTATCAATACATTTGCATCTGCTGGATATGCAGCAGACAATTTATATAGATTCAGAATATGTTAGAAAAGCAAAATGTTAGCTTGAATAGTAATCACTATTTATGAATGTTTTCTCTTCCTGGATACACTAAGGAGATTTGAACTTGAACTTACTATTCTGGAGGTGTTCTTGGTTTTTGACAGGTAAACAAGGTGGGATACTCCAGTGGTGTAAGTAGGAATAGCTTTGAGCTTTACGGAGAAATGTTAATTTACACCAGCTAGGATTTGGGACCAAAGATATTTGGAAGAAACAAACCTTTAAATTTATCTGTTATAAGATAAGAATAATGATTTTACCTAGGGTTTCCTAATATGGAGACAGATAATATTTAGGATGCACTTATTTATGGATGCGCTTATTTAAAATATATCACTTCTAAAATTCTAAAATGTGCAGGTCCATGAAAACTATTTGCATCAAATCTGGCCATGACTGGATGTAAATATTCAACAAGAGATTTTTACTGGCATTGCATTTGTTTTTCCAGAGGCAGAACTTCCTTTTCATTTCTGCTTTGTTTTCTCGTCTATTAGACTGTACATTGAAAGCTAATAGGACTTTAACCTGTTTTCTTGTAACATAAATGGTCTGAGAAGCTTCTTTTATACCCTTCTATTCAGCACTTTCATTTAGACTCTCTTTATGCACCAAAATATGTTGTTGGAATCACAGAGAATAATCGAGAGGAAATTGCACAATGCCAAATGATCTGTTATAATACAAAAAAGAAATAGTAGTGAATTAAACACACTGCTATCTTACTCAAGGCCATTTTGAGGAACACTTATTTTGCAAAGCACTTATGTAAATGATTCTGCTGATTAAGTACCCCAAAATATAACTAGGTGCAGGGGAACTATGCACATCCCTCAACATAACATACTCCCAAGCATCAAAGTACGCTGCACTGCACTCACAAATTAACAAGAGAAATTGCCGTAATGAAAAATCCTGAAGTTTTGAATATTACTGTTGTGTCAGTTAAAGGAAGGTGGTGAAAATTCACCTGTATGATTAGTTATTATTCATTCCCTTTTCATTTTCCTGTATTTTCTATTCTAAGCATTTCTGTGTACTTCTTAAACAGTTGCTGCATTCTTAATACATACATACATGGCTGTGTTTTTGTAGTGGCAGAATAAGTGAAATGTTCAAGGCCAAATTTTCTTCCAAGATTTACATGGCTGATCTCAGCTTCACAGCTTTGTTTTCAGTGAGGAATAGGTATTGCTGCTGATGTGACTCATGAAATTCAGTTAATAGTACTGGGATTGTGTGTGTTTGTTTCTCAGAAGGATTATAGCCATGCAAGGAGAATGGAGTACTGCAGTCAAAATCCTCCATGTGGATCTAAGACCAGACTTATTTTTTTAACTGCTAAAGAACAGAGTAAAAATTAATTCTATTATGAATTAATTCATAAGGATCTAAGGAAACAGTTTCTCATGTTTATCTTGTATGATGTACTGCTCTTAGGTGACTGCATGATCCCTCTGTCTTGGTCCAGTTTCATGACAGCAGATTGCAGGGCCACTGCTCAGCAATTCTTACAGCTCTTTCTCACTGGCTGCTCTCAGAAGTAGTTGAATATACCTATACCCATACAATAGCGTCTTGTAGCATCTCTAAATAACATTCACAACCTGGTCAAGAACATACCACTCGCCAAGCATAACCCTAAATAATGATGTCTGCACACATGTGCTAATCACATTTTAATCCTCAATACGAAGAAGCATTTTCTGTAGTATGAACTAACCTATAGTAGTAGGAACAACTGAAAGAAGCAAGAACTGTCCACTATGGGAGAACACATCAGGTTCGAGAACATCTAAGGAACCTGAAGTTGTATAAGTCCATGGGACATGATGAGATGCATCAACAGGTCCTGAGGGAACTGGTGGATGAAATGGCTAAGCCACTATCCATCATATTTGAGAAGCCATGGCAATCTGGTGAAGTTCCTGCTGACTGTAAAAGGGGAAACATAAGTCCCATTTTTAAAAAGGGAAATAAAGAGAACCCAGGGACCTACAGGCCAGTCAGTGTCCCTGGAAGGGTTCAAGGCCAGGTTGGACAGGGCTTTGAGCAACCTGGGCTAGTGGAAGGTGTCCCCGCCTGTGGCAGGGGGATGGGAACTAGAGGATCTTTAAGGTCCCTTTCAACCCAAACCATTCTGTGATTCTATTATTCTATGAAGATGTTCCAAACCCCTCTCCTAAATGTCTGAATGATCCAACCTGCATAAAATAATACTAATGCAGTTCTTCAAGCCCTCACAACTATATACAGTTCTATAGGATCTTAAATCAAGAGTCAATCTTTGCCTTTTATTATATTATACAAAAATCATATAAATTATATAAAAAGGACATACTTTCTGGTTTCATACCTGCATCAAACTGTTTGTTGTAAACTGTTACAATTGTTGTTTTAGCAGACTTTAAGAATATAAAAATCAGTCTTTCAGTAATAAAGGGGATATTTCCTTATGCCCTTATCATTTCCTTATCCCTTATCTAAAGCAAGCTTTGCCTGTTGAAGTTACTATTAAAATATGTGATTTCCCCAAACCTCTTAGAAGGGTTGTCCTTTGTTTTAAGCCAAAACAACTGCAAATGCATTTAGAACATGAAAAAAATGTTCTGTCACAATAAATCCTTGAGTGCATTTCTTAATGAGGAATCACACATTTTCCACATCAATAAAAATAATCCAAGTCAACAACCAAAATTTTCCCTACATTTTGCAAAGGTGCCTAAGGCAAGTTATCTTCAAGAGCGGAGGCTGCCTATTTAACGCTGCTAATATTTCTAGCCAGAGGACATCAAGAGGAACATAAGGACTTTTTCTGAATTCAGAGGGTCTTTAGAGTGTAAGCTCTCTGCTTCGGTGTCTGTCTAATGCTAAGTTTGTAGAAGGGTTTGTCCTTAGCATTAAGTTACTAATTAGCATATTTTCCTGTGCATTCTTTGCTGTAGTTGTAGGATCACTCATATTAAATACAAAATGTGTATTTAGGTGTTTTGCTGAATTGAGACTACATATTAGAAGATTCTTTCCTCTGAAATGGTAGTTTGATTGGTAAACCTGAAGAGTCAAAAGCCGATGTTTATACCCCCTCCTTCTTATTTGGTGAGTGTTTCCATGGGACAGGGATCCAGAACATACAAATAATGAAGTTTCCATTTGAAGTCTTTCCATATCCATTTCCTAAGGCTTAAGAGACTGTATGGATTACGCCACTTTTAAGAAAGGTTTTGACCAGTTCAGCATGCATACCAACATTGATACCAGTAACAGCCAACCTTGGAAGCTATCTGTATTTTTGCCATTCGAAAGTATGGACGAATGTATAGAACTGTATACTATAAACGAGCCAGAAGAAACCCATTCTGATTCTTTTCCAGGACCATCAAACCCATCCCAATGACTGCAGAAAAATTATTGTATGAGTATTATTTTCAGTTTCGCATACCTGCAAAGCTGTTCTATCAATAAGTTTCTTCATATTTCCTTGGAATTGCATTTGTAAAACCTCAAAATAGAGTGCAGTCTCTAATGGGCTTAAATGTGCTTCCTGTTTTGAAGAAGAGACATTGAGGAGGATCTTGAAGTGAAGTGTCTGCAGTTTTGTATGCTAATCATACTTTCACCGGAGTTATGTTCTTAATAATGCAGATTGTTTCCTGGGATACTGCAGCTCTTCCCCAACTTCTTGTCATCCGCATGTTTGATTGCACTCATAAATTGCATGTGGGCACTAATAACTTCTGCTGATGTTACATTGCATGTCACTCTGATCGTTGACTCAGCCTCTCACACAGTCCAGGTTTTTCTCTAGCAGCGTATGTTTTAGGTTCAGCAAGAGTTTAGGAGATTGAATAGAGATGATAAGAAGATGATGATGGACCTGCATTTTGCTCTTGAAAACATCCATTTACTGGTGATGATCTAAATAATGGACTATTTTTTTTCCCTTGACATATAAAACAATGTTATTACTACATAGTCACACAAATCAAATTTTTCACCAGTTCTAGGCTAAGAGCAAGAAATAGATTGATTATATTCCTCTCTTGGTCTGCTCCTCTTAGAAAAATCTATCATCTGTTAGGGAAAATAGCAAGTACTAGGTCTGAAGGGATCTACTATCTTTAGCTTTTATCTCCTTAATAAGCAAATCAGTCCTCACCAGTGTGCAAGATCATCAACACGTATTTCAATTTCTGTACACATCAGAATATATCAACCACGATTACATTATGTGGAGGGTAGATCACACAGTAAATAATGTAGCTAGTAAACAGCATACGAGGTCTGATTCAGTCTTATGAAAGTCAGGGAATCATATCCCACTGACTTCAGTAAGATTTGGATCAGCTTTCTAAAGATTTGGATCTTCGCTTAGCTTATGATACAATCACATGTTGCAGTAAATAGGCTTATACTCTCTGTGCGTATCTGTAGGTCAGTGCACTCATACTTCATGCAGGACCTACTGACTAAAACCTTCTTTTATTCTTGTGTGTCTGGCTCAAAAAAAAAAAAAAAAAAAAAAGAAAAGTTGCATTTACTTCAAGGCATTGCTTCTTTTCTTTTTTTTGAAACTACACTGGTAAAAATAATGTTGTGTACAGGCCAATGTATATTGCAAAGAGAAGTATTAGAAAAGTAACATCTTAGTAGTAAGTACAATACATTACAGTGTATTTCACAAGTATGGTAGGTATCATTCTTTCTGAAAGGTTTTCTAACCCTCTTGATCCAAATCACAAAAGCCCTAAAGATCTGTATTTGAGTACCCCTCAGGCTGCTGTTCAGATGTGCTGGAGAAATTAAGGCTTCCTTCCCTTCCTTGTATTAGTTGCATCCAGCAGAAAGTTACTACCAGAAAATAAACAAAAAGTATGCAACTACCCTTCTACACTCACATCCTATGATATGTGATATGTGATTCAAGGGTGAAAAAGTCCCTTTCACAAGCTTTATAGCCTCATAAGTTTTCTTCAGTTATTGCTCAGAGCATCTGATGTTATCCACTGTAAAATCCATGCAGCCAACCTGTGAAGCTACAAGCAAAAGACTGTGCTGATATAAATAAAAGTTGTCCCTTCATGAAAATTTCAGGCAGTTTGTTTCTGTTTATTTTGGTCTCATTAGGCTGACACTACATGATAAATGATTTAGGTTAAGGGTAATTTAGTTTATGGTACAATAGGTAAGAAAGGTTATTCCTTCTTATGCCCTTCTCACATAAAATCTACCTTAAAAAAAGTAGAGTCTTTATGTCTCAATAAACAGAAGCCACATAGATATTGTGTAACAAATTACATATCGGATAACAATCTATAAAATTTTATTGGCTTATGAGGTTTACATTGATTTGAATTTTACCCAAAAGCAAAGCATTACTGTTTCTCCAAAACAGTGAAATAAAAGGAAAACAGAAATCTCCATTACAGTTTTTTGAAAAGTGTAGCCACCAGAAATGTCTCTGAACAACGCAATCAAATTCCTGGAAATAGCCTAGATTTCACCTTGTCTCTTCCCTGCACATGATTGAGAAAAAGTTGAAAATCAGCTCCAGCACGGAGCTTAGCACTGAGGTTCACCACAAAGCCAAGAAACAGCTTCTGACACTGGGCTGGAATTGCAAGACAATCCTGTAAAGCTCCTCTGTTGCCACATTTCCACTGAGAGATGTTAGTGAGTTACTGTTTGTATGAGTGATAGAGCTGCCTGGAACTGTGGGTGAAAAATCAAGAGTTTGGCTGTTCATTTTGCACAATCTTCTGCTTTCTGAAATGCAGACTTTGCAGTTGTGTGGGAGAGAAAGTCAATGCGAATCATGGTGAGGCTACAAAGCCATCTTCACTTGACCTTTTACACTCCAGAACCCACAGTGAGATAACAACAGGACAGCACTTTAAACCAAGTAACTTTCAGTGCTTGATGGGAACTCAGAAGGAACAAGGAGGCTACGATTTTTGCCTCATAGACTTCTGAGAACATAGATACTTTTCTTATAGATGCAGACTGTGTTTCACCAGGCCAGTGGTAGCCAACAACTGATACTCTAGACTTGGACGGACAGCAATTAGACATACATGTGCAATTGCAAAGTAAAAGCTACAGAAAAAAAATGCAAGATATATCATTGCAACATCAGAAACAAACCTGTCAGGGATGCTGAGATGTTACCTGGTGACTCTCCTTGCCCCTGTATAAAACCTCATGTTACCGGAATTATATCAATCTCTCAGAAGTTATAATCGTTTTGTGACATACCTTTGAAAATGACCTATTGAAGACAGGCCTTTTTCTGTGCTTCCCTCAAATCTATAGAGACATTTACAAGCCTAGGTAGTGGTATTGCAGTTTTTTGGGTGGTTTGTTTCTTATTTTTTAATCAGGAGAATATAGGTGAAAGGCTGCATGACAGGAAGGCTTTGGTCAAAGAAAGGCCATTGATTGGATTCATAGCAATATTTTGTATTTGGCTGAATTTTGAGAGAGATATATATCTTGAAAGTAGAAGGACTTTAAATACATAAAGTAGAAGGACTACAGATGTACATATTCTTTACATAGACATGCAATAAAAGCTACTGTTCCTTAAAGCAGGGAGGTGAGGCACAAACAAGTCTGTTATTACTGGTATTAATTAGTATTCTATCCAGAAGAGGGCAATAGTAGCTGTGCATTTGGACCAGTATTATTTTACACACCTGTTGGCAGATGAGACTAAGGAACCAATATTTTACAAGCTGTATTCCAGTGATTTATATTGCATGGCAGAATGCAACCTATCAACGGCAAACACCTTCACTGCAATCACATTTATTGTATTTGATCCTGTCTGTTGGACTATGCCTTGCTCAGAGTTGATCACCAGGCCACAGCCTGTGCAATTACCCACTTCAATAATCAGTGTCTGATTCTGATGAATTATAGCATGGGCTGCTGTATTGTTCAGAATAAATGAGATGGTATAAATGGTATGACAGGTAACAATGCACTTATAATAGTGTATACAGCCATTAAAATTAATGCAAAATAAGTAGCCACTAAAATGTGTATCAAAATAATCAGAAATAAAGTTTAAAATATAGTTAAGGCTGTGGTTGTTGACCAGGCATGAGAGACTGAAAAACACCCTCATTCTGCATAAATCTGTGAAGATTTCAGACAGGACACACTACATGGCCTTGCTCAAGTCAGTTCTCAGATCACTTGTAGTCTGCCACATTCAAGTTTCTGGACCCCCTTCCACCCCCCCAGTCCCAGATGTGGGTAATTTTCTAGGGCATCCCCACACACAGGAAAAAAATCTAGAATTGAGATTATTCACAATGCTTTATTAAAATTGTGCTTTCCTGATATATTTTCTTAATAAATTTTCTATTTTCACCCTCCTGATTTGACCAATATGTTTTTGAAATGTGAGCTCCCATAAGGAAAATTAATAATAAGGATCTCACCTGGTTTTATTTCAGCGGCACTTGTACATACATTTCCTTACTACTTTTAACTCATTCAAATGTCACAGACATCACCCAGGCATTCATGGTATATAACATTGTTTCATGTTCGATTTTGCCCTGTTTACAAACAAAATATTTGCAATATTTTATGATATAGCCTTCTGAAGGGTAGTCTAGAAAATCACCAGTGACTGATACCTTTGTGATTCAGCTGTAGAGTATCTCACGATCAATTTCTAACTTGTTTTTTTTACCTCTCAAAATACTTCTTTTGCATCTGTAGATATGAGTGAGAGGCTTGTATGACTTACTCACACTTCACTGCACTTAACAGGGCCCCCTGGTTAGTCAGGGCTTGGGCTTTTTTTTGCGGGGGGGTATTGCTGCTGGTTGCTCTGGCTGCTCAAACAACCCCCTCAGCATTGTCAAACAAAGTGGCTTCCCGCTAATTCATTTCAGGGCTTAGATGGATTTTGAATCAATCTTGCTGAGAAAGTCAGCCAAAGAGGTAGAATCGTGACATGGTTAGTCATTTATATTTTACCTGAATCAGTGAGTAAGGTACTTCTTGTCAGTTCTTACACTTCATACATAACTTTTATTCTACCATTTTTTGACAGAAGTTTGATTTTGGGTATCTCTTGCCTATGTCTTCCTCTGAATCAATCCTCTGAATCCCTAACCCAGAGTTTAATATCATTCATTATTCAACACCTTCAATAAGGCTAACTTTAAAACTAGTAATCTCTCAGTAAAGCTGTGCAATTAATGCTGAAATACCTCAAGTACAGAATAATACCAAATAGCACTCCCCATAGCCTTCCTCAGAGCATCCCAAAATACCAGTAGCCTTCCCTAAAGTCTCTAGCTATCAAATATTCTTTAAGACTTAGTGGTAGATCCTGGCTCACCTATGTGAGCATTTTGCATTAAAGTGTAAAATATTTTTCCTGCAGATTTAACAGTGGAATCTACATAATCTCACAGTGTTGATCTGAATGATCAAAATGTACCCTCATTGCTGCTTATTAATGAGCTTTGCCCACTTTATTTTCTCATTTTTATCACTCTTTAATTTGTCATATAAATTATTCAGCGTTTTCTGTAGGTGCTGCTGCCCCATAGCACCCAGCCCGACCTGGCTGGAGGGGTGATGTGGAGCACCCACTGCAGTGACCCAGTACCAACCACAGACCCCCCCCATGCCCCGCTCACCCCTGCTGTGGAAGGGTGCTTTGACATGCTGGAGTTTTCTTTTTCCTTGAGGCATTAGGCTATGGCTGCCTTTGGACAAAGCTTTTGCTTTGGATGTCTTTACAGTCTTCATAGCTGCAGTAGTATATGTTTTATTTGAAAACATTGCATTTACTACAATATAAAGAGGCCATTATTGTTTAGCTGTGTTCACTGCTGTACTTCCTTCCCTCCCTTCTCTTTCCAGCTGCTTTCCCAATGTCTTCCTAGAGTTATCCAGTATGTACTAGCCTCACTGCTTCCTGCTCGCACTAGATACAGCATGTTTCTTCCCCCAAGCTCAGTGTCCTCAGAGGAGTATTTAGGTTAAGAGCAGTTTATTCCTGGCTGGAACTGCAGCAATTGTACGCGGGTTCATAAGCCAGGATTCTCCTTTGCTTCAGGCGGCTACTAAAAGCCAAGGTGATGTCTCAGATGGAGACAAAAATGGAGAGGTGCAGCAGTGGGGCATGAAGCATCCCTGCTGCTGCAGCAAGGACGATCCCCGCAGCACAGGCTGGTGTTTGGGGCATGGTGGCAGCACAGGGGTTGAACAATCCTATTAACAGACAGAAACACATATGGAAAAGTGGCCAAATGGTGCAATAAACTCAGAGCCCTCTGCTCAGCTGCCCCCCAGCAAATAAGGAAAAGAAAGTCTTATTTTCAGCTGAGGCTGCCAGAGCCAGGAGCCTTCACTGAGCAGTGGAAAACAAGAGTACGGTGAGGATACGCTGTGAACGCAGTCACAACTCTGTTACCTGCTTCTCAGGCAGCTACACCTGAGCAAGGAGCATTTCTTACCATACCTCCATTTCTCACTATACCATACCTCCTGCCTGGTGCAGGGGTGTTTCATGGGGAATGTTTGCACAGGTACCAGCCTGACCTTATCCTGGTCAAAGCTGCTTGGTACTTAAACAGCAATGACACAAATATTTATAGTACATTTAGTCCTACAAGAATTGTCTTCCTGAAGAATGAGTCTTTACTTTTTATTTACTTTTTCTGTATTTCAAAAAGAAACGCATGAACAACTGTTCCTATTTCAGCTGTGAAGGAAATGAAGATTTTCCTTGTAAGTAGAAGAGGATCCCTCTGACAAGTCTTTCCTCTATGGCTATGCCCTCACCAAACAGATGGCTATGCAGCTGGCCAGGCATTACAGTTATATAGTTAATAAATAGTGTTATTTAGTATGGATCCTCAGATGGGAAAAGTGAGCCAGGACTGAAAATACAGACCTAACTCATGGATATGGTGGAATAGAGGGACCAGAGGGGGTTTAGGGCAGTGAAATTGGACCTGTAACTCCAGTGGCTTCAGAGTGAGTAATACTGGAAAGGAGAGGGTTAAAAATATATATGGCTTTTAGCTTTGTATGATAGCTCCAGAAAGGGCTGGGTCACCTCTGTGGAGAGGCTTCAGCAATATGTCATAGCTAATGATGTCAGTGCTGAGAAAAAGGTGGCAGTTTAAGTGAGTATAATAGGGGTAAAACCTCTAACCTGCTGTGCAGCCTAAGTGCTCTTGCTAAACCAGCAGACAAAACAATTCCTGGGAGAGAAATTTCCTCAGCGACCAGATCTGCTGGTGATTGCAAAGCTTCCCTGCTATTATCAACCTAAGAAAAACGAAACCATTTTGGGATAAGTGCCTGAATAAAGGAAATTAGCAGAACATCATCAGTTTGAGGAGAGCTTAAATGCTGCAGTACCAGGGACCAGCTACAATATGATATGCAAAACAACACAGTACACAGCAGTCACCATTCAGGGCTTTTCCAACTCTAAACCAAGCATCAGAAATAGTTGTGATAAGTGTCTGCTACCAGACATGCCAGAGAAGTGCAACTGAGGCACGAAGGATGATCAGCAACTGCACTGGAGATCAGCCTGGATGCACAGCATGGCTCTCCGAAGTCTGCATGTGTTTTCTCTGTGGAGAACAGTCCCACAGTGCAAATAAGATGCTTGGTTTTCCTTACTTGGATCAAGGACAGACTCCTTTGAAGCTCTAAGACACTGGGAAAGGCAGGGTCGGAGCATGGGTCACGGCAGACAAGCCTAAATTCTGTCTTCCAAGATGACTGAGTTTTCAGCTGAGGGATGGGAAACTGAGTCCACACAGGATGCTGGATAGTCCATGTGGCACCACTGTCTAATTTAGATTATAAAAATCTACATTTTATCTGGATTCCTTTGCAAATGAAGGAAGCACAATTTATAGTGAGGTTCGCTCTGGTCCTGTTGTTTTTGTAATTTCATGGTAGGATTATCAGAAACTGCTTGAAGAGATGAAGTTGCAGAAACTTCAGTGCTTTTAATCCCCATTTCTCTCACCAAAGGTACCACATGTATGCTGTATACACCAAACTCAGAGTATGTGCCACTTGACAGGGAACATCTGAGAGAAATGGGTTTGAATTGGTAAAATATATGGTGCACCAGGGTTTCAGAAAGAGTGGCAAATTTTTTGTGGTCCAGCCAGACATTTTGGGTGGACTGACTTCCCAATGGACAAAGCAGTGGGACAGGATGAAGCCTGATGCACAAAAGCAAAAGATGTGTTTGAAGGGGAAATAAGCACTAAATATCTGAAAAGTCATTCATTTAACTGTAGGAAACTTGGTGCAGAGCTTCAGCCCAAACAGCTTCTCTAATTATTCCCAGTGTTAATCACAGGGATGTGAATAAAAAAAGGTGCTGGTGAAAGGTAGTTGTCTTCTCACACTTGCTGACAACCTAGTCTGGCATGTCCTTTGCAGAGAAGAGTGAGCATTTTCCTCATTTATCTTCTAAAATCTTCCTCTCCCCAAGTCTATTAGCAGCAGAGTCTGAGCACTGTGAAAAGGTGAACGCTCGTGGTCCAAAGTGCCGTGTGAGAGCAACAACTCTCACGCTCAGTACTCAGCAAGATGCCGCTTCATCAAAGCCCAACCTCTTCAGAAGTACACCAGCTCTGACTAAATTTTCTCTGGCAAGATTTCTCAAATATATGGGAAAACTGCTGGAGTGATGTTGCAGAATAGCCAGGAGTTTAGCCACAAGGTTATGAGCAGTGATGAAATTTATGCTCTACCTAAATAGTGATCTCCCGTATCCCTGGAGAGTGTCCTAATCCCAGACTGCTGGCTGCTGTGGGCAGACCTACCCCAGGTTTTGATCATTTTGACCCTGGTAAAAACCCTCATGAGAAAGGTTCAGTGAGAACAGCAGGGGGTAATCTACCCAAATCCAGAGTAGATTTTTCTTTTTTCACCTCAAAAGAGTGCAAATTTGAGATGATAGCCCTGACTCCCAGACCACCAGCTCCTCTGAGACAGGCTACTTCAGCCCATTCCTCACCAGAATGGAAATTTAAAAAATTACACCACTTTTGATAGCAAAGGATCCTTGTTTTCCAGCCAGCCTTCTTCCATGTCACAAGTTTAATGAGATTCCTTGCAGGTGTCGCCACAGATAGGGACTTGGGATCCTCATGCTTTGGTCACAGCCACAAGAGAGCTTAATTCATTACCAGATATGAAACAGTTCTCACATACAAAACACATCTCACATACAAAATGGATCTTACTGGTAATCAGATCAGGGTGTCCTGAAGAAAAGTCAGTTTAGAAAAATTAGGTAGCATCTTTCTTATTTGTTTGAGATGCCTCTGTGGGAGCTGTGATCAGAGCCCAGAGAGGGTTATTGTGTACCTGGGCAGCTGGGTCACTTGTATTTGTATACAGCTAATAAAAACAGTTATCTGGAAGCCAATTATATTAGTTCCTGTATTATTATGTTGTGTAAAGAGCAAGGACATAACCTGTTTCTCTCATCTTTTTTCTGTTTTCCATCTCTTTTAACAAGAGCATTACAGAAGATGCTGTCAAGAATTTTAATAAAACAAACTGCCTTTCTGACCATATTTATCCATTTCTTCTTGTCTTTATAAGCTAGAAACTTATTAGAGGGTCTAAGTGAGGGAAATTACTCTTTTCTCCCACTCCCTCCACCCCATCTGTCTCTCTCAGTCATTTTCCTGACCACTGCATGCTGTGGAGTTTTTCCTCTTGAAGGAAACCCAAAACACAAAGACCTCCCCAATAAAGCCCCAAAGAATATATGTGGCTACCTGGATACTTAGTCACACTGACTGTCAGTCAGTCCCCATCAACCCCTCCTACACTGGGCTCCAAAAGAGCCTGAGATCATGGCAGAGCCCATCCCCAGACCCCCTTGGATGCTGAGGAGAGGGTGAAGACAAGCGGTGGCAGACGTACCGCTGGGCTCCTGCCCACAGCCCTCAGAGCCTGGCTGTGGTAGGCAAGGTGGTATGGCTAGAGAACGTCCTTACAGCCATGCTCCACCACTGTCCTAAAAACAGGCTGAACAAATCACAGCATCATCCCAAGGGATGAGAATATACAATGTTTACTCAATCATTGAGGACCAATAAAAAAAATAAGAAAGGAAAAAAAAAGAAAAGGCAAACCAGGAAACATGCCAATAACATGTAACCTGATTAAATGTTGCACAGCTGCTGCTAGCAATACAGAAGAGATGTCATCTGTCCTCAAGCAGAGCATGGAGACTCCTGTACTCATGAAAATCCAATCATATACAAGTAGGAGAGTTATTCCTTTCTGTGTGTGCCAGTGATTCACTGCTTTGTCCTGTCCCCTCTTCAAGTGACTCAAGGCAGGTCCTATCCCCTTTCCTTTTGGATCTTGCACACATGCAAAACTCTGCCTGGCTGCAACCAAAGGTCTCTGCATCTTGGTGAGGAAGGAGGAAAGTGTAGAACGAGTCAGGCTGAAAGCTGCCCACTTGATGGGGACAGATTAGATGAGATCATTTTAAGATGGGTGTTTCTCCTACCGTGCCCTTCCCACAGTTTCTAATGCTGATCAAATTGCCTGGGAACAAATGTTAGAAGATTTCAGTATCCAGCTATGCTGAAACACTCACGTGGGCAAGTATCAGTACTCAGAGATTACATTAACTACAGGTCTGGTACAGGGACACCCTCACTTTAGGTTTAGGCAGAGGTGGATTACCCAAGTTAACTCAGCAGTGAAATCACAGAGCTAGTAAGACCTTATTAAAACATTTCCTCCTGAAAAAACATCAAAAAAGCAGTTTTGTAAGGCAAATTACCAAGAATGGAGTGAGCTGCTTAGAGTCTTTAATTATCTTTTTGCCTAAGATGGGACAATTAACTTTATAGTCACTGAATAAATGAGTGGAAACACCTGTTGTCCTCAAGAGGAAAAGCAGAAGAAAGTGCTGATCATCTGCACCTGACCCATCAGGCACAGCTATGGTGGGAGGTGCTGCTGGTGGGCTGGGAGCACTCTAGGAGCTGCACAGGGGAGAGGAGATGGAGCTGAGAGCAGAAAGGTATGGCAAAACTCATGCTTTTCCTCTCTACCTCTGTCTGAAGCATCTAAAACTTTAGAAACATGTGTGCAATTCCCCATGTTTGTTTTTGTGAAAAGACATCTTGCTAGCACTTTACTCTGTGCTGACCTGGTCTGTTTAGTAGCCTCCTAGCATCAAGGCAGGGTCTTCCATATCTCTGGTGCTTTGTCTTGCATTAGTTGCGTGTGGTTGTTGTCTTAGCAAGATGGAGAGCTTTAAGTGCAATGTCCTGATTTATTTTGCTAGGGGTTATTTTTATTTTCCATGATGAAGCTACTCAAAGATACTTTGTTCTCTTTTTAGTGGTGTGGTGTTTTTTCTTGCATGTTCTACACTTATAGAAAGATGTGGTGTAAATAAGAAAGATTTGCAGAAGCCTGCTAGTTCATGGATGAAAACAAGGTCACCTAATCATCTAAATACTGGTGTGTTCCTCCAAAGTAGACTTTTTAGTGTCCCGGAGGTGATAACTGCCAGCACAGGCAGTTGTAGTTGTAAAACTGTGCCTGAAGTTCTTTGTGTCTTTACTGCTCAGAGAGAGATTGCTTCTTACCAATTTGCCCATGTATCTAGTTCTAGTCAGCTTTGAGTGCAGCCTTTGGTAAGAAGGAAGAAAGGACGTTTTGAGCCAGACTTGCTGGTGTTCATCCTCTGCAAGAGCGTTCCCCTGTAAGTCTGCTCCTCTGCGGAGGTCAGGAGGGCTTGGCTGCACCCAGGGGCAGGGTGGCAGGCTGCGGGCAACCAGGGCAGAATTAAGATGGTTTTTGTGTCTCAGTCTCCCTGAAAAAGCCCTGTGCCATGAAGGTGAGCAGCACCTAGCTGACCTCTGGGCAGGGGTTAGTAGAAAGCAATCTGTGGCAGTCTTCTGGAATAAACTTGGCCACAACTTTAAACAAAAGGAACATTGTCTTGTAGTAACACGCAGCTAATACAGTTTCTAGGGGAAAAGAAAAATTTGAATGCCATTTTGAAGAGCTGATATGTTTTCCTATACTTACAAGACAGAGACAAACATCCTTCTAAGGAAAATTTTCTGTTCAAATACAAATAGTGCTTCATGCCCACATAATGTAAACACACAACTTTGTGTTTCAAGTCCCCTTGGGGATGCTGGCACCTTGTTCTGTGATGGAAATAGTTGCTTCAACTGCAAGAAATTAATTTTAGGGTAGCTTATTATGCACCACAAACCTTCTTAATACTGATCATAAAGCTGGAAGAAAAGGAAGAGAGATATGTCTCCTATTTGATTTAAGGCACTTAAGTTATATATTTTTATTCTCAGCATGAAAGGTAACACTTCTAATATGTGGTGATCAGTACTTCACCAGCATTTGAAAACTAGCTGCATACATTGGTGTGGTTTATTTTTCTTTTTTACACAATAAAATGTGATATATGGTAGTTGCTAACTTCATATAGGTACTGATTTGGGACTTTTTAGTGTCATAAAACCTCTGAAGCAGAGACTCGTGGAATGTGAAACACTGACATAGTGCCTCTGGAGCACCAAAGCAAAAGCTGGCTGATGAGGATGGGTTATTTGTGGTGATGTGGTGCCTGGAATTACAAACACTGCAGGGTTTAGTTGCACGCACATAAAAACTCCCTCAACTTGCAGAACTTTCCAAATGCTGGATGTGGAAGGAGTACTCTGACAGTTCCCCTCTCTTTGGGGGGAGAAAATTAAAGGAGGGGAGGAGGAAATGCTACTTCAGAGAAGTAAATAGTCTGATTGTTAACTTGTAATATTTATCTGAAAGTGATTGCAGTGTTGACAGAAGGGCAACAAACTTATTTACATAGGCTGCAGAATGTTTGCATCTTGTTTGATCATTGAGATATGCAAGTGCTGCAGGAAATTGTTTGCATTGAGCCTGATTGTGCAAAAGCTGTTGAAGGAGACCCTTTACACATGCAACAACTGTCTGAATCAAAGTATTCACTCAAAAAGCACTATGGGAATAGATGATTTAACATAAAGCACTAGCCAAGCAATTGCTTGCTTCTGGAACCACAGACTTCCAAAAGTTTTATAAAGTATTACATTTTCTTTAAAGCTGTGTCATACAGTGTAAATAAATGAAAACATCAAAACTAAAACTCTTACAAATCCTTGGATGCAAAACCCAAAGTTCAATATATATTGTGATCTTGAATTTTTTTTTTTCTAATCATTAAAATGAGCAACAGGGAATACTTTTTTTAGGGCATACTTAAATTTTCCTGAAGATTTATATTTATTACTTTTACACTTTCAGCTGGTAGAAATTAGATTAGGCTCTCATTACCCACTTCATCTTTAAATATGCTGTAGAAAGTCATATGAAAGTGCCAAAATTAGCACTGTCATCCTCTCTGCTGTCCGTTTTACTGCAGCACAGAGCTGTGATATACTCAAATAATATACCTGTCGTGTCTGTTACTAGCACAGTCTCCTGTTCTGTTTGACTCAGACCTCACATGCATACAAATTCATTATATACATTTTTTCTCTTCCAAGAATGTATACATTTGGAGCATCAGCCATTTACAGACACATATCATAAATAAAGCAGTGAATTTTCTTCATTCCTTACCCTTATGTTAATGAAAATTACTGAGGAAGGAAAAAAAAACCCCACAGAAAATGCAGCTTCCCCCAGCATTATTCACATTGCAGTAGACAGCACAATTCTGTACTTACAGATCTTAACAGTGAAATGTCTCAGGATCTTTACAATTTTCTGCAGAACTGTTTCAAGCTCTCAGCAAGCCACAGTGTTCATCGAGGCAGAACGGAGCCGTATGGAAGGTCTATGCAGCTGGGAGATAATGGAACTATTTTCCCAGCTGGGACTACAAGCCTTTTATCCACTGAGCATTGCGTGTCTCTTCACTGGTATTAACTGTGAAATACACTGCTTTCCTGTTGTACTCATGCTAGGACCCACACAATTAGTGCTTGAATCAGATAAACAGCTACTACAGTTTATGCATATTCCTATCTGGAAATCTTGAACGTATAAAAATTAGCTCTGTGTTGATCATCCTTCAAGAAAGCTGAGAGAGCGAAAGCGCAGCTGTCATACTAGTAGCATAGAAGATTAAATGTGCTCTCGCTATTCTTTTCATATAAATATGAGCTCCTGTCAGGTAATCGGAAACCTCTCTTCTTGAAAACTGGGTCAGTACTCAGTATTAGGTTTAGAACAGGAATGAAAATAATTTTATTTTGTCCTGAGTCCCACAATCACTTCCTGAGCTCCATAAAATTAAGCTCGTAGGATGCGAGTTGACACTCAAATCACATCCCAGCACTGACTGCCCTCTTGGAACATTTAACTACCCCTCAATATTTTACATATTAAAAAAAAAAAAAAAAAGGGGAGGGGGGGAGACTTTTGTTTGTCTAAGGTAGCACAGACATAAATCCTGATTACACATAAACTTCAAACCTTCTTAGATTTCCATTTTTCCTCTTGGGACTGCTTCAGCAGAGATCAAATGCAAAGCTCAGACAGGGGAATGCCTTTCCGTTAGTAAGCAAAAGTTATTTGTATTCACAGGGGATAGAAGTGGAAACAGCAGTTTTCAGAATGTTTCTGCCAAGAAAAGTGCAATTGTCACAAGCATTGCTTCACAACATTTTAATGTAATCTTGGTGTAAATCCATTAGTTTGTAATGGGATTAATTGCCTGCCTGTCTGAGCGTGGCAAATGGAGAGGACGCGGAAGTCAGGTGGCAAAAACACAGCAGCACGCAGATGCCTTGAATAGACTGAAATAATAATTCAATCAACAAAAGAGAAGGAGTGTACATCTTTTTCAGTTTGAATTTTCCCCACCTATAAACTGGGAGCAAATCCATGCATCCCCTTAGTTTCCAGCACACTGCAGACAACTTGCACCAGGTGTTTGGTGTCATCTCCTCAGTGTCTCTGCCACAGTAACAATTGTTTGGGGCCACTTCCCCCCTCCCCGTGATGTGGTTTGGATGTGTCGAGGTGCAGTGGCTTGTTGCCATGTGACTGAGCCTCTGTGCTCGTCATCAGCCCATGCAGAGGCAGTGATGAGTGGCAATAGTGAGATTGCTCTTACTTGTGGTGGCTGTTAAGACATCCTTGAAGAAAGATGAAGTAACAGTAGCAGGAGAGAAGGTGAAGATGTCTTTCCTAAGAGTAGAGGAGAGGAGGAGGTTTCTATCATCCATCTGCAGAGGAGGATGGTGCATTGGACCCGATTTAAGTGATCTGGGTTCAACCCAACCTCCTTGGAGGACTCCTCTTGTGACCTTGGAAGCACCTCAGCTGTCCTGGTCTGCTCTTCATTTGTAAAATGGGGACAACAGGACTGTAAGAATTCATGGGATGTGCCATAGAAATGCCAAGCATCCTATGCCAGCCCCATGGGGCCAGTGTGGTGAGCACTCCCCTCCTGTTTCAGAACTCTCATAGCCATCCTCCTGATTAACATAAACAATTTTACCCTTCAATTGTGTAAGCTCCTCAAATGAGCTTTACTGACAATTAATTAAGCCTTGCAGCACCTTCTAAAGTAGACAGGCATTATAATTAGCAGTTCTATTTTTAATTAGGAATAAAATTTGAAATTGAATTTTAGGTATTTCCTCATTAAAATTTTCTTTTAAATAATGTCAGTGCTTTTTCTAAGTTGTATCAAGAATAAATAGACAGTCATACAGATTAACCCAAGCTTCTCATCACCAATTTTAAAAGTTTATTAAAAATATGATATTTATGTCAAAACAAATTATTTTGCTTATGTATTGGTTGTTTAACAAGATTGTCTGGAAACAGGGCTTCTCAGTTGCTGAGTAAATTAATACTGTTAAAAATTTCCCATTTCCAACTGGGAATGGAAACAAACATTTTAGAAATGTCCCTTCTAAAGGTAGATTATTAATTTCAAGATCTCATGTTTTTGGGAAAGACTGTAACACTTAAATCTTTGAATTTTGAACTTCTGAACCTCTGAATTGTATTTTTATTAAAACTTGTGAAGTTCTGATTTAGACTTTCTGAACTATATTATACCCTATTAAAGGTTATGCCTATGTCTTTTAGAAATGACACAGAAAGCCATGATAAAATTAAATACCAAAACAGTTTGTTCCTAAAGGTCAAGATAAAACATTTAGATGTTAACAAAATGTTGTGGTTTTGCCCAATTTTCTTTCGAAACAAAATTTCATTGACCTTGTCATTTCTTTGTCAAGTGTTTTGCTTTTGAAGAATTGCCATATTCTGGTAGAAAAAGCTGTCTAACAGTTTTTTATTTTTTTAAAAACCCAAACCTCTGATCAAAAAACCTATTTAACATATATGACCTTATTGTGTTTCTAGCAGTCAGAAGTCCCTTAAACAAACCTTTTCAACCATTAAGCCTTCTTGCTACTCCTGTTTGGGTTTTGACAGTGTCAGAGAATGGGCAATTGCTGCTGTGTTGTAAAGCAATCTGGGGTGAGGCTTGAGCAACCTCAGCAGTCTAGGATGGGGCTTCCATAACCCCCAAAGTTGGCCCTGAATTATAGAGTGGCAAAAGTTTCCCTAGCTCAGAATGAACTGCACAAAGTCCTTGTGCACCTTTCAGGACACTGTTGTAGGCTAAAAATAACTCGGAGATAGGATCTGGTCTATAAACTAGACAGAGTATAGAGTCTGGGCATAAGCTGGAAGACAGAAGTGAATTAGGAGGAGTTGGGCCAAGGTGTTTCTTGCACAGTCTCTGCTGAGGAAAGGACTGGAAGACATTTTCTCCTCTGTTTCCTTGTAAAAATTGGAGATTCCTTCAAATGATACATGTGGGTTTTTTGTAAGAGCTGTCACTATGCCTTCAAAAGGAGATGGAGCTTTCCAGCTTACTGCTGACTTCTTGTGGCTGTGTGAGTTTTTCTCTCTCTCCTTTAGATAGAGTAGATAAATCCAAGATGTCTTTAGCAACATCTTAAAGTGAATTAGATCAAGGACTGATATGATCTAGTTTCTTTCCGCTGTGCTCAAACGGCAACTTGTCCTTGAGCTAGTCCCTATGATCACAAAGGCAAAATTTAAGGCCTAAGATGAAACTCTTTTGAGCAAAGGAACGTGATCGCGGCCCGTGAGGTGCTTTATTCAGGCAGTGCCACCTACTGCTTCAAAACTCATCTGTTAAGCAATCTAAATTGCTGTTTGGCATTTAGGCTGTGCATAGGATTTTGGTTATTCTAAAATCTTTGATCATCTTTATGAATCCATAGGCACTGCTCCAGTAAGGCTGAAAGTGAATTTTGCAGGGCTTATCCAGCAATCATTCTAGAGGCAAAACTCCTAGGCCTGAGTTACTAACTAAATAGGTTTGGATACAAGAAGTGAGTCTACTACAGGCATCCTGTGTGATGTTGGAGAAAGTCCCTACCTAAAACTACTGCTCACTGCTTTTGTAAACCTTCACAGCATTTCTGTGTACTGCCGGCAGGTAATTACTTTTCAAATTACTGGCTTAGTTCCCCTCAATCCTGTTAGACATATTGTAAAATAAATTGCAACACACAGTAATTGCAAACTAAATGCTAGATGAATCCACCTTTGTAATTTTTTAATACAGAAGTAAGCTATGTAATTTCAAATTCATGCAGCTATACCACCTTTGTCTTGTGATATTCCTGAAATTCTGTCAGAGACAGACAATGGAAAACTGAGAGCAAATATTCGTAATAATTCACTTGCATTATAGTAAAAATTAAAAAGTACTATGAAGTTAATTGAGCTACTGGACAAGCTGGGTATTAGAACACTGCACAGTGCAGGCATTGGTGTGTGATCTGATTTTGCATAAAAGAGGACTTGAAATCACACAGAAAAATGGATTATTGTACCCTGAGTTCCCCAAAAAGTCTGTGGATAGAGCTGTGCTGTTTCCCTTCAGCAGAATAACAGCTAAGAAAACCAAACCAAACCAAAGCCACCCACATTTTTTATGACTTATGGGCAAGAGACTACCACTAGGAAGGGAGGTGATACAATCACTCCAGCAATGAAGTGCACAAATTATCAAAGATCAATAATTAAAGTCACTGCTTCCATACATCATGGCCTGATTCAGCTACTCAATGAGATTAGTTGTTTTTACAGTGTGTTGCTATTTATATGGCTGATCAGCTCATATACCTGGACTGAAGAGAAGCCCCACATCTCAAATATTAATATACATGTGGCCTTATGGAGTTATTTCTGCAGTCTTCCAGAAAGAGGAAAGGAATTTGCTCTGGAAGGAATGTTCACTCTTTTTTTTCATATTTGTTTAAAGAGTGTTTTAAATAATTTAAAAATCTTTATTATGCTCTTACCATGCAACTGGAGAGAGCATAAAGTCTCAATAGCATGTCTGTATGCTTTAGCACTGTGAGTCATGTGGAAGAAAGTTAATGCAGAAAAATTAATGTAATTTATAGGAAATACACCTTAATATAGAATAGCTATTTCTTCTGTAGTCTTTGTAGATTTTGTTTTACTTTGTGGGAGGGAGAAACTAAAAGAAAAGAGATCTGCAGGTTTAACATAATCTGTTTAAACATTTAGCTGTCTTTCTGCTGAGTGTAAAAAGACACAATTAAAAGTATTGAGTTTATTGGTCTTTTTCACACTAGATCCATTGAAGAATCAGAACCAGACTACTTCAGCCCTTGTTTGTATTCTACAAAACTCCTTCCTCTGTCTGAACTTCAGTCTTTGTCTCCTTCATCTAGTTCATTTAGGTCTCTGTTTTATAGTGAGTGAACAGAGTTATGGACAAACCCAGTCATAGACTCTGCACTTAGTAATGCTTTGATAACATGGGGAGTAGTTAGTTTTCAGCTACACATATACATAAGCACTTATGCATGCACACACACAAAAATAAACTAGAAAACAAGCCCTCTGAACTCTTGAGCCTCTACCCCCATAAAGGATGAGAAACCGTTCAGCGATACTATTAGTCCTCATGTTAAAGTACCACATTGATCTCCGTCTCTAGAATAAATGCAAAGGTTTAGTGGGTATTAATCCTTGCAAAATGTGCTGCTTATTAATGATCACTCCAGCAAAGGTGACCTCTGGAGCCATGAATAATGCTCTGAGTAGAGCCTAAATGGTTCCTGTTCTTTGCTGATCTGCGTTATTCTCTGATGCCATTTCACTTTCGCCATCTGGCACTGGATTTGAAAACTTTTTGTCCTCTACAGACACCTGGTTCTGACTAGGGGTGGGAAATGCTCAAATCAATACCTGTAAGCTTATCTATAATGGAACTGGAAGCTCTTTAACCCCAGGACTGAACGTCAGGCCTGATTGGAGATAACTGGACACAGAAATTTTAGAAGTATAAGCAAAAATAAGTATGAAGGCTTTTATGAAAGTTATTTTTGATACAGCTGGTAGTGTTATTGAATGTGGTTTCTGTTTTGAAAGTGTAGCCAAGTGCAACCACTGTTGAACAGTCTTTACTATCAAGACAATTACACTATTCTTAATATATTTAAATGCCCTCAGAATGGCTTTGTGGCTAACTTTAGCATGATTTTCTATTCATAGAAATTTGGGGGACTTGCATATATTTTTGTTTTCTTCAGGGTTTTGTGTGGGGTAAGTTTTTTTGGTTTTGGGGGTTTTTTGTGTGGTGTGTGGGTTGGTTTTGATTTTCTTTTTTTAAAGAAAACCGCCATCTGAGAAAATACTAGTTGTGTGTTTCCAGATTTTTAGGGTTGTATTTGTGGTTGTACCTTCCTGGATGTGAAGTATCAGGTAAGTGGGTCACTTTTCACATTGATTTTCCTTAAGGGAGAGCAAACTAGAAGAATGGAGTCTGGGAATTACAATGAACTTTCGTTACTTCACCTCTCAATTCTGCTAAATGGTCAGTAGATCAATATCCACCATCTGTGCTATGTGGAGGAGAAGACTACAAAGACATCACTGGTTATAAGTATAGGGTACTAGATGTCACATAATGGGTATCAGCTGGAAGTAGTCATTCAGCCATGAGAGTGAGCTTGGCAAACTGGACTAAAATAGAATAATTCACAAAACCTCTCAATTTACAGAACTTAGTGTAGCTACACACTAAGTTGCTCCTTTTAAGCATGGTTTTCTTTTATCTAATACTTGGCATGCTGTTCAGAGGTCATGCTTTGCAAAAGTGCTTGCAGATGTTACCTATTTCCTCTGCAAACGTATCTCTTTGGACTGACATTCTGGTGCAAGCAGAAGGCCATCTCCTGGTGGCACTGCCACTCGTTGTTACCCATGTTTCCCATCATTTTTATAAAGCTACTGCAGCTTCTATAACACCAGCTAATACCAATTGGTTTTAATGCATTTATTTTCCCTTGTGTGTTCATGCTTCTACAAGTGACTCTAGCCTCATTATTTTTGTAATGAACGCATAGTTTTTCCCACATCTCTGGGAAAACAAAACATCAGTAGGTAACACTCCGTACTACTCAATAGGGTCTGATAAAAATCACTTCTGGTACTTCTAATAGACATTCTTAATTTTTCTTCATTATACATTTTTTATATTACATGTCATTATCACAATGTTTGTAAGAAATTTCTGCTCTACTATTGAGCGCTAGTCCTTGAATTAAGAAAGGTGGGGAAGGATGTACAATTCCTGCCAGCCTGCATTAGGACACCCTGCTCCATTTCTTCCTCAGCAGTTGTTCTGCAGTCGTACTTCACTTCTGCTTCGGATTGCATGGGTGTTTCTTACATTAGGCTACAACATCTTACGCACTTTTGCCAGATATTCTTCCCCCATCTTCTGTTTTGTACCAATTTTACATTTGAAAAAAAACACCCCTTTCTGGGGTGCCAAGGGCAGCTGGGAGAAGGAAGCTGTTTCTGACACCATTCAGCCTTCAGTTTTTCTGCTTTTTGGTAACATTGCCATTCTAGTGCACAGTACTGCTATAATTTAGTTCATGTGCAATGCTGTCAGCCCTGTCTACCTAACCTGAGACACCTAGCTGTGCATTCTGTGTCAAAACACTAATGGCCCTCTCTCTACATCAAAATTAACAAATACAAAAAACTGTGAAAAAAGTGTGTCTGCAGAAGCTGAAAAGTCTTGGCTGTGGAGATTTTCTGCTGACTTCATATGGAGTCAGATCAACTCTATAATTCTTAAACTTTTTACATACCTTGAGAAAAATAAAATGTTGCTGTATAAGATGATAATCACCTTTGAATAACTTAAAAATCCCTAATTTTATCTTGGTTTTTAATGTGTTGGGGGGTGACATGCTTAGAGTGAAAGAAAATTAAAGTCAAAAGTACAAAGATCAAAGCTACTGAAAATAGTAAATTATTTTAAGCCTTGGCACCTATGTTTGAATACCTAAATAATAAAGGCTTAATATCTATACAGAACAACACACAGCTGTGCTGAAGAAGACTCAGCAACAGTGTCAGCTCCTCTCTAAGGCCCTGTCGATCTCCTCCTCTCAAAACATAGGGGTCTGACCAGCATACTTAGTGCAAATAAGCATGAGAAATAGAGAAAAGTGCTCACAAATCTGCTGCAGTGGGGTGGCATTCCCTGAATCCTCTTCTGTGCCAGGGGCACTGATGGGCTTCAGGGGCTTTAAACAGAGAATGATGCTGGGACAACTGTGAAGCCTGCGTACGCACGGGTGCTCACAAAATTAAAAGGAGATTTTACTGGTAACTTGAGTTGGTTTCTTATTCAAGTTGTACAGTAAAGCTTTATACCTATAATATGCATTTATAGATATCTTTGCGTCTCCTCTTTATTTTTATAGACAGTAGTATCATGGCATTATTACTTTTGTAATTCTCTAACTCGCTCAAATATTTTGAGCGTAACAAGGTGGGCAGTAGGTGAAAAGACTGTACATTGGCTTGGACATAAGTACGAGTGTCTGTAGCAGCCCTGTCTAGAGCTGGTTTCAGAGAGAGCTTTCAACTGTTGCCAGTCTTGAAACCTGAGTGGATCTGTCTTTTTGTGACTTGATGAATGCAATCCACACTTTGCCTCTTCCTCTCAAGTTCTGGCAGTTAAGCTCTTATCCTAGAGACAGAAAACAAAATTGCATAGGAGTCTTCTGTTACTTTTAATGCTCATATATCCAGCATGTGGCTTCCCATGTATTTCTGTGTTTGCTTTGCTATAGGTTAAAAAACAACCCCCCAACACTTGCCCCCCTCCCCCCCCCCCCCAAAAAAAAAAAAAAAAAAAAAAAACACCACCTCACCAATTATAATATTATTAATTTGTATTAGGAGTCTGAAGGATGGTAATGATGCTTTGATTTTCAGGATTTACAAGCTAAAGTTTGCTGAAGAAGTGAAAATGATCTGTAACGATATGCATGAATTGCAGGAAGGAAGGATCCATCACCAATAAGATATTCATCCAAGCATCTGCTTACCTGCTCTCCATCTGGAGCACAAGTGCAAGGAAGCAGATAATTGTTGATTACGGTGACACAGGTTGGAGAATGTTAAAAATAAAACAAACAGTGACAATAATGTAGATTCACTTGACCACTTGAATGATTTAGTATTATAGTTAATGCTAAGGTATTAGGAATTAAGATGTATATATGCTGACTCATAATTGCAGTTCCCACAGAGACAGAGGTAGATAAAAAGCGGATTAAAACTAGGAAATGTATTCACTCTTTCTACATAATTTTTTGGATCCTTTAAAAGAATTTAGTCTCCCTTCTCAGCACATTTCAGCACTGGAAGAAAATGCTGGGTGTAAGCTTTAAAAATGTATCCATCTTCATCTAAAAAGAAAAACCCCTTCTTTTAAAAAATGTATATTGTGGCAATTCATAAAAACTACAGCCAGATTAGACTGTACTTTGTTTGCTGTTAAAAAAATATACCAAAGAGCCTTCAAGTACTATTGCTCCTTGCGCTACCTTCTTATTACTCTGGTTCCTTCATTTTAAGCTTGGCATTGATGTCGGTGGTATTAGGTCAGTGTAGAACAATTTAAGCAGCTCTATATGTTTATCCAGCCAGGCAGTTTCCCCAGGGCTCACCAGGCTGATGTTTGAGCATCTCCAGCTTTTACACCATTTGATCTAATTGGAAATATAAACAGTAGAGTGTCCATGGTATAACACTTGCTGTTATATTAGGCCTTCCTTTAGGTAACTAGTATATAAAATCCACTTATTAAAAATGTATACGTGAGAATAGTGAATGGAATTTTATAGATCTGGTTTTACTGCAGAAAATGTAGTTATTTGGGGATCTCCAAAGCTGTAAACCTGTGCCTAGGTTTTTACAGTACTGAGTAAACTTAGATGAATTAAAGCATCACATTTTTCTGCATCCTTCTTTGGATTATGTTTGAAGACATTTTTCATTTGGATTATTATTTTTTTTAATTTCAAATAGCAAACAGAAAATATTCCTCTTTCTAGTTGTAGATAAAATTAACGAGAGGAATATAATATTCAGACAGGGATCGTCTGTATAAAGTCACTTCCTAGATGCTTTGTATAGAAATATCCTTGTGTTTTGACACACTGATTTCTTGTTTTCTGACAGTGGTATAATTTGCTTTAAGAATTGTTTCAGTCGTTTCCCAAATATTTCTTATGCAGCAATGGCAAGAAATAATTGAATTTTGTAAAGTTATACCAACCTTCATTATGAAGAAGGGATCTCTTTATGTAATCCCATCAACTTCCCCCTCAAAGATCATCTTAATTAAAACTACACTCTCTTAAAACAGACCATCGCTTATGATTATAATGAAGTTGTGCAGGTTAGTTTTTGTATCACACATGATAATTTCTTACTGCTATTGCCTTGTAGAGTTGTAATAAGAGGTACTGTAATCAAGGATCAGTCTGGCTTTCCATTTTAAACCCCTAATATATTTCAGGGGTGCATATAAGCCTACAAGGATAAATCTTGCAAAGGTGACAGCTTAGTGAAAGGCAAATCTCAGCTCAGGAAGGGTTTTATACATTCAGTCTTCCCCAAATGATAGGGGAAACCTACAAGAAGTTTGCTGTGGACATCAACCACACCATGTTAGTCTTCTGTTTAGAGATATTTACAGACTCAGCAGATATAGATAGATAACAAATGTTACAAAGAGCAGTACACAGACATTTTTTGCTTTACTGGAGTCAGATACTATCATATTTTTAGAAAGATATTGAACCATCTAATTTTCATGGACTCCTTAAAATGACAGTATTTAGCCCATTCTCGAAATATGCTCTTATTCAAATGGTTCCCAGCAGTTTAACACCCCATCGCTCTCCCCATAACATAGTCATTTGTGTAAATCTTTGGATAGTCCTTTCCACTATCCAAATCTTTATGCATCTTTCAACTGTGCAATGGATTTTATCAGACTATTAAAAATAAATTATGCAGGCTTCGTGCCACATGATCAAATCTCTGCTTGTTAAGCATTTAGCACCAGTGATCAAACCCCCTAAATGTCGGAAAGGTTATAGCCTAGCTGTGTTACCTGCATGAAATAAAAGCTCGTCTTGTGGGCAGCTGTGCATTTTCACATACAGAACTGTTCTGAATAAAACAATTAGATGAAATATTCACTCAGAAATTGTGGTGCTTCTTCCATAAAACTGCAGTGTAACTATTAGGCAAAACGTGTGAGGAAATGAGGGGTGTTTGGTCTTTCTATAGGATATTTTCTATTCCTGGGCTTGATTCTAGACCCTTCCTTCTGGTTTCAACGTCAAGCACTGAAATCCAAAGAGATTGACATCCTTGGATGGTTTGCCTTCAGCCTATGTCACTGCTATTCTAAAAAGTTCTTCCCCAGATTTCTACATGATTTCATGAAATTTTACTTTTCAAGCAAGACAACCCTGCACCTAGTCTACTAAAAAATATGTTGCAACTTCAACATGAAATGACATGAAGAGGTATCGCCCACTCTGAAACCCAACAATATTGATTTAACTTATACAAATGCAACTAATCCTTGACAAAATCTCCCAGCTCCTCAGTCTACAAGAAAAGACAAGAACGATTTGCCAAGATTGCTTTACACATGACAATCTATATATTATGTTTAGTTGTACCCATCCCCTTAATGCCATTTGTTTCAACTTGCTTATGGCAATTGTTGCACCACTTTTTCTCATCTTGGTGCATAAAGTGTATTGAAAAAGCAAACATCTCAAATTAACTTCCTAGTAACTCATTTTAATTTTGCCTTGTGCTGTGAGAGGGCTGATAACCTAAATCAGCCTGATTACTATTTCAGCTAGTAAACAGCATATATTATCCTCTACATATAGCTGTTAATAGCTTGTACATAATCCTTGAGGCTATGTGTATTCTTCTAATAATTAATTTATTAATACTACCCTTGTTGATGCAACAGGAGATGTCTGAAGGTACCAGGAAGAGGTAGAACAAGAGTGGGTACTGTACAGCCTGTGTACCAAAATCCCTCATTAAGAACACATTGTACTCCTCTAATTGAACTCAGGGGAAAATGATCACTCAGGCTATTGTTGGGTAAATTTCCTTTTAAACTCTTGATCTTTATTTGCATTTTCTGATGTCTTGTGAAGAGTAAAATTAAGAAGTGTAAGAGTAAAATTTATCTCGGGAAAGAGAGCGTGGTTATTGTGACCTCTCACTAGCAAATTAGTGTTTAAACGAGGAGACTAGTGGCATGGTTTCAGGCATGGTATGGGAAGGACAAAGAAATATTTAGTAGCAGCAGTAGTCACATGCACAGAAGCAGAAACAAAGCTTTCCAAAGATGCAGATAAGAAAATCCCAGGGAGGTCACAACTCTCAAACACTGCCCTGGCTGCAATAGTGAACTTGTGCAATCCCCAGCAGCAACGCCCTCACCCAGCATTTCATGTTCTGTCTTGCTCCAGCAGTACTTCTGTAAGTCACTGGCAGAGGATACGCCAGGTCCACTTACAGACATTTGTGTGCATAAAAGATAAACCATCCATTATTACCACCAGTAATGGATTTACTCCTTTTATCTCTAGTAATAAACGTTTGTAATTTAGATCTGTGGTTGCAACCTTATTCTGGAGAAGGTTAGTGTTATCGAGGTCATTACTGTCACAACAAAGGGAGTCCTGGTGTGGAGTCTTTAGCTAATATTGATGAGTATGTCCTCTGTTGCCTTGATGAATACAAGGGAATTGCCACAGATTTGCACTGAAGCAGCACTCCCTTTTGTTCACTGGAAGTGGTGTGTCTGTCGGCTACTCAAACTTCCTCTGACACTACTAGAAAATTAGAACCAAATAGCTGAAAGTGGAATTAAATCTATTATTCTCAACATTTCTAATGACAGAAATGGCATTGCTGCTGTTTAGTGTTGGGGAGAGAAATGACAAAGTTAAAAACCCAGTTTGACTGACAGTAATGATGGGGTAGAGAACAATTAGCTGTTTGCAAGAACTGGTAATACTGGTGTAGAAGATGTCAGGCTATTCACTACGACCTGGAATATGAATTGACAGAAGAAGGGAGGAAACGTCTGTCTGTATTATTGCTGTGTTCATGGAATTAAATTCATTACCCTCCACTGGTTTCTGAAGAACAAGTCTGTTTAAACATCAGACCTGTGTCCGGGTCAGCAATTAGTACCAGGCAGGACCAAAGACTGTTAAGCATTCCATTAAGGAAGTGTGATGGAGTCTTTTGTGAGTACAGTGTGTGACAGATCTGCAGCTGCAGCTAAACAAATAGGACATTTGCATACGGAGTCACATTGTTCGTGAAGTGCTTGTGAATAGATTTTATCATTCTCAATCCCATAGGAAATAGGAGCCCCCAAATGTGTCTATTGATGCTGGTATGAAAAACATATTGTTTGAAATCAAATTCATCTGGCTTGATTTCCAACCAGCTGAGTTATGTCTGCCACAGGACTTGGCAAGGATGGCTTATCCCCTTTCCTGAGATCCACATCTCAGGTGGTCAGGAGCTGGTTTAGTCCCCAGAACAAAATAGACCACTCTTGAGGTAGTTTGCTTTAGGTCCAGCTTCTATGGGCTTTGTGGATTAATCCAGTTTAGGATACCAAATGCTTTGGAAGCTTAGCAGTTCTTGCTCTCTTTTGCCATGAGCACCCGAGTGATGCTGGGTGAGCAGCAATAGTCGTCAGTCGCAATGGAAAACCCCTAGGTGACCAGGTCTGCTGGCCTTGGGGACTGTTCTGCCTATGGAAGGCTGCTAGCTGTGCCATTTGCATGCTGGTGACTCCTTGTGAAAATGAAACAAGACTGCCAGAGGGTCTCCAGATGCCCAGGACTTGATCTTACTTATGTCACTGACAAGTGTGATGAATCGAGAGGTTTCAAGGTCAAAATACTGAATAAAAATCCTAACTATATGACTCTTATATGCTGCCTACATTTTTCAAATCTCAGATCAGTGCCTTTCAGGATCATTGATAATGCTGTGGTCTTAGAGAGGTCAAGGCTACTTGTGAAATGTTGATTAATAAGTTGATTAGTTGGCTGATTAGATGTGAGGTTTAGCTATGGATTATATTTAAGTATCAGCGGTAGTTAAGAGAAATTTATAGCACATACTAAATATCTCAGTCATAGTATCTAAAGATATTTCAGTAATAAAACCTTCCTTTCAGGTGATAGTCCTCACCATTATAACAAAAGTTTAATCAAAGGATTAAAGACTCTTTCATTTTGGTTTACAATCTTCAATTCTTTTTCCCTCTGGAAACCTTAAAAAGAACTGCAAGAAATATAAATCTTAGGAAAAGAAATTAAGCTCCAGTTTTAATTCCAGTAAAATTACTGAAAGCATTCCACAGACTTTATACATGAGCGTATCAAAACACCTTGTAAGTGTATTTATCTTCATAACATGCCCATGAAGTACGGATCTGCTGCAGTCTCAATTTTACAGGAGAAACCTGGCCACAGAGTAGCCAGGGGCTGGTTTCACAGAACTCTGACATGCCTCTTCTCCTCTGCCCAGAACTGTTACGCTTCCCCCCCCCCCCCCCCCCCCCCCCCAGATCCTGAAATCGCCTAAAGTCCACAGGTAGCTCAGAGTTTAGTGTTAAAATTTTACTATGCCTGCACATATGCTTATATCTCTCCAAAATGAAGACTTAATCAGGGTGAGGTTATAGGTGTCCATCTGTCTGTCCTGCCTGTGTGGTCGAGCAAACTGCAAAAAACAAAGAGGAAAGAATTTGGAGCAGTTAAAGCTGCTCTTTAATAACAGTCACAGAAACTAAGCCCTGTTTCTTTCCGTACAAAGCTTATGACAGCTATTTGAAACTAGTGCACCATAATGCTGGGTGGGCATCTGGAAATCCTGGGCAAAAGTAGAGCAGTGTAAGATCTGCCCAGAAAAACAGGTTGTTTCCTGATTGCTGGACACCCAATAGCTGCACCATAACATCAGCCAAGCTTGTAAAAGAGATCTGTGGGAGAAGGAAAACATAAATTTGAATCTTCTGCAAAATGGCTTTTCTCACAATCTCCGAGCTGTCCTTTTCCAATCAAACCCAAAGCATGCTTGAAACTCAAGCATCCCTAACCAGAACCACTGCCCTGGAGAAGACCACTTGCAAAGTCTGGGGCTGTATTGCCTGGGGAAGGACCCCAGGTCCAGGTCTTTAGGAAGATTTTATTTTCAAAATGACAAAGGCAAAGTGTAACCAGGCAATGAACCACTAACATTCAACCACCTGTTGAATGTTTTCCCATAGTGATTTGGGAGAGCTACAGTCACAACATGTAATTCATATGTCTGTTGTGAGCTCAGTGATTATTTCCTCCTACATAAAAACTAGGAGCTGCTTAAAATACTTGATGAATATTGAACAAACTACAGAATTAAAGTTATGAGGTTACCAGTAAACAAATTTCTATAGACATTCAAGAGTTGATTCAGGTACAATCTTGTTTTCACTCTAGCTAAGCATCATTTCCCTCTCAATAATGTTAAATAATGTATATGCACATCAAAACGTCTATTGCAATGTGGAATAACCATCTTGTTAGTGTAAATAGTGCACAGTGCTGATTTTTGAGGACCCTGGTAGATGAAAATCCATTTCAATTCTTTTACTGCAGATCTAAATTTCCCTTTTTATTATTGCCATGCCATTTATAACTTTGTCACTTACAACTAAGTGCTATAGTATACAATAGGAGATGCATTCTTCTGTACCTGGAATTATAAATGCCGCCTATAGTTGGGTGGGTTTTTAAATTTTATTTCTGCTAGAGGTTTTTCTCTACATATGTAATTCATGGCTTCAAATAGAGTTACTGAAAAATTTTGCAATAGCATTTAATCCCCTCTGTATCTTAAAGGAGATGTTTGATCTTTTGTTTCTTGAGACAGCAGTATTTAATTATTTCTGTTTAAAATCAAGCAACCTTCATAGACAAAATTTTTTGTTAACCTCAGTGGATTTGCTTTTAATAGCATAAAAGAAGTGTGGCTCATGATAAGACTCTAAAGTTCTGTTTTAATCCTATTCTGACCTGCTTATCTTCTGTAATCTTTGGTAAAATGTACAAAAATTGTTTCCTCAGTTTCTTCTTCTGTAGTACGGTAAAAGAACCTTTCTACCCAGATTACAGTCATTTTGATCCATATCCTCCCCGCTACCTATGTTTCTGATTTTCATGTCAGTAGTGACAAATATTTAAATGTTTGAAGATCCAACCTGTTTTATGTTAGATTACAGGTAATAATTATGCAGACCACAGTTTATCCATCAGTTACTATGTGCAATTATAATTTTAAAATATCCAAATTAATCAAAAAATTAATGCATGAATTAGGCATGAGAATGTGCTGATTTCTGCCATCACAATTGAATGCCCACCTTGGAAAATGTGGAGCTCACTGATTCTTTCCAGTGAAATCCCAGCTCTGTTGACACCGTAGGCAAAGTTTCTCTCCGTGTATATTTAGGTTGAAATTGTCTCTTTGTGGTGGCAAAAAAAGCTCCTCACTTATTGATGGTTGTGGAATTATAATGACACCATTCATCTTTAAAATCTTGCCTCCTGCCTTTTAAAATAAGTAATAAATACCAATATAGTGATCACAGATGCCATTACTAGTTTAAGTGCTTGTGGGAACAAAGCCAGAATAATGTGACTTGGGGTTGATTCATTATAATCTTTTCTTTGTAAAAATGTTTGATTCATTTTTATGTTATTTCTCATAATTAGAATATAAACATGTACAATACATTCCAAAAATCCAATTCTTGAGCACCTCAAAAGCAGCTTCTTTCTCCCTGTTTATTAATTTCTTTTCAATAAACCTTCTGAAAAAAAGTATTCAGAGAGATCAAAAAATCAGTAGCATTTTATTTCAAACAAAGGGAGTAAACAAAACCAGGCTGAAAGTGTGGATTTCCTTCTGTTTCCATTCTTCCTTTGTTTTGCTTTACCTCTTTAAATGCACTCTTTCCTGGGGAGGAAAAAAATCTATATTGTCCAATTGTCTTTCCATTAAAATCTGCAACAAACTCTTACAGCTTTATAGAGGAGCAAGATCAGGGTAGGAATATTTGTTCATGTATTGATCACTCCGGCAGGATATCATGCCTTTTCTCAGGGTTGATAATCTACCATCGCTTTCTGATCTGGCGATTTCTACTCCCTGAACATTGTATGGCAGGAGGAGATTGCTGCTTTTTGTCTATGTAATTGCTTTGAAGATTTAGGTCTAGATTTTAATCTCAGAAGGGCAATATATCTCAGAGAATCTCAGAAGAAGAAGAAGAAAAAAATGCTGCTAATGGGGACGCAGGCAGCATTGCAGCAGCACTTTCCATGTAACAAACAATGCACAAGCACGTAGCTGAGATTAGGATCTGGTGGTCATGAAATTTAGACAGAAAACCCCGCAGCAAGCTTTTACTAATTTCACTCCCATTGGTCATAATCTGCCATGTAATAATCTCAACAGTTCTTTAAATATATCTAGTCACAGATCTATAAACCCTTTCATATCTAAATCCAGGTTTTACACTTGAAAATACACACACCTTTCTTCCTCCCCAAAAAACCTGCAGAATTGTTATCCTTTCCTTAAACAGGAACACACTAATCACAGAGCCCATATCTGAAGTTTTAATCCCAGCATTTTTTATTGTCATTTACTTAGATTTAGCCATGGTCAAAAGTCAACGTTGCTTGGCCCTGAGTGCATCAGTGAGAGCGTGTCCTGCTATGTCTGTTTACTGGAAATGTATGTACAGTCCTTATAAATCCCTCTGAGTGAGGGTGTATGTATTTTTTTTTTTACTATTTGTATTGTAGCAGTGCCCAAAGGCAGTAAATGAAAGCAAGACTGCACTGAGCGAGGTGTGATATGACATAAACATGCACAGCAAAGGGCAGCTCTTACCTTCATGAGCTCAAACCCCTCAGGAGATGAGAAATACAGGACATGAGAGGTGGTAGTAATATCCCGTGTTGTGGGAGAACCGAGGCATGGGGATCATGTGTGAAGATGTGCTTGAGGAGTCCGAGGGGAAATAGTGCTAGCAGGGAAAAGTCCTTAAAATGACAGTTGTGACTCCTCAGAAACAAGGTATCTGGCTTCCCTCAACACACACATTGTGTGTGATAATTTTTAAGTCACCAGAAATACTTGTAAATCTACATTTGTATTTACAGTTTCAGGTCAGATTTTTTTCACTCCTACACTCATTACACAAAAACCTACTTTTCTTGGAGTGCTTATTACCATGATCTGTCAACTAAATACACTACCTGGTCTTTTCTATTGATTACTGATTCAATCCATTCTATGTGTTCTGGGTAATATGCTCCTAATGACCTGCCTGGGCTGAGGTGGAATCCCCCAGAGACTATCAGGGTTGTGATTCTTGACTGCAATGTAGCACAATTTAATTTTTTTTTTTTTTCCCCTCAAAACATTTATATTGCCTATAGGTAGGTGCAATTTCAACTAGCATTTCAGTTCTAGCTTTGGCATGTTGGAGATAGGTGTTGGATAGGTAATGGATGATATTGCTTTTCTGTCATGTTTTGGTTTCTTCTGTATTGCATTATTTGGCTTGAAGCATCTATCCATATATAATATAATTATCACTAACGTGGTTAAAGCAGATAGCACAACTAGAGTTGAGCCCTTTTTTGCCAGCTTTCACATATTTCAGTGTTCCCCATAAGACTAACAAATATTCTGCCTCTGTGGTTGTGATCCACCTGGAAGGATGCACCAACAACATCACCAATGTCTTCAACATGAGCAAACCTTTTAGTTGTGCTTGGTCCTGTGACCAAATTCTCCTATGATATCATATTGTATATAAATTTGGGAGCCTCATGAAAAAACTAGATTTCATGCAGCCCATAATGTTAACAAGCCTGAAGCAATTTGATGATAAATTTTGGGTGCCTCGTATGAATACTAAAGGTTGGGTTTTTTTCCAATTGTTGCTACTGAAGACAGAGTGTGTTTGAAGATCTGAAACTTTCCATTTGAGGGAAAAGTTGCCGCCTTGTTCTTTTCCTCATGCTGTGTTGACATGTTTTCATCAGCTACATCGTGTTACCTCTTCTACATTAAAGACTAATCACAGACTTGGAGTCTGCAGTTACCAGCTACAAATAGAAAGATTTCTCCCTGTGAGACCACAGCATTCCTCAAGCAATTTTCCACCTTTATGCAGTATTTTTTGTTTTGTTTCATCAGGGTTTTTTTTTTTGTTTCTTACCATCTGCCTTGCAATTAAGTTATTTAAAAGCACCCACATCAAAGAAATGTTCTGGTTCTCTACAAATAGACTTCACTACTGCACTGCAGAAGTGACAAAAATAATCTACTCAGTTCCATAGCTTATAATGATGAAATAAATATTTTTCCCTGGTATTTTTTATTGACTGTTACAAAACCAAATCATAAAAAGGCGTATTTTCTAAATGTGTCTACATAAAACAAATCTTCATTGAATAAAACCTAGTTAGACAATGAAAATCTAACCAGCAGCATCTATATTCTCTGTAAGTCTTTTTACGCATACATAAATGATATTATAAAATTAATGGTGATATTTATTTTTCATGTGTTTTTTCAACTGTTTGTTGAATTAATTCCCTCTATTAAAACCATGATGATATGATCCCATACCTATATTACATTTATGTTTGTTTTTTATGGAAAAAAAATGTGTGGTTTTGATGTTATTTCTAGTCTTTGGGTTTTATGGAGTGTAGAGAACAGGTAAATTTGAAGAAAGGCATAGAAGATTAAGGTTGAAGAGCAAATTTAAGAATGCTGAGACAGCTAGTACTTCACATTAATTGTTAGTGTAAGAGTGTTGTAGGGATGAGCTCTTCTAAGGATACAATATTTAAACAACAAGGTTATACTGAATGTAAAGGCAAAGAAAAAAAAGCATGGATTAGAGAAGCTGTGTAAAATAAATGGCATCTCTGGCATTCTTCCTACTTCTGCTTTATTTTTTTTTTTCACTATCCAATAATAACTGCAAAGAAAGGGAGAAAGAAGGCAAAACACTTAAAAGACCATTTCTATCAGAGGGAATACAGCTATGGTGGAATGAAAAGCCATGAAGGAAAAAGAAAGGTATAAAATCCAGTGTCTCGGAAGAAATATTTGCAAAGGTGAAAATGTGCAGATGGTTTCCATGACGTGACAACAAACAACCTGTATAAACAGTGGCCAAAACTTGCATGTAATTTGAGGTAGTGGTTCACTGCCCAGGTGGGTGATTACCTTTCTGTTGCTCAGAGTGACCTCCCTAAACAATCTGAAACCAAGCTGAGAAAATGTTGTTTTTCTATTGTCTTCCTTGCTGACCTCTGCTGTCAACTGAGAAAGAAAATAAATCAGGTGTGTAATGTTTTCCTTTGGTATATTATGTTTTATTTCAACAGCTAATTGTCCAAATTATTAAGAGAAAAGTAGGAATTTTGCAGATTCCAATTCTCTTGTTAGAGCCCTGTGAGTAAACTGAACTGGGCTCTTCCCAGACCCCCTGTCACAGAGGCAGGGAGTTAAGCAGGGGATTGTTTTAAACCTGATATTCAATCGTTGGATGGTCCCTAAGGATTTCAAATCAGGTCTGTCTGTAGGCCATTCTTAAACTGGAATTGAGCTGAGACTAGAGGGACAAACTCAAAAACTGTTTGCTGTCCTGTTCCTGTATGCTGCACTACGCCTCGAGTGAAAACCTACACAATTTCTTTCCACTTTGGGATTTGTTTTGGAATCTTCCTTTGTTTTCCAATTTGAAGTGTGTCTGGCTGCATTCAGACAAAACTCTCCAGAATTTGCCCTGGTTGATCTAAAGGATTAAAGGAATTATTTTCCCACATTCTCTATTTCCTACCCAAAAATTAAAATTTCTGTCATTCTTCTGCAAGGCAAGTACAGGGACCTTTTGGGCCTGACAGCAAAACTTTGGCCTCTGAAGTAATTTAAAAATTCTTACCTTCCTCTAGCTGCTTTCCTTCCTTTAGCTGCTCTTTTTTTTCTTCTAAATATTCCAAAAACTTCAACTGCCTTCTGTACCCTCCAGGTGTGAAACCAGTGATCTGCAAGGTGTAGTCAGTGCTCAGCAATACCCTATCCCTCTCTCTGCTTCTGGACTAAAACCTGGTATGACAAAATACATCCAGCAGTTACCACCATGTCACTCCCCTATGGAAATCACAGTTTTTCACCTTTGCAGTTGCTGAAGAGAGATCAGTCAGCATATGGAAATTCAACATGTGGTGTTGGGAGCGATGTGGAACTTTATCCAGGTGGAGTGGGTGGTCCCTTATGATCTAAGCCAGTTGGAATCTCCATTCCCGGGTATCTTACTCAATTTTGGTAGTTGTATTCCTGGGGACATTTGACACATGGGTACTACAGAAAGGTGTATCAACTCTGAAGCAATCAGAACACGGGTTTTGTAATTTATTACCAGCTTTGCCTTGTTATACTTCTTCCGTTTTTGCTTTCATTCCAGTGATTGAAAGTAACCAAATTTCAATTAATTGTCAAGTTTTGAGAGAATTCGGCTGTTTTCAAAGCTATGTCAGAGGGAAACGTCTCGGCTGTGGCAATCACTTTGTTGCTGTGTGGTGGTTGTCTTAGAAACTTCCCTAAAATGAAAGTCTAGTGCAAATGAAGGAACTCGTTTTTTGAAGAGCTTCGTAAAAGGGAAGATCAGAGGTGTCGTCTCTGTACTCTTCTCATCTAACATCACTTCACAATGAATTTGTTTTCACACATTATTTTCCTTTGGATTTGTCCTTTGTACTCCAGGCCTGATCCAAAGCTTATTTCAGTCAGTAGAAAGATTTCTGCTGATTTCAGAGGCACTCGTCTCCATATGAAGGAAGAGGCATCAAAGATCCCTCCTGTTAGAGCTGGTAGCCATCAGGCTGCCGGGACTTGTCTCCTGCCCCATCAGCCTGCCAGGCTGACTCATGCTGCGTTATGCTCCCCCCTCTTCTCTGAGCTTTCCTCTTCTTTGGAAGAGGTGTCTATTTTGCAGTTTCTGTCTTCAAAACAATGCTTTTGTCTTTCAGCCTCATGGTATTTCATCTGTCTCAAATTGCATCAGGTAAAAAAACCCCTATCCACTCATTGTCAAATAATTCTTACATAAAAGCAAAAAGGAAAGAGATTGTAGTCTCCATACTACTAAAATTGCATTGTAATATTTTCATTTAAAGTCAATGGGGCTGAAATCTGTGGAGCTGAAAGGGTGGAAGCAAGTGTAGGATTTTCTCCTCTGGCATCTGTGATAGATAAGCTTGCATGTCTTCAGTGAACCTTCATATCTCCTTTAGGAAAGTTTTACCAAATGATAAGTAAAGGTAGTCAGTATCAGGACCATAAAGTTTAGCAGTTCTGAATAATGTAAATGAGTATATATTAAAAAAAAAAAGAAAGACTAAAAAGTCATGTGCCATCACCATGGCTCAATGCAGGAGTCATCATATTCTTTTCAAGTGTTAAGGAATGAAGTTGTTATTCAGAGGAGTCCTCCAGGGCTGCATTTAATACAGGGACCAGCAGTATGGAGTTCAAAGCATAAAACTGTAAGCAACACTTTTATAATTCACAGAAAAAGCCTTCTTAAAGAAAGAGCAAATATTCAGAGTGAGCTCTGTGGTGCCTCTACATTAATGTCTGCTGTATAATGTACACTTTAATAGGCAGGTGTTAATGAGCCAAGATCTAAAGACTGATCTATTCTCTCAAGATAATGGCTGCTTCAGAAATAAAACCTTTTAACCTAAACAGAGTGAAAAAGCTTAAACCTTGACTGTATGTGGAACTGCAGCCTGTCTGGGGAAGAATAAACCCAGACAGTAGCCCACTACTGAAAGCTTAACAGATTTATACAATGCAGAAACCGGGAGGTATCCGGGCTGCTGAACATCACAATTCCGCTGAAGTTATTAATGAATCAAGTTATTCGCTTTCTATCAGGGCAAACTCAGACAATCAGAATAATTATAACTGATCGGATATATGTAGGTTGTGTTGTTTTGCTTTTCCTTTCAAGGGAACTTTTGAAACCAAACATGTAAAGATTGTTTTCACATAACTCCTTTAAAAATGAACCACTGCAAATCCCAAATGCACATCGCTACAGCAGGGCTTGTGCAGGTAGGGCAACAGCCACAATTCATCATGAAAAGCAGCTGTGAAAGGCAGATAAAAAAAACCATAATCAAAATGAAAAATGACCAGGGTTTGTTAGCAGAACTGTTATTGCTACCTTAATCAAAACATTATATTTTTATTCACATTTTTAGGTGGGTTTCTTCTTATGTCCCCCTTTAGTAATCTCAATTTTCTGATGAAATACTGAATAACCTAGCCCTTAGTAATAACAGACATGATATAGAAGCATCTATGTAGTCTCTGTAAGGATTCTCAAGAGATTCATCAACTTTACAAACCATATGTAAATGAATCGTGTACAAATTATGTTTGCCTGGGCAATCACTGCTGTCCCTGATCACATCCTAGAAAAAAGAAAAAATCCATGCCTTTACATTAAAATGTCCTAAAGCAGAACTTTCTGAATATACCAGATCTGTATGACTGGAGGGTTAATAAAATCTGTTGCACCGTAGAGGCAAAGCAAGATTGCAGGCAGTGCTCTGAGAGCAAAGCTGTCTTCCCTCCATGATAATAAAGCAAACAAGGTGATTTCAGCACAACTAATTGTCAGAGATAAGAAACAAATGTCAAGAAGGGAGGTGAATCTGGAGCTCTGACACGCAGAACATGTTAAACACCTTACCTGCCTTAGCAGCTGAGATGCTCCTTGCACAAATGAGATCAGAAGAGAGAGATTAGGCCTCATTTGCTTAGCAAAGAACTGGGGATGTGGTTTGTATCTAAAACACTCAAAAGTCAAAAATGCACTTCAATAATGGACCAAAAAATAAAGGTTCAACACACTTTCCCCACAGGGCTTGCCTGGTTTGGAAGAAGTCTTTTACTCAAATCCAGAAACAAAGTAAAACATAAATCAGAGTTCTGTGTAAATAAAGCATTCACAAATGTATGTTTTCTGTCATTAGCCAAACCGCTCGTTGTTGCAAGTATTCCTAGGAGTACCATTTTATCACAACCTAAGCAACATATTTGTACTACACAAGTCTTCAATAAGTACTTATTAAAGTCAACTATACAATGCGTTAAGTGGAAACCATTTATAAATATAATTTGAGAGTTAAATGCTATTAGACATTTTGAAAGTATTGACAGAGCCTCTTATAAGAACGATTAGAGATATTACTTATCCAGCCACTTAGGATGAAAGTGCATGATGGAACAGAATTAGTGCTGCTATGCTCAGTAAAATCTGTGCTATTACATAAAATTTGTCTACATGTTGGATGGGAGGTTTTGAGTTGATGTTTGTATTCCCGATATGTTTACTGCATTCACTAACCCCAGGTATAGCTGTGGTTTAGATATTCAGATTACGACACTCGGGAGAAGTGCTGCATTTGCCCACACCCCATTTACACATCTCAGGGCTATACAGTAAGGTTTAAATATTAGAAGTGAGCAGTGTGTGAACTGAAAATAATTCTAATTTTTTAATGATGTTTCTGTCTCTTCCAAAGCCAACTGATGTCAGGGAGGAAGACAGCATTTTCCTGGGCAGATTTTTTACTTCAAATGCAATGAAAAGAAATAGAAGGTTAAAATAAGTTACAAGAAAGCAGAGCAGGACTGTGAGGAACAGGGCAGAAAACAGCAATTCCCTATGGAGTCTGAAATGAAAAAGGCTTACTAATTCATAAACTAAAGGTGTCTGTGCTTTAAAAGAGAAAACTTATGGGACCCACGCTTCAATTTTTCCCTTTTATTAACCATATGATGTGCTGTAGGCATGTAATTTCTGAAGTCTGGAATTCACTCACTTTCCCAGCTGTCTTACAATACCTGCCAACACCTTGAAATAAGAGCATTACACAGTGACAATATCCACCGGTGAAGGCTCACATCTGCAGTGGGAAAATCCATTTCATGTTCTGTGGGGCTGGCAGGGAAGAAAGGAGTGAGAGGGAGCAAGAAAAGGGAAATGGAGCAGTGATGAAAAGGGAAGAAAAACAGTTTCTCTCAATACTCTAATGATTATTTTCTCTTTTTAAAGATGTATTATTGTTGTTGTTGTTATTATACTGTGTTGTAATAAGACCAGTATCCTGCTATGACTCTTGAGCAACTGAGTGAGGTGCTCTCCATTCACATGCACCTTCTGTAGCCTGAGAATAGGGTTTGGAAATTGAAAAAACCACGTGGAGTATAGGAAGTGTTGTTATCACCTTTCTACAGGCAGAGACACAGAAATGAGTGCAGAGAGAATAGAGGAAAGAGTGGTAGCAGCACGGATCAACTTCAAGTCTCCTGGGTCTTGATGCTTTCCCTATGACAGTTGAAGACGTATAAAATTTGCTAGTGATGATTTCCAAGAGGAGGAAGGATTATTCTTTACCTGCCATGTTATTAAATTCTTCCATAATCATCACTGCCACGGAGCAGAAGCTTGCTAAATATATCCTTAGTCTGACCAGCTGTAGCAGTTCTTACGTTCTTAATATTGCTTAAGACTCACAACATCAAAACCAAGATATTTCTCTTCTGTTTGAACCATTATTAATTTTTATCCCTGGTTTTGAAACAGACCATATGATGAGATTATAAACTGTTTTAATTATTTGAATTCTGCTTTCTAATTTGTATTTGAGATATAACTGTGGAGTGCTCTATTACCACTAAAGAGGAACTGCTGCATGGGGTATGAATGGGCACAGCTACAGGTGATACCTTGGTTCTTCAGAAGGTGATTTATGAAGCCTTCTGGACAAAGTAGTGTTAGCAGTAAAAAGAAGCTCTCCAGGGAAGAGTAAAGCCAGAGCAGAGAGTGGAGAATTGAAAGATGCAGTAAAGAAAGATTATTTCACTTAATTACGCTTCTCAGTTCAAGGACTGGTTCCCTCCACTGATGGCAAGACACCTACATTGTAGTGCAAGGAGAGAGGGCCACATATGGCACCTGCTGTTTCCTGCGGATGTGTCTTTAAAAAAATATACAGATATGGTTCATCAGAGCACCTGTGAGACTTCCTGGCTCCCTAATTTATCTCTTTATCCAGATGGCATATGACTACCTAAATGCATAGAAAATTCCTGACACTGGAAAGTTGTTTTGCTACAGCTTTGCCTGCTGAACCAGATTTAGTGTTTGCAAGCTGAGCCTGGGTGCAGCTGGGTCTGAAATGAAGCAAATAGCCCTAATGGTGTGAGCAAGCGCTGCCTGGCATTTACCACAGAATGAAGAACATATTTTGATAAAACCTGTTTTAGAAGTCATTACACCCAGACCGGTGCCTTTTGAAAAGGGGACCTGTGGTTTGGCTGGTGTGGGAATTGTCTGGTGCCGGCACTCCACAAAAAGTGGGCATGTGTTTTGCGGAGCACTCTGCACTGCTCCAAAGTGCACCTACTTAACCAAAGCAAGACCTGTGTGGATTTAAACCCTGTCCCAAAATACATAACACCCTTGATAAAGCATTTTCAGCCCTTCATTCTCTGCACCATATCAGCAGGTCTGTTTATGGCATAAGGCATTGCTCAGTAGTAAAAGGAGTTGCCTTTAGGATACTGCCTTACTGATTTACTGTTTTCATTTTTGGAAAGCCTGAATTTAAAGTCTTGGACAAAGTATGTGGCAACAAAGTTTAGACAATAACTTAAATAATTGCATTGCAAATTAGAAATATTTTTAAGCGTTTTTATGCATTGTCTTGCATGATTAAACATTGCTGTGACATTTAAAACTCTTAATGTGTGCTGCCGGTAAAAGTTGACTAGTTAAATGCAAATTGAGACCTTCAGGCTGAATGGTAACTAATTATTCAAAATACTACTATTAGTAGGTGAGAGTAAATTATATGAAAACTAGAATTTGGATCAGGTGTCTAAATTTTATACTGTATGACTATCAGATTTCCATGAACATAAATTTATGGCACTCAGTATTGCTGGATATACTGTAATTGCATTGTGAAGATTTTGTAGTAATAATGTTCCTATTGATAATAGCAGGGGAGCAATAAAAAAACATGTGGTCAGATTTGACACGTAACATCTACCTGGTAAATAAGGGATGAATTTTATGAGCTGTGCTGTAGTGGGAAGAGAGGGAAACAGTCTTCATCCTGATTTTATGGGACTAGATCAGTCTCTAAGTACTGTCAAAGCTCCCTGTAAGGGTGACCCTAAAAACTTCAGGCTATGGAAAAAGCATTCTCACTATGAGGAGCAGCTGCAACTTTAATGTAACTTTAAGACAGCTATATAGAGATAGATTTATATTATTTCAAACTTGACCTTGAGTGTGTACATAATCTTCAGCTCTTATTTTCACTCTATGAAGCACAGTCACCTTTCCAGTGGTCCACAAACTCATGGCCCAGTGGCTTTGAAGGGCTAAGGGAACACAGCAGCAATTGGGCTGAAGTCACCAAATGTCAAAGCCTGGTGAGATTTAACTGAGTCTAGTCCAAAAAAAACCCCAACAAAGTAACATTCCCTAAAACCTTAAATTTCCAATTCCACTAGGTGAAAAGGCAATCCTTGAAATAATTTTAAAATGCCCGTGACAAATATTCAAGCAACTGTGAACTCTTCAGTTACAGAGTTAAAAATTCTTCACTTTTTAGCTTTCCTGAGTTTATATAAGTTTTATTCTTCATATATCTAAAAGGAAACAGGGGTTTGTGTAAGAAGACACAAGCCAATATTTATGTGTCAATAGCAAAGGCAGGCTAAGTATAATTATGAGAGAAATTTGAGTGAGTTCCATATGTTACTGACAAATCCTTGGTTTTTTGCAGTATTGCAAAGCTGATGGAGAAAATGAACTGACATAATCCAATTTCATATCAGGAGCTGTCTCATAATTTTAGAAAAACAACATTTACTAATCTGTTAAGTAAGTCACTGATATGATAAAAATTATGCTTAATATGATAAGACTTCATTTTGCATTAAAGTCTCCCCTACCACATCAGGGAATTCTGGTCTCACTAACACTCTCCGGAAGCCTTATGATTTAAATGACTTTAGGTCAAGTAAAACAAGATATGCTTAATGATTTTACAGCCATTTCAGTACAGCAACATTAGCATTATCAGTCAGTCCCCCAGCAAACAGGTAATGTGCTCAGCTAATGAGCATGACTCAGATGTTAAGATGAGTTAAGCCAATTCTCAGATGGTGAGGATGGGAAGGTGGCACTCAGGGCTGGAGGCCACCTCTCTACGACAGCCCTTGACCTTCAGCTCAACTTCCCCAGCGAGCTTGGATGAGTCTCTTAAAAAGAGAAATTGTCCCCTATGGTTTTAATATAAAGATAGGCAAAACATAATGGATTTGAGTTTTTCTTGAAATGTGGAAAATTTTATAACCAGAAACCAGTTCAATAATGTCAAGTTGTTAACAGGCAGTTTGCACTAGTATTTTCCACACCTGACAAATGGGATATATTAGGGGCATGAGTTTGCTGCTGGGATATCACCAACCTTTATCTTGTTCTAGATACAGGAATTCATTTGCTTCAGATCCGTAGTCTTTTATTTCCACATTTGCTCTTTGACGAGGAGCTGGCACTGTATGCTTTGGGAAGGAGTAGATGTCTACAACATGCCAATTTGGGATGCTAGCCACTCCATCTTCATTCATAATTGTTAAATAGGTGGCTCTAAACCCAGATGCATGAGGTTTCATGTCTCTTGTAAAATTTTCTAGCTAAATATGCTTTAAATATATGCATGTATTTTTATTAAAGTATAAAAAGATAAAACAGTATCATTGTACACTGAATGCTTTTGTTAACCCTATCAATGACCAGCTTTTAGAATCCAACTACATTTTTAGCATCAACAACATTCATGGCAATTTCACTAACTAATCACATGCTATGTGAAAACAATTATATTTTTATTTACTTAAGTTATGTCACTGTTCAATGATCCCTCATTTGTACAATCTAAGATAGTGAGAACATTTCTCTGCCATTCCTTATTTGATACAATGCCCCCATTTTTTCTGTTTCCAAAGTGAACAGACTTGCTTTTTCAAATGTCTTGCTAATTCCTAATACCTATTGCCATGCAAAAGCTGTTTCCATAACTAAAGAAGGAATATCTGCAAGGGGTCTGCAAACGTTTATTTCATTCACCTGCTAGATTAGTTAGCACCTCTTTCCAGAAATTTATGTCATAATGGAAGCTTATGTTGTGCCTTATCCTATATATCCTTCTCATGTGATTCCCATTGGTGTTGCCAGCAAATATCCTGTTGAAGAGATGAGGAGGGATACTCATGTAGGAAAATAATAATAATAAAGAACTCAGGTGGGCTAAAGGAGAGCCTTACTTTTAACCCCAATATGGGGGAACAGAAACACCACCCCTACCCCAGCCGTGTGCTGCTGGGAGCAGGCCAACCCTTTGGCATTTCTGCAAGAGCTGGTGCCAGAGCTGGGCTCTTGCTCTACAAACCAGGAGGACCAAAACAAAGGAGAAGGTTTATGCAGACTCCCAGCTGGGAAAGGCAGACGCCACACAGCTGTGCCCGTGACATATTTCTTTTTGTAGGTATCTGTCAAACAACGCTGCTGAGAATTGTGAAGGTTATGTTAGATTACGAAAATGAGATGGGAGATAGTAGTCACTCTGTCAGATAAATAAGTCATAATTCCTCCAAGAGAAAGGAGTCTAAGAATAACTCAACCTAGAGCTTAGAAAGGGAAATGCTAATGAGTCTAAATCAAAGCTTATTTGCATGCAAAAATACAACCTCTTTAAGTATTAGCTTTGTAAGCTTACAATAACCTCTTGGAGACACTAGTAATGTGTTTGGTTTCAGTAAAAGATGCCGGGCTGCCAGCCCTGAAGCCTGAAGGGTTGTTTACTCAGAGAGGAGACGCGGCAGCATCAGCAACGGTGCAGAATGCTTCCTCAGGCTGCACAGGCGCCGCTGCACCCCTTGGGCTGGGCACCCCCAAGTTGCGTTGTGCCTCCTTCCATATTTATTGCAAACAAATCTGGTCCCTGCCATTTGTTTACCCTTGTCTTCTGTCTTCCTGCCTTCATATGCATTTTTAATTAGGTGCACTCCAGTTCTTTCCCTGCTTGCTCGTACTTTAATTTGGGAAGCACAGTTTTCATTAGCTCTGCAAATATCCACTGTTCTTTGCAAAGTCAAATCTATTACTTGCAAAATAACCTTGCTTAGTCCTGGTTATCAGTTATACCAATAATACTGTGCTCTCTAATTAGTCCAGCTGTTAACTGTTCAAATTCACATGATTTAGCTGTATTATGTAGCTTTGCATCAACATGATCAATGCTCTCACTTGGCAGATATTTTCTTGCAGAGAAAAGCAGCTTTTCCAAGCTCCTGGAAGAGGTACAAGTTTGGGGTTTTTTTCTTTAAATTTCAGAATGATTTTGTCTTGCAGTTTGCACTTTTCTTTGTAATCCCACTGTAATGTACTGTCTATTTCGAACGCCTCTAAACCTGCCACCTGGAACAAACAGAGGATTTCTCTGTCTTCAATATCTCTTCAAAACTACTCACTTCCAATGAAAAACACAAGTGCTATAATCTTCCCTTCCAGTCCTGGGCCACGTTTGGCTCCTGGCTGAGGGATTCAGGTGGCTTCCTTTTCTGCCAGGGGTTTACTCGCTCCTGACACCCCATAAGGACCTGGTGGCTTGTGGGTGTATTGAGGAGATCAGGGGTGATTATGGGCCTGGCAAGGAGTAGAGCAAGAAAATGGATCCCCTTTTCTACTGGAAACTTTGGATACCACTGATGAAGAACCCAGAGCAAGTCTTTCATGATTGCAAGGCTTTATCTACCATTTTATACTTTTAAGAGCATTCTCAGGAATCAGTCTTTCATGCTAGCTTCTCTACCCTGAGCATCAAAGCACAGTATAACCTTTCTTATGGACCATTTCAAAAATCTCAGAGAATATTTCAATATCTGAAGCTTTTATTAAGCTATTAATTTTTGCCAGATTGAGTCAGTGAAAAGAAACTGAACCCCCCCCCAGTAAAGCACCAGGTGTGTTCACACCTTTTACAATAAATTCAACATGATTTTTAATTGTTAGATTCAATGTTTACTTTCTAAATGTATTTTCATCTTGCTTGCAGACGTTTAAGCAATTTTTCAAGTACGAAAGGGCATTTAATTTTGTATTCGAATGGAACGTTTTGTTCAACCCAGAAAGAAAGCTTAATTATTATTTTTAAGTCTGCCAAAAGCTTAGACAAATTTTCATGTCATGTTGACTGAAGTTTTTTTTTAAAAATTGAAAATAAACTACAAAATCTTTTCCAAGCTGTACCTACAATTATTCTTTTCAGTTAGAAATAAGATGCAGTGTAAATGTCCATAGGTACATGGCTACGGCAGAGGGAGGTTAATTCTCATCCCTTTTCCATCATCGTATGGTATCACAGATTGAGAACAGACCGACCGGTCTGAGCAGAACCTGTTCACAAAATAAAGTGTCACTCGCTGTGAACATATGCTCAGCATTTGTTCCTAAATAAGTAAACCCTCTGAAATGAAGTCATAGGCAGCTTTTGCTGTTGCTTGCAGAGGAAATGGGCCCGTGCAGAGCCAGGGCACAGAGGAAAGGTGAGTGAAGTGCCTCTGACTGCTCTGCACGTGTGCACGAAGAAGTCAACGTTCAAGAGCTCCTCACGTGAAATTACCTGGTGGAAAAGTTAACCCAGAATTGAAAGCAAATGCACTTACAATAGCAAGGAGAAATTTTGTTACTATTACAATGCTTTATCACTCTCTTTAAACTTGTTTGAAACAATCTGAGAGCGTGAAGTAATGTTTTTGTACATTTCCCCATTGAAGTTTTTTCAGATGTTGTTCAACAGCACCAAAGATAAAAGTTTGCCTTGCTTTTGATGTAGCCAAGGGAGTCTGATGGAGTTCTCAGATGATTTGCAAAACAGATCTGATTTGAATTTAATTTTTAAAGATGAGTCCAGAGGCGTCCCCCAAGGAAGGGAGGTTTCAGCCAGGCCCATGGTGCAGACCAACAGCTCACCATTCACTAATCCAGTCCTCTTCAAAGCCTAAGGGTCTACCAAGAGTATTTAGGACACATTATTAAGTATTATTTATATTTTTTTAAGATTATAGTTTTCTCCATAGCAGTATATATCTCTTTTAAATTTTTGATTTACTATGACAAGCAAGAAAGGATGAAAGTTATGGCTGTAACTTAAATAAATATCCAAAAGCTTGAATACGCATCAGAGATTATGCAGGCCATGCAGAATTCCTCCAGTCTGGTAGAAGACAGTCAAAAACTGTTTTCCAGGCCTTTCAGGTAAAAGCAGAGGGATTGTTGTGGCAGGGCAGAGCCCCCTCCTCACCAACCTCTCCTTCCCGCCCCAGCGTAGAGCATGCCATGCTCTGGGTGCAGAGTGCCTTGGAGCTGCGTCACACCGGTGCGTGCCTCTTTTTGGGTAGAACTCTCCTGAGCTCCTCTTTCCCAAGGTCGCCGTCAGAGTTGGTTTAGACAAATCCACATCAGAAGTCAGGCCAACTCCAGGCTCTGGCATGCGTAGAAATATTTAAACTTTTCAGAAAAACATGTGGAAGTGCTCTAAAAAGAGTTGGATACAAAAGCGTTAGTTAAGAAACCAAATCATATAACTGAGCTATAGTCAGGTAAAAAAATAGGAGGTTTTCAGATAAGTAATCTCAAAAGAACTTGTAGGTGGAAATATGTTGAGCTTAGGCAAGAGAAATCCATGCACAGAGATCACAATATGTGTATAAGTGATTGCTGAAAAGGAAAGATCAGTCCTAATATTTCAGATTATTTACTTATACCAAATAGTTTAGGCAGGACCAAAGATGTAGTATTCTCTCCTCTATCTAGAAAAATGTCTTGAAAAAGCTTTATTATACAATATTACAAACTTTTGAATAACAGGCTGACCAGTGATTTTACATCTTTTCCAGTCCACAAAGAGACCTTGATAGTCCATACAGAGATCCCTAAACTCTGATCTGGATAATGAAGATCTTTAGCCCAAACTGCGCTGATGATTTGTGTCTACAGATGCTAATTGTCCTTCAGGCATTACTGGAGCTTCCTCCCCGCTCTCGGCGTCTAATCTAGTGCCAACAAATCTTTCTGAGAGATCGCTGTGGAAGGTAGAGGAATTGGGGACTGTCAGTGATACATTTATAGAAATACAAAAATGAACCCTTGGGCTGTTGTAGAACCTCAGTGATCTTAAACTCAGCTTCAGATATCAAATTAGCAAAAGTAAATATTTTTTCTCTTTCTGTTAAATTGTGTTAGACTATCCTTTCTACAATAAATAATGCATTGCATTTACTTTCAAGTAATTCTTTTTGTATTAGGCTAGGTAGGGAGAAAAGCAATATTTGCTGCAACATCTTACTAGAGCTTCTAGAAAGTTACCCTTGCAATAAATAAATAAATAAGTGAATGAATAAATGTATATTAATTGGGAAGCCTGATTTTCAGCAGGGACACACTGGCTTTGGGCACAGACATTGCACTCGAGCTTGGTCAAAATTTAAATCCAGGTTTGAAACTTATTCTCACTTCACTTCCTGGAAAAAATGAACGAAACTATAATTTTCCAGTGTAATAACGTGCAAGTTCTGTTACCTCGCAAGAACTATGTTCCAGCTAGAGTTCAGATTGCTAATTCCTTACGTGCAGCTACATATGTATTTAAAAAATTTGCTAATACTTCCACCTTAGGTAGGATTCTTAAGAAAAATACCTCATGAGATAACATCTGTACATGTTTTCTTGCAGAGACTGCTCAGGTTATGGCTGCATGATTGTTAGGTGCTGAGAAAGCATTTGACATGAGAGAATGGCTCTTCTCCAACAATTTCAATTTCATTCCCGCTCTTTACGTGGGTCAGAGTGCTTTATGCCTATCTATTTGAGGCGGTAATGACCTCTGGTGTCATCTCCTCGTATTTCCCACTGGACCAAAGCAAGAGATAAGAAAGTGTGCTTTCTCCTTTGTTGTCCTTCAGGATCAAAGGCTTTAATGGCTGTGATTTGGATTGCTGAGCAGAACAGTGATTTATGCATCTAGAAAGCTGAAAATAGGATTTCAATTATTTGTAGGTAGTATATAGATTTTTTATGACTGATCCTAATAAGCCCTTTTTAGCATTTGACAGGCAGAAGTATGTGCATTTTTACCAAGAAAATCAAATGGGGAAAAGGAAAGTAATTTGATTACACTTGGTGGGAGGTAGTTGACTAATGGACATATAAAGGACTATATTGTAAATTGGACTAGATCAGGTACAAATGTAGGCAGCTAAATGGCAGCCCTTGTTACTCCTACCTTCTCTGCCTTGGAGAAGACTGCAGAAGCCACTGTGGAGGATCTTCCTACCATACAAAAAGAACATTAGGCACCTGAATGTCAGGTATACCCTGCATTTTTTAGGCAGAAATAATATATGTGTACCTGCTTGCAGCTTAGATGATCTTGCATCTGACTGCTGAGCAGGAAAATTCCTAAAACAAACAGGCTCAGTGAGTCTGTAGAGAAATCAGGGATGCAGCAAAGTACCTGTTTTGAAACAGGGTCTTTCTTTAAGCACCAGTGGGTGCTAGGACCTTCATCCTGGGCTCCTGCTGCTAGGCAGGAACATGCACTGGAGTTGTCTTTGATAGCTCTTTGTGGTCATCATCCTGTCACTGGAAATAAGAAATTAATAAAAAATAGGTCTGTCTGTAAGGTTGGTTTGGGTTGTTTGTTTTTTTTTTTTTCTTGCTGCCATGTACAGAGCTGTGCCCAGGGCTTCTAGGGCAGTCCTGCAACACCTGGAGCTCAGGTGTGTTTGAGTAGAGTCTAACTCAGACCCAAAGTCGTATCCACTAGTGCTAAATGTTCATGGTCTGCTGGCTGGGGAAGCATTTCCTTACTGAGATCAGGCTCCAGGGTGGCAGAAAGCTGGGCATTTTCCAAACTGGTATCTAGGGCTGGAGTGAGGAAGACACCATAAGCTGTAGGATTTGGGGCACCAGCTTTTAGCACTGGTGATGGATACACCCTGCCGTTAGGTAGGGTGATAAGCTATGCACAACTAACAAACAGCTCAAAGGAGTGAGCATGGAGAAATGTTTTTTTAAAGATATATCTTTGCTCTTCATACACACCCACACAGAAGCAAAATGCCAGCAGGGACAAGTTGTATTTCTCTTTTATGTAAGATAGATGCTACTGTGGTCTCTGTTACCTAAGCGTCTCAGCACCTCCTAAATCTGTCATTTATTTCACAGTACCATATTAAATTGATATTATGGGCTATGGATGTACCAAAGGGCTGAATAACACAAACAAGTCTGCACAGGGGGTCTGGAGCCCACAGAGTGGGGAATTGGTCCCTCATTTTTTTCATTTCCTGATTATCCAAAAATACTTTCCTCCATGCTTTCATCCTTCTCCCAAGATCAGATCAGCTTCTGCAAAAGCTCAAATGCTTCAATTTCTTCCTACTGTTTTCTCTGAAAACTTCCCATTTTATCCATTAGCTTTACAATTTTGAAGTTTATTTGCTCTAGAGGGGCAAGATTATGTGCTGGTTTTGTTATGTACTTCGTGACATGAAACAAACTACTTTGCTTTGCCATTAGTTTATCACATTGTTACCCTGAAATACTTCAGTGTTTCATTAAAAATGAAACCTGGGAAAATGTAAATCCATAAATGCCTTCATAGCCCCCAGAGTGACAGTATACCTCTTGGAATAAAACAATAATGCCTTTACACCACACACTGGTGTCCATGATTTGGTACTTTATGGGACATAGTGTGGAAAAAGACTTTTCTTCAGAAGAGGTCATCTTTATGATGCTCTTTGTGTAAGGAAATAGTGGAGGCACTAGTTAGTGAAAGCGGCTTTTCTGCGATGCCCCGGGGAGAACTGCCAGCCTCAGCAGTGTAAGCACAAGGCTTTTGAAATATGTCTTCAGCCAGTCTTGGCAATACCCCTGCGTTCATTAGTAAAACAAAGGAATCATTTCCAAAGGTGTTATAAATATCCAGCATTACACAAAGCCCTGCCTGTATCCCAGCCTTCAAAATATGGCACTTCATCAGTTACTTGCAGAATAAACTGTGAGTATCATCATGTGTGAGCTTAGTAAAAGCTGTTTGTGTTTTCTCCAGACAACTTGGGAGATAAGGCTTGTGACTACTGAATCATGTTGGTCTAATACGTTTATTCTTCTCTTATGAGAACACATATCCTTGTATACAGTTTCAGACATACAGAGTAGGGGTGGTAGCAAACAAATGTATTATATTGGTCCAACTAAAAGCACTGAGGAGATGGGTAAATAAAAAGAAAGGTACAGGAGATGGACGCAGCAGCGAAAACTAAGGGGCTCTGAGCATCCATGCTCTGGCAGCATACGGCTTTATTGCTGGTGGCATTCTTGATAGACTCTATTTGCCTGTAAAAGATGGTGTACAATGCTGATCTGACAACCCTTTATGTAAATACTTAAGAAAATATTTGAGGGCAAAAAACATTTCAATCTCTCGAGTCCATAATCCTGAAAGGAACTTGCCATAAGGCTTATTCTTCTCTAGGTAATTTTCTTTTCACTCCCCTAAAGGCAGAACTATTAACGAGACATGAGATCTCTATTGTTTTTATGTCAGTGCTGGAGGAAAGGATCCTACACAATATGCTTATTAAGAGGTAGGCTTTTCTCATGCTGCTGTGTGGGTGTTTATTTTTTTGTTTGGGTTTTTTTGTTGTTGTTGAGTTGTTTGAGGTTTTTTTTTTAATGTAGTCTTTGTGCAGCATGTTTTTGCAGTTACAGGTCTTCTTTTCTCTTGTGTAATTGAATTATTAACCTGCTACGGGGTCAGCAGAATGGCTTATTTCTATAACAGTACAGGCCAAATCCTGCTATCATTATTCATATTGAGAAGCACCATACTCAGCATGAGGCCTCACTGAAGGATCTGCCTGCAGAGTGTGCTGCTGCTGGAAGTTAAATTGGTAGCTCCTTTTAAATGGAACCACAGTACAGGCTGCAGAAAATCAGAAGCAGTAATGCAAGTCTGGATGGGTGTAAAAAATCCAGATGCAGTGGGATGCAAATGACCTCAAGTTTTGCTTATTCAAAAAGAGTAAAACAAACAAACAGAAAGTCACCACTGGATTTTTGGAAAACCTCTAGTCATCTTTGCATGGACTGCAGGACTGCATTCCTGTGCTCTTCATAGAATCCCTTTTCAGTTTCAAATACCTGCCACAAATTTTTGCAACCCAGAATTACATTGTTCAGTTCCTAAAACTGAACATTTCAGCCCCCAACACTGAAATCTGTTGAAACTTTCTGTGTGCTTTAATAGAAGAAGATTCTCTGTAACACATCTTCCTCTGCACAATTTTTCATTGGGCACAATGTTATATCCTGATTCTTTATATATTCTGGGTCTTCTTTATGCTCTGTTCTCCATTGTACGCCTTTGCACAGAAAGAAAATTTATGGCCTAGTGTCTGCAGCCTTTTCTCCACAAATAAAAAAGAAATAATGCTGAAGTAAATAACAGATGTCAGATCATGTCACAGTATTACTTTGAGATGAGAAATGTAGTGTCAACCAGAGACTTTACAAGTCATACAAGCTAGAGGGTAATTAAGCATGAATATTGCTAATCAGGCGTATTTAGTAATAAAGCAATGAATGAACTAAAGAAAATATGGAAATGAAAAGCACATTTTGTACATTCACCTGAAGCTCCCTAAGAGCAGAAATCTGTCATTGACATAATTTTGTCTGGTGTAAAGTATTTTTAATATGCTTATGTTCTGGGTTGGCCTTGGCAGGCCACAAAGTGCCCACTGAGCTGCTCTCTCACTCCCCCTCCTCAGCAGGATAAGGGGAGAAAGTAAGATGAAAAAATCATGTGTCAAGATAAAGGCAGTTTAATAAAGAAAAACAAAGGCCATGTGTGGAAGCAAAGGAAAACAAAAAGATTTATTCTCTACTTCCCCTCAGCAGGTGATGTCCAGCCACTTCGTAGGAAGCAGGGCTTCAGCATGTATAGTGGTTGCTTCAGAAGACAAATGCCTTAATAGTGAATGCCCTCTCCTCCTCCTTTCTCTTAGCTTTTATTGCTGAGCATGGCATCATATGATATGGAATATCCCTTTGTTCAGTTTGCAGACTTTGACATCCTTACCCAGTCCAGGACCTGCTGGCCATGTGACCAAACTTGTGCAAATTTTTATTAAAATAAACTTCATGAATAAGCTGCAGATGACAAATTACTCACTGAGATTAATACATTGATCAAGATCTGCTCATGGGCAATTTGTTAACCAAAAAGTGACAACATTTTTAAAATAGACTATTATAAATTTCTCTTCCAACCTTCTCCACTCTCTTAATACGGTTCTTCCCCTCACCTCCATTCCTTGCCTGTAGTTGTCGCTGAACTCAAACCTGAAATGTAGCAACACAGAGATCTTGTGTAAGGTCACTGGAGTGGACCTGATCTGTTCTCTAATCCTGCACAATTTAGAAGCTGTGGTAGATAAACACCCCCAGTATTTCTCTGTGTAATATGATGTAATGAATCCCTCTGTCTTGCACTGCAAGTAGAGCAATAATAGAGTGGATAGGAGGAAATGCCAGTTATATCATATTTAAGACCATTAAATAGTGGCTTATCATCAAGAAAAGAAATTCAACAGTTTGTACAGCATTAATGGGTAATTCCCAAATTCTACAGTCTCTGACTTAGTAACTTCAATTATGGGAATTGGAAAAGGCTAGCATGTAATACCACTGTCTGCTGGTGAGTTAGAATTAAAAAATTAGCAGGAGCTTTTCTAGCACTTCAAAACAGAAGATGCTTAAAGACCAAATAAAGACCGAAGAGCTTAATACAAGGCTACTGAAGTTAATGGAGGGATTCTCTACTGAATCCTTTGAACTTTGAATCAAACTGCAATATGAAAAAGCTCAATAGGAGTTTTTCTGAGGGAAAACTATATAATATTCAGCAAGCCATAAATAAAGGAAGGAACTGCATCATCTAAATCAAATGACAGCACTGAGAATGAGGAAGAGCATATTCGATTCATGTGTTGTTCCTAGGAATGTTCGGTTTCCCTTTTAGTTCAAAAGGGGTTCATATTTCCATGATGGATAGTTATTGTATTCTGAAATAACCACAAGCATGACAGTAACTCAGGCATCCCTCCATCCTGCTGTGAGTTAACATCACTCCCAGAAGGTATGGTCCTGATGTACAGTGCACAGTTCCAACAAATCAGCATTTCCTCTACAAGAGAGTAACGCTCCTTTCAAAGCACTCTCCTCTGGAGGTGGCCTCTGCACAAATTATGTCAAAAACACATTAGTATGCCCATTGGAAAGGTAGGGATGAGGATAAGGCAGTATATTCCTGAAGCACAAAACAGCTGAATCTTAGTAGGGGGTATTTGTTCCATCTCCAGCACTTGTTGTTTAGTTCAGCTTTATCTTGTTCATGTTTTTTTTCCCTCCCTAAACAACCATAAGAAATCACTTTTAAAAGCCCCAAAGACAAAGTAATACAAAGTAATGGCATGTAACATGAATAATAAAACTGTATTTTGACTTCATTTCCCTGTTCGCATTACTTAAGTATTATAATTATTAATTTATAACACAGAGGAATGCCTGGTATGCCACATTTGAGAAACTTGCAGCATAAATAGTTTGGACAGCTCAGGTATCAAAATTGCATACAAAGTAGAAATGTGCAAGAAACACTTCAGAAAAAAAAAGTTAACTAGTACTCTAGCTGTGACCACTTCTTCACAAGAATGTCCTTTTCCTCCTCTGCTCTGCTCTCGTGAGACACCTCCCTGCAGTGTTGTGTCCAGCTCTGGGTCCCCCAACATCAGAAGGACATGGACCTGCTCAAGCAGGTCCAGAGGAGGCCACAAAAATGATCAGGGGCTGGAGCATCTTCCCTGTGAGGACAGGCTGAGAGAGTTGGGGGTATTCAGCCTGGAGAAGAGAAGGCTCTGGGGAGACCTTAGAGCGGCCTCCCAGTACTTAAAGGGGCTACAGGAAAGGTGGGGAGGGGCTCTTTATCGGGGGTATAGGGATAGAATGAGGGGTAATGGTTTTAAACTGACAGAGGGTAGATTTAGATTAGATATAAGGAAGAAATTCTTCCCTGTGAGGGTGGTGAGACACTGGCGCAGGTTGCCCAGAGAAGCTGTGGCTGCCCCCTCCCTGGAAGGGTTTAAGGCCGGGTTGGATGGGGCTTTGAGCAACCTGGTCTAGTGGAAGGTGTCCCTGCCCATGGCAGGGGGGTTGGGACTAGATGATCTTTAACATCCCTTCCAACCCAAACCATTCTGTGGTTCCATGATTTTATGACTACCAACTTCCCAAGTAGAAGAATCAAGGTCTCTGTTCCTGTATTGGAATGGAGTGGTTTGGGCCCAGAATATATCAAATGCTGCTTTGAGACAAAGGACATAGTCGAAAAATCTTCTCCTCAGTCACAAGTTAGCCACACAAGTTGAAATAAGTAAGCAAGAGACAAAATCTTCTCCAAGAATCAGACCGATGATGTGAGCTGAATTCCCAGAAAAGCTGCAAGTCACTGCTAAACTCACTACCTTCTCTCCAGATACAGAAGATTTCATCTAGCAAAGCATATTTATTGCTAGAATTAAAAATCAACACTACATTTATCAGGTAGGACTTACTATATGTGCATTTCAGAAAAAATGTGGAATTTGTCCTCCTGACTTGATTGCTTTGGTTTCCCATGTAGTCCCTGGAAGCAAACAGATGTCCTCCAAGGATACTGTGAAATATCCCTGACTACCTAAGTGTCTGTATTGAAGGAAAGAAAATCTTTGGAGGCTTTCAAAGGGACTTACCTCTCTCCTCTGACTCTAACTTTAGCATAAATAATGTTCAGAGTTAGGTAAATTGTACCTTACTCCCAGTTTACCTGCTGAAATGGGAATAGGAGGCTGTATGTTATTGAAGCTGCCTAACGCACCACTGAGAGACATTCAACCACTATCATGATATTGGCAGGGAGCATCCAGTTGATTGGACTTTTCTAACAAAATATCTTACACTGGGAAATGTCAGTAGGTCACAAATACTGTCAACATTATTATTATTATTGTTGTTGTTAGTAGTAGTAGTAGTAGTATTGTTAGCACTATTAGCATTATTATTGGTTGTTGTTATTGTTCTCTATTGTACCCCAAGGAGAAAGAGGAAATTTTTTTAATCTCAAAAAATTTTTCAGGATGTAAAAATTATTCTGTGTTTCGGTCTGTCTCTATGACTTGGAGCAGATGGCTAGTGGGGAGTTGTCTGCCTAAGGAGGAAGTTTCTGGGGTGGGCATCCCAGCAGTGTGGCCTATCTGCAAGCACCTGCTGTATGGTGGAGGATGTAGCATTGAAGTTTTTGTACGCTACATAATTGTTTCAAGAATCAAACGTTAAAGTGTTCTTAAATTCTTTTTGATATCCTTGGAAGGAATTTTGGTATATGGAAGGAGCTCTCAAACAAAAAAACTGCCCGATGACATTCATGGAGTTTCATGATTTTGGAAGTCTTGCTCTACCTTAAAAATAATTACAGCATTTCATGTAGCTTGCTGTATTTCTTCACCATTCAGCTTAGGTACAGACATGGAACGAGCAATTAAACCAAGCTGAGAGGAAGAGCAACGTGGGCTCTGTGTGTGGGATGGTTTCCAGGTGGGATAGCTTTCATAAGTGCCTTAAAAAACATTCAGCCACATGGCTCTTTAGAGGCCTCCCCACAGAAGCAGCTCAATTATTCATTCAGAGCAGAAACTGTTTTATTACATGTCTTGTAGTTCGAATGGTTAGACTGAAATGTGGGACACTCTGCTCTCAACAAGGTTCTGGTATTTGCATTTGTACTTGCACTTGTCCTGCAGAGCAGTAAAAGAGTTGCCAACACCAGCTGGGAGATAGGAATATCATTAGCACATATTTTGTTTTGTATCTTCAAGGTTAGTACAAATCACAAAACCTCTGCAGCTGAAAGAGCAAAAAAGAGCACAGTTCTGGAATTAAACTTGTTTTTCAAATCAGTCTGTACAAGTTTTAAGCTATGATTGAATATTTGCCTTCGGCCCAGGAGAAGATGACTGCTGTATTGCACCATCCTGCTCAGAGAGTCTGTTCTCATCTTTGCTTGAAAACTGTTCTTTCTGCCCCAAAACATGTGTTCTCTACTCTCAGATTGTCTTCTGCAGTGGACAGTCAGAAAGGGAGATGCAAACTGAGATTCTGCATGGTCCACTCCTGGTCTCCCTCTGCCACCCCTCTCCAGCTGAGGTGACGCTGAGGACCTGAACCCACAGTGGCTGCTCCTGGCCAGCGTGGGTTTCCCTCCACATGCTACCAGTGTTGTATTCAGCTTTTATTTAGATATTCACCTGAGAACTGGGGGATTTAGAACTGCTTTGGGTTAAGAAAACACACAAAAAAATTTAGCATTTTTCTGGGTAAAGAAAAATGAAGTTTTCCCCCTTCATATCTAGCATGAAGTTGTGCAAGTTCAAATTAATATTGTGCCGCAAAGGTCTGAGACTGTTTTGGGGGCTATGTGGTACCACAATCTGACGCTGCATTAGCAGTGAATGATTTTCAAAGATTTTCCTTGAACTAACATTGACTTAATTGTGTAACACATTATATATTACCATATGTACACATTACCAAGGCTCTTGATTATTTTCTAATTTGAATTTCTCCAGCAGTTCTCTAAAGGGCACTAATTCAGTATCACTGTAAAAATGAAAGTTACTTACCACCATGATGCTTGCCTGGAACCGTCGAACCGAGCAGAATATCTCCCCATCTATCCATAATTTTGTATTTCCCCAAAGTGAAGAATGCCTAGTTAATTGTGGTCAGTGTTTACACAGTAAATGAGCATGGTTTCAAATTGTTCTGTTCTATTTTAAAATTGGATTAGTTTATGTTTCTTCATAAAGCGACCACATTTGGTCAAGCTCATTTGTCAGCACTCCAGAGACAACCATACCAGCAAATGAATCATCTCATCAAACACATAAGCTAACTTTGCCAGTCCATGAGCTGTGGCATCTCCTTCAGACAGGCTGAGCCCTTCATCTCAAAGAGGCCCTGCCAGCATGACACAGTGGCCCCCTAGATGGGACATCTCGGAGATTCACGTCCTTGTTGTCACAGGCTTCCTAGAGCCAGCAGCAAAATGCTGATGGACAGCAGGTGTAGGTTTGCTGCTGAGCTATGCTCCATTTTATATCCCCAGGAAAAAAGTTATTCCAACTCTGAGAGAGCAAAACATCTATCTTCTGTCCTGTTTAAGAGTTGGAGAAATAGAGGAAAGATACAATCCCACTTGTCAACACACTCAAGAGTTGCCACTAGCATGACTCCATGGCCATCATGCTAACCCAAAGCTAAGGGATTCATGAGGTTTAGGAAGCTCCATTATTCTAGTTGCTTCTCCAATGTTTGCTGTCAGGATCAAAAGTGTCAGAAACTCTTAATGCTACCAAAAGAATTAACAAATAGAATGCAACTATCAGTGAAAGGTATTGTGCTCTGATCTTGGAAGGTGAAATCATGCAGCACGGCAGAGTTGCCTGAAGCTTGGCAGCTGTGGTTCTCCATGATTTGTGAATACTATTTTCCTACCTGATCCACCAGAAATTACTTCCACTCGCTGATCTGCTATTGAGGAGATCAGCAGGATGTCAGTGTATATAATTCAGGCTGCAATTTTATTAGAAAAAGAGAGGTCCATTGTTCTGCACATAAACTACTGAACAATGATATCTTTTGCACACCTGCAACACAAAATAATAGTAAATTAACACAGGCTCACCCCAGAGATACTTGAACCTCCATGAATTTTTCAAAGAGAGTGGCCTGAGGTTTTAATTTATAATCTAATCCAAACTCAGATAAACTGCAGCTTCATGATTTCATGCCCAGCGTGAGAGCACTGGAGTCAGTATGCCCACCACAATGCATTTAATGAATATGCTAATAGGTGAGTTAAGGATAGGAAAGGAAGATGGGAAACTTAAGGCTGAAACCTAGCTCAGAACTGAGATGCCCTCTCCACCGACTGCACTAACAATGGCACACAGCTTTCCTGCGACTCTTCCCATTCCAAATTTGGATCAATCTTCTCATGAAAGAAATCATCATAATGAAATCAAGTATGTATAAATTACAATACAGGAGGAGAGCTTAACAACTTCAAGAAAATCCAGATCACAATCCAGGTTAAAGACATGGCCAGTCCCTTATCTGGGGGAGGTTACAGCTACATCCTCCTAAATGTGAATGAACTTCACCTCTGGATATGCGCTTGTTTTGTCTGGAGATGCTGATAATTTCAAAATAAGTTAGGGATCAGATAATATATTTTAAGAGAAGATACAAAGATACATGTAAATGGTAATATGATTATTTAGCTACATCAGGCATCTGACCTCAAATAATCTCATAAAACACATACACAAAAAATGGCATGTGTGTGAAATTCTAGGTACCATTATCTTTTGGGAAGAAAACAACATTAAGAGAGAGTAACATCTGGATCGCTGTATGACCTAGACATTTATTGGATGACTGCATGTGGATGCAAACACACCTGTATATACATACATTGGCAGTTTTTCTTTGGCAGTGCTTTATCTCTTTCTTCCTGTCCTACTTTTACAAAATTGCTGATGTATTGTGTAGTGGAATGTCCTCCTGTAACTAAAACTTACCTGGCCAGGACTCTCTCAGAAATTCATTAAATCAGGAGTCTTAAGATGGTTTGTTTGCTTTTATACAAGTGTTTTTGAACCCTATTGAACATGAGTTTAAATACTACAAGCAAAACATGAATATTTGGTCTGTAGTACCTTTATAGCCCTCAGTGCTGAAAACAAGTTTGTCCAAAGGATTCTGTTCATGTGAGAGGAATTGCTATGATCAATCACCATGTAGCCAGGGATCAGAGAAAGTGCTGAATCAAGGACTGGATTTCATTTCACCCCTTCAGCAAAAGAGAGGGGACACTGCAAGGGAGCTGTTAGATGTTCTGCAAGGGATCTACAATTAATTTTAGATATTCCCTCCCCCCTACACACTCAAAGTCCCTCAAAATTATATGAAAACATACATGTTCGACTTATTCTTTCCTTCACATTACCTATTTACCTTTCAGAGACAAGCCGAAGGCTTTGACTTATCAGGTGACGCATCAGGTTGTTGCCTTCAGGTTCCTCTCCCTCTTTGTCCCCATGGAAGTTAAATTCATCACAAGGTGTTCTTTTCTCAGATTACTGTCCTTTCACAGGAAATAAGTTAGAGAAAGCTGGAGAAAAATCCAAATATACAAGAATTTGAGTTATTTGATTCTTCACTGAGCAAATAACACTTGTCTCTTTCTCTTTCCCTTAAATGTGTCAAGTAATAGCTGTTTCTTAAAAGGTTGTAATGAGTATTTGAGCCCAAATTCAAGTGTCAGTTAAGAGGGAAAAGCTAAAGCTTTGCTCTCTGTTAATATTGGAGATACCCACAGATACCTTGAAGGCTTTTGCACCACAGGATGTTCTCATGGCAGAAACTGCACCTCCTAGATGATGCGCTAGACCACTGCCATTCTCGGGGCAAAGAAAGAGCCATTTGGTCCATGGAAATCTGAGTTTCTGGTTCATATAATCCACAGAAATAAATAATCCTGGGAGATTTATACATCAAAAATACAGTTTCCAGATCTGATGTTGTCCAAACCTCCTTCTTAGCCTAGTTTGCATGAAATTTAGGCTGTTGACAGATCTAGCTGGATCAATTTACTTTTCTAAACTGTTGCACTATGTTGTACACTTTGCATTGCCATCATTCCCTCCCCAAAAGCTGTTGTGCTTTGGTGTTGGATGAAACAAAAATGGAGCTACATCCATAAAGAATTTGGATAGGGAGCCAGGAGAGACAAACACACAGGTCCTGTCACTTTTGTGGGGAACACAACTGCATAATAGAGGAAAAGTGGGTATTAAATCTCTGTTACCCACCACAAAGGTGGTGCCTGTGAGATGAAGTGATCAGCGTGTCTCAACTGCAGTTTGTAGGTGCTGTATCTTGGATGTCAATCTTACAGAATGCATGCAGACTGCCTGATGTATTATGCAGCCCTCGAATCAATTTAAGGCTACACTTCAGTTTGGTCCAGGGCCAGCTGCCATCAGCAGCAGAGCATCACGGGGTTTTGCATACAGTGCTGCTTGCAGAGGAGCACCGGCTGAGCTCACCCGCACCGCACGCCTCTAACAAGCCCTTGTGCTAGATGTGAGGGCAAGAACTAGAACAAGAATCAGTGTCCCCCCACTCCTGAGAAGAAATTGCTTCATATCAGCTCACTGCAGCTACTCTGACACAGGTTAAGCTTTTTGACATCTTACAGGGACCGGAGGAGGAAAGCCGTACAACATCCGCACTGGGCAAAAGCCCTTGAGAAGATAGTCCATTGCTCTGGTCCTGTAGCACCAGCTTTAAAGGCCTGATGTACTTTGCCTTTGTGAAGAAATACAAGTCCTGTGGGACAGGTTTTGCCTTACAGACCTAGAAAGTACCATTCTTTTCAGTCCCAGTCTCAGACGTTATTTCTTGGTGTCCCACAGCCCTGTGAATCACGTGTGGACAACATATCAAATGTTATCTAACACTGACAGTGCAAATCTGTCAGTATAAATTATTGACTATATTAGGGTTTTTTGCCACTCATGAAGCTGTGGGTTTTGGTAGTATTTTTATTAAAAATCACAGCGCAGGCACGAGTGTATTCAAACCAGTGAGTCTTTCCCCCCCTGCACTCCTGGGGAAGACCAGCCAGGTAGGCGTGTATCCCTGCCATACAGCTACGTTGAGTGGGCAGCATGGGTATCTTAACAGGCAGTGCTTGAGAGCAGAAGGCAGACATAAACCCCGACTTCCCCCAAGATTGGGACAATTTACTGAACTAAATTAATGCTGCAGATGTCTGTAACTGTGAGGCAGGAGAAGCTCAGGCAAAAACCCACAGTGCGGGCACTGAGCCTACCCCACTGTTACCTTTAGAAAGAGGAATATCTACTTAATAAAAATCAGAGATGAATCAATTACTTTGTCAAAATGACCGGGTGGATAACTAACGGCATGGAAAAAGGTTCTGTTCCACACGTGTGCTTGCACTGACAGAAGTGAGGACTTGGTGTTGATTTGCATGTAAGAAACGGGAAGTCAGTGCCTGCCAGAAGGGTCAAATACCACGTACAGAATCTCCTGCCTCTCCAGGGGTGAAGTATGGGATTTTAACATTGCTTTAATAAGTTTCTTTCATTCCTTCTTCACCATTTGCATTCATAGGTGATTATGAAAGCTGAATTTTTTTTTTTTTCCAGTCACTGAAGTAGGATTAGTGCAGGATTTAAACTAAAACACAGTTTGGAAACCAAATATAGCATTTACCTTTATTTTCCTTCTACTTTTGATGAATCCAACCCTTTCTGAATGTACAAAATTGCAGAAATAGTCAGGCAAGAAGGATCTGTTAACAGAAGAGACAACCTACTTGTTCTTTGAGTCTTTTTTGCACCCATTTTTTCCCTATTTTTATAAAATGACAGAAGACTTGGTAGTTTATGAGGTAAGAGCAGTCTTCGAAGCTGAAAGCTTTCCATCCTCCTAAGAAATAGCACACCTGACTTTGACAGTGTCAGTGTCCCATACAGTACCATTTAAAAATTAAAATATTTTTAATTTGCAACTCTAGAGGCAAAAAGGTAGTTGTCATTACACCCAAAGATCTGATTTTACCTGATCCTTATTGTACTGTATGTAGCATCCCATCTGCCACAGAGAGATGCTCTTACTATTACTCTAGGCTCAAACCCCAGTTTTTACAACTAGTTATACCAAGGAAACATATTCCAAAGAATGACTGCAAAGACATAAAATGAAGATTCTAGCTTTTTTAATAAAATATTTCATTTTTCCGTATAATAGGCAGCAATTCTCATTGAGGCCATAAAGTGGAAAAGAAGAAAACAAGATAAGGGAATTCTTTACCACACTATTATTTATAGCTTCCTCCCGTAGAGGTTCTTCTTGGTGAGGAAAAGAAACCCCGTAGTTATATCACTCCGTGTGGCAATACAGATATGTAAATTAAGACATCTCCCAGAAGATGAATATAGCACTAATAAGGATACTGCTGGAATTGTCTGGGAGAGGCCTCAGGAGGTAAAAGACTGTAGGATTAACTGCTTTGTTATTAGGGTTCTCCTTCTTCAAATAGATGATGAAATTGTGACCATAAGAGTGAATGTTTAGTGCAGATTAATTTGGTGTCCCAGGCTGAACAAGAGTGGTTGAAACCAAGAAAATGTATTAACAGTCGTTCTTCAAAAAAGTTTATCGCTGCCCTCTCCCCAGTGTGGGGTAATTAATCAGCTTTGATGAAGACCCAGGGATCCTCTTACAAGGCGCAGAGGATTTCCAAACAGAAGTACAAATGAGTCAGGGACAAACTGCTACCTCAGAAAAATCACTGGCAGATTTCTTGTTACAGAAATCACAGCTCCACATGCACAAATCTATCAAAGTTAACCTACAGAATCCATAATTCCCATTTATTCAGGAATTTTATCTGTTCCTTGAATTGCAGATTTTCAGTTTGTGATGTTTTCAACTTCTGATGTATCAACGCAGTCTCTGATTGTGAACCAGGGCTGCCTGGTCTGTTCGTCCCTTTATGAATAAGAGGCTTTACAGAATCACAGAACTGTCTAGGTTGGAAAAGACCTTGAAGATCATCTAGTCCAACCATTACCCTAACACTGACAGATCCCAACTACACCATATCCCTCAGCACTATGTTGACCCTACTCTTAAATACCTCCAGGGATGGGGACTCCACCACCTCCCTGGGCAGCCCATTCCAACGCCTAACAACCCGTTCTGGAAAGAAATGCTTCCTAATATCTAGTCTAAACCTTCCCTGGAGCAGCTTGAGGCCATTCCCTCTTGTCCTATCACTTGTTACTTGGTTAAAGAGACTCATCCCCAGTTCTCTGCAACCTCCTTCCAGGTAGTTGTAGAGGGCAATGAGGTCTCTCTCCCCTCAGCCTCCTCTTCTCCAGACTAAACAACCCCAGTTCCCTCAGCCGCTCCTCGTACAACATGTGCTCCAGACCCTGCACCAGCTTCGTTGCCCTTCTTTGGACACACTTGAGTAATTCAATGTCCTTTTTGTAGTGAGGGGCCCAAAACTGAACACAGTAATCGAGGTGCAGCCTCACCAGTGTCAAGTACAGGGGTAAGATCCCTTCCTTGTCCTTGCTGGCCATGCTATTTCTGATACAAGCCAGGATGACATTGGCCTTCTTGGCCACCTGGGCACACTGCTGGCTCATGTTCAGCCAGCTGTCAATCAACACCCCCAGGTCCCTCTCTGACTGGCAGCTCTCCAGCCACTCCTCCCCAAGCCTGTAGCGCTGCTGGGGGTTGTTGTGGCCGAAGTGCAGAACCCGGCATTTGGCCTTATTGAACCTCCTACAGTTGGCCTTAGCCCATCGCTCCAGCCTGTCCAGGTCTCTCTGCAGAGCCTCCCTACCCTCGAGCAGATCAACACTCCCACCCAACTTGGTGTCATCTGCAAACTTACTGAGGGGGCACTCGATCCCCTCATCTAGGTTATCAATAAAGATTTTAAACAGACACAGCTGAGCATGTCAAGGTGGATTAGCTGCTCCTGTCCTCTTACCCAGCCTCCACGCCAGTGACAGATAAACTGAAAAACCTAATCACAGACTGAAACATATTCTGGAAGACTCCATTTGCTTTATGCAAGCAATGAGATGCAGAAAAACATACAGTTGATGCGATTGATAAGAGACTAGTGTGACATCCCACAGTGTAAATATGAATTTATGTAACTCCAATAGCAGCCACCTCTCATAAACTTTCTGAAAGCATTTGCTTAAAGACCATTGAGTCAGAATGTCAGCACTGAACTGGAAATAGTAGCTACATGCAAAAGCGAACTTGAAAGCTAGCAAAGGGCTCTGGGTGTGTTGCGTTCCTGAGCTGAGAGAACAGCAATGTGCTGCAGGGCAGGCGGGGAACGTCTGGGCTCCAGCCTGGGTACGTGAACCTCAGCTCCCTTCAACTCTGTGCCTTCAGCCCAAGGCAGCAGACACTGCACAGTGATCCCAGCCCCGGGGCTGTGCACTGAAAGATATAAATAGCAGCAATTAACAGACCTCATTTGACCACCTCCTCGAGGGACTGTAAATGGAGCAGTCGCAAGCCCAGGGCACACCCGTGAGCCAAGGAGATCCTACTAAAAATATTACTGTAAATTTTTAAAAAGAGAAGGAGAGGAGAAGTCACGACAACCATTTCACAGCTCCATGCGCTGGGTGCCAGCACCCTGGTGCTGTGGGGTGAGTGTGCATTCCCCCACATCTGTGGGGTCGCCCGGGGTCACCAGCCTTCTTCAGCCCCATCGGGAGACCACGGCAGCCCCAAGGGGGAAAAGATGCACATTGGAAATATTGTAAGTGTCTCAGTGTCTTTACATGGTCCATTTTACATTAAAAAAATTTTTTTTTTTTTTTTTTTTCTGGAGCAGAAGGAAAAAGCACAGGTTTTGATCACAGGGATGTCTGTGAGTCTTCCCTGCATTCCAACAACACTCTAGGAACCCTTAATGAACCTTAAATATAAAGCAAATATACCTGATTTCAGCTTATTTCATGTCTGCACGCCCCCATCTCTGCTTTGCATTCTCCAATGAAGTATTTAAAGGGTACTCAAAGATTCAAGCAGAAGCTGTGACTGTGACCTGTGCCAACAGCCAGCGACCCTCGCTGGGCCTTTCCCCAGTCCTCTGCCCGTTTCCAAATTTGCAGTAAACTAAGAGATTTGAATATTGTCTGACTATTTTGTGTCGTTCTAGGACTGTGCTCATAAATGATTCATATAGTACAGCTAGACAAGTGAGATTTTACAAGAAAGAAAAAAAAAACAACCCAAACTATCGGCAAAACTAGCTTTGCAATGTTATTGTTTGTGTTTTGCCAGGCCCTGTCCTCTAGTGTCATGGTACAGGGGGTTGCTACATGGAGGGCACACACAGAGCTGGACTTGTCAACCTCTAAAACAAAGAAAAAAAGGGATTTTATGACCAGAGCAGAAGGAGCCATCTCCCAGCTCTGGGCCCATATGTGCCTCCTGCAGATTTCTAGTGTAACTCCGGTGCTTGGGAGCAGTTGGATAATCTGAATTTCTGGCTACAGGAGCAAGCGGTCTGGCCAAGGGTGTAATTACCCTGCTCCCGTGACAGGCAGTGGGCTGCCCAGTCCTGCCCATCCCCATCAGGCAGCAACTGGCTGCTGGAAGCTGTCGCTCTCGCCAGTCTCGGGAGAGCTCATAAAAAGTCTCAGCGTTCTGAGATTTGTGACGTGGATTTTGGCCACACCAAGATTTTGATCGTGTAATCGAGAGGGTCAGGATCAGTTGTTGGGTGTTTGCTGTCACCAAGGACCTGTTGGGACATTGGGAGCACTGTTGACTGTGAGGCTAGAATGAAAAGGTCAGTGAAATTTGAGTTTCATGAGGGACTTAATTTACCTGTCTTACAACTCAGGCACTTAAAAGGAGAAAAACTGACCGAAAGCCTTAATTAATATGCCATGAGATGACTGCTAAATTAAGCACTTTAGGATATTGTCTGAACCTAATCACCTAATGCAGCAGCCATTTAAAGAGCAATAATCTCTTGAAAGGGAAATCCGGACTCTTCCTTTTCAAAGGCTTGCGCAGGCATCAGTGGCAGTGAGGTCAGCATCATTTAGCAATTTGCTGGCTGCTGGCTGTAAGACGATGCATCACTAAACCTTACTTTGTGTAAAACATAATTTGTGGGAATGAGTCCTGATGTCTTTGGTGCTACCACAAAGGAAGGCCTTTCATCTCTCATTGTCTTTGCTATTAAAATTCATGATTTTATTTATAGAAAGGATTTCTGTGTCCCACAATTACACTTTTCCTTGACATCAAATATTCTTTACACATTTTTAAGACACAAAAGTCACTGTTGGTTGTGTGTATTCTTCTTCTCTCCACCCTGTCCTATACCTGCAATATCTCTGTTGCATTTCAAGGTCCTGACCAGGAAGGGGTCCCTGTCATGCTGAATGCTGTGCAAACAGAGATAAAGAGAAGCACCTGCTTTGGAGAGATAAAATCCACACTCAGGAGGGATTTGTACCCTCCAGGTGAGGCGTGTTCCTGCAGGTCTTCTGGCTGGCCGAGGAGGGGTAAAGCCAGCATCACTGGAGCCATGTGGATTTAGTAGATGGCAATCTGACTGCTGGAGACAGGTGAGGACAAACAGCCAGAGTTTTGCATTGTTTATCATCATCTTGTTCCAGACTAAGATCACACTTTGTTTACAGATGGAAGGACATCCTGACTTGTGTTTGCCATGAGCTGGGGAGTCTGCACAAGAGCCTGCGGGAGAGGATGGCAGCAATCCCATCACCAGCATCTGAGTCGTACAGCCAGTGCTGGAAGCTGCTGGCTCACTTTGCTATACTTGACACATGAAATAGGTCAAGGGTTTGGGTTTTTTTAATTACAACACAAGTTGTGTCCACGAGCCTGACCCTCGTGGTCACTCCAGTTATTGCTGGTCCCCGCCACAGTCTCTAATGGGAGTCTGTGTCATGTAGCTAAGGCAGAGAGCTGGAGCATAGGAATGGTGTGTGCATCATAGCTTTACACCTTCTATTATTACTAAATAAGGTAAAAAAAACCCAAAACCAACTAAAATAATTTATATTTTAAATAACAAATGCAATAATAAAAAGTAAACAATAAAGTAAAAAAGTAAATTAAGTTTTGGAAAGGGTCAGAACTGAAACTCAGTGACTGAACAGTTTTGGGGTGGGGCAGCAGCATTAAGAAGCATACAGTGACAACTAGAAATATCTATTTTTTTCAGCTGTTCAAAGAAAATATGCATATACTACACAATACAAACAAGTCAGTGTTTTACTATGGGCAACAAGTTATGCAGAGGTTATGAATAAAACTATACTCTGCTACAAGCTCACGAGGATTGTCTGTATATCATAAACTCGACCACAGCTCTTGCAGGGATTAGAGCCTCAGCGGATGATATCTGATGCATGCAGATTGCTCTCTGATTCCTCTCTGAAGGTCAGGCTCTTCAGAGGTGTTTATTTAATAATCAGCTACTGTAAATGGTCGTTAACAGGTTTAATGAGGAACCAACCATCCACTTTGTGGCTCCTTCATTCAGGGTGGGGAGAGGTGGAGATGGTTCCTGCCTGCCTGGTCCTCACAGGGGTGGCAGGAGACTGAATTCTATCAGTCTACAGGCAATTTTGTTGGCAATCACAAAAAGAGCTGTAATTCTGCTATTTAATTGCTCACATCCTGGTAGGAAAAAAAATGTTACCAATTTAAGACTTGATTATACGAGCACTGGATGTCCTCACGCAGGCCCTATCAACTCCTAACAACCAATTTATTCTCTAATCCAACCCCATCTTTAATATTCAGTAATAATAAAATCCTGGTAAATAAAACTTTTGCCTTCATTATCACTTTTGTTTCAGATATCGATAAAAATGTTGCAAACATTAATTAATGCTGTTATGTGTAGTAAATACTGTCTGCTTGATACTCCCACAATTAAGTGAAAGAACTGGCCCAGGGCTGCTTCTGTCCTCCAGCACCCTACCTTGAACTTTCTTCCTTTTCTTCATGTATTAAAATATATAATATACCTTAGTATTTATTTAATATATTGAAATATACATATTTTAATATATATTTTAAAAGAAACATTCCACAATTCCTTTCTTATTTTCCTTGTAATTCTACCCTGACTTCTGCAAAACTCAAGCTGTTTTAAAGAGTGAAACCCTGGCTCAGCTGTGCACCTGCAGCACCATCCGCATGACAACAGCAACCTGTAAAATCTTCCTCTGCTGGGCAATTTTTTTGTTTAAATATTCCAGTTTTTTTCTCTCCTCACAAAAGTTTCAGTGCCTGAGTCAGGTGGTGGATGCTGGAGAAGTTTGTTGAAAGAAAAACTACACAAGAAAGAGCACCACGGGAATTCAGCGCAATCGTGCAGGAAAAAAGGTAACACAGGAAAAAAAAAATGCATCTGATCCCTTTGGGGTCTGGACTTTTAATTTGGTTTAAGACAAAGTTTTCAGCTGGCTGCTGCTTCCCCCGAGACCTGTCTTACCCAAGGGCAGCACCACCAAGGCCTACCCCCACCAGGTGTTTCTGCACCAGTTTTTCTCTGCTGCTTGTATTTCCTCAGCTAATTAGGCTAGAATTTTATCTTAAGTGAAACATCTCTAAGGAACATTTGGTATTCTGAGGGCTATAATTTCTTTGCCAGGTTCAATGGATATGACCTTTATTTGGCTGAAGACTGTGTAAAATGTGTTTTTATACCGAGATGGCTAACCCGAAATAGCTTTTACAATATAAAATCCTAATGGAGTGAGATATGCATGAATTTTATTTTTATGTATGTGATTAAATCAATAATGCATCTGCCCCCCATCTCGTCTGTTTAGCTACACAGAGGTTAAAAACAATCTGTGTTTTGTTTCACAAAAAATTTATATTAAAGTATACTTAAAGACACTGTGAGGCTTCCAAATCATCTTGAGAAGCTTGGGTTACATTCCTGCAGATCCCCTTTCTTTTATTTATGTATAAATCTGTTGTAGAGCCGGGTTGTAAATTGTTGTGTTGCTTCATGCTTGTTGAGCACAGACTTCATTTCATCTGAGATGCGGTGATATTTAAGTAGCTGATTAAGTGTGAGTCTTTCAGGATGGAAGGTGCTTTACAGCCAAAGCCACCTATACTCTGCATTACAACAAAGTTAAATGCTCTGTGAAAGGCATCATAAATCTGGGTCTCACTGAGTGCATTCTGCAGAGGCAAGTTCAACACTTCTGACAATTAAGGTGTTTAATTAGAAAAGATGAGACTAGATAGCACTATGTGTCATGTATGGGTTTTTTTTTTTTAAATTACTTACAATGTATTCTTTTGGTTTGTTAAGTTTTGCAACATGGATTATTTGCATGGTATGTGTTGGGTGCAGAGCTTCTTTGCAGAGGGATGCCTTAAAAGTTTTTAGTAGAGAAAAATCGTTGGTGTTGGTGCCAATAGCACTTCTGGAAAGATGCTGAATCAGGGACAAGTTTGCCTTTATGTTCGCTATCATCCTTATGTAAGCAACTGCTGCTCATACCCAAGTACCATCCTGTCTTCAGCACGTGGCAATTACTGATGAGACAACAAATGAAGTCCTCTTTAATTCATCAGCTGGGAAAGAATTAATGCAGTGCAAGATCTCGATGGTTACCATTAGGTTTCAGGGCTTTGCAAGGTTCAGCTGTGGTAGGGTCCTTGCTTGTTGTGCAGAAGGTCTGCCCTGTCAGGAGAAGGGCAGAGCTTTCCTGTCCTCACTGAAAGCCAAAAACCTGCTTCATGGATCCTTTGATGGCTCAGGTCCACAAACTTGCCAAATACATGGCTCTGCAAAACCCTGTCTGCAGAGTATGGCTGCTAGCACTGCTCACTCGATTTATTTTTAGGTGTATCTTTGGGTGCTGGGTGAATAAATCTTGCTTTAAAATATTTTAGCAAATTAAAACATTGTCATTTTGTAAGCCTGTTATCCTGCTCTGTCCCTTTTCAGATTAATTATTACATAAAGAGGAGAGGCTGGGAAGGTTTGTTTGCTGCTCCCTGACTGCCTCAGGTGACCTCCATGCTGCATGGTGAGTCAAACCTGAATAGCTAAGAAGGACAATGACTCACATTATTAATCTAAAGTAAATAACCCCCCTTTTTAATCTAGGTAAAAGGAAATCTGCACCTTCTTCCTAGCTCTAATGTCACAGTTGTAATTCTAAATCAAAGATATTTTTGCCAAAATCTGGTGAGAAATTGAAAGGTTTGGGACAATCCATCACACCCATTTTTAACTTATAGCTTTTGCATTTGCAACTAATTGTTTTGACTGGAATTAATCAAGATGGTACAAATTTTAATACATCCAGAACTACAGACATCTGTCTAATTCTCTCTTAATACGAGAGAGTGTTGCGGTATTTTAATTAGTATTTCATCTCTTTATTTAGAAAGGTAACCAAGGAAGAACTAATTCCAGCACCCCAAAACACTGTGCTTGAGGGGATAGCTAAGTGATCTGAGTTCCAGAGATGTCCCTTGCAGTTCCTGCAAGTCAGTTCTGTTAATTGCGAAAAGGGATGGATGCAAGTTGAGAAAGAATGGGATGTATATTTGAAATACATAGTTTTGCTGCAAGCATACAGAAAAATCACAGCTTTCATCACTCCAAATTAAAAAAAAAAAAAAGCACCAGATGATATACTATTTTAAGGGTTTCTCATCTGAAGCACAGATGCTACAGTAATAGTAAGAGACCAAAAGTACAATCTTTGTCTTCAAAGTCATTAAATAAAGGATGTTATGTAGTTTCATTTGTGCTCTCTCTTCATAATTACCAGAACTTTAAATTACATCATACTTGCATGTTCTTCTAACTCAGCTGCTATGAAATACAGTTGCAAATATAAGGAGTGCAGTAAAATTTAACCTTTTAATCTCTAGCCAAATTAAGGTCAGCTCTCCAGTATCCTCAGCTTAGTTGGCAATTTTGTTTGCAAACCATAAGAAGAGGCATGAAGGATACACACAAATGCCCATCCACACAAAACTGGAAATAGGTGGTCCCACTGGGCATTTTTATTTACGATACACTCCATAGCCCAGCTAGAAATGCCTGTGGCATATTGCAAATGAGTGCAGGCTTTCCTTGTGCCTTATTATGTCTTTGTTTGTTGGTGTAGCGGGAGGAAGGCTTACAGGCAGCATATTCACTTTCATTAGCAGAAAGTGTCATCCTCAGGTTGGGAACTCTGCTACTGCAGAAAGGCAGCTCCCTATTTATCTGTACAGGGCACAGGATCTCTTGTGGAAAGTGGATTCATTTATAATTAGACTCTCCAGGGCCTTGTTTCTCAGGATGTGTTTAGTATTAAAATAATGCAGGAAGGCTGGAACATGATCGCGTTATATAAAAAATTATTCCCCATTATCTCCACTAATACAATCACTGAGCTCAGTTCACTGCTTTAGGCACAGCTGATAAAATCAATCACTGACTTTCTGCTGAAACGTATTTTATTTTTATATTTTTCATGGAAAATAGTAATTTATTAAAGGAGGAAAAAACCCTCATAGTGCAGTAGTGCAAGACTTTCTTCAGAAACATTTTTGCGATCCTGAAATTCTGTTCAGAAATAGATCTTTTCTGGAGTTAAGTGAATAACCTGATGATTACATTATCCAGTTTAGATCTTGGCAGCCGTGTTCAAGTAGTTGTCCCACCTTTCTTTGTCATACACCCTAAGATACTGGAAAACCTGTGATGGGCTGCTTTGTTTATTAAAATGAAGCAGCTTGGCATTTCAGAGAGTCTGTCTAAAAGTCAGATGAGAAGCCTGTGTCTGCATTGGGGGATCAAATAAAATTGAGCAATAGAGAAGAGTTAATAAGCTAATGCAAAGATATTGGAAACAATTGCTTCTCTAATTACTGCACTGCGTGCTTACCTTTTATTTTTTCACATCAAATCGTCAGGTCAAACAGTTTCATCGCAATACAGCTGAGAAGTGCAAGCTTGGAAAAAGAAGTATTTCCAGAAAGTAGAAACTTGCCCTTAGTGTTGGTTTTTTTGGTTTTTGTTTTTTAAATAAAACTGCTCCCACTAATGCTTATCAAAAAAATGTTTTCAAACAATGTTTCTGTCAAGTAGGAAACATTATTGTGATTAGTTCAGGTGAGCTCTTTTGGCCACTACTTTGGTGGGAGATGCAAAATCTGCTTTAAAAATACTGCATTATTCAAAAAGAAAGTTTGCATTTTTGTAAATAACACCATTATTTTTATTCTGTAGAAAATCCGTAGTAAGAGTGACACAACACAGACAGCAGGAGGTCCAGCCAGGAGGAGGTAATGGAAGTTTTAACTGAAAGAAAACTTCTAGCCTGTGATTCAAGAAGAAAAAATGAATAGGATGACTTATTTTACCTTGTGCAATTTTGGAGAACTGAATGTTTTGACGGATTACAAAAAAAAAAAAAAAAAAAATCTATCCTTACTCTAATACCTGAAAGAGAATGAAGAGAATAATTCCCTTACTCTAGAATGGCTGCTTGGAAATGTTCTTCAGGGTAGCAACAGATGTCTTTAACAAACCAGAGAAAGAAAATATTTCTCCACAGTCCTATAGCCTTAACTAAAATAGCTGTGACAATGAGACTTGCTTTTCTTTCTTAGGCCTGAATAGTAGAAGCACTGACAGGATTGATACTTGATAGCATTGAAGCAGAATGGGTGCTGGGAGACCTTGCTTTAATTCCGGAGCGAACCACTAGATCACACTTCACTGTTGTCAGCTCACTGTTGTAACTTTTCAGAAATCAACACATATTAACTTGATAATAATTACACAAAATTTCTAATTACTAGTGCTTCAAAAGTTCAGAGCGAGGAGAAGGCATGAGAACTGAGAAATAGCTTTCCCTATTTGCTTTAAAAAAAAAATAAATTCAATCCTCAGAAATGTCTTTGGTGAATGTAGCTGAGCCTGTGAAATGCTGACCTCTGACATAACCTAGAAAAATGACATCAGCATGGATCACTGAGCAGATATTTTACATGTCCTTTGTTTCTTGGAACTTGCAATGATGCATTATAACAGTTCTGCTGGAGAAGGTGCCGCTTTCCCTACGTATACGAGATTTATTGTTGCAGAATTGGTAGAGAAATTTCTAGGGGAAAAGATTTCATTGACATGGATGATTATTTTGCGACTCTCATAACCTCTTTTTGTAATACAAGATAATAACCTTATTTATGATAACTTCAAAAGCTGCAGAAGAGTGGTGGAATCTTAGTCCAAGTATAACCAATTCCAAGATTCCTAGTGTCTTCAACAATGCTAATATTTCATCCCTGAAGTATTAGACTTGTTATTTATCTCTAGGTTTTTGCAAGCCTTCCAAAGAGCTATATCCAATTGCATGTCCAAGTGTTATATACAACTGCAAACTCCAGCCCAACATCCTGGTGAAGCCACTCCCGTGTTTAAAAGTTAAGCACTTACCAAAGTGCTTTGCTACAAGGTGTTTCATTTATAATCCTGTACATCGTGGGATCACACTATATCACCAAAACCCGAAATGCAATTACCATTGGAGCTGAATGTGGCAGCAAATATAATAGCTAACACTATGCAGTATTTTAGACATGGAGACTACAGTGGACAGCTAGAAGGGGGAAACATTCACCTTGACTTTACTATGGCAATTTGTTTTATTTTCTATTTCCTTAGCTCCTGCTGGCTTTTGCTTAGTTGTTGCTCAGACAAATATCTGTTCAAGTGTTGAAGCTGATGGGAGCAGAGTAGCTATAAGTAAAATTCAACTTAGGACTTCAGCTTTGTCTGCAAGATATTTGTGTTAAAATAAGATTTGCTTAGATTATCCAGGTGTTCATTGTCCATATACAACAATACATTTTAGTAGCTGACCACATCTACTTGCAATCGAATTCAGCATTAATTCTATTTTTATAAAAATTGTTGTGCTGGAAATGATAAATTTTACATGTAATTTAACAGACATGTCTCTCCATGTGGTTCCTCTGCAGACTTTTGCTGACTTTTTACCAAATCGAAGGAATACTTCACTGCCACCAGCATTGCATCATCTAAACTCCCTTTTCCTCTATTTCTCTCTCATGCAGATGTGAGTGCCCTCACAGCATCTCACCACCCCAGGTTCAGCACGTGTCCTTTGCACTTGGAGGGCACAACACTGATTCCTCCTGAATGTAGATCCCTTCTCTAGCTGCTCTGTGAAGATTTGATAATCAAAATGTTTCAGTGCATAGAAACCTCCTCCTTTGTTAGAAAACTCTTTCTAGTGATTTTGTTTCTATGTGAGCTTTGAAGAACATGTGAAGCCTTTGGTATCTGTTCTGAAGTTGTCATTCAAGCAAGGCATGGAAAATTTGCTTGAAAGCTGTGCCTACGTCCTCTGCTGCAACGAGATGCGTTGTGTGGGCTAGAGGGATTTCTGCAACATAAGGAGGTGCTTTGGTGGTGTAGGAGTGAGGTAGGTAACTCCTAGAGCAGCCAGTGTTCTTCTGGCAATGAAAGAGGAAATGTACGGGGACTAAGGAGGATGAGGAAGTTTGCTCATCGTTAGGTGGTTTCGGTCACTTTTAGTGGTTTCTGAGTCCTTCCAAGAGCTTTAGGCAATGCAGGGGTACATCAACTTTACATAGTCTCTGGTTGGATCAGTCCAAAAGTCACTTTACCAGGATCCTTGACCCCAAGCTGTATGGATTTCCTCTCAACTGTATTTGTCCTTAGATATACTATGAGATAAATTTTTGTAATGGGATAATAGTCTCTTATTCAATTTAAAGATCCATCTGAGAATACTAGTTAGCCTTTTAGTCTACGAAGGAAAACCCTGATATCAAGTGTTATCAAAAGGTCTGCAAACTGTCATGCTCACCATGGTAAAAGTGTTTCTTGTCAAACTGGAGTCTGAAGAATAGGGAATTTGGTTTAAAAGATGATGGGTTTTGTAGTTTCAGTAAATGAAGAATAATAGAATACACTAATTAAAAATTCCTTGTAACATTTCACTATAAAAAATGACATTGAGTCTGAAAGCTTCATAATATTTAAATCTATTTCATGACAGAACACTGGCAGCATTTAAAAGGTCTTAGGTGCTTTGAATTCCTGATTGGTTTGACAGCTTGACAGTGATTTGTAAACTGAAGGTGTTGGCACAGCTTGCTCTTCTGTCGGAGCAGGTCTCAAAGTTCAGACTCCAGACTAGTCACCACTTGAACACAGAGATGAAAAATTGCTCTCTGAGAAATGTTTTCACTGTGGAAGGAACAAGCTTCTGCTCCTGAAAATAGTAAGGCCTGATCTGAAAATGATTCAAACCAATGGAAAGACTTTTATTGATTTCGATGGCCTTTGAATCAATCACTCTTTTTCACATATAATCCATTTTATGGCATACTGGGTGTGTTTGGGGTTTATCAGAGGATAGGCTAGAGCTAAAACCCGTAGTGAGTCTACATCAAAATGAGAGATTTCACCAACATTAAAGAGGGAAACAAGGCTTAACAAAATGAAGCAGGTAGATACTGTGATTTATAATCTGGTATCATATAAATTGGGCTGAACATCAAAATTAAATTTTCCCTCTTTCTCAATCTTCCTTCTGAACGTGAATTCATATTTTCTGTTCATGGCAAAATCTGAAAGCAATTTATTTTGATTCTACTGGGGTTTCTCTGTAATACACCTAAAATACAGTTCTAGCTGTAACGGGACAATTTAAGGTTACATATTTGTAATTTTAAATAAAATAATTTAATTTTCAAAGATGGTCTGTTTCATGATCTTCTATTGGGATCTCAACAAACATAGAAACAATTAAATGGGGCGACTGAGCATGAAACACCACACCTGCAAAGTTTGTTAGCCATGAAAATTTACAGTTGTTTCCATTGCAGTGCTATATTTTACACATTGAACTGAACCCATATTACATTATTAAACCATAAATTTTCATGGCTTACAAACTTTGCAGGTGTGGTGTTAAATGCTCAATTGCACTGGTTAATTATTCGCATGATTTTTAGCATCCTTGTAGGAGACTTGAAAACTGCACATGTGGGCAGTAAAAGCCCTGCCTAGCCCTTTCCCAGGAAAAAGGCTCCAAGGTGCAAACATTTTAAATTAAAATTATGTGTATTTTTTATAATGCTCTATTTTTAGCTAAATTCTGGAAATACTGGAAAGGCATTGATACTCTGCAGGATGTCAAGAAATCCTTTCTAAAGGGAAGAATGGTGAAGCACTGTAATTAACAGACGTTAAGAGCCACTTCATAGCCTAAGCTATCTGCTTGTCTCCTGCCTTGTTGAGAGGTGGTAGAACTGCTCTCAGCAGCTTCAGACACCCTCTTCCTCTCTGTATTTTGCTTTTGAAGTGCTTTCACAGATTATCCCTCTCCGGGGGCTGTCCTTACCCTGAGAGCTCCCCAGAAGTGAATGCCAACCTGGGGAGCGCTCATGGAAGATGCTCCCCAGATCTAAGTGCCAGCAGTTCTCGAGAGATGAGTACAGTCCTAAACTTGCCTCATGACCAACAGAATGTCCTGCGGAAAACATGGAAAGATGGATCAAAATCACCCCTTGAGGTCCTTCCAGCTTCATTCGTCTCTGAGTCTGTGTCAGAGAGACAGAGGCATAGAATTTACCTTTTCAGTGTGAAGACAATCTGATACAGTCAAATGCTGACTCTTGTATTTGCTGTGAATGCCCAAGTCTCCGTAACTTCATATAGAACTTCATAATTTTGTTGCCTCTTTATATTTACAGATAAAAAGCATAAGTATAATTTGCTCTATTTTGGCAGACTGGGAAACTGATACAAAAAAGAGATCCATACCTTCTCTTAGCATTAGCTTCAACATTTCAAACTATGTCAGTCATGTCCAATTTGATGTGATTTACCCATGAAATAAGTCACTGGCGCAAGTAAAAATAGAACAAGTGTCCTAAATCTCAGCCCCAGTCCCTATCCCTAATGTATTCAGACTCTAGTAACAGTCATTTTTTCCAGACGATGCTCACTGTTTAAGAACATAGCGAAGTCTCAGTTGCAGCCCTGAAAATCACTGATTTTATGGTAAGTAAAATGGAGAAGGTCATTTGAAACCTACCATATGTAAAATACTTTATGTTTGCCTGCTCATTTCTGCTGCCTGACGCATTACTTAGTTTTACATTAGGCTAATGTAGAACAATATTAATGAGGAAACCAAGGTGTAATGTTCTTGCAAGAATGCTGACAGAAGTGAGTCCAAGTTTTAAGCAGGGATTGCTTGCTTTAGCATTATCTCTATTGCCGTTAAACATGCTCTACATTTTCTGGGCAAATATCATTTGGAATTAATTGAATGGAAAGGAGGAGGTTCAGAAAATGCATCTTTAGAGTTCTTGAAGTATGACTTTTTAATCAAACTGAGTGATTGTAAACATAAATTAGTTCTTGTTCTTCTTGCTGACTTGAAAATGGAGAAATGTGTACACTTTTAGGTTAAAATCTTTTCTCATGAGTTTGCAGTTTCAAACCTTGTAGATGCTTTGCTGGTCTGGTAGAACCATTATGTAATGATTATTACTTGAATGTTATTTGAAGCACGGACTCTCTGCACACACACACACTGGGGTTTTTTAAGGTTTTACTATATTCCATTATTCTCCACGCTCCCAAAATGTCATCTTATGGCAAAATTCTGCTCGTGCTTCTATCTCCTTCCTCTGGGAGGACAACATTTCAGGGCATCCTTAACAACAATTTCTGATACATTTTCTTCATAAGGAGTGACCTTAGGCTTTAGGACAACAATGGGCAAAAATACAGTGTATAGTTTCTCCATACAGTTTTTATAGTATCTGAAGTTTGGAGCTTTGTAGGTCTTCAGCTTCTCTGGAGCTCTCTTTGAGAAAGAGAACATAATCTGGATGTTCTCTGAGCGTCCAGTAGTCTAATCAGGTATAAGCTGTAAAGCTGAATGATCTCATTTAACATCTACTGGATAGTCTGATTAGAGTTTGGTCTGAAGCTTAATGGGAACAGAAAGAAATCTGAGTAGAAATGCCTGCATCTGTAAGGAAGGAAGGAAGAGCATCCCAGTCATATTCAAAGATTTTATACTAAAGTGCAGTTCCTTTTATTTGCATAGTACTAGTTATATAAAGGGGAACTAGATCTTAAATATGTCACTGCTACATTTGTAGAACATTACAAAACCCCCTTAAAGGTCTTTAAACCCCTTCAGCCTGCAACTGAAGGAATGTGCAAACTGCTAGTGGATAAAAATAATAGGAAAACCAGCAGTCTTTGGGCAGTTTCAAATACTGCCTCTGATGTACCCTGCTGCTGTGGCCTGAGTATGACTCTGCATGTGGTGAATACACTAAAAAGTTAGTTCAAAGGGATCAACAGCAGAATTTGGTTTCATAGAAAATAATTTTGCTGAAGGTTCAGAAGTCATTCATTCCACATCTTGGTGATGATGTCTCTCTGGGTTTTAAGGGCTTCTTTAAACATGTAGTTAAACAATAATTGTTATTTCCAAACATAAAAAGGTTGTCAGAAAGTAGATGAACAAAGGAGAATGACTTTAAAGAAGAACTGAGAGGGCAGTTTTTCGTTTTGTTTCTTAAAAGGGAAAAATTAGATCCTCCTTCCCCTGCTCCTAATGGAGAAGTCAAACAGGAGTGAGCTGGTCAGCACTGCGATCCGCAGAGCGCTTGTGAACGGTCAGAGAGCCGGTGGGCAGTGCGCTCTGCTTACTGCTGTAGCCTGAATCAATGCACTGCTGTCTTGTCCTCTCCCCACCTGGTTGAAAGTGCTGGGGATCAGATTGGGGACCATCTTTTTGTTCCATGTCTGTATGGTGTGTCTCTCGGTGCTCATGAGCAGGCTCCAGATGTGTTTCACTATGTTGTACCTTTTTATTCCGAGTCTTACAAGACGTGGTCTTCTCGTTTTTGTTCTGGCTTTTAAGCCAATTTTACTATTAGGTCCTTTTTGGTGTGTAGGAGGGATCTAAAGGCACTTCTGACTCATTATTTTGTTGCTTTATGGGCTGCTAGAGATATAACAAGTGCTTAAACTGTGGCAAGGGTTCACATCAAGAATGTTTAACAAATACCAGTAGAAGAAAATTTTTCACCCTCCTTTAGGAATTTAATAAGATCTGGTTTAAGTATTACAGTACAAAATGTCCTGTCTTTAATAATTCACTCTAGGACCTAACTCTGCCCAGACAATATCTGTGTGACTCTGTAGCCCACATCTAACCCATAAATTCAATTTCTGGAGCTGCAGCAATGACTACAGTTTCACAAAGTTGGTAGGGACTTTGTTAATTAAATCAGAAGTAACTACTTCCAATTAAACTTGAACTTACGTCTGTTCCCTGAGTCAGTGAACTATGGGAAGAAGGGGGGATCTGAGAGAAGGACTGAATATCTGGGAATGGAGAGGCCAGATGGTGACTCTTCCAGCAGCACCATTAGCTTGAGCTGGTTTAAATTTCACCATGGTGCAAGAACCTTTGTTGCATTCCTGTGCTGGAGCATGTGTCAGCACAGCAACTGAGGTTTTCCTTCTGTTTAAAGTGTTAGACAACTCTGTCTTAGAAAAGTTGTGTTTTCTTCTGGCTTGAGCAATGTACTGAAAATGTGAATCTCTGGTAATTCATTCAATCTGTTTGTGCTTCAGTTTAGTTTGGGTTTTGGTTTTGTTTTTTTTTTTTTTTTACTGTTACTCCATAGTGACTAAAGATGCAGAAACTGTGGAACTGAAGAGCCTTATGAATAGTAAAGCTCAGTCCTGCCTTAGTAAGCACTTTATCCCAAAATCCAATTTTACCATTGCAAAGCATGAACTGGCTAAACAGTAGCTGTGCCGTTAAATTACACAGGAGGCACTGCAGCACTGGTTTGTTGTTTTTTTTTTTTTTAATTATTATAACCTTGGACAACATTAAAGTCAACAGGGACATGATGTGTCCATGACCTTTCCAAGATTTGGTAATAAATTGTGTAATTGCCAAGAATGTTACACCAGGAATTGGAAAGCCTGAAATGAAAGACTCAGAGAGCAAAAACTGCTGCTGTCCTTTCCTTTCAGTCTCCCACCATGGTGATTCTCCCCTGTAAAATCATTTTATCACCAACTGGCAAATCACAAAAGATAAATCTCAGTCCTTTATGTCTTAAAGACCTAGCACAAGTCACCTTACTGAAGCCTCTTGTGAGCAGAGGAGTGGTGTGTGGTATTTTAAACACAAATTTGCTTTCTCTTTAGCCAGTTCTCATCAAACAGTATCAGTCCAATCTTTTGGACAAACGTTAAGTGGAAGTATTGTCTCTGTCTTTTTTTTTGTGTTCTGGCTGATGAGTCACAAAACAGCAGAATATGCTGTTTACTAAAAAGTGAAAACACTTTATTTTGTCTTCAACAAAATCAATGTCATCCCTTGGGTCCTGTTTCTGATAAGAGAATACAAATGTGAGAGAAACTCATGCAGTGCTTTCCACAGACATTTTTGACAGATGCAGTTTATAAACTTTTAAGATAAACGCGGTGTTACCATTTGAAAATTACAGATATAGGTTGCCTATTTTAGGAGAGCAAACAGTATGGGTACAGAAGACAACCCCATTCACCCTCAATTCTCCTACTATCACCTTCCCTTTACACTGCTACAGGATTCTTGCAGATATTGAGATGTGGCAATCAGTAACAGAAAAGCTTTAGTTTTACCTTTCCAAAAGAAATAACTCTCTCTTTGTTAATTAATGTGTTTAAATGCCTGGGTAAATGCTGCTATTAGACCCTCCAATACAGGGAGGCTAAAATCCTATTAACTCTAATAAGAGCTGCAAGGCTAAAGTGGAGATGATATTTTTAACTCTTTTTCTTTTTCTTTTTTTTTTTTTCATTCTAATGAACACAAAAGAAAATAAACCCGTGCTAGTAACTTAGAGAGGATCTGTCCACAGCAGAAAATTGGTTGGACAGTCAGAGGAGAGAGCTGTGAGCATGGAGCAGCTGAGGCAAGAGGGACACCACATCTCTCACCTGGGTGAAGAACTTCTTAAAATTTTATTTTAATATCTCTGGGACTACTGAAGAACTTGGATATCTTGTGGGTGATAGCAGTATAGAAACATTCTTAAAAAAATAAGAGAAAGGATTTGCCATTCTCCTGCATTAAAATGAACAGGCATGAAACTGGAGGAATCTAGGAGTAATAAATCAGGTCCAGAGAGAGAGCCAGCCAGCTTTAGTTTAAGAACATGGAGACAAACTAAAGAAAATTCAATTGCTAGCACAGAAACAGTCAAAACCTTCATTCCTGCTTTCATTATTCCAAATAAATAATTTAGATTGTTTCAAATTCAGATCGTGAGTTTACTTTCAACAATTTGTGACATACACTAGTTTGGTTTTGCTTTTGATAGGGAAAATCATAAATTACCCACTGGACTGTTAATGTCACACAGAACTAATCAGACATATAATCATGCATGATATATTATAAGTTCTTCTGTACTGAAATATTGTTAATTATGAGGATTTCAGTTATTATTAATGTGGAAATATGTAGTTCTACTGTATAACTGAAATTAATGGACTGTAATTTTGAAGGGTTACTAACATCATCTTTAGTGTTTCTTAATTAGTCACATGTTACTTCTTTTTTGGCTGGAAAAGCTTATGCTTTGTTCATATTACACATTCATTATTGCCAAAAATCAAAGCTAGAAGGTCAAAATGAAAGATTTAAGGACAGAATTAATTCTTTTCTGGAGATCATCTTTCAAAGTCAAGAATTTCTCTTACTTCCACAGAGACTGAAGCTAACATGAGTTATACATTATGATTTATTTTATAAAAAGCTATTTGATTATTGTTATTGTATGAATAATCCCATGCAAATTCACTACAAAAAATACCAAGACTCATCTGATATATAAGTCTAGGTTAAGAGCAATGCAAGCAACAATTCTCATTACCACTATTAAGTGATTAAGTGTGGTAGGAGTACACATGGTAGTCCTACCTTCCCCCCCCCCCCCCCCCAAAAAAAAAGGAAATCAGACCATGGCAGGATATAGTTTTGTCTCGCTTGGATTCTTTAAAAAAATATCCCATTAGGCACTTATCATCATCTTAACATGCCTAATACCTCATTAAATTTGTTCTAAGTGGTTTGTCCAATGAAACACAGATCATCTCTGGCATTATCAGAAACTAAATCTAATGAAAGTTTCCCTGTCTCCTTACAGAGCAACATCCATAAGATCTGGGACATTTTTCCAACTCTTCAGAACCTTTAATATACCATTATGGTAAGTTAAGGACTAATTTTTTAAATTTTATTTTATTTTTAAGTTGAAAAATACAACTTTCATTGACATCAGTAAAAGATTTCTCAGAACCTATGGAAACAGGGTCTGAAGGCAAACAGGAAGCTTGCCTTCTGAATGAATAGCCCCTTTTTGAGAGTATTATATCTGAAAAAAGAACAAAAGATGAAAAGCTTCTTAATTACTTTCCTTGTTTCCTAAGATTGCCCTCATATTTGTTTCTCATAGATTTTCTCTTCTCAGTGGTCTTCCAGGCCGCAGTGAGGTATAACTTGTGCTGTGCCTATCTGTTTCACCACCAGTAGTCCTGAGTGCCAAAGTCAAGGGTAAGCCCACACTGAAGCCAAACATCTGATCATAATTCACCTTGAAAGAAAAGCTGAGCACATTTATTAATAGTAAAATGGGAATGAAAACAAAATTGCTGAATTAATGATGAAACAGAAATTGCAGCCATCCAGGACGCTGGTTATGACCTGGTGTTCCCATTGTGCTCAACAAACTCTACAAGCTGCGCATGTTAAATTCTGCAGGCAACCAAAAATGGATTAGGCAAGAAAACAAGGCTTGGTGAGAGGAAAGTACAAAGTCATTATGATTTTCAAACTTCTAGTAAATCAGTCTCTTCCCCACTGCTTGACCTGATGCCAGGTACCTAGTTCCCCCAAATATGTGGTTATAGTGGAATTATAGTTGTAATGGAATGAATGTTCAAGAAATACTTGCCAAAAAATGAAAACAAAACCTCCACTGTTTAAATATCCTAAAAAGGAGAAACAACATGGAACAAAATGTTGCTCTTACCTTACCAAAACTATGTATTCAGCATTGCTGAATACCGAAGCTTCCCAGAGATACCCCAAATCCCTTTTAGTTAGACATGCTGAGAAAGCTACAGCTCAAGAAAACAAATAAGTGCTACAGAATTGGATTACCTTAAAACGTCTTATCTGTTAATGTGACTAACGCTGTTGAATAATGTGAATCAGAATACATAAGGGATTTATTTGTTTATAGTATAGTTTTTATTTTTACAGTCAAGAGAAAAAAAAAGACTAACTTTCTGTACAAGACAGTAGAGCAGGCTGTCAAGAATTACAGTTACGGAGTATTGTTTATTTGAAGACCTGTGAACAGGAGCTGTCAGACAGAATTGGCAAGCACAGCACACAGCCCAGGCTCTTCAGAGGTTCCTGACACTGAAACACCCTTTTGCAGAGCAGCTGCAGAAAATCATAGCAAAATATGACAATGTGGAGATGGTGGGGTTCAGTCAATTGCTCTTAGCAGCAATTGCTCTGGAGAGGTACAATCAAGCTCTCCATTACATGGGTTTGCAAAATTGGTACCTATGGAAACTAAAGGTAGGCTTGCATGGAAACATCAGATCCACTTTGTCCATATTCATGGCTTCTATTTCAGTGAGTTTCACACGAATTCCCGGATCTTGGCTTCACATGCCAGTGCTGTGTAATGGACCTGAAGATAGACATTAAGTTCTGACTTTGGAAAAGTTTGGATTTGGATTGTGATATGATTTTAATTTCCCCTTCTGAAAATGCTTCTATTGGAAAAAGGCTTTAGTTTTAGGGGTTAGGCTCTGTGGTGATCAGTCGAGACTTTTTCTAGCAGCAAAAATTTTCTGTTTTGTCATAATATTTACAACCACTCACAAAAATGGTTTCAGTATATTTTTTTGTAGCATTTGCAGCAGGGTTTTGCCTTTACTGGTAGCTTGCAGAAGGGAATGGATACCATTTGGTGTTTATACACCTGTGTTTCTTATGATAAAACCCTGAGTGAAGGGCTTTTAAAATGTTTTCCTTCCAAATTAGATTTCTATCTTAAATCAGGTTTTGATTAAATAAAAATTGCAGAGAAATTGTGGTGGTCATAAAAATATTATTTGGAAAAAAAAAGAGATGCTCCTCTTTTTCCTTCCATGAGCGAATATTTCAAAGGAGTGCTGAAAAATTTAGTTTGGCTATGAAACTGCAGGCTTCTTTGGAAATCCTGGTTATGCTTTCCTGTGCTTCCATTTCCAGTGTACACATGCTTGGCTACCCTGCGCCTCCCATGATTCACCTCACCCGTAAGACTTGAATCACACACTGTCTTCTCTGTGTGATGGAACATGGGAGAAAGCCTAACAAAGATGCCTTCAGAGAGAAGCACTTGGACTTCAAGTCCTTCTGTGCCTTTGTTTGTGGAACACTTTGTTGATAAGATTTTGCCCAATAATTGCATTTTTCCCTAGAAAATGTCATCTTGGATTTGATTTTTGTCATTGTCATGTTCTACATATCAGGGAAAAAAATGCAAACCCTGTAACCTTACTTTTGACCTCAGAATGCAGACGGGGTCTTCTGTTGCAGAAGGTGACTTTGGCAAAGGACTGCATGTCCTAAGTGGCTGGGAGAGTGAGTAGCAACCAGCAAATCATTGATTTTAACACAGTCAATTCATTTGCAGTGCTGGAACCCTTTTATGCTTTTTACCAACACATGGAATATGAAATGGTTATTTGCAAACAGCCATAGGACAGACTAGAAACCAAAATAAACCAGTGTGATTTACTTCCCATTTGAAACACACTCTTATCTTCCATTTCTACAGCTAGCCAGCCAGCAACGAGGAAATAATTCATAAATCCATGTTCCAGGAGTAAGAACAAACAGCAGAGTTACTGCTTAGTACTTAAGGCTTATGACAATGTGCATCCCACAGCTCTGTTGTTAAAGGTCTCCAACGTTTTCAGTATTTGTGAGCTAGTCCACTTGAATCTAGTCCTTTCGGAGCCCTGTAAAGACGGTTATAGTTATAACTGGAGTTGCATACTTCTCTGGGACTTGGCTTTGGCAAGGAACTACTAATTTTGAAAGAGCAAACAACTCTTCCACTACTATACTGTTTTTCAGGGGTACTTTGCTTTCTTGGAGAAAAACAAACAAACAAACAAATAAAAAACTAAGCAAAACCCAACCTCTGCTCTGCTTGGGAACTGAAAGCTCTTTATTCATCCAGTCTCTTGTCACTGAGGAGACCTGTGCATGTAGATTACCTTCAGGTGGTGAGGTATGAAAATTCCTTCTGTCAAATGCCCCCCTGTGAAATTATAGAAAGAAATCAATCATGAGAGAAATGCATCAAAAACTTTTGTGTGAAAGAATCAAGAGTGACAGATGGTCTGAGCCTGGAACATATGGATTTTGTCAGACAACAGAAAAAAATATATAAGATCATGTTGTGGAAAAGTACATGTAACCTCTGCGTGTGTACTCTAAGAGAGAAAGAAGGCGGCAGAGTGTTTCAAAACTTATCATTTTTTCTTTGACAATGATTTAGAGAAAAGTGGAGGAGAAAATATTTGGTCCTCAACCTTTCTAACCTCTCAAGAAACGCTGGTGCCAGGAAAAACAGATGGCACTCAGGTCTCTTCTGAAATGATAGTTATTCCACTCTTGCCAGATCTCTGTGGTGTGCAAAATATATGGTATAAGTCACTATCGGAAAACAAGTCATTAATTAATAACATTTCACTGCTCAAGGATCAGGTAGGTGAGAGTGCCAGTCAGGCAGCTGCCTCTAAGAAATCTGCTTGGCAGAGGAGAACAGGCACAGTAAGAGATCACTCTCCCCACCTCCTCTACCTGCAATGTAGGCATCCATCATTACAAGTAATCAAGCCTAAAAGTATTTGTCATGCCTAGGGCATGAAGCTGTTTGAAGTCCAGAGTATAAAGAGAACATCAGTGAAACAACAAAACGATCAGTCAAGTAAAAAAAAAAAAAAAAGGTGGGAAAACCAGATAGTAGAATAACAGAAAAATTCTAATTAAATCCTTAACTGTAATTAAATTCAGTGTGAAGTGACAAACAGCACTTGCAGAATGATTTTTGCTGTTGATGCCTTTACTATATAACTTGCATGTTTTTTTTCTTCATCAGTACCGTGCTAATACTCTTTTGGCTAGTTTCAAGCAGGAGTTACCCCCCAGGAGGACAAATAACACCTCCAATTTTCTCCAAGATTTTTAGTGGGTGCAGCTGTATAGATGGTTTGAAATCAGGGCTTTCCAGGGAAACCAGGACATGCCCTTAGCTGAAGCAGAGGCCCAAACACTTCCCCACTCTCATATTGATGTGTGAAACTTTTAGAATCGTATTTGCTGGGCAGGAAATATTATGTGTCTGTGCTAAATTTACTGCAATGCTCGTTGTGATCATGGTTACCAAGGATTTGTCTTTGGACACGCTGTTAGAGAGGCTGACTCTTCTAAACGCATGTTCGCCTTTTAACTGGGTGTACAGCATGCCCTCCACCACATCTGCACTGAACTGGGTGATGTGTTCAATGCGAAACCTGTTTCTCTGACAGCACATGTTATCAGAAGTGGTGCATATCGTTCCGGAAAAAGTCAGTCACCTTTTGCATTTTGTCATCTGTGTTTTCATATCTCTTACCAGCTCTTTTATATATCCCGTGCTCATTTTGTTTGTGCAGGAGTCTATCCTATTTAAAAAATTTCAGCAAGAATGTCCCCCAAGATTGTTATTGTGCACACAAAGCTAAGGTTTTAAAGTGAGTTTCATGCTGATGAAGAAACGATTTCCACACGTCTGCCTTGTATGCATGGCTGGAGTCCTGCTGAGGAGGGTGGTTCAGGAGCTGTGTCCTGGTCACACAGTTATCCCTCCCCACAATGTCTGCACTAACAGAGTGTAAGCTCCATTATTTAACCTGTGGGCCTTAGGAACTCAACTGTGAGCTTATTTTGCAGAAACAGAACAGCCAGGAGGGCATCAGGTTCACTGCTGAGCAGGTTCCTCTGCTGCCTCTTCAGCCAGATGCCAACAGCCCAAGTTTCCAGGTTGGTAAACTGATGAACTTCTCATTCTCCAAAGAGAAAAGCTGTCTGAGACAGGTTTACCTTCACTTTCCAAAACTTCCAATTGTGAACTTTTAGTTCACAGAAAGCAAGTTATTATTCCTCAGTGTCTTTTGTTTTTCAGTTATTCTGACTTGCCGAGGAGAATTTCTATCCCTCCACTGAGTTCCTCAGGGGGGAACTGGAAGTAGACAGGGAAGCTAAAGATTTCCATGAGATGCTCTACTCCAAAGCTCTTTGAAAACAGTATGGAAAACACGGGGCCTCTGAGGCTGGGTCACAGGAGGTTGGTTCCCTCTAAACTCTTATCAGCCTGGCAAAAACATCCGTGGTAAGATATTCACTGCATAGCTGCACGAGGGACACAAAATATAAAATAAGTCTCCAAAGGGACAGCAGCTGCATAATTTAATTGTTTCTTCAAGCAAGATTAACTCAGTTGAAGATATCCAAAAGGTTATTCCATGCCTGTGGAAGAAGGAAGACCTTGGTTTTCTCAATCCTTGGCTTCCAAACATCAAATAACTCCTTTCTTCTGGGCAGCTGAGAGCAAACACAGGCCTGCAGTGGTGACATACTGACCAGGGGAATCTTTCTATGTGATCGTTCTTGTTTCTACAGGAGTAGAAAAAATGACCCACACCTAAATCAGGAACCCCCTTCTTTTTCTCTGATGTTGTATTCAGACTAACAAAGGTTCCTGTATGAGGTTTTTTTATTCTTATTTTTCTCGGTATCATTGCAAAATGCTATAGACTTGTTCAGTTTAATTAGGAACAGTTACTGCCAAAGGTAGCTGTAATCTGATCTTCAAGCAATTTTCATTTTAATTATGTTTTTATTAGTAAATGTTTCATTTGCAGCCAAGCTGCACTTCCTGTATTGACAAAAGTTCAATTTTATATTTTTTAAATTGTATCTCGAACTTGTCTTAAAAGGTAAAATGGTCTTTTAAATAAGATTATCCTAATTCATCCTGCATCTTATTTTTCTATAGGATAAAAGAGATCTTATGGCTGTGGAACAGCTCTCCAATACTAGCCTTTTATGGCACCTAGAGAGAATACAGGCATGCAGGCACAGTACTACAAACATAATACTGTTCCTATGTCTATTAACAGCTCCTTCTGATTTAAAAAGCATCCAGTTGGATCAATAGTAAATGATATGAAAAAAGATTCAGACTGTGACCTCCCACCCGCTCCAGTCAGAGATCATCAGCCAAAAAAAAATTGTATCACATTTTATATGCTTGAAAGTAGCTGAGGTCAGAGAAATACAGAGATTACAGAATATTGTCCCAGAGTAATGCTGGAATTAAAGCATTAAATTAATGCATAAAATTAAAGCATTTGGCTATGACCCAAAAGCTTTCGTAATGTGCAAGTAAACTGGATGATAAAAAAGGTTGCAGCTGCAAGGATGGTTGTTTTGGCTGGAGTTAGATGAAATTGGTGATACAGCCAAGAACCAAGATTAGGGCTGGACAGTGTTAAGAGGGGAGATGTCTGAAACTGGACTGAGACTCTGTATTCGTCTGGAAGCAGACAGTGGTCTTGGATCAGAGGCATGGTCAAGATGATCTTGGGCTACAGTCCTATGACAGTCCTATGGTCGGATAGAGCCATGGTTAGCGAGGGAGACTGCATGGCAGGATTAGGATGACACCTAGATGTAGAGGCAAAATAGGACTGAAAATAGTTTGGCTGCTCAACCAAGAGTGAATTTTGCCCGCAGGCTTGATTTAACCTGGTTCCTTCATATGATTTGGAACTGGAGGGAGCAGTGAAGAAAAAATATATACTCTCAGGTTTATAATGAGGTTGCCATCAGACAGTCATCCCATGTTTGCAGATGAGTTAGGAGCCATGGCTAGAGTAAGAACTGGAGACTAGTGCCCCAGAGGCAGAAGGCAACTTATTTCTGCTGTGGCTAGCATTGAAGACACAGGATGGTTTGGGATTGTAGGTCAGCAAAAGCCTCTCTAAAACTGGACTGGAACTATGGATAGGGGCAAGGCATCTTGGTATTTGGCACAGAAGATGATGAACCTGCTTTGAGTTAGAATTTTGCCCAGTGCTGATGCTGGGGAGTCTGGCAAGTTTAAGGGGTGGGGACAGCTCTGATTTGGAGGAGGTTCTTGCACTGGGAATCTCAGATTATAACCTCATGGGGGCTGAGTTAGGCAGAATGGGGTTAGAAAAGTATTTGTTCCAAGAGGAAACAATTTCATGAATGTGCAGAAATTAATTTCCCTTCATTTTATTCAGTGTTACACAGAAATTAAAATGACGGCAAATACTCAAGAAATATAAGCTTGTTATAATGAACAGATGGCAGCTCAGTGAAGATTTGTATGAAGAAGATCACCAGTCCTTTTGTTTACAACACATACATGTCCTGGTTTGTTTTAATTATATCGTTGCTTTTCCACTCAGGCTATTCACTTAAAAAAACCCAACAAAAACAAAACCCACCACCACTGTGTTTATGTCAGCAAAGCTAATAAGCAATCCGCAAACTGGAACCGTGTAAGCAAATGCTCATGAATATTGAGAACTTCCTGATAGATGTGGTGTCTGCCTGTGTTGTTTGGATCCATCTTGATATCCCTTGTGAAGTTGAAGCAAGAAACAAAATCATCTTCAATAGCTGTCTGGCCAGGAGCTCAGTGCTCATCTGAATATTTTTATGTTATGCTTTGTTAAATCCATTTAAGAGTCTTATGTTCACGAGTCTGAAATATATGAGGAGGGGAAAAAAAACCTAAAGGCTTTCCCTCTTGTCAAAGGCTGTAGGTTTAAGACAGGATTTAACCAGTTTCTAACTCTTTTATTGTCTCATATACTTACACTGTAAACGGCAACTTTAATTACAGGTAATAAACACAGAAGCCGCTAATAGGATTATCACCAGCAGCTTTCAGTGCCGTGTGCTGCCTGGCAGCGGAGGCAAAGGGGTCACACGTTACCGTACCTCAGCAGAGGGCCGCAATAACCGCCAAGACAGTCACGGGAGAACCCAAAGAGTGTTTTTACAGGCAAGAACTATTTACCCGTCCTCTTCCGCCACCCCGTCGGCCGCGCCGCCCGCCGCTTCTCGGGGATGCGGCGCCCCCTGGCGGCCCCGGGACGCGCCGGGCGGCCACGGCGGCTCCGTCCCGCTGCCCCGGCGGGGACCGGCCCCGAGCGCGGGCGGGGGAGCCCGGCCCGTCCCGCTGCCCCGGCCGGGACTGGCCCTTGGCGAGGAGCTGATGCTGGAGGGGGCTGCGGTGCTGCCCGGCGCCACCGGCACCCGGGGCTGAGAAGAGACTGGATTCTGGAAAATTAAGCGAAGAAAACACCACCAGCGTGCTGAAACCGGCAGTGCGTTTGGGAATAAATCAGGTGAAAGCTGTAGCTTGCCAGAACCTTAGTTTTCATTTTTTATTTTTTATTTCTCAATACAGTGTTCAGTTCAGAAAAATAGTATCAATCATCTAGTTCATTTCTAACCTTGCTCAGGCTTTCATACTAAACCCCTGAGCCGTTCCAGCCTAGAAATACCCAAATTATAATAGACCTGCACCTCAGCTGTCAGCGGTTAATACTGTTCAGTCAGTCAGTATTAAGCCAGGTTTAACAACCTACTCTTACATAGAAAAGCCAAAGCAAATATGACCAGTTACGTTTGGCTTAAACCAACACCTTACCAAAACAAAAATTTGAAGTTGCCAGAGTTCTTATGATAAATTTCTTGTGGTATATTATATATTACTTACATAAAAATAATTTAATGTTTCAGAGAAGCACTCAGAGCCTTGCGAAGTTTCAGAACTCTTTACTGTCAGCATTACTGTCAGCAGTATATACACAGTACCTTGTGCATATCCTGTATTTCATACTGGGCTTCTGCTTCATTCAGTGAACGCAAGGGACAGAGCCTGTAAAATTAACAGCTACTTACTCTAATCTGTGGCTCTAGGTCTTGTGTAGGTTGTAATCTAACTTCAAGTGCAAAATTATTGGTTTTTCATCATCCTTCTGACTGCTTTGCAGCAATTTGGGGTAGTACAAATCCTGACATCACTGAGGAAAGGTGCAGTGGGGGGGGGGGGGGCATATTATTCCCTTTTGCAAGTTAGAAACTGAGGCACAGTATTTGGACATCAATGGCAGAAATATACTCTAATTCAGATAACCAGAGCAGGTCTATGGCATGATTTTTTCAGAGTACTTAGCATTTCCCAGGGCTGTGGGAATAATTTTAGTCTGCTTCAGTTGCTCTGTTCTTCTGAAATATGACCTCCGAGATCAAGCTGGGAACACATGCAATATAGAATATGTAATCGGAGGCCATCTTTCAAAACTTAGTTTCAGTGATTTACTTGTCATCACACAGTTAATCTGTGTTCCTTCAGGTGCCTTCCTCACAGAAGCAACCTTCCTCCTCCTAAAATCCTCTGCCTCATCCTCTCCACTTCTGCTAACTTCATTGAAAAATCAGTGAAGCGCAGTAGATGCTCTAGGCCTTCACTACACAGCCTGAAATGAGTTTTGTAGTTCCTTTACACATGTGCTTGAAGACTTGGAGGAAAAGAAAGAGAAGAGAAAGTTGTTACAAATGATACCACTGTGTGTCCAGCATAGCTGGGCTGACAGCCCCAAATCTGTCTCTCCTGTCTTCTAAGGATGTCAGACTGAAGCCTTCTTAGTGTTATCCTTTTAATAACACTATGTCTAGCCTCTGTGTGTGTAATGTAAATTCTCACGTTTTTAGGAAAAAAGCAAGATGAAAAAAGATGATGTGCAAAACTCAGTATTTGCTCTATTTTCCCATGCCGCAGCTATTCATTTCCCTTCACTCTCTTCTGCCCGGAGTCCATTGCTGGAGCGTTTCAGTTATTTCGCATAACCAAAGGTAAGTTTAAGCAGAAACATTAACTTAAGAAAACTTTAGTGTGTAAATGGGAGAGAGGGCTAGATGGACAGAACTGGTTTTTAACCCATTAGATTTAAGATATCATTAAATTTGAGAAGTTATCAGCCTGATACCATTAAACTTTTATATTTTAGTTCATTTTTACTGTATAGGAAGTTTGAATTATGCGTCTTGTTCTGTTATTTTAGTTCTTGATCTTACTGTTACATTTACTAAGCAATCTCTTTTTTATTACTGTTATCCTCAATTCAGAAAACAGATGCATCAGTAAATACTCAAGGCTCATTCTGTGCTGCCTAGTTAGTGCTGTACTCTGTTGGAAGACATTTGGTTCCTCAAAACCACTGTGCAACTGTGACGCCCAGGATTGGAAGCCCAGAGAGTCGCAACGGTTCTGTGATCCCCTCTGGTTAAATTAAGGTGAAACGACACCAAATGACTGGTTAAAATGTTTTACTTGTGGTAGAGAACAATTTGAACTTGGAAAAGGATAATAAGTAATGTGGTGTCTTATAAATCTATAAGAAGGAAGGGAAAGGGAAAGGGAAAGGGAAAGGGAAAGGGAAAGGGAAAGGGAAAGGGAAAGGGAAAGGGAAAGGGAAAGGGAAAGGGAAAGGGAAAGGGAAAGGGAAAGGGAAAGGGAAAGGGAAGGGAAAGGGAAAGGGAGTCAAAGAAATCTGGATCACCACCCCTGGATCCAGTGAGGCCGGTAATCTTGGGTGGTGGGTGCACACAGAGCAAAGCTTCTGTTGTCTTTTAAATTCATTTTATCAGCTGATTAGCATACTTTGGGGTTTTTTTCTCAGTTCCCAGAATTTTGCTGACTTCATGCTTCTTGAGCAGTCATCCTGCTCTTGGGGCAGAAATGATCACCTCTTACCAGTTCTTGTCACCTCTTCAACGGAGAAGGCCAAAGTCGTTAGCAAGGCAAGCATGGTGTCTGGCTTACATAATAGAGCCACAAAGTATTGGGTTTACACAGCAGAGACGGTCATTAGCGGTACTTGTGCTTGTAAACAACTTGTAAACAACGGAATGGAAACATTTAGTTTCACTCAGTCCAGTTTCCCCCCTTTGAGGCTTGATTAAGGAGTTTGTCAATGCAACTGCAAGGGAGTGGGGGTGCATCCTTCGATACACTCCTGCTTCCTTGGGTGACATTCCTTAGACTAATCACAAAGGCCACAGCTTGCCCTTTGAGGTTTTCTGTGCCGATGAATGTTTGAGGCATTCCTTCCTTCAGTTCCTTACAGCAACCTCTTCAAATTCATGGGGTAAAGACCTGATAATTTTTGCCATTGTTTTCTCAGGAAACTCTGGTTGCTTTGGCAAGGATTTAGGGTTTGTTCTTAGCCATCATGGCCAAGCTCATGCATTTCTGAAATCTTTGGGTTTGGTCCATCACAAGTCATCTGTCTTTGACAGTGATTTAAACTACTCTACGTTAGACTGGCTGCACATCCACAGCTGTAGGGGAAAGTTGTTGCTTTACCTCTATACCCTCTTAACTATCAGGCTGTTCAAGATGTAGGTCAGTGCACGCTCTAAGACATGGTAAACTGATCAAGCTGAAGATAAGGATTTGCTTTTATCCACATTGCAAACGTATTACTGCCATAAGAAGACTTCAAGATTAGCTCACTTGCAGATTACTCCAAAATATAAGAAATGGATCATTCGTAGATCTTAGCAGTGGTCTATGTGTTTACTAGCCTTTTGGGAAAAAAAGCTCTTTATGTTGCAATATCCCTTAAAATTTTCACCAACTTGTGAAAAAAGGTTTCGTTGTGAATATCAGTGACATAAAGCTGAATTGTTAAGTCAATGACTTTCAGCGGAGAATGGGGGATATGCAACTTATTTCTGCAGGGCAAGTCACCCATAGGGGAACTAACAGAAAGCATTCTTCATCATGAGAGCTATCTTTCATTGCAGCTTGGCCAGTTATGCGATTCAATCATTCCCTTGGCACCCCCTGCAGAGAAAACTTGAAATGACCCTTAAGCTTTCTCCCCTTGGCTCTCAAAGCCTTTTCAGACTGACGGGCTGCTGTTGTTTTCAGTGTCAGATGGAGAAAACTGGAGCTTTGGTAAAGTTCTCTCTCATTGAAGTACTGTTTTTCAGTTGAAGGCATGAACACTTGACCTGCTTTATTCTGTCAGTTTCTGACTTTACTCTCCTGCTTTGGTGAACTTTCGTGAAGCCATCACATGTAGTTTTGTAAGAGCAAACCAACCTAGGAGATCTCTATCAAAAATACCAGTAATTTCTATTAAAAGGTTGCTTAGCTCTATTTCTCCATAACAACTAACATCATAGTCCAAGCCTGCTGCTGTTCTAAATCAATTTTTTCTCAAAATGTGAAAACTGTGATTTCTTCTTGCCCATCTGCCTCTGCAGACACTTATATTCCTGTCTCTGATCCTGTAGCATGACAGCATTAGGTTTCAGCTAAGAGTATTAAAAAGCTTCTGTTTGGTTAATGAAACACAGTAAGTAATTTTATGTTGTGTACCCAGGTACTCAGCATGCCTCAAAAAATCCAGTTTAGACTGACCTTTTGGATTTCACTGTGGTCTTGCACACCTTCTCCCAAATGACAGACTAGCAGCTTGGGTTTTAGAGGTTGGGGTGAGCCAGGGAGCTGCTGCAAAGCTTTCATCCCTGGCAGCAGCTCAGTTCCTCTGTGGTGGGAGCCTGACTGTTTTACAGCTGCAGCCAGTCACCATGGTCTGGTCTCAGTCCCCTGCCCTGAAGGGGAAGGTGACAGCAAACTACAGATGGTAAAAACTGTCTTGCAACACTCCTGTGATCACTACGGCAGTTGGAGGCATGAGAAAACTGTCCTAAATGAACCAAAGGAGGAAAATGTCATTACATTTGATGACACATCCCTGATTCCTTCTCAGCTACTTAAAATATCTGGATGAAACATGAATTAGCAGATAAATAAGATAAAATATTCAGTATTTTTAAACATTTCATTAAAAAGAAAGAAAAAAGATTGCTGCTTTCCAGTGTGGTATGACGGCTGTGAGATTAAGTGTGATTTTTGATTCTTTGACATTTGCATAAAACTGTACTAACAGTTGGCTGGGTTAAACCGTATATTGGTATTGCTAAAGACACTATGTTCTGTACGTAGATTAAACCAGTTTGTTAGAGAAGTGCTTAACTTGCTACAGCCTATTCTTATTTGGTAAATTGAAACAGACTGAGGAGGCATTGGATAATGATAAAATAGGTATGGTAAGGTGTAAATTGGCGCTGGTGTATTGATGCGTGCCTCTATTGGTATAATAATGCCAGTGAAGCATTAAGTATAGTTCAGGCCTAAAAATACTACTAACTTGAAAGGTGATGTGTTAAAACAGTGTTAAATGTTTATTACAGTATGAAGTGAAAGCTGAAGGGTCTGACAATACCATGTGAAATACTACTGGGCAGTGTAGCATTCTCATAGCTATGGGGATTTCAACTCTGGTTTTTGTATACCTTATTTTTCTGGTGAAATGTAGAGCCCAACAAACAGTGAAGCTGAAGATAGTTTTTTGAATTAATAAAGATTGGATCAGATTCTGAGGAGACAGAGTGGATTAGCTGAAGGGGAAGCACAGTGTTTTGTTACAAACTACACCAACCCAAGTTTTCTGAAACATCTGAAAAAAATCAGCGTACAATAGTGATGGGTAGTCTTTTTGAATGTGGTTATCTGGTTGTTGGCACATATCCTTACTTGTGTAACCACTCCCACATGAATAACTTTGCATTCACACCCTTCCAGATTACATTAAAAGCACATTAATGCATCTTTTTTACCCTATGAAAAATATAGAATGTCAAAGAAGACCCAAACGATTTATCTTCATAAATGCATTTTTGCTGTAGAAATGTAACATTATGAAAAGCCTCAATTTTCTCACCAGTCACAAGTAGTAAATAACTTAACTGTATCACATTATAGCCATTTAACAAATATTCCCAATCCAGCAGCAACATTTAGCTCTGTGAAATAGATTTGTTCTGGATATAAACCAAGGAGAGCAGAATACGTATTTCTTGGCCCTTGTGGATATATGTGATGGAGTCGTGCTAGATGACTTGAATTAAGATGGAGCATGTGTATAAAGAGTATCCCCTGGACAGGGATGTTTATATACATTTCTTCCCACCCTCCCCTTTTCCCTCCCTCCTGAATGCTGCTTATTATGGCTTTTTTTCCCCCACTGATAAGTGAATTTTAAAGTTATGTTGTAGTTTTCTCAATACCGGATAAATGTGTGTAATATATCTCTCATAAAATGTTACTACGCAGATGGGACTGAGAAAACTTTTTTCAGTTTATGAAGCCATCGTTAGTAATATCTACCACTTATGAATAATAAAAGAAAATGGCCTTTGGCAAATTTTAGAGTTTTGTTTTGCTTTCTGTGGAAATCCTTGAAGAAAACGAAAGCTCAGAAATCAAATGATCAAAGCTTGTGATTATAAAATCTCCTCAGGTGCAGTCATATACAGCCTCTGTGATTCACATGGGTGATACCTTCTGCACATGCAGCAAATCCTTTTGTTATCACTTTTTTTTGCCATCACTTTTATACCAACAGGCAAATCTCAGTCACAGTCAGTTCTCATTCTGTATTTTTAATGAGTAAACAAAGATGAGCTTGGGTGCTACTTCCTTTTTATTTGTTTTGATTAATGTACCGTATATGCTTGTGTATCTTTGTGATGGCAAATGAAAGAAGATATTAATAATAAATGGAAATAAACAGCTAGTAAACACAATCTGGAATGAAGATTGACCAGAGGAAGAAAAGTAATGATAAAACTCTACAGTTTCACTTTATTAGGAAATAAATGATGGTGAAGGGTAATTGTTGCCCTTATAAGTGGAGATGTAAACAAATGGTAAAATCTGGCTGATTCTGGGCTATCAGTGCCTCAGGGAGCTGCCAAGAGGCTGCCTCTGAGTGTAGATTGCGATGCCCTGTTCAAAATGGATATGGAGCTTTGGAGGCAGAGGGGAAAGGCAGCAAGGTCTTGGTCTGCTGTCTCTTACATGCTCCCACTGCTCAGTTTTAAAGAGCTCTTGTCTGACCTGTGCAGGGCATGGTGTCTGTAGGAAGGAACTCATGATTTGGAGCTATCCGCCAGGATTTCAAAGCAGATGAGGTTGGGGTAGTGACAGCAAAATGGGAGAAAAGTAACCGGAAGAGTAGCTGGAGTTTGGTGTTTCTCATTTATGAATCCACATGTGACAAAAAGCTTCTTAGTGCCAAGGTAGTTGCTGAGCATGCAGAATTGATGGAGTTATGAGATGTCAGTGGGAGCATTTCTTTGGCATGAGAATCCTGCTATGCTTTGCCATGCCTGAGGTGTTACACAGGACCGCTTTGTATTTCTGAGAAATTCAGGAGTATTGGCAAGGAGAAAAAAATCTACTGTGGCTCATCCAGAGGTACCAATGGAGATACAAAGAGTAGCTTGTCACGGTCAATGAGAAATTACAATAGAGATATACTGACTGGTGCTATATGATGAAAGATTCAGTAAATGAATACTTTAACCTGGAATGTGTGAAGGCTTAGGAGAAAACATCCTTGGATATCAAAACCTAAGTGCTAATGTTTCAGTAGGAAGGAAAATGAGGAAGTGACTGAGATTTGCATCATTATTTGCTGGTAATTCTCAACAACTAGAAACCAATGAAAGGAAATTTTACAAAGAATGCAAAGACGCATTGTTGCCTTAGATGTACAATTGCCAGGAATTTCCTGCAGACTTTGGAGATTTAAGGAAGTTTGGGATTTGACCCAAAGTCCTCAGTTTCTAAAAGAAAAATGAAATATATGCCTCATTCTGTCTTTGGCAATGCACAAAGTTGCTTTTGTTTTGATTTACAGAGCTAGTCTCTATCAGACATCTGTTGCTGGATGGATTAACAACACACAGTATTTATTTCTCTGCATGGCTATGCAAACTTCTTAGTAAAAGAAGAGAAAATATCAGTGACTATAAATTGATGCAGTATTTCAAGTAGGAAAAAAACCAAATTCACTAATCATATGATAAATTATTAAAGCATCTCTTTCACTTATCATAACAGCAAAAAGACAAAATGATATATATTTCTAAAAAAAAATTATATTTATGCCAATATTTATATTGATGTGTTCTGCTTCTAATTTACTGGGTATTGTGATGGAACCTATGATAAAACCAGAGTCATAACTCTGCAGAGTCAAGCATCCATACCTAATTTTAAGCATATGAGTAATATGACTGACTCAAGTAGGATTACCTGGAGGTTTAAAATTGTTTTGCAAATACTTGTCATACCTGGAGCCTTAGTTTCTTGTTAATCCACAAGTATATCGGATATCAAGCTTTCATCTAATTTGATTTAATTAGTGAGAAGTGAAATAAATGGTGTCAATATGTGAGGTAAGGGAGGAGAGGTTAAAAATATGGCACTAGAGACAGATGCCTAAGTGGTCTGACTGAAAATGCAGAGCGATTGACTTCTGATTTACGTCCTGTTGGGGCTTGTCTGAAACAGACTTTCAGGACCAGGTTTTACTCAGTATTATTATCCAAACAGTAAGTAATTCTTAAGATCCTATTAATTGAATACAACCAGAAAAATACCACAGATTATACGACTTTTGCAAATTTTGGGTGCTTACTGCTGAAAGCTATCTTATCATGTAAAGACAATACAACCCATTTGTTTATGTCATTTTTCTTCCTATAAAAAGAAACATTTGTGCATGCTTGTATGTAAATTTCTAGAAAAAAGATCCAACATAAATAAAACTAAACATTCTAATATCTATACAGTGACTGATAATGTAAAAATTCAGACATATGTATAAACATGGATGGGTACAGGCAAACCTCAGCACTTCATTCCGAGCTTGTTAGACTTTGCACAGTTCCAGTCTGAAAACCATATACTAATGTGAGTGGAGCGAATTAAATCCTTATCAGCCCAGGGACAGTAATGTGCTCATTGAACAACAAACTTTCACACAAGATTTGAAGAGAGGAGGGTGCTGGGCCACCTGTGTAAATCATCCTTAAAATTTCTAATCATAACTGGTACAAAAATGGGAGGAATACTTTGGTATCAAGCTTTTGTAGACTGTAACAGCGAGATCTTGAATGACAGCAAATAGCTTCATGGTGGTGGCAGAGTTTGGTTCCTGAAAGGGTAATGGGCATACTTTTTTCTCACTTGTACTTGCTGTTTTCCACTAAATTTTAAAATTCTTGGTTACAAAACTGGCCAAGTACAAAACCCTCTCTTCTTTACTAGCAAAGCTTTGAAAAAAAATCACTGCCAGTTACTTAGTGGTACCTGAAGAACTTTATATTGAAGATTCAGGACTATGACCTGTTTTGTTGTTGTTTTAAATATTTGTAAACATCAAGCACAGTACTGTATGTTGACCCTTTTTTAACCATTCACTAGTACATGGGGCATAATCTTGCTAGAGGCATCATCTTTCTAAGTCATACTGGTGTCTGAGCATGTTCTTTACTATCGATCCATCAGGAACCCAAAGAGGATTCTACCATCAGCTAAATCAAAGGAGTTAACTGCATTCACAAGAGAGCTAATTGTATTGCTTGATCTTTATTCTTTCTGTATAGAGGAATGGGCAGAGTAGCATGACTTTTTATGTCAGGATTTTTCATAAACCACCTTCTCTATTATAATATAAATGATTTGTAGTAAACCAAAATTATTTTCAAGAAGGGCTACTTACATCGTTTCTAGTCAGTCTTTAATCAGCTTTAGGTTTTCATGTACGTCTTGATATAAATTTTCAGTACTGAGAAAATTTATATACTAAAGGTACAGAGATTCCTGGATAATGAATTCCCATGTTCTTTAAAACTACTAATCAATGAAGATACATTTTCAAAATTACTTCCCATAACATATGTTGTATGCTGCCTGCTTCAGAGAGATTCTTGAGATTTATTTGAAACCTAATTTTCAGACTTCACTAACTTCAAAAGTTACAGATTGCCTTTAAAGAGAGTTTTTTGTTACCCCAGTTGCACCGCAGTCGTACACTGCACAATTGTATGTACACAATCTTATGTCTTATTTGTGTATAAACATGAGCAGAAGCCAGTGTATATTATACCTGGCTTTGATAAATTCCATTCAAATTGAACAGTGGTGAAAAGAACATAAAATTATTACTTATTTTATTAATTTCTAGTCCAGCTAATAAGAAACAAATCTTATTCCTAGAACCCACATTGTTTTGTTACCACAGTGGTATTTTAACAACATTCCTCTGAAACATTAAACCAAAATTGAATGCTCTATTGACACATTAGTTTTTAATTTCAGTACAATTTTAAATTCCAAACCACAGTTTGATTATTTTTTGACATAAGTCCATTCCTCTATGTGAGTGTTTATTGAATAAATTAGTTGTTTTTCACAAGCAGGTGTGAAGATATACACATATGTATGAATATGGAAACACAGATTGAAATAAAAATTAAAATAAGGTAAAGAAAAGCACTGGGAATAAAATGGAATAACCACAGATTCAGCACTGCAATTACAGGAATATTAGGATGCATTTCCCATATCCTATGAGTATCCAGCTACGTTTAGAGCTGAGATACAGTTGCCCCATTGAAAATTCTTCTTCATAAAGAATAACAGGTTTCGTTTCAGGATCTTCTAATGTGTTGAGTAACCACAGCAATATACTTTGACCAGTAATGCTGATAAAATGTATTTGGAAGCTAAGCTGATTCCAATCCCATGAAAAAAAAATCACTTATCTCATTAGAAATAGGATGTCAAGGGGAATATAATAAGCATAGCTTCCATGTAACGTTTGTGCTACATCAGTCCTGGAGGTGGAGAAATACACTTCATGGGAATATGAGTTACCTCTACATATTTCTTATCCTCTTACTGAGAAACTGTCCTACATTTCCTGGCAATCCAAAAGTTCTACCAGGAGATAAAATGTGTAAGTCACCTTGTCTGGCCATGTATGAAAAGTAGCTTCTCATATGCCATAAAAGCAGCTGACTTTTAATATGGAAACTTTTCTTTGACCTTGTATGTCAACAGTCTTTGTTTTAATGAAATTCATCATTATGATGCCTCATTTTGATGATTCTTATTCAATTGTAAAGGCAATTTGCTTTGATGATGCATATTATTTATTCACTACAGAAAAGAAAGAAGACAACTATTTTAGGAAGCAGGTAGTTTTCCAAGAAACTGGGCATAAGGGATTCATTTACATTAGCAAGACAATTCTACTTTTGAAGAGAAATAAGGGTAACTTTACATAATTTTATCAAAGCATTGCTGCTAAATTTAGATCTGGTCTCAGTGTTCATTCTGACAATTTTAACATTTCAGAAGCTTTCAAACCCAGAACTTTCATTTTATCATTAAGGGTCTTCACGACCTACTCAAAACACAGATAATTACATTCTACTTTTGTTCATCAACCTGCGTCACCATGTGGACAAGGGTGTTTATAGTACTTATTCTCTACCACAGAGTAGAGATCATGCACAGGTCTTGCCAGTACAAACTGTAGTGAGCTAAAAATTTTTTGAAAAAAACACTTTTGTAGGGAGAAACTTATTTGTTAATCAAAGTTCAAATGTTTTATAAAGACACATTTTTATCAAAGTTCCTCTAAACTATATTGAAGCCTTTCAGGCTTTCGACCCCTCTGCATTGGGATTCAAGTCCCCTGTGCTATCATGGCCAACACAGCCAGACCTTCCAAGGATGCAGTCAGGGAGCCACTAGTACAGCTCCAATTACTTTTGCAGAGCGCCAGTGGTTTTGCTCTTAATTGGAAGAAAACCAGCACTGCAGTATTACATTGTAGATTACCCAGCTCTAATGAAAGTAGAGTATGCAACAGAATCGCTCTACTGGCATAATAAAAGATATTAACTGAAGAAAATGACCCTGCAGGATATACTAATTCTCACTCACTGTTTCACACTGCCAGTTTCTTTTCCTCACTCCTTCTGTATGATTATCTAGCTTCTGCAGCATATGCTGGAGATAACAGATAGATCGATTTTTGACCATTTAAAACCAGTAGGTTTTTAATCTTAGACCATGAACAAAAGCTTCAATGTGTAAAGCAAGTGAACCTGAACTACACAGAACTGAAATACTGAAATCAGCATATGCTACTCAGAAATACATCTCATGATTTCAGAGACGTGAATCCTGCATTCAAGGAGTTGGCCACACTGGAGATCCCATAACCTTTCTTCACCACTCCTCCCTCTGGTCTCCACACATGGGTACTAATGGCATCAGCAGTCAAACAAAGCTTTTCTTCCCATCCTGGAAGGTACCTGCCTACGGAAGAGGAAAGTTTCTGTCTTTTACCCTCTGGCATTAGCTCAAAGAAACAGTTATATTCAAACTTGTAATATCAATATTAAAAGATCTAATTTGATCTCACAGGAGCTTCTTGCAGAGGAATAGTCTTCTCTGTGAATACGGATAGTGGAATTGGGCCCAGAGGAACTACTGTGATCAAACTCTTCTTATGTTTTCATAAGCAGTTTAAGTTTTACCACTAGTAAATGCAGGTGAAGACGTTCCTCCAAAATGCTCTCTCCCACAACACGCATGACTGACAGCTCTGAAGTGCACTATCTGTCACAACAAACCTAACTCGCAGCTGTTAGATGGATAAGCTGGGACACACAAGTGGAAGTAAGTAGGTCATGTTTCATTGAGAAAAGTATAGACTATGTAGAGTGTGAAAATACATTAGCAGTCAGGTCAGGCCACGAGTTTAAAAGCATAGGAAGTGAGATGGAAGTGGGATGCTGATAACAGCAACAGTTCTTTTTCCATTTGTTGAAACCACACTACACATATTACTGAAAAAAGAATTCTGTGCATGGAGAGTTTGGTGCAACAAGGATATTACTGAAAAAAACACCTGTAGAGTTACATCGGATGATGTATGCTATAGCTGAATTTGGCAGGTTAAACCTGTATGCAATTGTTGGCATTCTATCACAAGTTTTATAGAGTTAGGCATAGACTCACCAAATCTCAGCGGGGTAACTACCTACCATTATAATGGTCTAAATGTCTTTAAAAATCTGTTCGTTCTTTCTCTGTGCTGAAGTTGTAATTTAACTGTTTTATTTTTGTCCAATTTTCTTGGAATTTTGTAGATCCTACTGTTACTGATTTGATATGTTATTGATTTAATATAGATTAGTATTAATTTGTTTAGTTTTAATAGGAATATAGAAGATATTTAGTAAAAATCATATGCTGCATTTGCACTCTATACAGGAACCAAGGCTACTACGAACTCCCTTGTACAGCCCTGTACCAAGGCCGAAAGAATTGGTCAGAATCACCTAGTAGGAACATTTAGAACTAGATAACAGGCTTAAGATTCAAGATGATTTATATATATAACTTTTACTTATAAGGTATTTAATAACCTGAAAGAATGCAGAGAGATGTCAGAATCTAAATTAATGGGAAAATGGGGAAATCGGCTGAAGCAACATATAAGTTTAAGCCAAGAAACAGTGTCCTCAAGCAATAGGTAATTCCGACAGGGGGAGATCGCGACCACCGACTCATTAACCACCGACTCACATTACACCCCAGACCCATTTCCAGGTGTTTCTGGACTCTACGGCGCAGAATCGGAAATAGGAGGAGAGTATGATAATGATTTCCAGGAATTGTTATGTTTATGCATGAATACATAATGAATATGTATGAATGAGTTCTATATAAGATGTATGATTTTGGTGCATGGTGTGCGTCGTTGGTGAAAGGATTCACCTGCGCACCCGGCCGTCAATAAAGAAGTGTCTGCTTATCTACATCAAATTGGTGTTGATAAGTTTTATTCCGAGTTTTTCGGTAACACTACTCCTATGGAAAAGGACATATAGGAGCATGTAGAAGAGCAATCACTATAAAGCATTGGAAAAGAGTGCCCTGATTACAGAGATCATCTAGACATGCCTCAGTGCAGATTTGAAGAAATTTTTATTGAGTTTTAAAATTATTTATTGGTATCATTTTTCATCGTTCCAGCTATTTCACATTTAGCTAGCCAAAAAGCGGAATTCTTCATTAAAACTGTTAATTAAATTCTTAATAAAAAATGTGTCATATGTGGAAATGTGCTGGTACTTCAGCAGTTTGTACTGGAATGTAAAAAAACATTAGCATTTCATAATTCCCTGCTGAATAGAAATTCTGATTTTCAGCTCTAATCAATATTTGCATATTTTAAACATACTTCTTAAATTTATCTTAAACAGTTATTATTTTTTTTTTCCAGGTAAAAGAGTTAAATATTCAACATCTAAAGTTTTCAGCTTTTTTGTGTTGGATTTGGTGCCATTTAAGGTATTTTCCTTTTGAAAAGTTTTCTATTAACTATAAAATATGTACTCAATTCTAGCAATTGCTGTTATGTCAAGGATTTAAATGGGTTTAATTGAGATTTATGCCAATGAAGGTGAAAGAAGAACCAAGTCCCAATGTTAATCTTTGTAAAGGGATATAAGACACTGAATTCTCTAGACAGGGAGTTAGACTCCAAGCCCTACCCTATTCAACACAGTTACACATTTTAGCAGCACAGATCATGTCTCCATTTTAGGGTAGAACAAATCACTCTAGAGCGTTTATTCCTATCTTCACCCATGACAGAAGACTTTTCACACTATGGAGGAAGTATATACGAGTAATTTAAGCTCCAAACTTGTAAATGGATGAAGTTAGTTAAATGAATCCAAACCCATCAGTCTTTAGGCCAGTAACTGTTATTGCTTTGTTTCACCATTAGACTATTGTAATTCAGAGAAAAACCTCAAAGCTTCAGTTTCTACTGAGTCAGTTGTTTACGTCACGCTATTGCAAATACATTTTTGGCAGAATGCCCATAAAAGCAAGTTTATGCGAATCAGAGATCTCACTGGCTTGATCTGAGTGCTTTTTCTTTACTCAATTTGAGAAGAAGCATATGCAGCAGGGGATGAAATCCGAAGACTATGTAATATCACATTCTAGAAATGTTACCCATCACAGTATCACAAGTCTACATGGAAGGTGTTAAATGGATTGCTTCAGCTATGTCACTGGTGAAATACATGTTTTGTAGTTAACACTATAAGCATGTAACTGAATCATGAAAGCCCTATAAAGTGGCTCTTAGAGAAAGATTAAAGCTTTTAGGCAGGAATTAGTGTTTGTGGTTTGTTGAATAATAAATTAGTCTGTTGTTTCAAATTTTGCATTGCTCACACTGGACCTATCTCCTTGCACAAAAACAGTGGAAAATAACATGAGTAGGAGGTTGCTCTTACTCCCTTAATTTCAAGGGGTTTATTCCTAATCTACATCATCACACAGGAAAAGGAATCCAATTCCACAAATGCACCTTTCTAGCAGACTTTTCATCTGCTAAATCTGACCTTTAGCTTCAGTTTTTCCACACTCTAATATCTCTGTGTTGAATGACAGGTTTATGATTTGGGGACAACAGAAATGTTCAGGGAAATATAAGAGTTGGCTCTAACCTTTGGTATTCTGGTACCAAGAGGTTTTTAGACCTTCAGACATTCTGTGACCCATTTTAGAGGAGAAGTCCTATCTAAAATTCTTAATAAAGTTTGAATAAGCACTGAGTTTAAAAAAAAAAATCTTCAAAATGTCTGGACCCTGGGAAATCTTCCCATCCCTAATTGTGATTCAGTAGTTCCTTCACTGTCAAACGTGTGATAAATGCCAAAGCAGCAAAAGCACGTTCTGCTCAGTATGAAGTTAAAGGCATGTTTGCCTTTAGAGCTGTGAATTTAATATACAAATTTCTAAGTGAGCCCTATTCTTTCCACCTTACTATCATTGGTCTGAGTGAAAAAATGTAAAGCTTTTTTTTCCCCCATACACTATTAGCTTGTCTGCTGGGAACAAAGGCCCAGCTTGTACGTGAAGGAAAAAAAATAATCTTATGCTATCCTAAAGTGTGGGGGTTTTTTAATAACACCATATTGAAAGTTCAATGTCAGTAGCACTTACTCTCAAGATGATCAAGAATTCAAACAATTCATTGCACCTATTTGCATATGTAACTGACAAAATGTCATTTCATCTGTCCCAACAAAGGAAATGAAAGATTTGAACATTAATTTGTATTTTTTTTTTAATAAAGAGTCTTCTGTGGTGCTTCCATCAATGCACAGAATATGAGGAACTGAAGTTTTCTAGTCTTTTATTCACCTTTTTACTTTTTTTTTCTTTAAATCAAAGAATATTGTGAAAATAAAATGAGAACATCAGAGGCTGATCTCCAGATAGTTAAACTTTTGTTATTCCTTATTCACCTTGTTAGAGGCAGTGAGAAGTGAAGAGAAAGACATAGATTCTCTTGGTGTGAATGGCCTTTCTGAAGGAAGAATACCCCTTTCCTGCAGCTATTTTTCTGGGCATTTATCATCCTGGAGTAGAACCTCTGGTCAAAGAGGGAACATCCTCCCAAAATATTCAGGAACAAAAGGTTACAGAAGAACCAGGTTCAAATACAGGCTCTGTTACAGGTGGAAGAGATTTGACCTGAGATTCGACATCTCAGGTAAGAAAAACATCAGGCTTTCAGAATCATCTGGGCATCTAGGCTGAGAGAGGGAAAAAAAATTAAACAGGCAAAACACAGGCCTTGCTGATGCAGGCCCCTCTACTCCTTTTCTGTCTCCTTCCTCCCATATTTTAAGAACATTTGCGAAAGGAACTTCTCATTCCACTGGAAATCTGGGTGCACTTCACAGCTGCCAACACTTTATAACCACAACCAATTCCGTAACACCTGCTTACCTTGAAACACAGTGACATATAGTTTGAGAAACTCTGAAAAAAATGCTTCTTTGCTATTCTGAGTTTGAAAAATCTCATAATAGCAGTTTCCTAAGGAGATGTTATGTGGTACTTGCATTTAGTATTGATCAGTCATTGTCAGCATTGCCTGTATCACCCCAGAGTGTGGTCCCAGCTAAACAACTTGGGTCAAACAAGGCTGGGAAGCCTCAAACAAGGTATTCCCTCAGGGCAGTGTAGCCAAGAAACCTTCTTTTAATGCACGTTAAGAATGAAGACTGACTTAAGTACTTGTAACAATTCAATATTTAGTTGAGTTCTTGACTGGCCCAAGCCACAGTAGTGAGTTATTAACCCTGGCCATCTCCCCCCTTTCCCTTTTTTCATCCTTGTTTGCTCTCTAGTTTGCCAGGGGAAGCTGTTTTCACCTTAAATTGCGGTGTGATGTGGTAGTTGGCAACTATTATCTCTGCCTGGATTTCACCCTTGAAATGTTCAGCGATTAGAGAAGTTATGTGTTACATAGTAGTTTATATAGTATTTTGGAGATAAGAATGAATAAGTTGCTACCTACCCACCAGATTAATAGCCCGAGCTCTTGGAAACACAGATATTCTAGAAACTGCCAGCTGATTTGTATGTGATCTTGTTTCTGTGCTCTGTTTTAAAGTATTTAGGAAACGTACTAGTTAAAATTAGTGAGAGACAATGTAGTTCCTCTAGTTTATGTGCAGACAACATTCTTACTCTTTCTTGATATATTTTGCAAAGATTTAGGGAAAAAAAAGTTATTTTAGTGGGGTTTTTTTCTCTCCTTTTAGGGGCCTGAACTGGGTTGCACTAGTCATGTCATATACATCCTGACACAGGGTGATGTTTTGACCAAGGGTGATTACTGGATCTGTCCTTCTTGGAAAGCCCCTGCTGCAGAGGTTCGCCTCAGGGAGAGCTATGAGCCCTGACCCTGCCTCAACAGTCCATCCCTGAGTCTTCCTGCTGGGATTGCTTTTCTTTTTCCCTTTCAGAAAAGTTTTTTTGCCTGTCTGAGCTGTCTCCCTAGAAGCTTAACCTAGCTGCAGACCAAAATCCATTCAGATACTCAGTAATACAGCATGGACCATTTAGCAAATAGGCACATGCTTGAACATATGCTTAGATGAGCCTGAAAACCTGATTTTCCTGTATTTTTTGCCTTGTCCCAATAGTTAAGAGTATAAAAGCCTAAGAAGATAGATCAGATGAAGAAGAGGATGCTGAAAGTGAAGAGCTCAATAGAAAAAGAAATGCAAGTTGTTAGAGGAAGGGAAAGGGCTGATACCAATTTCCCCCAAAGGTCTCACCTTTGGCACGGCTGTGTCTCCACAGGCCGTTTGTTGGGGTAAACTGACTGATAAAAGCAGACACATGCTCTGCTCTTGCTGAAGGAAAAGGAAGGAACGAGAAAGGTTTGTCTCCTCCGATTACATGAGAAACTGTATTGAGTAATGTTCATTTTCAGAGTAGACTGCTAGATGCAAGTTTAGAAATAATCCACAGAGAGGTTAAGCATCTTGACTGCAGGCAACGGGCATTTTCCTTGCCTGGTCTTCTGACATTTCTGTTCTTTCCTACAAAGCAGAACAGTCTCAACAATGGAGAAGTGAGATTACTACTCGCAGCACCTCCATATACCTGTTAAATTGTTTATTAGGATGTGCTCTTGGAAGGAGGTATTTGAATCTTCTTAAGTGAATAAACTTTTGTAAATACTGAGGAGTTTTGTAAATGTAAGACATAAACTTGGCTGTTGTTTAAACACAGACAGCCACTTTCTTTTATATTTGTGTGCTCAGAAATGCTTCGTGCATGCTAAGAAACCTTCAGGCTGCAGCAGGGGTAAGGGAGAGTCAGGCCTCCTACTCTTAGTTCCCCCCCCCCGATTAAAACCTCCAAGCACCTCATGTTAATAAAAGAGGTTCTCACAAAATATCCACTCCCCTGGCTGGCCTGGCACTGAACAGTGTCACAGGGTGGGTATTGCCCATTTGAGTCTCACTTTGGATGCCTAAAAATGGTTTGTGGGCTGCTATAGAGGGTAAACTATGTTTTAGGCATTTTCTTTAGGTTTGAAGAAAACTGAGGTCATTTGGGGTGTGCTGGGGCAGAGGGCTGAGGGGATAGTGGCAGCCACTGGGCCCAGCCCAGCCACTGGGGCAGGCCCAGGGCCCGCAGGTGAGGGGGCTGTTGTTGAGCCCTGCAGGCCTCATTGTTTTGCTGCCAAGGAAGCCCTTCCTCCGTCTTCCAAGGACGTGCGATTTGCCATTTGTTTGCTGTGGCTGTGTGCGATGGAAAGGCGGGTAGCTGGAGCTGGCAGGGACCGTGCTGTTTGTGTAAGCCGCCATGGCGACTCGCTGCTGACTTGTGTTTGCACATGTGTGTGTTTTAGATTACTCCATAGGGCATCAGAGAGAAATCACTCCTGGCAGCCCTGGCCTGCCTTTCTCTTCAAAAACCAGCAGTGAACTCCCAGATATGAATGCAGTGACAGGAGGGGTTTCATGCACTCCAGGATAAAATAGAAACCACCTTCTGCTACAACCAGCCATCCCACTAATCCAGCTCTGCCTGAGGAGCACTGCACGTGGAGCCAGTTCTTGTAATTTCTACCAGTACCCTGCAGCTCAACCCTCTGTATTATCTTTTGTCTTCCCAGCTCTCACCTGCAGCTCAAGGTATATACCTGAACAGTGGCCCCAGACTTCATTACCAAATAAAAAAGGAGCTAGTTTTATTTAAGTTTCAAGAAGGGAAAAAAACCCCTAAAACCTTCCCACAGCTTGCTCTCTTGCAGATAAAACTTTCTTAAGTGATGTGGAAACTTGAGACAGGTAGGGTTCTTGAACCTTCATTTTTCCTTTGGCCTCAGAAGGTAATGATGGTAGTAGGAAAGCACCTGACAGTGTAATTGCACAAAGATGTGTTTTATAACCATTTGCAACAGCAGGTTGAGACCTCTGTGGGGAAAGGGAGGATTAACCAACTCCCTAGGAAGAGACCACTGCTTTATCACACAGGATTAGTACAGCTGTCAATTAAGGGCAAAAAGGAAGTTCAACCCTATTAAAAGTTAGGAAAGAGGGTGGGTGGTGGGGGTTTGGTTCTTTAAGTACTTGATTGTTTTAATTTGCAGCTTGAGGTGTCCCTGAAAGGGAGGTGGTGTTGGTTCTCTGGCTGAGAAGAGGCATGCTGGTGAGTAGCTTGTTTGGGTTTTTGTTTGACCTTTGGGGAGCTGTTTTAAGAAGAGTTTTAGTTTTAGACTAGCAGACCTGCTTGTTGTTAAATTGGAGGCTGTATGGTGTTTTGTATTCCTGCCTGCTTTTCATGTGCTGCTCCCAAAGTGATTGGGTAACAATTGTGATTCCCCTGAGGTTAAAAATGTTAACATTCTCCTTTATAAGGTAATGAGAGAAAATGTAGCCATAGGAAGCAGCATCCCACTTATTTTCTTTTGGGATTAATGACCCTGATGACAATATCTGGAAAGGCAAGGCAGGCAGGAATTAGAATTGTAGAAGCAATGAAGCCTTGGGTTACCTTTACCTCCGAATACATCCCTTCCCTGGGACTGCCTTTTTGCATATAGTTCCTAATATTTTCACTATGTGCTTTAAGTTATGTCTGTAGCATAATCACAAACAGAAAATGACACAATTATGTAGATTCTGCACTGCCTTGTACCCTCTGCATGTTTAAGCAAACTGGAGTAAATTGTTCTTTATTTCTGGCTTCTCTGACTAGTTGAACTACCTGACCCAGCTGACATAATCATAAAAGACTATGGGAAGCATCTACTGAAAAGATGGGATGCTTGCTAAAGAGTGTTCACTTTGAATCACAACAGCCTGAAAATAATTTTGTGTGTGTGTTTCTCTCAGATGTATGTTTCTATGGACCTAAAGGGGTACTGCCAATCTTGAGGATTTGTTTGTATTTAGCAGCCACTTGCTCTCTGGCTGGCTCTGCTCAGTGTAAGAAAGGGACCTGTGGTACTTCAGGTTTGTTGATTTTTTTGCCATGAGAACTTGCACCCTTTCTTTCTGATATCATATTGTTTCTTTCCCCATGATGTCTGGGTATGACTGGCATTATGAAGCAGAAATTGTTAGAAGGGATTTTACCCTTGTATCTAGGAGAGCTCCAAGGTTCTTCTGATCTTATAGTGAAATAATGATCCAAGAAGACAGGTCCTTGTTGCTCTGAAATGATGAGCTCGTTTTAAAGCCTCTGGTGAGTAAAAGGGTTGCCAATAAAGCTGAGCCTGTAGCAGTTCACCCAGAGCATTCAGCTAGATGGTGTCTGTCATGATGGTTTTTGGAGGATTAGTCATCTCCGAGGTTGTCAGAAGCTGCCCCAGCATGGGGTTTATACACAAGGATTGAGCAGCCTTGCTGCCTCTGTTCACTCCAAACTGGGTCTATATTTGCTCAAAAGTCTGTGAAAAACTCTGTCCTTTTTATACCACTAAATCAAGTTTCAATTTGCAAAGAAACCTGATGGCAGCTGAATTTTATCTTGTTTTATATTTGATTTTATCTTATCTTTGAGATTCTGGTTGCTACACCATTCATTTTTGAAAGACCCATCAAATACCTCTTGCAAATAATTCAGCAGAGCATAGCCACATGTGAAAAGATCTCAGTAGACATATTTAACCTTGTGAATCGGTTTCATTTCCTACATGTTTAGTGCTTTATGAAAATTTATATTTTTATCTGCATCTTGCAAATTCTTCATTGTATTGAGGTTTTTCATTGAAAAAAGTTCAAAAAATTTGACTGATGTTCTAATGAGTTCTCCTGAATGCTGATCAGCTCAGCATTAATGGGCAGACATTCCTTGTAGCTGCTGTTCAACTTGAATGCTGTCAAAATAATAGTGGTTGCTACTCATGCACCTCCAATTTAGTCTTGTTAATGGTGCTTTAGTTGTTTTTGAAATCATCTTTCAAAGATGATTTTAAATGACATCTGTGTAGGCCTAAAGACCTGAATTGCCTTCTAAATCATATCCATTTGTGCCCAGGGATTTAATTAAAATATTTTGAAATACAGAAAGAGGAAACAAGCTTTGGAAGATTTAGAAATAAGATTTCCCCCCACCCCCATTTGGCAGCCATGCTCGGAGAGACAGGGGACTGTTCATAAATATGCTGTAATTGCCTTAATGAAGTACATAATCACATGGTATTGGAAAAATAGGATGGAGGTGATGCTTAATGGGATGAAAGAGTCTCTGCTAGTTCTAATTACAAGCTATAATTTCAAGGCTCTCATCTGTCTTGAAACTTCTAAATTTTGGATGTAGGACAGACATTTTATACCTCAGGGTTTTACTTTTTAATAAAATACACAAGCTTCTTAGCAGGGTTTGCCCCATTTAAACAATATAAAACTCCATTGCCAAAGCAGATTATTTAGATTTAAAGCTAAGGAAAAAATAAGAGAAATGTAGACATGGTTAGGAATTTAAAGTAGGCTGGGCCTTTATTGTCCTCTAAATTCAGGTAAAGCATCGACCAGAGTGGGGTTCTTTGCAGGCTATTTAAAAATAAAACAAAAGGAGTCAAGATGCAGGACTGGGCTCTCAGTTAATACCTATGCCCTTAACGCTGTAAGGGTAACAAACTACTGAATTCCTGTGACTGTATAAACTATGTTCTTCTAGTGATAAAGCTCAGACCGAATCTTGTCTCCTCCACTTGTCCTGAAATGCTGAGAATTTGCATGATTAAGGGGGAAAAAGTTCTTAAGCTATTGTTGCTAGGGAAACTGCCACCTTCATGTTCGCCTGGCGAGAACAACTGTCTCTCTTTGTATCTAAGCAAAGGAAATCTGGGAGCAACTCTTGAGTAGTGGCAAGGTTACATGTATTGTAAGAACTGTGTGGGATTAATGACAATGGTTTGCTTGAAGGGAGCTTGCCTGCTGCAATATGTTGGAGTTGAGGGTGTATTTTCCTAGCAGTGGTCTGAGCAGGCTTTGTATCTTCCTTTCCTTCTAATTAGTCTTTTTAAACTCACAGACACCACAGATCAGTGATCACCTGTAAAGCATGTCTTTTTTTCCTTTCCTTTTTTCCCATTTTTCTTTTGAATAACAGGATGCAGTATAAGCCAGTCCAAAGAGAATTATGGTGCTCTCATGCTTATTTTATAGCTCCTGTCAGGTTGGTTTGGAAATACATTAGGGTTTCAGTTGTAATGTCCACCTTGCAGTCACCTCTGATCTTTCCTCTTGCAAACCTGTCATTTATTCTGACCCACTGTATCAACCACTTAACTTGGAGGCAGTTGCATGTTTTGATTTAGTGACTGTGACCAGAGTAAATTTAGTACCATCTGCTATGACAGAAGACGTACAATTGTTTAATCTCTAGTTTATTCTTTCCTTCCTCCCACTGTAAGTGTGACTCTTAATAAGTTAATACTCAGCAGCTTTGGATTCCTAATGACGTAAGTCTCTAATGTAATAGCAATGATGTGATATCTATTTTAGTCATGCCCTCTGTATTTTGTACTGTTGGAGTGTCAGCTGTACATCTCAATTTTGTGTTTTGTCCCTGATCTAGTGTGTTGCTTTTTTGTTTGAAGTCAGTGATGATTCCCAGGCAACTCCCAAATATCCATTCGTCTGCTCTGATAATGCAACTTTTAGTCTCAGATTTCCTCCTGAGTAGCTAAACTAAAGAAACTATCCAGTTGTGTACAAACTACGAATTTGGCATAAAGGTTACGTGCACAGTTGTCTCCTGTAGTCTCCATGAAGACTGCTGTTCAGTTTTAGAAATACGCTGACTACCAGGCTGCTCAGTGAGGCTGTGCAGGTAATGCTGAGAGTAAAAGCTCACCTCCTATATCTCATGATAGCATGCAAGTAGAGGGACAGCTCAAATGGTCTGTTTGTCATCAGTCTACACAGAAGACTTCCCTTGATGATGTTTTTATTGATCAATAAGACCCATAAAATATCATTCTTTTTGTTAGAATCAAGTGTATTTAACAAGTCTGCTAAGTCTTTTGCCATAATAGTTGTATGATATATTCATAAGGAGATCTGTAAGCAAACAAGGAATGCTGAACTGGAGATCTGGGTTGTAATAAGTGACTGGGATTTTTTGCATTGGTGGCAATTATATTGTGCATCTGTCCTATTTATTCAAATATACTGGTCCCACAAGTCACTACTGAGGCTATTCTTCCCTGTGCAGCTGCCTTCCCCCACAGCTAGCCTTTGACAAAAACCATCCAGTGGAACATTGTGATGACAAGACTTGTATTATTTGTTCTGAAAGACTTGGATTTGGATTGTGCTACTGCCCAGTTAAAAATACTAGTGATTTGTCTTGTCAGACTTCCAGTATTGCTCTGGAAATCCTTCAGATGAGGCTGTGGGCCAGAGCTCTGAGACAAGCTGTAGGAGCCAGCTGTACTGAGAACATCCAGTTGAACATCTGGGCTATGGTGGCTGCTGTGATGTGACAAAAATGGCCTGGTGGGGAGCCGATCTTTTTATTTCTGTATCTGCGTAAGAACACAGTAGGTGGCAGATGCAGGAAAATGGGCCATAGCAAAGTGGCATGAACCAAACCTTTTGTGTGGCATTAAGAACCTGAAGTGCTTCCATATAGTTACACAAGTGTAATCATTATAAAGTGCAGGCAAAAATTGAAGGGAAAAGCTAAAGGGATGAATCAATTGAAGCCCATGTTCTGCCTCGAATATATTTGCCTCACTGGGCCACAGCAGGCAAATAATAGGTATGTCTTCATTGTGTTTTCAGAAGCAGAGAAGATAAATTTGAGGTAAGCAAGAAAATACTCTCTTTCTGTATTTACATGTCACTTCTGGGAGATTATTGTTATTCATCCTTCATCCTATGAGAAAGTAATGTTTTCCTTGGAAACTTCTGAGGCTGTTAATACTGTGTACTGAACTGGATCCAGTGCAGAGGGTGCCCATTTCCTCTGGGAAAGACTGGCCTGCTCCAGCATCCCATTCCATATTCTTTCTGCAACAAAGAGAGAAATTGGTTTAAAAATCTAGTGATTGTAGACATGATAGTTGAAATGTCTTAGCTTGAAGCTCTTAACTTTCTAGGTTTTTCTTTGCAAAACTCAGTATAAACTTAGTTTTCTTTCCTACCCCTTTACTTGTTTTTCTGAGGTTGAAGCACTTTTCATCAGGTTCTTCCTGGTTACAGTAAACTTAAGGGATGGATTGCAAGTAGGAACAGCTGGACAAGGTCTCAGCAAAGCGTTTCTGGAAGTTTACAAAAGTCTTCAACCTTGTTGTGTAAATTTACAAGAAACCCAAACAAACAAATAAACTCAAACCAAACCAACCAATCAAACAAAAAAGCCCTATGCCTTTCCTTCAGCCTCACTCCTTAAGGAGACATCTCATTGTATATCCCTCTCTGTGTCATAGCATCCACTAGTGGTTGTAGTGTGTAAAAACTTTCTTTTTTCTACTATTTGAAAAAGTAATATGAATGAAAGAGGCAAACAATTTTTCTTTGTAGTCTCATCATATTTCCAAGATGATATCTGCCTTTTTTTTTTTTCTCTAATAGTCCTGTGTAGTGAAACTTTCATGATTGTGTTTTTCAGGCACTAACTATTGGTTTAACAGAAGTCCTCACAGGGTATTATATTCCTGAAATATATATTTTTTACCCATATCTATATAACAACATTAATTTTTAAAAAGTTTGGATGTTCATCTTATCAGAGAACTGCTTGAAATAAAATAAAAAGAATAAAAGATTCAAGCTCAAGATACAGAACACTTTTTGTAGAATATGGCACAAAGAAGGATATTAATGTTTGAAGTGATTTTAGCTTTCCTGCACTCTTTGTGTGTCTTTAGCATTCTCTGCTCTCTCTAATCTCCACTGTATCACTCAGTTCTTTTAATCTTAATTCTTTGTGCTGCACTTTGAGCATCAAAAAGCACATTCGATACCCAAAAAAACCTTCACTCTCAGACGTTTGCTCTTCAACAGAATAGTTTTGATACATGGATAGAGAACAAGAATAAAGAAGTGCAAACAGTGTAAAGAAAGTTAGGAGTGAAGAGAGAAGAAAGGGGCTCTAATGAGAAAGACGGTGAAGGTACAGTGACTGCATTGTAAGAAAAAGATAAAAGTCCATGTAACACATTGAAATAACAGTGTGTTTGTTATTCTAAGAAACTCATGCAGCAACTAATGGCAAGCAGTGGTCCTGGAGCTCTCCTACGCCTGTTCGAAGGATTTCAGTTCTATCTCAACTCCCACCTAAGGAAGCAAAAGATTAGCTCAGGTTTGAGCAAAGCTATGAAAAGTGTGAATATTGCCTTCCGTGATCTGATGTGAGGCCAAGTAAAACTCTGCATCTAAACTTGACCACAGCCCTGGTCCCTGTCAGAGCTTTGCTCTGGAATGATGGCCAGTGACTTAAGTCACTTCTGAGTTTCCTTGATCTGGCTACTCTCTTACTTAAACTTAAGTATTTTGCATCCTTAGACTTAGTTACAAGGAGTTGTACATAAGACAATCAGCATTAGGGGAGCAGCTAGTCCTTGTCTGAATACCTTTCCCTTCTAGTTTGAGGTAGACCCATGCTGCTACGCTCTGGAGATTTTTCCTTAAAATAACATCCTAAACCAGCTTTGTCATCTTTGAGACTGTTAGTATTTCAGTAGCTGTACACAGCACATCTGTGAGAAGGTGTCTGACTGCAAGCCCCGTGGGAGACGAGAGGCTGAGCAAGTCATATACCTCCAGTCCAGCATAATGGCACTGTGGGTCTTGCCTCACAATTGAGTGTTCAGACATAAGCACTTCTTTTGTTAATTTAATAACTGAAACACAGTGAGTAGTCTCTTTCAGTACTTCTACCTTTAAGAGACGTGACATCTCTCTTGCAAATAATCTTTTATAAAAGATGGGCATGAAATTAAGAGTTTAGGAAACTTAGGAACCTAATTATGGTCTGCAGAAAAGGTGTATCATCTGGATAATACAGCTGATCATGCTAGTGCCACAAGAAGATGTGAATTAACTGAGGGAACTATAGTTTTTAATTGTACTTTTTATCACCCAGAAGAGTCATTAAAGAAGCCTTACAAAAGTCATAAAAACTGTAAAAACCATTCCAGGAGATTTCACTTTCTAAAATTGAAAAAGGGAGCAAGACATGGGGAGAAAAAGCTAGTGAAGCTTTCTTTTTGTCTGAGCTTCTATCTGCAGGTGAATGTTTTACTGGGTTCATTTCACTTTTAATTCTTAATCTATATTCAAACCTAAGTGTAATAGCAAGGGGAAAAGGGGGGAGTAATGGAAGATATGTCTTCTGAAAAAATGCCACTAAGTGTGGTGTTTTTTTCCCCTCGCCTGGAGTGAGAATTTGTTCATAAACCAAAGGAGCTTCTAAACCTTTGTATTACACCTGATGCCAGATTTTTCCTTGCCAGGAAAAATAATGATACTAGGAAGGTATTGTAATAACACACACATACATTAGAGAAATAGCACAGAAAGCAAGAAGAGCAGAAGAGCTTTTCCTCCTCTAGGAACAAAGAATGAACCTAAATTAAGAAACTACTTAAAAAAGGGCCAGTCAGTTGATTCTCAGAGTCGGGGTGTTCCCTTGAGAGGGATTTCTTGGAGCAGGAAGGTTAGAAAACCAGATGTAGAACACAAGTGAGTCGCAGCAGGAGAGACAAACATTACTTCAGAAGGTGTTTGATCATGGTGGCTGCTTGTCTAGCATAAAATGCTGAGTGCCTGCAACTCCTGGTGATTTCAGTGGCAGCTGAAGGTACTTGGTAAGGCTTTCCAAAAATGCTAAGCATCATTCAAGGCGAGCAGCATGCTTTTAATAGGCTTTGGATTAGACTGAAAGCATTAGGTGAGATGCTGAGACTCTTTACTTTGAAAAGGTCATATATGGAGTTGAGTGCTTTTTAATGTGTGACACTTGGTGGTATGTGCATGTTTGAACACCTTAATGTCAGACCCTAAAAGTTAACGCTACTTGTTTTTCCCAAGTGTAGCAAATAGATTGTTCTTGATTGTGTATCATCCTTCTGTTATGTATTTTGAGAGTGCTAGAAGTGCATGATGTAGGTTTTATAATGAAATTATGCCCAATGAATATCCTTGGAAGCTTGAGTACAGTAAGGTAGGAAATTTATACAGAAAAATTATTCTGTGAGGTCAGCCAGGAGTCACTTCTTTTCTAAACGCTCTGCTGTAAAAGGCAAGTTTTTTAGATGAGAATTTAATTAGCCAGGGCCTTTCAAAATTTATCAAGGCTTGAAGTCAACCCAAATCTAAGTCCTCAGACTTCATGCATTTTCAGTTAGTTCTACTAACAGTGGCTAGCAATAGTGAGAATTGGGGGTGGTGGTAGAATTTTCTATTTTTAACTATAATGGTAATGACTTTGTGGAAATACCTCCTGCACTGTAAATAAATCTTACAGAATTATCTAGCACAAGACAGGCATGTAAATATTCTAATTCAGAAAGTCAAGAAAGACCATGGGTCTACCATTTATGTTGATTCTCCAGGGGGAATATCAAATTGAATATTAATCTACTGAAAAACTATAGGTGTTTCTCAAAGTCTTGTTAATATCTGAAAACAGGGTACTGTTTATATGTTAATAAACGCAAGGACTAAGTGAAAATTCCTTTAATATTTCTGGCTGCTGATCATCAAAATATAACATTTCAGGAAGGATTACCCTGCTGAAACCTTCAACCTGTTCTTTAAACAAGAATGATTATGGTGTTTTCTAGTTTCTGACACTCTCCATTCCTTCATGTTTCGCTTTTGTTCCCAGAACACAAAGAAAACTGCAAGTTCATTCATAAAGGGCTGGTTCTTCCATCCATGTGCAGCCTTGTTTTAATTGACTATGTTGGGATTCCTCTTGGTACCAGAGAACGTTTTGAGTGTGCAAAGGAAATGATTCAAGAAGGGAGAATTATTCTTTGCATATTTGACTGTATGCTATGTTGCAGTGCTTTCCTCTGTCAACAGTTGGTAAAAAATACTTCAGGAAGAAATATTTTAAATGAGTATCCATTGGTATCACTTTAGCATGTTAACGCTGGTGGAGGTAAATAAAAAGATGCTTGGGGGAGTATGGCTTGGGCCTTTTCCTTGCTCTATGAGCTTCAGAAGGTAATGTCCAGCATTAAAAGAGAAATAAAATGATAGAGTACTTCAATTCTAACTTACACCAATACTTGAATAATAGCCATGGTATACTAGGTAGTGTTTTTACATTTTTTATTTATAGTGATACAGTGAGATCCCACAGAATTTTCTGTAAGTTTTCTTGAACATTGATTCTCTATTACTAATATTAGCTGTTCATAGATGGTCCCGAATGTACATTATACTTACTTTTTTGGATATTGCTTTTACTACCCAGAGAGTCTTCCTCTCTATGTTTGGTATTCCAGTGTTCCTGAAATAAAGCTAGCTGGCAGCAAATGGTACCAAAAGTTTGTTCTTTCTGTAAAGAAAAGGCAAAGGACCATGTATTTCAAAGGAAGCTTCCCTAATTCTCAGTCTGAGAATATGTAGAGAGGTATTTGAAACTATAGCTCAAGACAATGAGTAGCATGATTTTGCTCTATGTGCAATCCCTCCTAAGTGTCAGAATGTGGACTTAAGACGTGTTTTCATTGTGGGCTCTCAAATATACAAAATAACCATGTTAATAATGCTGAAAAATCTGAAATTAATTTACTGGCACATAAAACCTTCTTAGCAGTCTAAGCTGTACTGAAATGGTTGCTGTTGTTTCATGTACCTATATACATACACCTTAACATATAGGTTATCCAGATTTGAGTTTTAGAAAATAATATTCAAAGTAAGCAAGTAGCCAGCAAACTCCAGTCCAGATTATAAGTTAAGCATACCTTTAAAAGATGAACATACTAAGGGTAGGTCAAGAAGTAAATCTCGCTTTCAGTCTACAAGATGCTAATTACCCCCACCCCGAAGTATCCATAAACCCTCAAAACAGATACCTAAGATACTTTCTGACTCGAAGTATATCTTCTTGGTGAAGTATTTAGGAGAAGTTTCCAAAACTTGGCTTGTGGGGCTGGTTGTGACTAACAGCGTTTTTGTATGTTGCTAACAAAGGAATCTTTCTCATTCTGCTGTTGAATATAAAAGGTATCATGTTGCAGATGAATTGTACCTAACCCAGTCAGTGTAGTCCTCAGTGAACAAAATTGAATACATTTATTGTGAGCCTGAAGCTATTAGGTAAGTGGGTGTTCTTTAAAGCAGTAAGTATCTTCCTGCTCTGTCCTGTGTACTTGCACTATGTACTTCTGTGCCTTAAGGCAGCATTTCCCTAATTCTGAGAAATGCCCTACAGATAAGGGTCTATGTTATCATCACAGGCCTTAAGGTCCCTTATTTTCTACTCCTGATTAAAGGGAAGGAAAAAAAGCATTGCGCAATTGGTGTCCTAAGTACAGATAAGTTTAAGATGTTTTAGAACAATTTAAATATTTGCAGCTCATCGGCACCATGTTTTATCAGACTTATCCAAGCTGGTTTTGAGGATAGTTCAAGAGAAGTATTATATTTCTACACAATTAACCTTATTGTCTTAAATATCAGAATGAAGTTTTAGACGTTTTAGTTGGGGGATGTAGAATACTTTCTTCGCACATTTAATAAGGATCTGCAAATCTATATCAGGAGCCTGTGTTCAGATACTTGCATTTCTTAGGGAACATGTAAAAAAAGATAGTGGCTGTTTCAATAACTTGACCAGATGCATTGTACTCATGTGAAGTCTGTTTTCCACAACTATGAGCTTGCTGAGGTGGTTATATTTAGCTGATGGTAGACTGTTTGTTCTTAAGGGTTTTTTCTTCCCACCCCCCTTATTGTGTAGGCTCTTGACACAAGATTGAACACGACTGTTTTATAGTGGTTTAACAAGTTACCACTTGCCAGCTGAGCTTCTATCACTGATTTTGCAAGTGGTGTTAGCTCTACCTCACTGAGCAATAAAACGCATTCACCTCAGCCATCTATGGCAACGCCAGAGTGAATGTATTTCACCTCACAGTTGCGATGGGCAAGAACTGGCTGTGTGATTAGTGAAGGCAGCTCAGTTGCACGGGAAAATTGTGTTGAATCCTGTGCCTTTGCCTCGACTTTGATAGACTGTAGTTGCTTGAATTTTTGGGGAAAGTGTTTTCTCTTTGGAAATTAGCATTTTTTCTTTTAACTCTGAAACCAGAGTGATGAGAAATCCAGATGCAGTTGCTACAAGAATGTAGGCAGCTGGCATCTGGGCTCTGACACCAACAACTATGTTCCATATGGCCCAGTTTTAACACCAGAGAATTTTAACAAGTGAAAAGGACAAACAATCCATCAAGTCCCTAAGTACTGTTCATTTCTTATTTTTTAAGGAAAGCAATTTGTACTGCATTAAGACACATTGTTGCTTGCAGTGACTTCTCAGGAGCGTTTCTTTTAGCCGAACCAGAGAAGAAACACAGGTATGATTTCCTTTGCAAAACATTCAAAATTTTGCTGGAATAACAAGTTTGAATGTATCTTGAAGATTTTTCTATCTTATGATTGAACACACAATTAACACTACAGTTGCATAAGCACTGGAGGCTGACTGAGGCTATTGTAGCTTCAACACAGCAGCTGATGAAGTGGCAGAGGCCAAACACAGTGGTAAGGAGCTTGCTGCTAGCACTGCCCAAGCTAGACTTTTTCATACCTCTTTGAAGCAGACACAATGTACTGCTTGGTAGCTATGCTTAGTGTGAATGTTCCTTCTTGCTCTAAATGCTTATGGTGGTAAATGCTTCCATTAATGAGCCTTGCTGGGCTCCTCTGCAGATTGCAGCTACTCTGAATCAGTGCTATGAGAAACAAACCATTCTTATTGCCAAATCTGAGAAAAGTGTGAGCAACCTGGGGGTGGTGGTGTTATATATCTTATCCTGGGTGTGGAAATCTGAATGGGGCGGTGATATGGTGTAACATCATCAGCTCTGTTTCAGTGGGGGATTCCCAGTCAGGTGAAAAAAATCATCCCTATCAGAGATCAACACATACTTCTTCCTTTGCATTTCAAGGATGATTAGTTGCAGAAGACCTAATGTATCCCTTTTCTGCTTCTGAGTTGATACCTGAATAGGAAAATTCACTTTTTGTATCACTCTGTTTCAATGTCTTCCTCTATGCTGGTCTGTTGTTGTTTTACCGTTGTGACACTGGTCTTTCAAAGCTCTTTCAGGTCAAAACCCACTATTCTTAGAGCAGTTGTATAGCAGAGCACTTTATAGGTGATAAGTCAATCAAATTGCAGATAGCCTGAGGAAAATACTGTGTGTCTGCATAGGTAATAGTTCTATTACTCCTCCCTGTAAGAAAATATTTTGAGAGTGAATTTTGGAGGCAATTTAGTGAGGCTTCCTGAGAACCTGTTGACCAGGGAGTAATTGTTCTTCAAACGTCAAAGACTAATGAAAATTGCATTTTCTTGTTCTTGCTTAATCTGAAAAAATCTGGGAAAAGCAAGTAATGCATTTGAAATAGCAGATCTGTCCAGAGGCTATGTGGTCCATATCCCATCTGGCAAGGGTAAAATATTTTTGAACAAGAGTGTGATTTTAAGAGTTTTAGCCAGTTGATGCCTAGCACAATTCCAGCAGCTGTACTTAGAAAAAATAGTTGGTACTGTAGGTAGGCTACTTCCTTCTGTCCTGTATTTGAGAGAACTACATGGATGGGGAGCCAGAAGGAGGTGGAAATGTGTATGAGCATGTGGTTTGTACCTACAAGCTACGATGAGAGTTTCACTGCAGTGAAATAGAAATGGCTTGTAATCATTTAAGTGCTACAAGCTTTAGGCTGGAGATACATGTGACCACAAATAGATCCCTACAGTGACATCCACAAAGAACTGTGGTTTTGGATACCTGTTCACACTGAACACAGATGGAGACCTACCTATACCATGGAGGCAATTTGGGATTCTTTCTGTATACCTCTGGGGACAAGCTTTTGAGCAACTTGGAAATTGAAAGATGAGAAAGGGATAGTGCATAAGCTGCTTAAATACACAGTAGCACCAGCTCAAATGAGGATTTAACATCTAGTATTGTCAGGAGAAGGACTAGTGAAGGGTATGTGGTGCATGAACCAGGGGCATCTACCAGGCTTGGAACAATTGGGCTCTGGGCTCTTTTGTGGAGTCAAAAGACCTCCTTTGAAAGTACAAAGGAAAAAAAAAAAGTGTTTAAAGGAGAGAGAGATGGGGTAGTTAGCTAGTAGTTTTCATCTACTATGAAAAGCAGTTCTGCATTTTGGGAATCTCCAAAAACAGCGACAAAAATCATCTGCAGATCTGTACATAGAGATAAAAGTTGGTGGGGAAAAAAAATGTTTTTGTTTTACTTGCAGTATAAAGCACTATAAATACAGGGCTTGAAATGAAGTAACACTATGGATAGACAAAAAACAACCCGCAAAAACAAGTGTGTGGCTTGAGTAATATTAAATTTTGCATCTCTAACATTCTAGAAGGAGGTGCTCTGATGGAAGTGATCCACCTTGCCTTGTACCTAAAGTTTTTAAGTTTCTAATACAAGCTGTTTGGATTTTTATTTCCAGCCTTCCTTCAAGAGCTAATGTGTAACAAACAGATCACACAGAGGAGAAATGTATAAGTAAAATATAGAGATTATAATTTTTCTATCCCATTATAATAAAAATAGCAGTGTGAAGTGAAACATCCAGTAAAACTACTGAGACAGGAATTTGCTGCAAGTAAAAGATGACAAGTAATTTTCTCTCCCCTGTCCCTTTCACTTTTAAAAACAAACAAAAAAAACCCCCAACCAAGCTAAAACAAACAAAAAACCAAAAAATCCTCCACCCTAAAAGCCCACAAAAAAAAACAAAAACTGTGAAAATCCTGTCTTTTTGAGCCTTTCCCAAGGCCAAAAGTACAAATTTATTCTGGAAAATCGGTAGTAATGTTATTAAATTTAAAAAGTCATAAGTCAGTATTTGTATGTGTGAGCTGTCATTGCTTGAGCTCTTCTAACTATTTATCAGAAGAAACAGCTATTATTTTGGGCATTTCCTGTATCCATGTAGTTCTCTACTGGTACGTTAAGTTAACTAACAATGACACATACTGTATGATGCAAATATTTACTAAGTTGACAGATGGAAAAAATAGTTTGAAGTTCTTAAATTAACTAGCCTCTTTTCAACATCAATACCCCAAAGAAAGCATTATTCTACAAGAGAATATATTTTCTGTAATTTACAATAACTGAGTAATGATGTGGTAAGGATGCAATTAGATCTAATTTGCTTATGTAAGTGAGCTGAATGAAAAAGATCAATATTCAATCTACACCTAGTGTGAAAAACAATTAGTTTAATTGACAAAAAACCTTCTGCTTCAGCTAATTACTTTAAAAATGACCTAATACTCATGCAAATTAGGATTATTAATAGTACATGAGTATTTTAATTACATAAATCATCTTTACCTGTTAACTGGTATTCTTTCTGTTAACTTAGGGAATTAATATTCAGGAAAATTTCATCTATCCTTGTTTTCAGAGTTCTATATTGCTTTTAAATGACAAACTAAGTTGTTTCTCTCAGGGTCTCAATCTAGACTGAGATCCTGTGAAAAAAAATGGAACACCAAAACTCATTGTTCTGGCTGTCCAACTACTTATTATTCAGTAGGCAAAGAGGACAAGCAAATCTGATGTCATACTGATGCTTGGTGTGGATGATATGGATACAGATGTAGAGGCTAGGTGCTACACTGATAATTCCTCACTATTGCCAGGGCAGGCAGTGATGGGAATGGGGACAGGGCTCCTTCATAGGTGTTTCAAAGCACACAAATTAGGTTTCTGTTCTGAATCATCTTTAAAGGAACCTCTTGCTCCCTTTTCAGTCAATGGAGAGGAGACATCTTAATTTATGATTTTTTTATCTATAATTAGGCTGTGCTGTGCTCCCCATAGCATGGTTGAATATAGAGACTGCAGCTTTAAATTATTTTCTAATTTAAAGATAACTGCCACACATTACCTGACTGCATTGTGTCTTGATGATATGTAGGTACAATCTTGCACCAGTGGCAGGAGGATAAATATCAAGGCAATGTCTTCTTTAGGCTTTTTGACTATCAAGTCAGCAGGGAACAAGCCTCCTATCCCAGCGCTTCCTTCACGCTAGAGGTAGTATATGTACTACAAACCCAGCATACCAAATGTATATGAAATACATAAAACATCCAGAAATGCTTCTTCAGGAGTGGCAGCCAGGCTGCACACTGAGCTGCTGAAACTCATTCACATCATTTTGAAAGAGTGGTGCTGCTGCGGAACTGACCAAGCTGTTGTGGCAAAGGTTGCCTAACCAAATCCTCCTCCTAGCTCAGCTGTTTGCCAGTTTTCTAGTGCAGAGAAAGAGTCTTCATATCTTCTGGCAATAAGGAGTCAGGCTGTGTAGTCCCCAGTGGTTACCCTGTGGAGGCAGATGAGTATTGGGGTGCCTGTCATCAGCTATTGGTCACAGCAAACTTCCAGTGTCATCAGTGAAGGTTAGGGCAAACCTTAGATGCAGCACATGACTAACTTGTTCCATCCATTTTTCTTCCTCAGTCTTCACTTCATGTGGATGAGAGGTAACCAGAGACCATCATGCTAAAGGCACAGTAAAGTAAAGGCGGTTGGGCTTTGGGGAATGCTGCCTTTGCTATTAGGTAAAAGCTGTTGTTACTCACACCGTTCTCCCTTGTGTTTTTACTGCTTACGGCACAGTTTAGATTGGGAAGCACTGCATTTCTGAGGGGCAGGATAAGTGATGATTTAACCTTTTATAGGAGCCATTCATCAGTCCAGTGAGAATTGGAAAAATTAGTGCTGCTCTAAGCCCTTCACAGTCCCTACTAAATGTCACTGTTGTGAGCAATGGTGCTGTAAAAGGTGCAAAGTTTGGGGCGGGGGGAGGGGATTGATTAAATCTCTGTATAGAAATAGTGCTCTTGGTGACCCCTGACGTTGAGACTTTCCTTGGGATATAAAGAGGTTTGAATTAAGTCCCAGTCTCTGACTCTCACCTTACTTTCCAGTTTCTTGGGCACGTTCTATACATTTCAGTAAACAATGCAAATATAGGACAATGCAGTCTTTTTGGTCATTATAGACATACATATATTTCCAGATACTTATAGATACAGGAGAGCAGGGGTGCATCTTAAATTTTGTTAGTCTTTTAAAGCCCCTTCTCCCCCCAGTTCGTAAGTACATGCAATCTATCCTTTGAACAGGAGACTTCATACAACCTGTTTAACCCTTCCCAAACTACCATCATTCACTGATCCCTAATATGCTACTCCACATAATGTTCAGGACTCAAAACTCTCCCAATCGTGCAATCCAAGAGTGTACTTTTTTTAATAGGTCTGAATGCAATTTAATAGATTTTTACCCTGCAGAGAACAAAATCCTCTGCAGAACAGTTGGTATTTTCTGGCTTTCAGCACTGTATGGTAATGTAAATGTCAAGACAGCATAAGGTAATAATTATGAAATCATATTTTGCTGCTTAAAAGAACCAAAAGGTTTCTAAAAAGTAAATAAAACTTGTCTTTTACATTGTAAGCTTTCTCAGCCAGTGGCTCTATTTTCATGTTTGTGGACAGTATTTAGTGCTGTCTGAATGCAAATGGCATATATAATTATAATAAAAGTTGTTTCCTAGTTCTCCTCTTCTAAAAGCTTAGTGTTTACTACCTACAACATTTAAGCTACCTAGCAGGACAAAAGAAGAAACTTTGGATGCAATGTCTGGCTCATCTTTGTGAGAATATGCCAGATCAGTTAAGTCACTCTTGATTCTAAAAGATACACTAAGTCAGATAGTTAAGCATGCATCTGTCTTGCAGTGGAGTGAATGTTAGTTACAACCTTTTAGCTTTTTATTAAAGGCCAGCAGCAGTACTTAATATCTCAGGGGAAAAAAAAAAGTGCAAAAATGGTATTCTCTTCGAATACAGTGAAGTTTGTTTGTCTTGTTAGACCAAGAGATACAGGTAGAAATGTTAAGTGAAATGTAAGAGGTCACAGAAATCAGGCAAATTTGGTCTTTGAGTCCTGGTTCTTGTATTTTATTTGCTAGAGTACACTGAGTGCCCATCACTCTCTCTGCCATAAGAATGAGCTAACCTTTGAAATGAGCTAGCCCTGCAGAGTTATGTAGAGTCTACGTTGGAGTAGAAACTAGCATCACCATTCACTAACAGTTTTGTGATCATAAGTAGGTGAAAGGATCTTATATTTCTGCTCCTCATTCTTCCTATTCATCATCTAAAAATGTTTTACTTAATGCAATCCTGCTCTTCTGCATAATACATCATTAGTATGCAGTGGTGATTTTGAGTATATTCCCACAAATTACAGGGAGGCGTTAAGCATGAATCTTCACAGTGCCCAAGTGCGTTTTGCAACAGCTCCAGTGACACTGTGAGCTATGTTATGTTTTTGTTCCAAAGGGGTGTTCCTCAGAGAGGAGGTAGAAAGTTATAGGCTGTCAAAAAGTCTTCAAGTGTTTCTAGCCATAAGTTTCACACTTGGAAAAACAGAGCAAAGTGTTAGCAGCGAATGCCATGACCTTGGTGGGGGTAGGGGTGTGCATGCATACCAGGAAGGACTAGCGTGATGGTAAGACCCTCGGGTTCTGTAGATTAGTTGCCATAAGGAGAGGAGCAAAATAATCTGGAGAGGTGTTTTACCAACTTCTCCCTACTGCACCAAATGTTTAGCATATTAACTCCTGCTCAGCAAGCTGTGGTACCATTTTGGGCATGCTGTTTCATTCTACCTCCTGTTTATGGTAAATAATTTTCCTATACCTGGTAGTCTCACAAATATTTACATACTTTGAAATAAATTTGAGTGATTCCCTTGTCAGTCTCATGTGGAGTTGTGACCTAATGTACTACTATGCACCGCTGTCTCTGGGGAGACCACATTTGTCTAATGAGTCTAAACAGAGTTGCTCAGCTTCTTTGCAGGCTCTGAACTCTGAAAACTCACAGCTTGTCTTGCCACTGGGATCATAAAGGTCTTTGCTTCCATGTGAAAATGCCATGCAGCATTTTGTGGGTTAAAGCTTATGCTTTGTGGATTACTCAAAGCTAAACATGTCCCCAGTTGATGGGGCAGAGGCATGTGTTGTACATTTCCAAAGATGTCTAATAGAAATTGAACATGCATGCCAATAATATCTACTCTACAGCCATTACTAACTGCTGTTTATTTTGATTCTTCAATGTATGCATCTCCAAAGCATCTTTAACTGCCTTACCCAGGGACTCTTGTGTCACTCGAAGTTAACCATATTGTACTGGTAGGAAAACAAGAGAAACTCTAAAGTATGTTTTCAAATCTTGCCTCACTCATGCCATCTGTGTAAGATTGTATTGAATCAGGTGAGGAATGGGCAGCAGTGGGTTGCTTGCTGTTACTTGGATGTGTCTGGAGGAGCTGTGCCTTGAATAAAACCCACCATTGATCATTGGTGATCATTAAAATTACCATAAAGCTCTTCACAAGTACTACATCCAATGGCTTGTCCAAATTCTGAGCCAGGAATACCCCTGTTATCTCCCAAGCACTAAATAAATTCCCTCAGCAGTTTCAAAAGTCAAATATTCATGTGCCTCATACCCAGAGATGGTTTCTGAAGCATGGCACTTAGAGTCAAGGCTAGGGGTGAACCTCTGCAAATACACTGGACAGTGAAGTCTGGTCATTTGAAGATAATGTAGCTTAAAGTAGCCAGTATCTATCATAACAGCAGCTGCATATCACGTAGGACTTCACTAGCCATGAGGCAAACTGGGGGTTACATAAAGTAAAACCTGTGATGTTAAAGGTAACTGCAGAGAACCAAACAGTTATCACTGTGGTTGAAAAACAGTAATATTGAGTTGCCTGCAATTTGTGCCACTTTGTCTGACTGATTAAAAAACATAATCTTTAACTTTGACTTTCTCAATTTTTGCTCATTTTTAATATAGCTTTTGTGCTTTATTCCTATATGTACGCTTTCAAGTTGTGTAAAGCTGTAACATAATTGGAGGAGCCTTTAACCCTGTGGTTTGAACCCCCTGAATTAATGATGTACAGAAAAACACTGTAAAATGTAAAGCAGCCTGAATTCAAAGGCATAAACAATATCTGTAGGCATTGGGCTGAAAATGTTAACAGAAGATTTTGGCCAAGGATGGGAAAAATATCTCTCCAAACAGTCAAAGGTTTGCTGAAAGAAAGTATGTGTGGGGGGAGAGAGTTTGTGTGTATGGGGAGGGTGTGGCCTTTAAATTACTTCTGCAGTCTGCAAAGAGTAAATAAAATTTAATGCCACTTCTTTTTGATTGGGAGCTGTTGCTTTCATCTTCTTATGTCTGTAAATAAGAACAGATGTGTTGTTGCTCATAACAGTTTTGATTAGGGCTTTCCCAAACACAATCTATGTTTGTGGGTATGTTCGTCTTGAGGAAATACAGTATTTTTCTGTCAAATCAAGAACTGTCAGATCTGTGTACTTCCTTCCACACCACTGAAATGGAAAGTGTAGATTTCATGTTCACTTAAAAATGAAACTAAATTGTTCATAAAATATATTAGTCACTTAAAGTCTGGGAGGCAGGTCAGAGTAACAGTTAATCATTAAAAAGATATTTAATCAATGGTGAGTGTTAATATCTGACTAGTAAGTTCTGTCTGAGTTGTTAGTTACAAATACAGCATAAGCACTTTTAAAAAAAATACCGGGTGATAGTTTTATGAAACTACTATTTATTAATAATAAAACCAGAACATTCAGGGCCAGTATTCTGGTCTATATTCTTTCACAGCAATCATTCTTGAGTCTAAGCAGACTTCCCTTCAGCTGCAATGCATAGGCTTTAAGAATGAAGAAAAATGCCTGGTTTTCTGGTATGTTTTCATCATTTAATGCTCAATCATTTTTAGATGAAAATGCATGCTTTACCGCTTATTATATATTTGGTAGCAGCCTGCTATTTTGTTTAACTGCTTAGGTTGTTTTCTAAATTCAGTCCACTCTATGTTAAAAGAGGGGCTATATAAATGAGGATTCATCATAGCACAAGTCTCCCGACTTGAACAAATTTCAATGGCCTCTAGATCAGACAGAGTCCAGCTCTCACTCATTCTTGTGACTAGCTTAAATTTCATGGTCCTGCTGATGAGGTACTTAAAGAGCCACATCTGCAAAAGTACTCCCAACAATTTTTATTTCAGCATTTGGGAAGTAATGATCTAGTTTTATCCCAAGAATTATCGATATTTTAAAAAAAGAACAATTATATGTACAAGCTATAACAGGTGAATTCAGATGTCTATAATGGTCAGTGACAAAAAAAAAAAAATCTGAAGTTGTCCACAGTGAGTCTGAGGAAATCACACTCTGAACAGGCACCCCGAAGTTTAATAAATATACTTTAGAGGGTGATTGAAATAGTATTAACTGCGCAGCAGAGTGGCATTTTTTGGAGTAAAAGCAAGTATTAGTGAAGAGCCATTAGGCACTCAGGAGGGAAATGTTTGAGAGATTCTTTTCAGAGAAATCTGGTACTGAGCCAGGAGTAACATATCACAGAGGAATCAAGTGCTTTCAGCTGTGCACATCGCTTGTCGGACCTTGGAGGAAGGTTTTGTGAGCATACACTGTCCTCTGCCTCTGATAAGTGGTAGTTTACAGAATTGGAGAGGATGACAGGAAGATAAATTCATGATAATTCTTGCATTAAGCTCTTTGCAAAAACTGATGGAGAAGGGTATTCCAGTGTGGTTTTGTGGGTTTGTTCTGGGGGGAGTTTTTTGGTTGCTTTAAAAAAAAAAAATCAACATAACCTTGACCTTCATGTTAGATTGAGTGGTCTCCTCATCTTTAAGAGCAGCTATTCTTAATTTATGGTTTAGCTCATCAGTGCTCTGTTGTGTGAGTAAATGGAGAAACAAACAAAACTCAGACTTGCTTACTTGAAACTTATAATTTAGGCCAAATTTTCAGTCAGCATAAAGTATGAGCTGACTGGTGCCTTGGTGCTGTGTGCAGTTTTCCTTTGTGCACCCAGTTTTCCTGATTTAGCCGCTGAGGTCAGATTTGACCTTTAGGGACTTTATGGAATCTTGTGAGAAGAGCTGATAATATGTTACTAGATATTAATATGTTAAGTATTAGTAAAAATATTAATATTAGATATTAAGAAATAAATTCTTCAAAACTTCCTTTTTCCTTTTCAAAATCTTGCTTGGAAAAGGCAAGTTTTAAGATGGTAGAAACTGAAGGACACTGTTTCCATGGGCAGACCATCTTAACAAGTACCTCCTAATACCCTTTCTAAAGATTGGTTCATGTATTACACTCCTGTTTGCCTAGCTCCTTAATGCTTTAGAAATGCTCTTCCCTTTCTCTTTCCTTCCCTCCTCTTTCCATGAACGTTTGTACTGAATTTAAATGTTGCAGACTGCAGTGAGCTTTCCTTATGTGTGTAAGCATGCAGGTCACATAGGCCTTTCCACATTGTAGCGTGTAGGGAAGGCAGTCGTTAATGAGAATTGTCAAAGTGAGAAAAAGAGAACATTGTTGTGAGCAAATTCCAGAGGCACAACTGATTATAAAGGACTTGGGTCCTTTATATGTGCTTGCAGGCTGGTAAATGGTGAATACAAGCTTGTAAACTTGCTACACAGACTTTTGTTTTACAATCAGCCTTTTTACTGTAGATAAATTGGACAACATTCCACATGATGTGCATATTTGTATGGTTCCGCCACCAGGTTTGCCTTTTTGAATGTTCAGACTGGTAACAGGCCCTTGATCAGAGGAGAAGATTTATATTTGGGGAAAGTTGGGAACACTTGGACTAATCTCTGCTTGGGACTAGTTTACATCACCACTGCTCATGTGAATGCACCTGAGCTGAAGCTGCGTAACAGAAAATGTTGGGAACATTCCAATAAACGCCCTGCTGAAAATAAAAGGAAAATTCAGGTTGGTTTGTTTGCCAAGTAGTTCAGTTCAAAACCAAAAAACCAGCCTCAGATTGTCATTGCCTGTATACTGTGTTTGTCTCTCATCTAGTGGAAGCTTTGGAAGAGTGTGCACAGACTGTAAATCTAGTACACCTATGAAGAGACGTGCATTCATGAGCTCATAGCTATATGCCAGCATGATCCATTGGGCCGATTGAGGTTATGAATACTGGTGTCATGTGTTGAAAGTGTTTTGATATGCTTTCCATTGGCAAGTATGTCTGAAACATTTCACATGAACTGAGTAATCTTGGGAAGAGAGTCCTGCATCTGCCATTGTACTATAGTCGTACAGTGGTAATCAGTGGGTTTACAATGGTTTTCAATCAATGGTATGTAGACATGTGCAGAAGTATGTATTTAAGTTTTTTCAGAAAAAATTTTAAACATAATTTGAAGAAAACTTCTGTTGGAACTCTTTCCATTCGCATTCATAATCACCCCTAAAATACCAAGGAAACATTTCTTAACACTTAAAAATAAAAATTATTATTTATGTTGGGATGTCTGTTTAGTAAAAAGTCCAAAAGAATTCTTAAAGATACACACTTCTGATTTTCATCAGAATGCTTCTTCTTCATGGTAATGTGTTTGGTTTTGTGGGGTTTTTTTAAACAAACAAAAAACCTTAAATATCCCAAACGTTTTCTTTTCAGTTAGTTTTATGTGCAAATCACTCAAATTCAGTGGCAATGGGTGTCATAAGACAGAAAGCTGTTGACAGCAGTCATGAAATAAGTCTCAAATTTGTTTTAAATGGATACCTTCTAATGTGTATAGTTACCAGCATTTCACAGTGCTATGAAAATAGATCTGTTCTTTTGAAATCTACTGGTTGATGTGGCATGAGAACATATGACTACAGTTCCCACTATCTAGAGGGAATTCTGCTCATACATCTCAGTGTATTTTTCCAGAGAATTTATGTTTTTCCTTAATTTTTATTACTGAACTGATTTGCATGAAAACAGGATATTTGTTCCATAGGGATTCATTGGATCCAGATGTTTGTTTTCTGTGTGAAGTCATAATCTCATTTGTGACATTGCATTTGATTGTGGCAAAATGGTGATGACAAAGACTGGATTATGACTTTTGCAAGGAATAAGCACCTGCAACTGATAGATTCCAATAAAACAAAGACCTTGTTTCAATGCAAATTTATTCTGTAATATGAAGTTTTGTAAAAGGGTTCAGGCAAAGGTAACCAGAACTAAGGAAGTACTTATGTAGAGAATAAAGAGCTAAGCTTTGCTTGTAAAAAGCCAGCTTTTCTACTTGGTAGGTCCTTGACCATACTAAGGGAGCCCTCCCCATCTCCTCACCACCCACTCAGCTTCTCCAGACTTCCTGGTTCTAACACTGTCCTGCATTGGCTAGTTTGTCTTTAAAGACTGTACTAGCACCATATTATTTTGGCCTCTGTCCAGGCTCTCTTCCAATGTCTAGCTCAAGCCTTCTGGAGTTAATCCAGTTCTGGGCAGGTTTTATGATGAATTCCTATTCCTGGTATTCTAGGTCTTCAGTTTTCTCTGGCCAACACATCTAATTCAGAAGAATTGATGTACAAAATTTTCTACTAGTAACACAGGGAAGTTAGTCTTGAAATGGTAAGACTTTGAGACTTTTCCTGCTATTTATCTCAAGGGGTTTACAAGCAAAACCTGTCATTACTCTTCCTGACATCTCTGAGTAATTTAGACATCTCTAGGAATAGTGCACCAGAATTAAGGGGATGCTTTTTCTGTCATTCTAGTTCTGTTGACTTTTCTAGATATTACCTAGTTCAGCTGGGAAGAATGTTGCTTTTTTCCTAACAAAACAAGTTAAAAAAATACCTTCTCTTGAATTTTAGCAGGAAGAAGAAATTTGGCATAGATATTAATGTCCAAACATTCCTTGTGCGCACTGAGGTGAAGAATTAGAAAAGAGATGGTAGAGTGGGTTTCATCATGAAGTTTCAGTAATCCAGCTTTCACTGGTCATCCTTGCATTTGTAGTTAGAAATCTTTTGAAACTAAAACTATATACCAAACACACTGAAGTTACTTATTCTGTCACCTCCATCATCTTGTCCTGGCCATCATCTCTCTACAGAGAAGAATATGATAGAGTTCAGTGTTTTATCCAAGTCTTTTGCAGTGTAATTTTAAAGTAATTTTTCATCTTTATTCTCTACTACTCTTTCTCTATCTCTGTATAACTGATCAGCTGATCTGTCCAACTGTATGCATGTAGGCACCAGTCTCTAGACTCTGGTCTCTTCTTCCTAGCTCTGATTGCAGTGTACACCTAAATTTATTTTTTTTAAAACTAGTAGCCATTGTCTAGCATGAAACAATAATTAATTTTCCTGCTACCCTTTTCAGAAAACTGCTAGTTTAGTTAAGTCCTTTGACTTCTTCATTATCTATGTGATCCTATATAATAGAAACATGTTTTTTCATTAATTCCTTTCAGGGGTTTTTTGAGAGATATAGTATCTTAGTAAAAAATAAGACTGTGGATTCTTGAATGATTCCAGACTATACATTTTTTTCAGTGTTGCAAATTTCCAGAATTAGTACAAAATATGTGTTTCTGCACCTTGAATTAATTTTTAGCCCTTGAATGTGTTTACAGTAGTTGTTAGTCTAGTCACAAGCCCATGTTCTGAGACCATGCTAAAAGTTTATGAAGGCAGTCTGTTTTAGTATCATTATGCAGAAGATAAGTCTTGGGCTGCATGGTATAATTTGTAATACTGGATATTTCATCTTTATTAGGTTTAATGATATCAAAGATTCTGATTGTTTTAACAAGTTTGGTCAAATGTCAAATCTAGTTAGCATCATTTATCAATAAAATTTAATTTTTTTGCCTCCAGCTTTGGACTGGCAATTTTATGTGTGTGCGTGTCTGTGTATAATATATAAAGATTCATTGTTAGCTGTAAAAGAACAGAGATTAAGACTTTAAAATATAAAATAAGAAATCACACTCTACAGAAGGCTTGAGGGAATGTTAGAAACAAGGAGTATTTGTCACTTCCAAGCTAAAGCAAAGTGGTTATAAATACATTGTTCATGTTAATATCACACTTCCTTTTGGATAGGCTGTGCATAAAGGCTTTAAAATAATTGAAATGAAGAAACTAAATTACCAGGAACAGTAGAATTACTGATCATAGGTAGAAAGGTAGTGTTTAGGGACTAACTCGTTTAGCTGATTGCCACTGTAGAAATATGAAGGAGGTCCTACCCAAAGAGTGGTCTGATAGATAATTCAAGCTGTAGATAGATTATATTCTATAAGCAAGGTGAATAATGAAATGAATGAAAATGTCATCTTAATTGCATATTTTTATAAGCATAATGGCCCGGGAGGAGAATTTTTTTTCTACTTAGCCACTTACTGCTTCATAAAAATTTGGAATAATTATGGCAAGAAAAGGAAGCGGTATGAATGGAATTTAATGTTTGAAGAGAAGGACTGGTATAGTGGCAATACTGGAAAAGGATGTAGCTCCAGAGAGGGTGGTCAGTGACTTGCTGGTGGTGACTCATCACCCTCACAGGAAAGAATTCCTTTCTTGTATCTTACCTAAATCTACCCTCTGTCAGTTTCAAACCATTACCCCTCATCCTATCCCTACACCCCCTGATAAAGAGTCCCTCCCCCCTTTCCTGTAGCCCCTTTAAGTACTGGGAGGCCGCTCTAAGGTCTCCCTGGAGCCTTCTCTTCTCCAGGCTGAACACCCCCAACTCTCTCAGCCTGTCCTCACAGGGGAGGTGCTCCAGCCCCCCCATCATCTTCATGGCCTCCTCTGGACCCACTCGAGCAGGTCCATGTCCTTCTGATGTTGGTGCCCCCAGAGCTGGACACAGCACTGCAGGGGGGTCTCACAAGAGTGGAGTAGAGGGGGAGAATCCCCTCCCTCGACCTGCTGCCACGCTTCTCTTCATGCAGCCCAGGACACGGTTGACTTTCTGGGCTGTGAGCGCATGTTGCTGGCTCACAGTCAGTTTTCCATCCACTACAACCCTCAGCTCCTTCTCCTCAGGGCTGCTCTCAATCCACTCCTCATCCAGCCTGGATTTGTACCTGGAATTGTCCCGACCCATGTACAGGATCTTGCCCTTGGCCTTGAACTCCATGAGGTTCACATGGGCCCACCTCTCCAGCCTGTCCAGGTCCCTCTGGATGGCACATCCCTCCCCTCCAGCGTGTTGACCGCACCACACAGCTTGGTGTCATTGGGGAACTTGGTGAGGGTGCACTCAATCCCACTGTCTGTGTCACTGAGAAAGATGTTAAACAGCATCGGTTCCAACCCTGACCCCTGAGGAACGCCACTTGTCATTGCTCTCCACTTGGACATCGAGCTGTTGACCATTGATCAGGTGGAGTAAAGCCTGGCTTCCACAGTCTGTAGTAGTACATCTATTCTCTACTGACAACTGTTAAACTTGGATAGGCATAGACCATGCCTACAAAGATCCTTTTACATGACATTGTGTCTTGTGCAGGGAAGTAAGGAAGTGATTGCATGGACATTCAGCTGTGCTCTCCAGCTCCCTGACTGTTTCAATATGTCCATCCTTTAGAGGACAAGAGAGCTGTTCTATGAGAGAAAGGACTGAAAAGGTAGCCATAACTGGGAATGGAGAGATGGAGGAAGAGCTTACCCCACTATGTCCAAATCGCCACCACATCCTATTTCATCTACACTGTTGTTCCTGAAAGAGCTCATACCTTGCCTTACAGATGGATTTATAATACTCAAGTAAAAACTAAATCTGTAAAGGGAGCTAAAATATCACCCATGATGCAGAAATGTGAAAAACTGAGTAGTGTGTTTTAGGAAAGATCTAGATATCATTTGAAACTCAGTTTTTATAGTGGTGTAACTGCTGCTCTGGGCTGCATGTGTCCTACTTCAAACTACAGCCTCCGTTTGGCTCTTGCACAGAACCAATCAATTCCAGGCCGTCCTCAGCCTTTTGCAACTTAAAAGACAAAAGTAAGTCTGACTCATTTAATACTAAATGAGGTCCAAAATGATTAACATTTATTATGTAGCCATTTGATGGCTAGTGGCTATCCAGTCAAAGGAGATTTATATCTCCTTACAACTGCTTAATGTGTACTTATGCTCCCCCAGGGTCCCTTGTCCAGCTGAATGGCCAAAATGAATATGTTCAGTACTGTCTCTTACAGCAAACTGTAGACCCAGTGGCTACTTGGACATTTTTATCTGATACATCTTGTCAAGGGTAATGCCAATGCCAAACTAAACTGTAACAGCAAATTTCATGCAGGGTCCTGCCTTCAAGAAACCTGTTTACAGAGACTGTCCTGACACTGTGTTAGCACTTGGGTACAAAACGAAGCATATCTCTGTCAAAAAAAATTTGTCTTAGAGGGATTACCAAACACCACACTCACTTTTCTCATTTGGAGTCGGGGAAGGTTTAGCATGGTGTATGTGACCTTCAGATATCCTTATGTGAAGCCCAGATTCAGAGGCACTGAGCATTTGACCTGAAGAATAATATTGGCATTGAGTGTACAGTTCATGTAACTGTTCTTATTTTATGCTAAGTATAATTTTACTATATTCTTGAGTATAAATACAGACAACCCTACTGAGGTAATAGCTAAGCATCACAGCTACATAGCATGGCAAATAATGCAGTTAAAATGACTGTACTTAAAGAAATCAGCTGGAGCCAACATTTTCTTAAAGGCCTACTCTGAAAGTCTGCAGTATTGGCTTATTTTTACACCTTTTATGGTGAGGGAATAATCCTTATTTATTATGGAAATGTTCTCTTATCAAAGCCTCTAAATTAGTCAGAGATGTGTAGCCACTCTATCCTGGAAAAAGATCCAGAAAAAATCTAATAGTAAATCTTAATTTTGACAAAAACAGTTGACCACTGTTTTGTCTATTGCTCAGAAGACAGGAAAGTAATCTGCTACTTACATGGACAAGTAACTGCACGAACACTTCATTCTTTCTGTTGTCTTTGGCTTGTGCTTTGAGAGTAGAAAAGGGTGAATCTAATCCTTTCACAGTCTATGTAAAGGAGCTGTGTATCATGGGGAATGATTTTTAAATTGTTCCTTGCCCTGATTCACCTGTCTCAGCAGATGAGGTGATTGTTCTTGCATATAGATTGTTATCCAGAAATGTTTATCTGGTCTTTGCATGCACTCCTGCATGAAGTTGCCTAGTAAAATGTCTTGAAAGGCTCACAGAAGTAATCTGTTAAATTGGTTCTTGTCTGTAGTCAAGTTTCTTCTTGTAGGATCACTTGAATCCCAGACCTTATTAATTAGTGCAGTCTAATCAGCAGTACTCCAAGAGTCTCCTGGCTTCCTTTGATTCAGTTCTCTGTTGTCCCACAAAGACAAGTGCCTTGAATTTTGCAGCAGTCAGAGAGCGCTATGGCAGTTTTACCTAAGACTTTGTTCTGGGAAGTAAACAGGCTCCCAAAAGCATCTACTCCTGTGCTGCCTGTAGCAGAGCTATTTTGATGTGAAGCATAAATGACACAAAGTTCTATTAAAAAAGACAGTAGCTGTCCTGATTCCAAATGTAAGTAAATGTGTTGAGCCTCAGTGCTCAGAAAGAAAATAGAGTGAACTTTGTGCCCATAATCAGCATGTTTCCAGGAGACTAGCAAATGTTTTATGATATTATTCACAACCGTTACACCATCAGGAGCAGTCCTGCATTTCAACTTAATTGAGCCACTGCTATGACATAGCCAAGCTTTTCAAGTGGTAAAATTGTAATTATAGAGAGTGCTTCTCTGGCACTTTCTATTGGATAGCTGCTTTCAAAATATTAAGCCTTCCAAACACATCTGTGAGGAATATTTTCCTGGGGAAACTTTAGATGCATGGTTCCTATGCCAAGCTCCTGGCTCCTTAGGAGAGAGAACAGCATCTATCATGTCTTGAAATGGTGCATTCTAATCCCATTTCCTTGCATATCTACCCTAGGGCCACCTCTTCCCTTCAAAGTAGAGGTCCTATAAGTATGTCGGTGATAACAAGAAAAGTAAGGAAAATGTGGGCCCTCTCTGAAAGGCAAAGGGTGACCTGGTTACCTGGGATATGGTGAAGGCTGAGATACTCAGACTTCATTGCCTCAGTCTTCATTGGCAAGGGCTCCAGCCATGCCACCCAAGGCACAGAAGCCAAAGGTGGGGACTGTGAGAATGAAGAACCACCAACTGTAAGAGAAGACCAGGTCTGAGACCATCTAAGGAACCTGAAGGTGCAGAAGTCCATGGTACCTGATGAGATGCATCCACGGGTCCTGAGGGAACTGGCAGATGAAGCATCTAAGCCACTATCCATCATAGTTGAGAAGTCATGCCACTCTGGTGATGTTCCCACTGGCTTGAAAAGGGGAAACATAAGCCCTGTTTTTAAAAAGGGGGGGAAAAACCACAACCTCGGGAACTACAGGCCAGTCAGTCTCATCTCTGTGCCCAGCAAGATCATGGAGTGGATCCTCCTGGAAACTATGCTAAGGTACATGGAAAACAAAGAAGTGATTGGTTACAGCCAACATGGCGTCACTAAGGGCATATTGCGTCAGAAGAATTTGGTGGCCTTCTGCGATGGAGTTACAGTGCTGGTGGATAAGGGAAGAGCAACTAATGTCATCTACCTGGACTTGTGCAAAGCTTTTGACACTCCTGCATGACATCCTTGTCTCTAAATTGGAGAGACATGGATCTGACAGGTGTACTACCAGTGGATAGGGAATTGGCTGGATAGTCACACTCAAAGAGTTGCAGTCAACGGCTCGATGTCCAAGTGGAGAGCAGTGACAAGTGGCGTTCCTCAGGGGTCGGGGTTGGGACTGACGCTGTTTAACATCTTTCTCGGTGACACAGACAGTGGGATTGAGTGCACCCTCACCAAGTTCCCCAATGACACCAAGCTGTGTGGTGCGGTCAACACGCTGGAGGGGAGGGATGTGCCATCCAGAGGGACCTGGACAGGCTGGAGAGGTGGGCCTGTGTGAGCCTCATGAAGTTCAACAAGGCCAAGGGCAAGATCCTGCACATGGGTTGGGGCAATCCCAGGTACAAATCCAGGCTGGATGAGGAGTGGATTGAGAGCAGCCCTGAGGAGAAGGAGCTGGGCGTTGTAGAGGATGAAAAACTGACTATGAGCCAGCAACGTGCGCTCGCAGCCCAGAAAGTCAACCGTGTCCTGGGCTGCATGAAGAGAAGCGTGGCAGCAGGTCGAGGGAGGGGATTCTCCCCCTCTACTCCACTCTTGTGAGACCCCCCTGCAGTGCTGTGTCCAGCTCTGGGGGTACCAACATCAGAAGGACACGGACCTACTCAAGTGGGTCCAGAAGAGGCCACAAGGATGATCAGGGGGCTGGAGCACCTCCCCTGTGAGGACAGGCTGAGAGAGTTGGGGGTGTTCAGCCTGGAGAAGAGAAGGCTCCAGGGAGACCTTAGAGCGGCCTCCCAGTACTTAAAGGGGCTACAGGAAAGGGGGGAGGGACTCTTTATCAGGGGTGTAGGGATAGGATGAGGGGTAATGGTTTTAAGCTGACAGAGGGCAGATTTAGATTAGATATAAGCAACAATGTCTTCACTGTGGGGGTGGTGAGACACAGTCACAGGTTGCCCAGGGAAGTTGTGGCTGCCCCCTCCCTGGAAGGGTTCAAGACCAGGTTGGACGGGGCTTTGGGCAACTTGGTCTAGTGGAAGGTGTCCCTGCTCCTGGCAGGGGATGTGGAACTAACTGATCTTTAAGATCCCTTCCAACCTAAACCATTCCATGCTAAAGTAGGAATGGGATGTGCGCCTGGAGCTCAGAGATAAGGTCGTACCCATGCTATTTCAGCACAGGCCCTGTGATTGCTCTAGCCTAAAGGGTGAAGTAGAAAACTTGCCATGTGCTCACTTTTCTCTCCTATAATAGGGCCTTGAGCAGCCAGTTATGGAGTGTGGTGTTTGTCTGAATCAATGCTAATAATGCATATATAGCAGAGAGTCTAACAATTGAGAGAGAGCAGCACAGAGCTGGCAGCGATGTTGGAGCTGCACTTAATTATAGATTTGTAGCAGCTCCTAGCAAAGGTGTATTCAACCAAAGGTCACAATTTAAAGCTGCCAAGAGTTGATTCTGCAGAATCTATACCTCAGATGTAGCTTTCAGGGGAGAGGCAGAGTGGCTCAAGTGCCTGTTTGTATCAGATAATATAGAACAAAAATTAAAATGAAAGGTCTACCATCCCCCTTTGCTGCACTGTGTCAAAAGATCAGCATTTAGATAGCATGCAGGTTGGAAGAGTATAGAGGTAAAATAGCGAAGACAGGGAAAAGGAGAAGTATGTCTAACAAGGGATCTCGTCCTTTTGCTTTATCTGTTCATGTTGGAGAACAAAACCATTGTGAAAATTTTGATTCCTAGGGGTGCTTAGGAAACCATCTGAACTGAATCTCATTTTACTCAAGTTTTTCAGAGCATAGATACCATGAAGGCATATATTCAAATCAGCTGCCTGCCTCTTTCCTCTGGCATGACAAAAACCACTCTCTTTGGTTTAAAAAATACTTCTGCTTTTGCTGGTTTGGTCTGGATTTTTATGGTTCATTTTTTTTCCCCTCTTTACCTTCAGCTGTTGTGTGCTATGATGTTCCATTGCTGTGAAAAGCTCTGGGACATCACCTGACACGCACTACTCATGGTGCTATATCAATGCAAATCATTGTTGGCTTTCCTTGCCTTTCATGCTAGACAGTCTGGCATTATAATTGCTTGGTTCTAATATTTCCTGTCCCAAGGCTATCAATTTGTTTTCAATTTCTCCACCTGTTGGGTTGGCTCAGGTATCCCACAGGGTTTTGTCCTAGGCATCCACTACTTAAGTTAATTTATTATGCTCCCAGCTCTGGAACACAGGCACCCTGAAGCATTTTTACAAACAGGATTGTATTACAGGGTTGTTTTTGTTTTCCAGAGATTTTGGCAGGAATGTAGTTGAGTTTTCTTCTTTATTTTCTCCATGTAAGCCTTGTTGTGAAGCTAGTTATTTTTGCACTGCATAAATCTAAATTCTTTGACAGATTTTCTGGTCAACAGTATGTTGTATCCATCCACTGCCACAGTACACGCTGAGCAAATGGACAGGGTGGGGAAGAGCACCCGAATAAAGGTCTTTGAAGATGATTGTTTCCACATAATTCATCTGCCTTTCCTGTGGTTAACCTTGAAAACTGTTCTGTAAGATGATGGAAAGAGGCCAAATTTTGCTTTCTGCAGCATGGATTTCAAAAGGCAGAAGTTAGCCTGGGAGATGCACTGGAAAACAAGCTGGAATAGCATGGCTAGGAAGAGTAGGAGAAAAAACTGCCCTCTTAGCCAAATCTCAAGACCTGTTGCTATACTGTCTTAGTAGAGACTGGAGTAAGAATAGTAGCGAAAGTAGCATTGCATCACCTCTGTGCTAGCCATTTGAAGGCTTTTTAGGAGTGTGTCTGTAAATTAGTGTCCTAAAGGCTGGTGTAAGAGGTTGTTGGCTGCAAAATGCCCAACAACCACAAATGTATAAAATACTGAGGCATGAAATTCACACACCTTTCTACCATGTCCTGTGACATGGCTGTCTGAGGCTGTTTACTTGAGGGACACTGGTTGAGGCATGTTTACCTTTCTATAGGTTGTAGATGTGCTTTGCATTTACTGGGAAAGGGGCAGAAGCAGTTGCTATTACCACTTGAACAATTTAAAACATCCAGAACAGGGTCCCAGAACTTTCTTCTAAGCTCTATGTACTTAATTGTTCATATTGGCTCTGTAAGGAGAAAGGTTTCTCCTTATGTGTTTAATAACTGGACATAGGTGTAAACTGAATCCATGTTGTCCTACAGCCTCTCTTAAGCTTTAACCACCTTGTTGTGAGTGTAGGTAAGCACAGCTGAGAGCTATCCTTCATGGGCAGGAGGATGAATCTAGCATACAGTATCCTCTTTGGCCTCTTCAGGTGAGATTCATGTTATAAGCAGGAAAATCTGTGTTTATATGAAGAACAGCTAGGAAAAAGAGAAAAAAAATCACTCTTTTCAGGATCTGCTCCATGGTGTCTTGATAAGAATGTTAAGAAAATAACTTACATGAAAGAGAAATCTAAGTCACCTTGGTGACAGAGTGGCCACTACTAAATTGCGCTCTGTATACCCTACAATTTTTTTACTCTTCCTACTTTGATATATTAATACTAAAATATTGAATACTTTGTCTTATCTATCTTCCCTTTCTTCCTAGCAGACAAAGTAAAAATAGCGCAAGCAGTGGGCTTTCTGTTTTTGCTGTGGTTTAGTCAATTTAGGTTTTGATTTGTGTGATCCAAGAATGTTTGGGGCAGGAGCTCTAACTTAGGGAGTAAAAGCAAACCTTAAATCTCTTAGTAAAATGCTTGTTCTGCTTTTTCTGCTGGAGGGGGGGGGGGGGGGGGAAGATAAACAGCAGAGCCATTACAACTTGGCCTGAGTCCAATCCCTTAGTTACATCTATGCCTTTAACTCTGCCTGAGAAAGTAATTTTAAAGAAATACAGTTATTACATGCATTAGTCCTCGCATCCTGGGAGGTACATCTGTACTCTTCAATCTTTCTGGATTACCTCAAATGTTTCCTGAAGGCTTTTAAATCCAGTGAAGACCAATCTGAGAGAATTCTCTCTGCAATCCTTTTCTGTTTCTGGCTTCACAGTCAAGAAAAGTCTGCAAGTGGCTTGCAAACTACATTTTAAAAAAAAAAAAACAGGAAACCTAGCAAGAAAATTCAAAGCGGTCTGTAAAAACACTGCAGACAGGGAATTCGACAGAAGCAGAGCTTCCCCCTAGAATGAAGTGTGATTAACTTCTCAGATTCTGTTCTCAAATCAATGTTTTCTGAGAGTACAGGCCATCAGCTCAGCTGGTCAAAATTATTGTGGCTTCCCTGATTTCAATGAAAATGTACCAGTTTACTGTTGCTGCAAATGTGACCCAGCAGGATAAGTGTGCACAGCCTTCAAAATACATTCTAAATCATACACTTGATTCTGATAATGCTTTTATTAGTCTTTTAGTGATGAAACTCAATGGTGCTGTTCACAGTATACATCAATGTGAACTGAAACAGAATCAAGTCCAGCATTACTAATCATTTGGATTCTGTCTTTGGGCATAGGTCTGAAATATGATCAGAGTTAACTACCCACTGTGTGGTGTCATGAGGTTAAAAATAAGCCAAAACTGAACTCTTTGTTATAATGCATTTCTCAGTAAATGCCTCTCTATTTGCTTGGAGTCATAACAAGATCACAATTACATTCTGTAAAATGATTAATCCAAAAGACAGTTGTTAGCTAATGTTGCTGGTTCTACTGATGCCACTTGTAATGTCTATGAAACTGTTCCATGTTGCATCCCCTGCTATTGGTACTACTGCGCATTTGACTTCTGGATCTGGGCCATGATGAATTTGCCATCTGCATAGCCTCTGTGGCTTGGCTTCTCTCTGATGTTCTTCTCCAGGAAGAAGAAAATAATAAGCAGGTCTGGTGATGGTCAATTGAGCCTATGGAGAAAGTGGTTAGGACACTAGGTTCCCCACCATGGCATACAGATCACGATCCTAATAGTGCCAAGAACAATCTCCAAATGGCTCGCCTGTTGTTGAAAGCAGATGGTTTGCCTCAGCTAGTGGAGAAACATGAATTAAAACACAGTCCTTAGTGAGTTATAAATGGAAAGCATGAGAAGATCCATAAAAATTGCTTATTGTGTTAAATACTGTGTTTGCTTTTTTCTGTGCAAGTTTCCCCATGCCAAAATGAGCTGTAAGGGACTTGAATTTACCTGCAGCAGAACCACTTTGCAAGAGTTAATTCTTGACTATTCTTTCTTTCACCTAGTTTACAACAGTGAATATTTACTGCTAAATTCATATGTTGCAGATAATATTTTCTTTTGGATGATTACCTTCAAACCAGTATTGACCTTTCCATGAGAAAGATCCTATGGCAGAATTTTCAGGCATTGATGTGTATCCTGCAGGTCCTGGAGCCTCAGTAGAGGGCTGAGGTGTGTTAATATGTGAAAACTGTTATAGCACTAGAATCATAGTAGCTGCAGATTGACTCATCTGTATGGAATACAGAGAGGTAAAAATTGAAAGTGATAAAAGAATGATAGGATTTGCTTTAAATTAGTATCAGGGAATTCATGCACCAATATCAAATTTTAGCAGGCTTTACAGACAACTTTTCTTATGATGCCAGCATGAAGCTTTTCCCCTTTTGGTTTAGCTTACATGCAAGGCAAAAATAAATTGTTTTTTGCTTTCTTATAAATTGTACAATTCAAAGGTCAATAATGGTATCATGTATCACAAGTCACTTGCCATGCCACCTAGAGCTTAAGGGCACATGTTTTAATGTGATCTGTCAGCCCCTTCTTAACAGATTTAGTATGTACTTGTAATATATTAGTCGTTTCATTTTTAGATTTAGCTTTCAACCCAAATAACAGTGGGAAATTGATTGTCAGCTCAGTGGTTTCAGAATGGAGCCAGATTGCTGGACATGAGTTACAGCCACAAAAATCGCAGCAAGATCCTGGATGGGACATGATAAATGGGAGATGTTTTGTGCATGGACATACCTGCTTTCATGAGGATAGTCTAAAGGGTAGTGTGAATTTTCAGACCAAAGAAAAGCTCAGCTGGGTGGCTAGATTTCCACTCATTTGCAGTGTGGCACCATGAGAGACAGTCACTGTTTGCTTCCCCTTTGTGCTGAGAGGCAAAAAGCTCAGCATACCTTAGAGCTCGAGGCATAGTTATCCATTGTGCTACGAAGTCAGTATCAAAACTCCATCAACTTTACAGAGGCCAGAATACTTCTTCCCATGCTTACTTTAATAATTTCTCAGATGGCAAAGAAAAGGAGAGATCTTTGACAATGACCTCAGTGTCTCTGCTCATGTTCTGTTGTGAAAGGACAGATTATTTATTAATTTCTATCATGGGATCTTAGTTAAGAGGAAAAACTTACTCTTCTTGGCTAAATAGCGTTGGAAGTTAGTGGTAAAATCATCCCTTAGTGGTAAATAACAAGGACTACATTCAACTACAACTCAAACTAGTACATGAGTTCTCTATTGTAAATACTGAAAGAACAATGAATACACGTAAATGACATTAGTCAATCCCAATGATACTGACTGAAACAGAATTATCAAATTAAGTAGTTCATTCATTAATTTGCTTTTATATATTCCATTTTCTCTTATAAATAACTGGGTTTTAGTTCTGACAAATACCATTTACTGTCTAAATCAAAACCCCAGGTATTCAGTAATAGCACAGAAACTGAAATGTTCCAGTGTACAGCAGACATGTTATATCTGCAGTAATTGTTTGACACAACCAAAACAAAGTCATTGCAAAATAACATTGTCAGATCTTTCTCCTAAAATTGTCTCAAAATTGCAATCATTTTACAGACTATAAATAGCTTCAGAATATCTCACCCTTTGTAGTGGGAGCTGATGTCACCCTGCATAGAGCTGGTTTTTGTACAGAAGATGTCTGTCTTAACTTACTATTTTTAAATGTTCCTGACTATTAAAGCTGTCTTTATGTCCTTTTCCAATCTTTGTTATTTGCTATTCATATTCAGTTTTCTACCACTTCATTTTCTGAATTTTGCTACACAAAGGAACATAGTAAATTAATTCTTCGTGTGGAACTCAAAATTATCTAAAAGGTGTTTTCAGTAATCTTTTTAGATTCCTGTCTTCATAGAACTTATTTCTTAAATTTTTGGGGTTTTAATTTCAAAAGTAGAAGCTTTGGGAGTGGGTTATCTGAATAACCTTAACACTTCTAGTGGTAAAGTATCCAAGTGCTATTAGCTGGCTTCCTCACTGAAATGTAGAGTCCTTGAGCTGTTAGCAGGTTTAGTTGTTACCTACTCTCATAAGAAAATAGGGTTTTTGGGGGCGGAGATGACACCTTTCTTGTTTACCTGTTGTACAAAACAGAATTATAAATACGAATATAATTCTGTCTTGCCTACAGCCTTCCCACAGGAATGCAATGCTGCAGCAGATCTAAGAAAACCTACCAGAATTATGTATTTAAAATTTCTTGTTTAGCTCAGGTTATCAACTGGGCTAATAGCAGCCCAGTCCTTTTGTTTATCTTCTACTAGATTTTTCTTGGCATATTTGCTATGTTCAGGCACAACAGGGTAGAATGTCTAAGAAAGTGTATAAAAATATCAGTAAGTTCTTGTAGCAGAAGGAAAAATTGCACTCCTACCACAACACTTAAAACACTAAAAATGCTTACGTTCATCCCTTGTTTATTGGACAATAATTGTTCACTCATTTCTTCTACTAAGGCAGACACATTTCTTGGTAAAAAGATGTGCTTTCTAATGACTGTTACTGTTCACACTGTTCACTCATTTATGCATGTATGTATTTTATTAATTTAGCTTTTTTAACAATTTCAGTGCTTCACAGAGTTAGGTCTGAAGTGCTTCTTGAGGTATAAAATGATGATATGGAAGCTGCAGGAACTGAAGCTTCTGCTTGCAAAATGGCTTTGTATATTTTTGCTTTAGGCATTGTATCTTAGTTCAAGTTAATTCCTGAGTCTTATGCCATGGGAGAGCAAGGGAGGAGAGACACCCTGAAAAGCCTGGGATACAGCACTCTCCAACACGGCAATGATAAATCCATCTCCACAGTGGCAACATTTTTCCTCTGGTAGACAGGTATATCCATTCCAAGAACTCAACTGTTTTGTTCTCTGAGCAAAATTAGAGCAAAATGTTATAGGGTTTTGTCAGACTATGGTAAACTATCTACTTTGTATTGGGTTGAAGTCAGTGGGAGTTCCTCTACTGAGTATATTAGTCTTTGGATCCCATCTTTGGGGCTCTCTTGTGTCTGCAAAAACTTGATGTGGATGTCTCTTAAAACTGAGGATTTCTTAGTGTGTTGTAAGAGAGCAAATCCACCTGTTTTCAAAATAAAATGAATTTTTTCAAAAGCTAGTTAAACTGTAAGCAGATCTCTTTTTTTTTTTTTTTTTGAGAGGCAAAATGATTGTATTACAGAGAAGGAAATAAAGATGTTAGAGATGGTTCTATTTTGCTGAAATTAAAAGGCTCCTGGCTAAGTTTACAAAGAGGAACGTTCCCTCACGAAAGATGCTTGTGCCAAAACCATCCTCCGCTGTTTGGCTTCAAACTCTGTTTTATCATTTATGCTGTTTACTGCTGCTGCTCTTCCTTTGTACTGTCAGCTCATCCTCTTTCATGAGCTGACTAGAAGGCTCAGAGATCTTGTTAGGAACATAAAATCCTGTATAAATTGTCAGCAATAAAATATTATTTGTTTATTTAACCATGGAAGTCCTATAATATAACTAGTCCAACAGTAACACACTTGAGCAATTTTTAAAGACCATTACTCTGTATCAGTTATAAGGGCTAGATCTTGCCTGTCTTTGACTGTGTCTTTGAAAAGTTAGGAAATGAAAGATAAGCAAACACATGTTCTTGATTGCAGATGTTCAAAATTAGTTTCTGATTATTGTGGGGTTTTTTGCTGCTCTGACTTTGTTCTAATAAACCCTGTTTATTTACAACTTTGCTAACGAAACTTGAGCTGCAGATCTGAATCCTCTAGCAAAACTTATTTTAAAAATTAAAAGGTTTTTGTCTGTGGTGGACTTTATTGAAGTGTGTCTTATGTTAGGCTCAGGGTATGCAAACAAGGCTAGGCTAGCAAAGGCCATGACTTCAATAGGAGTGAATTCCTCCTTCTACCACTGTGGCTGAGATGCCCCATGCTGGGTGGGCATTGGAGCTCGCCAGCAGACCAAGTACCTGCAGCGGAGTGACATCCTGCAGGGTGGCTGGTGGTTGCTCCCTGGCTGTCCTGTGCCTGGGATGAGGTGGCAGCACAATTGGTGTTGGGAGACCTGCTCTCCTGGAGCAGCCACGGCTGCTCATGGGCACAGGAATGGGGCTGGGCTAGACAGTTCAGCTGCAGCTAGTCCATGTATTTATGAAGCCCAGTATTGCATTAAATTAGTGACCACAGCTTAGAAGTGAGAAATGCTTTTTGCTGAGTGGACTTGCTTTCCAAGTCCCTTCAGTGAGTGACTCAGACTATGTGTTTTTAAAAAACTATTGCTAATATCTCATCTGTTTGTTTTGCTTCTGGGTAAAGCATAACCTTTCAAATCCCAGGTGTCTGCAAGGAAATTGGAGAAAACTGGCTTATCTAGAGTGCCATAAGTCATTTGTTCTCCCCAGATTAGGTCTATTCAGCTACTTGTGGTCCTTAACTATCAATTCTTTAAGAGCAGATGTATGAAAACTATTCTCTCGTGTCCTTAGCATAAGAACCATAAGGCACAATACAATAAAAGATAGTCATAAGACAGTACAGAGAGCCACAAGATATAAGAGTACAGGTAGTTCATAAAAGCACAATGGAATTCATAAATCATATTTAGACAAGTTCCCCCAATTCGTCACACAGCCAAACACCACTAAATGAGATTTTTATATTGGCTTGGGGGACTGAAGTTCATAGCTTCAAAGAAGGTTGCATGTTCTTCTGTCACTACTGACCTGAATACTTATTAATAATGAATACTGCATGAAGTCCTTGATAGTTGTGGAGTTATTGTTGCTTTCCTTAGAAATAAACTGATTTCAACCATATTATTGCATGTTTTCCTATGATAGGTAGATGGGGTACAGTGTGTATTTGGAGAGGCTCTGCTTGTTTGTAATGGAAGTATGCCCCTGATGTAAACTGAGAGAAATAGGAATACAATATGTGTGTTCAAGGAATGAACTTGTCAAAAAATATTTAAATGTCTAGAGTGATAGCCAAGCATTTCGGTGGTCAGGAGAGAACACGGCACGCAAGGGAGAAGGAACTTGCCAAACACAAGTGTGAAGGGATGCCGGAACACTTGAGGTCCGTGCAGCAATGGCTCAGCAGCAGCCTCCCTGATCTGGTGAGGTGGGGGGGAAGGTATAAAAATGCCCAGGTGGAGGCCTGTTCATGTTTTTTGGGAGATGGCATCAGGTCGCAGCAAAGCGGCTGTCCCAGAACAGAGGCATATGCCAGAGATAGGAAAGCCAGACCTCCCAGTGCCCATGGCTGGGAAATCCTGCCCTGGCCCCAGCCCAGGGAGCCTGCTCACGGAGCAGCTGGCCAGCAGCCAGGCACAGGGATTACCTGTGGCACTGAAGGTGGTATGACCTTTCTGTGCAACTGGGGAAGAAAACAGGGCTACTGAAAGGGATTCAAAGGAAAAAAACAAAACAAAAAAACAAAACACAAAAACAGCCAACTAAATTGTGTCTCAAAATGTGAGTGAGTTTGAATCATAATTTAAATTTGTTACTCCCTGATAGCTATGGCCATAGCTCAATGCAAGGTGGAATGAACTAAAATTATGTAGTAGTGCAGCAGTGCCCTTGGCATCCTTTTGGCCAAAGAACTGGAGCTCCTGCTTTGTGATGAGGCAGAAAAGGAAGAGCTTGTGCAGAGGAGATGGAGAAAATGCAGCTTTGCAGAGCTCTGTGGTAGAAAGAAGTAAAGGCAAGATAGTTACCCTGTTTAGCTGAACTTGCCTCCTTGCAGACCAATTCCTTCAATTAACTCAGAAAACAAACAGTCTCACTGAATGTGTTTTAAGTTGCTTTTGGAAGAGGGAAGGAAGTTGTTGAAGAGCTTTTTGCTTAGAAAGTGTTTCACTGGGAAGTGACAGTTTCTCTCCACAAACAGGGAGCTAGTACCCCAGGAGAGACTGGACCGTGTGGCTACAAGGAGTGTGCTTTATTGCAAATTTCCTTCTCTTTTAGCATCACTTATCTCTTCTCTTATTCATTATTGTTTCCAGATGTAGTGAGCTCTGATTCAGTGAGTTTTATTGGCACTTGGCTGTGGAATTGCTTTGTTTTCTTCCTTTTATTGTAGTGTATATGTCTCCCATAGGGAGCAAAGGGTTGCAAGGGCTCTTGGCAATCTCTGACTTCGAAGGCTTTGCAAAGCTCACCTGGGTTTGCATTGCGTGATGTGCTCTAAATCTTCACAACTAAGAAACTAAATTCATCAGACATTCTAAAGGAGTCTGCAGAGAAAGAGGAAAATGCCACACACATTAGATTTGGGGGAAGTGTTACACAGGTAAGGAGTGGATGCTCTGGCCTCAAGGGATCCTTCCATTGCACTGACTAAACCTGTGAGATATGATGTGCAATGTATGTAGAGTCATGCTGTGTTATCCATAAGTATTGCTGCAAAAAAAAAGGGTTTTGAAAACCAACATAACAGCATGGCCAAGAGCCTTCTGTGTAATTTAGAAGGTATTGTGAGCATGATGTAAGCCTGCAATGTACGTTTATAGTATTTCACTCACACTTTCATTCATCCTGAGAAAGCTAAAAGCCAAGTCCTCAACTGGTATAAATGGACAAGGAGACAAAGCTCAGTTTTCCTGAGGTGGCTACTGAAATTGTGAATTAGGTAGATCTTTCTTTCCATCACCCCTGGATTCAGCACATGCCATGAGCCTTGTTCACAGCAAACCTGCTGCTTACACTTGCCTGTCTGCATGCTGCTGGCTAAAGTTGCATTTGCCTTGCATAGGTAGAAATGTGCACACCAGTTCTTCAAAGGTGAAACTGTTGAACTGGTTCTTGTTGCCTTGTTTCTGTATAGTTTTGTTTTCTGTATTCTTGCTGTATCTGGGCTGTCTTTCTTGTTTCCATTACCATGGGTAAAGGGCAATGATTCTGCTGAGCTGAGTAGGGTAATCCACCCTCTGGTCTAATCTGCCTTGTATAATAATGTGGTTTGTAATGATGAAGTGCTTTGCTCAAGGAAACTCAAAAGAGGGAGGCAAATGAAAATCCTGGCTTCAAGTTATCATTCCTTAAAGAGCAATGGGTACAGAATGTGCAGTTAAGCTGAGGATGTGATATAGGCATAATGTTGCTTTATTTTTTTTCATGAAACAAAATTAACAACCAAGTGTCATCATTTTAAGACTATAAACCAGTGTAACTTATAAAACATTTACTGGGAACCTAACTCTTCTTTTGGATATCTTAGTGAAAGGAATAAACATAAAACTGAAATCAGATGCTTTAGGATTTATGAAGTTGATACAATTTTTTTTTTTCTAGTGACTGTTCTAACAGCCTATTAACATCTTCCCCACAGCAAATATATAACAAAATTGATATTACAGAATTGAGTTGGGATGGGTCCCATGAGTGTACTTAAATATATCGTAAACATCTAGCGCTATTCATCTGTATTATGGACTGTGCATATAAAGTACATCTCTATAAATTCTGCTAAAGCAAATTCTTCCAAGTTCCTCTTGCAGAATAAAAATTAAAGGTCTGATTCTGTGAAGGGTTGAGTGCTCCTGCTAAATTCCCAGCTCTCTTGTAAAAGGATGGTTCTTGCTCAGTGCTTTCAGGGCTGCTCACAAAAGACTAATTTTCTTCCTTGCAAGCGAAGACAGCTGAAATCGGTTGTCACTGTAGTAAGTCTTTTACAGATGATTTGTGTCTTGTTAATTTCTTAAGTGTCAGACATGAGCGCATCTAATTCATTGCAAAAGTGTAAAGGCCATTAAACGTTACTAATAAAAAGCAACTCGAGGACTGTTCTGACCAACATTGCTTTACCATTTATCTGTATCCTGCAAGCCCTGTTATATAATACTAGTATAGGCTTACCATGATAGATAAGGTTTTAATTGTGCATGTTTGTTTCATGTCTCATCCCTCAAAAAGGACAAAGTAAACTTTTTAATTAGATAACCCTGGACTTAGAAAACAGTGTCTCTTTTTAGTTCTTGCTTGAATTTTTAAGAGTATCAAGCTTGGTGGTAGGCACAGTGTGTTGAAAGTAATGCAAAGATCTTTTTTGCATCAATGGATAATTCAGCATCCATCTCAGCTGCTCTCCTTTACCTTCTCTGTTTATTCTGTTACGTTTTACTGATCTAAAGAGAAAACAATCTGAGAACAGTAAGCTGTTTGGAATAGAAATAGCTGTGGTGCATCTAAAGTGGCATATTTGAGTGTAGAGGAGGATTTGTAGAAAGGATTTAGCTTTGGCTTAGCGAATTTTGTAATTTCAGAAGAGTATATTGATTTCTGTACAATTAAGACAGGACTTCTTTTGGACATATATATTATGATGTCTCAGTTGAATTTTATAATTAAAAATAAACTGCATGACTGAAGATTTGTAAATATGGGATATTTGTGAAGTAAAGCAGAAACTCCAGACCATTCTCTGAAAGTAAATTCTGAATGGAAATCTTTTGCTGTAGCCAAGTTAATTCTATTAATGTCTTCAACTGTTTTTCTGTAATACACTGTTTAATCTGAACACAGCCTTCCATTGAATTACTTGCAGTTCATCTCTGATCCACTGAACATAACGGAGTGAATTTTGAGACAAGATTAATTTGATTTGACAGAGTCAATTCATGATCCAGTTGGCACCAAAGTCTATAAAGTACCCCATGAGGTGAATTTTTTTCTGTGTAGAATAAGTGTAACTGTTCTTGCAGTTTCAAACAGCGAGAGAAAGACACTACTACTTAAATAGAAATTGATTTATTAGCTTAGGACAAAGTTTGGAGACTAAAAGCTCCGTATTCAAGAACAAATTGAGATTTATTCTGGGTTTTGAAGTGAAAACACGTGGTATTTAAAATCTGGCAACTTCAGGGAAGTGGTTATAATGAATACATACAAAAGTAGAGTAAGGTATATTGACAGCAAACAATTCATCTAGTGGGGAAATGCAGGAGTGCCACTGCTTCAGTCAGTATCTTTCATCAGTTGTATCATTTTGCCTGATAAAGTGTGGAGTTTTCTCTTAATGTTCAACCAACTATGAAAAGCTCAAGCAAACCAGAGAAACAAAAGCTTCCACGGCTTGTTGTCTCATTCTTTTTGATTTTTAAATAATGCTAACATAGTGGTAGAGAAACTCAGCTGTCTCACTGACAGCGAGACTTGAATGGTAGTTCTTTATATCCTTATGACTCAAATTAGGACACAAAGAGTGATCAATGAATAACCAGTGTTGGCAAGTCAAGGGTACCGCTGAATTATGAGTGTTGAAGTACACCTTTGCAAAATTATCAAAAGTCTTCACCACGAGATTTTGTGAATTTAGTTCATGCAAAAGGATTATTTCACTAAGGTTTGGATTAAGTATGGTACTTTGGAAAGTGATTACCCTGAAGGACTTTTATGAGACTACTCAATATGAAGAAGTTAGAACCAGCCAGGCAGTTTTTCTACCTGTAGCTGATGCTTCCTCTGCACCTACCTTTTTTCCATGTGCCTAAGAATTATGTTATTTTTCAGTCTTGAAAAGTATTGAGATGTCTAAGTATTCACTGTGGCACAAAATACCCAAAATTAAGATGGCAGAAAAATTGAGGTAATAGTTCAGTTTTGACTATTCTTAGTGCTTGAGAATGCCAGAGTAAATGAACTTTCAAGTGATAGACTTTACATGTAATTGGATTAAATTTCCTCTATTCAAAATATTCAGATGTTTTATTTTGGCAGTGATCGCATTCACAAACCATTGCGTTCTGGTTACAATGAGATGCTTAAGTTTCAGACTACTCTGAGCTCATCCTGGGGAGCAGTGGCAGCTGAACATTGGCAGAAAGGTTGGGTAACCCCAGGCAAGGCCATTCTCATGAGGTTTTGACCAATCTGACAGATGCACAAGATCTAGAGACATCTTGTGAAGTTTATATCCACCACTCCTGCTCTATAGCAAACATGGAGTCAGCTTCCAAAGCGCCAGAGTTTGCCCTTCACTACTTCCTGTGGATCATTTCTCAAAAGCTAGAGAGATCTCATTTTATAATATCAACTTGGACCAGAGTGGCATTAATATCACACTTCAACAGCTTACGTTGGTCATTTCACATTTCCCTTAAACAATAATATTTTTGTAATTTCAGATTACAAATTGGTAACCAAAAATAGATTGCTCTCAGACAAACTAATCTATTTGCAACATGTATTGCAATCAGTCTACCAGAGAAAGACACGATGAATTGTAGCAGCTGGCTTTGAGTGTGGTCCTCATTTCACCCTCATTTCTGGCTCAGTGCAATTGCGAAACAAGGTTGTGTAACCGCTTCAAGGTCAACAAATGAGTTACTGGTAAAAGGTAATGAAGGATTTGCTCTTCCACCCTACAACATTTATTTACAGAAACTGATGCTGAACCAGTCCTTGGTGATTTGAGGCTGGAGGGGGAGGCAGAGGGGGATTTAAGCTTCAGGAAGGCAAACGTCCAGAGGGATTATTCCCTCATATCCATCATTTCTGTTATCCCTAATCTCTCACCTTCTCTCTCAAAGCAAGGCCTACAGCAGATCTGTGGGGATTCAAGGTAATGCACTGGCTTGTCCTTTTTCCAAAGACCTTGACATCTCCAGTTTCTGCTCTTGGGGCTAACAGCACATCTGAGAGAAAGTGTTTACCCGCTCACTTTGAAAATACACAGCGGGCAAAGCAGCTACATCAGCCATAGCTGTATCAGCAATGTAGTGGAGGAAGGATGCAACTGGTGAAAATAACAATATTTTGCTTATATTTGGAGAAGAAAGGGCTTGTTTGAATTCCATGTTATTGGAAGAAAAAATATTATTTTTTGTTTAGATTTAAATATTTTACCTTGGAGTATGCCAGCTTTGGTAGAAAAACAGAACTATTCTCCTCCCATTCAGAAAAACTTCCAGTTCTTCCCAGTTTTCTGAACTCTGTGATGTATCAATTCTTAATTGATTATTAAAACATAACTGTATTGTGTTTTATTGTATTTTTAGGAAAACACAATACAGTTATGTTTTCATTTGCAGTGTCTTGTTTCTGATCTCTTCAGGTGCTGACACACCTTTTACTCTGGTGTCTGAGCACAGCACAGTCTTTTAATATATTAATCTTTACAGTAGTCAGGGAATATCTTAATTTTGCAGGTAGGTTCATGAAAATACAGAAGCCTAAGAGCTAAATTTTCAAAATAGTCGTACACCTAAATAAAAATATCTGTCAAATGGAAGTTTCAAAGGAGCTTAGGTGCATAACACCTGTCTAGAGCACTGTAATGACATTTATTTACATATGTTGTTACCCATGTATCTTTAATTATTTAGGTTTTACTACTCAAATAAAAGCACTGATGCTAAAATGAGTTAATCAGGGAGCTGCTTTTCAAAGTCTTACTGTGAGTACCTTTCTGCATTTTTAGTGCAATGCTATCCTGGAAGATCAGGCTTAGATGATTACTTGGAATAAAGGTGACAGAATCAAGGTGGTTGTAATATGTGGAAGAAATTTAACTTCAAAGTTTTTTTTTTTAATTTAGCTTATATGCAAATATGCATCTGAATGCTTGATGTGTTCTATGTTAAAATTATGGTTCAGATTTTCTTCTAGAGTTCTAAATTGTTTCAGATTAAAATAATAGATATACTGACTGGTAAATGGAAAGGCATAGTAATGTTAACAGAAAAGTTTTTAGACTGTGGATAAAGGGGTTACTGTTTATCTCTTACAAACATGGTTGCTTTAGAAGCACATTGATAAAGTATATTTGAAAGATATTTTATTAAATTCCAGTTAAATTCATAATTGTTAGATTTTATGCTTTTGCAAAAAAACCCTTTTCTTTAATTCTCATAAGATTTACCACTGATTTCACAGCAAAAAAACCCCAACAGCATTTTAACCCTCTTAGTAAGCTTCAATACATTATTTCAAATAATATTAAGATCAAATGGTCTTAATTTCTTCAAAGTGAATTATAATGCTTTCCATAAGGAATTATAAATCCTACAAGCATGTTACTGATTTTCAGAATGGCTGTACTGTGAGTCCAAGACAACATGTTAAATCTTTAATCACTGACTCATTTATATTACTAATAATGACCTCATTTTATTGTGAGTGCTTTCTGAGATTGTTGTTTTGAAGTATCATAATATGCTTCCTCCTAATTTCGCTTAATGAATTCTGGGATTATGTTCTACTTAGATATTTATCACAATACAACCTGAACTGAGCCTCAGAACAGCACAAAACTTTAGCTTATATTGCTTTTAAGCACATGCACAAACTATTATCTTGATATTATTTCTGAAAAAAAAGGTACACATGCATAATTTAAAAGTTTTTATCCAATGTTAAACTGAGCAGCTTGAACAGTAGAAGCAGATATCTGGTTTGTTGATTATTTTCAATGCAGTTAAACTTAGCTGTAAATGTGACTTCATTTTCATACATGCCCGTGTAAACAGAGATGGGCCATAGCGCTGTGTCCCAAGCTCTCCTAACCAAAGGTTTGTTTGTAGCCTCTACCAGGTGTTTGGGTTGCTTCCCCTGCCTGTCTGATGGTAGTTATCCCTTTCATCATGGTTTGCTGTACGAAAGTTAGTGGGTCCTGTGTGGCCTGGAGCAGCTGGGACCGCTCAGGCGGTAGTGGGCACTGAGCGGGGTGAATCGCTTGCCTTTGCACAACTTGTAAATCTCTGCTCAGGGGCATGGTTTTGTTGTGGTTTCAGTGGGATGGACATGGACAAAGCATTCCTTGGTCTTGGTGGATCATTTTGAGGACAGAGACTTAAAGGTGACAGTTGTGTGATCAAAAGTGGAAATTATATTTGGCTTTACAAATTCAATTAAAGACCAAGGGGAAAGCTTGTAGATGTTTTATATTTGAGTAACCATGTAAAACTTGTAGTAATTTTAAAGGGTTTTTTCACTTGTAAAAATAAAATCTGTAAATGTAGCATATGAGGAGAATTGCAATTCATCTGCCTTAAAAGCCAATGATATTTTGCTCATGTAGTGAGATAGGCTTACTTCATTAACCTGACATAATCCCTTTGTGTCATTAATCACAGTGTCCGTCATTTTGTCAGGCATCAGATTTTTCTGAGGAGATAACTGTTCCTCATCTTCATGATCTATCAGACAACTTACCCTTTTGGATGACAAAGATTGTTTTATATCTGTTTTTTCATAAGACTTCAATTCTTTAAAGAGACTTGGGGCAAAATCACAATGAATCTAGTCCTTAGAACAACTCTTTCATATTTTGTCAGCTGTCAATCTCCTCCTGATGATGATATAAAAGTATGTCCTTACTGTGTCCTTCCCACCCTTTGTGCCTAGGACTGGGAAGGGTATACCACTTGCAATAGCAGCCATTGATGCAGCGATCTACCCCTTGAGCAAAGCCTTGGCCCAACTTTAACATCACCAGCTATGCTGATGTGGCCTGTTTGCGGGTAGAGGAGGAAAGAATCAACACAAAAGCAAATGCATGGACATAAAAACGTGTGGACAGCAATGAGGAGTTTGGTATTGCTCTCCAGAATGGACCATGCAGCCAAAGCTCCAGGTAGCAAAAATTAATATCGTTCAGCTTGCAAAATTAGAGCTATTCTAGTTTATACAAGCTGTGGATGTGGTACATAGAGTGAAAAATGGCAAATTGAAAGGAATTATAAAATAACTTCCCTTCTTCCATCCTTCAGGAAAAAAGTCCTCTGGAAAACAACATGAAAATGCACTAGATTATTATATGTTCATTTTTTTAAAATACTGCATTTCTATTTAATTTTTTTTTTTCAGAATTGCACTTTCCCCCCTCTTTTGAGCTTAGAAAACAGGCCTAGAACGTTTATATCGAAAACTTGGAATAGCTGCTATATTCCCAGTTCATTTATAAATAACTGCAAGGCAGAACACACCTTTTAACATATAAGCCATTAAATTTTATTTATGAATTAAACTTTTGATCTAAAAAACAGACCATGTTCAAACCCCATTTTATGTGACTGAAATATAGAATAGCTATTGCTGTTTGGAATGTGCTCCCCTTTATCTGAATAAAGAACATAACTGATGACAAACCCTCACATTGTTATGGTAGTAATTAGCAAAAATACATACAACTTTGTTACCTTTATTTACCCAACTGATTGGTGTGAACGCTAACATTTTGCTTTTTAATTTGCATTCAATGAGACAGAAACCAACATATAAACCAACAGTTAAACATGAAAGAAAGGTGATAAGTTATCTGTCCATTTCCACTCTCTCATATGCCCTGCAGAATATGTAAGAGTTTGCAATTTTGCCTTGATAACTGTAGTCAGAAGCAGCTTTAGTAAACATGCGGTTTTTTTCTTTTTTCTGTAGATACTAATTCCTAAAAAGACATGCCTTTCTGTACTTGTTTGTTCCAGATTTACTGAAATAATTCTGAAAGTAATTGTAAAGTTGAAGAAATTCATAGCTGCTCTGAGTCCATTTTCTATGAACTAATAAAAAATGCTGACAAATACTGTCAGGATGTGCAGGAGGAGGCAGTCAGTGTGCCCATCCACAGCCAGTTGCTGCACTGGGAGGTGTGTGGCTGCTGTGGGCCCCCTTTGCACCCAGGGACACCCCCCACCTCCCCCACTGGGAATGCTGAAACCAGACAAAATCAGATGCACTTGGCAGGGAGCAACACAGAAGTTAAGGTAATACGGGCTGAAAAAGTTCAGTGCAGGGTAGTCATGTTATCCCAACAGTAGCTGCTTGTTGACATCTTTGCTGCAGGGTGCGAGTACAATACGCCCCAGGTTTGCTGTCTGCACTGTTTCTGCTAGCTGCAGAGAAATGTAAACGTGATTTTTTTTGCCAGGCAAGAGCTCCAGGATGGTACCAGCTTCAAAATTAATAATTGGACATCAATTCCTCAAACATCAGAGACTGGATAAGTACCAAAACTTGGCAATAACTTCTATCTCTTTGATGTGTGGAAGTAGTTACCAGGTCATGGGTCTTATTCAGAATCAATGGAAGAATTAGTCAGGTTTTCTCCCAGATTAGTCCCATCTTCTAAACATAGAAATCAACACTTTAAGTTTGGTGGAAATCTTATCTCTTACCCCAACTTTTCAAACAAAACAGCTTAGAAAATGGCATAGAAGCAACAGAAACCTACCTTTTTCACTCACAGTTGTTATATCTTTCTTCCAAAGCCCATGAAATTGCAGGGGTTCATAGCAGAGTTCCTAGCCAAACACCATACTTCATGTTCTTGTTTTTCCTTTTTTCTTTCCTAGTTTAAGCCAGCAAGAAGGAGTTTAACAAGTCAAATTAAAAAGTTTTGTAATCTCATGTGTGGCTTGAAGATAGCTAAATTTCTCCTTGCTGAACAGAACTTTCTAATTTAATTTATCTTTTACATGGTTAAAAAAGTACTCCAGCTGTTTAGGCTGAAATACTCCTGTAGAAAGTGAGTCCCTTTCTACAAGTACAAGGATAACAGAGATCAGTAATCTGCAAAATGCATATGCTGTGGTTCTTATCGTTGCTATGGGGAATTGGCCAAATAATCAGGTGGAAAAAATAATTTCCTCAAATATTTTTGGGGGAGTGGGGACAGCTCTCTCTCAGTATCCATAAAGAAAGGAGGCAAGCATTACTCCTGGAGTGGGTCCAAAGTTCTTGGATTGTTTTATTTACATCCAATAGTGAGGTGCTTTCCAATGAAGAGTTCTCAGCTCCACTGAAACCTCTGTAATTAATTGCTTCTACCTTAGCAAACAAACGTGAAGTCAAAGCACTGGGAAGAAAAGACATTTAGAGGTGCCCTGATTTTGTGAAAAAGGCAGGATTCTCAAACAGGCTGCTGCTAACTCCCTGTGCTCGTATTTGTGGGACAAAAGGCAGTCAAACACTCAAATTTTCAAATTATTAAATGACAGGACTGTCACATCCCACTCAGACAAGGGCGACAAGTGACTTTTAGATTCATAAATCCCCAACAGAGTGGACAATGATGAGACAAGTCTCAAAGTCCATGCACAGACATTTATTAATTTCCCACAATGTACTAACTAGTTACATGGTATTTGGCTAAGTATATAACGAGTTATGTCAAGCGATATAATATGCCTTGTGTTACTTAATGGTAGTGGGGGAAAAGGGGAAAAAGAAAAGAAGAGAGATAGAGAGAATAGAGGAATAGAGATCACTGGTCCGGGTTCCTGCATTGGTGCCATCTGAGTTTGTCAGGGATGCATCTGTCTTCTTCACGTCTTCTTTTTTTTTTTCTTTCTATATTTCACTCCTCGCCCCCCCTCAATTTATACACACTTTCCTTGGGTCTGTTCCCTAGGTCAACCCACACACCTATGTATCCAGTGTATGGGGAGGGGCAAGGTGCTTCATGGGATGATGTCATTAGCATGATCTTGTTAATCTTCATTAGCATATGAAGGGGTGTCAGCTTTAATATGCATTTTGTGGATAATGAAGCAAAGGTCATTCATGGGACAGATGGCCCCTGAAACTTTACAAGATGCCCCAGAGCAGAACTGTCCTGTCTCCACAGGGCTCTTTCCTCCAGCCCATCCTGTGCTATCCTGGCAGTCATATCAGCTCCAGACTCCACCCGATCCACCCCACAACTACAGTTTCACTACTTGCAAGTGTTTGAGACATTGCTTGGCTTGTTGGGCCTCTGTCCCCCCCCATCCCTTATCTCCCTCAGGCTGTTTTTTCTCGAAAGCCTGTCTCTCTCAGGCCCTTTTGGGAGTTAAAAGTTGTCTCTCACACAGGACATAATGGCCCACGATGCTGAACTAGAAATGCCTTCTATTAAGGCAGCCAAAACCCTGTCCAGTGAAGCTTCCCAAATTTCAAGGCACCCTGGTTTCAGGCTCTTATTCTGTTGTGACATATTATATATTATGTTTCTCTCCCTCAGGTATTACAGCTCTGGAAATTTTATCTAAATGTAATAGATCTAAATATGGTTATTTATTATTCTTCATAAGGTAATGCCTCAAATTTAAAAGCACTTAGACATCGTGGGCTTTTTTTTTTCCTAGTGCTAAACAGTAGAAACCTTAAGTAACAAACAATGTGTTCCCTGGAACAGGAGCTAAAATCTATCCCAGCAGAAGATGCAGGTAACTGAGACCATGTCTGTGATGACAGGGATGGGTCTGTGAAGACACTGAGTTAGTTCAGGCGGGGGCTGCCTGGGCACCGAAAGGAACATGGTGTACATGGTTCTCTGTCCACTCTTTTTCTGCTGGGGAATTGGAATCCAATATAAAATATTAATGACAACAACATTTCTGACATGGAACTCAAGTATTCACACAAAAAACATAATTCTGTGTAACATCCACTCCATTTAACAAAGTTACTGAATGTGTGTGTGAGGAGTTTATACTCCCTGAAAAGTTGGAAGTGAAAAGGAGCCTCCTGAGATGGTGACCGTGTTGTTCTTCGGATGACTGTGACCCACACCCATGAATACCTGTGAACTGTGGCAGCCCTTCTCGGTGACTCTTGATTTTCAGTTACAGGGCTGGTAAACTGGAAACCTATGGCATGTCTTCTTTGACTGTGACTCCCCACATATTGAGTACAGTTGTAGGTCCCATTGGGTGGTCTGTGTATTTAGATACACATAATCTTTTGTCTGTGATTAAAAAGAAGCTGTACAACACTTAGTAAGTGTAATCCTGATCTTTCTTTTGGCCATAGTCCACATTACAAGTAGTTGCTAAGTTATAATAATGCTTTCAGGCTCAGAAATGTAGTTTGTAGAACCTTTTGTGAAGCTTGCAAACTGCCATAGGGTAACTGCATGATCAGCATCATATAAATGTTAGTCATTAAGAAAAATAATCGTAATAATGATCGCCAGTATAATAACAATTAGCCTGTTCCTTGGTCTTCTGAATACTGTGGTACCTACAGACAACTCATCTTCAATAAGCTAGAGATGGTGCAACGACTGCAGCTTTGTATAAGCAACACAACTGATCAATAATGTGAGCAGAAGTAATCACTTCCATTGACTTGAGCAGGTAATTTGTGTTCATCTTGCAGTGCAGCTGCATATGAACATGGCGAGCAGCAAGCAGATAAAAGTGGCAGCACATCAATTGTTGCTGGTGGTTGGGGCCAATTACTGGAATTAAAATAACCTTTTTCAGACTGCAGGAAGATTAGCTGTTGACCCTGTTGGCCTAATACAGTTACTAGTATACTTATTATCATCAGTCCCTTTCCTACCGTCACTGGTTATTCTCTGTAATTGAAGGCACCCACTCTTGTGCGTATTATTTCTGTTGCAGCCAGATTCTGTGGATTTGAAAAGTACCAAGATCTTTCTATTAGGAGAGCTGGAGGATGCTAGTGTACAAAGCAAAGGGGATTCAGTTCAAGATGTGGATAAAGGAGGAAGGCCCCTATAAGGCTATACTCATTGGGTAGCTACAGTGAATCTAGGAAGGAGAAAAACTTGAATAATCTCTATATTATAAGAGGCTTGATTAATCTCTTTTATTGTAGATAATTTTTCTCTGTTAGAAATACTTTTTTTTCCTGCTCTGTGTCTAATGATGTGCATGTAACTGTTGAAATATAACACAAACTGTTTGAAAAGCCTACAGAACTAGTGTTAATTCATGTCCCATCTGAAGAGTCTGTAATGGAGAAATTGTTGCTAATGAGACCCCCCTGGGACTTCTGGGGAAGTAGGGCTTCACCAGCCTGTGATCAGAACCCTGTCTTGCACCTACTGACTTCAAAGTGATGTTCTAGGATGAATTAAGCATCCTAATAATGCCTGTATGTTGGAAGTTTTTACTATATTACCTATTCATTGTTATTCTTAATTTGCAGGAAACTATACATAGCCTAATTGTCATCTATACCTATGTATCTGGCATGGAGTCGTAGTATGATTGTCTTGACAGTTGCAGGCACAGCCAAAGCAATGCTAATCCTGAAAAAACTCTGAATTGCCGTAGCAGACTTGACTCAGTGATGTGTTAGTTTATCCTCACTGAAACTCTATAACAATCTCAAATGCCTTTATGTACAAAACACAAACATGTATTCTTATGCCTGACTGGAAACAACATACTTTAAGCACCTTCTCCAGTTCAACTATAACTTTTCAAATAAGATTTCCATAACCATTACACAGAACTGTAGGACTATTTGCCTTGTAGTTCTTGTTGCATGGAAACTGAGCTCATCCCAAGAGACTGCACTTTAAAGGGTGAAGGGCAAACGTGAGTACTACAAACATTCTGAAATCCTCTGTGCACCTTTCTCTTCCTTCACTGAACTGCAGGTTGCCTTATTTGAGTGGCCTTGCATAGTCTGTAACTAGAAGGTCAAGTGGCAATTGTCAGTTCTCTCGTGGATTTCATAATAATTTATTTTCCTTTGTGCAAAGATGTGGGGAAAATAAACCCATGAAGCAAACGGAGTATCAAAAGGGTGCTTAGCTTTTCTAGCAATGTTTTTTATCAGTTTATCTTGCCTTTCATAAAGGAGGTAAGCAATGCAGTTTCCCATTTATATAGGTGGAAGATACAGACTGGTTCTACAACTGAGTCTCTCTTTCCCTAAAATAATCTATCTGATATACAAGGCACTGAAATTATTGTAGGGAGGACACAATAATAGTTAGACCAAACATCATCTGGATGATCAGTTTTCTCTCAAGAGGGAATGATGCCAACTGGGACTACAGCATATGTAGTGGAAATAAGAAACCATGAGCCATGCCTTTGCAGTGGCTGTGAAATGAGCCACCATTGGGAAATCTGTGAATACAAGTACCAAATATGCTGGGAGCATGAGCAGGGTCTGAAAACACTTCCCCAAAGGGAGATCCTGTTGAAACAGCAAGACATAATATTGCAAGAGGAATAAATTCACTATGCAAACCACCCAGCTTTAGGGAACAACCAGCTACTGTGTCATTAGGCTTGAATGAAATGTCTAGTTTGCTCTTGGGGAAGTGGAATGTCACTGGCAGGAAATATGAAATGTGGGATTTTTTTCCCTGCAAGAATACATTTCTGCAGAGAGATATTTTCACAGCAGGAGTGTAAAAGCCTTTTAGAAAAAAAACCATCTAGCAAGCAATAACTATTTTTTCTAACTTGCATATAACTCTTGCTGTTCCTACCTGTTTAAAAAAAATAACATTTAGTTGAAAATTGAAGTTGTAATTAATTTTAACACAGAGTTACCTTTGTGATTTTTGCAAGAGGGTCATACACTTCTACAAAATTTATCCTGGAGTATTATTACTTTAGCTGGTTTCTCCGAGAAGAAGAAATTGAGCTGTTGAGGCTATATTAATGTATATCCACTCTCAGAGTCAGACAGGGACTGGCATTACAGACTAAGGTGTTATGTTTACGTGGACTGTTTGACAGAACAGTTATTGAAGGAAAATAAAGAAGATGAACTATTCAGAACAAGTAGATGAGATTAAGAATACAAGGTCAAATTTCATTAAATAACTCAAGTCAGGCATAATAAAAATAAAAGGAAAGACATAGAACATAGAAGTGATTTGAAGGGACAGGATGTTTAAGAGAGGACTGGATGTGTGCTAAGCAGAAACCCAATAAACCCAATTACTCTGGTTATTACTTCCTTCACTACTGCTACAAAGGTAGTTCAGTTACTCATTAGTCATTCCTTGCAGAATTATAATCTATCATAGCCTCATCTTTTCCTTACTCCTGTGGGAATACAGAAAGGAAAACAAATCTATAAGCTATCCCCTCCCCTCGTTCCCCAAAGACCATTAGAAAAGCTTCCTCATCCTTCAGAAGAACAATCAATATTAAACATCTTTTACTTTGCCAATGATTGATTCTTCCTCATTTCCCATTACTCATAAAAACAGGGCTTGATTTCTTAAATTTTTTTTTAAAGAGATGATAGAAGTATGGGTACCTGAAAAATTCATGAAAACTTCACTGTTGTTCCTTATACAGCTTTGACAGTAACCTTGAGGAATAGGAATGCCCCAAGAATGAAAGCTTCTCTTTTAGCTTATCCTCTAAAGTCCATGAACACCCAGTGGTTAATAAAGATGGCAAGAGCTCTCTACCCTCTTACGTAAATGCTTCTTTTACTGTATATCACAGAATTTTGAAGTTATTCTACTTGTAGAATTTGCAAGTTGAAATCTCAGATACCTTTAAAAGTCTTGGTTAAAAAAAAAAACCCTTTTGGTTAAAAAGAAGTAAAGAAACTTGTCTCTTTTATTCAGAACTTTTTTTAAACCAATACTGAAGTATCACTTGATGTAGATTTAAACTGTCAGTCTGCTGAAAATAGTGGGATTTTGAGATGATCATTATGTTGGTGCAAATATCAACCCCACAAACACACCCAAAAAAAGTCCCTCAATTTTGTTAATCTGCTTTTGAAAGCCCTATCTACTGGATGAGACAGGAACATAGACCTGAAAAGATCACCTGTGTTACTGAATGCAGCTCCTGTATAATTTCGGGAGTTTTGCAACAGATCTTTAGTTCAGAATATGTCCAGAGTTAGCAGAATACTCCTCAACATTGTAGAGCAATTTAAAAACCTTTAGTAGATGCCAAAGGAGATCACCAGAATATCAAAATTCCCTGTACTGACAACATTAAAATTCCCATGGAATTCTAAGAAGTAAACTATACTTTGCTATTCAAAAGAAAACAAAGACCGTTGAGACAAACCATGCTTTTCTGACTGGTGAGGAAATTCTCTTTCCATCTTAAAGTAGCAATAATAATGAAGAAGGATAAGCAGCCTGCTTTTACTGAACCACTTCAGAACTGTACGCTGCTGAGTCCTTAGCAATGCGTTTCCTTCTATACTGTTATGTCTTCTGACTATAATAAAGTTAAATCAGGAAGTCTTGAATATTGTGTAGGGATGTTCAATTTGTTCTAGAGTGTCCATGTGAGTTAATGTGATTTGGGGAAAGCAGTACTTGAGTGCTCATGTAAGATTTGTGTTCAGTTTTGTTGATTCAGACAGGTCCTAGCAGATGTCTGATTAGACTAATTTAAAACTAAATGACAAGGGAAAAACTTTGCATTCATTTAAAATGATTGAACAAAAAATGAAAACTCTGTATCTTTTTGTTTTCTCAGTGTAGAGTATTTCTGTAATAGCCTAGCTTGGCTTCCTTGTGTCCCCTCTTCTCAATTCACAATAAAACACACAGACACCAGGCAGTACATTTTCATTGCAAAGATTGCTTTTAAATAAGCAAACATTCTAAGTTAAGCAAATATTTGGTGCAAAAAGCACTATCAAATAATCAGAGGAACTGAAAATAAGGAGTCAAAAGATACTGTGCTAGTCCTCCACAGGCTTGAGTTTTAGCTGCTCTCATGGGCTCTGATTATTTAGTAAAATCAGAAGTCCTAGTTCAGAAGTCCTTCCATGTGCTTTGAAGGAAATAAGAAACTGTTTCCTGTGCTGGATCAAATGGTTGTTCCATCTAATCCATTTCTAGAAGACATCTGTATGAATTTGAATTGTTTGTGCACTACTTGCAGTTTTATTCAGCTTTTAGTGTTGATCAGGCTTGGGTTTGCACATGTCCTACAGCAGGTATCAAAGTGAGATGTGGAATATGCTTTGAGTGCATCTTCCTGGATTTGCCTGCTTAAAGATGAAAGGAAAGCATACATAGTAACATTAAAATCAGGGTAGAAATTTTGGGTAATTTAAAAAAATAACTGAAAGTCAGGGCTTTTTTTTTTTTTTTTCTATTTTAAAGAATTCGTATCAGGGAAAAAAAAAAAAAGAAGAAAGTAGGAGACATTTGGTATTTTCTAAAGTTCCTAAGCAATTTAACAAATTAATTGTATCAAGTACTATTTCAGAAAACTGGCTTTAGGAGGCTAAGTCTCACTGAAAGTCAAATACTCCTGGTACTGGGTAATGTGGTGAGATTGGAAAGGTTAAATTATTTGTGGGAAGGTCCAGAGTACTTCAGTAGCAATTGGTGTGAGAAACATTTGGGCTGAAAAAATGTCACCAACTTGTCTATGTACAGAAATCCTGTGTGCGTTTGTTAGTGGGAGGGTGAAGTTGTTTAGATCTTCTAACAGTATTCTTGACTGCTCATCTTTAGCTCTTCGGCTATCTGACCCCTTTTGTCCCCTGTGAGCAACGTTAGGTGGTGTACAAAGGTATTCATCTGCTTGAGTGAGACCTCAGCCCACTAGCCTTAAAAAAGGCATTTACAAGGGGGAGCTGAGGGGACTGCAGTCCCTAAATTGGACCCGAGGAACATGACATGATTTCTGAATCATGGGGAAGACTGTTCTGGCTTTACACAGCCACTTAGACACTGGTGAATTTTGATCTCTTGAAGCTGTGTAACTTTGGATACCTTGATGTTTGTAGAAAGTCAGGTGCCAAGAAAACTAAGGGGAGTAATTTCTCCCACCAGATCTCCAGCTTTTTTGGCACACGACTGGAAATCTGATTATTCCTAGACTATGCTTGCAATTTTTCTGCAGATCCGCTGCTTAACATGACAAAGGACAGAGGTTCTTCACAGCTGCAACTCATACTACAGACCTCCTCCACCATATGGGGTAGAGGGAAGATGCTACCCCATTTAAGTGTTTGGGCCCATTTGATATTTTACACCTTTGAAGGAAAATAACTGATATTGTTCCAAATACCCAAATGGCAGCTTGAAAGGACTTCTGTTTTTAATGTAATATCTGATTGTCGAGAGCGGACTCAGTAACACACTAATGACAGTCCACATGCCTTCAGTGTACTACAACTAAAACCAAAAGTTCCCTGTAAATGGGCCCAAATCCATTGCTGTTGGAGGAAAGCTTGCGAGGATTTCGCATAACCTCAGTCTTTCCTCTTTAAAATAGTGTGTACACATCTTTCACTCAACAGACAAAACTTCGAATTTTCTAAAAGTCTTTCCCATAGTTACCTCTAGAACATTTTTGAAGCAGAATTAGATGATCGCTCCATGATCCCAATATATTGCAGGAAATATTAAAGAACTACCTGCAATACCTAAGGCTACAAAAATAATGTATGCAATTAAACTTTAGATAATAACTTCTTAAACTTGCCTTTAATATCAAATGAGTTTCAAATTAAAATGGAATTTTATCCAATATAGCAACATTTAATATATTAAAAAGTTCTGTTGTAGTTCTTTACTGTAAGAGATGCACATCTAAGCTCTTGTTTTATACCAAATGTGCTATCATGCAGTTCTGTGAGAAAGTGTTTCTTCAGGAAAAGGAGACATTTTCTTTGATTGCTCCATGAGCTGCTGAAGGGATTAGGGATGAACCAGAGGCTCCATCTCCCGTGTTAGCCACTTCCAGTGCTGATGCAGAAGGGGTAATCACATGAAGTGTTCACTCCTTTGAACTGTGCATTGTCTCTGGTTCGCTGCTTGTCTTATCCAGAAAAGGGGAAATTAGAGATTACAGTGATTTACTGATTATAGTGTCCTAATTCTCCAGCTGTGAAGATCTGTTGGTGACCAGGGTCATTCTACATAAAGGATCTGAACAAAAATAACAGTGTTGTTGTAAGAAGCACAAATCAATACAAAAGTTGTGCTATTCCATATCCATGGCTTTCTCTGAGACTTAGAGAAATGAAGCTCTATATGAAAACAACTTCCAAGAGATGTGAAAGGTCAAAATTTGTACTTTAAATAGGTTTGTTTCCTTTTGGTTAATTCTGAGCCATGGTTCCTGAGGCCAGCCTGGGTTGCCTTATTCAGCATGTAAGAGCAGGCTCCTCGTTTCCCATTGTGCAGTCAGCAGTGCGGCTCTAATGCCGCGGGTTTAATAGGGCGAGCACACTTTCTGTAATAGAGAATAATGGAACAGTTTAAATCTACTAATACATTTGTTACTTTATCAAGCAGAGCATATCATGCTCTGTGTGTGGCAACCAATTAGCCTTGGTTAATTTTAGCATGTAATACAGATGGCATTTTCTTGGAAAGATAGAGTTTATGTATCAACTCTGCAAACTTCTCACATTCTCCGTCAGGTTTATGGAGCCTGGAGGAGAGGAGCTCGTGGACAAGGAGCAGCTGGCACAGGCTGAATTCAGGAAAGATGAAAGTGATGTTGTTCAGAAAGGCAAAGTGCTTAAAATAATCAGCCAAAACACTAGTGCCCAGTCTTTGTTCCTCAAGGGCTGTGAAGGCTTCTGGATAACTAGATAGCATCTGGTTAGCTAAATACACTTCTCACCTGCTGCTCCAGAGTGAGCTTTACCTCTTCTTTCAGATGGCATCTCCACTACAATGATCCACAAATTTGTTATCTCCAGCTTGCATCATTGACACTCATGGATTACCAGATTTAATTTGTTTCTGTTTAACTGCGGTGCCAGGCTCCATACGTAGAGCACGTGCACATGTCTGAGGAGAAATTTAGCTATTCAATTAGCCTTTTCATAATACTTCGAAGTAATTCTGTATCACCAGTGGTGAGGGATGTAACACAGTTTGGAAATCCCTCCTTGAGCACACTGTATCTGAAACAGAATAATAAAATGGATGGGGGAACATGAACAGTGAAATACAGTTGATTGCACTGCATTTTAAGAGGAAACAACACCACTGCTGCACTCAGTCCTGGGAGAATCTGCAGTTACATGTTTAAGGGCTCCATGAGCAGACTCCTGCAAGGCCAGGAATAGGATTTTAAGCTTGAATGGCTAAATGGAAATAGGGGGTAAATGTTCCTCCAGCCTGCTTTCCCCCTGTTCCCCTCTTCTGAAGAAGTAAGGCATCAAAGCTGAAATGATCCCCCAGGTTCCCAGTAGATATCAGTTGTTATGCTGTAGGACAACTTGTGCCTATGGAAGATAGATATATGACAGCAATAGTAATTATTTTTAATTTTCATTTCAGTAGTCAGGTTATTACATATATAAAACTTCAATTATAATTTTTAAAGGCTATTTGGATGTGTTCCAGTGTGCGCTGCAAGAGATGAAATATCCATTGCCCCAAACCTGGTAATGCTGCAGAGTGGCTGGCAGCTGCAGGTTCTGCTTTCTCTCAAGAACCAGCAGTAGACAAATTTTGGTGTCATTTGTATTTTCGTATCAGATATGGGTATCATCTATGGTTTACAGAAAACAAAATATAGCTACCAAAAGGAGGAGGAGCAAGAGATTTACACTTTTCTGAAGCAGAGTTTTTTCCTAGCAAGATAAGTGCAGGAGATTAATTTCTGATGTGGCCTCAGGATAGATAAAGTAGTTTTTCTTTCATTTATTCACCAATGTCATTTGTTACCATGTGGTCTATTTTTCATATTATAAATACCTCTATCTACCTTAGCTGGGATTGGATTGTAATTTGAGATAACTGGGTAACAGTAAGACCACCTTCTTCTTAAGGCTTAGTGAATCTATACACATGTATCATAGCTTTCCAGCACATTCTCCAGTATATCTGATGGACAACAGAGTGTGGAAAGCTATTTGCCAGGGCAGGTAGAAAGACGCAGGTTGCAGGGAGGTAGAAATGTCTTCCAGTGATTGTTATGGCATTGAAGACTGATATTCAATAAAATAATGGGTTTTGTAATTGAAATGTGTTTATCACAGAGTAATGTCAAAAGGTTTATATTTTTTATACCCTAAAACTGGGGGGACAAGTGGCTTTTTACTCTGGTTTTGTATATTCAGCAGTACCTCATTATACATACTGCCATGTGTCTCTCATAGATTTCATAAAATTTATGCTGCAGTTAAAAGAAAACAACTTTGTGAGTATTCCCGCGTTGTTGCAAACACTACCATGAATAAGTATCTCATGGAATAAACAGGTAATTTAATACAATTAAGATTTTTCATGAGATATTTTTGGGCAAGGCAAGAATAAAGCTTCAATATTAAAGAAGGTCAAGAAATTTCAGATGAGATGTGAGAAAAATAATTAAACTTGTTACATTTTGTTTTAAATAAAAGACTGAGAAGAAGCCATAAGCAATAGACTTTCCATTTTTGCCTCCAGCATAAAAATGTACATATGATGCATGAAGTATCAAATGAAGGAGGAGATGGAAAATAGACTGTCAAGACTATTGGTCTATTTTGCTTTTAATAAGGTGAATAGAAATTGCTGTAGACGAATGGCATAACATACTGGTATCTGCAAAGTTGTATACTTGGTGAACCCAGTTCTCCTCCTTACCAATACAAGAGCAGAGTCTTGTCCTTTAAAGTCATCACTGCACCAAGATCAGTCCCTCTCATCTCTGACTCCCAGCTCAACTGCATTGCTTTGGGAGAGTGGAGCTCAGCTCACTACCTACAGAACAAGCCTCTTCACACCCAGAGTCTTTCGGTAGTTTTTCAGGAAAACTCCACTAAGCATATCATTCTTTAATAATTTCTTTGTTGTCTTGAAGCACACATTCCTTTCACTTACCTCCAATCTCTGCTTTGCAATTAGCATCTCTGCAGGGGAAACATTGCCAGCAGGTGTGTGCTCACCTTGCATCTCTCTGACAGCTTTTGCTGTAGCAGCCTTCTCGCTGCAAAAGCTCCTGAGAGGACTGCATCTCCCTTCCTGCCTTAATTCTGACGATTTGGGAGCTTCAGGGACTGTCTCAGCTGCTCAGAAGAGTGGAGGGAAGAAAAGAAATGTGTTTCCGTAACCTTCCACACACTTGATTTCTGTTTCAGTAACCTGCAGTCTGACTAGAAACAGAAAATCTAGCTTTGCTAGATTTTTCTTTGGTCTTATACTATATGGTATGGAATATCCCACTCTATCTCATAATATATAATAATATTTCTGAATTATTTTTATCTAAAATAGAACTGAAAAACTGTCAAACTACCAAAACTTAGTAAAGGAAACTACCAAAATTTAAGAATATTAAAAAAAGAAAGGATCAGATGGCAATTTTATTTTTGCAATTAATTACCAGGAAGTCCCAAAAAGATTATATCCTGACATTTTGCTAGTTGACCACTAGAAGTTCATTTAGTTGTTTAGGTCCTTATCATCACTAAAGTATAACTGTTCTTCATAACTTCAGGCAGGATTGTTTTGAGTTGATTTTTTTACCCTGTTATATAGAATATGGTATTTTATTCATAATCTCTACTTTGCTTCTGCTATTTTAAAATTAACAAAAAATCAGGACAGGTGCAAGTTGCACTTAAAATTCAATACCACAAGCGTATCTACCACATGCATACCTACCTGAGTTAATCTCTTTTAATTGATGGCACTAATTTTTGAGCTGACCAAGTGATACATTCATCTGTAAAACACATGCTAACTTAACCAGACACACATTTGCAAGTTCTCTATTTAAAAGCATAGATCCCTGTTATTATCAGCAGCACAAGTTTACAGATCAGTATCTGCCCGTGCAGACATTTGGTTTCTAGGTGCAAGCGTTGTTCATTTGTTCAAACAGTACTGGTTTAGGAGATTTTCTTAGTGCGTATGATGTCTTCTGAGGATATGCCTTGCCCTCCACTGACAGTGAAGATGTGAAATAGCTTATCTTTTTGTTGAAAGTAATTATTGGCAGTATTATGAGAGTTGAACATAATTATCCTTTAGGCAGGTCATATTGTGCTGTTTGTATTACAAACAAGCTGGGTGAAGATGTGCTAAGTAAGAGTAAGCTTAAAACAGTGTATCCATTAATGAAAAGACCAGCTAACCATTCCAGACTATTCCATTATGTAACTGGAACCAAAAGAGAGCATATTTATTAAAGATTTTTTTCATTTTTATACTGAGCTAATTCTTGAAGAAATATATTAATTTAAAATTATTATAAAGGCAGGAGTAGGCTGAAAATACTGTGATTTATACAAGTGAAAGATACATAGAAGTTATTTTTATATTATCTTTTAAAATTAATTTCTGTTTAATAATGGCATATTTCCCTATCAGGAGATTGTGTACTCAAAAGTCTGTGACAGACAAGTGGAGGGTTATGTGTCAATATGATTCATTAATAAAAATTAACTTGTCTGTGTGTACAAATTTAGGCTTTTTTTTCAGGCATGTATAAACAATCCCCATATGCCTGGATGGATGCAAACTGTAAATGTGAACAGAACTTAAACCTTTACCACCCAAATCACAAGCTTGAAAATTCCACATTTCAGCATTTAATGGAATTGTGGCAGATGGGAAACTTTTTCTAGTTGTACTGTTTAAGACATCCCTCTGAAATGTACTTGTTCTTCTATATTGTTTTTTTTTTCCCTACAGATAAACAGCAAAATTGGCTTCTGAGAAATCCAAATCACCAACAGTTCTGTTTATAAATATAACAACAAGCCTTAAAGTGAATGCAATCAGAGTTTTCACAGATGTTTTTCCTGAAGGGCAATAATAATAGTAGACTTTGAGCAACTTTCATACCTGGGAGCTTAAAATGTCCTTGCAGAAAATCTCCTCAGCTGTGCCACATATTCTGTATCACCTCTGCCAAAAGATAAACATGAAAAGAAAAGATACGAGCACAAAGAGTCTTTCTCAATGTATTCTGAAACGTGGAATAATATTCCACGTTCGTTCAGGGCCAGATTCAATCCTTGCAGCTTATTCCATCCACCACCAAACTGGAGACGTGGCCCTCAGCTTGTGTAGGGGCTGTGCTGATGCAAAGCGGGGATGCTGATCACCTCTTGTACCTTTTGAACAAGGTCTTTTTTCCCAGTACTCTGTGTTGCCCAGATTGCCACCCTCTGCTTAGGTTAATTAAAACCAGTTGAGATTTTTTTAGGGCAGGTGAGATAAGGAGGACTTGTTTCATATCTCCTCTCAAGACTTTCTCTCTAAAGAATGGTCCTTCTCCAAACCACCGTAAGAAAAAATAAATGACTGTTTACAGAGTGCTTTGAACATGCACACGTTAGGGCCCATGCATTTGGCATGTATAATAATTACCTTCTTTCCATTTGCTATAAAGGAGCAAGCCAACAATATCCAGGTTTTTTCTAGGGGGTAGATTATCCACTGTTGTAGTAATTTCAGAGGCAATCCAATTACTAATAATATCCTCAACACAAAGCATAGCAATTTTGTACTGGAGTGACTGCTCTCACCTACCCCAAGGCTGAGTCACTGCGCTCTTCGCTTTTCCAAAAGTGAGGTCACTGGCAAGAAAGTTGGTTTTGCTGGAATTAGACAAATGCAGGTGGTAATGAGAGTTAATTATATAACAGTATGAATGCTAGATAACCTAAAGGATGTCGAACATTTTCCACTGGTCCTAATCTGGGAGCAAGTAGCACCTGTGAAGAAACATTTCACATGAAAATGGAAATTTAGAGGAGCTCAGCACATGGCCTTGTCCCAGAATTCCTTTTATGTTGACTTTGAGCATAAAAAGGGGGACATAATGCCAGACAAGGGCTAGATAAAATGATATAACAGAGAAAAACATACAAGCTTATATGTCTACAGGAAAATAATCTAAAACATGAAATCTTGCTTACAAAGAAGTCTGCTGTAAATTTCTGCTCATAGAAGAATCTCACTGTAGAGAGAAAATAAACCCTTCCTACATATATAAGGTTCCACTGCAGCTGGAACAGTGCGTGGAATTTGGGGCATCACGTGCCCAGAAGCTCTGGACGCCTGCGGGGGAGATCACCCCTTAATAACAAAAGTCATCAGGGGAGCAGAGGCTTTCACCCATCCTTCCTCTCCCTGTGTGAATTCATCTCCTGCCTTTTGTTTTCTGCTCAACTTTCTGTGTTTCTTGTTCAGGGTTTGCACGTCACCACCTACACTATCAGCACTCCAAGGCATTACTAATATTAAATGAGCTATGTTAAAGCAGTAAAAAAAAATTTGCATGTGTGTAACTTTGGTAAGCAAGAGCTAAAGTGAACAGAAACTGGGAATTATTTTGTGGTACAGGTAACTGAAGGTGCGTATACCTCTGAAAATGGAAAACACGTTGAACTTTATAACACTTTGTTAGAAAAAAAAAAATCTTCTCCCAGTGTTGCTTATAAACTTCCCGTGGTGTTCCTTTATAAAAGTCAAGCTTACTTGTAGTGTCCTAACCTTCAGTATTCCCCTCCTGTATTTTCTGTTGTGCAGCACCTCGTGTTTTATGGTTACCAGGTCTGCCTTGGAAATGACTGTATTTTAAGTATATAGAGTGTTCTGGAAAGTCTATCTATTTTAGCAACTAAATCTGCTTGGGTGTCAGCAGGACCCTTTGTAGGCTCAGGGTTAACACTGGTTGGAGATAGTAGCTGAATCAACCTCTATTTCAACAGCTTTAGGACATTTTGTTTCAGTCCTAGTTACTCCATCTGCTTGCAGATTTCAAACCTGCCATCCTTGCTTCCACTAACAAAAGCACGTGGAGCTTGATGAGAGTTTAAAAATCAAATAGAAGGAATGCACTGGGATCCTGGATGCTTGGTTCATGCAGAGGACAGAAATAGCCTGTAGTTTGTCGACTGTAGTGAACACTGTGCATGGTTGACAGCTCGTTGTTTCTGTCACCTGGCAACGTAAGGCTTCCTCGTTTTGGGCGAAGGGTGCAGCTATATTTTTCATAGGATAATTGGCTGGTGTCTGCCTTGCCAATACCTAATAATGAGGAAAAAGTTAATTTTTTTTTTTTTTTTTTTTCATGGGAAGGAGGTAAAGGATTGTTTCAATTCGCTCAGTCTGTAAATGAGCAGTCAGGCATATAAATTAGCTTTTGATTTTAAGAAAAGAATCGTTTTGGGGTGCAGAGATGGAAATTCACAATGAGACAACAGAGACATAGAAATGCACTTTTTCTGTTAATGTACCATTATGCTTAATGACAGTGCAATTAGAGGCTGAAATAATAGCAGTGACATCTGGTTTACGGTTCACACAACCACCCACAGTAAGATCAGTGCTATTACAACAACTACTGCCCCAAGCTTTGCTATGCCAACTGTTTATACCTGTTGGGTTAAATTTGGATTCATCTTAACTATCATTTATATTTCAAAGGGTGGGTGGTAACATATCCAAAGGACCAAAGTTAGTATCATGCAAGAGATTCAAGAAAGGTGGTCATCTTTCCTGGTTTAAAGAGCTCATGATGTTGGAAGAGGCACAAGCTGAGGGGGCCTGCGCAGGTGCCTGCATGCCCGGCACTGGGGCAGTACGGAGCAGTCCCTGAGGTCTCCGAGGGGGACCACCGGCTCGGTGGTGGGCTGGATCTGCTGGTCATGCTGCCCCACAGGGGACTGCAAGGCTGCCCAGCCCCAGAACAGATGTGGTGTATGCTCAGTTCTTCGGGTGAAAAGAAATTCAAGGGCTAAATGCTACAGATCCTCACACCATAGTGAGTAAAGCATGAGTATGTGAGTGAAAGTGTAGTACATCTTTCTGCATAGCGTCAGTAGGAATGAGGAGGTGAAGGCATTTTATAGTACTGTCCCTCACCTGGAATCTTGTAATTCTCAGTGCATTTTCTTTAGTTTTATAAATAGGAAGGCAGGCAAAGTGGCTATTGAACCGCAAGCCAAAGTGGCTATTGAACCACAGATCTATGTTAGAGACACAGTCAAGCTTTGGGGTGACTGCTTTTTAAAAAAATCTCCTCCTATTAGCTCCTGTTTCTCATGCTGGAAGAAAGATGTGTTACCACCTGAAGGGCAGCATAAAGGCACAGCTATTTAAGACAGTTCTGCCTCCTGTTCAAAGCGGCTGGATCTTCAAAAGTGTTCAGTGCACAAGAGCTCCCACTGTTTTCTAAACCACTCTTTTGAAAAGCTGTTGAAATCAACAGTGTTTTTTTCCTTTGACATGCTTGGGGTTTGTGTCATATCCATCTGGGAGATGGGGCAGGCCCTTAATGGTATTATGTTTATTACCATAACTCAAAATGCATTAGAGATTCAGAGCCCACAGTAACTCCAGAGTGACTATTGCTAGCAAATTAGCTTTTACCTCTTCTAAACTGTCATTTTTTTGAAGCGTACGAAGGAGAGAGATGCCTGGTACTTAAAAATCAGTACCTATTATCAGCTTTATCATATAGGTACATCACACTGTATTAAGTTATGTTAATGTGATGTGACTCATATATGTATGTGTGTATTTATATGCATACATATAGCAGAGCTAAACCCATTAAGCCAGGACAAGTAAACATCCATGAAGAATAGAGGACATCACCCACCTACCCAAATCACTCAGCATGCACAAAGTCCACAGAAAATATCAGTACCTATTAAGAATGGGGCACCTTTACGTTTTCCTGAGAAGTATAGTTTACTTTTTTTTTATCACAATGTGAAATTTGCTTTCTCCTGGAAGCTATTGGAAAGCTCTTTATAGCCTGATCAATGCGGTTCTTTGGGAAACAGAAACCACTGGGCAGCCTGTTACAGAGGCAACTTCAGCATGACTCTGGCCTTGCAGGATCACAGGATTTCTTCCAATTTGATAAGATTCCCATTTCCAAAGTGAAAGAAATTCCTTAAACTGGTTTCCCAAAACTGTTTGCTTGTTTTACAATGAATAAAGATAAACTTTGTTGGTGCTTCTAAAAGTCTGAGACTGGGAAACATCCAAACTTACGTAGTTTAAAATGAACTTTGCTTGCTGGGATGAAATAAATATTGCTCTACCACCATGTAGTGGTGGTATGTTCTGAGGTCAGGACCCTAAAATACCACGGATCAAGAAGTGGGGAATACCCTCCTTACATCTGCAGAGCCAGATGGTGTAGTATTAAATATTAAATGATGCTTCTAGCTAGAAGATGATCTGTATTGTACAACTGTGTTTCATGTATTAAAGAAAAGTGAATTAGCATCTCATGGAGGTATTTTATTTATGCTTTCTTATTTCCAAATTTGATAAACATAGAAATAAACCTCAGACATATAGAACTCCTCTTAGTTAATACAAGTTTTAATCTAATTTTGTGAGAATTTAATAATTTAAGATGAAAATAGAAAAAAAAATCCTTGAAATGATCAAAGTTTGGGATGAAAATATGCAAATTTTTTTTAGCATCCACTAACAACCAAAAAACAAGACATGCCAGGAGAATTTTTAAAATATCATATTGCAGAGAAATAAAGAAAACCTTCATTAGAGGTGACTCTTCTCATATACCTTGATTTCATTGCATCCCATCTAATGACCTCAGTAGGCTTAACCCTGCTTTACAGTGTTGTGATTGAGAACAAAATAAACCCCCCATAGTGTGTTGTGCAGAGCTGCATACATGAAAACAACAGGTTTTAGCATTCATCACTGTACATGGTCATATTTTAAAGAACATCTCTGTGTATATTATATTCACATGGATGTTACAATATTCATCCCTAGATTTTAGGGAAATCCTGGGGAATGTTATTCACAATACAGCTGAATCACAGGTGGCCTGATTTTCATAGTATTTTGGTGCTCATGTTACTGCAAGCATTTTTACGAACAGTTTTGCTCACCTCTGTGTTTGGGGAGATGATTTTTGTTTGCTTGTTTGTGTTTTGCAACATGTGGGTGTTGAAACCATCTGAGGGCAAATGACAACAGGACAGAGGTGTTCCTGGCTCATCACTGGCAGTGGCCACAATTTAACCTGTTCCACTAATTCTATATGCTGGGAGATACGGAGGGATTTCTTGCTGTCATTGAAAGCTATTTCTTGTGCTTTGGAGGGGATAATGTCACTGTGAAAGTCGCTTGAAAAGGGTCTGGAGCCCAGAAGAGGAATGCTACCAGGAGCTGGAGCAGGAAAGGACAGAGAAATAAAATCCTTGGGTGGCAGCAGGTACAAGGGAAGGAGTTTCCTGGAGGAACAAGACACGACAGCTGGGGTTCACAAATTGCTTGTTTAGAGTGAGAGTCTCTCTATAACTGCGTAGCTGTGGGAATAGCTGTGATAGTCTGGCTGAGCGTGGGGCTGGGCTGGCAGGCAGGCTGCACCATGGGGACTCTACCCAACCTCTGGTCCCAAAAGCCTGCAGAGGTCTTGTGCTGCTTTGTCTGGCAGGTGGGCCAGGACATGTCTCAGTGCAGGTGGTCTCCATGAATCCTTAAGGTAATGCAAGGTATGTTTATGCTTTAACATCTTTTCCTCAGTGGTGGCATGCAGATGCTTTTTCTACTTCTTAGGACCCCAGATTCAGAGGTCTGACACCCATCACTTGCAGGTTACTCACAGAACTGTCTGTTGAACATTGCAGTTCTCTTGCAAAGAGCACTGCAGATGGCCTTTGCACCTCTAGGCTTTCTGGGCTAGCTTGGAGGTTTTCTTTGGCTTTGGAGAAGAGGCATGCCTGTAGCTCAGCTGGCCTCTTATTATTTGCAGGTGGCATGTATTCCATTATATCATATGAATTGGAGACTACGCACATCTGCCTGCCATTTCAGGATAGTTAGCAAGTTTCCCTTTCCAATGATGCTATTTGGATTCATAGCCCAAGGTGAGGATGTGTGCAAGTTGCTGGGAGGCAGGCCCAGGACTGGTGGCATTGAATTGGTATTACTTGGAAAATGCTGAACCACTGATCATCTGGAATCCATTTCATTCCTGCCAGGGAAAGGGAGAACAGAGTGCTCCAATTAGCTGGTGCTCATTTTCAACCATGTCAGTTAATTAGCTGAAGACCAACCAGATGGGAAAGGATTTGTCATACTGGTTTCAGAAGTTCAGGCACTGCATGTTGCCCAGTTTCAGGCACTTGGGATTTTTTTTTTTTAATTTTTCCAGAAGACTGAAGACAGGAGGGGAAGGTGGACTCCCAGTTTTTTGTTCCATTATGAGAAGCATTAGGTGCTCGTTAGGCTTCAGTTTGCATCACATTGATTGTAACCCAGCTGACTTTGCCACCTAAACCTGTCTCTCATAAAAGATCCAGCTATACCCTGTACCATAATGCATGTGAACTAGGAGTGAATTTGGTCCTTCGGGTATCGAGGTATAGTTGCTACAGAATTTATGTCTTCCAGGCAGGCATCTGCTGCCTGCCTTGATGATCTCAGAGACAGAAAGAAGGAGACAAGCCCTGCCTCTCACACTTAGAAGCGGGGCTAGTAGGGCTTTCCAAGACACCTCTGTAATAAAGGTGAGCATGATGTGAGTTGTATAACTGACCAGAAGCACTGGGAAGCGATTTGTGGATTGCAGATTGAGCCTTGGGTAAGGAGCTGAAAATCTTAGTCTCCTCTTTCCTGTTCCAGCCTAGTTCCAACCATCTTGAAGAAGTAGTTATCTTGGACTGTGGATACACACAGGTGAGTCCATGTCCTGGACAATGAGTACATGCAAATCAAATGGTCTCATTTGACAATGTCATCCATTCAGATCTAAGCATCTGTCTCTCAGAGCACTGATCATGCCTTGTCCCCATGGCAGAGAGACTCATCTGCACGTTCTTTCCCCATCTTTTAATTTTTTAGAGAACTCTATTTGCTATAAACAGAGTTTCTGCCCTGCTTCCCCAGACACTCGTCTTTGCATCCCTTAGCTCAGGCTCTTCCATGATTGCTCACTTCCTTTGACATTTCTTTTATTGCTCTCTGGCGCACTAGCTCATACAAACACATGTTAGAACAGTAACATCTTTTTGTAGCACTAGTTTTAATTAGTCTTCACCTTCCCCAGGGATGGCTGTTTGCTCTAAAGCTTTCTGCAGGTGCATATTTTGCACTCTGTGACTCACAGCATTACCTGGATGGTAATACAACTGCCTCACCAGGAGCTTGTGGTGATTGTTTGCTGTTTAGGTGACTGTCCGTGTTTCCTCCCCAGTGTACAGAATTCTCTGATCTTGGCTGATGGAAATTACTGGTGATGTGGAAGGAATATTTTTAATGATGAGAGAAGGGAAAGATGAAGGTGGACACTTTCAAAGCTACTTTCTGTGATTTTGGTATTCAGATCCCACTTGTTTGAAGGGAAATCAACATCTGAGTCCCATAGATGGCTTTCAAGAAGTCTTTCTTTCAAAATGTATTAAGAACAGAAATGGAGAAAGTAGTTTATAAGACAAATAAGGAAGTGAATGATGATACAGTGCAAGTAAGCTATTTTATCCATGTTTTGCTGTACTTACAGTGACTAATCACAAGACTAACTGGCATTGAAGTTATATTAGTTGTGCTACAGAGACCTGCAGATCTGCTCTCTGAAGCTGCCATACGACACTTTCATATTATTATAATTCTATACAGTGTCTTTGATACTTTCACAGTGGCCTGTGTTTAGCTGGTAGGCTCCATAAACCTTGACTAATTATTTTTGCATTCTACATCTTCTCATTATAGCATGTTTGCCTGAACCTCTGTGCCATGCTGTTCACAGCAAGTTTTGTGAAACATATCAGATCATCAGCAGTTTTGCTTCTCTAAGTTGTGGAAAATATAAAACCTGGCAATTCTTTCTCAGTTTGCTTTCTAACACCTGGTATCTTGACTTTGCTTATGTGAGCTGCATCTTGGCCCATTTAATTAGTCTTCTGTTTGTATGCTGTAGCTGACAAATCAGCTGTAATCAAAATATTTATTATAACTGCCCATTTACCCTAGTTCTGTATGTGCCCTGCCACAGGGTTTCTGTGTAAACAGAAGCTCCCAGTAGCCTCTGACCAATGCAGCAAGTTCTGTTTCAGTGGGAAAAAAGCCCAAGAAAGTATTTCAGATTTTCGTAGGGACTTCTGCCTGGGACAGAGTAGAGAAAGGACACACCATCCTCTTCTCTGGCCTTGACAAATCCCATTGTGTTCCACTCTCATCCATTCAGAATATTTCAGTAATGAATATTTGGTTCTCTGAGTACTTAGCCCCCTGGCAGTGCTCTACCATTAACTCCTCTTTGTGTCGGAGCAAACATAAGCTATTTGTTCTCATTTCCATGACCTCTCCTCACTCGGTTATCTCTCAATTCATTATTGGGATGTTGGCTCCATGGCCCAATAACACCAGTAGGCATTGCTTATCACTGACACTTCCAGCAGCCCTTTGGCTGTGGCAATCATCGCTGTGGGAAGAGCTCCCCCAGCCATGCAGCCCCCTCAGTGCTCCCCTCCAAACTCGAGCTGGGCTTTGCCATCACCCCTGTAGAGCCGAACAGCCTAGCACTGGGTGGGCAGCATGGACACCTCTACTAACGCAGCTTCTTGTCTGACTGTCTGTCCTTCCTGTGAATGAAGGCGTAAAGCATCAAGCTCAAAGAAGACCTAACGCCTGAATGGCTGAGAGGCATACAGCGTCAGAGACAAATATTAAAAAAAAAAAAAATCTGTTTTTCTGTTCATGTATGTGTCTACTGATTTAATGCATGCAAAAAACCTCTATTTTTTGCATCCCTTTGTCTGGGCTTTGGCTGTACCTTTATACTGGCAGGGAAACCTCTACCTCTGCAGCACAGGTCTATCTCTACTAACTGGCTTCTGCCACATGCAGCTTGATTTTTTTTATTCTTCCATTTACTAACTTAATGAGCTGAGAAATCATTCCTGTGCTCTTCATGCAACTAGACAAGAAAGTGATTCTTTCGTAATTAGCTAATGCATCTATTCATGTGTTTTTTAACATGTTACCGTTAATCAATTACCATTGCGGGAGTTAGTAAAAGTGCTTTGTGGTGCTAAGTGTTATGTATTGATACCAGTTTAAACTGCTGTTTCTTCCCACTCAGCCATTTATTGTCATGTTAGTCTGACATGCTGTAATATGATGATTATGATGTGATATGTTGTAATATTTTCTTATGCCAAATTTCCATTAATTTCAGCAGGATTTCGGAATAAATTTGGTGAGGGTGTAACTTCTGTATAAGGATGTCTGCATTGGATCAGTGGGCCAGTGAGTAGATGGGGAGATTATAGCTTGAATTGTTCCTAACAGAGCTTAAGTTGTTCCTAAAAGAGAGCAACGATGGATGATATTGCATGCTCCATTGAATTATTTTCTTCATGAAGATAAATAATGGTTTGAGGCTCTAGGCACTAGTGCAGTTTTGGTTTATGTTAGTTTTAATTCATATTTTACTGTTCCATTCTTGCCTGGTGGCATTGAACATCCTGCTCTGTTCTCTTGTTACTTCATGAAGAGTGGATGTGAAACCAAAATCTGAGATAGCAATTTGACAGTCTTCACTGCAGCTTCTCTCAGCGTTATTCATCATTTCAGCGATGAATCACTTTCACGAATGAAGCCTGAAAAGGCACAGCAGCAGTGGTAACGACAGCCAAAACGCAAAAACGCCGACCTCTAATGCCAGGCAAGGAGCCATGCGCAGGTTTGTCCTCCTCTCCTTGCAGGAGGAGGAAACGCTCAACCCCTCATCCAAGTGCACGATGAACGTATGGTGGTCCTGCATGGAGCAAACCTCAAAAAAGTATTTTGTTCTTGAATGTTGTCTTATTTCCTTGGGATTTACTCTGCTGCATTTCTAATTATGCCATACGTGACCTGTGAACATGGATTAAGCTGCTGCCTATGCAAGTGCTACTTTTCTCCAAGAGACTCGAAGACTCAGGGAAATCTGCACATACTCATGCTCTTTTAGACACTGTGACTTCTGAACCTACACTTTTCTGACAGATTAATAACTTTGGATATATTAATTATCTTTTTAACTATCGATAAACTATCAGAGAAAAGAATGTGCTTTGGGCTAGATTGGGGTCCAGGAAGGTCATAAGATTTGTTACAAAATAAAAGATACAGTTTTTACATTCTAATGTCGGAAACTGCATTATGCCAGAAATCCTCTCACTGATTTCAGTGGGTTGACTTTCCTGGCTTGCATGAAGGTGGCTTTATCTTAAGTTGTATTGTCTGTACACTTCAATAGAGCTTAAAAGTGAAAAGTCTGAGAGAAGACAAAGAATTAAACGGTTGTGTCATTAGGCCTTCAATATTTGCAAATAGGGCTTTGGCACAGTTTGACTTCCCAGTGGTAAGTACCTTGTTTGGTTTTGGTCATTTAATTACTTATTAAACCTTTCATAAAGCTTTTTCAATATTTCTCCTTGTATTAACTGCTGTCACAGAAACTGTATTTGGCGCTTTCTCTCTTTTCCCATATTATGGCCCTGCAACATTCAAATTGAGTAAGTGGAAAGTGCAGTGATTTAATTATGAATCTGGAAAAAAAGTTTGCAGAACTTTCTTCTAACACACATACCGTAACTTTCATGGCGTAAGATGAACATGTACATAACCTGCCTTTATATTTAGAGGTAACTGAACCTTTTCAGTTTAGGGAACCTTTTCAGCTTAGCTCCACAATCATTTTTGTTGGAGATAATCTATCATTTGAAAACTTTGCAAGTGGAAATTAGTACACAATAACCTGCCCACAGTCTGAAGCAGCTCTGTGGCTTTTATAAATATACTGAACAGGCTCCTGTGTGGAAATAAACAGGGCTTTTAACTGTTTCTGTGATGAGAATTGATGGGCTTATCTTTGCTATGGTATCCACGCAATTTTTTTCATTCACACAATTAAACACCAATTTTCTGGGACAAAAGTGTAGATAAAAGAATTAACTTGTGCTTCAGTGATTCCTCATTAATAAATGCAGCTGGAATTGGTCTGCAAGGGATGTGACAAACAAAGTGCTGACAGACATTTCACATAGCGGTAACTATTGCTTTTGCCTTTCCAAGTTAAGTTTGAACAACGTCCTGTCATAGGGGGACTCTAGTGAATTGTGTAACTCTCTCTTATTGTGAGATTTCCAACAAAAGAACTACATTAGCTTTGCTGTACTGAAGACCTACAGGTAAGGTGAGATGATCCCAGTGAAGGGCAGTGAGCTGTGGACTTGTGTCAAGCTGATTTTGATTTATTCCTGCTCATGACTTGTTACTGTGCTTGATCCTGCAGCTTTTCCCTGGCCTGTTGTCTGTAGGAACAGACACGTGTGGGCCATCCGTGCCACAGGCTCGAGTCCCAGCAAGATGGACATCAGTGGACTCTTGGGTGGATTCCCCAAACAGTCTCTCCATGGATGTGGGCATGGGGAGGCCGCAGTCTGCAGCCTTATAGTGAAGTCAGGTACACAGGAGAACAAAACAAGTTTGCACGTTTTTCTCACAGTTGTATTTTGACCCCCTTTCACAGCAGGCAAATGGCTTTGAAGCATCCAATGTTAATGCTGTACCCGTTCGCATTGCTCCCAGGTATGCTCGTTCACTCACCGCACAGTAAATCACGGTGCAGCAGAGCTTTCAGAGAGGTGTCAGCTGATGCCCATTAGAGACCAGCCAGACGGTGAGGTACCATAATGCCTCAGCAGGAGCTGCAGGAGCATTATCTCTGGATGTACAACTCACTTGATACCTGCTTTGAAAAAGTCATGACCTAACTGTCTCAGCGTTAGATCTGAAAATAATAAGCCCTAAAAATGCTACTACCTGGTGTTTCCTTTCATAACTGAGACATGCCTCTAACATGGCCATTAAATCAGTTGTGTGTGAGACAAGCTAATTTTATCTAGGAATGCCATATAATTTCTCGGTGGGTTTTACTTCACTATGATCACAGAATCATTCAGGTTGGAAAAGACCCTTGGGATCATCGAGTCCAACCATCAGCCCTACTCTACAAAGTTCTCCCCTACACCACATCCCCCAACACCACATCCAAACGACCCATAAACACATCCAGGGATGGTGACTCCACCACCTCCCTGGGCAGCCTATTCCACTGTCTGACCACTCTTTCTGTGAAAAATTTTTTCCTAATGTCCAGTCTAAACCTCCCTTGTTGCAGTTTAAAATGATGCTGGAGCCCATGTCCATGTTACTCACCTACTTCCAGAGAAGGGATCATGGTCACCATCAGCAGCAGGACCTTCTGGCCTGAGTAACTTCCCTTGCTATGGGAGAGACAGGGTAATAGCTTTGGAGCACCAACCTGCCAGTTTAATATAGACATTTTACAGTTTTTATTCTGTGATCTACAGCAAACCGAAAAAAATCATACACATAATAAGTATAGAAATATTATATGCTAGATATTTTAATTAAAAGTTTTATTTATGATATTTGGTCCATTTGAAATGTTGAGAATAGCTCTAGGTTTAATGCAGGAAGGATTTTCGTTGTCTACATATTAAAAGAAAAAGGAAAAGGAATATGGTTGTTTTAACATTTTAAGTGCCTTTATGTCAAGTATAAACTGGAATCCTAGATTTTATTTTTTAATGAAACTTAATTCAGCCTAGTTAGGAAACCAATAACCATATTTCCTAATTCAGTTTATTAAAGTAATAAACACAGCTATTCCAGGAAATGAAAACATTTCTGGATATGAAATACAGAGTTCTCTGAAGAAGATATTCAAGTGTGGATACCTGACATTTAGCAAGTAAGCCTGTACATTTTGGTATAAAACAGAGTTCTTTATTTCTAAAGATGCTGGGTATCATCCAGTCACTGATATCTGTGAACATTGCAGATTCTTAGCATTTTTGAGAACTCATCTGACTTTATTTGGATGTTTAAGGTGAATTTAGATGTCTAATTTTAAGCAATGAGATATTCATGTGATTGTCTTAGGACCTGATTTTTGAATATTGAGATAGCTTCAGCTACATTAAGCCTGAAATGACAGAACTGGAATTGATATTTAATAATGCACTAAACTCTTCAGAGGCTACAGTGCACGAATACCAAAGTACAACATAGTTATTAAGAGAAGCCATTAGTCAAATACAGCAGAGTGTTTGTTATTCATCATGATCACTGAATTCCTAGAATTTTAAGGAAGAGTAAAGTAGAAATTACAAAAATTGGCCTATTGCCATCAAACTGGAATAGGAATGTCTAGGTTCTCCTTTGGCAGGCAAGGGCTCATGCAGTTTATGTTGAAGATTTTGTTTCTTGTGTGTCTTCAGTGACAATCATGTTTTACCCAGTCTGGGATCTTGGAGCTCAAAAGGAAAGGGTTAAGAAGTCCTGGGTTGTGGCGGGAGGAGCTTTGCAGCCCCAGTTGATGGAGGCTGGTGGGAAAGCCTGAAGGAACTGACCTTTCCCAGTTCCCAAGAGTGGTGTCTGAAGGGGGATTTAGCTCTGTATTGTATTTTGAAACAGATTTTTTTCTATGATGCTTTTGTTAAAATAAATAGTATTTTTAAAAGGCTGTTTGGCTGCAGGTTATCCCAGAGGGAAGAGGAGCACAGGAACGGGCTGTAGCCTGTTGGCCTCAGGTAGCAGAGCAGGGGCTGAAAGGCAGGATTGTCGCAGAGTCACTGCAGATGCCTTGCATTGAGTGAGCACTTGACGCCTGAGCCCAGGAGACAGATTCCCTGACACAAATTGAAATTCCCCATTTGTTCTGTAAAACTTAATTCTTAAGTTGTAAGAGGAAGGTTATAACTCAGCAAAACTTTTTTCAGCTATGAAAATGTTTGTTTAGAAACATTGGCAGCTTTAACAGCCTTTCTCATAAATCAACGCACTGATAATAGAGATACATCATACTGCTATAGAGATATCAAGACAGCATTTATGGATAAATATAGATTTTTGGGCATTGATCCCAAATCAGCCAATTCTTGATATTTCCACCTTTCTTTTAGTCTTTCTGTCTTTCCAGTAATTCAGTCATCCTAGTCGGTAAAGTTGCCCTTTCTTCTTTTATAGGCACTTAATGCAATTATTGAAAAATATTAAATTTTAATTAAAAGTGAGTGAATTCCTTGGTTATTGAAAAAGTTTGCGTAAGTCTTGGTGTTCAGCAGAGGTCACTTTCATTTACCGTTTAATATTTTGAAAGAATTGCAGATGAGAGAGACATGAGTCTTCCCCCGAAAGCCATGTCCGCTGGTCCGGAGCCTTCCCTGGTGGTGCCGTTCCAGGTGGCTGATCTTTCACTTCTTGTCTCAAGAAACTGGACTGGGCTTGACAACTTCCCATTCCCCAGGACCTACAGGAGCTGCAGTTAATTAATCTCTTCTTTTTTCAAAGGTAATTACTCTGATTTGCAATTAAGGATTTTGAATTTTTTTTTTTCCAACGAGGCGCCATGTCACTCCGTTGCCGTGTTGCCAGTGGTCTCACAGGAGTGCTCAGCAGAGTCCCCGAGCCGTCACACGCCTGTTGTGATGTAGGACAGGAGCTTCCAGGCCCTGGGCACCCTCAGGGCCCGCCACACCCATCAGTTACTAAGGAAGTTCTGAGCTCCCTGTTTTCATCTGTCTCAGATACCTCTATCGCTTCCTGTTAGGATTCTCAAGAATATTGATTGGTTTCCCTTAAAAAAGAAAAGAGGAAAAGTGAGTGAGCAGCACTTGACATGAGGCAGCCAAATATGCACAGGCAGTGCTGGGTAGTGTGAGAGGCCTTTTCCATTTGCACTGAGTAAAAAGTATTCGGTAGAGCTACAGAGAATATGATACAGGGAGACTACCAGTTATTTCCAGAGTCCCTTTACAAACCAGTATGTGTTTAGTGGCAACATTTAGAAATTCAGCAACTTTCTGTCTCCCTCTAGGCAGAGCAGATCAGTTGAGTGTGCTTAAGAGGAGCACTCAGAGTAAAATGAGAGCAGAGGCAGCCATGAGAACCAGCCACTTGGAGAAACGCTTCTGAGATAGCTCCCATGAAAAATTATCACTTATCAGCAGCTGCTGAATGACACAGTGCTGTTGCCAAAGCACCAGTCTGCAGCACCTGCTTTCTGCATAGTGCTGGTTTTGGCACTGGGTTGGGAAGCATCGCGTCTGTCCCTGCAGCTCGCCAAAGCAGCAGCTCCCTGTATCAATTCCTTGACACAGCGAAGGGATACTCTGCTCACAGGAGCACTGCTTTCTCTTTGATTGCATTAGCCACAGAATATCATCTGGGTCCATTTTTTCGTTGTCTGTGTGCTGAGCTTTGGCTTTTAACCCAGAAACTTTTCAGCACCATACAGTAAGGTTGCTCCTTGTTTGTATTTCAGTGCAGTGTTTACTGCAGTTTATGTTCTAAGAAGCAGCATTAACATGCTGTAATACATTTGAATAAAAGTGTTTTATTTCCTACTGGAATTCCATGCTGCTTGTGAATTTATGAATTGGATTTCCAAGGGATAGTACTAAGCTCAAAGCAATTTTCAAAGGGGCAGGCAGAAAGTCATTAGCAACACTTTAAAAATAAATTCTTCCTGTTCTGCATCAGTGAGATTTGTGATCCCTTTTACATATATTTTATTATGATTATTCATTGGTTATCTTTTTGGCACTATTAAAGTAATCTGGAAAAATATATTGTATATTATGAGTACCACTTTTATTATACCGGCTTCCTAAGTAGGAACACAGGAACACTGAAAGAGAAATAGAAGAGGGAAAAGATCTCCTGGGTTGGCATATCCTGTCTCCTGCTGGCACATCACATCATATCATATAATTCCTTTCATAAATATAAGTAATCTAAAACTCTATCTTCTGTTGAATTTGAAAGGAAAATATTATTCTGGTGTGCCTAAAGATGATTAAAATAAGCCAATAATAAATGTAATTATTGTGAATTATAATAGATAACATGAAGATTTTATTCCTACAGTTGCCTTATTTTGAGGTTTTGGGAAGGTCTGGTTTTGTTCTGTTTAGCTATCATTTGCTTCCTTGAGTGAGTTTTGTGAAGAAATTGAAATAACCTAGATAATTTTCTCTTCTGCAGCCTCACACAAAAACAAGGTTGTGACAACAGGGTGTTGGTGTGTATTATGGAGGAGCAGTTAGGTGCTCGGATGCTACTAAGATCCCTTCCCTGTCCCTGCTGGCCATGCTATTTCTGATACAAGCCAGGATGCCATTGGCCTTCTTGGCCACCTGGGCACACTGCTGGCTCATGTTCAGCCAGCTGTCAATCAACACCCCCAGGTCCCTCTCTGACTGGCAGCTCTCCAGCCACTCCTCCCCAAGCCTGTAGCGCTGCTGGGGGTTGTTGTGGCCCAAGTGCAGCACCCGGCATTTGGCCTTATTGAAACTCCTCCAGTTGGCCTTAGCCCATTGCTCCAGCCTGTCCAGATCTCTCTGCAGAGCCTCCCTACCCTCGAGCAGATCAACACTCCCACCCAACTTGGTGTCATCTGCAAACTTACTGAGGCTGCACTGGATCCCCTCATCTAGGTCATCAATAAAGGGAGGGCAGGAGGGGATTTTCCCGCCTCCCTGAGCAGGGACCTGTTTCCAGTCTTCCCCATCCCTTAGGTCCCCTCCTTCTGCCTGGTCACAAGAGGGTGAGGGATCACCTGCCTCTTTTGGAGCCTCCATTTGCTCCTGTTGCTTCAGGGGTGCCAAGGTGCTACTCCACCAATCAGTTTCCCTTTTGCACTCCCTAATACCTCTTAATCTTTCAACCTCTTATTTGAGTTCCACCACCAGGCTGAGCAGGTCATCCAGCTGATCCCAGTGCACACGGGTGCTGTCACTGCTGCCCTCTGACAGGACTGACAGGCTCAGGCACTCCCTGCAGCCTGGGACCTGGACCACTGCGTGTTTGTGTGGCAGCTCCGTCTGGGTCGCCACGTTCTTTCTGGTGGTGGTTTTGACCCGAGTGGAGACCATAGTTCAGTCTACTCAGGGAGGATGATGACAACTAGTTCAGATGAGCTCTAGACCCAGGAGAGGGACTGTGCCACTCGCCTGCCTGCGTGAACTGCTGCGCAAAATGCCACCCCACGTCCTTCTGACCCACCACACCCTGTTTGCCCGTCCTGTTGTCGCACTCCTGGTCGCTCGCGCTCCCTGGGGGCTGCTCTTGTACGTGAGGGCTGTTGGGTGTTACTCCAGGCTCTGCCCACTCTGAGTCCCCCCTGCCCTCACTCCCAGCTCACTCTTCCCGCTCGGGGGAGGTGGCTTGAGGCTCTCCCTCTTCCTTGGGCTTCTGCCTTCTCGGCTTGCGGTTTTGCCACAGGTTTTTTGATGGTTTCAGAAGGGTCCCCCACCGCCATCCTCCTCTTTGGACCCCTCTCCTCAGCAACTTGTGATCATATGAAACTTACCACTTCACTTGAAAGCAAAGAACTGTTCAGCAGACCTGTTTCTGCTGCCAGTGCCACAATATCCTCATCACAGCTGAACAACTGAATCATTTCCCATGTTGTTATTCTGCACATCCTAACCGAAACGGGTGCATTTGCATTAGTGGTTTCAGTCAGCCCAGGCAGGAGTGGCCTCTTGAAACACACCTCCTAGTTGTCTCCCCTTACTGTGCTTTGGTTGCCATCTCAAAGTGCCCACACTGGGTCCCTTCTGGGAGATGTGCTCTAGGAATGTGCCTACATGGTCCAGCCACAGGGAGGTGGATCATCTGGCCTGAGATCCCCTCTTCCTGAGCTGTTCTTGCCAGTACAGACACTAACCAGCATGTCAGACACTAAGAAGATGCCCTTGCTCTAGTAGCATCATCTTCAGTTCTCATCTCGCCATACAAGCAGAATCCCATTTTCTCATGATGCCTAAGAAACAGACTTCTCACTACCACACAGAGTTAAGATTTGTTGTTATATATCTCAAGTATGAGATTTATTCTAGGCTACAACAAGGATTTAATCTAAAAATATTTTCCAAAAAGGAGAGAGACGCAGCTGAAAAAAACCCAAGTTAATTCCTCCGCGCCTTGCCTGCAGCATTCTCTTTCTTCCAGCAGAACCCGGTGGAATTTAACAGCACAGTGGCTGAAGAGCTCTTTCAAATTATGGAGAGAGCAAAAGAGCTCCTGTAGTGTTTTCTCCTAGCTTGTTTTAGCTGTTTCTCTCTTTCCGGTTGAAACTGCCTGAAGTGAGACTAATCAGCTATTCCTCCAGAGAAAAAAACAGGCAATGGGAAATAAAAATAATAAATCATGGCATTTTACTATAAAGAAACAATATACATCGAGCGAATGACTTTTACAATGTTATACTGCTATTTTCAACAATAGCAAGCTAATAGAACGAGAATTTAATTCGAGTAAGTTGTTTCTAGCAAATTATCACACAAATACTGCCATGTCTACATGCACATTATCTACTTCAAATTGAAGTTAGAAGTTAGATTTTGAGCAATGGGTTTTATTTTTACTATTTCTTTCCTGTTTTCTGAACCTTCCTTAAGGGAGATTATTTTTCTTATACAGAAGCACACTACAAGTGATGCAGTTTATTAACGAATGGACATGTTTTGCTATGGCACATTAGAGATACTGGTTACATTAATTATAATTTCATTTTGGTGTGCACCAAAGCCTCGTTTTTATTCAAGGATGTGATTTTTTTCATTCTCTAAACAGAACTCAGGTGACTGGATACACAACTATTGGAAGAATTCTGCTCTGCTTTTTGTTCAGCTACATATGTTTTAGATAAATGGTTTTCATATGATTTACTCCTAACACCTAAATGAGAAGGCCACTGTCTCAAACACTGTTGTTTTTTGGTTACTTGGAGGAGGAAAATGCATTTCCTACACGTTTGTGGATTTTTGTATCACAGTAGAACTCAGCACCTGGATGTCGTAGCAATGTTTAAGAGCAACACAGAGCTAACTAAAGGTGTGAGAAATCTGCAGGGTTACACAGGGATGTTTGATAACCAGGATCCAATCATAAAACTGAAAGATTGCTGTAGTGCACAAATCTGAAAGGTAACACAAAGGCTAAATTCATTGTATCGTCATACAATGTACAACACCATCTTTTAGCTTTTCACAAGCCAGATAAATCCTTCACAAACTGTCCCAAAATAGAAACAGCAATAGAATTCAGTGAAGTTGTCAGCAAGATTTCTTGAATGAATTTCAACACATTTCTCCTCCAGGAAAATGTTTCTATAAAAAATGTTTCTACAGCAAATTTCAACTTTCCACAGCCTATTAAAAATAACTTGCAAATATATATGTATTTACGTATAATTTTAGAAAAATGCATGGGTTTTTTTGTCAGGTTTCCCCAGAATAGCTTATACTTAAAGAAGCCATGTCTGGATGATTCAAATCTAACTGCAGAAATTCAGAAGGCTAAGAGTTACTGACAATGTAAGTTAGATAAAAATTTCTCATATAACATTATCTCCAGCTGTTGGTAGTTTTTTAATAATAAGTTTCTAAACAGCAAAATGCTTAAACACACATATAAACACAGGAATAATTCTGTTAGTTTCAATACGGAAACTAATTAATGATGTCCAAATCCAGAATTTAACAAAATGAAGCAGTAGTGGTTATTACTGAATTAGCATTACTTGACTGAGTTACAAATATCTGACTGGTCAGCCTCCATAAAACATGGAGGGAGACAGAAAATGCCAGGTGGAGATTAGCCCAAAATTCAGGATCCTTTTCTAGACTGCTCCCAGAAACATGATTTGGTAAGACATAGCTGTTAGGGGTACTTGAGGCCATGAGTATCCATCTTGGAAGCTTCTTCCCTGGCATGTGAAATGGCCCATCACACCGAGGATTTCACAGCAGGGTGGGTCCAACCAACACAGGAGTTAACACTTCCTCAAGGCACGGTCCTTTACAAGGATTATTCTGCTGGTACTCTCCCCTTTACAAGGATTATTCTGCTAGCACTCTGCCTGCGTGCTGGCAAGCCTGTAAATCAAAAAGTAATCGTGTGTACGGTACATTTTGCTCAGAGGCTTTGTACTACCTGGCTTCAGAGTTTGTCAGGACCAAAGCAGGTGTTAATTGTGCAGGGCAAATGCATCCTTGTTCTTGATTAAGCACTTCTGATGTTGGAAGCACATTGAGACTCCTAATCTAAAGAAACTTGGGTAAATTAAAGTGATGGAGGATTGTTAATGTATTTAAATGAAATGCAAGATAAATTTCCTTCTGAAAAGAAGAATCAAACAACTTCCTTTTGATAGCATTATGAACAATGTTTTAAGTTCCTTTTCCAGCAGCTACCTTTTAATTACAAACAGTTCAACATGGTTTTCACATCAAAAACCATCTAGGATTGTTCTTGAATCTCAAAAGATGGGTGACAATGTTGAATTTTTAGTGCTGCAGTTCTAACTTTAACTGTTTTAATCATGTGATTATTAACCTTGACATGAAAAGTGACAGAGGCCTTTAATGGTTTAATAACTCAGAGGAGTCCTGGCTTTTGGATTAAGTTCATAAATGTTGATATATGTTATCTTCAGACAAGTACATGCTATATCCTTGAAGGAAAAGGAAAAACAGCTTAAACAGAAAGATTCTATGTAGAAATAAAATTTTGCTTAGCATTGTTTATCACATCCCCAAATGCATTTCTTTTTACAGATGATATATTCCTACATGATACTGAATTATTTTGGCATTCCACGCTATTAGAGGACACAGGGCAAACTTCTGCCATTAGAAAAAATGCATATATACCTACGTGTGCGTGTGTATGTATGTATGTCTGTACACTCAAAACTAAGTAAGGGTGAAAGGACATTTTTCTGAGGATGCATTTATATGGAGCTAAATTATGCAGCTTCTGTATTTCTTTGTTGAGGATGTTACTGCAGTTGGTCCCACAGCGCAGGCAGCATATTGTTGTAGAGGCACTTCATTTTATGTGTCTCTCTTTGCTTTGTGACACAAGTGATTTTGTGCTGCTAACCAAATGCACATACCCTGTGCAGCTTCTTCCCTTTGCCATTTTCTATCAGTAAAATGCTGCTGTTACATGCCTCACAGTCCAGCTGCTGCTTACACTGAAGTCACGACACTCAGTCCAGTTTGTGTCTTCTCTATAGGCCAAAGAAGTTTTTCAGAATACAACTTCCTGGGATGTTTTTTATTGCCCTTCTGCTGACCATATTGTTCTCTCCAGCCTTGTGTTTAAGTACTTTTTATAGCTCATCTTTCAAGGCTCCTTCTGGTGTTAAGCCAGTTGATGGTTATAGTGTTTGAATAATAAATGTAATTTGTCAGTTCAAATAAAAACCTCCATCTCTGTTTTTTCATGTTACTGTTCCTTTTCTTGTAAATCTTGACTACTTACTCAGTCTAATGATCTTGATCTTTATAACTTTGTCAACAAATGGAATGGTCAAACAGCCTCTCACCATAATGTGTCTCTGCTCCGAAGAGAGCTGTGCTTTGTGTGTATTTGCTTCCCGCTTGGTTCAATTTGTTGCAGCTCACTCTCAGTCTTTTAAAGTTTCAGTGTCATCTCCACCACTACAAGTTGTTTTGCTTCCTCCCTCTTTTTTAATACATGAGGTGTCAGAAAACAAATCACAATGGTAATGTACATACTGATGTTTTATTTGCTTTTTAACACTAGTAGGGACCTATTTTCTTTTTCACTGACAACCTTCATTTGCTTAAAGCTCTTGTTCCCTTTTAAAATGTAGCGGTTTTGATTCAATCTGTATTTTCAATCTCAACCTGTATATATATATCTCTATATACACATATATACATATGTTCATATATAAATGTCTGTGTATACACAGGGAATTTCACAGCATTGTGGTAGGGGACTCCAAGAACAGAGTGGAAAAGCTGAGTAAGGCCAGAAAATGGAACCCTTCGAGGCAACTCTGCAAAGATACAGATGAAATTGGAGCGATGGACAAGGTGGTTAGTTTGCAGGGTGTCTTTTCAGAAAACCCAGGAAGAGGTAAGTTGCTGCAGTGGTGACTAGCTGGGGCTCACTCTCTGACTTCATGGCTTTCTCCCCTGACTGAAGCTGGGTTCCCACCCAAATCCCAAACTGTTCTGTTTTCAACTCTTTCTATGTGTTATACGTATCCTCTCTTACATTATACACATATTTTACACATCCTCTCCACGTAGGGGGTTCACTGCCATGGTCAGCATCAGCAGTCCACACACACAAGACAGTTTTCTGTCCCTTCAGGTAGGATTGTGCACTGCACTGCAGCATGGCATGTACACGGACTGGGACACTGTAATGTCCAACTCCATTGCTGGCCATATCACTTCGGTTATATATTTGCATCGGACTAGTAAAAAATAATAAGTTGGTAGAGAAATTATTATTTTCTGCTGTCATTTCACTCTGTTTTATCCCAGCTAAGGGAGCAAAATTGTCAGTGTACTGCTTGCACATGGCCTAATGGAGTGCTGACAGAAAAAGCTGAGGTAGCCAATGGAGATTTTAGAGAAACAGGAGCCTGAGGACAGTAGTGTTTATTTTCCAGCCCTAAGAAAAGACAAATATATTATTGTATGGGTTGTAAAGGTTGATTAATGCCAGTACTCCACTTCCCCTCTGTGGAGTGTGCAGGAAAAGGGGCTGTGGAAGTCAATGGATGTTTTGCCACTGGCTTCCATGATTGGGCTCCAGATAAATGGTGATTCATGGAGCCACTTACGTGGTAAATGTGAAAAATGAAAATGACCTATCCATTAACTTAATCATCATTCCATCTCTTCTCTAAGGCAAATAAAGTGCTAGATGGAGGCAGATGTTGTTGTAATTGAGGTCTTTTTTATTATTTGAAGGGACCAATTTCTAAAGGTCATCAATGGAACTTGATGGAAATAAGACTTTAAAATGTGAATATTGATGGCTGAGTAAAGTGAGTCTTCAGGAGGAAGACTGTGCAAAAACCATAGCTATTTTTAAAAAAAATTATGGGTCAAATTCTTCTCTCACTCAGGGCACTATAAATCTGAAGTCATCTGAAGAAATCATTGACTTCAGTGTAAATGAGGGCACAACCTTCCTCAGTGGAATGAGCTTAAGTTTTTTATCCTCACAGAGGAGAACAGAACAAACCAAAATTTACTATGATTTTGCCACAGCCCTGAGAGAAGCAGAGAAAAAAGATTGACTGTCAGACATCCATAAGAGAGCCTCTTTTTTTCTCTCCTTGCATCTGCCCTGCTCTCGCAACCCACCTGCCCTGTACCTGGCAGGGGCTTGCACCATGTGCCAGTGGGGCAGAGCCACCTCCTGCTCTCAGCAATTCCCCCCGTGCTGAGGTGTGCAGAGGCTGCTCTCCTGCAGTGCACCCTGAGAACAGCCCACATGAGGGGAAAAGGGAGCTCTACAACTCTTCTCTTTCAGAAGCCTCAATATTTAGTCCTCATAGTCCTAGAAAACAAGCTAAACAAATGATTGAAGCAGATATCCTCACAAAAGTACTGACTGGAAGGTAGAAAGAGAATCTATCACTTTGTTTCAATTACTTTTTAATTCCTGTACTGTCCTCTGACTGGGTCTGCTTTAATTCTTTTCTTTATTTCTCAATCTTACAATGTGGTGTCAGCAATCTTCCATTTGTCTTGAGAAATGCCTCTACCTTCTCTGTGCTTTACTCAGAAAGAAGATTGTTATATGGATTGTTTTAAGGTGTTTTTGGAAGTTCAGGAACATAGATAGACACTAGGCAGAGGTGAGCTTTTGTTATAGTTTTGACCGATTATATCTAAATATAATTTTTATGCTTTTAATTTATCGAAAAATACATATCCCAAAATTCTGTTTGTTATTCAAATAACATTTTTACATAAGAGCAATCCCCCTACTGAAATAATAGTAATCTGTAGTTATATACATATTTATTATAAATTTCTATTGTTTCTGTTAGGCATTTGGAATATATAAATATATTTTATTTCCACATTAGTCATAATTATTTATATAAATCACATCTAGATTTATAAACAGAAAAATAATATCCTTAGCAAAAACCTACACAGATTTTTAGAGAAAATGTTTATGGCTACTAGAAACTTTTGAAGGATGTCATTTGTAATACTTTTCTGACACAACCTTAGCTGTCATAGCACAAACAGCCCTACTAAAATTCATCTCCTTTGGACAGCTGGTATGGTGTGATACCTAACAGATAAAAGAAATCAAGGAGAAGAACCAGGATAGCTTAGAATACAGGAGTGAGATAAAAAAACATCACAAGTAACAGTCTCTCTCTTAGCCAAAAAAAAAAAAAAAGAGGAGGTCAAATAAGTTCATCCTTCTGAGAATAACATATAGCTCAAATACGCAGCTCCTCTCCAGGCAAAAAGAAGATAAATTTACCAACATCCTAAGACAAAAGTATGGATCGATGATGAGAATTATGCTGCATAATAGCAAACTGTAGTACCATAGGAATGGAGAGCAGAACAATAAAGATGTTTTGAGTAGGCAAATCAGGGAGAAGCTGGCAGGAGAAAGGATTGTCACCGTAAGGAGTGACAGCTGGGAGGATGCTAGCTACTGTTTGGCATGCCTGAGAAATGCAGACAAAGTTAACTAGGCAGAGAGACTTAGACAAAAGAACAAGATTTCTGAGGAATAGAAGTTTGTCAGGGATTAAAGAGATTATCCAGTAAGCAAAATAAATGCAGACAAAGTTCAAAAACTAGATAGTATCTAAAAGGTACATGTACCTTGCAAGGCAGATTGCTCCACAGGTTAGACTTGGAATAACTCCTGGGGCTTTGTAAGGCAAAAAAACTAGAATTGGCTTTAACCAGTTTATGGGAACTCCTCAAAAACAAGCATAGGTAGTTGTTTTCAATATTTACTACAGGACACTGTAGCCAGTCTCTGGTTTGATTCTTAGAGGAACCGTATTCTGCTAGTCTTTTGAATAGTTGTAATAAACAATGCCAAGCCTTTATATAATGCAGCAGTAGCTAGCAAAGACCAGATTTTATTAGCACTCTAGTGTTCCCCCCACTACTGTAGTAGCTACACTGCACACAGCTATTAATTCCATTTGTATTACTATTATGCAAGAAACCACGCAATGAAAAAGTAATGATCGTGTTGGGTTCTTTGCAAGTTAAAAATTGCAAGGTAAATTTTAGGTAAACCTAAAAAAAGGCTCCCATCTAACGATTGCTTTGCAGAAATTCACATTGCATAAACATCAATTCTGTTTCAAATGTAGATAGCCTTTTGTAGTAAGAGAAAATAATATTGATTACATAATTTACAAAATTAAGCTACTCAGGAAGACTTTTACATCTCTGTAACCACCTGAAGAACAGTGGTGGCCTTTTAGTATTCTGTACTGGACAGACTTACATTTTTTTTCCCTCTCTAGCTTATGCTAGATTTTGAAAAATGTGTAGTGCCTTACAGTAGCTTTAATCACTTCTGAATACTTGGCCATCTCTAAATAAGGCACATTAATACAATCTGCTAGGCTAACTTGATGAGATTTTCAGTCCAGGCAAGGTGGGCAGTGCATAATTTTCACAAGGATTTGAGGTCTCTATCTTGCTTTTGTTTTTTCTCTGGAGCAATCCCTGAAATCTTTCTCCATAGCTTTGAAAAATCTGTTCAGTCAAGTTTTCCCAAAGATACATAGAGGATCGTTTTGTGATGCCTGTAAGTTTATATTTTCTCAGTTGGGCACTAGCTGCTGCTATAAAATGAGGATGTTTATTCAGCTATGCCTAAGTTTTTCCTGGTTTCAGTTACCTTTTTCAGAATGAATACCTGCTGGCAAAACTAATTGACTTCCACAAAAGTGTTCATAAATATCCCCCCTTTACTACATTGATCAAGTTTTCACACAGAATCTGATCAAAGAGCACTCTCAAAATCTCTGCACTTTCACAGTTCTTGGGAAATTTGATTTTGATTACTGAAAGTGCCCATTTGCCCATTTGTGTGGAGAGATTCTTCTATTTTGTAGCTGGTGATGTTTTTTCAAGCTTGCCTGACAAATATGAGAGAGTCAAAATGTGACAGAAAATTAGACTCAAAGATAGCTTTAGCAGCGTCATTATTTTAATCTGGTTATGGTTTAAGACCTGTCACTGCTTCAAAAGAAAAAAGCAATATTTGATCTGATCTTTCTGCCCAAATGAGATTCCTTTTTAGTCATGATTTTGGTATATAATCACCTAAATTTGAACTGAATTCAGTCAGCATACTGCTAACACAACAGGTAGTAGACGAGCAAGGAGCAGCAGCTGGCAAACATTAGTTCACTTAGTACATTACTAAAACTATTTTTCAGGCACCTGTAAATATTGGCAATATAGTTTTGCTACAGTTCTGAATATTTGTTTGAATTAAAACAACTCAGCCCACACATATGACTTGGGATAGAAGTGCCTGTGTTATCACTCAAGAGATACCTGCAGTTTGAACAGACTTTGTACCCCTGAAGCATGACTTGTCTTGATTATTATTATCAGGCTTTATTGCTGGACATTTTCCACTGACACATTTATATAAATGCAAATCGAAAAATGTCAAATGTTTAACCTTCTATTCAAGCCTCGTGATTCACTTAGTGTGTGCAAAAATCCAGAGAGCTGTCCATTACATCGCAACTCTTCCAAATTTCCCTGTCTGTCCTTCACACCTAAGCCATCTGTTTGTCATTTCTTGGCGCTCCCCGTACCTCTTTCACAAATGAACCATCTGCTCAGAGCCTTTAAACTTCTATTTACAATACCTACTCTTTTATCTATTTTACAACTCTTTGCATATGTCAGAATTTTAATTACATAGTCACATATTAGGATGTCACCGGCTCACGGGGGCTTTTTCTAACAACAGTGTCTGTGATGGGCTAGAAGGCATTTAAAATGTGTTTTATGGCTCGCTGATATATGGTATTTATGAAGAGTGCAACATATTTTGAAGTGAAGAAGCAGATGATGCACGAAGTCAATAATTGTTCCAAGAGATCTCCAAGTAATTGATGTCTACATAATTCCATAAATGCTATTTCTTTATTAAAATACAATAACAATATTAATTTATATGAAAATTCACTTTGGCTAACAGTTAATGCATTTAAATTTCATATAATCTAATGCAGTCCGATCTACTGTTAGGTTGGGGGAAAAAAGAGAGTTTCTTTCTAGAAATTTACTAGATACCTCAGACCTCATAAAATTTAAGAAGGTATGAATGATTTCTATAAATGCTATAAATGTGATTAAGATATCCAACTCCCAGAGAAAAAGAACAAAACTGATCTTGCTAAACAAAAAATAGCTGATAAAATTAAAAAGTACCAGTTATATTACAAGCACTGTACATACATACATAAAGCACACATATTAACATTTCCTCACTCCCTTCAGATGGAGTTTCATCCACACAGATGAGATGTTTTTCATACAAATTGCTGAGGAATGTTCCCTGTTCTTTCAGGATACATTTGCTTAGTTAAAACCATTTTAGGACACTACCTATTTTGCATGGTGATCAAGAGTGGAGGGGAGTTTCAATAAGACAAGGTGTTAGAGGAGAAAGAATCAGCAGGTCTCTTGCCATGTGGTCAACGAAAGAAAGAGGAATTCCTGAGCATCAGCAGAATGAGATTTCTTTTTATTGGAGTTCAAGGGCTTTGCCTCCATCTATCTTTTCTGTTCCTTAAGGTGTGAGGGTTGGTCTGTAAAAAGGAAGGCTATACCAGAAATGAAATCTAATAATACATGTAAAGCACATCGGTAGGGAAGTGCTGTTATCTTCGGCTTTGAAAAAAAAAAAAAAGACAGACTTGAGAAAGATATAAAGAGGTTCGTGTTGTCAGGAAGGGGTCCCACTGAAGCACAGGTGAGATGAGTCTGGTTGCACCAGAGCTGATCCTGAATTGAAGGGGTGACTTGAAAATCACTCTGGATCAGTTGCGGTGTCTACAATTAGTCTTTACAGAACTAGGATATGCTATAGAAACCTCTGCTTCCCCGTCTGCTTGCAGGGAGGACTAAGCTACACAGAATCCTATAGAGTAGATCCCAATCAAAACAACATTAAATACAGAAACACTTGCCAGTGTCTAAATGAAAAAACCTTTGAAATGGCTTAATTTTCTGTAAGTACAATTCTAGGAAACAGTCATTGAAATTCAGCTGCTTAGGGCAACTCCATCTCAAACTGAGCACAGAATCACTCCAAGCCACTTGACAGTAAATTGATGTGTGAATGTATTGCAGGTGGCTGCTCCATGGCAGACAGACATACACACATGTCTGAAGACCAACAGAAGACCAGCTGGTGGGAGGCAGGATCATAAAGATGACTTTTCCACAAATGCCACAGATACAATACAAGAAGTGAGCCATTTCCCAAATACACCTGATTCAGAGCTTAAATAACCTTGTCCTTAGGACTCCACAGCTGATTGCTAGTCTGACACATACAGCTGCAGTGTAGCACCATAGACCATTTTGTATCTCATTTGCTTCAGGACGACTGAGAGATGGGATCCTGGAGAGAGAGAGTCAACAGCACAATTAAATCCCATCAGGGAAAGTGCATCTCTTCCCTTTCATTTACATTTTTTCCTTTGGCACTTTGAACACTCAAAGATTTTCCATGGTATCATACACCCTAGTATTTCTGAGAGCAGGATTAGCTTCGCTGCAAGGCAGTGAGATAAATCAAGCATTTTGATACTTCTTTGCCTCCATCTAGTTCTGCACACAGAGTGATGTATTCTTTGTGAAATTTTATTGGCTTGACTAGAGTAAGCAGCTGTCCTAAGTCTAAAATTACACGCAGTATTGGAGCAATTCCAAAAGAGCTATTCTAGGCATGCAAATGGAGAGGACAATCCCACCTTTTTTTGTAATTGATTAAGGTAAATAACTAAAGCCTGGAACAACTTTAAACGATCTCCTTCCCTTTTAATTATGCCTCTTTTTTATTAATGTAGCTTTTGAAATCACCATCATAACACTGATAGAAATTTTAATAGCTACATCTAATGCTATTGTGTACATACCTGCAATGATGGCTTCTTTACAGGAGTTAAAGAATCCAAGTTCCTCGTAATATTTTAAAAAATTCTTTAAAAGACTGGCTATCATGTTCCCTCAATTTACCAACTGATTTTCTGTTACCTAAATAGGGCTTCCCAAATTAATAACAGATTTAAGTCATCTTTAGGCATTGTGATTCCTCTTCTCCACCTATTCAAACAGTAGGGATTATACTCATAATGCAGATAAATACAACCTGATTTAATACCCTATTTTCAGTTGCTTTCAAATCCTCAAATTTAATCATGCAGCCTGAATGATCAGCTACATTGTTTTGGAGAAATTTCAATTTTTTTAAAAATGCATTAGTGTTTGGAAACAGGTTTAAGGAACAAGACATCATATTTCTACATAAAAGTTCTTATAAAGTTTCAGCTGAAGTGCTTTAATGTTTCCATGGTTTAAATGAGTGACTTGGAATGCCTCTTCTGTTCTTCGTAAGTTGATAAAGAATAGTAGGCAACAAAATGAATTTCTTTCAATATAGAATTGTCTAAGTTCACATCCGAATAGAGAAGACTCATTAGATAATAACTCTTCCTGTGGTGTCAACATCAGTTACCTCAGTGCTTTTTGTACTGTTTCTGTACTGGCAAAGCAAGAGTTTAGAATCGATTGATCTATATTTTCTCACCAAAGATGACACAAAAATATGATCTTCTGTGATATATCTGTTCTTTTTTTACTGCATATATACAATGAATTCATACATATTTTATGAAAACCTTTCACCAAAAGCTCTTGCATTCCTATAAAAATGCCTGTTTGTTGGGTTTTTTTGAGAGGCAGGAAGATTGATATTTGGAAAAATGATGGACTTCAAAAATAACTTTGGATTCCCTGACCTGCTTCACTAATGCATGCTGCTGTAAAACCGGGGTGGGTGGAAAGTGCAATTCGCAGAGAAGGAAAGGTGGAGGCATGTCCTGAAGCTTCATGGCACTGATCATGACCTCTCAGCCAGGCACTGCTGTTGCTGGAGCTGTCTCCTCCTCTACCAATCTGCTAAGCCTGGTGAGAGAATGCATTGGCCCCATCTGCCTAAGAACAAAGAATAAATCTGTGCTTTAAAAGTCTCTATCTCCTGTTTTCTGACTGTTCCTATTGTAATTTAATCATTTTCCTGCTTTCCAGCACTCTGTGATCAGAGGAAGGTGCTTGCACCATTTGTTATTAATGTTTTTCCACCCATTCTAGTTGCCACAATAGCTTCATCATCAACAGGCTTGAAGTATTAACAATTAGGTCATGATTTTCTTTAAGCATGTACCAGACATCACAGAAATCCAGCTGTGTGAACAAAGACTTATCTTTGAGAGCAAATGCTGTTTGCAATCTTACAATTTGCAGACTAAAAATTAAATGACTATTTTTATCCTCCCTTTTCTGCCAAACACTAACTAAATTTGTCAAAGTAAGCATGCTTAGGATTAAAGTTTTATTGATTTTTATTTTTAAGGCAAACTTATATGGCACATAAAGTTTTCATAGCTGCATTAGACTGCAGAAGACTTCCTGGCCCAGATTCCAACTGCTGCTGCCTCCCGTTTGCCTGCCAGGAGCTCCTGATCCCAATCATGGTGACAGTCTTCAGTCCACTGCGGCTGCCTGCCTCACAGCTTGGTCAGGGCAACCAAACTCGGGTGCAGAGGGGTCCTTAAAGAAAGGAAAAGTGCAAGAGATGGAGCCTGAGAGAAGCATCTATGGCAAAGAAGAATATCATCTAGTAGTGGGAGTCACCCGCAGGTTAACGGGAATGGTTGTCAGCCTAGGAGCAGGCCACGGTTGTGAAGGAAAGTTGGTTTATTCAACGTTCACTCTGAAAGTCTTCTGTCAGGTTATTTTATGCTGCAGTATTGTTTTTATTCCTAGGTTTAAGAGATATCTTAAAGCTTTTTTTTGTGTTGAATTTCCATTAGCTTTGCCTTTCATTTCTGTGAGTTGTCTTCCATTCCCTTCTTAGCATTTACCATATGCAAATCCAGGGTTTTGAGATGAGAGGAAAAGCAGAAATATTTTAGGAAGTACTATTTTCATGAATTCTCTTGACAAACTGCCTTCTGAGGTGGTTACCCCCCAACTTTCCATGAGCTTCTAATCCCATTCTCTTGGATTCAAGAGAATCCCATAGTCTTCAGTTAACTAGACTGAATCAGGCACAATTTTTTAAGCAGTTTTCCAAATAGCTCATTAGTGTTCACTACCCAAAATGTTTCTTGGGTTACCAGTAGAGGCTTAGATACCTAGTTTTGTAATGTACGATTCAATATCTTTTAATTTACTTATAATTACATAATGAAGGGATAGAATTTAAACAGTAACTTTTTATCTGTGTTACAGGAGATGAAGGAAGAGGTCCTGGAGTCTTGTGTCACGTACTTCACTGAATAAAGCTGAATTCCTGAAAATTTATATAAGGTCAGTGAAATTAATTGTGTGGGATCTGTAGCCATAACTGCTAAGAGGTCCGAGACCAGCTATACGGGAAGGGAAAAATAATATTATTTGATAAAGAAAAGAGTAATTTTAATGCAATCCAGAGAGATACACCAATTTGCAGCATCTGCTGAGACATCAGCTCCACCTACAGAAAAGGCTGCTGTATAGCTCTTATATAAGCATATTGAGCAGACATCTAAAACATCCACACTTGCAGTAGTTGCTCTAGTTCAGCAAGAGTACATACCTATAAAGAGGTACAAACAAGAAGCAGATTAAAGAGGACTGCGGGGGATTACTGAGTCCTATACAACTTCATGTAGATGAATTTTTAACAACAGGAGCAAGTAACTACTAGAAGATACATTATTACGTAAAGTATGAAAAGAGAATTTAGATGTCTTCTTCCTGAAGCAATCAGGATTTTTCATATTTCTATTGCTAATTGAAAATAATATAAAATAAAACACATAGTCTGCCCAGCAGCATCTCGAGCCTCAAATAACTTAGTCTCACAAGTGCTGAGTATAATCTGTGGTGCCAGCTATGCTGGGCAGGGTAAGGATTTTCCCATAAAATGATCCCCAATCTCAATTAAAAATTCTGCATTTACCTCTTAGTTTATCTGAAACTGAAGAAGGCTGCTCTCTCTTGCAGTCAAAACATGTCATATGCATATTCTCACACAGAAAGCAGTAGAGGCTCTAAAGCCTATCTTAGAGCGTGTTTGATTTCCTGGCTGCCTTATTTGTTTACAACAATGCTCTTAAAATTGTCTCTACCATCTGTGTGGTTTCTAGTTGTTTGAATGAGAATGAGATATTAAAATGCCGTCCAGATGTCTAGATGCATATCAGCATTAACATATTATGCAAATTGTCACAAGGATAGGTTTTTTTCTTCTTAAACAAAACAATATTTTTAGATGGAATGGAAAGAAGTAAATCTGTGAAGGATGACAAGCAAAAAAAAAATACACTGAGCATATTCAGCTGAACTTTTCAATCACTTTTTATGAAAGGGTTAGGTATAAAGTGTCCTTAGTTGTTTTACTGTAGATCTATGGAAGGACAATTGAATGAAAATGTAATCTTAAAAAAAATCCGCAAAAAGCAACGAAGCACCACTAAGCCTGAAGATCTCATAAAATGAATTCAACAAAGTGAAATATTGAAATATAAAAGTTGCCTCTGTGTATTTTTCTCATGAGAATGAGACTTCATGAACAATAATAACAAATATCTATTGGCTACTGAGCATCTAATTTAAAGAAACCTTTGGCTCTGACTCTTGGATAGTCTTTACACTTCAACGTAAGTCCATAGAATCAACAGTGCAAGATCATGTCTGAGCCTTCATTGCTCTCAAAAAATAAGAACTGAGATCAAAAATTAAGAAAAATATCTTTAACTGAGGTTGATTTTTTCTGGGACCTTGATTCTTAAAATAAACATGATGTCTCTTAAATTTCTCCCTAAATTATGCTATATTAAAAAAAAATAATGGAGCATTGCAACAAAACCCCTGAAAATTATTTTTGGATCACTGTTTGTATCAAGAACTAAGAGTGGAAGATGGCCCCAGCTGGCAGATTCTGCTGGGAAGCTGGGTACTGATGCAGGGCATGAGCTGAAAATAGGAGGAAGAGGAGATTATATCATTCAACAAGCAAATTTTCATGGCAAATTTTCATTGGAAAGGAAATTGGAATTGGAACAACTGGAAAATTGTTTGATCTCCTCTATCTCATAGAATTTCACTCACCATCCATGCATCAAAGCCTACTGACATATTTCGGGTGGTCACCATTTTTAGCATATGCTTTATAAGCAATATGTTGGCAAACTGTGCAGAACTTCAAAAGAACTCACACGAGCCTGTGAAAACTTTTGGGGTTGATGTATTTTGACTTAATTTAACTCAAGGTCATATGGTACATTAGCTAAAATGGGGCCTGAGTGCAGAAAGACATTTGAAAAACAGTAGTAGTTCAACTACAATCACCATGAAAAGTGCATTTGAAAAAGATACAGTATTGGAACAAAGAAAATGAGGAAATACATTTTACAAGAGGATTCCTGAAGAGGCTGTAGCCATCATGGAGGAGTTGTTGCAAATGCCAGGAAACTGAAGTATGATTGCAAAGGCATCAGTGGTGATTTCATGCTGGGGGTGATCAAATGAAGGAGTAAAAGAAAACCTAGGGAGGCTTTTCCCAGATGCGTTTGAAATGTGTTGCTGTACCATGGTCTACTCAAAAGCCATCAATTTTGCCAGTTGAAATGGTTTGTAGTGAAACATAAAAATCTTTCTATTTGGCTTCAAATATTTTAATTAATTGTAACCTTAAGCTGGATGTCAGGACAAACATAGAAATGGAGTCATATAAAGCATGGATAAGGGAAGAAGGGTTTTTACAAAGTCATCCACTGCATCATTTTTATCTCAAGATAACATAAACCAGACTTAAATCGTGTCTGACAGGTGTCTGCTTTAACCTGTCCTTCCACTGATGGAAATTCCACAGACTTCTACGCTATTTATTCCACTACCTATCTAGCCTTTAGGCTGGACATTGTTTTTGCTTGTGTTTAACCTAAATTTCCCTTGCAATTTAATAGTGGAAATTATCCTATTCCCTCCCTGATGGCAAGGAGTACATTTTACAGCCTTTCTTCCACAGAGGACAGAGCTAGAGCTAATGCCGTGTAGGTTGGAACAACATTTCGCTTATGTGAAGGCATTTCACCTCCCTTACTGTCCTGCTCCAGACTAACCAAGCTCAGTTATGTCAGGCTTTCCCCATGCTGTATGTTTTCCGCAGTTCTGACTGTTTGGCATGTTGTCCTCAGAATTCCCTTTAGTTAATCCATATCTTTTTAGAAATACTGGGTCCAAGACAGGCCAGAGTACTCCATCTGTAATCTTACTGATGAGTAGACTTGAAGAATTACTTCACATTTAAAACATGCTATTTCTGCTCATTTATCCTGATTTGCTGTCTGCTTTTCTTTGTTAATGACACTCCTACTGTCTCCCACCACAGCGTCTCTCCTGCAGACATCTTCCTTACCCTCCTTCCCTATCCACCTTATCACTGAAAGGTATTAGGTTAGCTTGATATGTTTTGTTCTCAAAACATCCATGCTGGTTCTTTTCTTATCATCTTTTATCTTCTGAGTGTCTGACTATTTATTGAGGTATCTTTCTGGGCACAGAGCAGAGGATGATTGGTCTGTAATTCTTCAACATTTTTTAAACATATTACCTTATAATTGGGCTTTTTTTGTCTGATACCAGTGGCATATAATCTTCACAAAGAGAGTGTCTATTATGTGTATACCAAGGGCTTAATCCACAGAGAAATGTAGAAGAAAGGATTGTATTTCAGCTGCTACTGCTGCTACTCCTGAGCGAGGATGACAGTTCCAGTGTTCAGTGGATCAATCATATCACAAAAATTGATCTTTAATAAATAGGCTGAGACTTTGAGTATCCTGTAGTAGACAGTAAAATGTTATATATATGTTATATACATTATATGAGAATATATACACAGTCCTATCCTGAGGGGGACAAAGATACATTTTATATCTTTCAGTTGGTTACATTTTCTGGATTTTTGCTCTAAAACCACCAGAGACTTCTAATGATAATTCCCAAATGCCAGTCTAATGTCACAAGACAGTAAAAAGGAGACCTAATTGTATAGTTTAGTTCCTTCGGTCATTAGAACAGGAATCCTAGCCTGGTTGAAAAAAATATTGCTGTTTTGAGGATTGCTAACTATTCAGAGAATAAATCTGTTTGTGGATAATTAACTGCAAAGTAAAAGCCTATTTGCAATGAATGAACAATAGCTGCTTTTTGTATGGGTGTGTTTGGAGTGTCTGCAGCCAGATACAAACATTTGTAAACAATCCATCCATAGAGCTTCATTTAGAGTTCCTGAGAGTTATGAACTGATGCCAAGAGGATAATAAATAGACTGCCAGATTTTTTTTAAATCTGGTTTTTGCTTGGCATGAAGGGAGTTTTAGTAACACTTCTTAAAGCAACAGGGTTTTGTCTTCTGAACATCATAAGTGCAAAGCATGGAGTTCCTCTTGGTGAGACCCTCCAAATGCTCAAAGCAGAACCTCCTTTATAATGTACTGAAGCAGGGGTCCAAAGTTGCCATATCCTAGGCTTGTGCACCCCAGACTTTCACAAAGGACCTGGCAGAAAAAGCTCTTGTGATATTGCTTTAGAAAGGAAATAACAGTGAAAACGTGTTTTGCTCAAATCCTTACAGACTATGCCATCCTCCTGGATGGTAGCTGTCCTTATTTACAGTATAATATTATCCTAAAACTCAAATTAACTGTAAGGTCTCTCAGCTTCTGTTGTTCAGACTCAGTAGAGGATTAATGTGCATTTTCTATAAATGGTTACGAGCAGAAGGAATCTCTGCTGCTCTTCACCCTGAAAAACACTGGTTATCCCCAAAAGCCAGACCAACTGGTTTTCAAGCATTCACATGAAAGTTTTAGTTCATGCTCTCACAAGTCCAAAGTATGAATGACTGATGTAATATATTCTAAGGTTTAGTTGTTGTCATTCTTCTGGCTTTTATAGTTGCTTTCACACATGGTGGTCAGCCTGGATTCCATGTGGCTATAAGCAGTGGCTGTATTCTCACATGTTTTCACATACACAAGAGTGTTTTACTGTGAACTATTTTGACACTTTCAAGAATGGCTAATTATGCACATTTAGAGGTTTCTTTCAAGGCCTTACCCAAAACATATTGATCTTCCATTGACTCTCGTTGCCCTTAATAGACTGATGGGCAGTCAGGCTCTTTCTGCCTTATTTGATCTCTGCTGCTTACCAGAAATGCAATTTCTTTTCCAGCAGAGATCTGGACACACTTTTCATTTTGTATCTTCCTACATTACCTGAGTAGTTGTTTTTCCTGCTGTTTGAAGCTTCTGCACAGAGACTTTCAAGGGAAATAACAGAATTGCATCAAGGGAAATAAAAGATTTGATGTAATCCTGAGACACGTTTTAGTTAAACATAGCTAATTTGTCTTAGAGTGGCTCAATATCCAGATATAAATATATGGCCTTTGTAAACCTGAGATGATATTGTCTGTCCCAGAGAACTATGATTCTGTTAATTAGAATAGATCGAGTGATAGCAATAATTTTACTGGCATATTAAGAAATAATTAATTTTTATTTGAGCATGAGTTCTTCACAATGACTTTCCTTGAGCACTTGATGAGGGAGCTTCTTTTGCACAAAATATTCCTAACACACCAATTTTAGCTATAAATATTTGCTTTAAAGTTATTTCTTACATGCTTCTCAAATAGTATACAGAGAGGTAATATTAGACTTTATCAGTTTACAGTATTACCTGTTTGTATGTAACTATCATGTGCAGATAAAATATCTGGTAATTTGCTTTTGAGCATGAATATCTTTTCAAAAGAAATACTTTAAAATCTACTCAGGAACCTTTCACGGAGTAAAAGTGATGAAATTAGGTTAATACATTATTTATAATGAGTGATTTGCTCAGCCCTATGCAAAATAAAGGAACATTTTTAACCAGTTAAATCAAAGCTCTATGAAAAGGGGTGAAAGCATATTGTTTTCCTCATTTTTCTCAGTTTCTTGACAGACTGCCTTAATTACTTCTTAGGCCTTAACTTTACAACTTGTCATGGGGCAGCTGACAATAAAGAGCTGTGCCTGAAAAGATGAGAAACATCTGGGCAATAAAACTGGGACTAGTGGCATTTGCTGCCTGATCTTGCCTCCCTTTTTAGCCACAACAACTGTGTTCTTTGCTTGAGGTTTTACACAGCATGACTTCTTCCCCCTTTAATTCCCTTTATACATAGTTCTAACAAAGATATTGCAACTAGAGAAGCAATAGAGTACAGAATGGAAAATGAATTCACATTAATCATGCAGGTACACCTCACTGGATAATTAATAGCACATCTTCCTGCCCGCATGTAGGACTTCAGAACTGATTAACCGTCAGCTTTCACTGCTTTCCCACCATATAAGAAAGTATGGTAATAAAAGAGAGAGGATTCAGCTTCACAGCATCATATAAGCTTAAATTTCATTGATAGTAACAACGTGAACAAGAAAATGTGAGATATGGGGAAAATATCTCAGGGAAAAAAGGATAAGAAAACAATTCTTCAAACCTAAAAATAAAAAAGCAGAAGAACAACATACCAACAAATGTAACAGATTTCTAAACCGAGGTTGCAAGAGAAAACACTTCAGTCCCACAAGAAGCAATTAGAAGATCCTGTGGAAGTAGTGCATTAAAAAGATGAAGATGAGTCTCCAAAGGAATGAACTGCTTTTTCCTCATATCTTTTTTTATTATTGTTCACATGGAATTCATCTAACTGCATATTCTCTCCACAGTGTTTGAATGCTGCTTTCCCCTTTCAGAATGATTATCTGTCCTCTATTGTAAGGAGGTATGAATAAGCAAAAGCTTTCAAGGCTGCTGAAAAGGATGAAGTACTTTTTTATTTCTCTTTGTAGAACACAAAGCCTGTAGGAGGGAAATTGCAAAATATTGTTCTTCTCTAACATGCGTTAGAGAAGTACTTGGTTTATTTACTCATATCCCACCTGAAACAACCCACGGATTCATTTAAATAAATAAGCTTGCACTACACAGTAGGTTTTTATGTGTGGAGTGGGGTAAAGAGAGTAAGGGAATTTCTCTCTTGTGTGGAGTGGATTAGTCCATACTTAGGCTTTTTTTGCCTTTTTTTTTTTTTGTCAGTTTTGCTGCTTCCCTTTCAGAGGGGGTTTGAGCTGAAAGAGCTTGGGGATCTCATAATCCAGGGCTCTTAGTCCTTGATTTTAGACATTTATCACTTTTTAGATCAGCTCACGTGTGGTTTAAAGTGCATCTTTCATTGTAGTTCTTCAGTCACAGTCACCTGGAATCCGAAAAGTCTGAACCTGTTACTTGCTATCGTGCCCATAGTGATTACTGCTCTTCCTTGGAGGTAACTGGAGACATATTACAAATCTAGGTTAATAGGTTTTATGATCAATCAACTCAAAGGCACGTACCTGTCCTATTAATAATGCAAATGTGATAGGATTATTGAGTTATGAGTAGCTTACACACAAATATTAACCACTAATACATTCATTAAAGCTGAATAAAGTATTAATTGGCTTTGATGCTGCTGGATTGCAGAGTAACAGATAGTTTTACCAAGGCCTGCTCAAATTGATTAGTGTGATCCCATGCTGTGCACTGTGTTTCCTCAACAGAATTGATCTTTTTCCTAGATGAAGACAAACAGCATTCTAACCACATTCGGGGATGTTTCTGACTACACTCAGTTAGGGAAATAAGGAATAGAAATATCCTGCTAGAGAGTTTTATCCTGAATGGGATCTTATTCTCAAGTAACCACTTTAAATTTGTTGTGACTATATTTAGATTCAAAAGGAGAATAAAAGATTTTCTGTTTTCAATGTGCACTATAGGGGTATAGGTAGTCCTGAAGTAGGATTGTTCTCCAGTATTCCTGATATGCTACTTCCTAAAGTGATATTCCTGTTCTGTCAATCTTATTTATCATGAAACTGTCAGCTATGGCTTTTCCAAGCTTCAGGTAAAAAATCCACCACGTGGTAGTGTCTACATAGGTAAGTACTTATAGCTCATGTTTATTACCGAGCCTTAGAAGCGTGGCCCTCAGCATCTATTGTCATCCAACTTAACAGTGGTAAAAAATGCATCTCCATACTCACAAGAAAGGCCCAAAGAACTGAATAGTGTAGTTTGAACACAAATTATATATAAGTAAACTCAAAAAGCAGAAAGATCACAGCTGGCATGCATATTAGTTAGGCAACCATGCAGTTCTCAAAGATGCTCATATATGAATCATGTACTTTAAAGCCAGCTAAATTACTGTTGCAGAAATACAGTCATAAAGTATTACTGCCAATCACTTGAAGGAGATATATGTTCTTCAGTAATTATGCAATAATTGAAAAAAAGTTTCAGATTTCATTACTTTTTTTGCTCATTTCATCCTGGAGGAACAATGGCAACAATCATACATGGAAAATCATTATCCTAATGTGGTAGACTCTGTGAATTTCTGTGCTGGTGAAGGTAAGGATAGACTGGCCCTCTCAGCATACTGATCACAACATCAATGAAGGCACTCATTGATGAAGGTATAAATATTGGTACTTTAATATTACACAGGTTTAATAACAGGAACTGTTTTTTTTATATGTCTTTTAAAGGGTCTGAGACAAGCCTATGAAAGACGATGAGATTATTTCTAACAATATCACTGGCTTAAATTGACATGGGGTAATTTCACTGCATGTATTGAAGGATAGAAAAATTCTTCAATGTTTGACCTGAGTGAGTGCCTCACAGAGATGAATATTCTCAAAACCTCAGAAGGGTCTTGATCAAGGAAAATTTCAGTTTCCTCCCAGTTTTTTCCCCAACTCTAGACAGCTCATTGTCCCTGTAATATTATCTCATTTCTCTGACTTCTGAAAGTGCCTTTTTGTTTGTAGCAGTTCACTGACAGTGAGTGGCAGTTGTTCATTAACCATTATCTCTTCTAATTTTCTGTGAACTAATTGTAAGGAGCATAAGAAAAGCTATTAGAATAGTAGAGCACTGAGGGATAAGAGAAGAGAAAGAGCGGGTCAAGATTACATTGGGTCATCGCAATTTACAGCAATATTTCTTTCAAGAAATGTGGAGGTCTAAAAGTCAATTGTTAAGAAGGCAGAAACAGACCTGCTAATATAATTTCAAAAATCAATAGAAATGTCCAGTTTGATACAAACTTCTATAGCAATTTCTAGTGAAAATACTTACCTTATGACATGACAAGCATCTATATTGCATAGGTTAAACGAGCCAGTAAAAGGAAAAATATCGCTAGCATATTGGAACGTAGCAGTAGAACTGAAGAACAGACATACCCAGGCACAAAGCTAAGAATGCCAACAGAGAAAAAAAACCCAAACCAACTCTATTGAAGCTGATGCTTACAGTCCAAAGCTGCTGTTTGAAGAAGGGAGCATTCTTGGTAATCAAAAGGCATCGTTTATCTGGCTAATGTTTCCCAGAATTTGAAAGAAATAAAATAACATTATTTAAAACTATTGCAGGTTATGAGTAAAGTAATTTTGCTTATGTCTGCATTAACTTGTCTAACCACAGCAGGAGATTCCTTATAACTTTAGCTGATTATGAATCAAATAATCAGGTTTATATACATATCACTCATGGTTAAAATTCATTTTTGATAGCAATGAATGAGGGTGGTGAAAAATGGTAAATTGAAATATGTACCTGAACAATGTCCTGTTGTGTCAATGTGATTTCAATAACTCACGATAAAAAGGTAGAAAAATGTGAATGACAGTTGTAGGAATAAAATTTTTCATATTTTCCTGTCTTTCAGAATTTAGACTAATAGGTGGATGTAGCATGAAAAGACAAACAGTGATGGAAAAAATAGCTACATTGGTCACATGTAGCAAACAAGTAAGATATAGGCATCTTTATAAATCAAATCTACAGCTAGAGCACAGACGGATTAGCAGGTGGTGAAACAACAGATGACATATACAACACTGATAGTGAAGAAATATGACCAGGTTGAATAGTTTGGACAAGCTTTAATTCAACACAGCACACTTTTGAAAATTGATGGCTTTTAAAATAACTTAGGAACGTTTCTGCCCTGCTCACGATGCCTGCTGGCCCCTGGGACTGGGAACTAATCCAGCACCATTGTTAGGATAACAGACAATAAAGCTGAGCAGTTGCTGATGATCACTTGCACCAATTTGAAATGATTCTTGTGACCAATTACTCAGGCTGTGGCTGGAATTGGTTAGAGTTGTTCTGACTACACCATGCAGTATTTCCACACCACCAGATCAGAAGTTAGAATGCTAAAACAATGTGAGGCAAAGGATTCATTGTCATGCAAAGGTTCCTGCTACTTAGGTGGGGGATAGCAGGGAGGGTATTGCTGAATTCCTTATGGATGAGACCAAAAAGAAATGTTAGCCCTGGAGTAGGTTAAAGGTAAATAAACAGAGCTGCACAAATATCAGTCATAATAATGAAGGTGGAAGTAGATGGCTTTTCCAGTTTGGTAACCTTCATCAAACAAATGCAGGATGAGATCATCTGAACACAGACTGGAAGAATTATGGAATGAAAAATACATTGAATAAATCAACAAACATGTCAGATGATACTCCACAGTGAAGGTGGAGGTTTCTTTTCTAATTTACTGAAAAGGCACATTCTATTCTCACAGGGATGGAACTATAAGGACTCATTGCCAAGAAATGCTACTGGATACACACCTCCACCCCTCACCGCGAAGACAGTTGATGTGTTTGCAGGACAGAGATATTTATGAAGAAACTTCTTGTACAGGTATGTGTGTGTGCACGGTTCAATTTAGGGCTAAAATAAGTGCCTAATGTGCAACATCGATAAAATCAGAAATGCAAGCAATGGAATAAATGAGACTTAATGTTAGGTCTGTACCCTTTTTATCTTTTTAGCTGGTCAAAGTTCTCCTCTATATCTTTCTTTAGAAAGCTTCTTGCCTGCTCCCTGGACTGTTAAAAGAAAGGATTGATTCAAGGCTTTAACCTGTGCAGTTCCAGCTGGGACATTCAGGCTGGGCAGGCAGTACATTAATGTTTTTTGAAAATAATATTTCATCACTGGCTATACCAAGTAATAGTAAGAAGAAAGAAAGGTTCTGATTTATATCATGTCACAATGCCATTGGAAAAGGGGGAGATCCACTCAAGCCTCTACATGTTTCTCCTGGGAACAGCATTGTGCTCCACTCAGCTCAAGATTGTGCTCCAAGGTCTATTTTGACCAAGAGAAAATAAAACAATCATGTAGACTGGTGAGTACCTATAATCCCAGTAATGATAGTAGCATGGGTGTACCAGACATACTTTTAATCTTTCTAGACTTGTGTATCTATATCTACCTTACATGATCTAATTTTGCACCTTGGGACAAGTTTTGAAGTCAGTCCTGACTTCCACACAATTTAAATCTTCTATTTAGATATCTCTAATATATTTAAAACTATTGTTCATCTGCTGCCTAAACTCTTAGACATCTAAGTCTTCCAAAATAACTGTACCATCTGTCACAGTCTAAGAATTATCATTCTAGTTATCACCAATAAAGGGATGGAGTCATTTGATATGAAATTTATGCATAGCACCAGTCACCTGTTCACCCAGGATACAATTGAATCTGTCACTGGGGAATTTTGTAGAACTAATGAGTCAAAGGTGGGGTTAATCATATGTATAGAGGGCTAAGATTATACCAGAATCATGTGGCTAGTTTGAAAGGGTGGGTATGAATGAACGTATGTGAGACAGAACAAGGATGGATTTTTAATTGGTGATGTTAAAATGAGGTTGTTTTGGAGCAGAGTGTGGACATGACAGAGATAAGAACTTGTTCCAAATACTGGATTATACTAACACTAGATTTACCTAGTCTTTACTTTTGTACATGAGCACAGGCACAAAGCAAGACTTAGTGCTCCGTGGGGAGTATGCCCATGGTGACTACAGGTTAAAGCACCCACCTTGGAAAAGGAAAACATCCGCTTTCCACCCCTACTCCAGTGAGTTTATGAAGACTTTGTGGAATTTATGCAATTTGAATAACTTCAGAAGAAATACCGAGAATTTGTCCCTGATGGTTAACTGGTGACCTAGTCCAGGGAGGACATTCAGAGGCGGGAATTCAACCCTCCTCAAGCAGAGCACAGAGCTCAACCTCAGTCTGCCACTTCCCAGGTCAGCAATGCAATTAATGGCCTTCTAGGTGGGAAAGTCACAAGAGGCTGTGTTTGCATGAAGTCTAGACCATGATATCTATTAGGTTGGGTCCGTCAAGCATCACAGCTGGGGATTACCTGCTCTGACAGAGGTTCATCTGCATGGCCAGTGCAGCAGCTAATAGCTCCAGGGCTTGGTGACATCTGAACTGAGGATTTGAGGACATTCATTTAAATGTTTGCATAAAAAAACCACAATTACAGAGACTGGTGATGCAAGTAGCATATGATAAAAACCAATCCAACAGAAACTGCTGATGGGAAATCTGACTCGTTTAATACAGTTATTATCTAAGCCAAGCTGCAAGATATAGACGAATATTTTCCACAATCCATTCATTGTTAATGAACATCCAAGCTAGCAAATTAAAATAAACCCATTTTATCACTCAGATTTAATGATTTCCTGCTGGGCCTTGTTAATGTTCAGAATTTGCCTTCTTTGAAATACTTAGGTCATCAGCAAATTTGCCGTCAGTCTTTCATTTCTTCTCCAGCGAAGGTTACTCTGAAATCTTCACCTTTTCCTTTCAGATGTTTATATTGAAAGATGACCACTGCCAGCATGAACAACTTTTACCTCTCCTTGAGTTTGGAGTTCATAACGCTGTTTGAACATTGTAAGCCCTTAAGTACTGAAACAAGGTGAACATTCAGCTCGAGAAATTTCAAATCCAGGTGAAGTGAACTTGCTGATTAACTCTGTGAATGAAATTAGTATTTTTGTAGAGTGCTAGTATGACAGCAAATGAAAATCTGTTCTAAAATATAGTAAAACCTGCAGGAAATACAAGATGCCTGCTGAGAAACCAGCTTTCTTTTTAGCTATAATGTTTAATCTTTTTGACTCTTGCCTACTTCTTCTGGGGTAGAGGGAACATGGGTACAGATTTCATTGCCACTGAAATGCTCATATTAATCTAGATTTGTGTGCTATGTGACTGTTGGCAATAAGGACAGTTAACATTCCAATATCACTTTCCCTTCAAGGATACTGAAGAGCATTGGAAACATTAAGCTCTGAGGTTGGTAATTTACTAATGAGAAAACTGATTCAAAGAGAAATTAAGACCTTAATCTCTCATCCATTGAAGCCAATGGAAATCATTTTGTGATTTCCTTGGGCAGGCTGTGTGTGTCTTGTAAAAGGTCACGCGAGAAATCACAGAAAAATTAGACTAAAAGTCCAAAAACTTTTTCTTGTTCAGTACAAGAATAACTGTCCTTTATCCATGAGAATGATCAGGGGGCTGGAAGCACCCCTCACTATGAGGAGAGGCTGAGAGAGTTGGGGTTGTTCAGCCTGGAGAAGAGAAGGCTCCAAGGGAGACCTTAGAGTGGCCTCCTGGTACTTAAAGGGGCCACAGAAAAGCTTGGGAGGGACACTTTATCAGAGGTGTAGGGATAGGACGAGGGGTAACAGTTTTAGGCTGAAAGAGGGCAGATTTAGATTAGATGTAAGGAAGAAATTCTTTCCTGTGAGGGTGGTGAGGCACTGGCACAGGTTGCCCAGAGAAGCTGTGGCTGCCCCCTCCCTGGAAGGGTTCAAGGCCAGGTTGGACGGGGCTTTGGGCAACCTGGGCTAGTGGAAGGTGTCCCTGCCTGTGGCAGGGGGGTGGGAACTAGAGGATCTTTAAGGTCCCTTCCAACCCAAACCATTCTGTGGTGCCTGAATCCTTTGTATCTGAATCCCTTTCCCTTAATGCAGTTTAGAAATATTCTAATACATTTAGACCCTCTAAGATTACATTTTCATATCACCACCAGCTCTGTGCTGCAGCAGAGGAGATATGGAACAACTGATAGCTTTGAGCACTACTATTTTTTTCTTCAGGCCTAACATCATGGGTCTCCTCCCTGGGACCTGAGCTAGAGCCTTCACTAGTAGTGGAGGTTGAAGCTCCAAACAGATTCTGGAAGCAAAGATCTCTTGGGCAAGTTTCCTACAGCAGAAGCACAAGCCAGTCCCACCAAGCTGAAGAAGCAAAGCCTTTCTATCCTATTTGCATGCTTACAAGTATTTTAAGCACTTTAGTACAACTGAAAGCCATACCTCATATCATAGAAATGAAATTTTTGAATTCTTTGAAGTAGTTAAATTTAACAAAAAGCTAATCTGTATTGCTGAGACCTTTCATTGAACTAAAGCATCTGGTTTTCAGAGTGACGTGATGACATTGAAGAAGTTGCAATTAAATTCTTCAAATTTGTTATTTTAGAAGTAGTATTCTCCAAGGATCTGATCCAAAACACTCTACAGTAGGAATCTTTCTGCCTCGGGGCTCCCTTGATGTTTTGCAAGATCCATTATCTCTGGTAATATTTCAAGCAGTTTATTACAAAATTCCATAATGCAATATGCATTACTTGTGTGGCTAGAAACCTTTATATCAACAGTCTAGATAAATGCCAGTACTGCTATCATAATACACTTCAACAGAGGTAAGAAATATAGTGCTGTATTTACAAATTTGATCCATTCAGGGCCTAGGGCTGTAGTAACTTAGATATAGGAGCGTTTATGCACAAAATCACTGGAGCATACACATGATTATTTATCAAGATGGTCTATGTATAGTGCTAGTATTATGCATTAGCACCTACTTGATATAACAGGAATAAACATTTCATGAAAGAACACAAAGGACACTAGAAAGGTATATCACAAGCACAGTTTTATAATGAACCCATGGAATATTTATGTTGTGCATTCCACATAAAATATGTCAGAGCTAGCCAAGTAAAGCCCTCCCAAAAGTAGGTAGGCAGGACACTTTTATAATGGTGATATAACTGAAAGATCATTCCTAGACTTTTATGAACCTTATGTTTTCTATTGGTGTTCCTTCAACTTATGTATCACTTAAAGGTCATTCCACAGCACGATTGAGAGAATAGATGTCTTTTCATGATATACAGAACAGTTTTTGCACTAATCTGGGTTTATCAAACTCTAGTGTGCAGTGAGTGGCAAATGTATTATTCTACTGTGTTATATAAAGGATTATTTCAGATGTTTGAAATAATGCATATAGTTAAAGGTTAAGGTAGAATAGTGTTAAAGAAATTAATTGTTTCTGGGCCTGATGGTAATATGAATGATAAAAAGGTGATGACTATTATAGCCTTGAAGCATTACAGTCATTTTGCTATGATAATAGTCCTCAGATTTGGTTATAGCCCTAATATGTTCCCTGAAAGTTAAAATCAGATTCCCAGGTCTGTTGGCACATAATGATTACTTATTGTCTAGAATGTAGTTTCTGAAAGAAAATGAGACTTGATCTTGTGAGGATAAATCCTGGTTTCTTTTATCTTTTTTTTTTTAAGAAGAGCTAAACATGGAGTTTGTATTTCAGAGGATGCAATTTAGGATCATCATTTCTAGCTTGAAATACACCAAGATAAATATCTCTCCTGCTCCATGCTTTTATCACTCTGTACCAAACTATTATGGACCATGGGTGGGTAATGTTTCTGATGTTAGAAGCAATGCACCAAAGCTGTCAAGTGACTGAGAGCTTCAAACCAGACCCTACAGATTGTTTTTGCTTTCCTTTTGCGATACTAAAACAGGCATGTGCAATGGAGCAGCTCACACAAAACCTGTCCTGGCTGTTAGGCTTGTCTTGGGGGTTGCAGTGTTGGCTGTCTGAAGGACACGGGCTCTAAGATGACTGTTCTCAAAGTGAGTCCCAGCCTTCCCCTTCCCTACAGAAGTATGTAGCAGGAGAAAGGAGTCAGAGTCGTAATTTTTACTTCTTCCCCACCACACCAGGCAGTTGTCCCAGCTCTGTTTCAAACTGCCCATTATTGTAATATCAGCATCAGCCCTTCACAATCCTTAATGCTCGTTTAATCCATCATTTTTAGGACTCTCAAATGAAGGACCGTGGTCACCGCTAGCAGTGCAAACTCTTAAGATTGCAATCTTAGCCATAACAAGGTCACATAATAGAGCACATATCAGAAGAAAGACTAATAATAATTTTCATTGTGTATAAAAAGTATATAATAAAGTTTAGTAGTGGACAGTAGAAGAGCTGTGAAAGTCAAAGCATTTCTCTTCCATTTCTGATTCTCCTTCTGCAGAGAAAAACACACACACACACACACACCCCCAAAAAAAAAAAATACAGGGAAAGGATGGAAAAGGATGAGAGTAATATTCCAGCCAAAGCCAAACTAGTTCTAGACAAGCTGAAAAAGAAATGAAATGGTGTCATAATTATGACAAGCAGAATAGAAATTCAATATTTGTTCTGTAGTTTGTGCTCTGCTTTACTTTAGGAACTAGTACTAGGAAATGTTTGATTAGAAAGGGAGTCATGTTCACAGGGTGCATTATTCATTCCAGATTTCACTTTTGTAACTTAGGATAGTCAAATACATTTCTTACCCCAGAATCTGCCTGACGTCTCTGTATTTCTGGAACTTACACAGGTGACTGGAAATCAAGCATTCAGGGGAGATACCGCAGTTAAGTATTAAACCTGACAGCTTTTATATGTCTAGTACAATAATTGATTTCATGTTATGCTAACCTACTCTGCAGGTTAAAGCAGTGAGGATAGTTCCGTTTCATAGAGTAGTCACTGAATCATTATTTTTAAGGTTTTAAAAGCACTGAGGCAATTTACATTTCTATTTTCCTTTTTAAACATTTATATAGATGAAGAATACAGTGAACACTTGCACGAGCAAGAGGATAAATTCAACCCTGAAATTTCCTCTGAGAAAAAAAAAAAAGATTAAAATAGTAAAATAATCAGTAAAATATTAAAAATAAGTTAACTTCTTGAAGTGGGGGGTTATATGTTTATTTTCTCTCTCTTTGTTCAGGTCTGTTTACTACCTGCTTGTGGCTTCTTGTTGGAGTGGGGAGCTGGGGAGTGCTTGACAGTGGCAACAGTCTGAGAGTTTTCTGGCACTTAAGAGTTTAAAGGCAAACAAACTAACACTCTTAAGCAACACAGTAACAAAAATACATTGTGGCATAATGTCACAGCTGACAAATTTTGGATTTACCAACTCTTTTCTTGATCAGAAAGGTTTCAGAGAAGAATCGATTCTTCTCCAACGTCCTTAGTAGAAGGGGTTTTTCCTAGGTAATCCTCAGACTGGAGTAAACAGTTTGTTATAACGTTCCCAAATGTAAATTAATCTGTATTCTAAAACAGTGCTGCTCTTTAAGCACATGTATTAATATAAGGAAACAAAGGTGGGATTCACAGAGTATTGTTGGACACAATGAGTTGCCCAACTGTCCCTTCCAGGGTACGTAGCCCTTTCCCTCTGCTTCACATTCATCTCGACCAGTCAGCAGAGCACTTTAAATGTGGGTCTCTTACTTTTCAGGAAGCTCCCTAAACTGAAAATAAGATGCACTAGGTTCAGCTGCCTTTAGTCTTCCCAGGTATTACTGTTTCACTTAAATACATATTACAGCTGGAAAAGAGAGGCTGCTTCTGTGGGCAGCTGCTCCAGGCACTTGATTCACACCCTGGTCTCACTTAACAGTCATACGTGTTATGCCAAGTGGAACACCACTAACTTCAGGATTAATTCACAAGTTAATATCTTTTTACCTACTGTTCCAAGTAATTGCCATGACCCAGTGCCTGTTGAAGTAACAGAATTTCTACTTCGGTAAGGGCCAAATCAAGCTGTATATGGTCAGAGACCACTTCTTTTTCCAAGCAGTTTTCACTGTGTATTTATGGTGAGAAATGAGTGTCGCTTTCTTTTTGCACATTAGGACTGCTGAGCTGAAGAAAATGAGTATAACTTTTCTTTTAATTCTATAATCTTATTATCCTATCTCCAGTAAAAACTGATAATGAAATCTGAGGATATTGAGAACTTGGATTTTTTCCATTAAGTTTAACTTGATATTTTTTTCAAGCAATGTGGTACTTACTATAGTCCAACTCTTTTTAAGACTATCCAGGGAAACATAAACCCTTGCAGCGAGCCATTTTCTGTCAAAATTACATCTGACCTGCATATTTTTGCAATTCTCTGATGCATTATACAGTCAGATCAGGTTGTTCCTTGACCAGTTGTTCACCCCTATCAATTGCATTAGCATTTAACCTGTCAGTTTAAATTACAAAGGTAACAAAGGTTTAGGAAGGTTACAATAGATCCAATCTCACACAGAAGTGTGGAAGAATAATCTTAAATCATCCTTCAATGCGAGTGTTATTTTTTCTCCTGACATACATATACTCACCTTCTAGAAGCATCACTGTAACTGTGGGCAACTTTTTATGGTGAGGACTACATGAGATCAGCAAAGCATGTGAAATAAGAGAAGTACTAGCAATAAGACAAGCATGTATATTTTATTTGAACTTAGATTGCATCTCCTGTATCTTTACTCATTTTCTCTTCTATTCTCTATCCTTTCCCAGTGTTAAATTTCCTCTTTTTCCCTCTCTCTCGATTCTATTCTTCATTGTGTCTGATTAGTAAATTAGGTCCTATTCTATAGTCACATAAGCACATCATCAGGGTTGGAGTCCTTTAAATCCTTAATCCTTTAGTCTTGAAGATACTGTGTCCGCAAGAGGGACAGCCCAGCCTCTCCTTGAACCATCCATCATCCTGTGCTGTACATTTACAACTCTACCACACCACTTTCACTTTTTTGAGTGGTGTATTAATAAAATACCAACCTCCGATGCCAGCACACTAAGACAAAAATCTATTCTCTTTTAAACAAATGCATATGCTTGGAAAAATCTGGAAATCATATTCATTTTGCCCGGGATCTTTCATATGTCTGTAATGACTTTACAACACATGGCAACCTATCGCTGGTCCTGTAGAGTTGTTCAGATGTAGAAGGACGATCTGCAAAATGCCTCCCGCAGCACTGCAGCTCTGGCCCTGCACGTACCCCAGTGCATCTGGAGAGCAGCGCGGGAAACCACATTTCAGCTGGCTCGTAGGGAAGGGGTCAGCACAGTGCAGCTATGAACAGTGATGTCAGAATTCCAACTGCAGGCTGCCTGAATACAAAATATGACAGAATTCCTACCACATCTACCCATACCAACCTCTCTGTGCCCCTCCCAGAATCAGCACAGGCTGTTGAGTAACATGAAAGTACTCCATAGCCTTTTGCAAAGCTAAATCTGCTCACAGTGAGCCAAAAATGCCACTGATTGAAGCATTAGAAAAAAATACAAAGCAAAATCCTGATTCTGTTAACCTATAAATGCCATGGTATTTCCTGCATATTTTCCTCCCTTTCTTACTAAAGGTGAAACAAAGGGCTTCTGCCAATAATATTCATATGCACAAAGCTCACATCAAAGTTTATCTGCATGGAAGCTGTATCATTAAGATAGTAAAGAAGCAATATTAAAGGTAAAGCCAGACTGACTGTTCCTGAGTTTAGGAACCACAGATGCATTTCTTCTAATAGATGTAGATATTTTAAAAATATTGTTTTCAGTGTGTCCAGGATCATGTTTAAAAGGCTCTAAAAATAATAACGCCTGCCTGTATACGAGGTTTGCGCAATAGATAAATGCTAAAAATAATGATGTTGGAAAAATAGTCTGGGCATATATCTTTGCATGCTTACACAAATACCAACTTTACCACATGCAGCTGTGCCACATTAGCTGTGCCATGATAAATGCTGTTTAATAAGCAGAAGAACGGAGGTTGGCCTACATTTGGCTGGGGTGCATTCACTGCTGAAATTAGGATGTGCTGGTTTCATCTCCCCAGACAGGGAGCAGCTGCTTCACCCTTCATGCAGAAGAGAGCTGAGGCAGGGTTTGCATGCTAGACTCTGGGCAGGACATTTGATTGCTATAATTATCTAGATATGCAGATATATTTAAATGTATAACTGATAGATAATCATCATGAGAAGCTATTCAGTATCCAAATAGGAAATGCAACTCCATACCAGTCAACATGAATTTCCAATGAGTCTTTGGTACCATACAGGTGTCAAAAAAAGACATTTTTTACCATGACAAGGCTGATTCAGACCTTACTGATGTAACCCACAATATTACTGCTCTTGAGCAAAGACAGGGAGATTACTCTACAGTTGCATGCCAGGTTTTATTAAAGAGTGCATTGGGAATTGTCAGACTTCTGAGCCTGCTATACTATCTGTACACTCATAAGGCTCTTATGGCCTTTTCCCAGCAACTCATGTTCTGTTTTCAATATGTATGGAATAATGTTAAGGAAGGAAACAAAAGGTGAAGTAATCTTCATCTTTAGTGCAACATTTACTACTCTACTACACAGCTGTGGATTTTGTTACTCCTTGCACAGAGACAGAGCTTGGATTTAGATTTTTGGCCCCATCAAATCTTCAGTTTGTAATAAGACTTATCTTAAATCTGTCATCTTAACTGGCCAGCTGAGGCTCTTTCTCCAGAGGAGATTCCTCCAACAGACTAATCACTGATGGGGGGAGAAGTCCCCTATGACTGAAGTGGGGAGAACTGGATAGAGCTGGTGAGCTGATTCCCTCAAAGAGCATGCAGATATCAGAACAGATTTCCTGGTGCAAAATGCTCCAAGAAAAAAGCAGATTTCATTTGAAGTTCCTGCTTTGTAATTCCACCTCCCTTGCAATGAGTTGCTTCAGTGGATACATTTGAGGGGTATCCTTTTTTGTTTTAAAGGCTTTTTTCTTTTTGAAGAGTAGAACATTAAAACCATATAAAGTGAACTGGCTCCAGATTTAGTTTTTGTTGCTTCACTGTAATTTCTGTCTTTCCTAAAAGAAGCAGTTCACTGTGGAACAGACAATCCACTGCCCCCAAGTGTTCTCAGGAACACAACAGAGGCATAAAGTTCAAGCAGGGCAGCAAAAATATGAACAATAACAGATCCACAGTCTTTCAATCAGCACTTGTATTCACATCCCTGAGGTCACCATCAAGTAGCCAAAACTAAACTTAATTAAACTTTCATCCTAATCTTTACGTTCCAGAGAAAAATAAAATAATAACTGACAAAAACCAAATACAAAAGTATTTAAGCACTATGTGATCATATTTTGCTATGCAGATATTCCTTCTTTGAACCAACAAGAACTGCTGTCCCCTGATGAGGGAACTTTCTTGAGAAAGGAAGAAATACTTCTCTTATCTCAGACAATATCCTGGGGTATTCCAAAGGAAAATGAGCATTAAATATAGCACAGGCTCTATAAAAGCATCTCATCAAGTCCTGCTTAGAGTGCACTGATGCATTGTAATATACTTTGTAACTTCTTGGGTGAGCCGGCACTAGTGAACCACAGTCCATTTCCAGTTTCTTTAAATATCTCCAAAAAAGTGCAAGTGGAAACACTCCCATATATACATTTGCAACTCCAATTTAAACTACTGTTTCTAATATTATATATTCATAAATAAAATCCCAAATTGTTTAGTTTCTTGTAGCATAAACCCAAATGCAGCCCCAGTCCTACCAAAAATAAACCTTAACACCATTTGGTATGTTTTTCCAATGAATATTGATAGCAGTACAGGTGTCAGAGACTCTTTCCAGTGAAAAAAACCTTATTCAGGTTTTATTGATGCAACTTACGATATTACTGCTCTTGTACAGATCAAGGTCACACTGAAGTTATATGTCAGACTTCATTAAAGTGTGTATAGGGAATCATCAACTTGTGATGCTCTCTGATCCCAGCACCTTACAGTTCATAAACATTAGCAAGGCTTTCTTATGCCACACATTTGCAACATGTTTGCATAGTCAACTAATCAATATCGGTAAGAAAATGAACCAGAAGTTACCTGACTGTCATTATCACTGCAATACTGCAAACTTTATGGCATTGTCAACTGCAGATATAGCTAGTACCTCCACTTCGTAGTTTCAAGTCTTTCTTCTGCTTGATTCCCTGTTCCCTGCAAACATTTGAAAACAGATCTTTCTTACTTTATCCAGGAAAATAATCGTGTTTGAAGGATGTTATCTTTTAAGTAGAAACCATCATGGATCAGACAGCTGGTCTTTGAAACTTCCAGCAAAGGTGAGACATTTGCACAAAAAATGTTTATGTTTCAACTACATTCCCTCCCTTCCTCCAGAAAGCTTCAGAAAGAAAGAAACAAACAAAAAACAAAACAAAACAAAACAAAAAAAACCCACCACCAGTTCTCAGTTTCCTCTATTTCCTATTCTAGATGTATTCTCAATATAAATGAAATTAGGTCATGTATTCGGTATGGCACACATACACTATTTATGGTCTGCAATCAAGCTGCAAGCTCTAGAGTTCAGTGCCACTGTCTGTCATGAAGTCAAACTCTGAGGCTAAATAACTTAATATCCTTAAATTTTGTATCCACCATATATTCATGCTTTGGAGAGCAAATGCCTCAGCTGAAGGCTCCAATGTAATTTCTTTGGAGTGCTGACCTTCCTTTGAAGTATTACTAGTATTTGTCACTGTTATATTCATGATAGTAGATGAGATTTACCAGTCCTTGTTGCCTGTGTTATCAAATTGCTTAACTTAAATATTTAAATGGAAAATGGCTTTGCATTTTTACTGACATACAGAGTAATTCAGATACTGGGGCTCTGCAGTACAGTAGAGGGAAATACTTATGAAGCTGATGACTCACTGAGATTTCTTGTACAGTCTTGGCGTGTTAATGTACCCCGGCAGAATTCCACCCAGATACTGCACTGAATTGCTGATTAACAACAGGGAGAGAAAGAGATACCATTTTCACTTACCACCTGGAGAGCTATAGGACTGAGGAACTCCACTGGACCAAAAGCCCATCCTAGTTTTCTCTACGTATTTCACATCACACTTTGTTACAGTCAGGGCATTCATTTTTTGCATGGTTGTTTTTGGTTTTGTTGTTTCCTGATGCATGCATTTGATAACTGCCAGAACAGCAAAGAAGATAAAGAAAATTATGCTTAATAACAGTGAGACTATCAGAATCCAATAAATAAATGAGTGTTTCCCATGGTTGCTTCTTAATCCTATAATTAATGTAATTGATTATTTTCCTAATACTACTGGAAATCTGAGGTTCCTGTAGGCTTTAGAGAGCCTCCTCGTACTGAAGGTCAGGGGGAGCTGGTAACCTGCTTTCTGTAGATGCCTCTGAAGAGTCCAACTGTAAAATTAGACAAAAATATTAAATATTTTAAAAGTGATTTGGGATGTCTCAGTTGATAGGTGCCTATCAAGTAATCCAAAAGGTTTTCTTCCCCCTAAAAACTGTGGGCAAGGAAGATTTTGTTTAAAAAACATAGACACAATCAAATTTGCTTACTATTTTAGAAAGTAATCATGTTTCATGACATATATAAAACCACAACTCACATAACAGAGATACATTGCTTGTTGTATACATAACAAAGAAGTTTCAAACTGATATACATTTATTTGTATGGTGTTAACTAATTAGGTGAATTTTATACTTATTAAATTAACCAATACAAAACACTGTGTGAACCCCCTTAATTCAATTCCAATCTGGTTTTATTTGCTTTGGGAAATGTACAAATAGAAACCCAATCAAGGAAAGATACCCCTGCTACTCCAATGAATGTCTCCTGCTGATAGCTTTTCACAAACTTATATAACTGGGGAGGGGGATTCAAATAAATGAAATCCCTGTATTTAGATAAAGGCACTGTCCTTCCTATTAACATCTCTCAGGGAAATAAGAATTATATTGGGAATAGAGAACTGATCAATACTCCCCTCAAAGTAGACTGGTTAAGTGCACTAATTAAATTAAAGAGTCTGAAGATTAGAGTCTCAGTAGCAAAGCAGATGTTTTGTACTCACCGACCTGCTAAGGTGGGATATTTCCATGTGCTCTGCTGGGCCTCCAATATAGGCTGAAATTCCTGCGAGGGTCATGCCCAGCAGAAATTAGAGGCCGCACCAACTTATCATCTGTCCAGGTGTTTGCAAAGCACAAAGTTCACTTTTAAGCATCCTTTCCCTCTACCCTCAGGAGCTGTAGCTCCAATCAGCAGCTTCTGACACATGTTCCCAATGGTCAAGGTCACAGTAAGCCTCATTTCAGTAATGATCTTGCAGTCCTGAAGATCTGTTCTGATATGTTTTAAATATAAGGAAGGTAGTGGGCAGAGATCACAGACGTGCATGTGCAATTTTGTGCGTTCCCTCCTCGTTCACCATTCATTACAGGCAATTGCCTGAAATTACAACTGCTGCACTCATGTTTATTAGAGGCAGCCACAACACTGTCTTGTCACATTCAGTCAAATATTTCTTTATTGCCTCATGTCAAGTTCTGCTTGCATACTGTCACTCTCAGAACCACACCAGGGAGGTGTCCGTGGGCTGCAGAGGCAATTGCACATCCCAGAAAGTGTCGTGTGTCCAGCCCCAGAAAGCCAAGAGGGCATGATGCTGAATATGACCTAGAGCATCCCAAAAGCCTGTGGACAGTATATTTTCTTTTTTAGAAAATGTAGTTACAAAAAATAAGTAAGCATCAGAAATACCATGCCATATAATCTTTACTAAAAATACCTCTGTTATTTGCATCAGAACAAAGATGTTTACATTATCAACTACAAAGAGGTTTCAGGAAGCTCTTGGATTTCTTCTCAGTGTACAAAGCTTAGAAACAATATTTTGCTGAGCTAAATGTCTTTTATATTTGCTTTTTAAAATAGTAGATACTTTATATTTTAACTCTGACCTTTCCATCTGTTGGGTCAAGGATATCTGCTGACCATGGAGTTCAAAGTAAAATAACTCCCAACAGACACTGCATTTTTTCTAAAAGGCAACTTTAGCCTTTGGTTCATAGCCAATATTTTGAAGAATTACTACGATTCTTGGTTTTTGCTAAAGAAAAATGAATAATCATATCTTTTGATTTCTGTATAACCTTAGAGAGCAGATGCTTTACTCATACAAAGAAACTAAGGAAAAAATAGAAAAACTTGTGAGAAGAGGCAGAGAAGTTAAAGCAATAACTTCTGTGAAGGTGAAACTGTTCTGCTGAATCTAGTTCTCTCAGGCAGAACTGAAGTCAATGAAACACATGTTGGCATCCTAATGCTTAGTTTTTCTTTCTTCCCTTTTCTTTATAAAATGAAGGAAAGTATTTCCTCTTCCATCTTAGATCTATCCATCAGACAACAGATCAGTAAAGCTGTGTCGAAAAAAGAATAATGTTTCCAAAGCAATAGAAATTCTTGAAGATGTACCTATATGTTTGCTTGATAAATTATTTCTTCATTTCTATATTCATACAAAGCACATGTATTTTCATGCACCATTGAACAGAGAAATACTGTGAATTTCCATAGAAAGCTGCTATTAGATTACAGATTATTTTTTTTACTGAAGAAGTTATTTGCTATGGCTTTCCAAACCATAGTAAAAAGCCTTGCTATCCTTCCTGCACCCTGTTGAGTGCAGGTGCAAATTAATTTTTGAAGATGTTATTAATGGAAGATAGTTTCAGATTTTTCTTAAATTCAAGTGTTTTCTCTGAACCAGACTGTGTTTTCAAACTAACTTGACAGGATCCTGATATTACAGTAATGCAAATCTCAGGCAAAGTCATTATTAGAAATGGATCAATATCATTTTATCACAAAAACGTGACGTTCGGTAGGATGGAGGCAAAAAGGAGATACTCAGAAAGATCCCAGCAAAGCTAAGCAGAACCAGGCATGGGCTGGCACACCCTAAGGAAGAGCTGAAAGACTCGACTCTTCACAGGGTGATGGAAACCAGCTGCTCTCAGGAAAGCAGAAGACACCAAGACGGAGGAAAACAGGCTGTTAATGCCTTCTACATTGAGATGCTGATTTTTTCCCCAATTTCCCAGGTTTTCTATAAGCAGGGGTTTGGAGGGTATCAGCAGTGTGGCAGCATGTCAAGGAAGTTCCCCACTGAGCATGGATTGTGTTTCCTCATCCCTCAAGCTTTCAACGGTTTGCAGAGAAATTGTGTACAAGACAGGGTGTAAATCTGTGATCTCACACACCAACACCCCCCCCTCTTTTTTTGTCAGGTCAGTCAAATTAATTGCTTTCAACTCTTTTTAAGTAGAAGTTCATTAAAATTTTGAAAAATTGCCATCACTAGAAAAAGCACAATCTTTGGTTAACAGTGTCAACCCGCTATTGCTCTGGCTTCTTTTTCTTCTTAATTGGATATGTTGAATCAAATTATGCATAGCAAACAGTTTTGGGTTTTGGCAAATCAGCATTTTTTTCCAGTGGGAAAAAAAAAAATTGTCAAGAAATTCCCAACTATCTCAAATAATTTCCCAGATGTGGTTGTAGCTTAATAAAGTCATAGCCTATTTAAAACTACTTTCTTGTATCTTTTTAGGTCTTCCTGAAGTATCAAGGGACAATCAGTCACCACTTGTACTCAATAAACTACAAGATGATACTACAGGAATCGATGCAGCTCTGTGGAGATTTGAAAGATGTGCATATATTGGAGAAAGCAGTAAATAAAAATAAAGCCTCATTGGAATTTAAGTATCCAATGGGTGAGTTTGTACTTGTGTGCATATATAAATAACTTAACCAAAGGAAAGGGAAAATTGTAAACTTAGCAAGTATTGACTAATACACAAAAAATAAGGCCAATGTCATCAAGTTATACTCTGCTATTCTAATTCAGCATTAATTTACATAAAGGACCTTGCTGATTGGATGCAGATAATTTCTGGCTCTCCACTCTACCAAGAAAAACCAATTTGGGGATATTATAGAGTAAACCAACATTTTCCCACTATATTGCCAGTGTTTGTTGGACATACTAAGGTCCATTGCTCATACAGGTAAGTTTGTGTTTCCAGAGGTAACGGGGGTATGACTGGCACTGTGAATATGCAGGAAGCATTAGGAATAATACTGTCTCAATATTGATTTAATACTATTAATGGTAACATTTTTAAAGACTCTTGGAGAACTCATAATTAACATTTCTTCACTCTTCTTAAACTATCAAGCATTATGAAAATAGACAAGGTCATTGTTTTATCTGCAATAAAGTCAAAGGAATTGCCGGAGATACAGCAAGAGTATTACACATATAATTACCACTGTGGTAATTTATTCAATAAAGCTCTCATTTAATTAGAGGAACCTATTACACTGAGTGATGTGTTAAGCATGATTTATACCTCAAACGTAAATATTCAGAAAGAGGCCCCCTGTAATGAAAGCAGCTCCTCATTGGTCTCCATTTGCATCTCCCTTCAGCGTGCTGATAGAGGAGGAGGGTGCATTGGCAGGATGGCCTGTGTGCCCAGTGATTTATAGGCAAAAAAAAAAGGTGGCTCAAGCAGTGCGGTCTGAAAACACTGCACACCCCCACCAGTTGTCCCAAGGCTCGCAACTAGGAGCAGTATTTCATATCAGCACACTACAGGCCAGCAGTGATCATTTTGAAAACACTTAGTGTCACCTGTTGGAAGCATGAATGATGCCTCCTTGCTCCTCAAGAGCATGGCCCTCGGCCACCAGTTGCAGACACAAGCTGGTAGTGAGCTGTGACATATGATCTATGTTATGTCCTCTTTCTATGTAATGCTCACCAGCACACACTGAGAGAGCTGAAATGGTAGAAATTTGTCACTAAGGCTGCCCTCAGACTGTGCAGCTGAAATAATAATGAAGTATGAATCCATACAGATTTACACTAACAGAAATATAGAGATTTTTTTCCCATAATGTGGAAAAATAAATATTCCTCATACTTACAAATAAGTTGTTTCTTAGTGTGATATTATGCACTTGTACACACAGTGCACTCACAGCTGCCGGCCTGCACTCGCTGCCCTCACTGCTCTTCTTCCTCTGCCCTTGGGTTATCCAAAAGCTGATGGAGACTCTGCACAAAGTTTTAAACCTCAGAGCTTTGAAAGGGAGTGATATTTAGAGCTGTAGTAAGTCACTGCCTCTGCATGAACTGTACCTGTGCTATTTTAATACCAAAAGCATGGCAAATCACTCTATCACTTAAGTCTTTTCCTCTACGTATTTCAGAGCTTTCACAAAAACGGTAGAATGAAGCAGTTTATATTTGAACATAACGCATTTTTCAATACCCATCTCTCAGAAAATACTCACTTACTTTATCACAAATTTAAACAACAAAAACCTCAAACCCAGACAAACCCAGCTATGTCAAGCCTGACAGAAGCTGATGACACTTATAAAAGGCACAGCTTTCTAAAGAGACATCTTTCTTGTAGAAAGTGTTAGCCAATTGATAATACAGGTAATATTCAGCACTCTACATCTATGCTGATATATAAAACTGCTGTCAAAGCTGCTGTCTTTATTGACATCATCATGAATACTTTGCTCCCAAGGTAAAGACATTATTGTCAGAAGTAGCTGAAAACATTATATATTTCTCAGTTTAACTATGTAAAAATCTGTTGTTAGAAACTCTTTAGGATTCCTTAACATCAGAAAAAGACTGAAAGAACTCCATTCACAATAGCATGGCTCACTTAAATTCTTCAAATAGCATTTTAACTAGAAAAAAGCACTGGGTTGGTGTGACTAGTCCCTCCAGGCATGGGCAAACCCATTCACGACTGCCCACATTGCATCCTATGCACAGACCTGGATAGGGCTCATACAGACATAGAGAAATCCAGTTGATGAGGAAACTACTCAACAACTGATGTTCAAGAGGTTGAAATAAGAAAGTCAAGGCAGCCACACAGGGCCCCTTGCCAAGCACTGGGGTTGTGTATCATCACTGCAGCACACCCAGTGTCTGCGAGCAATGCTGAGGAACAACAGGCATCTGTAGAGGAGCAAAGCAAAAATCCCGCTGTGCCCATTTCTGTGCCCATTGCTGCATTCTCCTTTACCGTACACTGAAAACAATACTATAAACAAAAGGAATAAACCATTACTTCCCACAGCGCTGATCTTATTTAACCTTGCTGTAATTTGACAGATAAAACAAGCCACTGAAGACCAAATCTACAAAAACATTTCAACAATTTACTATCAGTGGAATCAAAACCCAGAGACACTTGCTCAGAGGCAAGACTGTGCCTTGGTCCCGTTGCAGTTTCCACCTTTCCTAATGACCCCCCTGCCCTGTTCAGGGATCAGAGGCAAGCACAGGCCCACACCATTTCACCCCATTGCTGTCCCCATGACATTTTATCCCAGTCAGCTCTTACTTCTAACCTAATTTGACTGAGATGGAGAAACCTCATGCTCTCTAGAGATCAATTCTCCTCAAGCGCAGCATGTAAATGAATATTTTACAAGTCATATAAGTGCAGCTCTTTCCATTTTTCTTTTCCACTTTTGCTGTATGAAGGCAGATACTAGTACCAATTTATGACATTAAGCTCCCTTCTCAGGGGCAAGCAGATATTCCCGGTGTTCCAGCTGAGCCCCTCACCAACATCCCCCTTCTAGGGCTCCCTCCTAAACGCCAAAAATGACGTAAGCTCCTGTTTAGTATGTAACTTTTGACATCATTTGAACACCTGCTCAGCTGTAACCATTGATTATTAAAAATGTGTAATTGCTAATTTATTCTAAAAAACGTCTTCTGGAGGTCCTGTGCATCAATGATCTGTTACATTCCTTAGGACGTAGTGGTCAATAGCTAATATGATGTACCTTAAATGTGAGTATAGGGAATTAACACCTGACACCTTAGGATCTCACTGCAATAGCCCTACGCTTTTGACTTCAAAGGCAATAGAAGAATAATATTGAGATCAAAGACTTCCAGCACAATTACAGTTTTTTTGAAGTTTGCAAGCCATAGAAATTGGAGGCATTTTAGTTCATTTGCTCTTGTACTTTTCTGAACTCCTGAATACTTTGAGTCACTGTTCAAGCTTTTGATGCAAACTAATGTTTTGGTGCATAAGAATCTGAAGATGCCAGGGAATTCCAGATTAATCCATGTTGACAGCAAGGGGTCTGTAGCTTTCCATCATTTGTGCAGATAGTTTGCAAAGTTTGGGAAAAAAAAAAAGCTCTGCTCTGTGTTCTGATGAAAAAAAAGCCCTGCTACTTGGGGCAAATACTATCTTTTCAAATATGTATATGCAGCAGTCGTTATTTTTGAATGAGGCATGTAAAAATGTATGAAGTTGTTTCTACATTTCACTGCCAGCAGAATACTTCACTTTTTCCTGCTCCTTGCATGTGCACCCTCCATCAGGTGTAACGGCAGCAGATCAGTTAAAATTCCGGGCTCCTCTGCATGCTGCTGCTCTGCCAATTTTTGGTCTCTCTTCTTGCAGTTTTACTCCGTAACTGGTTGATGAATGTACGTAAACATTTGCTCGTTGTCATCGCTGGCTGAGAGACACCTTTCCATCCGCAGCTGCACAGGATACAAACAAAGGTCTAATGTCACTCTTAAAACCTTAACATAGGAATACTTCCAGACCAAATTTGTTTTGCAATTGATAGATCAGACACAAATAGTCAGTCAGACACCCAGAAATGGACAATTTTCCAGTCCACTGTGACAGATACACAGTTGTCCATTTCCTGGCACATACGTTTGTCATATTTCTTTATCTTTTTCTGTATTTAAGGAATCTCTTCCTCTTGCTCATTTACTTACTTTTATCAATACTCGTTATCTTGCTCCCGCTCGTGAAAATTATTCAGATTGCTACGTGACGGATCATTTCAAATAGACAGTTGTGCTGCTTCTGAAATTCACTATTTTTGTGGGAAAGTATTTTCAAATTCTTGTTGGACAGTCAGTTGTAACCAAACTTTCCAAAGCACAATGAATGCTCCATCCATTTCCCCGGTTCTTGAATGGAACAACAGATACTCTTTAAGGCTCACCTATGGCACAGGATAGATCATACATTCAATAATTGTTCAATTCCCATGACAACATGTCCACGCTTAATATTCCAAACTAACTATAAAACTTCAGTAGCAAACATGTTACTCAGACCTTACAATCTGTATTATCAGACAGTGCTGCGAGTAAAACCTGGCCAAGTCAAATTCCACTTGAAAAGCAAAATATGGGCAAACACCACTGGTAGCCAGAGAGCCGGCCCCTCAGAGCCAGTGCACGTGGGAGAAACTCGATTGTGTTGGAGTTTCTGGAGACTGTGAAACAGAAAAACTCTCAGCACTCTTTGTACATGGGGAGTCCCGAAAGTCGCATTACATTACATGCTTAAGTGTTCAGCTTGGAAACTAAATTGCTTATCCTTTATGAGAGATAATCTTTGAACACAGCAGTGCAACATGTTAACCCCATTTGCCCAGAAGACTGTCCTGGGCATTATGTGATTATAAATCTTGGCAATATTCTGTATATCTGGGGGGCTAAAGTAGAGTAACATCCTCTTTCTGCACAACAGAGTCCTTGTAAAACAGGCTATATACAGCAATAAATCTGTTTATTTTTGTTATGGTTCTTCCATCACTCTCTGATTGCTTCTGTTTGCTCTTTGAAAGCACTTGATTGTACCATTCTATGTCTGTTTTCAGCATCATAAAATGAAATTCACTTCATTGATCAGAAGATGACCTCTATCCAGTGCCTCTTAGATTAGAGATAACAGCAGGCTGCTGTCTAACTGAGAAATAATTTCTTCAGCTCCTTCAGCTTCTCTTTATTATGATTGCTTCCTAACATATCACTTAAAAATTGGAACGGAAAACAAATGAGAATATCTTCTCCCAGTGTTTTTATTTTGACTTACCAACAAAAACACACACACACTGCAGCACTTGTTGCTTTAGAACAACTCATTTTTTCTGTGGAAAATGAAGAAAATATTTAGCTGTAGATAGATGAGCTGAAGAAAGGGGTAAAAATGGATTGACATAAAACCTACTTTTTGCCTAAAAGACTTTATGCTTTAAACAGGAAAAATGGTAGATGTACATTCATGTGAAATTTAAATTGTGCATATTCAGGAACAGGTTTTTAAATATCAGCATTAAAGATCACGTTAGAATATATTATCACATTCTGCACTGTAGCATGTGTTACATATTTATAACAAGGAAAGCATGAAAGACTAACCGTACACTATGAATAATGCTGTGTGTTTCCAGTGAGATTTGCAAAGCGTTATCCCAGCCATTCGCCGCTGCTGGGGGCAGGAGAAGGAAGAGACTCCTCCACCACACACCGCCCAGCTGCTCAGCATCCGCTGCGGGGTGGTCCCGCTTCCAAGGTGCTAGGTGCACGGTGACATTTATCTGAAAATAGGTATAAATGCAAGTATTATTTCAGCTATTTCAGGCTTATTGCTGAGCTAGAGGAGAGGTTTCAGTTGACAGCAAATGCTGCACTTTGTTCCCAGGGCCCTGGGCCCTACCACCTTGGCTAAGCAATGAGATTTCCGGAGGGCTTGTCAGCCTCAGTAAAGCCTCTCAGCTTGTCTTACCAGCCTTCACTTCACCATGTTGAAGAATGCACTCTTCAGGAATAAAATGAACTTTTTTTCTTTTCCCTTTCCTCCAACAAAACTCAGTGCCTCAGACACTGGATTGGGTTTTTGACAGCTGACCTTATTTCATCAAGTAATATACCATCAAAGCAATACAAATCTGATAGTGTATTACACTAGTACAGATGAAATACTACAAGAATATATCATCCAAGTAATGCTGGTTTTATGATCTGTTGGCCCTAATATGAGCTACCCAGCAGAAGCCCTTTCTAGTGTACTGGACTTTTCTTGCTTTATTTAAGGAGAGGGATCTTTCAAAAGATGGAGAATAGAGAGTAAATCTGTTTCTTTGTGGCTGTTGTGTGTACCACTGCTCCTTGTCACTCAACAACAAAAGCTGTGACCGAAGTGGTCTATAAAGCTAATAAAAATTAAAGCTGCCTTCCTTGCTTTGCTCAAGGGGATGTGGTGCCCAGTCTGCAGGGTCACCAGGGAGCCTGATGTGGAGACCAGGGACTCAGTGCGTTTGGGATTCTCTGTGAGGGTGGAAAAGCAGCACTTGGCCTCCGCAGAGACGCCCTCAGTCTCATGCATCTATATACAGATTGCATTGCGAGAAATTTGGATCAAGATTACAAGAGTGAGCATGAAAGGAAAAACTGGTAGCAGTTCTGCAAAAAGGGGATGTGTTCAATGGGATAAAGGATCAGCTACAACAGACATTGCCCACGAAGCACATCAGTTGCTTTTCAGTATTCTGCACCCATAGATGAAGGACAGCTTTTAACAACACTGATAACATATCTACCATGAAGTTTTTGTACTTCATTGGCCAGCTGTAACTTCTAACCAAAATTTATCTTGCCCAGGCTTCAAAACTCTGAGCACATTCCCTGGAGAAAAGAGCAGCTATTGCTCAAGGTCAGTCTCAATCACAGAGTCATGCAATAAAGAAAGTCTGAGCATCCCCTAGCTAGGAGAATATCATCTGGGAATCATCTCTGTTTTGTCAAGAAGAAAGTCCTTGGGATACAGATTGTCCTCCACTCGGGTTGCGCTGGGACTGAGGTTCTGCTGTAGGCTTGTACCTTGACATCGAACTGAAATAATACAAACATTATTTCAGAAAACTTGGTCTGCACAAAACTTTCTGCATATTCCAACGTGTCACTAAATTTTCCTGTGTCCCCTTTTAAAAAAAGAGATGGGGTGTTTGAATTAGTAACACCACAGTTCCCTGGAGGTGCGAGGAACCCAAATTCACTGATGGACAGAGTTGTTTAGAGGTGGTTAACCTACAAGTCATGCAACACATCACAGTGCAGAGCCTGCCATTATTTCAGACAATTTTATCTGATCTGTGATTTCCAAAACTACTGAAAGTACACAGATAGGCTGACAGATACATTTGCTATTTAATATTAGCTCTGCAATGCTAATATTGGCTGTTGCCTGACATTTTATATAACAACATTTATATAACCAAAATTTCTGTAACTTCTAAGTTATCTGATGCACCACGAAATTTAAAACCAGTGATTCCATTTTCTTCACTTATCAACTTAAAGCTCATGATGAATCAAGTAATATCAGAGAAGATAAATTATGCTGCTGTTTGTTTACAGTTTACATCCCTGCAGTCGATGTACCTCATGCAGGAATTGACCTTTGGAAGAACTATAGCAGCACATTATTTTTGCAGCAGTAAAATTGATGGAAATTGATGATGCCTGAAAAACACACAATTATAGTGTCTTGATTAAAAATGGAGCACATTTCAATGAACTTTTTCCCTTCTTCGCATGATTATGATACACAAGTACTAACATTAATGGTATTTTTTTATATAATGAACCATAAAATTACAGTTGGCAGTCAAGAGCACTCTAGCAGATAAGTAAGGCAATTTTCCTCATCATTTTTCCCTTTGTTGTCAATCTTGTTGCATAGCCCATTGCCTTTTCAATGAGCTGTAATGTGAATATTCAAGATCTTGCTTTTCCCCAGTGTATATATTCCAGTTGAAATAATTCTGTTTCATGCCACCCATTTTAATAGGTTTTATTAAGTAAACTTAATATTTTTAGGTTTTCCACTAGTACTAGAATTTGCTTACACATTGACAAAAAGAATAATGGCATTTAAATTGTACAAGTTTCACGCAGATCAGTAAAAGTGTTTGTTGAACTTGCTGTGCAAACATGCTTAAAAGTTTGGGTTTGATTTTGCTCTAATACCATCTTTCTCTCTGTACAGGATGTTTTACGAAGTTTAGACATGTTTGAATACTTACCCACGTTAAGTATGACAATCCAATAAACTATCAGTTTAGACTGAACGGAGTTACAAGAAACATACATTACAGCTATTAGCTCTCATATTAAGGCATTTTAGGAAGCATTTACTTCATGCTATTTCCAATTGTCTGGCACTTTACAACTCTTGATGTACAGTTACTGTACAGAGGAGTAAAATGTCGCACAGCCTCATCTGTGTCTTGTATGAAATAAAATAGCAATAAAGATTAATATGTTATGTAGTTTGGGCTTAGAAAAAAAAAAAGATGTGAAATGCTCTTGAGGGGCATTATCATTCCCAACTCCTACTACATGTAAACAATCAGCTATCAGATAATCACACCTTTCTCCTGCTCCAGCAGTAGGATGCAGTCTGGGCTTTATTGAAGACAAAAAGATAGTGAGTGTGAGCTCCTCTACAGCTTGCAGTGCTGGGCAAGAAGGATCCTTCTCAAAACAAGTTTGAAAACATTACTTTTCTGTCCCCTTAGCTGTAGGATTTGTTCAGAGAGCTGAGCTGCCAGGGAAGGAGATTATGTAAATAGCTCAGACTTGATAAAGATCGACACTTTATCGTCACAGTAAGTGCAGAGTCATGAGAAACTCATCTTCTGGACATGCCCAGACCTTGTTCCATCTGGAAGTCAGTCTGATTTTAGGGTGTTGTAAACTGCCAATTGTGTCTTGATTCTTACTCAAATCTCTCCTGATCATCTTACTAACCTTCCTTCACTATTTGCGATTCACCAAGGACAGATGTTCTTTCTTCCTTATGTGAACAAGATGTCAAGATGTTGGTGGGGTTTTATGTGACATCTAGCAATCCATAAGAATAGCAATAGCACAAACAGACAAAAACATGTTAACTCTCTCACTGTAAATAAGAACCACAATTACAAAAGGCTAACCTAAAAGTAGCAAGCAGTAACTCCTTGTTACAGTTCATTGCTCAACCCCTCCGCCAGGCATAAGATCCTGGCTCCATTCTGAGAGTTATTCCTGGCTTCACACTTATTCACACTAATTCCAACAAAATTTTATGATCTTATAGTTTTACTTTTTCCCCACAGACTATGAAGCCAATAATACTAGTCACTGCCACTCAAGAGAAGCAAAATCAACAACTCTAACATGGATATTGGGCAATGCTACTGAAATCCCCACATTTGTGGAATAGATGTAACTCGTTTCATGGCATTTGCTTGCAGAAGTCTAGGAATTTGAAAAACTCTGCAGGTCAAGAGTGTTGTTAAAAGAATTTAAAAGTTTCAAGTGTTTCATCTGTCCTGGTTTTGACATCATCAAATGCAGATTTTTTATTTTTGTACCCTTAACTCAGTAAAGATAAGTTATCGTTACGTCTTGTTACATTTTGTCAGATCAACCTACACTAAGAGATGAAGTACCATAAAGGTAAATAATTTATGAAACAGTAGTCCAAGTTAAAGGAGGTGACCCTTATTTTCATTTTGGATGTGTATCACTATATGAAACACAATGCTTATCATAGGGTAAAAAAGGAGGCCTCCTAAGAGCTCCTACAAGGGCTGATTTAAGTTCCTTGCAATACTCAATTAAATTTAGGGCTACATTCTGTGGTATTTAAACATATTAAATTCTCATTTACTTCAATGGGAGTGTTTTTCAGTTAAAGATTGCATTACTTCAACTATTATATTGAGTTCTACTTGAATAACCACGCATAAGTCCAGTAGTTCACAAAGATCTCTACAAACACAGGACAAAAAAAAGAAAGAACCGGCTTAACTAAAAAATTCTAAAGAACTAAAAAGAAAAATAGTCTGAAAGCTGAAAATGAGACATCAGGATTTAACAGCACAGATTTGAGTCTTATGTACTGCATTTTCAGTGATGCAGCTGTGATTTAGCCATTAAAACCAGAGCATCTGGCAGCTGAGCAGCTGCATGAAGTTCAGTGATGAGTGAAGGGTGCCACAGACCTCCCTCTCCTCCAAGAGCTCCTCTTCATCCAGGAGCTGAGCTGACACCACTGATAAATCTCCCTGATGGGATGAGGTTAGCCTCATTTCTCCCACCACTTGCAATCAGCACCTTTGTTTCCATGTTCCCTCGGCAGCTGATTCTCAAATACTTTGGGTTTGTACAATCTACCTGGCACCTTCTTTTCAAGCAGTAAGGTTTTTTTAAAGGTTTGTGGGTTATGTTAGGTTATGAAAATGAACCTGTCTGGGAGACCACTGTCCCTACATGTGAGTAGTGTCATCATGGATTTTGTTTATTTGTTTCTGTGATGGTCCTTTTTTTTCCCATGGGTTCCTACTATCAAGGAAACTGGAAAGGCAACTTTTAGCAAAAGTCTCATCATACTCCTTTAAAAGGGACAACTGTTGTGAGAATTTCCCGGTCGTATTAATTTCTACTAGGACCAAAGATAAAGTCCAACATCTGAACATGCAAAGTTTGTAAGAAGTTGTTGTAAAGAAGTGAAGCCAGCTTCCTGGTGAAGAGAAGCTGATGAGACCATGCTGTCTGCCTCTCCAGGTGGCTTTGAAACAGTGGTTATTTTTATCCAATTTAAAGTGAACATAGGATCAACTTCCAGCAATTATGAAAGTACTTACCTGCTTGTATTAGCTGTAAACTTGCAAGACTGGTTCTTCAGATTTCAGCTCCAACAACTGCATCCTTTCTTAAAATGAAGTTTAAATATAATGTTGACCAAAGCCAATTTTTGGAAGAAATCACCAATATAGAAACATAGAATGTTTTGGATTGGAAGGGACCTTAAAGATCATCTAGTTCCAATCCCCCTGATATGGGCAGGGACACCTTCCACTAGCCCAGGTTGCTCAAAGCCCCGTCCAACCTGGCCTTGAACCCTTCCAGGGAGGGGGCAGCCACAGCTTCTCTGAGCAACCTGTGCCAGTGTCTCACCACCCTCACAGGGAAGAATTTCTTCCTTATATGTAATCTAAGTCTGACCTCTGTCACTTTAAAACTGTTACCCCTCATCCTATCCCTGCACTCCCTGATCAAGAGTCCCTCCCCAGCTTTTCTGTAGCCCTCTAAGTACTGGAAGGTCTCCCCAGAGCCTTCTCTTCTCCAGGCTGAACACCCCCAACTCTCTCAGCCTGTCCTCACAGGGGAGGTGCTCCAGCCCCCCCATCATCTTCGTGGCCTCCTCTGGACCTGCTTGAGCAGGTCCATGTCCTTCTGATGTTGGTGCCCCCAGAGCTGGACACAGCACTGCAGGGGGGATCTCATGAGAGTAGAGCAGAGGGGGAGAATCCCCTCCCTCGATCTGCTGGCCACGCTTCTTTTGATGCAGCCCAGGACATGGTTGGCTTTCTGGGCTGCGAGTGCACATTGCTGGTTCATAGTCAGTTTTCCATCCCCTAATAACCCCCAGCTCCTTCTCCTCAGGGCTGCTCTCAATCCATTCCTCACCCAGCCTTCATTTGTGCTTAGGATTGCTTGAACCCATGTGCAGGACCTTGCCCTTGGCCTTGTTGAACTCCATGAGGTTTGCACAGGCCCACCTCTCCAGCCTGTCCAGGTCCCTCTGGATGGCACATCCCTCCCCTCCAGCGTGTCGACTGCACCACACAGCTTGTTGTCTTCAACAGACTTGCTGAGGGTGCACTCAATCCCACTGTCCGTGTTCCAACAAAGATGTTAAACAGCGCTGGTCCCAACACCGGCCCCCGAGGGATGCCACTCGTCACTGCTCTCCACTTGGACATGGAGCCGTTGACCGCAACTCTTTGAGCGTGACAAGCCAGTTCCTTATCCACTGAGTGGTTCATCCATCAAATCTGTCTCTCCAATTTAGAGACAAGGATGTCATACAGGTCAGTGTCAGTTGCTTAGCACGAGTCCAGTTAGATGACATTAGTTGCTCTTCCCTTATCGACCAGCACTGTAACCCCATTGTAGAAGGCCACCAAGCTCATCAGGCTCAATTTTCCCTTAGTGAAGCCATGTTGGCTGTCACCAATCACATCCTTATTTTCCATGTGCCTTAGCACAATTTTCTGGAGGATCTACTCCATGATCTTGCCAGACACAAAGGTGAGACTGACTGGCCTGTAGCTCCCTGGGTCCTCCTTTTATCCCTTTTTAAAAATGGGGCTTATGTTACCCCCCTTCCAGTCAGCAGGAACTTCACCAGACTGCCATGGCTTCTCAACTATGATGGATAGTGGCTTAGCTACTTCATCTGCCAGTTCCCTCAGGACCCATGGCTGCATCTCATCAGGTCCCATGGATGTGTGCCACTTCAGGTTCCTTAGATGGTCTCAAACCTGATCTTCTCCTACAGTGGGCAGTTAGTCATTCTCCCAGTCCCTGCCTTTGCCTTCTGCATCTCAGGCAATCTGGCTGGAGCCCTTGTCAGCGAAGACCAAAGCAAAAAAGTTGTTGAGTACCTCAGCCTTCCCCATACCCTAGGTAATCAGGTCTCCCATTTCCTTCCAGAGAGGGCCCACACTTTCCTTAGTCTTCCTTTTATCACTGACATACCTGTAGAAGATTTTCTTGTTGTCCTTGACATCCCTGGCCAGATTTAATTCTATCAGGGCTTTGGCCTTCCTAACCTGATCCCTATCTGCTCGGACACTTCTCTGTTTCACTCCTAGGCTACCTGTCCTTGCGTTCACATTCTGTAGGCTGCTTCTTTGCACTTGAGCTTGTCCAGGAGCAACTTGTTCATCCATGCAGGTGTCCAGCATGGACTGCTTCTGATCATAAAGTAGCAAGAACTTACTGCTAATTTCAGTGGCCTATATTTCATGTGTAGGCTGGTCTGTTGTGCAAGAGCTGTTATTAAGCCAAACCAAGTCTGTGAAAGAAATCAGAGTTAAGACGAATAGCAATTAAATTTTGTTACAAGCTGTGAATGATGAGATATGTGTTTCTGATATAGAATACATGTTGGTGAATAGGGATCCAATGTGAAAAAGAAAACACTGTATGACAGCTTTTGATATGTGTCCATATAACTTTCATATAAACAATGGTGGCTAATCTTGGCTCAGAGAGCTCAGAAAAAAATTCTACAGCTGAGAAATGAAGAGTGTCAGGTTTGCAATGAGCTAATGTGGCAGAAGGTCAAGGTTGACAAATCAGCACCAGCCTAATGCCTGGAATATGTCCACTGCAGCGTTAATCTACGAAAGATAAATGAAGAAACTGTCAGCCAGCTCTAGTCTAAACAATGGAACAATTTAAAGTGGAGGGAATCATAATCTGAAGCAATTTGTTTCATACTGTACAATCATGATAAGGAAAATCTCAATTTTTCTCTATCAAATTGGTGTGTAAATAGGAATTTCAACCAAAAATCTTTCATCAGAATAAAAGTCACATTTCAAGGTATCCTTAAGGATAAGAGCCAAGTTTTAACCTGTACAGCAGATATGAGAAAACAATTTTGGCTTGGTTGTGTAGCAGTAAATAAAATGCTGCCAGTTGTACTGTCCATTTGGAGGTAGACAAGAACAGGTAGTTAAAATACACATTCATGAGATGTGGTGCTTAGCAGCAAGTCAGAAGAGCGTTCTGAAGAACAAATTAATGCGCATCCCGTGACAAGCTAAACTGCATTTATAATTTATTTCTAGGAGGAGGAGATGACCATTTAGCTCATAACAAATTCCTCCAAATCAGAGTACTCTCCTCTTTTAGCCTCCAAGGTAACGTATTAAAAGGAGCACACAGAATCATTATTTCTTACAGATTTACTAATGTTGGGTCTTTGCTGTCAAAGACATCATAGGGGTCTTCACCATGAGCTACGTGAGTAGAATGGCAGAGGGAAGATACGGCAAAAAAGAAATCTGAATAAATAGGTTGTAACGTGTATGTTCCACTACATAAAAATGGTGAAGTAACAGTTAGTATGTGATAAACCCACAAAGTGAAAGAAATTAAAACTTAAAATTCTCACTGATCCACTCTGTAACATTACACTTCAGTTACAGATTTTTATTTCTGCTCTTTCATGAGTCTCTGATCTTATGATTTTCTTTCCCATTTTCCAGATTTTAATGAGTCTATCAAGACATTTGTATAGCACTGAAGAGAAGGTTATGCAAAGTCTGAAGTAAATTCAAATTGATTTTGAGTACAAGGCACTTTAACTTAATATGCATCTCCCTTTACTCAAAATGGCTCGTTACTACCACCTCACGCTTCCAATCTCACATTGGTTATATTTAAATAAAACAGGTTCCTATTATCCTGTGTGGTTAATAATTCAAGGCCCAATCCTGTTCCCATTAATGCCAATGGGAGCTATTTGTTATTGACTCTAAAAGGAAGAGTTATGTGGTATGTGTATCATCAGAGTCACTCTGTTAGATGGCTTTAGGTTTCTGGAAACCCAAAGATTTCAGAGAGCTGATAGTTTGCAGAGAACTTACTATTTGGAAACTCTAAGAATACACCATGTAATTATAATTTTGTGGAGATAGTTTTCTCAAACAGAATTATTCCTCCTATGTTACTTAGTCCTGGTGGTGCTGAAGACAATCTGTTGTATACACTGGGGACATGAATAGTTCATCAGCAGTGATGCTCATATACATTGTTCCTGTTGCTAGAGATCCATTTCATCTCAGGTCTTTTTCTTCTGTGACTCTAATACTAGTCTTGAATGTACTGTTTATTATCGGATGGTTTCCCTCGCACAACAGCTACCTCCCCACAGGTACAGATGGTACCACTGTTGAAGTCATCCCAGTCTCTTAGTCCAGCCGGGTTTTGCTGAGATCGCTTTCGCTGGGAAAAGGGCTGTTCTGGAGTTGTCTCTGCTGACTCCCTGCCATCGCTTCACTGGCTAGAACAGCACTTCCAAGACAAAGTGACTGCAGTGGCAGAGACTGAAGCATTTGCATTCTCTGATTTTTCATACTTCCATAAACTATTAGGGCCCATTTTCCTAACATGTACCTCGCAGTTAGATTTTAATCCCTCAGCTTACATACAGTTGAGAAACTCTGTTAACTCCTTACACATAGCAGTCATTTCTAAGTGAAAAAGTTTACTACTTATTTTTAAAAATAATAATAAAAACTTTATGTAATGGCCTCCTGGGTGTTTAATTTAAATTTAATTCAAAACACAGTTAAAATACTTTAAATAATAACATAATCTTAATAGAATATTTTTTAAATACATGTTTAGGTTTTTACTGCTCATACTCAAAGTTCTGGAGAGTGTATCAGCAATGTTAGTAAGAGCATAGAGTTGTACAATAACAAAACCTGAAACAACAATTTTTTTTTTTTTTTAAAGATTAGTTTCATTTCAACTGTAAGTTGAAGAATGGCAAAAACAGTCCTTGAAAAATCTGAAGATTATAATCAATAGTCCTAGTAAAGTAGCATTTGGTAGTACTAATGAAATCCATGAAATTACTTACATGTTTAGTGAGATGCATATAATTACAGTTTCTTGGATTGGGGGAATCCCAGATATGATGGAGAGAAGAACCACATACAATTTTAAAACACCTGAGATCCTAAAACTGAAGAAACTTCCTATCCCCAGTTCACAAAGCCCACTCATCCTTACACTCTGACCCTTATAGCCTAACTGACATGTTTTCAGGTGCAATATCCATGCAGATATTATAATTAATTCTCTTTTCCTATAATTCTTCAGGGAAGTTGCACAAAGGAAGAAAAATCACTAACAAAACAGTATGACCTGAAGCAACAAAAAAAAAAAAAGCAAGCAAAATAAAAAAAAGGAAGACAAAGGAGACCACTCTAAAATTAGTCTGTGATTTTAAGAAGTGTCTCACAAAATGATTTTTAGGCTGTAGCGGTGTAAACCAACCAACGCTATTGACAGAATGATGACAGACTATTGACTTGGGTGCGGAAGGATCCAGCCCATGTACATCACATCTCTCTCGCTGGAATTTGAGCCCTCTAAGGTTACAGAGAATGGATTCTATAAAACTAAACCTAAAAAGTGTATTATTTCTCAGAGGACACAGTTGTAACAAGCTTTTCCTGATGGCAAAAATCCAATTATTGTAGTAAAGGTTGTGCTCAGTTATTTCTCACTTCATGTCAAAGCAAATTGTAAAATGAGGTGCATGGGAACTCTGCTACTCTACCTTTACTGATACATAAGCTTACACTCTGCCTTTTTTGTTGTTGTTAGTAAGACAACAGAGGGAAAAGCTGAAGGCTAATGTCATCAAGTACTGGCCAAGAGTGTGATATATAGATTTTTTTGTATTTCTCAAGAACTGCAAAGAAAAGTTTAGCATAGATTGGATCAAATATATATTTTTCTTTGGTGACAGAAATAAAGTTATCTTCATCTCTACTGAATTTTTCTTCTTCTTAGATAGCAGTGTATGTTAAACTAGTACAAGTGCTTTTTCTATTTGCTTGGCAGAGGAAAAGAAAAAACTCCACTCAAAACTAAAGGCTAAAGCAATTATTCCTAGCTATATCTTTGCTTTCTGTGAAATGGCAGTACAGCTTGTGAGGAAAGCTAACATATTTTTAAGTAAGCCAAGTGCAGTAAGAATTAAGACCTTGGTGAATTTTCGTCACTGGCCACAGCAAATGATTGATGCCATACTCCTCTCCTTCAGCTCACAGCAATGTAACTTCAGTGTGAGGACCTCTTGATCATCTCCTTCATACTTTCCCAACTTACTGTCATTAGTACAATATGCCTTTTTTTTTTCCTTCTTTTAATTTTTAATTTCCTTTCAGATGTTATGAGCATATGGAAGAAGGGCACTTCAAACCAATGCTCACTTGGGCTTGCTTTCCCTCCCATCTGGTCCTTCCACTGGGATGGCCTCCCACACCTGAAACACCCAGTTCAACTCTCCTCTTTGCATCACGGGTAACATGTTTCATTTGCTGCAGCTACTGGACTCAGACACACAGAACTGCTTCCACAGTAGTCGATATATCTACTAAGTATCTCCCATGCATCTCTTTTCTGCAGGATTATACATGCAACTATAGCAACATTCACTTTTCCACTCAAGCATTAAAAAGGTAGACTTACTCCTTCTCTCACACTAATATAACATGTAAATACAAGTTAGGAGATTACTTGCATACATTTTTGGCAAGTTCAGAACAGATTAGAACCTGCAGTAGGACCTAAACTGGACAGAGGTTCATTGACAGAACTGGTATTTAACAGCAGCTGTATGCAGCAGAAAATCTGGGCTGCAGCCCTTTGCCATGAATAAGCTAAAACAGGAGCTTAAAATCAGGGATTTTTTCTGGGCACCCTACTTTGACTGACCTCACTTGAGAAGACCTACTTCAGTTTATTAAATTCTTTTTAGGCATTTGCTAAACAAAACTAAATCAAACAAACAAACCAGAAAGCTGCCACAGATTAAGTCTGACCAGTTGCATCCCAGATTGAACTGAGGCCACATTCTGCTTAATATTCACAGTTATGAATAACCTTTCTCTGTCAAATGGGCACTGTTAAGCCATAGATAAAATATAATCACAAAAATCCAGCCTTCTTTATATCGATGGGATAAAGCAGCACCCAGTGAGGAAAAGGACAGCAGAATTAGGCCCAAAACTTAGGTTTAAACCAGTTTACATTAAAAAGCTATTTGAAAGAATGACCATGCAGCATGAATACTGTATTTAAAAAAAGTGGTTAGCACTCAAAGATGCACTACCCATCAATTGGGAAGCTGCTACATCCATATTTGAAAATAATGTCTATTGAACTAATCGGCTTGAACATATTAAGTGGGCATCTATCTTCAGCTGAGATAGCATTAATTTGGTATTGTTCTGTTGAAGCTGACTGCAAAGTTAGATAGATAAGTCCTTAATTAACAATAATTTGCTGACTCCTAACAGTGCGATCTGTATTTAGACAGGAATTTCCCCAAATACTAAACATGCTGCTTTTAGCATATACTGGGGGGAGCATAATCACTTTCCAGTCATTCAAGAGATTTGCCCATTTTAATTGTTATATGGCAGTGATGAGGACACAGTGAGAAGTGTTGTCTTTAGTGGTCCAGCTTAAGAGTCTTCATTTGGGTTTCAGATTGGGTTTTCATCCCAAATAGCTAAGACCGAGATCCCTTTTCTGTTTTGAGCTATGATGTTCAGTAAACATCTAAATTGCACCTTCAGTAATAAGGTTTTTTTCATTCAAAACTCTTCCAAAACCAATGAACAAGCCAAATCTCAGAAAATTCTGCAGGATACAGTTATGTTTGCTATAATGTTCTTAGTAAGACTAATACATAAAAGGCAATAGAAATACAATTTGTAGGAGACCAACACTTCTGAGACTAACTTTACAAAACTGCCTTTTGCTCAACCTGAAAGGCTTTTAATAATGCTGTGACACTCAAGACACACTTCCACCAAACTGATATTTATTTATTGACCCCAATCTTGTGACACAGGTCGGGGCTACAAAGGGTTATTTGCCAGACACAAGACAGGGGCTTGCCCACTGGCTACTGTCAGAGTTTATTTTCATTTATCTTGGCAAAAATCTTGCCCAAGCAAAAGCTGCAGGGCTTGACTCTCAAAGTTTAGAACAGGTTCATTTCTCAAATTAAAATTTTATAGGGCCCTGGCTGTCAGAGCAATTTCCAGACATGCCAGCCTTCATCACTTCTGCTGACACCAGATTGCCTACAACCCTATCTGCAGCCGCCGTGATCTCTTGCCACTGCTCGGGAGGTTTATTCTGCCCTTGGATCCAGGGAATGCTACCAGTATCTTACGCCCCTGTTTGCCTTCTCCTTCACCCCAACAGAACCATGCTGGCCTTTTACTTCCGATTTCATTCGGTTTACAGGGGTGTTTTATGTGGCCAGGTTTGTTATTGCCATTTCTGCCAAGTCTCAGTCATGACTGCTTTTATCAGCCCAGCTGACAACAGGTATGAACCAGTTCTTAAATATGGTTGTGAATGCATAGTTAAAAAGAATACTGTAAGGAATGTATCTTTTGGAGGAAAATAAAACCAAAGGAAGTAGACAAGTTTATTTGAAAATAAACTACAATAAATAAAATTAGTCCTGTAGAATACTCCAATAATCTGTTTTTAATATTTAGACTGCTTTAAATAGCATGCAGATTAAATTTGATATATGGATGAAATTACAGCCTCTATTTATTTTTCTTCATAGAGAAGCAACATAAAAACCTCTTGAGTTTATGGAGGAGTCTGTAGCGAATTTGCAAATAACCATATCTACAGCAGTAGTGTATAATGTACCAGTATAATATACTGGAGAAAGTTGTAACTTGTTTGGCAATTAACACTGATATAGGAGAGAAAAGGAATGAGAGGATATTAACAGATTAATCTTGAGCCCTTTTAGACTGTGCTGAAGTAAAATGACAATTGAGTTTACTTCAACTCCTGTTAGATCAGTGCCCTCTGCTGATCACTGCCTGGATTAAACCAGCCACACTTTTGCAGCAAAATAGCTCACAACCACCTGAAACACAGAGTATGCAGCTTTACATTTCCAGGAAGAAACCATATATGGATTTAACCCTCAACACCATCTTTCTAAAGTGAAGCTACAACAGGGAAGTTTAGCAACAAGAACCTATGTTGACAATATTGCCTAAGAATAAAAGCATCTCTACATCTTAAATCCTGCGGTTCAGCCCAGAAACAAAAACTCCTCTGCTTGCTGCATTGCTGCTAAACTTTGTCTTTTTCTCCTTTCTGATCAAATGAAACATTTTGAAGTTATTATGAAAAAAATGTTATTGAAGGTTTCATATTGCATCTGTACATTGAGACAGTGTCTCACTTCACAAACAGCCCATGCCATGCTTGGCTACTCAGAGTTAGAAAATTCTTAAGGTGAACAAAACTGGCACAGCCAAACCCATGGACACATAAATAAATGATCACAAACTTGCTTGAAGTCCTTACTATGCTGAATGAAGTAAAATATAAAATGCTGAGCATCATTTTTCATATCTATAACTTGTTATACATATATTATCAGCTTGCTATCCTTGTTTAGCTAATAAGCAGAGTGTTAGTGTGGGGCAAAACCTGAGATATTTAGCAACTGTGATATCATCCAGCAGATACAGGTGGACGAGAAATATCGTCTCACCTAGAAATAGTATTATGCTTGGGGATACTCATGCAGTAAGGGTCTTACTTGCAATTGAGTGAGTGTCACAAATGCATAAAGCCACAGAAAAGCATAAAGATTCTATTAGTTTAAAAAATGGAAAGATAATTACAAGAAAGCAGAACAGTTACAAAAAGAGAAAAAATCCAATAGTGAGCTGGGAAACTTGACTGCAGCCTCAGTTTAATCACAGCCCAGAGGAAGGAACACATTTCTCCATGAAGAATAGAAAGAAATGCATATAGCAAGTTCTGGAGTATATTGATACTACTTACATTTAATTCCTTCTTCTTTTTAGATTGACCTTTCTGCTTATATGCAACAATAGGATTCAGTCAAATTTGAAAAAAACACCAATGGCTTTTTTTTTGGGGGGGGGGGGGGGGACACTCCATTTCACAGGGAAGCTGCTGTACTGATGTATAACCTCAGCTCTAGTGTTCACTTTCATATTTTTCACAGAAATTAGAATAGAAAAATATTTTGGTAATATTGGCAACCACATATCCCCTACATGAGTACATGCCTCTGTGTGTTTATCTTGTCTTCTCCAACAGAACTCTGATGCTGATTTTGTGTGTCAGATGGGTATCTCTTTCCCTATGACACATCACTCCATTTGGCAGTTTCACAAAGCGTGGAGCTACACAGTGCCTTGCTGCTGTAGTAACATACTACCTTGCCAAAGCAAAGTCCCTTACATATGGGCTGCTGAATATCCCTAGCTATGTCCCAGCATACTTCATCTCAAAACTTAGCTAGAAGATAGAGAGGGTCAGCATTCACATTATTCACGACTGTTGGAAGTCCCCAGCTCACCGCTCCTTTGTGGAGTTTTTAACAGTTTGCCCACTGTTGTTGTTCTTTCTGTGCTTTCAAAATGTGTTGCACATATTACAATGCAGCATTTACATTGCTCAGGAAGGAATCAGAAAAAAATAATAAATCACTAACCATTAGAGTGAGGAGTGGAAATGAATAGTTGACAACTTCTTTGTCTGTTGGTAATCACTTTAAATAGAATGAAAACATGCGGAAAGGATGCCAGGATGCTGCAGAACAGGACCTCGTCTCCATGTGTGACTGTATACCACTTCGCACAGCCCCTGACCCACCTGGAGCATCTCTCCATAACATCAGCACTGTAATGACAGCTCAGAAAAATGCAACTGAATGGACAAAGGGAACAGTAGGAGACTTTGTACTTCTAGTAGTAACTGAGACACCCGCACTGGGGCTCTGTGTGCCCTGGTTTGTCACCAGCAGTTAGGGACCTCATTGCAGGACCACAGCCTGGAACCCAGCCACCGGTTCTCAAGTGACTTCTCCAGAACAGACATTGGGAAATCTCAGGAAAACACAGGAAACCACCTCTTACCATGCTCTTTTATAGGACACGCTATTTTTTTCTGCACTTCCATGCTAATTAAGCTCCTGGAGGTGCCGCTTCCTCACAAATCCTTCCCCTTCCCTAAGTGAAATGTCAGTATTAGTGCTGATTCAGTGGCACTAGTGTCTGCAAGCATTGCTTTCGGGAGCTAACATTTAAGCACAACGGTATTGCTGGCAAGGTACATTTTGGCAGAAAGTGAGAGAAAAGTTTGGCAATTATGGGCCAACGTGGGTAGCAGATGTTTTTAATGCCAGCTTCTCTCTAATTGTGAGGCAGCAGCAACAGCACAGCATGAAAGGAGAATACCATAAATCTCCAATGTAGGGACTAGTCCACAAGCACATAAATTCTGCCACTTGTTAACAGAATTTGCTGACAATCTCCATGCTCTATTTAAAATTGCGTGGTGTGCAGTCCCATTTGGCTTCCTAATAATAGGCACAGTGAGCTCAGGCTGGGCTTTCAGACACAGGTTGCCGTGATACACTTCCCCGCACCACAAAAATCGCAGGGGCCAATTTGGAGTACATAGATGAATCTTGCATACAGCAAAGCCTTGGTGCCAGGCATCTTTGCTCAACAGCAGAGGATTAGCACATATAATCAAAGTTTCTCTGGTTTTGAGGATGCAGCAGCAGTAACAGGCTTTCCCCCTCCCCTGTAGATAAAGAACCCAGTACTTCAACAAACTGTGAGGGTCAAGTCATTGGAAAAAAGTGTTCACCCTACAAGCATAATTTTGGCTTTGTGCCCTTACTTACTCAATGCAGTCATCCTCCATCTACTTTCCATCACACTGGAAAAATACAAGCTTTCTTGTGCAGAGGGAGGTGGTCTGGACCTCACAGAGGGCAGTTTTGGCTCCCATAAGAACAGCAGCAACTGACTTAGCAGTCGCTACTGGCTGCTGTTGCCCTGGGATGCTAAGCATGCTATGAGGTACTCTCATGGGGTTTGGAGATGATTTCCTCAGATTTTTTCTACAAAGAAAACCCATGTGATATTATCCCGCATCCCTGAGATTGGGGAATCAATCTTGCCCATTTTTTTCCTGGCTGGAGGCATTAGTGATGCAACTAATCCCAAGAATAGGGATGTCCAGGAACATTCCCCTGCTCCTTGCCCAATCTCACCATGTCATTTTCGCTAAATAGTAACGGTTAAAATACAAACATAAAATTTCAGTTTGGACATCCCCTGGAAAACAGAGTTTATGAAGCATTTTTTCACTATTCTGACATCTGAAGGGAAATACTTCAGTTAGGTCATGTATTTTTCTGTTTGTATGCAAGCTGATTGCTTGTGCTGCCATACTCCACTCTGTTCCCCTGCACCTTCTAACCCTCAACTAATTTTCAGAACAGAGGAGCTTTACCCCTAAGAAGGCTTGGAAAGTAGACTATTCATTTTTCTTTTTTAAGAGGCAGGAAACAAGACCATTCACAAGAAGAGGAAACTTAAGAAATAAATGTTTAAACAATGAGGAAAGAAAATAAGAAAATCTTGTCTATTTATTAATAAATTAAAAATGTGTCCTCTTGAACCTTGCAGTCAGAGGAATATAAACAGAACTGATCAATCACCAGGCTATTGGTAGGGGGAAAAAAATTACTTGTCAGAAAACAGCTTGGAAAAGGTGTAGATGGAGAGCTAGACATACCAGTCCACTTTCTCTAAGCAATTAAGGACCGACTCAGCTAATTTAAATCCACATAGCAACATCCTAAGCAATACAGCTAAGCTTAGTTTCTCAGGCTAAAGATATTGCTCGTTCAACTTTTATTATCTTTAGTTGCAAAATTAGAGAATATGGACTTGACATGATGTGGTCAATGTCATTCCAAGACTTTTGCTCTACCTTCTTCAGTAAGCAATGCACTTCTCAGCCCCCATAAATGTTATCAGAAAAACTGGAAGGGTATTTGCAAAAGAAAGGGAGAAAACTGCCAGAGAAGTCAAACCCCATACATTTCTCCCTATTATAGTACTTCCCAAGACAGAATCCCCTGAAGGAAGAGACTGTGAAAGTGGGAGCTGTTTCTCTCTCTGACAGAGAACGGATTGACAGATTCTGTATTTATTTTTAAAAAATGCCTAACTAAGCATCATTAGTCACCCATCATCCATATTTCTCTCCATAAACGAGAGTGCATGAAGCTATAGTCTCCAGAGAAAGCAATTACAATATTAATTTCAACTAAATGACAATGAGGAAAAAGAAAAAAATTATCAGCTAGCTTAAGGAGTTCAGTTCTCTTAGATCCTAATTATGAAAACTACTTTACAAACACTGAAAACCACCAGTCACCAATATAATCTTTAAATGAGCTCCCTGGAAGGCACTATGAAGAGCAATATCCATGTAGGAATACATTTCAGCAGTAATGAATGTGCAAGTCTTCCAGTCTGTCAAGCCCCAAGTCTGACCGTAAAATAGGCTAGATCCTTGAGGTGGGGGAACCAGGCACACATGTGCACACAGGCAGGCTGATCCAGCTAGCTTTATTGGCATCTTTGCACTGAAATTCAAGGAGTTATAGTACCATGCAACTGGGTGTTGTCCAAAGCATCATTGAAGCCCTAAGTGACTCTTGCCTTGAAGACTTCATAGAAATCTTGGTTGGAGGGGACCACAAGAGATCATGATTTCCCCACTCAAAGTGGAGCTTTTCATGCTGGATCAAGTCAGCTGTAGTTTTTTTCTAGCTAAGTCTTGAAAGTCTCCAAGGGTGGAGATTGCGCAACTCCCTGGGCAGCTGGCTCCAGTATGGCTGGGGGAAAATTTGGGAGAAAGGGCTCCCCACCCTGTCTTAAACTTGAGAGCTGAAAGAAATCTTGTAACTCACTCCAGCTTTGAAACAGTATAGAAGGCAAAGTCACAGTATGAAAGTCAGCATGCCCTGAAGTGCTCTAGCTGTCTCCTCATCTCTATCCACTGCTGACAAGGTCAGACCCATAACCTTGACTCTCAACTCAAATGTATTGTGTCACCACTAACACCAATGGGATCCTTTTCCCTAATTTAGATCTGAGGCCAAATTCTTCTGATGAAATTGCTTGAAATGATAACAATATAATGATTGTCTAAGTTAATTCACTTAATAGTGAGAATCAGTTATATACCAAAACCATGTCCCTTGTGAGTTTTTTCCTTCTCAACAAACAGTCCTGTTAGAAACATGACGGTCTCCCATCCTCAGAGCAACACAAAATATTTTATCCCAATTGTATAACTTCCAAATACACACTGAAATATGTTCCTGCAAACACCAATGAGATCGATGCGATATTGTATTTAACTACACTGGCTGATCCTCGACTTGGGCTTTGCTTTTATTTTTCCTGGCAAAATATTGCCAATTAAAAACTGTAATAATGCTAAAATAGCATAAAAAATTTAAAAAGTGGAAAGATTTCAAGGGACTTCCTATTTCAAACCAGCCTCTCACATCACCAAAACCTGTTTAAAAGTTATCTTCAAAAGGAAGAACAAAGCAAAAATACCCTCCATTCTAACAAGCTTCATCAACTTCTAAATATCCATAATTTGTCATGGAACTCACTCTTTCTTCAGAGGACTGCAAATGACTGTGTGCCTCTATCTGATGGGCTAAACAACACCTTGTTGAACAAAACGTCTGGGACGGCATACAGCTGGGAGTCCTTCAGAGCGACAGTATTTTGCAGGAGCTGCGTAATATTTTGTTGGCTTGGAAAAGAAGTGGAGGTGTTGCTTCATTCTCTGTCTTTACCACATACTATCACCTAAATGAAGATATAAATAAGGAGCCAAACAGGAATTGTATCCTATTTCTTGAACTTCTGCCTATGCTTTCAGATCCGACAGATTCAAGTTTCTGACCCCAATTAAGCAGCTTCATCTTCATTCTTCAAACTAGGAAACAAATAGGTAGAAGGGACTACCATATGTTTTGGTTTTCAGTTCATTAAATTCTTGATTGTGCAAAACCTTTTAAGAGATACTACTCCATAAAATTCATACAAAGCTATATTTTGTGTTGTTTGGAAGAATCTTATTAAATAGTTTCTCCAAAGAAATATTTCAACCTTTTGAGAATCAGCATGACACTTAAATGAATTATTCATGCAAGGCTCCGCAAGATGGGCAAGTTTCCTGCCAAGACTTGCACAGTGAGGGGTGTTATAAAACTGAAATTGGAATGTGGAGAGAACTGATGGAAAAGATTTCAAAGATCATCTCTGTTGAAAAAAACCCCCACAACTTCAGACCTTTAAACTTGCTTCTTCACAGTAGAGAGCCTTCTAAATGTCCCACTTCACATCCACTCCCAAATTCTTCAGTGTTAAAATGTGCTCACAAACAGATACATGCTTTTAAATGAAGCCACTGAGTGATGTAGGTGCAATTTGTGAGAATCATTGACATATAATTCATTCCAGTGATCCTTAAATGAGGCTTCATCTCTGGTAAAATTTCCCTTGCCATCTTCATGGAAGCACTACCCACTGACACCACGGAGCTCTTCCTAAATTACCTGGTCCAGGACAAACCAAGGAGTTGCCCCATGCATACAGAAGATAACCCTGAAAACCAATCAGGCCTAAGAACAAAATCTGTGAAAATTTGTTAAGTCTAACTCAAAAGCTGACATCTGGCAACAACCAAATGAAAATTGAGAGTCCAAAAATTAGTCTTGGTTTTTACCCACATTTGCAGGTTTAGATGCTGATGAAAATGAATAAGGCTTACTTTGTCCCCCACAAATGTGCTGTGCTGAGTAACTAATAAAAGCCACATTTTAAATAATACGACAGACACAAGAAGGGATTGCTATCATTAATGAGAAGCAACTCAGTACCACCTAACTCAGTACCACCTAACATTGTTTTGGTGGCATTTGCACAAGGGAAAAAAAGCCCTGTAAGCATAGAGCATTGACATGAGTGATTCCTGAGCACATTTTAAAAATTAATTCCACAAATAAGTGAAGTCTATTTTAATTTCACCTTAGACAGCACTGCTATCTCAGTGAAGTAAATTGCAAGCCCTCTCCTGTTACTGTACCCAACACTGACACTTTGGAAACATTACAAAAGCAGCAGGAATGTAATGAAAAATATATATAGTGCTGAGACTTCTGAGCTATCCAAAGTGCTCTTTAAGATCCTGCAGATAATCTTTAGGGAATAATCCAAACAGCTCTGTTGTATAAAGTTACATTAAATGACTGTACATCATGCTGTGATTGAAAAGTCATGCCCAAAAATGCTGATCAGTTTGATTGGACATGGATTCAGTTCCAGCTCCTTAAAAGGCCTGTAAAGAACAGCTTAGTAAAGAAAAATAAAACAACTAAAACCACCAAAGTGATCATGTTTGCATGTTTCAAACAGAAACATAATGGAATTATTTATCTATGACGGAACTGCTGAGAGGATTGGGGGAAAAGTGTGTTTGGAAACCTCTGTTTTTCTTGAGCTAAGATAAAAAGTTGTTTTGTCCTCTGTTTTAACTTCTCAAAAGTTTCTATAAAGCCCTTTTACATCAGCATCCCCATGGATAATACCACAACACTGCTTTACAAATCCCTAACCTGTATCCATATTTTAGCTGGGAAGAATTCCATCACACAGAGCAGATGAGGTAGAATGTTCATTTGTCAGAAGTATCCATGTTTTCCCAGCTGCCTCCTGAAAAATAAGGGTTTGAAACTCACTCACAGTTTCCAAATATAAGCCCTCTTATCATTTATAGGTGGTATGATTTTTTTTCCTCTTTTCTCCCAAAGGGAGGGGATTTCATCTTGGGAAGTGGCATGCATTTGGGGGAACAGTTTCTTCACCTTAATGCTTTACTGGAGGAGGTCCTGCTTCCAGAGTATTGGGAATGCATTTTTGGAAGCAAGTTAAGACTCTTCATCAGTATTAAGTGTCTAATGTATTTCTCTGGTACCTGAAAATTCATGGCCTTATTCTAGTTTCAAAAGAAGAATCTCTGTCAACGCAGCACCCATGTCGTATGTTTTCTCTTATAAAAGAGCAGCTACATTTCCTTACAGTTTCTTTGCATTTTGAGTAAAAAGGACTTAGAAACAACAGAGCCCAAGAGACTGACTTCTTATATTGCATCAGGTACACATTTTATTCCTGCTACTCTGAAATGCTGCAATTTAAAGTTATATTCAGATTTGTACTGGGGACCTGTATACTTTTTTTGAGACAAGACCTTTGGGATTTTTTTGAGATCAAGTCACATAAGAAGAAAAGATTATACACACATGTTACAGTATTGTCCCAGCCTGAAATATATTCTGCAAATACATCTTAAGGTTCTGTAAATAAGGTTACTACACATAATCCCACAGGTACCAGTATTATATGTACATAATAAAGCTTAAGATCTTATTCAATTTTCAGGTATTTTATGAGGAAAGATACTGTCAGATTCTCAAGGGCCAAATATTTCATTCAAAGGCAAGGAGATATTATCATATTCTGAATAGATACAGTAGTTAGTTTGTACAGCATCTCATAGAAGTGTAACTTGCAGACTTCAGGAGAAAAAGAAATGCTTTAAGGAACTACACAAATTGTGTTGTAGCTACACAAATTACGTCGTTGAGTGGGGTTGCCTTTTCAGAACGATTTTAGAAACTGAAATTACTCCTTACAATATAACTTTTGCCATTATTATCTCTTGCACTTAAAGATATTAAATCCTTTCCTTGAAATTTGGCTCATGAACATGCAATTATGATCAGAGCACTTCAACTTCTTGGCCTGTTAATTCATCAGATAACTAGCCAAATCGTACTGCACACAAAGTCTAGAATAAAGGAAGTTGGCCCAGGCAACCTCAGTGCAACATAGCAAATATAGCCACAGGGTGAGCACATCCTCATTTTCTTCCAGTGACAACTGCTTAAATATACATTTTTGGATCTCAAGCAATATACAGCAAATAGCAGATGAATTAGGTTATCTGGAAAATGAAGTGATTTTCACATTTTCAAACCAGATGTGGAAATAAACTTAATAGATTATTAATGTGAAAGAAACACATTTTTCCTCATGCTTATTCAAAATTGCTCAGGCAAGTAGCTTCATTCCTTCTCTGCTCTGTGTTTCCCTGAATGAGCTGTCTCTCAGAAGAGCATGCAACATGTTATACTGAAGATCATATTATTGGAAAACTTGAATTAGATATCAGTAAACTATAAGATTCAAATGCTGATCACGTAGGTATGCAGAAGGTCTCTAGGACTTGAGTGTTAATATGCTCACTTTAATAATAAAGTTAATGAAAGTCATTGCTTCAGACAAGAAGATATGCCTATCACAGTTGTATCTTATCTATCTTTAATACATTTAGTCAATATACAATGATGCTGAACATATCTGTGCAAACATACCTAATTTTTTACCCTGAAAGCTAATCAATAATATTTCTGTTAGCATACTTCAGCTTAACTATTGGAAACAAGTGGCTGAAAACAAGTAACTGGTATTTCCTCCTTATCCTATATTTGTGGGTACTAAATCCATATTAAGATGACTGCTGAGCCTTGTGATGACACCTCTATGTCATGAAAAAACCAAGAATTATTCTGAAAATCAAGATACTGCAAAGAGATTTTCTCTGCACTAGATATTTTAGAAGACTGACGATAATCCAAAATGCTCTGGATCCCCTTCAAGCATCTCATGACCCAGAGACAAGACTGTGGGGTCAGTCCAACCACATACGTGCACAGGTAGCAAGGACAACTCACACCTCAGCCTCCCTGGTCAGGCAGGAGCAGGCTCTCCACAAAACTCTCTTCCTTTTCACAGGAGCATGGATTGAGAACCTGTCCCCATGTGTCCTGGGCTGTAAAGTCTCCCTTAACATACAGGTGAAACAAAGCTATGCACACCCAAAAATCAGGATGTGTCATTATTGTATCTGTGCAACAGCAGTCATGAGATGCTTGAGAGGACAGATCAGATAAGTCACTGGACAGTAAACCAAAAAAACTAGACATGTGTCTACACATGATACCTCTCACCACAGTTATGTTGGCCACAAACAGGTATCCTACACCAGAGACATCCCAACTGAAAATTTTCTGTAGCATTCAAAGCTACAGGGCATTAAACGATCACATTGGTTGAAAATGACTGAAGAATGAATATAAAATAATTACCACCTTCAAGGGAAAATAGGAATGATATAAATAATAATTAGTAGAGAATAAAATATAAGGAATATATTAATGTATAAATGAGAGACACGGCTACAGCCTTTGAACCTGAGCTGCATGCCTGCTGCGTGTGCTTTGATCACCAGCACAGTGCTCACCAGGAGACACCGCCCACACAAGGACCAAGAGATGAACGTGGTACCGACCTTGCACTGCTCAGCTGGAGTCTGGATTGGGATCCCAGGGCTGGGAGTCTTCCCTTTGCTCTTTCTCTTCTTAATGCCAGGTTTCTTTCTCAGACTGTTCTTCACTGAAGGAGACCACAAGTTTCATCATTTTAGCACAACAGAGGAGACCCCCAGCTCATCCTAGCAAGCAGCAGAGTACCCCATGGTGGCACATGCTGATAGGGTCGGGTACAGAGAGACCCTCTCCCCCACTCCTGTTTTCCTATCCTCCATTTATAGCTCAAAAACATCAGTTTCACAGGCCACAACACACAGATGCTGCAGGGGTTCTCTGTGACCAACACTCCTTTGAAACTCATTTACTGGTGGTCAATATACTCTGCAAAGTAATCTCCATTTTATTTGTTTCCCTTGGCTATAGTTCCCCATAATGTTAAAAAACCCAACAAAACAAATGAGGTTGTGTGATCAAAATGTCATATTAAGTTTCTGATAATTCACTCCCAAGTGATTAAAGTAGGAATCAGAACTCCTAAACGAAATTACAGCTCCATGTAATTCATAGTCATTTGCCAATTAACGTATGTTAGCACTAACACCAATGAAAGACAGCCTGACAACACTCAAAATATGTACATATTACAATAATGAAGACTTCATTAGAAACCCTATAAAAAGTGACTTCCATATGTTTCACAAAAATTGGATGTTAGCTGCTCAGTGATTCTGGTTTTGCTCAATTACAGAAAGCACATTTGCAAACATTAAAATAGTTAAAGAGTATATTTTATCTTTTTTAGGACTTGGAAGCTGAGGACAATGTGTCAGCTGATCAGAGAACACATTTCTGTCCACAATAATACAAATTAACTACTATTTGACAAAATTCTGTCTATCAATAATAGCCTGAACATTGCTGGTCTTGTTGGACAGCACTACAGTTGCAAAGATGCTACCTTTTCTCAGTAGTTTCTTAGTGATAAAAACAAGAAACACTCAAAAAAACAAACCAACAAACCAACCACTGTTAGAGCATTAAAAGAATGCCTATTTTCTTATTTTTAACACTAAAGAGATATAGAGCACATTAAGAAAAGCATTAAATTAAGATCTATAGAATGGTGAGCACTGATGAAAAAAAACATAAAAACAAAAAAGGTATTTGTTAATTGGTTTGGGTTGAAAGTGATGTTATCCTACCAGTTATATTCCATTGAGTTGGATTCTGCTGATTAAAAGTTAACTTATGAATCTGACATGGTTCCACCCAAATCAATAAAGTTCCATTTTCTTGCTAGAAGAACATTGATAATCAGGCTCATCAACTTCAAATGAGCAGAAATTGATTTACCAGCAACGAGGAAGAGCCAATCAGACATCCAAACCCATGTTAGTTCTAGTAGCCCTCCTCACAGATTTTTTTGTACATGAAGATATCCAGTAAATATTTTAATAATCTTACAAATACTGGGAACAAACAGAGAAAGCTTGACAGGCTTACTTCCCTAAAGAAAGTGTAGAAAAACTGGAATTTTGAGAAAAGGGAAAGACAGTCAGAGGAGAGTCTGTGAAAGTGAATTTCTGGAAACAAATATATTCTAGAGGCTGCAGCAAAATGTAACCTCAGCACAGCAGGTGTGAGACGAATGGGTTGTCAGAGGCGTTAGGAGGCATTCATACTTTGAGAACAGCCATGTACCAATATGATTGCCTGCTGCACCAAGGGACTTCAACCTCCTGAAGTGTTTTTTACTAGTAGCTGGGTCTAGGAAACAAATATTGGCCTATTTTGTGAGAAATATCAATATTAAATTTTACCTGCTGAGGAATTAAATGAAAGGTAAAAAGCTCAGCCTGAGGGAGAATGGTAAAAAGGAGAGGGCAATTGTACTACAAGAATTGAAACCTGGAATTTTTCCCTAGTGAGTGATTTGATGGACTTTGTTTAGTTTTAATGTCTCAAAAATATAGGATATTGATTTAAATTCCAAACCAAAGTGTCATTTAAACTTTTGAAATGAACTCTTCACTTAAAAATAGTCAAACAGTGTGTTAAAAAAATTTTTTTTAAATGGAGAAATTTGTCAAAAACATCTTTATTCCCACAAAAGCAGTTTATTTCCACATTTCCTTAACTCCTGGTGGAAAATCAGGGTAGTAGTACCCAAGATGAGCTAACTGTTCCACAGTCTTCAGAAACCCTTCCATTCTAATTTCCTCCAGGACTGTAGGATTTTTGTGATTTTTTTTTCCCCCCTAAAGGCATTGGCAGTTTCTTTTTTAACAAACAATTTACTAACCCAATACAAATGTGAAAATTGTATTGGTAATGCACAATCCAAGTTCCAAAAATACAGCAGTATTTTCATACAGAAGATCCAACAAATAACTAAAGGGGAAAAAACAGGGAAGATATTGTTGCTAATTTTGTCAATTAATTAGTAGAAGAAAGCAAGTTAGAAAAGAATCTGGACAACACAAGATTTCAGTGGTTGCTTTAAACCTAGGAAGATCATGAGCTTCTGAAGAGAATTAAAAAAATGTTATATCTGGAAAATATTTTTAGATTTTGCAGAGTCCATACACATCTGTGCACATCCTGACCTCCAGGAGAGGTGCTAAAAATAAGCTTCAATTTAGATTTACACTGCACCTTCAAAAAATAGCCTTATAGCCTGCCTGGCTATTTAGACATCTGTAAATAATAGAGAAGCTTATGTAGGAATCTTCTCTGAGCTCAGTGGTCAAACACGTTTTGGCAACCTGAAGGGTCGATTATCAATTTTACATTGTATTGCAGACACATGTTTCTCATTCCTCCAGGGTGGCTGCTCCAAGTCCAGAGGTCCTGCTGTAAGCTGTGTCCATGCAATCACCCTGCCGCGCCCCCAACCCACTCTGCATGTCCTCAGCCAAAGTCAACAGCAAAACTCTTCTGGCCCACAATAGCCGCCAGCTGCAGCCCTGCACACCAGGCAACGCCTGCCTGGGAGGAAGACCAACCAAGGTCTCTTCCAGTTCAAAGGCCACCAACAATGGTTGGACTAGAGATGATATTTTTATAAAATAAATTGAGATTATTGTGAAGAAATTTTGTGGAAATTTACCACAATCCTAGTTTTATCTAGTCAGCGATGAATGAGCATTGCACACATCGTTTGTAGCCTGAGCTTTCTGGCTTCAGGCTGCACCCACTACATTTTCTGCCAGTAGTATCCCAGCACGGATCATTAGAGACTGATCGGGGAAGTCCTTTGCCTTTCCTCTGTGGCTTAAACAGAGCTAGTTTTATATGGCTGGATTGCAAAATCTTTAATCATTCTGGTGAATTTTCCCTGAACTCCCTCTGAATTTCCAAGCGGCTTCATGAATCGTGGACACCAAAACAGGACAGCAGCGTTACTATGCAGAGTTCCCCCGTGACAGAAATAGAGTTTCTCCCCAGATGTATTCAGTATTCGCCTATTGTACACTGCTTATTGGGATAAAAATCTCTTATCTTGCAAGTATCAGATACATTCATTATTCTTAGATATATGACCTTACATTTGGTGGTATGAAACACATATTGATTGAATGCTCATCTGACAGGCTTGTAATTACTCAGGTCATCCCATTTACCCTTTTTAAATAATGGCAGAACATGAGCTTTCTTCTTTCTTCCAGCCTATTGAAACTTCCCTAGTGATCCAGGACTTACTACAAATAAACATTAATGATCCAAAGAGTAGATCAGCTGGCTCTTAAAAATTTTAGGTGCCAGTTACCCAGACTTACTGATTTAACAGAACCCAATAGTAGCTGCTGTTTAACTGCCTCTTAATCACTGCTAGTATATAAATTATTCCCTTCTGTGAGGCGGCAGCATCACCCACCTCCCTTCCTGCTGGGGAGAGGACAGACACACTGACAGTGCTGTTTCCATCTGTAAATGGACTGGTGCAACTTGTTAAATTTCTTTTCACTCCTGTCATATTTAAAGGACATTATGAAATAGGTTTAAACTTGCTGGCCATATGTTTTCTCATGCTCTTTTGCTTGTCAATCTTACCATGTTCAACTCCTCATTTATATTCTCTGCTATATGCTCCTAATCTCCCCGCTCACCATTTGTTATAGTGTGTTTTGCCAGGGTGGGGAGGGGGGGGAATTGGGGGAGTTTTATTGGGTTTATCTTTGTGAAATTGGATCTTTTGGAAAACAGTAAATAAATTACTGAGACTTTTTCCCATTAGTGCATACCAGACATAAAATGTACTTGCCTGCACCAAGCAACCACCAGATTTTCATTCAGTGATCAATTACTATATCTAATATAGCGCTCCCTTCTGTCGGATGCAATGCATCTTGAGTTAGGGAAATGTCAACCACAGTTTTTAAGAAACACCAAGGGCAGTCTCATACCAGCCTCTTGAGACCCTTCCACATCTTTCTCAGAGGAAAGGACCCAGAGATGACACAGTTCTCCCTCAAGCCCACCTCCTTCTACCCTGCAAGCACACATTGCAAAACAGAGACTGAAAAAAATCCTGTGGGATTTGTTTTCCTAGCAGATATGACCAAGTGCCCCATCTTCTATTTTAGCTATTAGAAAACTGAACTCGAACACTGATAGCTCATTTGTATTAATTGCCTGTGACTGACAAGGGTAATGCACTCTGTTCTAAGTGCCATTTCCCTGTGCCTTCTGCCTACTTGTGTCTTCCAAAAGAGCAGAAAGAGCCACTAATTGTTATATTCAATACTCTCTATTTCCTGCAAGCAATACCAATTTAATTAATTTTACATGGTTATAAGTGACCAGCTACAACTCCTCTCATCTGTTTATACAGGTCACTAGAATTGATAAACTTCCATTTCATTGGTGATGTCTTCATTTTAAGAGCTCCCACAGTCCCCTACTGACTTTTTTTTTTTTTTAAGCTGTTTTCTACCCTTCCTGCTCAGCTATTCATGCTGTCCTAGCTGAGGCTGGTTGAAAGAGAGGTCCTGTCCTTCCAGAGGAGGCAGGACAGCAATCCATAAAACCCAAACCCCATTGTGTGCCATCACTGCCAGGGTATTTCCCTTCACACTTAGGGCATGGAGGGTCTTTGAGAAGAAAATTTGGACATTTCTATTCTTTCAGCCCTTTAAATTCTCTAGAGCCATTGGGGGGTCAAACCAAAGGCTGCAATGCCATTAGTCTCAACAGAGATCATCATCATCACCGTGATGGGTATCTGAAGCCTGCTGAGATAGGCATTTACAGTAATGCTCCAGCACTGCAAAGGCATTGCAGCGTTCTCCAAAATGCAAACAAACAGCAAAACATCTCACTACTTTAAGCCCCAAATCAAAAAGGATTGACCCATGGGCAGCTGCTCCTCCCTGTGCCACCGAGAGTTCTTTGGCTCTGCTACTCCAGCACCCGTGCTTCAGCGCTGAGGTTAAAGCTCACCTCATTCCTGTGTGCTTTCCCCAGGGCAGCCAGGGCCATGCTTCCATTGCCATTCAGAAACCTGAAAGTCTGAATAAAGCAGCTTAAAAACCACTCCTCCTCTGTGTCTTCTCAGTAGTGCTCTCTCAGGTGAGCTCAGCTCTCTGCCTAAGCCCAGAGGAAATGCCCAAATGCTTTGCCCTTGTCCCAGGCTCCAATTCCCTTCTGAGCCTGTCTTGCTCAGGCAGGAGAGTTCCTACAGCCCTTACTCCCTCCAGTTAGTGCTCAAAGTGGGGCTACGCCAATGCAGGCGAGGTTACTGCTTCCAGCCACAATCGCTTCAAAGCGGCAGAGGTTGCCTTTGAAGGGTTGGAAGGAATAAAAATGAAACACAATTTTCAATTGCATGAGCATGAAGGAGGGAGAAAGGAACAAGCCACCAGGGCTGAGCATCACCAGTCCATCCTCAGAAATCAGTCGGTGTTCTCTGTGCTGCTGGACTGCTCCAGTGCTAGCACCGGGCAGTAAAAAAAGCAGCTTGGCCGCTCTAAAAGAGTGGAGAACTGCCTTGCAGTTGCCACAGAGTAAGGATGCTCATGGCACTGCTCCTTCCCTTCGTACCATGTGCTACCTTTGCAGCAAAACACTCCCTGCTGAGGAGAGCAGCCACCAACAGGGACTTCAACAGCTGGTTCTCTTGCAATTAATGGGAACAAAGTTTTCTTGGGTTGTTTTGACATATTTTTCACAAGATTATATGGTTTGGTTTTTTTTCTGGAATGAGGAAGAAAAATAATAATAGCAGCAGTTCTTATAAGTCACTTTTATCTCTAGGTTCCAAAGCATTTCACAAAGGAAAAGATTACAAAAATCAGGTTTATGTACAAGTGAAGTAGGCAGTAACTGCAAAAAAACCCACCAGTTATGGCTATCAACTCTAGCAACCCTATCAACACCAGTTCTATCTGTAGATAGAGTGGCATGCTGGGGACAAGAAGTCATGTAGAAAGAAAATTGGTGTTCCTGTCTCATCTGCCATTTTCCTCTAGTAAGAGCTCATACCAAAACATTTGCTTCATCAGGGCACTGGCATGGAACATGCAAAACTTCTGCTTGATGCACCTTGCCAAATTTCTGACTATGATTGTTAAGAAAAAAGAAATACAAACACTGGAATTTGGAAATGTATTGATTATGAATGCAGTCTGACTGAACTTCTGTCTTCGGGGGGGGGGTGGGGGGGGAGTGGGGGGTGGGGGTGGTGATGGTGGTGAAAATATTTTCTGAAGAAACAATAGTAAGTTTACTGAAAAGAAAAATAAATCCATGCTCCTAAGTTGAGAGTTATACAAGCTGACAACAAAAGTGTAGCTCAAATTAAATGTATTGTAGGCATCCCTTTAGAATTTCTGCCTTGTCTAATTCACCTTTAAACTGAAGTCATCACATTCCACTTTTCATAAGTAGTATAAGAAAAATAAGGGAAATTTGGCTCCCTATGAAAATAGGGCAAATCTTTAGCACAATTGTAAATTATTTCTAATTCATTGCAGAGGAGTCAAAATAATTGACATGGAGCTGTCAAATAAAATTCATCTAAACAGCTCTAAAAATTTCACAAGGAAACTTCCTTCTGCAAAATACAGTTACAAGGAAGTGGGACAATTGTATAGATCTAAGTGTAAATTCCCCAGTATGCCATGACTAAATGAAATCACGAGGAAATCTCAGTTTAAAGATCTGGCTTGATTTGTCTTTAATGCAGACAGTATACTTGTAAGATTTGCACTAGAACTGAACAGCTTCAATATAAGAACTTCTTAACAGCAAGCGAGGGCCTGATTTCAGACTCCACTGCAGGAATCTGATATCCTTGCATCTCAGTTGACCATGACTTTAGATCAGCTTTAGACTGAGGCTCTTTGACTCTCTCCAAACGTGACTTAGATTCCCAGCGCTCAGTCCTCCTGCATCCTTACCTGCTGGCCAGACACAAGGTATGGCTGCAGCACACAAAGCCCAGCTAACAGATGCCATACATTTTTTTTAAAAAAATTTTTGTGTCTCTTCCTTTTGATTGCCTTAGCCTTGTCCCAACTCTGTGCATCCTGACCCCCATTAAAGCAACCCCCAGACTATTCTCATTGCTACTTGCTGCAGGAGGACTGCAAAGGTAAAGCACTGTGGGGGCTCTGGCCACTTTCTTCTCATCAGACAGTACCTGCAGCAGGGATATTGTCTTCAGAGTCCTGCATTAGCTGTGAAGATGCATTTGATATGGAGTTGAAGCTGAGCAGACTGATTATACCACTGTTGCCATGAGTATTAAGTCAGAGACAGAGCTCAAAGCAGCCAAAAGGCAAATCTGGCCCAGTTTCTCCTCTTTCCCTCTGGGGAGAATTCAATCAAGAATTGATTAATGCTTGAATTCTCATCAAGAATTAATAAGTTCCTGATGTGGTGAAAATGAATAGTCTCAGAGAAGTAGCTAAGGTTGTTGTTTTGTACAGGGATAAAAAACAGATTATATATATTTGGCAACTCCAATGCGATGGCTAAGTTACAGAAAGGGGGAATTTTGAATTCCCTAACTGTTTATGCTTTTTTAATAACGTAATGAATGAATCAGCTGAAAGCCAGTTCTCAGAAATGACTTGGGCTGCTTCCACCACTGTTTTCTCAAGCTTAGGCACAATGCTTAGACTCCTTACAAACATATTGGGAGAGATCTGGACACATCCCTTCACAGCCTTGGTAGAAGCCAGGGCCCAGTAAAGAGATAGCACTGAAGCTCAAGATGCCTTTCAAGTGTCTTAAATCATGTGCCTTTCTGGAGCTTTTGCATATAACTACTAAGCAAAAGCAGCAACTAATGCTGAAATATTTTTTTGCTACGGGATTGATTTATTTATGTAAAGCACCCCATTCTTGCTGCCCACCTTCACTGGCTGCAGCACCCATTTGGAAGGGGATCCTCCAGCCTCAGGTGGGTCAGGTCTCCACATCACAGGGTCCTCGTTCCCAGGCTACATTGCTGGATGCCCAGTTCCACCAGTACAGCCATGCTGGAGGAGAATATAGACCAACATCCATCTGCCTCAATATCCAGCTTGGTCTCTCCTGGTCATACCTGCAGAATTGAAGCCATGAAGAGACATGCAAACCTCCCTGGAAATCCTTCCCCAGGTCATGCACAAGGTGCTTTGCATCATTAAGAGTGAGAGCTTTGGGATATGCACACCCAAGAAAGGAGCTACAGGGAGATGGTAAAGTTTAATGTTAAAATACAGCTGTACCTATATACCAAAGCACTTGCAGGTTAGGCAGCAGCTAAGCACTGGACTGAGGTGCCTTAGCTGTTCTAAAGTTCTTAAATCCTCAAGCAGCAAAAGTTCCAAGAATAAAAAATAGATGCTAAAATACAGTTAAAGCCCAAGAACTGGAGGTGAGAGAGTTAGAGCACACATTATTGAGGTGCAGGGAAGGCTGTCATTCAGTCCGGGAGAGAAAAGACACAGGGAAATAATAATCTCAGGTGATTTCTTACAATCACTGTGTCCTCAAATCCTTCCAGAGGACACAGCCAAGGAGGTTATAAAAGTTATTATCTGAAGAGACACAGGAACAAGCAATATTCCTGGCACAATCGCTACTTGTAATTATCTTGAAGCATTTCCTGGAAGAGTCATCATGCATGTTGCAGCATCTGCCTATTTCCCCGGTGTAACCACAGCAACACTTGCTTTTCTGCTCCGACTGGCAAAGAACAGAAGGGATTTGGGATAATAGCAGGGAGCAGAAACACCAGGTGAATGCTGCAGAATATGAAATTCCAGACTGCATTTGTTTATCTTTAGCAATCATTTGCTTCTATGAAAAGAGTTATCAAATGGTGATCATCTGGAATTAAAAAGCCAAGCATGACTTTGGTTTGCATCACCAACAGATGTTTTGGTCTGCAGAAGATGGCTGCATGAAAGATAGTTGAGCTACCCTGCTCTCATTACCACTGGGAGGACGTGGATTGTAAAATGTATCTTAGTGATGCCTCACAATTATAGTTAAAATTAAGGTAGAGATGAATAAAATATTATTGTAAAGAAATAATTAACAACTCCAGATCATGTGTCTGTTACATACAGGGGAAGGGTTTTTTATTTTATTTTACTGCTTACTGCTCATCTTAAGGTGGAAACCAGATAAGAGGTTTCTGTTTTATTTCATACATTTTCTTCCATTGCAGCAAGAACATTCATTTGTGTACAGGCAACAACAACAGAAAAATATATTCCCCAAAAAACCCTTATGGAATACACTGAATTTCTATAGGGAAAGTGTGCAAGGGGGCGGGGGGGGGGGGAACAAAACAAAACTATGCAAAAATGTGGGGAAAAGAAGCTTGGGGACTGGAGGAAAAGGCAGGTTTAAGACCACTAGAGTATTTTCTTTCCTCCCTCTGTGACAAGCTCAGATCCAATACTGATTTAATTCTACCTCAGATCTCTTAGCCTTTTCAGCTGCTTATCAGTTCTGGCTTTGTCTAAAATCCACCTTTACACATACAACTTAAAAGAAAGTCAGTGATTACTTCAACTGGAGAGTCTAAGCTGGACTCGAATGGTGTTTGCATACACACTTCACATGGATGTGAGTTTTATTCTCTGTATTCTTCTCCCTCATCTCCCAGCTACCAAATAAGCATTACCACAGAAAACAGCATGCTCCCTGGTCAGGGAGTCAATAAAGGACTTTAATTCCTTTTTATAAAGGAAAAATAAAAGTACTTATATAGTTAATAAATTACATGAGAGAAAACACACACTTATTTTTGGCCCATGTCGACATGCATTTTCTTTCATTTAGGTGAGTAAAATCAGACCAGAAACTGTTGTATAAATCCATGGCACTACTCTTGTTTTACACAAAGCAAGGAACAAATAATGCTGCACACGTTTCTCCATCTCCACATGCCTGTGGATGTCAAGAACACAGTATTTCTTTTCTTCCATTCTTCCAAACCAAGCCCTGATCATTTTGTGTGGAAAGCCTCTCTTATAATAATGATCCTAGAAAATACATATTCTCCTCTCTGCCATCCTCATATTTGAAAATGTGAGTACATGCAGAGTCTGTGGGACAGGCAATCCCAGGCACAAATGGAGGCTGGGTGAGGAACGGATTGAGAGCAGCCCTGAGGAGAAGGAGCTGGGGGATATTAGTGGATGGAAAACTGACTGTGAGCCAGCAATGTGCGCTCACAGCCCAGAAAGCCAACCGTGTCCTGGGCTGCATCGAGAGAAGTGTGGCAGCAGGTCGAGGGAGGGGATTCTCCCCTTCTAGTCCACTCTCGTGAGACCCCCCCCCCCTGCAGTGCTGTGTCCAGCTCTGGGGGCACCAACATCAGAAGGACACGGACCTGTTCAAGCGGGTCCAGAGGAGGCCACAAAGATGATGGGGGGGCTGAAGCACCTCCCCTGTGAGGACAGGCTGAGAGAGTTGGGGGTGTTCAGCCTGGAGAAGAGAAGGCTCCGGGGAGACCTTAGAGCGGCCTCCCAGTACTCAGAGGGGCTACAGGAAAGGTGGGGAGGGACTCTTTATCGGGGGTGCAGGGATAGGATGAGGGGTAATGGTTTTAAACTGAAAGAGGGCAGATTTAGATTAGATATAAGGAAGAAATTCTTCCCTGTGAGGGTGGTGAGACACTGGCACAGGTTGCCCAGAGAAGCTGTGGCTGCCCCCTCCCTGGAAGGGTTCAAGGCCAGGTTGGACGGGGCTTTGGGCAACCTGGGCTAGTGGAAGGTGTCCCTGCCCATGGCAGGGGGGCGGGAACTAGATGATCTTTAAGGTCCTTTCCAATCCACACCATTCTACACGTATTTTTTTTTTTTTTTACTGGAAGGAAACCAGAAGTGTGCTCAGAGCAACGCTGCAGCCCCAATGGGAACAGCTTGGATGGGTAGTGGTGGAGACGGAGCAGCACTCAAATAGCCAGCATGCTGTCTTTGTCAGAAAATAGCTATGGGCTATGCCACTACAGTAAAGCCCATTCCCTTGCCCAAGAAGCATCACTAAAGGTTGAAATGAAGGAAAAGCACAAAGCAGTCAATACTTTCTCATCAAAAACCTCATCAATGTATCTATATATACCAGTTAAAATCAGATGCAGCAAGTACTGATAATGATAAAGATAAGAAATATTTAGTGACATTCTTAACACTTTCTTTGACTGGCTGGATAACTAAGACACCTTAAAAAAAAAAAAAGAGACACTTTAAGATGCTTTAAGACTAATTGAACAAATAATCAAAGACTGTCTCCAATTCCTGGACTAGGAGGTCAATTACTGAAACAAGTTTGACAGCAGATAGATGGTAACAGTGTGCAATTACCATTTAAAGACTCGATAATTATGGGAAGAATTAGTCTGCATTTTCAACTGCAGAAAAATCCATCAATTTTTAGTAGTTATTATCTTGATTATAAGAAGAAACAGATTCAGCTATGTCTTGTCAAACTGACAGAAACCTGAAAATACAATGGGCACTGATAACGGGCTGATGAAACAAGCCAGTTGAGTTTAAAGTTTCCTTTCCTTAATGGGAAACTTAAATTGCAGATGTGAGAAAATTTTAATGTTCAGAACATTCAGCAAGCAGAGATGTAGACAAATTGAAACTTTAAATAATAGGACTGAGAAATGCATGTTTTTATGAAGTTTACCAAAATTAGTCAAAATATGGGCTTCTCACTCAGAATTCAAACTCATAATTCAAACTCTCACTTTTGAAAGTCAGAGTCAGCTAGAGAGCCACAATCTGGCATTTTTAATGAATTAGTGTGCTCTTCTTCCCTCCTCCATGGCTTTATGAACCTTTTGGTTCATGGGTTCATGCTTTCAAAGTTCCATGAGGTTGGTGAGTAGGGATTTTTTTTTTTTGGTAACTATTTAAAAAAAAAAAAATATATCTGAAATGTAGAATTCTCAGTAAATCACAGACTGAGCTTGATGACCTTTCTTCCTTGAGGTGGACTGTATTTTTTGTTTTTTCCATATTGAAACAATCTGAAAACAGAACAGTTAAGTTCTCTCTGTTATTCATAATTCCACAGTCCTGGGTCTCCAGGAGCTGGGAGGTTCAGAAAAAAGTCAGACTCGGGTAGAGCACGGAGACCCTGCTGCCCTGGGAGAATGAATACTCATGCAGGAGAGCCACAGCAGTACTGAGCCTAGCAGAGCTCAGCACTAGCCACATGCAAAAAAAGCCAGAAAAATGTGTAAACATGGCAGCTAAGAGGCATCGTGACAGCAACCATGACACCACTAAGAATTAGATAATATACATAGTCGTTAAAAAAATGCAATCCAAAAAAAGTAAACCGTTTTTGGTTGATGGTTATTTTTTTTTTAGTAAAAATTTTTCAAGAAACATATACAGAAAAATGAAAACCCTCAAGAAGTGATGGTTATGGGAAATAAAACACAGCAAACATCTTTCAGCAAATAATTTCCTCCCAAAAATAACTTGTGACAAAAATCACTTAATATCCTGATGAAGAAATAACAAAAACAAGTGGCTTTAGTAGCTGCCATAACACTTCCCCACCTCTATCTTGCAATGCTCCTCAGGACCTGTGTTCCAGAGCTATTTCCCCTCCACTTGTCATTGCCACTTTCAGATCCCTTTGCTGACACTACTCTTTGGAACAATTGTTTTTCCTCAATAAATCTTTTTTTTTTCTTGTTTCGGTTTTTTGTTTGGTTGGTTGGTTTTTTTTTTACATTAGGTGAATTAGAGTGTCAAATGATCTGATTTCACTGCACTTTATGTAAATTTATTTACTTAGTGGATTCTCAGTTCCATGCTGAGTCTGGAAAAACGTACTCTTTTTTTAAACTATGAATAATTAACCAGAACTCCTGCTCTATTGGAAGTTGCTACTCCACTGTCAGTCTAAATAGCCCAGTAGTTTTTTTGTGTGCATGTTTTGTGTAAATTGCCACTTAGAGGAAAACAAATGCTGAGAACAATGACTGCCTGAAGTCATAAAGCAAAACATCCCTCTTACGTGATAAGCTTATTTTTATTAGAAACTGCATTTATGCTTTTAATTATTTACTAAATAATCATAAAAATAACTCACTTAAAAATGCAAGGAATCTCAATTACCATGTGTCCAGCCACCTGCAGCCACACAGCGTGGCAGAAGCACACAGGAGGGAGCAACATGAGTAATTCCCTGGTTGAATCCTGGACCAGGACCAGGTTCAGGAAGGTCTCCACACCAGTAACACACTAGTGAGGACCTCAACACCCACACAGATCTGTTTTACATCACCCTGAGAATCAAGTGGGAACTGTTTGGACAAACTGTTGTGTCTTCAGCTAAATACTCAGCACCAGACCTCTGCCCACCGCTTTCCAATGAGAACAACTGCGTGATGGAGGAGGGGGATGTGGCACAGGTAATGCTTCCCTTTGAGTCTCTCATCCCCCAGAAGTGAGCATTTTTTACATGGAGTCTTAAAACCTGCAGATTAATCTCTCACCCCCTTTTTTTAAAAAAAAACTTAAAAAAAGTTTTAAACTTCAAAAGAAACCTCACACACACCAAAAAAAAAAAAAAAGTCTGGAACAGTTTAGACATCTTGACCCATGACAGTTTCAAAATCCCAGGTGCATCAGTAAGAAGAAAACATCTTCCACCCTGAAGTGAGGAGGGAGGTTACAGGTGGTGACAAAAATGCACAGCGAGGAAGAAATACCAATACAGCTCTGATGCAAACAGGCTGGATGTTTTCCAAGCCCAGGGACCAGGGAGTTAAGGGATCAATATAGACAGATCCTGATAGAGAGTCAAGAGAAAGAAGAAAAATAAAAGTTGGTGCAGCAAAGGCAGACCTGCTGCCTCAGGGATAACAACAAACCCATTTACAAACACAGAAGACCAGCCCCATTGTCCAGCCAAGAGAAGGGCTAAAACCCCACAGCACCCACTGTAAACCAGCCCTAGCATAGCAAAACCCTTTGGTAGGAACCACAGCTCCATAAATCTTCCCAAGAAGGTCTCCTCACCTTCCCACATTACTCTTTCAGATAAAAGCTGTAACAAACCCATTTTCCCAGCACTGGTATGGTCTTACCTGGGTGTCTGGGTCACCGCTCCACAGCTGTGGGGCTTCCTGCAGCTCCAGCCCAGCAAACACAAGGGAGACCTGGCCTCACATCCCAGTCCTACTCCCATGAAATGAGCTGTAACCCCACTGCAGTGCCTTCTCACCCATGAAGAGGTGATGGAAACACTTTCCAGTCATAAAGGTAACTACATCCTAGATTGGAAGGAAAGGCTACTGATTTGTTATCAGGATAATTAGTAAAGAAGTACCACCTGTATGTCATTTCCTTCAGGAGGAGCAATTGAAAATGACCCAGTTCTTATTCTGTGGTTACAGATGGGATGCAGATGCTGAGCAGAGGCAGCAGTTCCCCACTCACTTTGTGCTAGCTGCAGCTGCCTATTGCTTTGCACCCTCCCTCTCCTTCTTCTCACACCAGCTGTGTCTCACCTCTATCCCAGGTGAAGAGCAGCTGTCAAAGCCACCAGTTTTTAGAGGTTTCAGTCAGTAAGAGTACTGCAAGCATGCTGAAAAAGCATAGCAATCGAAAGCCAAGGAACTCCAAAACAAGACCAGATTTTCAAAGAAAAAAACAAACAAACAAAACACTGCTGCATGTATTCTGTTTTGAAATGTTCCTGCCCTGATGTCCCAAGCAAATGGGGAGGACTATGCTGCAACCCCCAGACTAGGCTGGATATGCAGCATAGGAGGATGATCTCTACAGGCAATTTTTTTTTTTTTTTTAAATGCAGAGACCTGCAGCCAGGTAGGAAAGTCTCCTGCACCTACAGAGATGCTCTGCAGAAGGAAGAAGCACAGCAGGTATTGCCAGCTGGGCACTGTGGGGCTAGGCAGTGGGGCAGGGTGGTTTTTTATAGAAACACTTATATCTCCAGGCAGTGATGGGGTGGGACAGCTCTTCTGTGAAGGTTTAGCCACATCAAATGGGGATGTAGCCTCAGTGCAGGCACCAGGGCCTCAAGCATGGCAAAAACAATGCACAGGTCTTGTTAAATAAGGTTTATAAATCTGCAGAGCTTACACATTTCCAAGGAGTGAGACTGCTGGTATTTCCCACTGGGTAACTGACTGACTTCTCTGCATTTCAAGCTTATTAACAGATGGTAAAAGTCCAAAAGTGATGACATTTCATTGTAATACTGAAGAACAGAATGAAATATTTGAACATTAGAAATAATGCTCTGCCCCCAAAATAGTGCAAATAGTGCCAACTTGGTATTAAAAGCAAAATATCAAATAAAGGTATATTGGTCCCATACTTTCTCCTTAAACTTTTGCTCAGGGATTTGTTGGCTGGCTGTCAGCAGAGGTTGTGGGATGCGGTGAGCTGGGATCTGCAGCCCATGCACCTGACACTGGCAGCAGCATCTTTATTCTCACTCCAGTGAAGCACATGATTGTAAGACTTTTTCCTCTCCATTATGTTATTGAGAAAAGTGTAAATTTCATTATAACAGAATATGAAGAATAATAAAAAAAAACTTGGGATGCCCTTGATGCCTTCCTGAAAGGTGAATGTTAGTTAGCACAGTCCTACTTGTTTCTGCATTTGCACTGAATTTATTCAAGAGTTTTTGCAGGTGAAGAATGTATTAAAAGGTCCTGAAACCTTCCTGCTAAAGTGAAATAGCTAAAAAAATTAGGAAAAAAAAAATGTACAAGAGCATTTCTTTCACTGAGTTGAATACTCTAACAATAGCACCGAAACCATGCCAGGGTTGGAAGCCAGGGATTATTCTCTGTGTGAGCAATTTGTCTCACACTCGAGCACTGTTTAGACCTTTCAAATTTCTGTTAAATACCTTTTTTTTTTTTTTCTTCCCAAAAATGGATTTTGCAGCAATATCAACTGCCATGGATTTGTCTGATGACTTTTAATGAGTCCTCAGAAGTGGCAGATTTACTGTTTTGGGTATCAGATGGGTGTGCCTGTGTGCATCATGCAGGTTAAACCCTTCTCCATGAACAGGCAGAGAAGAATTAAAGAAATCATATAACGCTGAATATTAGCAGGGAGGAGGGAAGGACAGGATGACTGTTTTAATACTCAGTAACAAAAGAACTAAGGTATTTTGCTCTTTTCCTATTTACCTTGGCAAACAAAGAACATTTCTTATATTTCTATATAATTAATACATACAGATTTCAGACTTTTAGCATAACTGGAGTTTTCCCTAACTAAGGGATTAGAAGAAAGTAATGAGTATTACTGGGTTTCTAGGTGCCTGGATATTTATAAAATCATCGTTATTATGGTGATCTTTAATGGAGAGGAGTAGGAATTCACCCTGCTAATCTTTATAGCTATATTCTGCCATGTATAACTGGATCAGTTCCTTTCACCTCTGTTCATGCCTGGTATGTTGAGCTTTTGTCTTCCATTTAATGACTAAGTGTATTCTAATATTGGATGATGTTATTTTTGCAGTTATTTCACATGCCACTTAGCTTAAAGCTCTGTGTGCTTGAGAGGTTATGTGATGTTAACTGACACAGGGTATATAAAGCATGTTATAGATGCTAACATATAGGATGATAGTTTGATCCAGGAGATAATCATACTGTGAAAGAAATGATGCATTTGAATTCAGGGTGTTTACAGTTCACATTCATCCCTGCTTTGGTGTAGATCATTCTAGATAGCTGTTGTCTGTGGTGTCTGACAGTCCCCGTGAAAGCCAAGGGCAGCTTGACCTCCGTGCAGGGCCAAGAAAACCCACCACAGACCACTAGCTTGAGAGGGCGATGAATGACAAATAAAACAGATTCCCAGCAAAGAAATGGTATCAGGAGAAAAAAAAAATACAAACAACAAACCAACAAACAACAAACCAAAAGAGAAACTTGTTGATTACAGCTAAGGCTTTTGAAGATTACATCAAGTCGAACTTTTATTAGCAAAGTTGTATTTCATGTAAAATGAAAATATCTTTTAAAACCATACGTGCACATATGCATGATACAAACAGCAACTACAGTACAACACATTTCTCTAAACTTTAATAAATGCACACTAACATTTAGCTCAAAAGTAACATTGTAACGGTGACACCACATTTGCTTTGATCTTTTCTCATGAAATTACAAAGTATCTTGTTTAAAGTAATAATAATAAAAAACAAAACAGACAGTATGCTTTGGCTCAAACCCACCTACTGGTTCCTGCCTGAAAACTGAAGAAATCAGTGCAGATCACTTGAGACTTTTACATGAAAGATATGGAGCTGCAATGTAAACATGTACTGGTACTCCAACACGGTTTCTATGCCTTATTTTGAAATACTAAACATTAACAGAGATGCAGCTGAGGGCTTGATCCATTGCCAAACAAAGGAAATTCTCTGGTCATGAAGAACTTCCTTTCTTTATATCCATTCTTACAGGTACATAAAATAATCTAGATTTACCACTCCGGCAAAATAATGACTACAAATATTATGATGAGATTTCCTTTCAGAAGCACGCAAGGATCAGTGAATGTTATTCTAGCTTTAGTGTACAAAACTGCATGTGGAATTACTGTTAAAAAACCCCACCTTTTTATATAGAAAGATTATGCTAGTATTTGTTTTCATCTCAAAAATAATATCGACCTGAAAACTTTTATTAAAACCTCTCATGCGTTGGATCTGACCCATTCAGTCAATGGAAGTAGTTATCAGAAAAAGAGCTACTCATTAAAATTTGTGTAATAAGAACACAACAGAATATCATAAGTGATTAAATTATATGCTAATTATAGCCATTTAAAATTTGAGTTACAAAGAAGGTGTTTCAATTTATTATATATGCACATACATTTTTATACAGAGGGGAAAGTCATTTTCTGATTTGATTCCTAATTCTGCTCTTCCTAAAGATCCAGCCCCAGCTGAAGTGCAAGCAAGGATTTCTTGAGACTGGGTCCCAAAATTTTGCCAGAGAATGAAGCTGGAGCCATTCCTACAAGTTCTTGATAGTGCAATTACATTATATATATATTTTTAAAATAAATATATAGATCTGAGATTACAATCCATATCAAATCAATGGCATGCTGTTCTGTGAACACAAATGGCTCACTTGCATGGGAGCTAGCACACGGGGGTTTTTTCCCATTAGTTACGAAAAGCTGATTTTATTTGCTTAATCTTATGCACAGCCAAAACTGCACAACTTTTTGAGAAACATCCATCCCTCTCTTTGTTCCAGAGGAGGCTGCTTAAATCCGCAACCCAAGATTCCTGGGGCCAGGGAAATGCCTCCTCCTTGCTGGATCAAATTGCATCCCGGGTTGACTAAGATATCAAATCTGAAAGTGTCATTTCCCCTCTCACACTTGTACTGTCAGCAAAATGTAATGGCGTATTGTAACCAAATGTAACCAGGCTAACAGCTATGGCAGTGGGTAATTAATAATTCTCTATCCAGCACGGTCTGCGTGCTCACATGGCTGGCCGTCCCTGACTCCCTCCACCCAGCAGGCAGTCTGAAATTCCCTGCTAGGTATTAATTAGTGAAATCACCACAGATTTCCATCAACTAATTTTAATAAACACTCCTGGCCACGGCAAAAAAAACCCAAACCAAAACAAAAAACAACTATTGGATTTAATGTACTATTTCAGAACTGCAGTACAGTTGGTGATACTTTTTATTCAGCCTACAAGGCCACATTTCCTCTCACCTGTACCAGACTGCCCTAGAGAAAGATGCAGCCTATCTCCTGGCAATGACAAAAAACTGCTCAGAAAAATCTAAGCTTGCTCTGTTAGTTTCCTTTTGAAAGCAAATCTCTAAAAAACCATCAGTGTCCTGCGCTTTCGAAGGTACACTGTATGAGTGGTGCCCTTACAATAGAAAATAAAACCCCAATGGGAAGAATAAAAAAAAGGAAAAGAGATGATTGGAAAAGAGAAAAAAAACTCAGGAAAGCAAGATTCCCCATGAGTTTTAGCCATTTGTTTAATATTCATTGGGCATATTCCTCAAAAGTCAGTGGGCACTGTACAAATTCCATTGCACATCTTTTTGTCACTGTTATGATTTTTAGGCCCTGAGGCATCATGAAACACCAACATTAAGATTTAAGGATCTGAATTAAAATTTTAATAGAAAAAGCACTCATACCGGCACAGATGAGTAGCACATCACAGGAATGTCATAAACATCTCTTAGCAGCAACAGAGCAAGTGATAGCACAGGGGATTTATATTCATTATTCGATAATTTGACACTCACTAATATGATTTGAAATTTGTGTCTGTTTAACATAGGCATTTACTGGGACAAGGAGTCTAGCTGATCTGCAGCAACCCAAAGTACAAGAAAATGGACGACTGGGACTGCAGATGGGTCGCATCCAGGCTCAGCCCCTGCCCTGGTTAGTGACCCCACGGCTGGGGAGCTCTGCCAAGCTCAGGCACAGCCCCCGCCCCAGCCCTCTGCACAGGGAGGTTAGCAAGGCTGTGGGGGAGCCCACTCCAATTCTCTTCCTATTTCAAAGCGCCTAGTGGGGATGATTTCTAAAGGAAACACACTAAAAATAGCCTGAAGCTTGCAACAAAGGTTGTCACAAGCCTAATCAGTTCTTAAGACTTTATCTGGTTTGGGCTGCAGCAGACTAGAGTCAGCAGATAAAGACCCTGGTGGGAAATGTCTCTGTTGATGAGATGCCAATTTTCACATTTCTCCACTTATGCACTCCCTTCATTTTAAAATGAAGATTTTTTCAAAAATAAAAATTACTTTGGACTTTTTCAGCATTTGGATTGAGTGAAATACAAAAAATAAAACTTTATAAATAATAAAAACTGAATGACTTGGGTCAGTGACATGGACTGGGGTGATTTTCGACTCAGGGCAGATTTCAACTCATCCTTTTATACGCACACACATGACATCACTGGGGGTTTTGGGCTGGCTGTTTGGGATTTGCTTTTTCCAATTAGAAGCTATATGAAAGGTCCTTACAAACTAAAATTTAAAAAAAAAAAAAAAAAAAAAAGAGGAACAGATATGCAGAAGTATGGAGCACCAAAGGCCACTTACTGCTTTCAGAAATTGATAAGCGCTGGGGAGGAGCCCAAGCTAAGGTGAGCTGTGTACAAACTATGGCCTTTCTACTGGTAACAACCTGAATTTCTGTGGGCAACTAACGGGTCGTAATTGTAGCCGTTAATGGAAACGTAACCATGTGAATAATTCTTGCTTCCTCTCTTTCTTCCACTGAAGTAATCGAGACCATGAAGGAGCCATTGGGGATATTTGCCTAATTACTATCACGATGCAAATGGCTTTTAGGATATATTCCTCCTGCAGTAACTATTTAAAAGATATTATAATTGAAGTGACAGTCATTTGTAAGTGCAAGAAGAAATGAAGCCATATTGATACTCTACTCAAATAAGCATATTCAAAAATACAAATGCTTTTAAAGTAATTCAGGAGATTCCAATACAAAAAGACCAAAAAAATGTGCTGTACAGCTTTGCTGAGTTAGTGTTGGAGAGGCAAAGAAAAGAACCATGTTTAAACCAGCATTCAGTAAACAAAATATAAAAGAAACTATACCATAATATTTTCTCTTTGCTTTTGCTTTTGTTTATTTAACAATGAATAGCTTGAAAATAAATGATCTCTTGAAAGTCAAGTACATCTATTTTATGTAATACTAGGAAGATGTGAGATTTATATGACTGGTATACACACAACTCCTTCTGAAAACTAGTTTTGCTGGTCCAAACCCATATTGAGAAGCAATTCTATTCATCCTACACAGCTATACAGACTCATGCTAGCAACATGTCTCATTTCAAAATAAAACAAGGCTGATTTTTACTTGTGTCAATATTAATATCATATGTACAACTTCTCCATGAAATGTATGCTAGCGCACAAATATACAGATATGAGACAGACAACAAGCATTTTGCTTAGAAATGCAGCTTGTAGAGACTCGGGAAAACAAAATACTTTCTAATGATGGTTGATGAGAACCCTGTTTTGCCTTGCCACAGGAAAGATACTGCAGCTTAACTTATTTAAGGAAATAGTGCCAGCTACTGGACAGAAGATTCATCCACAAGGCCAGAGCTTTGTCTTTTAAGAGCAATTTTTCTGTGCATAAAGTTGCATCTCTAAGTATTGGTAATTGCAGTCAGCTGTAACCACTAAAATAATTTTAGAGTATCATAAGCAAAGGAGTTTATTTTTTAATGAAAAATTATACAATATATAGAATATATTTCTCCAGTATTTTAAATTATCATTTTTCTCAGTAAGATGGATTGTGTCACTTTGCAGAGTAACCTGTTGTCTTTGTTTGATCTTCTTGTTGTGTTATAACCTCTACAATGCCGAGGCCATGGTACATGAGGGAATACTATATATAAATGTATGTACAAAGTGACAACGGCCACACAGGAAGGAAAAATACTATACAAGAGAAACATATTCCAAGCCTAAGAAACACATGGAGTAGCAGTTACATATACAGATGTCACACTGAGTAATTCTGTTTTGGTAAGACTAAGACATTTTGTATAGTAAAGAATTATTTGTTTTGTTTTAATTAGAAGAAAACACCTAGAAATTAGGATGGAAAATCATCTTTTAGTGGCAGTGACTTATTTTTATATTACCTGGATGTCAGGTTCCTGACTGGCTCAACTGGCAACCTGCTTCCAATCACATGTGGTAACTGTGGAGTACTAATCAAGATAAATATCACAATTAAACATGAATCATTCTTGCTTATATTTTAGGCGTGGAGAGGAAAAGTTGCCGTAGAACTCCCAGTGCTTTCCACTGATCCTTTTTCCTTAGATCCAGAATAAGCTCCAATAAATGAACCATCTTCATTGAACATCCCATGCTCCCCTTCTCCATAATCTACCAGACTATCAGCACTTTCAGTGGCTTTAATGTCCCCGTTAATTGACTGGAGGCTGCCTTTCAGCGGCTTTTCATCGCTGTCACTACAAAACAAAGAAATGCCTTTCCAAAAATCTAGCTTTTAATTACAGGCATGGAAACTGCTCTTTTATTTCAAAAGAAAGCAGCAAGAGGGAAGAGCGGGGGAAACATTTCTATGTGGGTTGTACACTGAGAATGATCTGACCCCATGAGTCCTGCTTGGTCTGGTGCACCTCAAACAGGTCATGCACACCAACCTGAATTCCCCACATACATGATTTTGTGATTATAACAACAATGGAATTGGTTAAAAAGGCAAACATCAATGAAAACTACAAGTGTGTTTTGGTTTTTTTCCCTTTTTGCCTTGGACAGACAAAAGAATGGACATAAAGTGAAGGGGAAAGAAAAGGAAATGTTGGAAAGGATATGAGGGATTCATTCCAGCAATCAGTGCTGATGTTAAGTCTTCAGCATCTTACAGAAAGAGACATTTTCATTTTACAAAACAGTGGGCGCTATTCAGGGCCTATTTATTTCATTTTTCTTTTGAGGTGGGTGGGTGAACTGATGTAGAGTTGTGGGATGAGGCATCAGCTGTAGGTTATACCTCACTGCTTTGTGAGCATTTGTTTGATTTTAGATGACTAGCAAAGGGGCCTTCTTCCCTTTTTTTCATTTGTTCTGCTGTTATCTTACTGTAACTGATGGAGTTTCTCTCTGCTAAAGGGTAGGAACAGGGAAAAACGAAAGCAGAATCAGAGTGTCTGTATCTGCTCATATGCAGTCTATGTTCAGCGGCAATTTCGTGAAAAAGACAGACCCACCACCAAAATTCAGGAAAAAAAAGGAAATTCCACTGGTCATTCCTCCTAATGGCACCACAGAAGAAGAACCAAAGCAGCCTGACTTCTCCTGACTGAACATGACATCTGGGGGGATTGGGAACATAGATTAAAAGCTTACAAAAAAACCTAATTAGGCCTCTGAACTAGGTACATAATTACTCAATTACGGCCCTTGCTGATGCCAACTCAGTGTCAAAGCTTTGGTTATGTTATCTAAGGTAGGACAGAGAAATGCTCCTGAACTTTAACTCTTCAGCATGTAATCAATAACATAATAATCAATACAGTAAAAATATTTGCTACTTCTCTGCACATGGCATTTCTATTTATATAAAAGACAAGTTTGGAGTTTGGGGTGAAAGGAGGGGATCAAAGTTATTAACCTCAGGACTTTCTTACCTTTCTAAATATTTGTCCCATTAGAAAGCATTAAAAATTAAATAAAGATGAAATTATGCAGAAAAAAACCCTATTCCAGTACAAATAATGTAGTATATATAAGTGGGATTTCAACAGAAATTTTATGCCCTTAAGGCCAGCGACACCAGTTTTCCAGCATTGTTCTTATAATGATGTATTTTTCTTCATACCACAGTTACATAATATTGTAAGCTTTAGTTATTTTAAAGCAGCCAAAGTGATTATTTCAGTTCTCCTACAGAAACTTCTGTAGTGAGCTTTGTTTGGGTTTTCACCATCTCTTACCATGTTTCAAAATTTTGTTTTCTTCCACAAAAAGAACATTCCCCATATTAAACAATTTGGGCCTGACTGAGTTTCAGAAACCCACTGAAGACATAAAAGTCTCTCTATTGACTTCACTAGACATTACAGCAGGAACCCAAATTATCATATATATTTACATTATTCATACAATGCTAATTAAAAAAAAAAAAAAAGTGAAAAATAGCCACTGATACATCAACATTTACTTATATCCCAACCTGGATGTATTTAAGTATACTGGATATACCTTTATATTCCTACTAGTATCCACTCCTATGAGGTTTGCTTTGAAAATGAAAAATAGCATTAATTTCATGCTATAAAAATGTCCTAAATAATGATGACAGCTGGAAACAAACAAAACCCAAAAAACAGAAATGCTTGTTAAAGCGGGTCCTATTTACCTATATTCCCCAAAGATTTCATCTTTTATTGATTGAGCTTCAGGATCTGGATGCAAATCTTCTTTTTCTTTCACTGTACAAATAAAATAAAGCACAGATCTGTATGCCATGTTCTGCTGTGGACTTTTCTGTTTGCAGGTGCAATGGGAAAATCGCCTGTCACCTACAGCCTAACCTGGAGGGCAACAGCTCGCACTGCATGTCTGGCCAGACACAACCAGCATGCTTCCATCAAGGGTTTGGGGCCATTCCCCAGTTTTTAAGAAAGCTAGCAAGTGTTTACAGAATCATAAAATCATAGATGGTTTGGGTTGGAAGGGACCTTTAAAGGTCATCTAGTCCTACCCACCTGCAGTGAGCAGGGACATCTTCAATTAGACCAGGCTGCTCAAAGCCCCGTCCAACCTGGCCTTGAATGTTTCCAGGGATGGGGCATCTACCACCTCTCTGAGCAACCAGATCTATACTTAAATCCTTACTCATTGCTTTGAAAACTACAGTATTACCTTCAGCAAAACATTCTATTGTTCAGCAGTTTGTCTACCCATGGAAGTTATGTCAGTTAGTATGTCAAGCAGCAGTTATGAGGTGAAAAACGAGCAGGTAGACCCGTCAACGCAGGCTCAGAGGTGCAGCTGGTGAAGGACCTTGCCTCTACAGCTGGATTGAATACTGGAAGATTCAACAAGCACTATCAAAGGCCTTAGCAAGATCTCTGACCAGCACACAGCACTATCTTACCCAGAGAGTACAGTTTCACTTATATTCATTAGAATCCATCCTGAGGATATTTATCAAAAGCTACAAATCCTAATTGGATGTTTCTGCTTGTGGCTTTGCAGCCTCCAGAGATAAAAGTCTGAAGGATGCTTGTTATTAACATGTGAACATAGCGAAAGGACAATAAATCCATTTACCTGAGTATTTTCCTCCTTTATTTCTTCTGACAAAGCAAATAGTTAGCAGCAGTAGGGTGAGCAAAGCGATGGCACACATCAGTCCAATAAACCACCCCTGGGTGGAAATTCCATCGTAAATGCCAGCATAGGCTTTGTGAAACAGAAGAGGAGTGAAAAAGAAGAAAATTAATCAGAGGAAGAGGGCATCACCCTACTATAACATGAATACATAACGCGTTCTTCACTGGATCCTAATTGAATCAGTCTATCACTACTTATTGTGTTCAACTTAAAGAAATGCAAGACAGAAATATGTTCAGAGCGTGACATTTTTAGACTTAAGGGGAATGCTCAGTCTACAAGGCACAATACAGACATTTTGGAAAGGTACTTCTGAGAGAGTAGTTGACTCACAGGATTAATGCCAAATAGGAAAGCTGAACAGAGAATTGTTAAGCCTCTCATGCAAAAGCAGTTTTGCGAAAGAAACAGAGTTAAAAGGGCACCCAAGACATGCAAACCACTGGACTGGCACACTTAAAATGGATTATATCACAGCACTACCCTTTCAAAATCGCATAGGAGGAAAACTGTTTTGTAAAGGTTTGTAATTGTTCCAGGCTATTGTGAGTCAAGTAAGGCACAGGACTCAGCCAAGAACCATGGATGCGTTTATGCTCCCATGGGATTCAACTGCAAGGGTCAACGTAAAAATCACAGAACAAAATTATGATTTTGGTACACTTTCACTGCACAATGTAAGATGTAACTTCAACATTTGTTTACATTCAAAATAAATCTTTATCACCTTGAAGGGTTTCATGTCTCACCTCTCCCCCTTGTCTCAATTACATCTTCAAAAATGCTATTGTTATCAACCCAATTCTTAGTCACTAGACGAACTGTATATTCAGTTCCAGGCTCAAGTGCCTCAATGGGGTGAAACTTTTGGGTGGGCTTTACTGCTTCTGAGATCTTGCCGATCCCTTTACCTATGGAATGTACATATTCAGGTCATATTGATTAATGGTATTCATTGAACAAAAGGCCTGTGAAATGCACACTTACAAATAATGTAAATAACACACAAATATGACACACAAGGATTTTTAACATTTGTCACCAGATAATCTGATTTTTAAAAGCAGGCAGTGAAGTAAAAAACATTCCCCCTATTTGATTTTTAATATTCCATCAGATAAAATAAACAGCAGACTGAAGTAATCCTGATGTTTATGAAGGGGTTTGTACATTTCCCAGGATGATAGTTAATATTGATGGGGGATTATGGACCTGCTTTAACTAATGCATGCTTAAAAAATTACAACTTGAAAATGGGCTTGCTTTGTATAGATAATCTAGGGCTTGATGCTTCTCCCATTGAACTGAACTCAGCAGGGAAGCACAGACAGCTTGTTATCTGGAAATGGATTCTTACATGTCTCACAGTAAAAATTAACATTGGGATTTGTACTCATTTCTCTCCTGACAGTGATTTTCCATGTCCTTTAAATTCCACAATGCCTGCACAAAGCAGTGTTTTAGATATAGCTGAAGTTTGCTTTTAAATTGGTATTTAGGCATTTCAATGTTCCTGATGAGTTTAATATCTGAATAAGAGGTAGAAGGGAAATTCCAGTAGCCCTAGTTTTAAATCCTTTTTACTTGCAAAATGCCTACTGTAATTTCTGTCTGCATTAAGATTGTAGGGTATTAAATAGGTTTTTTTAAAATAGCATTTGTGGATAACAGAAAAAAGGACATCTAGAGAGGTTAGCAATCACTGCCTGAACATGAAAAGTCTGTTCATATAAACAAATGCAGAACTGTGTGTTGACATGGGGGATCTCTTTAGTCAACCAACAGGGGACTGTGCCTGCCTTCAAAGGCAGGAGAGATCGGCGGGGGCTGCACTTAATAAATATAACTCTTTAATTGTGTTCAGTTGCCTAATTTGCCTGCTTTATCCAAAGTTGTCTAAACTAAGGATTGAGCACAGTATAATTTGAAAACTACTTGACCATTAGCACTGACAGTAAAACAATGCTCGTTAATACTTAAGCTAGTAAACAAGCAAAGCAAGAAGCTTTCAGAGATTAAGGCTTAGTTGACAGCTGAAGGAAAAAAAAAAAAGATTAAGATGAATCAAAGCACAATCAAAGCAGCAGTTCAAGATAAGTTTTCCAAGGCAACTGTACATGTATTACAATAAACAGTTACATTAGTAGACCATTGGGACCCAGAGAGAACACATACAGCTGAAATAATGTTGATACTGAAGCACAGCTTATTAGCATAAATTAATCCATCTATCAGTAATTTTTGCTAAATGAATTATGTGAAACTGAGCTATAATTTTTAATCAAACTACAAATTAATCAACAGGATATCACAGGTATATTTTAATTACACGTTCTAAAATCAAGACATCAGAAAAACATTATTTAATGGAAACACAATCCATAAAGTGACAAGAATGAATGTGAACCTTCAACCCATTGTGTATTAAATACCGTATAACACCTAGGCATGACATGAGAACCACATGGTCCAATTTGTACACAACACAAGTCTCCTTAGGAAGCATTTCTCCTGAATTCCTGGTAAGCAAAATGCTTATCCCTGATCTCAATGGTAGTCCACCGCTGTGGTTCATTGTCCATTTTCTTAAACCAACTTAAACACTCCATATCTATCACCTATTTATTTCCAGCTTGTGCCAGCGTCTTCTTTTTGAATGGTCAACTCTTTGCAGAAGCACAAAGTGGGAACTGATATGGCTGAAAAATAACCCTTTTCTGCCAGGGTATTGTTCAGCTGTATCAGCCCCTCTGGCCAGCCATGCCACTGCCCTGGCACACCAAGCAGTGCTGGGCTGGGACGCACATCTTGGAATGAGGGTTTGAGCCCAACCTGACCTGGGACTGGGGATTTACCATTAACATCACCTATCCCAAAACACAAACCAGAATTTTTTCTTTAAAACTCAGTACAGCTGTCCAGTGACAGGTGATTATGAGGTTTCTTTCCATGTGATTTCTTTCTGGCCTGTGTTACACACTCAATATAGGACCTACAGAGGAGAAAGCATTGCTAATTGGGGCAAGTTTGGTGGTTGGAATAGAAAAAGCACCGTAGCATCCTGAAAAATAAAAGCAAAGATATACAGATAAGGAAAAGCTCAACATACTGAAAGGTCAGTGAGCTGCAGAAATTAGCTTCAGAAAATTGAAAGCAGTTGGGTTAGGTTTTTAATCTACAATAAGGGAGAAGAAGCATTAGTAATAAAGGCATATCACCAGCACTTCTCATCTTCCCCCACTATTTATCAGCCATACCATGGGACTCGCATGAACATTAAACACTGAACTGCAATTTTACAATATTCCTACCGGGCTTCAAGATTTATGAGAACAACAGAACACACATTTTTTATAGAAGCTTATGGCATAAAGGGAAAAACAATATAAACTGCCCCCAAAGACTTACAAGACTGCTAGTTCTCCAAAACTTGGCACATCTGTTATAAAACATACTTACATAAAAAAACTGGCAGTCTAATAGCTAAATACTAATTGTGGGCAAAATCTTAATTTATAACCATACCTGTCTAAATACATCTGTTGCAATAAATGGAAAGTTGAACTTTCATTAGTTTTCCCCTACTGCTTGGCTATTAAAAGTGTATAAATATGCATCACAAATATCCTTCATCTTCTGGGCTTTTTTCGTGCAGGAAGTAATCCATGCTAAAATCGGAAATATTTAAAGCTATAAAGATTAGTAAACCTGTAGTATGTAAAGTCTACTGAGAAGAATTTATAGGTAAGTTAGTGATCATCTATTTGTACTGATTGTCATTTGCAGGAGAAGTCTGAGCTCAGAGAAGAAGAGAAGTTATAGTTTGTTTCATCTCTTCTTCTCTTTAGCTGTGTTGGCTATACTGGGGCAGGCTGATTGAAGAGGAAAAAGCAAAAAAAAAATAGTAAAGAAAAACAGTTAATCACAAATTTGCTTAAAGTACTCCCAGACTGATACATTTAGCACATTTTATTTAACATGCCTATTTTTCTCGCTCAAAATGATAAGGGCTTGAAACAGCGATATCCTATGTATTCCTTTTCCCAGTCTGGCAGGACAGTTTGTTGCCTGTCACTAGCAACAGGGTTTGATGGGCTACAGGCCCCCTGGCCAGAGAAGAGGCAGCAGAGTGGGGTGGCATAAATGACAGAAAAAGAAACTTTTCACCAAGATTTCATCAGATTCTCTTATTGTAAGCAGAGGGTATATTGCTGGTAACAATACCAGTGGTTACATATGGCTAAGGCAGTTGTATTTTTCCTTTTTCACTGTGCCTGTGGCAAAAGAGAACTAAAACCAGATATTTTGTAACTAATGGTTACTCTCCTCATCTTACGGTGTGTCATGAAGGTTAGTACCCTCCAGCTAAGATTTCAAAAAGCCTGTGGGAATTATGTGCCAATTGCCATTGAAATATAATTAAACTGGTGAACTTCTATTCTCTGGCCTCTCTGGAAAATAAAACTATAGTTGTATGGCTTCCTCTGGATGAATTTTTCATTAAGGCTTGAATTTCTGGACACACAGTAATCATTCTCAACATGTAATACATGTTTAGTAATCCTCCAGAAACACTGGTAGCTCTGGATGAAAAGAAGCTTTGTGTTAAAGAAGAAATGCTATATTAAATTAACTTTTTTCACTTATGTAAGAACATTATTTTGTGTTATGTTTCTGAGGGCTAATGATCATCGGGAAATCGACATTCTCAAGGGGAAAGCTAATTAGTTTGTAGGTCATTTAAGAAATACTGCCTGAAAATGGAAAGTTAGAGGTAAAACCCATTTTCTAAAGACAGTATACCTTCTTCTATGGAATGAAACCATGAGAAAGCCACAAAAATGAAACTATTATTTATTTTGCACTACAATGCAAATATCCTTTTGCCCAGGGTCTTCATGATTGTCCACAGTAATTCATCAACGACAGAAAAAGACCTTTGGTTATATATCAGCATCTCATATCTGAGTTATTTTGGCTATGTTTAAGATCTTTGATAAGAAAGAGGACTTTTATTTCATTGCCTTTGTATTAGCTCCTAATGCCAGTGGTGTTGGGTCATGCAACAAGGATGCTATAAATGAAAGCTATTATATTGCTTACTTCTATTTCTCACTAATTCCAGTGGGTCTGCATTTAATCTTGGAGAAAAATATTAAAGTGTGGTTTTCCTCTGTTAAGTTAATTAGACAGAAACAGCCCTGTCTGACAGAGGCAGTACTGCAGAACAGAGGGCTCTACCTCTGATGCTGCTGGACATGCACAGGATGCAGAAAGTGGCACTGCTCCGCTGGAGAACGAAGAAATAGAGATATGAGCGTGAGATGGTCGTTCCCTATCAGTATACACTCATGGCCTTTTGGTAAAGTGTTGCTAACCCAAAGAAATGTGTTACTCCTGACAAAAAATGATTCATTCACAGAGGAAGATGCTGCAGTTGTAGAGAAAGGGTATGATCTACCCATTTATCTATACAGGGAGTTACATTTATTTGAGAGAAACATTTTTTACTAAATTTAGTCATTAGTGCCACTGCAAACTCATCATCAGGAGGTGGGTTGCACATAAATTACAGGTTAGCAAAATTACCATTTAAAGCTCAACATTTTTCCCTACACAGACTTTCTTTTAGTGGTGATACATGCATAGTCACACTTGTACATATTAAAAAAAGAGACTGACTTTTTTTTTCTGATTCCAGACTATAGTAGCAGGGATAACTGCAAATAAATGAAAGCAATAGTAGTAATGCAGATCAAGTACATCAATGATAAAATGTGAATGAATCCAAAGCTTCCACTACTCTCCTGGCAAAATGTATCGTGAAATTCTGAAATATCCATGGCATGGCCTGCACAAGTGACATTACAGCAGTGGAAGCTATTCAAAGTCTCAAAATGAACAATGAGAGCTTTATATTTTTATTACTAAAACCAGAACATAGTGGATATAGAATCATTGAATCAAAACCCAAAGAAACTTGGAGTGCTCTATCTTGGAGTTTCATTTCGGAGGGCACCACATTTTATATCTGTTATTTATGTGGGTCATTTTAAATTATAAACTTTGACTTTTGAAATCACTGCCTGTTTTCAAAAAGAGAGATTGTTTTAATTCTGAGAAATTACCTTGCTTCCCATAACACAACTTAAAACACCAAGAAGGTCACTGAAAAGAGTGATTTTTTTCAGCCTATCATGTTTAGTTGAAAAATATCCAAACAATTTAGCCAGCAAATAATGACTCAAAACTCTAATGGCTTCAGTGACAGATGCAGTGTCCTAATTTAAGGTGGCTTGAGAACCAGCAAGGAGCACACACTAATTGCAGAACTGGACCCTTGCGGCTTTTATTAATTATACTACTTTATTCTACAAGCATTTCTCAAGAATCAGTTGTTGCCACCGCTGAAACAAAGTCTTAGGAAAGAAGAGAATGAGCGCAAAACAAATGGCAACATTATCATCCTTTTAAGCATATCAGGCAGGGATGCATTTCATAAAACCTGACAAGGTTATTCAAAGAAGTTAGAGGCTTTCAAGTGGGCAAAACACATTATTCTGGCTGCCCAATGAAGGCCAGAAAAGGTATCTAAGGAGGTGAAATTGTATATTTTTAGCTTGGAAGAATAAAAAAAAAAAAAAGAGGATCTTTTACTTTCCTTAACAAAGAATAAATTTTAAACCATGCTGATTGCTTAATTGTTACTACTCCGTGAGTACCTCTGTACTACAGTGAGACTGGAGGCTACAAGACAGTTGAGAAGGAGTTTCATTACTTGAGAAAACGGATGATTGTTGATGATTGGATGCTGAACTGGGATGTCATGAGTTTAAAGCACTTTTTACTTGTTTTACCAGTTAGTGAAGATATTCTGCAACTTAGAAGTCCAATAGGATGTTGTGCAACAAAGACCATTTTTCTATTTTATATGAACATTGTTCCAGACTGTTATCATTGCTAAAAATGATGAAGCCAGGAATCTTTTCCTTATCACATTCTCTTTCTCCTTCCCCATGGTAAGTGCACAGCAATGGTTTCTGATTAATAGCAAGGATTTGTTCCTTGGTATTGTAGAGTTTTCAGACTTGCTGAGCACAGTACATTTTATTTCATTTCAGCTGAATGTGAAAGATGAGCTATCATATCGTGCTTGCAATTTTCCTTTAAATCACTGAACATGAGTGCTTTAGGATAGGGTTTAAGTGGCACACAATGCTCACTCCCAGTCTCTGATAAAATAATAATAAAATAATGGATCAAATGTATTGCAGTCAACTTCATGTTTATCTGGATTTTCTATGTCAAATACCTGCCCCTAATGTTGCATCTTCATGCAAGGGCAGAATTTGTTTTTATTGTATTACTGAGAACAGATTATCTAGATCTTCAACTTTCTGTTCGTGACTAAATGCAATTCACTTACTCTAGTACAGCTAGAGTTGATCGGTGGGAATAAAAACACAGTACTGTACTGCAAAATGAAACAGATAAGCTCTACTTTTCTGAAGAGCTGCATGGCTACATTAAAAAGTTCATTGATTGTTCTCATGGAAAGAAAAACAAATTTATTTCCTCTAATTACAAAGGAAATGTCAAGCCTGGAATATTCTCAATAGATTTTTTCATTATTGTTGGAGCTTCTCCACATAAAAACATATTGCCTATTAACTTACTCCCTTGAGCCATCGTTAGTCCTTCTTCTGTGACCGGCTTCCCACAGCCTTTGACTGTACAAGCCTTTACATAGAATTTGTACTTGGTACTGGAGCTGAGACCTGAAAGCCTCCAGCTGAGTGTGGAGCGGTTGGTCACGCTGATGTCGTTCAGGGGTCCAATTTCGTGCGTTTCATTTACTGAAAGGGAAAAGGCAGTTGAGTCACATCCGGCAGCTACAGGCTACGAACATGAAATGTGTCATGAACGGTCCTGCAAGGGAGGCTCTCTGCAGTAAGTAGGAAGAATGAAGCCTGAATAAGCATATCTCACCTTCCTGCCAAGTACTTTAATGGAATTTATCTCGTCCATGTCAATCTCCCAACTACTCAGTGAGCTATTACTGTTCTTAAAAAGCTCTCTGATTCTAGATATTCACATACTGAGTGGGAGGTAAAAATTACTGTCTCCTAGATCATTAAATATATATGAATTGCTTCTTGCTTTGCTTCCAAACATCTGCAAACTTTTGCAAGCAAGTTAACGGATGGCTGTTCTGCTTTTCTCCCCTCTGCCTTGGCACAGTTGGCAGCTGAAGGAGGGGTTGCAACTCCCAAACTGCCTAAATAGATGGATCCATTCTCTGCTCATAGTCACCAAAAACAAACATCCAGACTCCAGCCCTTGCTTGCAAAGGCAACTGGGCAGTTCCATTATCAGCAGAGATAAGTGAAAACTACATGTTGGGGTTTTTTTGTAAATAGGGCACAGTCTAAGCCTGTTCCATCCTCAAGGAATGTATAAAATACCTTGAACTGTCACCACACCTCACAGCTGGTGTTGTGGCAGTCTGGGATCAATACTGGATCTTGCCTGAAGTTATCTGCTTGGTCTCTTCCCAGCTACTCAGTTCTTTCATAGGCAAGAAAGAAAGAAATACTCCTGGTATTCAGTTGTTTCTCAATGTGATTAATCAATAACGTGACTCAGGTGGTAGCTGTCTACATTTCTGCGGAGGCATTGTACAGGGAGGAGGTGCTCACTGACGATGTGAAGATCTGAATAAATGTGGCTACTTACAAATTATTTTGCATTGAATAAGTTTCATTTCAGTAAAATGCACCTATAAATTATAGGTCTTCTTAATTACTATGTAGGTATAATTTGGAAATATGAAATAATTGAATTAGTCTATAAATGTGAATTAGGGCACGGCAGCAATGTGAGTTTACATCAGGAAAGTGCATGGAAAACTTTTTGCTCTGAAGATGACTTTAGCCTGCCCTCTAGCAGGCTGTGTGCGCATCGCAGTTCACAACACTGTTCTGATGCTGTTACAGGTATCTCAGAAACAGCCCTTCTCACAGTCTCAGTTTTAAATAACTGTGCACATATAAACCCTTTTTTTCTCTTTTCTTCTTTTCTTTAACTAATAATGCTTAAATTCTAAAATCAAAATAAAACAAGCACATACTTATCTGGTATTGCAAAATGTAGCCAGTAAGATGGCCGTTTGCTTTCTTGGGAAGTCCCCACAACAGAGTGACAGAGTCCTTGTCAAAGTTCAGGATCCTTAGGAAACGTGGTTGTTCAGGGACTGAAAGATACAGGGATTAGCTTTCAGAGAAGAAGATTGAACAGGTCTGACTCTACAAATACTTGTTAAATGAGGATATAGTTTAGCTCAACACCTACAGTTCCCCATTCTAGTTAAGGGTTTTACGAATATTGGAGATTTTACAATCATTTTGAATAAGGAAATCAACTTGTCTTGTTGCATGGACAATTTATATTTATGTCCCTCCATTCTATATTCTCATTTTGTCTTACCTCCTTCTGGAGTTTCAAACACAATGGGGGAGCTTTCCGGGCCATCTCCTTTGGCATTGTAAGCCAAAACAGTTAAGCGGAATTCACTGAAGGGCTCTAGACCGGGAATCATCCCATAGTTTCTGTCTCCCACAAATGTTAGGAAGTGTTTCTCTGGGTGATGCCTTTTTCCATCCAGCATGCTTTTTGTTTTCCACCAACGGACCTGCATTGAGATTGGTATTTCTATAACAAATTATGTTGTATGAGGTTGAACATGATATTGATTTCTCTCATCTTCCCAGAAATGAGAGATTGCAATCTATCCTTGATCTGGCATTCATTTAGTAGTTTATTCAACTGTATACAAATATTTAAAGATAAATTTGTAACCTTATAGCCTCTTAAATGTCCACGAACTCTGTCCCTTGGTATTCCAAACCAGAAGACTTTGACCAGTGTGCTGTTCACAATATCCACCGATACATCGGAAGGAGCGGCATCTGGAACTGTAAAAACAAAAGTGCTGCATATTAAAGACACTTACAAGAGCTCAGTTTCACACTGTTCACAGCTACAGGGCTTGGCTTTCCAGTTCAAGCTGTGGCAGTTCATGCAGTCTGACTGTAGGCAAGAAAAAAGCCATTCCACCTGCATCCAGTGGGTGAAATGGGCCAATAAACATTATTTTGCCATATCAGGGCTTTCTGCTGAGGGCTGGAATACAGGTGAACTGGGACATATGAATTTCTACACCAGTATTTATGATTTCCTGTTTCAAGTAATGCTTACAGCAGTGAGAAGAATAAAAAAAATGATTAACACAGCACTCAAGAAGGCAATCATAAAGTTTTTTTTTATAATCAATTTCATTTTACAACTAAGCTCATTAAACAGTGGGATTTTAATCACTACACAACACAGAGAGCTATTATAGTGCCTGAAAAAAGAGGCCTTGATCCATTGACAACTGAATTGCAAGGAAGATTTTCCACTGATAGATATAAAATTAGATCCGCCACAGACACACAAAGAAAATAAACATGCTGTGGGGTTTCTTTCTAGATATAAAATTAGATCCACCACAGACACACAAAGAAAATAAACATGCTGTGAGGTTTCTTTCTTTCTGTTCTCACTACTCACCACCTCTTCTGCCATACACTCTACAGGGAAGAGAATATGTACCACCAAACCTTCTTGTCGCTCAACTCAGGGCACATAGTGGGGATTCTGCTGTCTGAACAGCACACCAAGACGACTCCGAGCACCAAAGCCTTATGCTGGTGTCACACCAGGAAGCACTCAGCAGGTTGCAAACATCAAACTGGTCCATTCAGGGTTGATAACGCAGATCTCGGGGCGCTCACTCAGTGAGAGGAGTGCTCCAGAGAGCCTGCTTTAGGATTTGTTTCCCTCTGCAAAGCTGGTGACATTTTTTACATCTGTGGTCATCACAGTAACTTTACTAACTGTTTCATATCACCTACCATGGGTCATGATACTTCATAAAGGCTTCTGCAAGAAGCTGCAGCATGTGGAGAGGTGGGAGCAGCAGCACCTATACTACTGCTACTGGGGAGTGACCGCTGTGGGACGTGGTGGGTAAAATCAAGGACGTGGCTGTCTGGTCATTTCAATAAGCAGCAAAACACATGCTTGTCTTAGTTGGCTAATCCACTGTAGACTTTGCAAAAGCCATTCAAACTGTCAGTTTATTTCATTCTTACGAAACCAAATTAAAGACTTCGGACTCTGCATGGGATGAAAACTGACTGACTTTAATAAAATTAAGCTGCAGATCTGAAACACAGACCATTCGCTGGCCCTTCTGGCCCCTCTTTGCCAGAGCTCCCAGCCCCTGCTGCTACACGTTTGCAAATGAAATAAGCATTTGTGTTCGGGATCAGGGAAGCTTGGTGCCCCACGGTAGCTGGCCACCATGCTGGTTACTCCCTTGCTGATTTATATCCTTAATTCCTAGAAAAAAGATTTTTTTTTTGGTGGTGTTAGTGCTTAACTGGGTTGCTTCCTAAAGTGACACTTGGCATTTCTTTGCTGCAGCTGGATACATTTCCAGTCCTCCAAATTTATTCTCTAGTCACACAGTAAACACCGAAGAGGAGAGGCTGCTGTTCAGAGATGTTGGGGTGGCCTCAGCAGTGACATTATCCAGTGTCCCACGGACATAGCAGAGCTGTTGCATCTTCTGTGGCACCAGCATTAATTCTGTTAGCAGGACAATCCTCCCCCATGTTCATCTCTCCTAACAGGACATGATTATCAAAGTCCACCATGAAGCTGGAGCTTGAAGAGCATGTGCAAAGGGTGGGTATCATAAGCGGTTGCTGTTTCAGAGCAGCTCAGGGCATCTATTTTGTGAAAATAGGTGGCAAGGGGAGGAAATGTCTCTGTTTGATCTGGTCTGGATGATGCACTGTGGGCTAGGCAGAGTCCAAAATCAGATGGACAGGTGCTGAGAAGATGTGGGGAAGGGGTTTGGAGCAGGAGTAGGCCAAAGCAAAGCCTTACACTGGAGAAAGACTTCTCCAGTGCCACAGGGAGGCCTATGAGGGGGCTGTGCCACCCAGGAGCCACAGAAAGTCACCGGACAGAACCCCAGGCTGGAAAAGAGGACCTGTTCTTCAAGGACTCAGTGGACAAGGTAACACCCTACATAAATGGGAATGTGGCATTATCTGTAAATTCATTTACAACACTCAGCGTCTCAGTGTTCATGCTTAATTGCCAGAGTACTTAACTTCTGACAAGTACTTAACTTCTTAACTGTTGAATCGGGCCCCAGACAAGCTAAAGACTTTTTTTCCCACCAAGTACAACACAGCGACAGCTACACTTCATAGGCTTCTTATGGACTGTGGCCTTCAAACAAGTATCCACATTAAGCCAGCAACTGAGATTAATGAAAGCACAAGTGACCTTTCCAAAACAGCCCTCAAACTCCAGCAAGCTGCCATCCACGGCACTCAGCATCAGTCGTATCTGCATCTCATGTAGCCCACCACGCTGAGCACTGCCATTTAAGCAGTTTTGGCATGTGCTGCCTAATCCATCACTCCATATCTGATCATTTTGCATCGCAAGAATCCCCCATGCAGCGTATTTTTACATGAAAGTTTTTGCTACTTACCATCCTCTCCTGAATATCCAACGGTAACATTTGGTTCAGGACCGGATCCTAAATTATTTACTGCTTGGACTTTGATCTCATAAGGCACAAAGGTGGGGGTGTTTCGCAGGGTCAGAGAATGCTTCTTCACTGTCTCCTCGTTCCAGTCCGCCTCGACTCCCCGCTGCCGCCAGCTGACTTTGTACTCCAGCCCTGGCCCATTCCTCTCCACGGGTTTCAATGGCTGCGGAAGAAGTTAAAAGAGATCTTGTCTGCCTTTGTTGCAGTAATCATGAAACAGCAGCTGAGGGGAGGGGGGAATAATTTTGGAGAGCATGTTACAACACTGCGAGAGAAAAAGGGGGGAAAAAAGAAAGCTTTAACTTTTCATTGTCATGTTAATTTTAAGACAACTGGAAAAAAAAAGTCATGACTTCAAGAGATAGGTGGGTGAAACACAGAGAAACAGTTGGATTTAAAACAGATTAATTGCTAGTAGACATATTTCTGCATACTACACACATCAGTTTTTGTTTTGCCACAGGTTTTCTTTGTTTTCTTGTGTGATGTAAAACTGCATGCCTTTTAGCAGAACTAAAATGTGTATCTTGACATAAGGCTGTGTGTGCCTTTGAGTACAGCTAAAATCTGTATTTTTTTCTTAGAATTTTATGCAGCACAGCAAGTTGGGTTATTACAATTTAGATTTGTACTACATATGCACCACATGCTTGAAACTACACCTGGACATTTATTGTGCAACACTTATGCTACTTTTTTTTACCAATCAGCTGAAGAATTCATCACAGCATGGTTCCCATCTAATTAACATTAATTTATAAAATATTAGAAGACATATAGCAATGGCTTGTCATGAGACATTCTCCAATTGAGTTTATTTCTCTGAAAATGTGCTTCTTTAATTAATAAAGTTAACAGGTCACCTGCACTACCAAAAATGAAGGTTATTTCAGTCTACTGAAACAGCTGTGGATATTTCCCACCACATAGCCTACTTTTAATGTATCCAATCTGCACACAGGTCTGAAATGAAACAGCATTGACTTGCAAGTGACAGCAGAAAGCAATGCCCCATTGATGCTCCTCATGCACGCGGGGACCTAGGTCTAGGGGATCTGCAAAAATTACCACTTATCTTCTCTGAGGGTATGAGCACCTTGGGGATGACTGTGGTGAAGGAGTCGGTAGACTGGGCAGCTTTCTAACAGGCATTGCTGGGAGAATCACCTCCATGACAAAGATCCTGGGGAATGGGATTTGCAAGAGAAGCTGAAAAAGTAAAAAATCCCTACCAAAAAATAACTTCTCACTTAGAGTTAAATTGCAGCACTGCTTGACTCTTATTTTGATCTCCCTTAATGCTGCAAATCCTTGGCTGAAAAGCTAGTCACTAATGCTCATCTCATCTCTTAATCCAAAGTAGGCAGATTAACATCATTTTGCAGCCTTCATCTGCCAGAAATAGCATGTTCAGTGCCTAGCATTTCCTCTGAAATGAATACAGGAAACACCAAAAATAAATGAATATCCTGTTTATGACATTCAATTGATTCAACAAGATTTAACAAAGCCTGTCCATCCCATTCTCTCTCTTCAATCTCAGTTTTCACTTCTACTTTTGCCTTGTTTGAGCAGTGGATTACAGGCTTCCCAAAGAGAAGCTCCTTCTCTGTTCAATGAACCACTGGTCAGAGTAGCATTTCCCAGCCATGCTGGTTACTACCACTCTGCACTTCTTCTGAGAGGCAGGATTGTCTTCCCTGACCCTGGGCTATGTTGTACAGCAAAAATCCCCATTCAAATCCAAGTCAATAGACCTAGAGGGCCATCTCCTTTTGGTGTAATTATAGCCTGAACCATGAATTCACACTGGGGAAATATTTACTGCTCTTTGCTGCGAGCAGCAGATTGAGAAGTAAATCTCATGTAAATTGTGTTTAATTCCAGCTACAAAAAAATATGCTTCCTTCCACAGTTGTTGAAATTTGTGTTGAATGAAGGAATATATATATCTCTAAACTGTGGGCACAGAAGCTATAAGCCTCAAAGCCAGGGAAACTGAAGAGTGGAAACCATCTTCAAGACTTTTACACAATTCATTTGACACACGTGCTTAGCTTTATCTATGCTCCTTTCATTCCCGATGTAAAAATTCAAGCTCACATTCACTTGGCCAAGTGATACCCATCGTTTTTAAACCTCCAGGCTGGAAAGGCAGAAGCTATGTGTAAACCATCCCATTCCTGGGCCTGGCTGCTCCTCCTGCAGAGCAGGGTAAGACCACAACTATTTTAAGCACTTTCTTGTATGCACAATGCACAGAAGATGAGCATACTCTCGAGAATTCTCACTGTGCTTTATAGGACTTTCATATTTCTTAATAACCTGCAAAGTTAGATGTAAAATATTGTCTTTTGAAACAAAAATAAAACTAGGGGAGGAAATCCAGAACAAATTTAAGTCAATAACAACTTTTACTTTGACTTCAGGAATATCAAAGATCCTACCTATGGAATTTGCTAATATTTCCTAAAAAACAGGGGTAAAAGAAAGGGAGATAAAGGGAATTGTTATTTCTTTTTTAATGTAATTATATTAAGACATCATCCTGATAAATGCCATGCTGCTTTAGAAACTATTGCTTGAAGGGAGAACCTGTTTCTGGTGTAGCACTGATGGACAGATTTCCCTTACCTCCCATTTCATCACCATTTCATTTGGTTCGGAAGCTTCAACTCGGATATTTTCTGGGTTCTTGTCTGGAGCTGGAACCACACAGGTGATAAGGTTAGTCTGCATAACCTGGGTTTATTTGCATTTATTATTTGAATGCAAAAAAAGGAAACAAATAATTTTTCTTATTTCCATATTACTGAGAGTGAAAGACATCTAAACAAAAAACGTTCATGAGATTAATTACTTGGATCAGCAAAGTTGCTGTGACCGAAACACATTGTTCATGCAGTTTTGATTCCTAAGTGCCCTTGTTGGTTGAAGCCACCAGCTAACATGAAACTGTGACTTTTGGATTTCAAAGCACCAGATGTAGGGGGATTATGAGGAAGAGATATTTCTCCCTATGGGGATAGTAAACAGAAGGTATATCATTAGTGGGATGCACACAGCTGAAAAGCTGAAGAAGGACCTGAAATTGAAGCAAAGGGGAAAAAAAAATGAAAGAAAAATGCCAAGGAATGCAAATGCTGTGCTGAACAGTTGGCCTCTAAAATGACTTTCAGGGACACAATGTTTTCTGTCACAGTAAGAAATGCACTGTGAATGGAGATTTTTGACAAGCTCAGCACTGCTGAAAGGCCCCCCTTAAACCCTGATCTTTTCCAGCAACTGCTTGTCCGTAAAGGGCTGCAGTGGGCTTTAAAGGTACAAAATCAGCAAAGCTCAGAAAAGCGCTGTGCTGGACGGTAGGAAACACCCTGCTAACCACAGCAGCGCAGCCTCCTCACTTTGGCATCCCTGGCCTGCCACTGAGCAGTGAAAGCAGCACAAGTGACCCTGGCTTCTTTACAGCCCTCTGAAGCACAGGAGGGCAATGTTATTCCCAGCAAAACACTAAAGATATGAATATTCAGAAAACTAGATGGCAGTGTTTACCAGCTGGAGGTGTTGCATAGCGCAGCGATGGTTTACTGGGCTGGCTCCTTCCCACAGCATTCACAGATACGACACGAAACTGGTAATTCATATATGGGGCCAGTGACAAAAGGGCTGTGGTGTCATTCCCCGGGGCTCGGGTTAGCTCCTGCCACCTCCCCGGCTCCCACCGGTTCTCTTCAAACTCTATAATCGACTCTGGGGAAGAAAAGAAACAAAACAAAAGAAAAAAGGCAGAGCCAGTATAAACAGCTTATAAATAGCAAGGATGGAAATGAACTTACAACAAATTAACTGTCATAGTAAAACCGATTAAGTATGGCGGTGAGCACGGTTTGTTTCTTCTGTATGACGTGCCATAATGCTAAACAGTGCAAGATGATGTTATTAAAATCCTTCATACCATTAATAGGGCTGTTATGACTGGCCCCGGCTTTCCAGGCTAGTCGAACACTTCGGTTTTGATTTTCTGAGAGCTGAAGGTCTTCTGGTGGATCAGGAACATCTGAAAAATAATGAAGTGTCAGGAGCATGGCAAGCTATTTCTGCTTGTCTTGGTATCTTCCGAAGGACTGGAACAGCAAGTTCAGTGAAGATGGTGGTAAAACATCTTTTGATTTCAAAATGAACAAAATGAGGAAAGTGGGAATAGCTTTTAAAGATCTTTTTTATTACAGAAAACCAGGCTGGATCTTCTGGTCCTGCTTTCTCTCTTAATAATGCAATATCCCTTCTTGAGTTCATTTACATCTACTCTCATTACTGTTCGTGCAGCAACAGATTTTTCTTTTCAAATCAACACTAGGATCTATTTAATCATTAACAGATATTGACACTGCTCTTGGCAGAAAGTTATATTATCATCACTTGGATTTACACTGGTGCAAACCAGAGTGGTAGAAGGTGACTCAGCTCTGACAGGTATCGAACTTGATCTTTTAGAGTATGAGTGAAAGGATAATATTCATTATCCCAGTCATGGGGATCCATATTAAAAGGAAACAAGAAAATTCATTATCTGCCAGCTCAACTAATGTTGTCCAGAGAATCTAGCAAAGTCAGAGTTGTGGTGATTGGTGTGATAACTACACTGCACCTCCCGGGGACAAGTGTGGGGCTATACAAGCCCCGAGCATGGGACTACCCTGTTGCTGTCAGAGCTCACTTTTCGGGGATGTGGTCTTAGCCTGGGCTGGGGTTACCAGCACCACCGAAATAGGCTGCTCCCCTTCACAGGCCTGGGAGATGGCAACGGGGACACACATCTTCAACATGACCTGGTTTCTCAACAGCATCAGGGGCATAAGAGGTGATCTGCAGCATGGGTCATTTGTCAAATTGCCTCTAATTGAATGAACTTTCAAATATTGCGATTTCAGACAGAGATGTTTGTCTTCCTTATAGCTTGCTTTGACAGTTTGCAGTCTGATTGTACTGGATTAGTTTGTAACTGAAATGTATAGGGCTTAATGTAAAAGAGTAATTTCTCACTGCAGGGGACTGATGATAACTCCTCTTCCTTCCAAAGTCACACACACACGCTTCCCCTCCTTAAACATAAGGCTGGTGTTTCAAAACCTAAAAAATGTACAGACCAAGGAAACAAGATTGCACAAACTTCGGGCCTTTGACCTCCTCCTGCCCCAATGTTCCAACTACATTTTTGGCTGGCAATGCAATTTCTTATAGGAAAAACAGCTACCAATACTGCCCCTGTCATTGTGAAAGAAACTAACTGTGTTTGTACTGCATTTTTTAAATAACAGTATTGAGTTTTCTTGTTTATCTCAGAGTACATCAAAAAGTATAAAAGGTTACATTAGAGTTGGGTTTTTTGTTTTAGTTCTGTTTGCATTTCTTTCCCCTATTTCTGTTGTACTTGGGAAAAATCAGGAAAGCACAGTTTAATGTACAGGCATTTTGCTGTTGTATTCCTGAAGCATATCTGGTGTTAAAATTCAATATATTAATTTAAAGATGGTGATGGTACATCTTAAAGATACTCACCCCTCTATCTGTTCATTAATCAATCATAGAACAAATACTTAGAAGTATTCTAACTGAATATTTCTTTTGCTCTTAGCTGCCCATATTATGATGTCTCCATCTGTGCCATATTTAGTTCTTTAGCCATCTCACAAGTCTCTCTTTGAAATGGAAGCCTGAATTTTTCATTTGGAAAATAACAGATATTGTTAATCCATCAAGACCTTTCTATATACAATAAACAAGGCATAAAAAACTACTGTTTTTTCTCTTCTGCAAATCACCTTTTTAAAAGGGAATAAAGTGCTTCATGAAATTTTCATAAGTAATGTAACAAATAGTCTACAAACATTTTGAATTATACAGCACTAAAGAACACTACCACAAATAATGTGCATAGCATCTTCTTAATTTACTATTTACTGAAATATACAATTCATTTAGTGTGAAAACATCTTGAAGGTCAGATTGTCTTAGTTCTTGTTGCAATCACTGCCAGAAATAAATAAAAATGTAAAATGAAGCAAAATTTCATTAAATTAAGATGATGCAAAACTGTTCACAAAACAGAATTTTAGCTATTGGCTGATGCCCTTAGGTACATATGCAAAGAACTGCACATCACTGCACAAGTTCACCCCCTTAATTTCAAGTGGTCCTTCAGGAAGGGAGGCAGGTTGTAAGGATGCTCACACAAAGTCAATCTTCAGACTCTGTGGGTCAAGGCTTTTCTCTGCTGTGGACTTGCTCTTTGCCACTGAACAATAATTTATGCTTGGATTCAGAGATAATTCATCCTTTTAGGTGCTTAACTTCCAATGATCTTCAGAGGAGTTGGACATCTAAATACTGACCTTACATCTTTTTCAAAAAATAGTCCAAGCCATAATACGTGTGCAAATCCCTAGTAAAGTGGGGTGAAGGACTGACCAAGGACTTGAAAGCAGAAGCAGAGTCAGAGTCGTTCTTAACATCCTATTACACCTGCCAGCCTGGGCAAGCTCCTACAGCCACTGTGGGTGACTCCTGAACTGAGAAAAAAAGGCTGCCTCATCTTAGGTATAACAAAGATTAAATATAAATGAAAAGTTTGCGTCAGCATCCCCATTCCAGGAGATACAAGGATAGCACATCTGAGGTTAATGAGTGAGAGGTACATTGCACCTCTGTGAAATTGGGTTATTGAGGCTCTGTAACTGAATTGGGCAAAAGAAGCAAATATGCAAAAGTGCTGCAATGGCATTATGTACTCCACGGAGCTGTTTGCACACTGGCAAAAGATCCTCTTACCAAGAACAATTAACTGCGATTCAGCTGTGACACTGTCCAGGGAAGTGCTAGCCACACACGTGTAAACTCCTTGATCCTCCAGCGTCACGCTTGATATGAACAGTGTATCCCTGTCCAGAATTATTCTATGGGGAAAAAAAAAAAAAGGTACATAAAAATAAGGAAGAGAAAAATCTATAAGATAAGCGTATGATAGACAGACACTGTTGTTCTCCAAAAAACTGTTCATAAAAAAACTTGGTAACAGGACATTTTGAATAACATAATTGCATGTTAGGCCTATTACTTTAAAACATAATTGTGGTTGTATTATACACTGTGCTGTAGACTATTATTTGTATTTTGTAGCAATTTAGCCTCCATGGCTGGAAGTTGGCATGTCTCTCTTGGTCTGAAAAGAGCCACATTGATATGCATCCGCTGAGTGTCTGGAACATAGGATTTTGGCACATCATCAATGAGGCAAATACATGGGCTTTATGTCCAAATTTTTGAAAGGGTTGAGTAAAACTGAGCATTCCCAACCCACTTGTGTAATGTCCAATGCACCAGGGGAAACTGGCATTAACCCAGGCACATGGGGTCTGCTGCAGACATGGCATTTGCTTGGCGCTATCTCCCTCCACTACATGGCCTCAGCAGGATCTTCAGCCTCTCCAGCACTGCAGTATTTAGGAAACCATCTCTCTTCTGTGGTAATTAATAAAGACATCTGATTGCCCACTGTGGGACCTTTCGTATGGAATAAAGGTTGAGCTCCATCCCCTTCAGGTCAACAGAAACACAAGAGTAGGGCAAAATTCAGCCTGCACTTGCAAGTCCTAAACTCATACTCGTTGCTTGTAATGTGTATGATTTTAGGCAGAATTCCAGAAACCTCTTTTCCATTCACTTCAATATTATGAGGACTTTGTTTTGGTCAAATAGGTGTAAAACACAGGAAAATACCAAGTTCCACTGAAGTGGAGAAACAAAACCTCAGTTTACTGCATTGGGGCTATGTTTGTATTTTTGAATTGAACCAACATTTATGCAATATTCTGCTATGATGGTGGGAGAGTTAACAAAAACCAAAATAATTTGCCAGCCATGACTCAAAACTCATATAGATGCATTTATACTTATATGTGTATAAAAAGCAGATCTATTCACATGAAGAATTCTTGCAGACGTAAATTTGCATTTCAAGCTATTATGTCTCGTGCTTATTGAAACTCATGTTCCAGCACCATAAAGCATTATTCAGCTGAGATCAAGAAAACTCTTGTTTCTTCCTTGCTTACCTGCCATTTTCTGTGCTGTTGACTGGCAGCTGATCTCCATCTTTCCTCCAGGATAATTTAAAACTGTGTTTCAAGTGTGAATCATACTCAGACTGACATTTCAATAAAATTGAATGTGATTTCAACACTCGGGGGTTCTTCGGAGTAACAACAAGTTTTGTAGCATCTGATTGATCATAGAAAAAAACTTTGATTAGGAGAGAGAGAGACTATTACATCAAATTTTCACCAAGCACTTCATATATAAAAATCACCTCAGGAGCAATGATCATGTCTTTTTGGTTATATATACAAATATTTCAAGTGAAGGATGGTTGTTTTTGAAATAGCTATTTGCCAGGATATAATATTCTATCTTGAAAAATTCTTTTTTAGTTCATTCCAAACCAAAGAACTTCAGAAAAAAAAAAACCAAACCACAAAAAAGACTCACAGGTGAAAATCCTTGTTAGCAGACTGTCATAAAATGGATGATAAAAAAAAGGCTTAAGTATGATTTTTATGTCCAATTGCCATTTGAAATAGGCTTTGGCAATGATCCAAGAAAAATTACAAGCTTATTAAAGTCAAGTGAGAAAAAATTATTGCAATCAAGTTTGTTCTTTTAATTGACTCTAATCTGAATGCAGAAACAGATGAGTAAGTAAGAAGAAAGCACTTGGCTGAATTTATTTTTACAGTGAAATGTTGCTCTGTGAGAATTTCATTGTACATTTTCATGTTTATTACCACTGTAAAATTTACAAAGCAAAAGGAATGGGTGGAAATAGAACACAAACAGAGTGTTTCTTTCTCAAGTTTTCACAACAAACATGCATCTGACAGTCCTTTTGAGGACTTTACTAATTGAGTATTAAAGTTTCTTTTTATTGGCAAGCCCTAAATCCTAAGTAAACTTGTACGCAACCCTCTAAATTTAACTTGTGTGTTCAACAGAAGCTGTCTACTACCACCACCCACTCAGGGAAAAGACCCCTCCTGGACAACTAACCAAATAAATCCCTTAAAACCAAATTAAAGCACAAGGTATGTATCTGAAATGTGCGAGTAAACACATTTCAGTGATCTTTTTTCTCTATTTACAAATATTTGTCAACTTGACACTCAGGCAAAGGCCCATTGCAAAGCCCTCATATCAGCAGCATCCTCTAACTCATTCTGCTGCAATGTGCTTGGTGTTTGCTGTGGATATTTATTCAGTTTGGGATGTACCTTCTGATCAACAGATGGGAAGTAGCTTTAGGGAAGGAGGAACCCCACGGCTGTGGGAGATGCAGGGCCCCTGTTTGGCTCAGCGAGGAGCCCACCAAGCCCACGAGCACAGGGAGGGCTCTGGGCTCCCAAGGGTCAGCCAAGAACCTGCTCTGACTGTAACATGGCTGATGGCAAGAAGGAGAGAAAATCATAGAATCATAGAATGGTTTGGATTGGAAGGGACCTTAAAGTTCATCTAGTTCCAACCCCCCTGCCATGGGCAGGGACACCTTCCACTAGCCCACGTTTCCCAAAGCCCCGTCCAACCTGGCCTTGAACCCTTCCAGGGAGGGGGCAGCCACAGCTTCTCTGGGCAACCTGCGCCAGTGTCTCACCCCCCTCACAGGGAAGAATTTCTTCCTTATATCTATCATTTCAAGATGATCAAGTTAACAGATCTGGAAAGCAAACTGCAAGTTTTTGTGGGTTATGCAACTTCTGCAAGTTTTTGGTGGGTTATGTAACTTCTGCAAGCATCAAAAAGAAAGTAAACATCATGTATGAGCATGGAGAAATCACACAGAAAAATGGAGATGATACTAACTGCTACATATAAATAATAAAATAATAAATCTGTATCTTGGCCTGAATATTTACTAATTACTTACTGAAAATTTGTAAATATAAAATCTTAGCAAATGTCAAAAGTCTTTCTATTCATAAATGAGATATTACCTCTTATATCCAGATTAGCAGTTATTGCTCTTTTTCCAACCGAGTTTGCAGCCCAGCAAGCATATGACCCCGAGTCTTCTTTCCTTGTTTCCTTGATCTCTAGGGTGCCATTCTTATTTAATTCATAGCGTAATGTTGAAAGTGGCTCTATGCTGTCATCCTTAGTCCTACAGATGATAACAATAGTTATGCATTATTTCTAAGGCTGCAGGAACTGTTATTTCATGGTTAGCAGATATTGCAGGGGATACAGGCATTCTGGGAGCTGGTCTCAGATCTGCCACTGAGCAACCAAGTCAAGATTAGTAACTCATTTTATCCATGTGCAGGCAAATTGTAAAGGGACATAAGCTTCCTGCAAACCAAAAACATACTGACAGCATCTAGTAAGGTCTTTAAACTAGTCTGGCTGAGCCTTTAATCTATAGCTGTCATCTGCAATTTTATTGCACCTGTCAAGTGCTATGAGAATCCTGTGATTTCTAACCATATGGAACCATTTCCAGGTAAATATGCTCTGTAAGTCACCAGGTTTCCACCTCAATAATGTGTGCAAATTTAAAAAGTTGCCAACATTAAACTAAGGCCAATGAAGCTGTAGCAGGATTTAGCTATATGCAGCATGGCTTGGTTTAATGAATATCCCAGCACTTGTATCACACTGATATCGAGAACTGTCATTAACCTTTTATTATAAACCAGTTCTTCAGAGTACTTGAAAGTGCATTTAAACACAGAATACCTCTATTATCTACAGTTTTGTTGCAAATTTCTGATTTTAACTCCATAAAAATAACAACTAGCACATTTTTCAATGTTTGGGGAGCCTGAATGAACTTGTTTAACATGAAAACATCAGTTCTCAGTGGCTTACCATCTAATATCTGCCGCAGGTGAGGCAAAAATTTCACAGTGCAGGAAGGCGCTATAACCCACAACTGTAGCATAGTTTTCACCATCTGAGGTCAGTATTAAGGGAGCAATATCTGCAAAAGAAAATGCAGAAGGAGCAACGCTGCATTTCAGAACTGGGAATATAAATACTGTGCCTGCACCATTCCCTTCTCCAACAAAGGTCAAAGGCCTAGCCACTTAATGGGAATTTCACTGCCTTTTGGAACCAGTTGCACTGAGCAACTGAGCTCTCAGAAGCTTCACTGACAAAGATAATGGTGGTTGGCTGCTGGACATGTCAGAACATGAAACCTCAGTGTGCTCCAGGAGAGAAAACAAACTCAGATCTGCTTCCTCTAGAGACCTCTTCTATTAAATAAATTCCCATCACTTTCTTCAAAGAACAGGCTGAGCATCACAACTGAAATTAAAGATTAACAATACACTTATAATCCAAAACCAGAGTTGCGGTCACAATTCAGCCCCCAGTGATTTTAGTACATTTGAATTCAAAAGGTTTCAAGCCCAACCACCGTCCTGTATTTAAAATAAAGAACACATCAAAGCTCACGAGCACTTAGGCTAAGCATATAATATTGTCCATGATAAGGCTTGTTGCATTAGTTTGGACATGCATTTCTTAAAATCTGGGGGCAACGCGAAGGAACATGACATGGTTACAAACCTCAAGCTGTTCTGAAGATTCAGTCAGCAGAATGGGACACTTCATTTAGACCTTTTCTCATGAAGAGGAAAGGCTGGTACTCACTGAGGACGTTCACGTTGGCGCTAGCAAGGATGGTGCCGTGCTTGTTGCTGGCCTCGCACTGGTACACAGCACTGTCCTGAAGCTGAAGGTTGGTAAGGCTGATCTCTCTGGCAGAGATTCTCCCTCTGAAGGTCCGACCTGGAAAGACCCAGACTGTATCAGGAGATGGAGAAAACACGACTGTGAAGTTCACAGTCTCTCCTCACTGCTTGAAAGTTAAAGGCAAAGAGCATCTTCAGGATCAAACCAGAACCTTGCTCAACAGCCAGACAGCAAATTGCAGAGCACTGCCTTTGCCAGCAGTCCCATGGCCAAAAGAAAGTGCTCTAGAGCATCAATTTCCAGTAAAATCCCCACACACACCTTTTAAAATGATAGTAATAATACTGTTACACCAGGGAGCAGTCTGTGTGCTCCCCAGACACACAGTCACTTGTGCTTATTCAGAAGCACAAAGAAAGACCAGGAGCCCTCAATGAACATAAGCTATCCCAGATCACCAAAAGATGGGACCGTTACAGAGTGAGGCAGAGGCAGTAACTCACGGGTACCAACACCCCACACCCTGCAGCCTTCACCCCTACTCTCTTCGAGATCACATTTAAACATTAGCTTTAAGTAAATAAATATTCATTCATGTCTAAATAGATGTCAAACCAGACATCATTCAGCACATTAGGATTTGTGTGTTCCCTCTAACTGGGCACAACACTGGCGCATCCCACCTGGCCACCACCTATATGAGGACACTGGACCTTGCACTTACTATCGATGGGCATCCCGTTGAGTTTCCACTGAATGGTTGGCTCTGGGTTGCCAATAGCTTCACACAGCAGCAACAGATTTGTTCCTACACTGTAAACACCACCTTCGGGTTCCTTTATCCACTGAGGAGGCTCTGTAAAGAGGGGACATAGGAGGTATCAAGTGCCACAGCGAGACAAGTCGAACTCTGCTATTGCTACGGTCCTCCAGGAGATGGCAAACGTTGCCAACAGTTCCCAGCCAGCTCCTAGCAGCCTTTGTGCAGCTGTATTGTATTTCTTGCAAACCGATGTTACAAAAGGTAAAATTAGCATCAGCACACATCAATTTCTGTCCTTCAGGCTTTGTGAAATGTGAATGTCAGGGAGAGTGTGCAGGAAACCAGCAGTGTTTATCCAAGTGGAAAACAAATGCAAATGGGAGGTGAGAGGCTGGGGAAGGAGGTAAACCTGAACAGGTCGGCATTATCCCAAGGACCCTCAGACACGAGACTGTGGTCTGTGAAATGAAGTGAGACTATTTCAGCAACTCAAACAAGATGCAAATATCCATCCAGCTCAAATCCCCCTCCCTAGGCATGAGCAAGCAGCTTCCCCCAACTTGCCCAGGAGCAGTCAGAGGGCAGAGCGCAGCGATGCCGGAGCAGTGCAGAGCTCCACGACAGGATGCAGCACCTCCATCTGCTCATCTACATGTGCTAGGGAAATGCACTGTGATTTTCAATATCCTTGTTTTACATCACGTATTGAAATAAGAGGCTGATTCGAAAAATATTTAGGAATGATGAAACATTCTCTCACCCCTGGGGATGAGAGAACCATTGTCCTGAGGAGCAGTCCAGAGAGGTTGCCCACAGGGTGGTGGCAGAGGAGCAGCAGTGTGCTGATGCATTCCCTTGCTCTCCCCTTCCCCAGCACTGCCAGCTAAACTGCTCTTGGGAAACCCTGTCCTCCCCAGAGCAGCCCCTGAGCATCAGGTACACAAACCTCATTGGCAAAACAACCACAAGGGAGGGAAGGGAACTGAGGGGGAAAAAAAAGCATCAATCTGATTAACGCTTTGTTCTCTACAGACTGAATGCAGGTCCCCAAGCCCGTCTACTCTTCAATGGGCAGCCTCAATCCAAAACACAGCCTTGAATTCATCATTATGTCTCCCTGAGAAGCAACAAACTTTGAAATTTTAACTCCAGACCTGACACTCCTTTTCTGCATGTGCTGGGCAGGTCACTGGGCCTCTTTCCCTGTTTGAAAAAGATGAGCTAATGTATGGGAAACATGAGGATTCATTAGTTAATGCTTATAAAGCGCTTTGAAGATTAACAGAGCTGTTGCCTGGTAATATATCTCCAGATGTTATCGGTGTGATACACTAAAACAAAGCGTCATTGCTCATATTCACACAGATATATTAAAAAAACACCCCTGAAGTGTGATACACAAGAGCTTCTACACACAGTCCACCATTTCCACAGTAGAGCACTGATGAAGAGATACTGTTAAGCAACAGCTAAAGACTGAAGTAAAATCCACGACACCGAAGCTTATCTAAAATTATAACATCTTTGCATTTCCTTCACACAGTACAGATTTCTTCTACCATCTTCCTCTCACAGTGCTGGTTGCCCTCCCATAATGCAGCTTGTGACGTGACGATACTTGTTATGCTTCCTTGTATTTGGCTCCAGGAAGAAACTCTGCAAGTAGCAGGACATTTTGGTTTTGTAGATGTTTTCCCTTCTCTCTCTCTCTCATATACATTATGCTTTCCATCAGGAAAAGACAGGTCAAAGGCATGGAGGTGTAAAGGTTTGTAACAGCCCTGATGAATTTTTTTTTTTTTTTTCACTACTAGGTCTGCCACAAATACAGTGCTTGAGACAGGATATTTTCTTGTTTTGGAGGAGGTGAGACACCAAGCACAGACTGAATACAAACAATGGATTGCTCCCTATTTTCATCTGTGCATACACTTGGGAAGTGAGCTGAAGATATATTAAACCACTGCCTTCCTTTCTCAGCATGGGAATTGCTGTGGTTGCCCCAAGAAAATGATGTAGCTGCGAAGCCACAGGCAATGAGATTTTGTCAAGTATGAAATGTAATTTCACAGAAAGGCTGAAGAACCTCTTTTCTGTGTGGCAGATATGCTATACTACTTATAAGTACACAAAATATACACATATTTTTTAGCAACTACAGAAACTAGTGGTTGGACAGTCAAATAGTTATCTGCATGAGCAATATGGTATGTCAAATATTTCACTGCATAATATATTCTTCTCGCTAAAAGTTATAAATGTGGTGCTCCTGATTAAGAGATTTATGTCTTTATGGAAATATAATGACAGGTCCAAAAATAGAAGGGATCTAAAATGGGCATCTAGTCCATCCTTCTGCAACAAAGCAGGATCACCTACACCTAAAACACCCCAAACAGACTCAAACCTTCCCAGCCTCCCATGTTGCCTACACTAGAACAAGTTTTTAATGTCTAACTAACTTCTGCCTTACTGCAATTTAAGTCTATTGTATCTTGCATTATCCCCATGGAATGAGTAGAACAATTTGTTACTATCTATTGTGAAGAAACTTCGGTGCATCTAAAGGCTGCTATGTGTTCCCCAGATTCATTCTTTCCTAAATTAAACATATCTATCAATTTTTTCTCAAATGCATGTTTTGGAGCTCTGTGACTACCCTTGCTGCTTTCTCCTGAACTGTCTCAAGTTAACCGCAGCTTTGATGAAGTGCACAATGTAAAACTGGTTGTGCTATGTGAGGCTTTACCAGTTCTCAGTAGTCTCTCTTACAACATCATTTTCTTTATACTTTCCAGGATGATTTTTTCTTTGTCTGCAAGACTAATATTTCCAAGTGGTGTTCAGTTTGCAATCCACTATATCCTCCAGACTAGTCTAACCAGACATTTTCCATCCTGTGCTTATGAAGCCAATTAGTGCTGCCTGATGAGAATTACTTTGCACTTGTGCTTACTGGAGCCCATCCTTTTTATTCTGGACCATTTTCCCAATTTGTCAAGATCATTTCAAATTCTCCTCACGTCTTCCTGAGGGCTGGCAATCCACACCACTTTGGGGGTATCGTCTGCAGCTTTAGATGCAGTTACCACCTTGGGGTCTGCATCCAAGTTGAAGCACTTTTCCAGTGAAACAGAACTGCAGTTTGAGCCTGATTAAAACGACCAGCCACGGTTCTGCCTCACATTAATCTAATCTATTTTATTCTTGTCTAGCTGAGTAATGAAAGTATTACAAGACATAACTGCAAAGGCCCTTAGCTACTATATCATTACCATAATTAATCATTATATTGTAATAATTATTTCTATTAAACACAGTCTAGGAGCCTCAGTCAAGATCAAGGTACCACCAGATCAGGCGCTGTGATAGTGACAAGATTTTGAGGTTACATATGTACATTTTCTGTTGGGCTTGGCGGATTATACACAATAGCCAAATAAACCACTATTTGAAGTCAAGACAATTTGTGGGCTTGCTTTGCCTTTTTTTTTTTTTTTTTTTTAAATAATTCTCTCTCATTCTAGTAACAACAATGGAGGTTTTTTCACTGCTCCAATGTTCCAGGCTACATCTTTCCTTGTAAAGAGAGATTAAAATGCTCTAACACTCAAGCAATTTCCTAGATGAATATTTTCATATGCTTGGTAATAATTGCCTGAATCTTTGCCCTCAGACTCCTGTAGGATTAGTAAGTGGGCTGCATGCAAATATCATTAATTAACACTGTTATTTAGAAGGCTGGGTATTGGTTTGAGATTCTCAAATACCAGAACGAAGAACAGAAAATGTGACATAGGACAGAAATGATAGCAAAATCCTGATTTACCCACCAGCACTAGATTGAGAATGGTTGGCTGTTAATAACTGAGATTATTTTTCTTCCATGTTTAATTTTCTTCTCCCTGCATGCATCTTTTGAGAAGAGCATGTCAGGTGCAAGGAAGCCCTACGTCAGCATAACCTTCCTGAAACCCACTGAAATTAATGCTCACTTCCACCAACTCAAGATCTGCCCTTGAGTGTGCACGCAGGAGTTGCTGCAAGAATGATGAACGTGCCCATCTCTGATTAATGGTAGTGACATTTTCTGGTTAGAAATTCTAGAAGAAGACAGTGTTTGGGCTCAAATTTTACCTTGATACCCTGCATGTGAGGTGACTCCTAATAGAAAGAATTCCTGCTAGTGACGGCAGCCAACATTATTTACACATACAGAAAACAAACTTAACAGCAATTGCAAAAAGCATTTTTTACATTACAGTGGCTAGAACAGGATTATTTCCTTCTTTTTTTTTTCCTTTTTTTTAAGTACTTGTTTATTAATGAGCAGTAACAACAATTTGCCAGAAAGCTTTCCTCCCTCTAGAGACTAGGGGAGAAGGGGGTCAATATTCTGAACTGCTTAATTAATGTTATTTCTCTGGTATTTTAGTTTTTGCAGCTCCTGCAATTTCTTTGAAGGATTCAATTTTTATAGCCGAGAAAATCGTAGCCAGATTGTTAAAATATTCAGCTACAGCAGAGATGCTCCAAACCATCTGGAATGATTTCTAGAGTCAGCACTTCCCCTCCATTGCAGCTGAAAACTTGCCATGCCCTGGTATCCCCCTCTGCCACACTTCCAGGAAGGGAAAGAAGACTGTAAGACACAAGGTTGTGTCAAGTGAATGGGGATGATTCATCACGTACTGGGAGAAAACGCTTCTCCTCAGCTGATGAGTAAATACAGAGCAGGTAGCTGAAAATGCCTTTCCTCCTGTCAGGACTGCTTGTGACCATGGAGTGAGAAGAAGCACAGATTAAAATGAAGCACTTGGCAGACACCGACAGTTTAATACAGACTGTGATTTTTTTTTTTTTTACTCTGCAGAGCAGAGGCTGGAGCATTTTTCATCAGTTAAGAGAAAATGTTTTCAGCAAGTTTTTGAGCTGCATTTCAGGATTCTCATTTTTGTAGCTATTTATGGGCAGCGTTGCTGAAAGAGTTGCAGTGGCTGTAATACTTCTGCAGGGCTTACTTGCTAAGTCTCGTTGGAGCTCTGCTTTGGTCCTGGAAAAGAGCATCTGCGCCTGCCTTGTGCAAAGGGCTCATAGCTTCAGGGTTTGGGGAGTAGGAGAGGGGAGAAAGGGAGAAAAGAGGATGGAGGGAGAGCAGGCACCATGAGCCTCTATCTGCACCCTTCAAGTTGCCTGTTATGAAGGTATCTTGACTGGCTTCATTAATCTGCCACCTTCCAGCAGCAACAGAAATAACTGACAACCAAACGGATGCACAAACATACCAGGTTCTCCGTTTTGCTAGCCAGAACTCACCCTGTTCAGCCCCCAGACCCAGGTGTACGCTCACACACAGGGACACACCACCCTACGCACAAGTGTATGACAGGCACGAGTGTAACCCTGGGACTATTTATGAATGCTGTTAATACAGTATTGGTCACCCTTCCAAGCACATGGGCTAGGATGGGAACGGACCTTGGATACTTAGTGAGATGACAGAAAGGGTCATATTTCAATTTTTTTAAACTGTGAAAAATTAGTAGAAAGTACTTTTTTACTTTGTTTCATAAGTTTTTATGACACTTTTCAGGGGCTACAGAAACAACTCAGCTCAGGTTGTCCTTATAGCAAGGGACCATGCAAAGGAGGGGAAAAGAAGGGTGGTACCATGCTTGCTCACTGCATTTTTACAGTCCTTCCTGGGCATTCACTTTTGGTGGAAGCCAAAGAAAGGAAATTGAGCTAAATGTATCTCTGATCTGCCCCAGTACAGTCATTTTCACATTCTTTAAGAGCAAGTAGAATAATTAGATCTTTTGGTCTGACACTCAGGTTAATACAAGACATTTCATCAGTATCTCTGCTTGACTAACTCACATCTTTAGACTACCGGATCTGCTCATGTATTTGTACTCCTGTTCACCACTCTGTAGAGCCTTCATGGTTCAGGAAAAAAAATGCATTATTTCTAATATTTTATTTTTTTTAAAAAAAAGGTGCTATCTTCTGCAAGCTTCCCAAAACTGTAAGGCAGGTTCTTGGCTAGCATAAATTCATAGAGTTGGTTGAATTTATGCATTACACTGAGTGATATCAGCAAATGTCCTTATTCAGTTCCCTTTGACCACCTCTCTGTTGAAAATCAATAAGCTTAGTAAAGTGTACTCAGAACCTTCCACGTGAACGTGGAACTCGTGCTTCGCTCTTCCCATGGGGTTGCTTGCCGTGCACTGGTACGTTCCTTCATCGGCTGCAGTCACTTGGTCTATCTTCAATATCTTCCCAAAATTTTCTGTTTCTGGTTCGTCCTTGGGCAAGTTTCCTGTGACCTTGATCCAGCTTAGATGAGGAGTTGGGCTAATAGCAAAGAAAGAAAAAAACAAAATATTTTTGAGTTGAATACTAGGCTGCTGTAATGTTTCATCTTAGCAGACCTGCTGGACTTGCATATGGTTTGCAAGGTGAAGTTTTCAGAGACTTTTGAGCTCTTTTAAAACACTGGGGCTATACTAAGGGTTATGCTATAGACTACAACTAGTCTATACTGCTTCTTGATTTGAAGGGCCCCTGTGAACAGGTTTTTCACAGCCAACACCAGGCCATGGCATGAGGCAGCATTCCTCCTACGTGTGGCATGCCATGGACTGCAGGAGAGGGAACAGAGCTCGTCTCGTCCTATTCCAAAAGGGCACTTGAGGACAGACAAGGAGGTAAAGACTTCATTACAGTGACTTCACTCAGTGCCCTGCCTGGTTAGAAAGGTGGCCAACCATTGGAGATGGCTGGAAATGCTCCTTACATTTTTAGAAAGCAAATGGCAATGACACAGAAATTTGGGACAGACTGTTGTCTGCACACTCCCAGCTGGGCTTCGCGACCCCAACACCGTACACAACGCACATACACAGTGTCATATCTGCTTACTCTTGTGTCCATCTGTCATTATGGCAAAATGCCCGGGCACAAGCTATTCAAAGCCCCAGGTACCAGGAAATTATAGTTTTCCATGAGCAGTGAGTGCAACCGTGCAAATATCCTATTATTTCCTGAAAGAGTCCTTGTCCTGCTCTCGTACCAAAGTCAGGCTCTGTGTTGCCTTGGTGTTGTATTGAGGCGATGCCCTCCTGACACTGTCATTACTCAGAATATAAGTCTTCAAAAATGACAGATTGCAAATGTACTTAAAATCCTTATTTTGCAGTTGGCTGCCCCTGATCTTAGTTACTCGAAATCTGGCTCAGTCTATCCGCTTTCATGGTTTGTGGACATTTGGTGGGATGGATTGGCAGAGATATAGGCGAAGCTGACCACTTTTTTCCTGAAAAATGGGAATTTTAGTAAATAAAAATACTATTTTATTTTGTCAAAATGTTGCATTTTTGAAGGGTTTCAATGAAAAAATATTTGTTTGGTGATCAGACAAAGTAGTACTTTACCTTCTTTCAAAAGTGACTACTTTAAAAAAAACCTTTTTGTTTGAAAAATAATTTTTAAAAAAGTTTAAGTGAAACAAATTTTTTTTGTTTGTTTTTTTTTTTTACTTTTTCTTCCAAATAAACAGAAAGCCTTTTCTGGCTTTCTCTTCTTTTACATAATATTAATTCTCGCACATGAAAATTCATATTTGTGTATTTCCAAGGTGATTTGCCTGTTAAGTACCTTGAAAACACTATAAACTCATAACTGTGGACTTGTGGAGGTTTGTGGGCCTGCAAATTAGCTTGATGGGTAGTGAATTAGACAAGGAAGTGTTGCAACAGGGAACTAAACCTCACTGCAGATTCTTGGAGTGAATCCAATAAAGACAAGTAATTCACCTTCTCTCAGAAATGGCAACCAACTGCAGAGGCATAATCTTGCCAGCTTAAATGAGCAATGCCCTTTCAAGCCCACATGGAAAAACAAAATACCCTAAACATGTTTGTTCAGGCAGATTAATATCCTGATTTTGGAATTTTATAGAGGGGATATAATTACACAGTCTTTAGTATGAATTATCTAACTGCTAACCACAGCCTGCGTTCACAGACCTGCAGCTCTACCATACAGCAGGAGAAGACAATGATTTAGGTCTCCATTCAACAAAAAGCTCTATCACAAATAAACCAGAAGTGACTGTGCTTTCATTGTGGGTTTAGTGCTTGGAAAGATGTTTAGGTGGCGCCTCTTCTGGGGCAGACTATTGCATCTACAAGCACACAGTAAAACGTGGAAAACTGGACTGAGGGCAAAGTGGAGTTTATTTCTGTCTGAGCTACTAGAGCAGGAACAAGGTCTGAGAGAGGGATCACAGCTTCATTGTGAGGACTGCATTTGGCATTCAGTTAGCCATTCCCTTTCCTTACCCTTATTTTGTCCTGTGTTATTTACAATAAGGAAGAAAATTGTCCTGATTTCCCATCACACACCATCTACTTTAACCCTTCCCTATATTTTTACAGCAAACATCTTCTCATTGAGATATCTTACCACGCTTAGTACATCCAGATCCACAACTACAGCTTGAGTAGTGCTCTAATGTAAATGCTGGTAGTAGTAACAAGCTTGAGATATCTGTGCAGCACAAAGCACCAGAGGCATTCATACCAACGGGCCCAAGCAGAAAACATGGGACTGAAACTAAATTTGAAGTTAGCCCATTGCTGCTAGTTTTAGCAGGATCAAATCAATACAGCTGACTCCAGTTCACTGTATTTTTACATAGTTGTGGACTTTGTTCCTTGACATGCTGTTCTCTGTGAGAACATCATGGAAGGTACATCCTTTGTATGGAAATTCTGGATGCTGGCAAATGGACCACAGAAAGTGGCCAGGTTCACACGCGCTCCCGAGCCAGCATCTCTCACTGCAACTGGGCTAGATGGGCCACCAGTTTCAGCCCCTGGGGCATTTTTTTAACGGATGTCTTGTCTTACATCACTCAAAAACTTTGCTTTTAAAAACATGAGATCTGACACCTGGAAAAATGCAGAATAATTTTTGACCATTGAACCAAAACTGAATTGGCAAAACTAGAAAAGAAATGTTACAGGTTGTGAGCCAAACCACAGAAGCTGAATTCTGATGTTATTTAGTTTCTCAACATCTCAAAAGTAGCACTATAGAAAAATGTTCAATAATAGGGTTTTTTTTAATATAACAGTAAAAACAACAATCAATAAATACCCTATTATTTTAATTACTTGTTTATAAGCTATAGCAATAACAAATACATGAATGTTGTATGCTAGATGTGTGCTGCTTTACAAGGAGTATGCATACTTCTGAAAAACTCTGCATAGAGGTTCAATTTAAAACTGTATAGGCAGGTAGGTATATTCATTTGTAGTTGTATAATTCTTAACATAGCTTTTTCTTTGCTCAATTCTATTTCAAAAAGTGATTAAGTTTGTGCAGTATTGTCCATTACTCACAGCCCTTCAGCAATACATTCGAGTAGCAGGACACCTCCCTTGATGACAGTGACTGATGAGCTACTGCCTGCAGATTCAGGAGGGATCAGCAGTTTGGGTTTTCTTTCCTTGATGAAATTTGCTAAAAAATAAAATAAAATAAAAGTTAGATATGAAATCATAGAACCTTTGCTTATCCTTCAATAATGCCACAAACATTACTTCTGTCAGAAGGTTTTGGACATTGATTTGTAAATTTTCTTTTTTATTTACATGTTTTAAGACTAATCCAGGACTTTCCTATCTCTCCTGTTAACAGTCAGAAGACAGCTACAGTAATAATAACAGTCAGCAGCACTGGTGAAGCCCTTTTTCCTACAGTTTTATGTCCTGCTTTCCAAGCACTGGCTCAGTCTATCATACACCTCAGCCACTCCTGGTACACTGGTCTGCTCAGTTGCTGATCTTCTGGTCCACATCATCTTTCACATCACCTTTCTTCTGCATTGAACTCCATCATCTCTTAAATCTCAGATGAAAACGCATCTTTCCCAACTTGAATATCCCACAGAATTGTCCTTCTTGCTACAATTATTAAATCTACAGTAATGTAGATACAATTTGTAAGGAAGACCGTTAAAATAATAAAACAAGATTGACCTGCATTTGATTTCAACGGACCATTTGTTCCAGCCTGCCAAACAATGGTTTCATGATGAAATACGCGCAGAGTTAAATGGCTATCCAGTTATCACTATAATAACAATTAGCACAGTAATGAATAAGTCCCCAAATGGTACTAGTTCTTCAAAAATAGTCAGTTACGGATGATTTGGTAAAAGACCACATGTATCTCTCTGAATCATTTTCTAATTTTTTTTCCTCCCCTTGCTTTGTATCTCTACAAATCTGGTCACACTCAGAGTCACAGCAAAACACTTTGGTGCCTCTGGATACGCTCGCAGGTTTTCCATCTGCCCTCCACCTCCCACTGCCAAAGGCAGGCAGTCCCCCTTCCCGACCGGTGACAGGATTTCAGACATCTCTCCAAGGGAAAAATTGTTTTTTGAGTGTCTGTCACTCTGCACAAGCCCTGCTTGTTCTGCTCATAAGGCTTAGCTTCCATGGGCCAAGGCTTGAGGACTGATCAGTCTTTTGAGTTATCCATCCCAAAACACCCAAAGAGAACCCCCTATTCCAAAACTTCAGTGCTTATCCAGCAAAATGAGGTCTTTCAGGAGTTTCAAATTGGGCATTTCAAAAAACAGAGACTCTCGAAGCAATTTAACCAAATAAATCAGAGTCAAGAGTTACATACAAAACCAAAGACTCTCATTTTAATGTATTTTAAACAAAATTAACTGTGTGGAGAATTGCAGGAATAGCCACTAGCTGCCTTCTGACTTATCTACACTGCTTGCATAAACCTCAGCAGAATATTTTCAGGATATTGCTCCACAAAGAGAGGAACAAAGAACAAGGGAAGATGTGAATCCCCAGGATAAGAACTGCTTTGGTGTAGTGCTTACCAGTGGTATCAGACAGGACAATATACGTCCAGAGAGAACCACCTCCCATCTACTGCAAGGTACAGCTGGGGATGGGGACAATTAACACAAAACAGCTAAAGCTCTGTAAATCCACACCTTAAGCTCACCTTGGAGTAATGCAGCCCTGGGGTGACCCTTTACACATGAATTCATGGTTTCAAACTGTGGGTACCTAACGCCAGAGTCATCTTTACTGCCAGAGGAAGATTTGGAGCATCCAGCTCTGGCTCCTGCTCTGAACTGATAACACGAGAAACCCAGGACGTCAGCCTCCTTACTTACATCACATTATGAAATGTGAACGTTCTTTTCTCAAGTAAGAAAACTACCTCTTTGTTAAAAACCCTTCAGATTTCTGTCAAAAAGTACAAGATGAGCAAATTGTACTCCATGGACCACTTAAATCCATCCCATTGCAATAAAAATTGTGATTTATTTTTTTGTCTTTTTCCTAAGCAGCAGCTCACATTTCATCTCAGCTAGTAGATTCCCAGTTTAAAGGCTAAATAACAGACGCATTCAACTCACCCTTAGTAACCGCAGCGTTAGGTGAGCCTGAGTCATTAGCATGCTTAACTGAAATAAATAAAAGTGACAACCAAACACAAACATGCATAGTTGATATAGACTCAAACAATAAATCAACCAAAACAAAAACATGCCCCCCCCCAATTTCTACCATAAAAGAAAGAAACAAAGAAAAATATAAAATAAAGCAACAGATGAACAACAAATTTCTGAAAATGCAATGAAAATTCTTCAAAGATATGTATTATTCTGCAAAATACTTCACAGGTGATAAAATCATCATTTCATCCTAGCTACCTAGTAAAATAAAAAAATTACTAAGACGTAAGTATCCACTATAAAGAAATGTTATAAAATTTATCCAGTCTCTCTTTTCTTATTGCTTACATTTTTTCTATGTATTATTTTTAATACAGTCCCTCAACGGGGACTTGGCACAGAGTGGAGCGGGCAGTCTCAAGTTGAGTTTACAAATCTCTTTAAGTATATGCCTCACATTTTTTCCTGCACCCAGTCTCATAGCTTCAATGGCAAGGTGCATGCACTGAAATATCTTGTTGGGCCACTGCCAGGGCTATCAGTGGCCCCACAGTCAAACCCCTCCTCATTCTCCTGTAATCTGTGTGTGCGTATGTGGGGGAGTGGACCCATTAGAAAAGCTATGGAGAATGACATTTCATTTTGATATTTTTCTCACAATTATTATCCCAAGATATGGTTTAAGCAAGTATTAAGATATACAAAGCCACTATTAATCTTTTCATCCCGACAAAAAAACTCTCAAAATCATATATTAATATTAGGCTTTCATTCATGAAGAAAAACCTGCTTGGTTTTCTGGGCTGCGTAAGCTCAAAAGGTCAGAAGTATTAGTGAAACAGAAAACTGATATTAAGGGCACAGGCAACCTCAGCGATAGTAGAAGTGATACCAGAAACTATTACAGCCAAGAGAGATTCAGGCAAAGCAGGATGGATCTCCAGCTGGTATAAGCTGCCTTAGTTCCACTGGCTTCTGTTGGGCTTTGCTGATTTAATGCAGCTGAGAGCATGCCCTAAAAGGCTGCTTTTTTTCGCTTGGATATTTGTATTCTTTTCCTATGCTTCTAACTGACAGCTGTACACCCCATATATTCAGCTTTACACAGCTTGAATTAGCAGTTTGATATTGCAGCAGGTAGATGTACACTGAACAAATGCAGGCGTGTGGCAATGGGACAGCAATCCCCACTTGCCCCAGTGAGACTCAGGGGCAGGGGCAGTACCTGAAACCATCTTTTGTATAAGACCCTTGGAGACTACAGGAATACAGAGATGTTAAAATAAATAAATAAATAAAATTTGAAGTTCCCTTCACAACATTTCATTAAGTGTTCACTACTGATGCTCAAGGCAGCCTGCAAAGACCTGGGAAGCCCCATCCCACCCTTCCCAACCGCATTGCTGCACCTGCACCAAACCAGGCCTGCACCCAGGGAGGAGGAAGCCACGTACAGTCCTCATGACCCAGCGATGTCCCATCCATCGGTGACTCGCTGGACTGCCAAAGAAGCAGATTACCCTAACGCATCACCGGCTTTCACTGCGGGGAGACCAGGAGGAAGAATGGGGCCCTTTTGGGGCCCAACAGCTGAACAAGCTTTTATCAGTTGAATTTAGCCCTTAGAGTAAAGTTAATAATGCAGGAATAAGCATGGTAACATGCATGTTCTTCAGAGAGAACCACATCAGAGACACATATCTGTATTTACTGATGCCTGGGGAGTTAAAAAAGAGAAAACAACAGAAAACAAGAAAGTACTCATCCACAGACTTACAACGGGAAACCTTCAGTGTCATTGGCATTTTCTGTACAATTGTCCTCAGTCTTGGAAATGCTGCAAAGCAACAATAATCACTTCGACTGTCATTTTCTTCCACATTTGCAAAGTAGAGATCTCCCTTAAGGCTCATGGAGACCCTTTCATCTTGCGGAATATGTTGCAAATCTAGCAAGAAAAAATAATTATGATACAGTAATGATACTGAGCTGTTTCACCAATATGACTACTAATGCTCTCCTGTCATACGTTTGATTCCAGATACAGAATATAACTTTGATGCAAAAGAAGCAGAAGACCCAGCATGAGCAATGAGTTATTTACCAGTATTCAACATATATTTTTAAATAATTTATAAAGAAAAATTGATAATTAAAAATTATTCAGTAAAAAGTTCCTGCTCAGATGAAAGAAAATTTCCAGCACCTCTCCCTGACACAAAGGCCTGTAATGATGATAGAGAGGTCACCATTTACAGATGTCCCCCACGGCCAGTCTCCCAAGCACTTTGCTCTTCTGTAACTACAGACTACAGCAGGGGATTGTTAGTATGAACTAAGGCTGCTGTACTGTCTCGTTGTTGATCCAGCCAAATGCAAGTCTGTGCTAAATATGTATGTCAGGAGTAGAGAGCCTGCCTTATAAGATCAGAGGTTTAATCTGGCACCCTGTCTCTGCAAATACTTGGTCAGCATCAGAAACAAACCCTTCATGTCATGGAGGCAATCTGAGTTACTTTGTTTCCCAAGATCCAGAAATACCTGCAGAACACAAATGCTGAAGAATAACGTGACAGAAAGCCATGAGGAACTAATTATACATACCTGACAGACTATTTTTTTTCTTAGTATCATAAATCAACCATTAGTTTATGAAAAGAGGAAAACAGTAATGATAGAAATAATATATTGACACATTTTATCCTCTCTACTGTAAATGCAGAAGTCCTCATTACTGGTAGACTCATTTGCTGATATGTAAGCTTTTTGATACCTCAGATTTAATAATATGTTGTGTCAATGCACTCTACAATTTAACTTTGTGTTATGTAAAAATGTATCTCCACTCTTCATTTTTCAGTTTTGTTTTTCAATATCCAGATCTTTTCCTTAAGCATTTGCACAATTACCATTCCCATCAATTATGAATCTGTAATGAAACTGCTCTGGAAGACAAATGTTTTGAGTCTCCTCATATGAACTGTGTACAAATTGTTTACTTACCAATATTCATCCAGTAGATATGCAAAGGCGGGATGCCTTTTGGGGGGTTGCAGTGCAAAATCACAGAATCACCATGCTCCACATCAAGGGGCTCAATTTTTTCTTTTGGGAATTTTGGTACACCTGTATAAAAGCAAAGAAGTTCCTCTTTTATTGTTACCTTTTGAAATTTTGCCCCTTGCTTCCCCCTTAATAGAAATTTTAATAAAATATTTACCTTAACATCATCCTTTGCATTCTCTGCCTTCAGTTACTATTATTGACAAAGTGATACAGAGTAATGATGCATTTTACTAAGAGTAAGAAATCTCTGCTAGCATTCTTCATTCATAAAGTGCACAGACCATAGAACTGAAAGCCAGGCAACTGAATGGTGGTGTTTAACACTTGTCTGTGATGTTCATGAGCTTTCCTTAGGCTTTATTTTAAAGCATTTATTTTTAAATGCTTCTATATCTCCTTTGTGCTGTCTGAAAGGGACAACTCAAAGCCATGCAGAACCAAAGCCTGAGGCTAAGATTGGCAGAGAGGACTGTGCACTGACGGGTCCCAGGCTGTTCCTGGGAGATCAGAAACCAGCCTGGGAGTGCAGTATGTTCTGGGAAGTCTTGGCTAAAAAATGGTTCCCAAGAAGCCACTGCAAGTCAATGCAGGGGAGGACAGAGAGGAGGCAGCTATTCTGCCTTGTGCCTGGAGTTGTCCCAATTCTTTCCCATCTCCAGAAGCAGATGAAGCAGAAGTCTGGTTTAAAGACTCTATTGCCTCCTCATCCCCTCAGGTGTAAAACCTCTGCTGTGCAGACCTGCAGACTTTCTCAGCAAGCTTGTCCATTGGGATGCAGAGACAGGCTTTGCACAAAAGAATACAGAGGGGTGCACAAGGGCTGCACTATGTGGGCTTAAATACAGGTTAAATAATTAATGGATCAAGGACTTGTTTAATCACCCAGAGCATCAGCACTGATGCCAGTAGACTGTTCAAAGTCTGAACCACACCTGACAAATCTGGGCAACCTGGCCAGTCTCGGCAGTCAAAATGCAACCAGAGCACACCCAAGAAGAGGGAAAGAAGAGCTGGGCTGGAGCCCACACCAAACCAAGCACTGGGAGGCTGTAGCTCAGAGATTAGTGCAAAAAAAAAGCAGTCTGCAAAATGTAACCACTCCTTAAACAAATTTAGCTAAGACAGTTTCAGGGTAGACGTTGTCTTTTGCTTTCATTTCAGGCAAGCTCAAACTAGCAGAAGTTTCAGTTCAGACAACTGCATTAAATAGCAAAATTAACAGCAATTAAACAGCAAAGGAATGAAAACATCCTGGCTGGGCAGAGCCAAACTGGCACAGCAAACATTGCCATCCTGGTGTTCAAGTCTTGACAGGGAACTCTTGATAGCGAATAAACAATTTGAAACATCGGTGGTCCAGCAGCTCCACAGGATACCTGCAGTGTCACATTGCAGGAGTCAAACCGAGGGAGGAGGGTGAGAAATGCAGGGCAGGACTCTGAGGAGACTTCATACATTGTAGGATTAGTAAACATAAAAAGAAGCAATCGCTATAATGCTGATTGCCTGAATGCAGACTGTGCATAGATTTTTATCTCCAGGAGAATTATTAATATGTTATGAATTCTTACGAGAGGCAAAATGGAGCTAATAAGCATTACCCCCTCTGTAGGTGAAATTTCAGGTAACAAAGGGAACTATATATTCAAATCCAATACGTTCAATCACCTATAGACTTCAAGCCCTGGAAAATACATCTGATGACTGCTGGAGAGGTGGAACATTTTCCAGTAGGAAAAAGCCCATTTCTCAATCTAAAGCTTACTTATTCCCAAAAGCACATGACTCTCAACAAAACATTAAGAAAGCTGGCTCAGGTGAAGGATAAGGGATTTCTGGCTAAACCAAAGAGACCAGCAAATAGACTAATAGTGAGATCACTCAGCTAGGACATTGGAAATTCTTGTTCAAACCCATTTTTTGCCTCATTTGGCACAACTAAATCTGGGTCTTCAATGTCCCAGTTGGGTGCCATAACCACTGGTCTTCTCAGTCAATTTCTGTAGCCAATAGTTACAGAATTATACAAAAATATACTAAGTCCCACCAGGAGACAGTGAAAAATCATGTCTTGGTGTAATTTGCTGGCAGCACAGACATTCATCTCCAATGCATGGCTCAGATATCTGCCTCTGGACTTCACTGGGGGAAGCAGCAACTTGAACCCAAGTGTCTTCCACCTCAAACAAGTACTTGAACCACAGGTCGTCGGGGCTTCTGGGTCCTTCCATGCTGTTTTATTTCACTCAGTTCCTTGTGAAAAATATTGAAAAACTTTGATTTTTCCCTCAATGCATAACTTTGAGTATTTTGAACCCTTGAAGTTTTGCAAGAGAAGAAAACAACTTTCATGATAAATTTCTGAGCCAAAGCTTCTGACAAGCATATTTTCTTGCTGGGGTCCCACTGGTCTCAAAGACTGGAAAAATAACTGCTTCTGAATTCTGCATGAGGAGATTTATTAAAACTAAGAAGCTACAATCACAATAGACTTTGGCTCTTGCACATTAGTCTTCAGTATGTATATATAGGCAGTATTTTTTTTTTTTTTTTTTTTTTCAGTGTTCCTCTGTTTTAATTACTGGATATTCCAGAATCAATCACTAGTGATTTGTGGCTGATCACAGAAACTATCACAGCTGAATTAAGCTTGAAAGTATCATACAAGATTAATTGTGTCATGAAAGTGTTTAATACTGTATGGAGTTATCAATGCAGCACATGGACACTGTAAAATTTACAACCAATTGATCTCTTCGCAGCGATACCATTAAAACTGTCATGTCTATCTTTCATGTAATTCCCCACACACAGATATAATGAGAGGGGACAGAGGACCCAGCATAGCTCCAAGTGCTACCTCACACATATCCATAACACAGGGGAGAAAAACATTATTTAATGACTGAAAAAGGCTTGCTGAAGTGCCAGCAGGATGGCTTTCATGACACAAGCAATCAAGTGGCATGTATGAAACAGCTATAAGGAAGATGAAAAACCACACACCTGACCTGTTATGGAGACATCTTCTAAAAGCCCACCATGACATATAAAGCTCTCCAAACAGTCTTGGGAAAGGCTTTGTTGCCCAAGTATTATTTCCTGACAAGGCTGTACTGTGAATGCTGTACAGCACTCAAAAAACAGAATTACAGTTCTTTGACAACGTGTAAAAACCATAGAAATGGAAGATTATCAGCGCCCAGAGTAATTTGTGCAAGGAATCAGGCTCTGTTTAATCCCTGGGGTGACTCAAAGTTTAATGACTGAACTGTACTTGAGATTAGGTTGAAATACCACTGGCAAATTAGGTTGGCTGAGAGAAATTTCAGAAAGGAGACTGGGTCATTCCATCCTACCTCTTATCTGGTCAGAAAATGCAGTATCTCAACAAAAAGCAAACAGGAGGGAGACCAATACAATGCAATATAAAATCTAAATTTGAGTTTAGCAGTACAGATTCAGAAATACAGCAACCAGAGTTGGGGTTCTCCAGTCCCCAGCAGGATTGCTTCAGATTTACTCTGGTAGCTATTAGCACACTTTGTCCTACAGCTTAGCTTTTGTCCTACAGCTGACTACAGTGACTTCACACAACTATAACCATACCAAGTATGGCAATTTATACCAGTTTATAGGAGAATGGAGCCCATTCAATCTGATATTTTACATGTTTCTGGGTTAAAGTATTGAGAAATTGAACTGAAGGAAAAGGGTTTCTTCAGGTAACTGCAGAAGTCCTTGAGGCACTTGGTTTCTACCAGTATCTGGTGTAAAATGGGAGTCAACTCATTATGGTAAATCGGCAATTAGTAAATATTTTGGGAAACTATTGTAGGAAAACATCACTATACACCAGGCTTGTTTTTATAACATTCTCTGTGGATGCTGCTGGAGATGTGTCCTGGGCTAGATGGATGTTTAGCCTGACCCATCATGGATATTCTGAAATTCTTCCATGCAAATAAATCCTTAAAGGATCTAAGAGTGAGGGAAAGTGGAAATAGTCAAGAAATTTCTATATCCTGGAAATTCCCAGCTCCTGAGACACTTTAATTAGTAGCTGACTGATTTGTTATATGCATCTGTGTATCTTGTGCATTGAACAGCCCAACCCATCAAAGAATCTTAAGCGTGACTTGCAGTCACCAATCACATGAGTTGTGCTGAATACAGGCTGGGCAGCTTCCACTACTCCTCTCAGTGCATCAGTTGATACTCTGATCCATGTAGTATAAGCAGTAGTTAAATCCATAATTTTCATTGCAGCCTTTGAACTGTTTATGAGATATGATCCTGTTATTTATGGATTTTTTTAATTGCTATATTAAATTTTAAAAGTTAGGAAAGCCTGGCTGTCAGGAAGACTGTGGCTGTCAGATACTTGCTCTCAAAGAAGCTTTTATGATGGAATCAGTGATGGTCTTTTTTTCTGTGTAAGTATCTGTCATCCTATCCAAAATGATAATTGCTGGAAACAATCAGGGTGATCCCAACAATTTAGATGGCCAGAAAAGTTGTCAAAAGGTATAGGACACTGGTTTAGAAGGCAAGAGGTTCAAATTTTATTCCCATCATCTGCAAAGTCTCTTTTGTTTTCTCTTCCATAAAGGCTATACAGAATGCCTTCACTGAGCGTGTTACTGAGACCTATTTCAGTATCAGCTCAGTATCTTTTAATGATTTCACAATATTCACATCTGTATTTTTGATACTAACACTGGTTTTGCTTTCTTTTGGAATTCTAGAACTAACATCATTGGCATAGCACAGCCTGCCACTGGACAATTTTATGTTTAGGCTGTCTCCATCTTCAGATCTTCAGTCTTTTGGAGCAGTGGCTTTAGAAATACTGAGCATAAATAAATCTTAATGCAGTATACCACGAAGAGTCTTTTACACTACAGTTAATTAAAGAGGTTTAAACTGTAGTTCTTCTCCTTCCTCTGGCATTGGGCCTACTCAGTAATTCAAGCAACAGATTCCCTAAATACAGGAGGAGGGTAGCTGAAGCCTGTGTTCTCACCATTTAAATTCATTTTCATGCTGCATGTATCTTGTAACAATCTGGACTTTGTAAATGATGCAACCATATAGAGATCCTCAGACCCCATTCTTCCCCACTCTCCTTAATGTCACCATATATAGGGGAGGTGTGGTATTTTCATTATGTAGGTGAGATTTAATGATCATTTCTGCTGACATTTCTATTGCTTTCCTGGAATGACTACTGTGAGTAAACAGTCTTTTGTTCTCCTTTTCACCAGAAACCTCACAGACCCAGCATTCTACTTCTGCAGTGTAAATGTAATTTATGAAAAAAACTGGCCTAGTCTGACTTGCTGGGTTTTTCTTCACTTCATTGGCATAATGACTTGCCAAGTAGCTTACATTTTACTTGAATACAGCTGGCAAAGCACTGCCACCTCTGCATCATTATCATGAATGCATGTAGTGATCTCACATGTACCAGTCTGCTTCAAAACTTGTGGGTGAATAGAGGTAATTTATCCCAAACTCTTCTGTGTCAGTGATTGCCTAATTTACAGCGGATCTGTGCACCAGCAGCTCTCTTTCACTTGAGTATAGTTGTAGACTATCCAGCACTTTAGAAATCAAAGGTGTCTTCTATTACTCTCTGAATCCTGATTTAATTTGCAGCATCTACACTGCACCATTAAATGAAAGAATTGATGGCAGAAGAGTATGAATAAAAGTAAATGTGCCTTAGAAGGTGTGGGAGTTGGGTAAATTCCTCTAATAAATTATCTATACCATTTATTTATTTTCTGGATTTAGGATTTTGCACATGTTAGCACTAAAATTTCCCTCACATTTGATAACAACCATGTTTGTAACTTCTCAATTAAATCTGTTGCTAACTACCACCAGCATATTTAATATCTACTCAAGTTAGTATAGGCAATTTTTCATTAAAAGCAAAAATTATCTGCTCCAAGTACAGATCAACAATCCCAGATACAGTCATCAACTCTTTTTTGTTTTTAATTTTTAAGCATCTTTTCTAGTTCAGTAGCAATGAAGTATCAGAATATTCTGCTGCTGGAGGTGACACACCTTCACTGAAACATGACACTGAGGTCTTGAACTCCTCTGAAAATTAATGAGTCTGAGGCACTTTGCTTAAGAGAAGTCGTATTAACCCCACTGCCCTGGCCAGATCCCAAAATTAATAATTATGTCCTGTCTAAAGCTCTGAGTAGCTGCATCACTATCCTGTTCCTGACTGAAACTCCGGTTGACATCAGCTGCACTGTCCTACCTGTGGAGCTAACTTACATTACTAGTTCAATAAACTTCAACTTACTGTCCTAACACTTTGTGCAGTTCTCCTCCACTCAGGAATGCTATTCCTTTACAGCAACTGCAAGCTGGTAGAGACTAAACCATATAGCAACACATGTAATCTCAGTAATTCCTCACCAAACACCAAGCTACTGCATTAGGGAATACTATGCAATACAGTGCAACATGAAATAAATTTCCCAAGGAAAAAAATCCATTAAACTGTTTGGAAGGAAAATAAATCATGTCTTTCATGAGCAGCACTCATAAAAATACATCTACATGGCATCCTTAGCAGCCCTCTCCCATGAAATCTCTCAGCCCCTGTGATGTAACTTATTTTCAACATGACCACAGCGCCACGAATCTCCCACCCTTGGCTATGCCTAGAATGCTTCTCAGGATTATATCCTATGAAAAAGACATGACAAAAATGATTATGCATGTTTCTCATAGCCCATTTCATCTGCACTGACATGCTAGAAGTAGTTTTTTAGATAGGTAGCCATCTCCTGTCGTAGCAGTTGTATCAGCATTGTCCTAATCAGGACCTCGAACTCTGTATCAGTAAATTTCATCCCACTTCTATAAACCTGGTCCTTAAAATCACCCAATTCCTCTGCTCTCCCTCTGTGCTAATGATGGAAGGACAAGTTTCTAGGATCAGTAATTTTTACTACTATATTTTTAGTTCATTTTCTATTCAGTTCCAGGTCTTTTAATATTCTCTCCGTAAGTACTTGTACCAAACCCTGAATGCTACTGACAACAGACTAATGAACTCACAGTTGATTGGATAACTTCCCCTTGAGCTTTCAAACATTTGCATCAGTTGTTATTTTGCAGTAATAAACTGCTAATTCTCCCATCCTTCCCCCCAGCTTCTGATTCCATGTTCCTTGCTCTGAGATGGAGATGATATTGTCCTCCCAATTTCTGGGCACTCAGTCACAGTTGCCAAGCTGAAATATTACAGTCTTATGACTCTTAACAGCATCTGCTTTCCAATAAATGTTTGGAAAGCAAAAACATCATATAATTCCTAATTCTTTACCAAGTAAACTTATCCAGTATTAGAGAGACCACTCCAAAATTAACTCAGGACTTTCCCCAAAATGACAAAGTGTCTTTTATACTTCCCCACAGTGATCTGACTCAAACCAATTTTGTTTTCTCTGACAATGACTTCCTTTATCGCCCACTACATTTTTAATTTTTAATATATTCTAACACTATTTCATGATCTATGCCATTATTTCTATCTTTCATGAACAACTAATATCTTCCAATAACTGCACTGCAGTTAAGATAGCTACTCTGTATTTCTTCTGCTATGTGTTTTATCTCTCCAAATATTTTAATTTCTGTATCTTCATGATGTGCTGGCATCAGCTCACAAATTGTCTCTGCCCAGATTAAGTATTTACCAGACTACAACCCTCATCAATATTTATGCTTTCTTTTTTAGAGAAAGAGAAAAGTATTAGAAGATGAAACATCACAAGAGCAAATTGTGGCTCTAAGCAAATACAAATCAGAAAAGAATTTTACAGGTTTTATGGCAAAGGCAAAGCAAGTGCTTTATAAAGGCATTTAAATTGTCACATCAAAGCAAATATTTTTCTGTCATTGAACATTCATCTCTCCCAAGATGGCTACTAAAAAGTTTATACTAATTTACCCACTAACCCACCCTTTAGAGGCAAAGTGGGGCAGATGATACTCAGAAAGAAAAAGTAAATAATAAATGTTTTCCAAATTAATATATCCGGGAAAACATATACATAATGTACCCAGTTGCATTTGTATTAATTGAAGTTGGTAAGGAGTGTCAGTATCAGCGCTTGGAAACCTGTAAGGAGTTGATAGTCCAGCAGTACTGTCTGAAATCTTGCATTCAGACTTGGTTTCTGTCCTCAAAACTAGGAATGAAATAAAATCATTCCAGGAAGGACACAGAGTTTTTCCTTCCAATATTCACTGAATAACAAACACTGCATGTTTTACCATACACCACCTTAGTAACTAGTTCTCTCCCATTTAATTTGAGGAAACACAGTTTCCACCTTAAAAAAAAAAAAACAAACACCAAACAAACCCACAAGCAAAGTAATCCCTTACTTGGAACAATTAGCTCAATTTCTTCTGACATAGCAGTTCCCAGCAGATTGGATGCAAAGCAGCGATATTTCCCTTGAAAATTGGTGATGATTCCACGGTTTTGAATCACAAATGTTCCAGAGTTGTTAGAGGCAACTATCCTCGGGTCAGATAATAAATCAAATGGTTTTCCATCCTTGGTCCAGTTAAAGCTGAGAAATAATACAAGTGTTACAAAGGACAGGTCATAGAACAGAGAGCACTACGGTACAAAAAGCAGTAAATAGGGGTCCAATAGTGTACTATGAAAATAAAAGGAAAACCTTGATGTAAGAGGAGAGTGTTGAATGGTAAAATGACCACTGTGCTACTATAACTTCTGTCAGCTATTGGGCATGTGTCTCCTATCAGACACTTTACTTTTGGATAATTGACTGTGACATGAAATAAAAATACAAAGCTTAAGGCAAGGACAGTAAATGAGAGAGACCATCTGTGAAAGCAAGAGCCACACAGTGAAAGGAAGTAAAGGTTTGCAAAAAAGTTGTGTCTGTAGGAGAGCTGGTACTTTTGACTGGCAAGGATTGACAGAAGCTTTTCTCACCATCTACAGGAGATACCATGGTTGAACCCAGAAGAAACTGAGATGACTCGACTGAGTCTTGACATAGAATCACTTGTAGTTTTGATACTACTCAGGTGTGATTTTGCTGATTGCTGAAGTATTGGTCATAGTTTATGTATCTGGAGTCTCAGGCAGCTTGAAATTGGGCTAAACAAATTCAAAATCAGAGACAGTTTGAAATTACAGTATAACATGCATTTAGTGGAATACGTACCTTTGTCAACATTTTGCAACGTTTTAATAGAACAAATTAATGTCAGCAGAAATATACGTTTTGGCACTTCACCAGTATTGGCAAAACTGCCTTGTGACCTGTCTGGAGAGGAATACAGGTTCCTATTGCCTCGCCAGCACTATCACATACATTTAAATATACCAGAAAACTTTTCATCAATCTGCTGACAAACAGTGAAACAAAGGAAATTGGTTATCACACTACAAATCTCTGTTCAGAGCCAGTTAAAAAGATCAAATCTTGATATTAAAATAATAATTGCCTTTTTTAAGCAAGTTGAAATTATGTTGCAGAGAAAAAAGAAAGGAAAGACTAAAGAATAAAAATTACAATGCAAACCAGCTATTAATTTAGCCCATACACCATCCAGTGGCAAAAGTCTCAGGAAGAGATTTTTACTATGTTATTATTACATTTTTGTTACCCATATTTTTGTTAATCACATTTTCATTAAAAATCTTTGTCATTTTTACACTGGTGTAAAATACATAGAGCTTATCTTTGGATATTTATTTGAATAACTCCTTATGTGTATATTTGTAACATCACCATGGTCGTGATGATGTTAGATGCAGACAAGGTATCTGATAAAATGCAAATGTGGTCTCTGAATACATGGTTTAATGTGCTCGGTATTTTTAGGATTGCTGTGGAAAAGGCAGAAGAACAGCTGGGACCCTCTGATTACCATTACACACCTCCTATCTTTTGCTGCACAGCCCAGACAAGCTTTTCTAAATCATGAGTTGAACCTAGCACATGCCAGAGAAATGAAACATCTCCCAACATGAAAAAGGCATGTTGATATCTATTCACAGAATGAGTGGAAGTGATGGAGCAACAAAAGCTGAATGGCCTAAATGGAAACCCAAACCTTAACCTTGCCTTACGATGATGAGCAGGTTACCATACATCAGCTACTCCTCCCCTCCTCAAAACCAGAACAATGTTTGGCAAAGGCTAAAAGCAAACTCAATTTCTCTTGCTTCTCCAGGTGAAAGCAGTACTTACGTGGGCTGTGGGTTTCCTCTAGCTTCACATTTAATTGTGAAGTCCTCATCAAAAGGGTAGGCAACCTGGGTGTGAGATTGCTCCGTGATTGTCGGAAGCTGCGCAACTGAACACAAAGAGGTACCGGGTTAAAATGCAATTCAAGCAAAACTGTGCTCTACTCAGGTCCTTTCTGGAAAAGGGACAATGTCAGGATTGTCTTACTCCTGTAAAGAGTGAGGCTTGCCTTAAAAAAAAAGGATGATGATCATCATCATCTTCCTGGCACTGAACACTGTTATTGCCTCGGCAGCCAGCAGAAGGCTGGACAGCACTGACTGCATTCGGCCAGCCACTCACGGGGATTGCCCACACACACTTTCACATCTGACCAAACCATCCAGGGCAGAGGAAATCTGGGGCCATGCTAAAATGAAATCCAAAGCATTGTTGTGTGGACTGATAAATTTATTCACTGTTGAAGTCAATAACTGGCTTTTTAATCCAGACGCATAGACATGCACACGAAGTAGCAAACTTCTATCTCCATCCTGGATAAAATTGCCTGGATAAAATTGCCAGGAAATCCATGGACTGCACAGATGACTTAATACCCCCTCCAGGGTACAGCAGGGAAAGAGCCATTACCAGTCACACAGTCACGCAATGATGTTTCACTAACTTTTTTTTCTAAGGGAATTAAAGTGTTGCGAATGCCTGTGTAACAGAGCCACGCGAGGGAGAATGCTCCCTGCAGTGGAGCTGGGGATAATAGGATCATCACATTGTTATAAACAGCCAGGAAGAAAATTAACATGCTCTTTGGTTTCTCTTTTAAGTCCAGGAAGCTCAATGCTGAAGCAAAACATGGTGTCTTGCCATACCATGCAGTCTCAAAGCTGAACACTCCCAAGCCCACCAGCTTCACTGATCACACATAATTCCATTTTATTAAAATATAAAATGCTTCATTAAAGCAAATTAAGGGCTAGATGGTTCCCCTGTGTAGTTATTTAAAAGCAATGGATGCCCAGACAGTTTGTCCTGCACTTTACAATCACAGCTCCACTTTTGCTTTATTTAAACACAAGGAGCCACTATGGTACCTTCCTCAAAAAATCCCTTCTACTTCCAAATGTCATTAAACAAGTTTGGATAGCTTTTGAAAAATATCCTATAAACCTGCTTGACTGCCTTTTCCTTTGCAGCCAGGGTGATTGGCAGACTCCAGAGTGCTAACAGCTCATGGCAGGTCTACATGATGCGCTGAAGCTGGCCTGTGTCTTACTCTGAGGCTACAGCACCCAAAGCTTTATTTACTCATTTTTCCCCACCAAAATTCATAAAACCCTATATTATGGAGGTTTGCTTTGTTGTTTCTTTTTTCCCCCAAAAAAAGCAAACTCTGGTTTGCAATCCTCCTGATCCATTTATGTTTGAAAAATGCAAAACTTGGGAGGTCTGGGCTGTAATCCAGGCAGCAGGGTCCAATGGCTTTCATTGGATTGTCCCCTATGAGCCTCACCCCGTATTTTACACGTGTCTTGAAACCACACCAACCGTGTAAAACAGGCAGTTTGAATGCATCACAGCCAGAGAAGGGATAAGGGAGGTGCTCCCCAGGGCAGGATGCAAGGCATAGGAAATACTTCTCTGGGGACTAATGTACGCCCCAAGACATACACCTGCTCCTTTTCCAGGCTGAAATGGCAGGTTGCAAGACAAGTAAGTAGGAGTATATGTACATCAAACAAGCTTCAGGGAGATTCAGAGCCAAAATGAGGAATTTATGTGAAGGACAAAACCAAACCCTTGGAGCTAAGTGGTGTGTTGGATCACAAACACCAGATATATGTTATTAGACAAGTTTACTGCTACATTTAAACAAAGGTCCAAACAAAGTAGCTTACATTTTTATCAGATCTGTGTTTCCCAAAGGCCATGTTCTGGCAGAATTAAATTCAAAATGGAACAACTGAAAAGCAGGATTTAATATTTTTTTCTTCAGGGAAAGGTTGATAAAAAAAAAGGGATACCAAAACAAAACAGCAAACTGTTCAGTAAATAGCTATAACTCACCTGATAATGGTATTTCAATACCTGCTGCCAAACTCAATACAAAGAAAAACAGGCATATGGTGATCCCTTTTGTGCTTAATAGCATCTCCATCACTCTTCTGTAAACAAGGAGTCCAAACAGAATGAGAGATACCTTATGCTTCCTCTCACCGTCACTTCAAATCAGATGTAAGGATGTGAAATTGAGTCTAGCAAGGAGAAGAAACAGCCATATTAGCTTGCAATATTAACTTGGCTCTAACTAGGTTACTAAATTAAAGGAATGCTTCAGGATTTGCAGCTAAATTGCAAATTGCAGTAAGTGGTACAATTTCCTCTCCTCTCTCACCACCCCCCTGGCTTTGGGAAGGACCTCTATTAAATTTCTAACAAAAAAATACATGCACAAAAGTACAAATTCATTATAGCACAGAAGTATAAGTATTTTTTGTTTTGCAATTAGAAGTAGGGATGGTTTAAAACACAGTATACTTGTAATCATTCCAGTTCATAAATTTTTCTAATGAGAGTTGTGTAAGTTGGAAAGTAATGTAACAAATCTAATGAGAGAAATTTGGTACACTAATGACCTTGTTCATAAATTTCATGTGTCTTTTATCTTTCATTTATGTTTTAAAAAGGACACAATCTAGTTTATTTCATTAATAAGAACCAGAACACGAAACCCTTGCTTTTCTCCATAATCCCAGAACTACTATACGCAGGTTTTACACAATCTATTATACATCCTTAGGTTCTGCATTACAAGGCAAAAATGTCAGGCGGCTGCCAAAAGGAGACATATTCAGCTCTAATGAGCATATAAGTGTAATTCACAGAGGAGTAAAGGAGAGAGAATTCTACAAATGTGGGTGTATGGAGGATTTCAGTAGTCAGCATCATTCACAATATCTCAGCGAAATATTAACCGGTGTAAGATATTTTGTACTGGTGTATCTTCCCACACATAGCACTTACAGGACATCAGTCTCAAGAGAATTTTGTCCTCAGTTGTCAAGATAATTTTGCAAAAGCAATTTTCAAGACAAGGCTACTATGACAGAGGTAAGGACCAACCTGCTGGCAGCCCAGCCCAGCCCTGTATGGCAGACTGCGCTTCGATTCAAGAGTTCACAAACAGAGCTGTACAACTGTGGCCATGTATTTCCAGACTAAGCCTGACTCACACACAGCTCTCGTATCTTTGCACATACCACCCAGTTAATCCACGGATCAGAAAAGCAATCCCAGGATCACTGAGAGCAGTTGGCATGTGGGGGCAGGCAGGGGTGGGACCTGGGCAGCATACTGGGGATGCTCGCCCTTGCCCAGCACAGCTGGCTGCAGCTGGAGCAGAGACAGCACCAAGCCTTGCTCCAGTCCATGACGCTTTGCTCCTTATGGTTGGTTTGATGGACCTCTACAAAACACAGGCATAAAGCAGAGATTTCCCTTTAACCCCACACATTCCCTCTCACACTAGCTCTCAGAGAGGAGGATCAGGTTGTGCTGTGGCCTGTTCTCCAGAGGCATTAACAGGATAATTTCTGTTCACACAGGCACCAGTTCATGAAAACTTTCCGGAAGTTAACATCTTTGAGACCAAAACCCCTGGGTGAAGATTGAAATTTGCCAACAAGGGGACAAGGACAGACACTATAACCACATAAGCCTCATTTGTTTAGAAATGAAGCTAGAGGTCTTATAAGTATCTTAGGCACTGAGTGTTTGCTGATGGAAGAAGGTGACTAATCTGCTTAGTGCCTCGCTCTGCAGAAGGGGATGGTGCAAAAGGGCACCAGAGGGGATGGGGACCTGCTGGCTGAGCTGCCACCCCCAGGATGTGTCTGGGCAGGATTGGCCAACATCAGTAAGTTCTGTTTTATGACAGTTGATATTTCCCTCAGTTTGATTTCTCCTGGCTTTGTCTTGGGAGCAATAGACCTTTCCAAACCTCAGCCCAATAAAATCTGGGCTGTATCACAGCATGGGGGGGTACACACAACACAGCCGCATGGCAGCCCTGGCCAGCAGCTACCTGATGGCCGCACAACTCCTGTCACTGAGGGACTGGACTCTCCTACCCTGCCTTACCCGGTCCTGGCTGATGCTCAGTTCCAGATCTATCTGTGTCATCGATGGTAAAAGAGATGCTCTGACTGCAAACCCTCCAGCCACACAATTGCAATTTAGGCTCATAAAAATCTGACCAGTGTTGCTGCTCGCAGATGGTACATTAGTGGTAGCAAAGCCCTCTTCTCCCCCATCTGCTGACAGCTCTGGGGGACCACAGCAGCCCCTGTCCAGATGCCAACCAGAGGAAGGGGAGCTAAGATTACAGGTGTGCAGCTTGCTAGGGTTGCACACTGAGGAGTAGGAAACTTCTTTTTATATGACTGTTACAAAGCATTGTATAGATTCAGATTAAATTCAAGAAAAAACAGGAAAACAGCTTGATTCCTTAACAAAACCCGTTAGCTCACACTGTCTTACTTTTTTTAAATAAAGTGACAGAGAGCAAAGAAGAAATCTACTAAATAAAAAGGATATACTTTATCATGTGGTACAGCACAACTTGCCTGTGCAGGCTGCTGTAATTAGTTGGTCTGTCTAGCGCCTCGTTCTTTCTCCCTGCGTTGAATACTAATGCAGGGGCCGACAGCACCAGCATTTGGAAGCAGCAAGCATTTGAGGACCGACAGTGCTGGACTTGTGCACAGCAATCGGATACTTCCGAAGGCTACTTGGATATCTCCCTGCAGCTGCATTTAACCTCTGCCATTTTATTCTGTGGCAGTTTCCACGAGGTACAGTCCCGGGGTGACGTGAATTAAGCAACAGTATCTTTGCGGAGGTATTTACCTAGTGATAACTATCCAGCAAGATAAGGTTCCTGTTCGTATGTTATATATATTACCCCTAAGGGAGTAGCAGAGGCGTTCTCCTGGCTGTGATGGTTGCGACAGCAGTTATTATGAAGGCTAACACTTAATGCACATTTCCCCCAACATCCCCCGACTCAGCTGGTCACTCTTCCGTGCCCTGTTCTGGACTGCGATGGTCCTCAGCAGACGGACAGGTGAGATATATGTCCTCCCCGCAAGGAGACCTGTGTCAAGCGATTAACCTTATTTAAGGTGATGTATAGACAGGGCTGCCAAGCATTAGGCGTTTAGCATGGCTGTCACGTGTTTGGCTGCCCTACCAACCCTCAGGCCCACAGCTCAGCTGAAACTGTAGAGTCCCTGATTAAATCACCAACCCTCCCTCTCATCTGCACCACCCAAACAACCCCAAGCCCCTTCCCTAAATTAGCAATATCAGACATCCTCCAGACACCCCATCCATCCTGGCCTTGAACGCAGCCGCATACCCAAACGTCAGGCAGCACTATCTTTTACTCCTATGATGATTAAACTCCAAACCAAAATTTCTCATCTTGTGCCAGTTCCTAGCAAATGAACAACTTAGCTGCTTAAGTAGTTTGGAGCAATAAATGAGGTAGCTGCGCAAGCACTTGGCAGCTACGGGCAGGTTTCGGTCTCACTGGTGCCAAAGCACAACGCTCTCCTGGAGTCTGGTAAGTGCCAGAGAGCAACTTGCAAAATCTTGACCTTGGTAAAAACATCAGCCCTGCTTTCCGAGCTGGTGTGCTGGATCAGGCCCAGAGCTTGCTGTGGACCCCTACTTTTTCCCAGGAATTCTACATCCTCCTTTGTTCTCACCAGGAGCAGGATGTAGCATCCCTTGCACTAGGCAGGGAGGCAAAAGATTACCAAAGAAAACCTTTCCTGGGCACGATGAACAATCATATATGCTACACCAAATGTTACACTCACTATCCCTCCTCTTCCTTTTTCTTTTCCTTCTCCTTCCTCCATTTCTATCTTTATGTTCGCTTTTCTGTGCCTCAGGCTTAAGTCAAGTCATTTGAATTCACTGCAAATACTTATCTGTAGTTCCTTACCTGCAATTCATTATTTACTGTGCTGTTCAGTTAATAGTAAATACTGATTGCTCTAAGGACAGCTCATTTGTTTGTTTAATGAGCTGCCTTTAACTTACAGTGAGCAAATCTTTCAAAATATCAGTATTTCTAAGGAGCGATGCAGTTCCAGATTCTTTTATTGTATACCATTGCTTCCAGAAATGTGTAATCAAAATATTGGACAACTAAACAAGAAAAAAAATTAAATTTTCATTTATCTCATCAACCTAGTGAACAATTTTCCCTACATGTAATTACTACATTAAAATTGCTCATAAATAATAGCAGGATGACAGCCAAAATTCCCAGATTACTGGTCTACTGTTTCCAAGAGAAATTAAATTGCACTACTAAATATGGCATCAATCTCAGCTATTTGGTTCCCTCTTAAAATATGTAAGATTTGGTCCCTGTATAAGTCCTGTACAGCACAAATATTCATGAAAGTACTGGATTCCCACAGCTTAATACTGGTACATTTCTGAGCTGACCTTTTCATTAGCTAGAATCAGATTTAATTTCTCAGTGAAATACATGTTACAAGATTGTTAAATAGAAGTCATTGGTAATTAGAAATTACAGACTTCAGTGTAGCCCCAGCTACAAAATAACAGAACAAAACTCCAGAAAAAAATTGCTTCCTGGTATGAGAAATAAAAATTTGGTTATTTAATTATACCATATGTTGCAGGTTAAGTGACTATATAGTACGGGAGCTTAATTAAGTACTCTCACTCTTTCTCGATTACAATCCCCGAAGAAAAAAAATCCCAGACACAATGAAAAATGTCCCCCATCCCAAAACGGCAGCAGTCCCTGCTGACCTGAGGGCGGTTGCAGGACTGTACCCACAGCTGACAGTTGTGCCGTGAAGCACGTTGCATCTGCTCGCGTCCTGGCGAGCTGCAGCCAGTGCGGTGGGGACTCAGCATGGTGAGCACTGATGCTTCAGAAGCGATGCCTCTGCCTCTATCCCTGCACAGCTCGCAGCCCGAGGCCAGCCTTGACCCAGCGGTGCCCACCCATGTGCCCCTGAAGCCCCATCACCTTTGAAGGCCTTTTGGTGAGGCTGGTGGTATGAAACCCAGAGATGAGACTCGATCAAAGATCATAGTGAGCGACCTCAGGTGCTGGGGAATTTGAGAGTGGAGGGCAGCAGGGATGCTCCACCTGCCTGTTTCCACCCTTGCTGCTCCAAGCTTCATGCCCTGGTTCAAGGGAAGCTGCAGGTGACACCTACAATGACAAGGACTTCTACTCAGAAAGTGTTCCACCCCAGTGAGCCTCCATGCCCATCTCCCCTCTGCTGTTGAGCCTTTCAGCAAACAGGTGACAAAAAACTCATGAGGCAAGGAAATGTGTTCAGTGTGGGACAAAGTGGTCCCCCAGCAGCTCCCAGAAGAGGGGCCACGGTCCCCTGGGATACAGGCAGAGCCCTGGAGCATGTAGGATTAATCACCTCTGCGCTTTTCCATGCCGCGAGTAGCAATACCTCCCTACTTCACTAATTAGCTAGGAAAGGTTGAGATTTATGCTAGTGAAGCTTCAAATGTAATGCTACAGCAACAGTATTTAGGCAGCTATAGTTAGCTGGGGTTTTTTCCCTGAAAAAAAAACCCACATGCATAGTCACTCATGTGTTTGGAAAAGATGAGAAGGAGTATTCATAAGGACCCATTGTTGTACTTCAGGTATCAATGTTATACATAGCTTTTCCCCTAAAAGCTTTTTGACATTCTAGTGTTAGTACCAGGGAGAAGATAACCTTCACTTGACTCTATTCCAATCACCTATTTTTGGATGTTCTCAGAAAAGCAGCCCATGATGCATATGCTGGAGGTGATTAAAATAATCATCCAAATTAGAAAGACATTCTTCCTTCCGTGGTAAAATATTTCCAAATACACTGTAGCACATAGCCATGAAGGCTTTTTCTGAGATGCAAGTCCACTCTCAGGAGGTTTAGTGAGAGACATCTATGTTTTATTTATCTTGCCAAGGATATTATAAACATTATTGGACAGCACATGTAAAGTAAAAGTTTTCGGTGCAGTTAAACAACTTCAACACTATTTCACAAAATGTAGGTGTTTTAAATATGATTGCAACTATTATGCCTTCCCAATTTTGTAATCCATCAGCCTTTCAGTTTCTCAAACCACAAAAAAGCCTCTAAAAATGTGATAGAATGAATATAAATAATAAAGAAATATGCACAAAAGGCTATGAAATGTTTTACTGTAGCACAAGCAGTAGTAAAACATTCAATTCAACAACCAGTGTAAGTAATAGAATTAATTTCCCTGGGACAAGGTTTTAAGAAATATCTAGGGATTTGGGAAACCTTGGTTTTCTGGAAGAGAAGTCAGATATCGGCTGGGCAGGGCACCTCCCCAGCCAGGCACTCACAGCAGGGTGACAGCTGGTGCCTGTCCCCGAGCTGGTGCTCTGCTACCACCCGGCTCTGACCGACATCTCAGGTTGATGTTTGTGCTGATTGTGTGGAAACTCAATTTATGCTCTTTCTGTCTGAGATCTACCCTGAGCTAAAAGGAAGTTGAAAAGGTGTATAAGCATATCCCCAACCCCGAGAGAAGGCAGCTGGCACCAGCTATCCATTTTTGAAAATACTCCCAATCTACTCCCAGGTGTTCCCAACAAAATCCTAAAATGCGACCCCCACACCCTATGCTCTCAAACCATTTAAAAGATAGCTATAAATGGTTAATAATTTCTCTTGGTCATCACTCTGCCCATATAATGGCACAGCAGCTGACATATTTGATTTAATTTGTTTCATACATCTACTCGCTGAAGCACTGTAGTACTAAATCACACAGTACAAGGACCATATTTCTTAAAGTCTTGCATGTCTCTTACACACACACAATGACTGAAAACTAAAGAAATGTGGTTTCTAATCAGTACAAATAATCTGCTTGTTTGTAGCTGTCTGCTGACATTTGCCAGTGTGAGCCTTCTTCCTAGGGTCTAGAGGTGCTTGCTGCCAAAGAATGTGAGGTCTTCAGGTTTTCCTGAAAAAATAAACAAATGGATTCCCTACGGTCATTTCACCAATATGATTCATACAAACCAGATTGTCTGAATACTTTTTTTTACTTTTTTCCTGGTTTTTCCTTACACCTTCCAACATGCTCCATTGGATGGCTCCTTTCAAGTCAGCCAGGTTTTTAAAAACAGTGTGGAACTGAGCAATATTTCTGGCAACATATGACATTTAAACTTAATAAATAATTTGTCAGTACCTATTTTGGTCTCTCTGCTCAACCCATCTAATGTTAATTGGACTTGACTTAGCCCAGCAGAGGATCATTTGTAAACTTTAAGTCAAGCAATCTTAAATAAAACTCCCCACTTTTGCATTTCCTTTCAGTGTAAAGTTATGTGAGCAAGCTTAAGACCTGGAACATTTGACAAAACCACCAACTTAACACAAAATACACAATTGCTGAAAACAAAGTGCGCTTTTGCAGCTGTGGATATTCATAATGGAAACCTACTCAAAAAGTAGCAACCCTGCAAAGATGGTCAGGAGACCAGGTTTGTCAGTCCCATCAGACCAGCTCTGCTGTAAGCTCAAAATGCCTCTGAGCAGCACTAGCAATAAAGACTCAAAAGAAAATCCAGCATGGAAATCAATACCTGGTTTAGCTTTTTCATAACCAAAGAAATAAATGTTAACTGTGAACAATACATTGTTTATGATGAATGCATCATTAAACTTTAGTTATAACATTATTGACATGGCACTTACAAGTAAATTGAGATAACAGTTAATGTGGTTATTTCTACCATTAGGAGCACATAAACCTCAATACCCTGCAGCCAAATTCCACCGTTATGGATGTTCTTAAATATGTGAATAACTACAAGCATCTGTATTGATTTAAAAGGAACAACAGTGCTTAACCACAAGCAGGACCTCAGGTGACACCGAAGTGGATCTGGATGATCCTCTCCTGGTACATACATCCTCCCCACCTCCTATAGCTCTTTGAGGACTGTCTGAGCCAGCTGCTGCATCTAACCTTTTGTCCATAATAGCTACCAACAGGCCTTTAGTCCACAAATTTAAGTACCTTTTTCTTTTTTATTAATTGATGATATACTTTGACTTCCATCACCTGAGATAATGAGTCCCTCAATATGTGCAGTGTTATCTTGCTGCCTAATAATCTCCCTGGGTCTCCCTGACTCTCTGAGGTCCCCACCTCTGCATCACTTGTGATTGTGCAATTCCCCGCATCCCCCCTTTGCAATCCTATTACCAAACTGAACCCTCCCCCAAGCACCAGCTTTACCAGAGCACATGCATGCAGTGGGGTAACTTAGCTGCCCAGTTTGGTCTCAGATCCTGCTTCTCTGGCCATCCTCACTGCATGTAAAACTGTTCTTTCCCCAGATCTGGGGTCAACTGGGCAGCAACACTGAGCAGTGGGAGCACTGGGCCACTACAGCAGCTTCTGTAATAGATGAGTTTAGGTCTGTAGACGCAAACAGTCTTTCCTTAATGGGAACTAGTCCATATCTTTACATTCATCTTCTTCTAGCCTTCTTCCAGTTCTACTGTGGCAGCAATCTCTCTTTCAGGGGAAAATCTGGATTTAAGGTAGTGTACTTGAGCTGTATATACCATGACCTGCAGCATAATTTACTGGTGTAAAAGTTTTGCAGACTTCTGAGAAATCTACGGTCATTTAATTAGCAAGTTCTTAATGTGTCTAAAATTAATTGAATTAAAAATACCATGATGAAATTTAGATTATATTTTTTCACTGCAACATAAAATGCACTTTGCATAATACCTGTACAAGTATGATAAAATAACGTTCCTGGGTTTTTATATATATATATATGCACATTTACAGATGTAAGAGCAGTGTAATCCCTCCAAGTGTATCTGTTGTAGCTCCTTTCCTTAAAGGTATGGCCATATATTCATTCATTTTTTTGTTAACCAACGAAATCAGAGAAATTATTCCAGCACAAGGAGATAACACTGTAGTAGAGGAATGTTGTGAGCATGGTTTTCCACAGACCTACAAATACGCAATGACAATCACTCCCCCTTGCTGGTAACAAAACAGCACAGATTTGAGCTTTGCAGATATGTCTGAATGCACACTGGTTGGTTAAAATTTAAACTATTGTCTGAGGCTTTTGCCATTATATTTTTCCCTGAGATACTACATCTCCTAAATGAGCTTACCACATTTCTGGCTGAAACTAGTTTTATATTAATTGAAATTTTCATTGGCGATTAGCATTTCAGCTCATAGGTCAAGCATGAAGCATAAAACAAAGTACAGTAGCAACTGGGCTGGATGACTGGGAATGACGGCGTGTCAGCCATGCACAAAGGAAATAAAAGCAGGTTGCAGTTTGTTTTCAGATGAGACTGCTAATGACAGCCTCCTCCAACAGAGGCAATGCAAATTCTCCCGAATTTCAAAATGAATTTGCAGCAAAGGCGCTTTCTTCTTTTGTACACTCATTCTCCCTCTTTCAAAGCACAGAATAATTGCAAAATCATGAGCTTTCTCATGTTAATAACAACAAACGAACGCATTCTAGTAAAGCAACACCTCCTAGGAGAAATCCTGCCTCACCTTGAAAACCTGTCTTGAAACCCAGCTCATGCCACAGTTAGTTTTAGCCATTCCAGCTCCTGCTCCACAGCACATCATTCAGCAGCCACAAAGCCAGGCAGAGCCCTATTGAATTGAAAATGTGGGCAGGGGATCTGCCAGGCAGAGCTCCTCGCAGGCCTGGAGTCTAATGAGATTGTTCATTCAGCATAAAGCTCAGTGAAAACAGCATATCCCCCTCCCAAACACATAGGCACAGGCTCCTCAAAAGTCTGCCATGGGAGAAATTCTGCACTCTATCAGGTAGTAAAGGAGCGGGAAAAAATTACAGCACCCAGCACCTAATGGGTTCCATTTGAGCGTGTGGTGTGCTTGCGGTGCGGGAGCAATCCTCGTGCCAGAAAAATCATCTAAAACAGAAACCACTGCAGAGCAATGATGCTTGCACTTTGTGTTAGTGATTTTCACAGCATGGGTTTGTGTTTACTTGAGAGTTCCCTGTGCTAGTAGCAAGGTGACAATATGAACAGGGGGAAAAAATAAGGTATTTAATTGCAAATAAATTACCTCCATAAACAGCAGAAAGCAGCTATTATTCCCACTTGAACCATTAGGGATCATTTTTTCCTGATACATCCCAGACAGGTGAACTCATTCACAATGTTCAACATTGGCAAATACTGTCAAATAGCAAAAATCTTAAATCTGAGTCCACTGCTTCATCTGTGCCATGCAAGATGCACACTTACAGCACTTCTCTGCCTCACGGACTCGCGGAAGGCTCAGAGTGTTCCCAAGATTCTGAGAGGAAAAATCCTGGCAGGCTTAACACACAAAATCTTAAACCCAAAGAAAAACTAACATCAAACCTGAAGCAAATCTCCTTCTGTATCAGTGTTATTCTTGTATCTCAGCACAACAGCACTACAAGACACTGAAAGTCATTGGGACACTGTGTTTCTAATTTAAATTGCAGTCAGTGACTCATGACAATGAAGAGTTTCATGGCAAGCAATCTCGTGTACTTTCTGCCTTCCTCTGATTTTTCCTCCTTCTGTGTAATAAAAGAGATTAGCTTTTCCAGCTTCATGGAGGATCTCACAACGCTTGCTTTTCCTGATAACTCAAGGCCATTAAACTCCCAACATTTTCCACATTACCAGAGATACAAGGGATTACTTAAAAAAAAAAAAAAAAAAGGAAGTGAAATGTAATGATTTAACCACAGACACTGCATGAAAGCATTTAAGGATACAAGTCAAACACCATCCATGTCACTGCAGGACAAATTCTGAAATCCTGGCATGCCCTGCCTGGACAGGGAGAGCCTTCCCCCAAGGCACTGGGTCAGATCTCCATTTGTGTTGGCTTCTACAGGAGGATCATCCACAGTTACCAGTGGGATTTGCAGTCTACCAAGGAAGAAGTACCAGAAGAATTTATTTAGGGCAATAAATTCAGGATTTGGCCCAGTTTATGCATTAAGAAGTCTAATCACTAGAGAAAACACTGTAGCAGGAGAGAGGAATGGGTATTTCATCCTGATTCTGCATTGCCTACTTTCCCTGTGTCTGCCTTAGATGCTGGAGTCTACAGTAATTTCCTTTTTGCCATTAACAAGCTTAGAGCTAAAAAATAAACAATAAAGTTAAAGAAAAAAACACACATGCAAAAGCCCAGCCCACATATGTGGGACACTCTTGTTTCACCCATATTCTTAGGAGCTGTTACAATCCCAGCGGACGCATGAGAGAAACTGATGGGACGAGTTTTTGGCTGGGATCCCCAGGGAGGAAAGAGTTCATAATCTTAATGGAAGTTATTCTTCCAAGTAGCATAATGCTACAATTTATCTGGTCATCATTTTGTTTCAATAGCTTGTGTTAATGGAAACGTTTTGTACCAAGGCTTTCAGGGGAACTGAGTTGTTGATAAGGCGAAGGTTATTTCTGAGCATGGGCAGTTTTCTGCACTCGCTCATGTAGTTTTACCATTGTAAGAGAAAAGCATCGTTCAAAACGCTCCAGATCCAAATAATTTTTTAGCTGAACAGTGGCTTCTCGCCATTAATGCCTTTTTTCAGGGCACTGAATCAAAACACCAATCAACTACGCTGAAGACAGTTAGCTGACAATATATTGAATATATCTACTGTAACTGTGAAAGAAAGGGAAAAGGCTTTGTAATTCTGTTTCTCCCCTGGATCCACGTTCATCATTCCTTTCACTACCAGCAAGATGCAGAAAAGCAGTTGTCAGTGGGTGCATTATTTTCAGGTGATCACACAGAAGGTATTTCATTAGATAGATCACATACACACATGGTATATTTTAAGGCACAGTTGATCTTTAGAGATACAATTTGACTCCAACTAGGTGCCTGAGCAGAGAACAATGAGGAAGCAACACATGCAGCAAAACACACTACCCAAACAGTCTAAAAGCCTTGAAAAAACATGAGATTCCTCACCTGTTTACTAAGTACCTGGAGAAAAAACTGCTGAAGGAAATTGGGCAAAAGTCCATCCCAATACCTAGGTAAAGTGCTTCCTGAGACCAGACAAGTAGGTTTAGAAAAAACCTAGAGGTAGTGCCCACTAACTACATGAGCATAATTACATCATTACTTTTCCTTTCTCTTTACTTTTGGTGATTTGCTTTCCATGGCAACAGTAAAATGCACACACCTAAACTACACCACCAAATATTAAGTCCTTGTTCCAAAAGCTGGAGCTGCTGCTGCTTCCCCATGATGTGATTGTATGAACAGTGAGCATAAACACACCATATTTTCCCCTATCCCAGTTTTGGAAAAATCTGAACTCCACCTTGCTGGAAATTAAGGCAAATAAAGTTAAATTAGAAGTACAACAAACATATATCAGGAGTGGAAAATTCTGCTTGAACAACTAAAATCTGTTAAGTTACACAAAACTGTAAGAAAAATCTTAATGTTGAATGTCAAACACACAGAACCATGGTCTTCATTACCCATTCTGTCCATAACACGATGTGTGTGACTTTTGCTCACCAGCCTGTCTGCAGATGTATCATACTAATCAATTACATGCACATTCAGGAAAAAGCGCTCTCCATGTCACACACATGAAAACTGTATTACACACTTCATACAGAGCTTCTATAGCATCACACGTGGGCTCTACCTTTTTCTTTAAAAAAAAGAAAAAATGGAGAAATCATAAATACTGTTGGTCATACTGGTTTTTATTTCATTTGTATTGCATCATGTGGATAGATCCACTTTATTGCCCTCTAATCGTTATCTTGCATAACTGAGTATGCACCTTAAAAAGACTTACCAGAAAACGGTGAAGAAAACCAGAGAGGAGTCAGGAAAAAGACAACTGCACAATACCTTTCATATGCTTTACTCTGAAATATCTCTGACTTAACTTCTGCTTCTTCATGCTTTCCTGCTGGCAGCTGTGAGCCTAACAAAGGTCCCCAGAGCAGGGGAAAGACTAGCTGCATGGCTTCACTCCTTACAGATCTGAGCACTTCAAACAGCTCTCCCCAACACATATAAATGCACGGCCACCCCACGCTCTTCTTGCTTGTCTAACCCAATTGGTGTGCCCATTAGGTTCGTTCCCTTGGGGCAAACAACATCATTTATTATATAGCTGAAATGCATCTGGAAGCCTGATGGATGCTCTTAGGTATTACCTGAAAAACATGGCTATACTATTATAAATAATATTTCATGTTAAATGAATAGCATGAATCCTTTAGAGGCCCAGCTCATGGGGTGACAGATAAAGAAGGCACAAAGGGAACTCACAGAGAGCCTGACATTAAATGGAGAAAACTGCCCACAGCTGGGACAGTGCCCTGGCACGAGGGCCCAAGGCCAAACCTACCGCAGTGGGGAGCCACACATTTATCTATAATTTAGTCAGTGAATACTAGAGAAGCACTTATCCTGTACCTACCAAATTTTATTTTACATGGCAGAAAAGCCAATGAGAGCCCTCCTCATTAGACCTTGTACATCTAAAATACAGGTAACAGGAGCTGGCAGGTGATGCGTTGACTTTCTTGACACTCCCCTCTCTAATTTTGGCAACCATGTAAAACTGCCAGAGCTTGAAGCATCTTGCTTTTTCAAACAGGCAGAGAAGGAGCTAATGGCTACGAAAGACATTGCAATGTAAAAGTGAAAACCACTTCTGCAATTACAGCACATGCCCTTTGAGCTTTTCCCTCCACTCTCCTTTTTCTCCTTTTATTTAGCTGAAGTTATTTAAAGGACAGATCTCTGTTTAAGCAGCTGCTGCCACGACTAGTTGGCCCAAGCAGCTCTTTTAATTAAATATTTGCTGCTGTGCGAGTTTTCTCTCCCCTCCCTGCTATCCTTGTGGACAACATTTGTTCTTGCAAAGATAACAGGTCTGCTGAGCAGCCTCCGCCTTCGCCTGCAAGGCCTCCTGCACTCCAAGCTCCTGTAACGATGTGAAGTCTCCACAAAAATTAATTTTATGATACACACCGTGACATTTGCTATCAAGGACAACTATCAACAATAAGGAAAAGAAACAAAACTTGTTGGGATTTAATAAATCATGTCATTTACATAATTAGACTTTAGTAATAACTATGGCATATCTCTTTTATGGCACGGTAAATTGGCAGAGCACTTCACAAAGTGATTTTTTTTACCCTTTCTCTTTCTTCTTTCTCACCAACAACTGAAAAGTCGATCAGGTAAATGATATCACAACACATACTAAGCAGGTTTATATAGAGGATGGAAATGGAGATTAATATCACAATGTGAATAAGAGAATTCTTGAGAAATATGGATTTCAAGCAGGTTTCTCTGGAATTTCTTTCACTTATAATTTTTTCCTAGTTAGCAACCAGGTACAGCAATGTCTCCATGATGCTTTATGGTATTTCCCAGCCAGGATCAATGAGGTATTGGGTTTACTCAACCATATGTGTTAACAGAATTGTTCACTGTGTTCCTCCCAGCAGGTAACCCTGGGAATAGCATTAAAGGCAACTGGGTTGACCAAATACCAGTAAAGGTTCAACTTGCTCAAGGAAAAGCTTCTTTCCTACTGACAAAGTGGATGTGTGTCTTGACTCACCTTTACCCGCTCTAAGCAGGACTCTGAGATTCTCACCTATTTCCATATTGGAAACAACAGAACCAATTTAGTGTGGGAAAAAAAAAAAGACCCTACCCATTAGACTCAGTTTGACACTGCAGGTAGAAAAGGTAAAGGTAAAAAAATTATTAAATGCTGTTTGAGCCAAGCTGTTTCAACAGGGGGCATGGACACTCGCGATACCCCTCTGTGCAGAAATGAGAAAGCAGCAAGGGATGAGGCTGAACAGGCAAAGAGCTGTGAAGCTGCACAGAGGAGTGCAGGACTTGGGGTGTGAAAAGGAGATGGAGAGAGAAAGGTTTCAGGAAAAAAGACGACAGCAAGAGGAGTACATGAGGAAATTAGACCAGACGCCAACAAGCCTGGTACAGCTACATGGGGCCTCGAAGCCGCTGCCAATAGATGCAGATGAGTGAGTGAACAGATCCTGGGAGAGGGCTGATCCTGTCAAAATAACAGGGAATGCAGACGAGCGAGGGATCGGCTGCGCAGAGACAGGCAGGGCAGGAGCTTGGGAGAATCTGTGAGGCTGAAGCAGTAACTCACTGGGGAAGAAATGAAAGCCAGCCTGGGTCTCAAAGCACTGAGCAGGGAACTGGAGGTCCCATGATGGTGACAGCAGTCTGCAAGGATCCGAGAGAAAAGCAGCTCACCAAGGCGGAGCACAGCACTGGATTCTGCATTCGACAGAGTATTTCAAACCTGCCTGAACTCTCCAAGCTGAGACACACAGTGGGAATTTATTTCAAAAAGAAACAGAAATAGCACCAAGTAATTTTTTTTTTTTTTTTTATATAGGAACAAGATATATTAAGACAGACAAGACTCTACAAGCTATTCAGTTGCATCAGTACACTGGCACAAGAGGACTGAGCCCTCACTTCCTCTAATCAACACCAGACTGTAACCTTTGAGGTCAGAATAGATGTTCCTGACTGACATCACCTTCACTGGCAAAAAAACCCCTGATCTTCTGTTTCTATGGGAAACCTACCAAATTCCACTCATGCACCAGATCTCTTCCTTGTCTTTCCAGCTAACAGAAGCAACCAGTAACAAACCAGGGCTGGGGCTGGGGCCACTCTCTCTTACTGATCTCAGGACAGGAAACCCTTTCAGGGGTGATTTATTAATGTGATTTATACAGTTTATAAACATTACCAAATAACTGCAATTCATTGTTTCCTGAGAGGAACAGAAAAGGGTAGTAGCCCAAGTCCCTCTGCTTTCCTTGGATCCATTTGCCAGTAAACCCATGTTCATCAGCACGCTTCTGGGCACCAGGCAGGTAAATGCAAACTGACAACACACACAGGTCCTTCAAATCAGCGGAGAAATCAAGGAGAGTCTGAGAGCTATTATAAAATGCCTCTTACATTTAGGAGTAGCCATAAAATTACAAAAAATAAAGAAAAGCAAAATTTCCAGGTAGACTCCCACCTCTAATAGGCTTCACCGAAATCTGAGCGCTATCAGGCTGGAAGCACCAACGTAAAGACAGCTTCCTTATTCAAAGGTAATGCTTTTGCAGCTGCTAATACAGCTAAATGTTAAGTTTCTGTTTCCTAATTTTGTCTGCTTTTCTTTTGTAACAGCGTTTCTAATTTTGCAACTTTTGCTTTACAAGAGTGAAAGTTGCTTTTGTTCTCAACATGTCTAATGTTTAAATGGGCTCACATGAACTTGTTGGGCATGAGGAATAACACTTTCACACTGAAAGAAATCAGTGTTTTAAATAAATACTTTAAGGCTCTATAATCCAGGACAAGTTTGGGCATCCCAAGCGTTTGGGAGTGGCTCTCGCTAGCTGCAAAATCAGCTCTGGGGCTGCTACCATCAAGCTGCAGGTCAGGAGGAACCATCCCAGGAGCTGGCTGTTATCTCTAGCACTGCTTCTCTCTCTCGGAAGGGACAATCCAGGATGCCAGAAAACATGCAGACTGGCGCACAGCGCAGCTCATCTAGTTTTAGACCTAAGGGACTGCAGTATGGACAGGACCGGTGTTGCAGAACATGTCCCAGTGCAAAGCAGGCTGAGCCTAACCCAACGCCTGCTTAACGTGACAGGTCAGCAGTCTGTAAAACAGCTGAAGGTGAAGGGTACACCCTGAAATATTCAGCTCAAACACACACCTTTACTCTGGGGCTAACCAGCATAATTGGAAAGCCTCTCAGCAGCAATTTAGCAATGAATAGTCAGGAGGGCGGCTTTAAGTTTCATCAGAAAGCTGGCACTACCTTTGCTCCAGGCTTTGCAGAGATCAGGGTTGAAATGTAACCTGAAGGGAGGAATGACACTGACCTGATCCCAAAGTCATCCTGGTTTCCTCACAGGCGACGGAGTCTCCCGCGGGTCCCAGGATCCCAGTGTGGCTGCCAGCCCACATATTACCCACTCAAACAGGTCTGCCTGTAAGTGTTTCACGAATTCTGAACCACAAAAAGGCTTAAAATATCTGTCAATCACATTGCCTCCCCGCTGTCCTCCCCGCAGCCCTCGCAACCTTGCTGGGAGGATTGCTATTGAGATCGCCAGCGCTGCCAATGTACTGTGGAAAATTAAACCCCAGCCATGGAAACAATAGCTATTACAAAGCGTGTAATCAGCGGGAGATGGGATGAATGTTTGTAATTCCAAGCCATAGAAAGCTTTTTTAAAACGCCTTTAGTCTCATCCATACTTCTTTAATATTTTGCTGCCTAATAGTTGCATTTTATTGCTAGGCCATAACGTTACTGAGTACAAACTTTTACAGTAGAATGTCAAGCTAAGTACAAACTTCTACAGTAGAATGTCAAGCTATGTGAGAAAGTCAAGTAAACATTTGTAGTAATTATATGCCCAGGAGATTTCATAACACCATAGAATTAACAAGCAGCTCAGTAAATTATATATCACTTGATCTGCAATTGCTGCATCTCCAGCAAAGAACTCGGCTTCATCTACAGCAACTCTGACATGACATGTCAGCGCGTGGTGCAAACCTGTCAGGAAGTTATTGTGCACTAATATTAGTTACCACCTTATCTCATAATGCTTCTTTTCAAAGAATTAAAGCGCAATTTTCTTGCACTTTCTTTTAGAGAGAAAACACAATCACAACTAGTACAAAGAGGCAGTTTTCTCGCATCTTGTGTTTTGCGCTAGAAATCATTTCCACTTTTTCTTCACTATAGAACAACCATTCAAAGGGACTAGCTTGATACAAAGGTGATGATAAATCCTAATTCAAAATGGGTGTCTTGAAACATTTAAATGCTACACAGATAAGCTAAGCAGGGAGATGCAGCCTGCCTGCTGAGAGGAGCGGCGTGCCCAGCCAGCGGGATCAAGGTTCGTGCTGAAGACATATGTTACTAAAGCGGTTGGTCTGGCACAAAGCTCATTAAGCATCCTGACAATCATTTTGATAAAGCATAAGCCAAAAGCTACTGCCTCTCCTGTTGAAAACTTAAGGAAGGGGAATGGTTCAAAAGATTTCCAATGAAGAAAACACAGATTTTTTTTTTTTTAAATATCTCTTTATAGACTGCTTTAGCGATGCCAAGGTTACCAGGCAAAGCAATTACAAACGATCGACTCGATTAGGTATTTGAGCATGGCAATAAATTGCCAAAGCAGCTGCTGCATTTCGGCTCAGAGGTGAGTGCCCTTTAGTGTTTGCTAAAGTGATTTCCTACAAAATCTGGATCATTTGTTAGGCCACTACCTGAAAAGTGTAACACACTTAAAGAACACGCAGATTCATCACCAGCTAATTCTGTTTTCTGAATAGAACAAAAAAAGGAGACAGCGCTCAGGCATCAATTCCTTTCATATTTTACATCAGTTTTAAGACAGTCTGCCCAAGCAAGGCAGCCTGAGCCACCTGAGCTACACAGCTCAGAGATGTCACTCCACTCCAACCCTTCCAGGGGTGAGCTGAGCCACAGCCTTGGCTTTGCACCATCAAAAAATACAGCAGTAAAAAGATGGAGACACAGCCAGGGACGTGGACAAGCGTAACAGCAAACTCCTTTCTGACACAGCAATTTATCTATTAATTTATTTAATTTTGCTGGCAAATTTGATCCTGCTTCTAATCCTTTTGGTTGCAGAAGCAATGCACTGGAACTCCATCTCTGAACAAAATTGACCTTATCGCTCATGTATTGTTTTCTTTTATTAAATGACTAATTTATACTGTGCAGACTCTTAATACCACAGCCATACCAAAAGGTGTACAAACCATCTACATTGTAACAGACTCTATTAATATGTATTAAAACTCACATTACAGTTGACACAAGCCATTTCTGTACATGAATATGAAAAATATGACTAGTATATTTAAAACTTTCAACTAATCATGCACCACTGATTTTCTCACTCAGAGTTTATAATTTAAACCTTTACATGTTTCCTAGCAGCCTCATCAAACCAAGATTTCTGATGGCTGTAGACTTGAAACAGCTCATTTACAATAACAATAAGAAAAAACAAATATGAACCTGTTCTTGGAGGGGAAGAGAAAAACAAACAAGAAAAATAAAAGAGAAAAAAATTAAATTATTTTTACATTGAAAAAAATATTTAAGAAATAGAGTGCACCTGCTTCCTTCATTGTTTCATATTATATTGGCCATAGTACAAGTATGGTGTGTAACATAAATCTGTCCAAAAGGGCACCGCTGCCCAGCAGACAGAGCAGCTTTGACAGGTGACGTGCACAGAGCAGACAGATCAGTGGTACCTTCTGTATAAGCCTATGTCCATAACAGGGCCACTCCTGCTAAAAGCTGTGTAGATATCATCCGATCCAGTTCAGTAGTATAGCTTTGCCTTCTGCAGAGTGCAGGAAACATTTCCTAATTCATATATGACTCACAATTTTAGGGCTTTTACTTAGCACAGCTTATTTAAAACCTTGGGACTCAACAGCCTGAAACCTCTGAGCTGCTGAAGCCCAGAGCAGGAGCACAAACTCCCAACTCTCTGCAGAAACGGTTCCCTCCAGGACACCAAGTCCTCCAGGCATTTGACATGATTAAGACCAATATCTTCAGGGATTTGGATACTCTGTTCAAATTAATACCATAAGCAATCTGTGTGCTCAATCTCTAAGGGTATTTTGAAAATCCCAGAGTGGGTTTTTCGGTTTTCTTTTTTGGTTTGTGTATTCTTCCCAAGCACTGAGGAAGCAGATCCACTTACAAAGCATTTATTAGACTTGCCGAGCTGTCTTTTTCCCATCCTTGAGTTACCTTATATGAATGTTAATCATAGTCATTATACAGCTTATCATCTATTAAATGCTTACCTTCATTCCCACACACACCCCCACCAAAAAAACCACCAAACAAAAAAAACTCCAACCTGTCAGGAGAGAAAATGAAGAACACAAGCCCCAAAACTGGAAGCCCTTTGATAAAGAATTATTTCCAGAGATTCAGATCCCTTCACCACTTGGCCACACTCATTTCAAAACCATTCCAACCATCTCTTCATATAATTGTCCTTAAAAGTAATGCTGAGAGAGTGCAGTGCTCTTCCCCATTAGGTAGATGGAAAGGTAAGAGACAGAGCAGATCTTTTTGCAAGCAAAAGCACAGTTCAGTAAGGGTACAAGGGTTTCAGGTAGGTGCAATAGCTCGAGTCTCTGTATTCTTCGTAGAATGTGTGCAGACTCCTGGAGCTCTCTACTGCATCAAATATGCACACATAGGCATATGTCATAGAATCACAGAATGGTTTGGGTTGGAAAGGACCTTAAAGATCACCTCATCCCAACTCCCCTGCCACAGGCAGGGACACCTTCCACTAGCCCAGGTTGCTCAAAGCCCCGTCCAACCTGGCCTTGAACCCTTCCAGGGAGGGGGCAGCCACAGCTTCTCTGGGCAACCTGTGCCAGTGCCTCACCACCCTCACAGGGAATTTCTTCCTTGTATCTAATCTAAATCTGTCCTCTTTCAGTTTAAAACCATTACCCCTCATCCTATCCCTGCACCCCTGATAAAGAGTCCCTCCCCAGCTTTCCTGTAGCCCCTTTAAGTACTGGGAGGCCGCTCTAAGGTCTCCCCGGAGCCTTCTCTTCTCCAGGCTGAACACCCCCAACTCTCTCAGCCTGTCCTCACAGGCATGAATGTATGTAGGTATATACGCATGAATATGAAAAAGAGACCAAGGAGGACAGCAGCAGCCTCCTTTGCTTTCCCTTGTCCTCACCAGAAAGATTTGATTTTAGCTGTCAAAAGCAGCGAGGCAAAAGCACCACTGTTCATTGCTGCTTAGTCTCCACCCTCTCGCAACCAGCAGCTCTTCTAAAGTAAGGTGACAACACCTAAAACAAGGGAAGTCAGTATATTCAAGCTAGAAGAGCTGCCTTAAGCACCTCTCTTGATTCACAGGTCATAGCATGCTCAAACAGGAACACAGCTCTCATAGAAATCGCATCTTTTTCTTCAGCATTTCTGTCTAAAGGAAGATTTCCTAGAAAAGTGAGGTGCAGGAGAGTTTCTACTTTGTCTGAGTTTACCTTCTTGCCTTTTCCAGGCCTTTCTGTGATTAGCAATGCCCTCTGCAGCACCAGCACAGACTTTTTAAACTGCTTGTCCTGATAAGAGAATATTTCACTGATCTCATCTCATCTCAACAGATCCATGGGATGTCATGGATTCTGGTAAAACTAGAAAGAATCAAGTGCATTTCAGTGAAAATCATAACCCATTAAAAAAAAAAAAAAGACTTACACACAAATAAACAAGGAAATTTCCTCAAAATAATTCTGTATTGATTTGACATACAGAAACTCTCTGTATGTAATAGTGAGCTCTGAAGAAGAAAAATCATTCAAGTGTTTTCCCACTCCGTGTGTGCTGGCAGAGCCACGGGCTGACTGTGGCTCCCCCCGTGCCCCCCTAACCAGATCCAGCAAGTACTGGAATGCAAACCTGAGCAACACCTGTTCAAAATCCACTGATAAAAAGACTTTGGCATTTGAATATCGCAGCGTGCACAAAAACAGCCTTTGGGGCCCTGAAACTGCTCTCCATCCAAGCATCTTAAAAGCAGGAGAGATAAGTACCTCAACCTCAAAGAAACGTTCTTTGTTTCTCTCATTTTTGTAATGTTGACTGTGATAAAGCTGTCTCCTGTTTTAATTATCTGAACAAGATCTTATAGGAGGACCTGCTTCCCGGTTTAGAGATGCTTCAAAATCTAATGTAGATGATTAAGTAAGTGATACGAGTAATTAAAAGATTCTATTAATCTAACTACCATTTAAATCTTATTCTTCATATTATATATCCAAATCTCAGTATCTTATTCTATACTATTCAACTAATATTTCTAGCATGTAAGCCCATGACAAATTAAAGATATTAAAAAAACACTTATCTTTGTCTGATGTTCTTATACCTGCAAGTCTGTAATTTTGGAATGGATCAGCTTGAATGACAGTCACCTACACTACCACATCATGAGCAATCTGCTGCTCATAGAGTCCCAAGACTTGAACTTTCTTCTAACAATGACTTGATGTGAAGTTGACCTTAACTCGAGATGATGGAGCTTTAGAGGTCAGAGCATTTAAAGAGAGTGACTGTGCATTTTGCAAACAATGCACAGTTGTGATGTGAGTTGGAGCAAACGTACCCATTACAGTGCAAACTACAGCAAAACTCCAGATGACATAAAACAAAAAAACCCTGGTGCCTCAAAGCAGAAGAATTTGAATGCAAACAAAAACCTGTGAGGAACTGTGAGAAACCTCTGGATTCTCTTGTGAGTCCAAACTTTTATCCTGCCCTTTCTTCCAGAGTCACTAAATAAAGACTAACTATTGGAATCTAAAATGCTGCCAATAAATTATTGCATTTAGAGTTGAAAGGTGAACTGGGAAAGGGGACCAGGACAACAGAAACAAGTTTTTCTAAGGACCTGGAGAACTGCCATGTTTCAAGACTGAAATACAGTCATTGCTATGAATCTATGAGGTTATAATTACCTGGAAAATTAATGTTTGTGTAAGAGTTGAGACTATAAAATAAAGATGCTTCCTTCTTTATTCTTTATTCCAAGATAATCTTGTGTAGTTTGTGCCCTCTTCCTTTGGAAAATTTAGTAGGTACTAGCTCACCAAATCAGTTCATACGTTATTGCATGCAGCCAGCTCAATGTGCCACTTTCTACCCAGGCCACTTTGGTCCACCTAGGCTAACATTACATCCAGTTTAGTACGACCAAAGCTCTTTAGCTCTTTCCTCAAGCTCCCTGACCTCTCACTCTTGACATTTCAGATGGCCAATAACCATCTTGATCTGTAATGCCACAGATGATTTGGGAGAATTTACTTGCATCTTAAAATAAAATAAAATAAAAATATCTGCAGCTGTAGCTATGATATGAAAAGGGCAGAGGTCTGGAAAAGGAAAGATCAAGAAAGATGAAAGAGTTTATTTCCTCCTGTAATATAACAGACATTGCCCTTAGCAAAAAATACAGTCAAGTAAGGAATTCAAACATCCTATTACTGCATTCAGGATTTACGAATAAAATACATGACAACATTGTAATCATCCACCTTTTTGCAGTGTTAGTTGAAGACATTTATAAGACTGAAATACTACAAGAAAACTAATTTAAAATGGATACGTGCTGAAGAACCTTTGGAGAAATAGCTGGAGTAATCAAGAGACATCACTTTATAAATTCAGCATGAGCACTCTCTCTTTTAAGTGTTCAGTTCATACACCCGAAGGAGCATCTTCATGTAGACTTGCTTTTCTTTAAGACTTCAAGTGTCACAGCTAGTCTGGGTAACCCTGACAAAAAGATCATCTCAGCTGCAAAAATCTCCCATTGACTGCCATGGACCAGACTTGCACCAGAGGCACTTGACATTGCACCAACACAGCTGGGGCACAGGTCCTGCACCCCAACGTCATCCGTGCCAGGTTACTCCATTGCTTTGTCACATGAAGCAGCAGTAGCAGAGCAACACCCTCTGAATTCTCAGAAAAAAAAAAAAAAAACAAAAAAAACAAAAAAACCCAAAACCCAAAAAAACAATTCCTTTTGAATGTATTTAATTGCTGACATTGAGGTTATGTTCCCTGAATGCTTGTAAAAAGGTAGGTAAAACGTAGGAAATACGTTCAACACCTTTTGAATCACAAAACACAAGCTGATGTTGAAGTGGATTACAGAAATACATTATATCAGGAGGTAGACTTGAGTTTATCCCCAGTATGCCTCCAGATAGATAGATAATACTTTGATTAATTTTAATCTATCAGAATGTTTAAATATTAACAACATTCATTCCCAAGTTCATATAAATTATTAACACTTGATTATCTATTAATTGATTGTATTATTTTTTCATCAAGTACTGGAGCTTCTCTCTAGGACTGTTACTGTTCGAGCTCCTTCCTACCATGCTGATAACACCCATGGCCCTGCTCATGGTAGTAAACACAACACCCAGTAGTGAGAAATTAGCATTTGTACCTCATCGGTGTCAGAAATGTGGACTTCTGAGGAAGACTGTATGAAAAGAAACTATCTTTCATTCAGAGGTTGCATCATTTGTGACAACTTAATGTTACTACTCGGCGTACTACTGCACACAGACAAAATCCAGTCGTCAGAGAACAGCAATCACCTCATAAGGTAAGTATCTGCTGTATTGCAGATCTGTCATCGTACAAACTTAACAGTTAGTTTGGTTTTCTTGGTAGCAAAATATTTAATCATACAGAAAGCAAAATGTGCAGTTTCTTTCAGAGGAGATCATGTACCTGATAAAGAATTCTCTTTAACCTGGATATGAGGAACTTAATACTTGAAAATGCCCAGACGCAAAAGCATAAAACCATAACATCACACTATATGTCATTATAGGTTCAGTGCAATGAACTGCATTTAGATTATTAAAACGAAACAGTTATTCTCCCAGGATCTTGTGATCATTGCATTCAGCAATACAAAAGAGATGAACTAAAAAGGGCCATGAGGAATTTCATGGTATTAGGGACAGTGACGGCAGGGCAGCAGCATGCTCACTCAGCACCAAGGACTGGGCTGATGCCAGGAGACCAGGAGCCATAAGCAGGACCTGCACTAAGCACTCACTGATAGCTCTAGTTTTAGGAGGATAGCAAAGGTGCCATTGTGCTCTAGCAACTGCAAATTCAGTGCCCAGATCCACAGGATGCAACTTGTATGACAAGAAGGTTGAATTGCAGGCTCACTTATGCCATTATTCATAATTACTGGTTATTGATAATGAATAAAATCAACTTTTGTACCTTTTTCCTCATCTTAAAACCCCCCGTTTTCACTACTGATTTTCACATTGCTGCTTATCTTCATCAGCAGAACTAAGACCATACTTACAGGGACATACAATGACTTACACAACTAATGATTATGGTATTTTGGTGTTAACTAGCAGGGTTTGGTTATGACAGGGTTCTGAGTAAGACTAATACACACAAAGACTTCACATATGTGTATGCAGATTCTGCTTCCATTCTCCGGAAACATGCCACAAAAATGCATATGGTATTCAAATGTAATTTTTATGTAAATTACTTGATATTAAAGGACAATGGGCAGTCAATGTTTTCAGCACACTCACTTAGAAACAAATATGAACACATTGTATCGGAACAAAATCAAATCTGAAGGAGAAAATTTAGGATAGAAAGCTTCATGAAAGATGGTTTGGAAGGATAAAGGAACAAGATAACTATCCAGACACAAAAAGGAGCTGTGAGGATGAAAGAGAGGATACAAATAGCTTTAAGAAAGAAATTGCAAAGCCAGTTCCTCTCATCTGCATCCCCCTTAGAGCTCCGCAGCCACCACAGCATCACACGGCAGATCCCTCTGGCACACTATGTGCACAAGGATGGCCCAATGCTTCTCTTTCCCCATCTAACGTGGCCATTCTTCTATATATCACACATTTGAAACATACTGAAAAAGCAGTTATCGAGGACTGGTCCAGCTTTAGGGAGAGGTCAGCCCAAAGCCAAAGTGCACACCAGAAATCAGATAACATTCATGATGCATATGAGGAGCCACCCACGAGGACACACAATGACATGACGTACAGCTGGGAGCTGCTGAGGAATGAAATGGGCCAGAAGCAATGCTCAGATGACCTTTACACTCATAAATTAAAATGGGGCAAGTAGAGAGCAAAGACTTTTTGAGTCACAGCGTATTAAAAGCTTACTGACATTGAAGTCATAAGAAATAATGAATATTTAACTTCCAGTTCATATTAAAAAACCTATTAATGTTTTATTTTGTCATCCATAATGAAACAAGAAATTAGGCTAGTGATTCCTAATGATATATATGGTGTACTAGCAAAATTGCTGGACCTAAACAAAGGCTCTTCTTAGCAAGGGCAGGCAGGAGCAGGCAGCTGAGGTCCACTCCAAGTCTGTGTTTCAACTCTACCAGCTCCATCCACAAACCAGCACTTCTGCACTCAATGAAATGTTCGTGAGGGCAGAACATGAGCTCAGAAAAGGATGATGTGGATTACAAATCTCAAATCTGACCCTGTCACTGCAGTCCTTTGCTTTCCCAAATCATTGTGGTGCTTTTAATTAAGGAGATGGTCTTGGACTGGCAGCAGAAATTCAGATCCCAACTCTGACAGACTTTACATGTGATCTTACTGAACCTTTTTGTGTCCAGCTGTGATGTACCTTCCTCTTCCATCTTTTGGACACCTTCTCTATTCATACCATAAGTTTCTCAGGATGGGACCTGTGTGCAGGGAGTATGCTCCCTGGACTTCCCATGGGATACACAGGCCTATTGTAATAATACATTTAATCATGGCCAGAAAGCACTATTTAAGCCTTAATTTGAAGTGCATTTGTTCCAAATTTGCCAGGCCATTAATTACAAACAAAAGGATGCTTAAACCAGCCCTGTATCAGTTAATAAATGTTACACCAAGGTTTAACAGAAGAATTGACAATGCCTGTGATCCTATAAAAGTGATGAAATAAAGTGCACAAAACCCAAGTAATATGAATAAGTATCCGGGTTAAGCAGCAAGGTGAATTTATTGGAATTCAACACTTTGTAAGAGCTGAGCGGGGAACACCATCTGCTCCTGAAGAGCGCAGTGAACCCACAGCTTCCACAGGTATTGAGTTTTCCAGTGCAAATGAAATGACACCAGGAAACCAGGATATAAGTGAAAGTGACTGCCACTTGGGTTCCTGACACTCACTGCTGCTATAAAAACCAGGGAACTGGAGGGACTCTGGACCTACAGAGGAGCTCCTGTCATGGCTCCGCTCTGGAGACAACTGGCAGGAGCTACAAGGCACATGCAATAAAAACAACTGAGATAAAATCCAGCATTTTCCTTTCTGGAGGAATCAGTGACAATCACAAAAACCAGTTCTCCAGTGATTCCTTCCTCCTACTTCCCCACACGGGACATGATAAGGTCACATTGATAGCTCCAATACCTGACCCAGTGCAGTGTCCCACGTCCATGGCACAACTCACACTTCTCCACCTCCTCATGGGAGTTCACCCTGCCAAAGGGAGAAAAGATGCTTGCTATTTCTTACTCCTTTTGTGCTTTTCCCTCTTCTCATTCTACCAGGACCCAGGCAACAAAACTGACATGTCACTGGAGAATGATCCTGACTTGCTGAAAATCCAGGGCAGTGTGGATAAGCAAGCCTCGGGGACATGTCTGAATTTCAGATTATAACAATTTTGCTTGGGTTCAGCTAATAGCGGTTTTACTGCAGCACACTTCCCTGCTAGACTTCAATCATTTATTACATGACAGGACCTATGAGTGCAGATCTACTTTGCATATGCTATTACTTATCAAGAGCATTTAGTAATAAGACCCTCTGGGGAGTGCATTATGAAAGATTATGGACTAATTTGACCAAAGACGTCCCTGAAGAATACTAGTGTTTTGGTGCAGAAGACATACATGACTGCTGTTACAGCTGAAGATAAGAGTCAAGGAAGACTAGTGAAAAGGTTAAAGCTTTCTGCTTTTAGTCTGTACAGACTAAACTGGTCACTAATCCCTAATAATTTAATTATTTGTATTAACATACTAGTGAGTCAATATTTGTTTTAGCCTATTGCACAAAATAGTCCGAAATGTTTCTTCTAAATCTGGTTCAATTTCATTTCTTAATGCTAAAACACCTTTTTTTCATAATACACCAGTAGTGTAATTAATATTTCATGCTTATTACCTAGGCTCACTCTCATAATAATCAACTGCCGTAACCACCTTCCACAGGACTCTGGTTAGGGTGCTTAATCTTCCCTTTTGATGTATGTAGTGCACCTCTGGTTTGCAGTGGATTTACATCAAGTTGATTTGTTTCTATTATCACATATGAACCTTTATTGTAATTTGTAAATTAAAAAAGAAAAATGTGTATCACTGTCTCTTCAAATGTGGTGTTTATTTCCTCTCCATCTTGTCATGTTTTTCCTCTACACTTTATGCCTACAAGGCATAAAGTACAGAACAATTTTCAAACACAAAGTTTCTGAATTTAATCTAAATTAAGCCACACGTCCAGTTTGATAACAAATCACTGGAATGGAAGTATTCACACTTGGTAAATACTGCATGATTGTAATTACATACCTAAAAATCATAACAGGATAGTGTTAACTGATGCTTCATAACAGATTTTTCTACCATTCTATAGATAGAATACATCTGATACGTCTATACGTGATTGCTCTGTTTGGCCTTAGTCTAGAAATTAAAGGCCAATCTTTCAAACTTTTTCTTCCTGTTATAAATGTTTCTACTGGGAAAATTGAACACTTTTTCTCTCATTTGGAGATTTTTGAATTCGAGCCATAGAGCTAATAAATATGTCTTGAATTCACTTATTTTCTGGAAATGCCAACTTGGTTTGTACTGCAACACACATCACCCATGAATGGCTTGTGACTTCAGGAAGTTAAGTTGCTAAACTTCAAAGGACCCTTCTATAGCAAGAATCATCAGTCAATTTTTTTCTGAGTCCTTTCCCATAGTGTTTCCAACTGCAATTGAAGAAGAAAACCATGGTTGGAAACGTGTCATTCATGTTCCCAAGCACTCTGGTATAGCTGGATAAATCAAAAATATTTCAGATTTATTTCCAAGTCTAAGACTGAATAAAATCACCTTTCTGGAGTCCAGGAGCATCATTCAAACCTTCTCTTCTGGGAAAGAGCTGGCCATCAGCATGTCCTCCTTTTACAGGAATCAACTCTGAAAATTAGGCTACGCTTTCCTTACTGCCACCAGCAAATCTGGGGCATCTTTCCACCAGGATAAACTCGCAGGGCCCATGAAAACCAACAGGGCCTGTGCACACCCACAGAGAGCCTGAAACCCTCTGAGAGCATGTGGCAAGGTGCAACGGCACAGCAACTACGCTGGCTGCCTCAGCCGCTTCCAAGGAAGCCCTGTACTGCCGAGCATTAGCATCCTGCTCTCCTCCGCAGCAGGAGGATCCCTGCTGACTTTACTATCAAGAGATGCAGTACTTTTAATATTAAACAGTCACAGGGGGGAAAAAAGATGGAGGGGGTGGGAGGGGGAAAAAAAAAAAAAAAAAAGAAAAGAAAAAGTTTGTTAAATTCATAAGTTTCTGTGCCTAAGGGGGATCAGCTTCACTCTAAAAATATCCCAGTTTGGACGTGGTATGGACAGAGCCCTCGTAACTCAGGAGTCAGGTCAGACAGCCCAGCTGAATATACACAAATTCCTCACCCAACACACATAAATGCCTTTTCTTTAGCAAGGCAGCCAGCAGTTCTGCTGGCATACTGTGGAAAAAATTGAGAAGATCTCACCTAAGCAAAGCTTTTTCTGCATAGTTACATATTCGATTGACTCTGTGCACAGTTTACAGTGAGGGGGTGAGAAGCCTGTGGTTTCAGTCACTGCTTTCATCAAATGTGAATTTTTTTCAAATGCAAAAGCCTGTAAAAGGAGGCTTAAAGCTTGTTTACTGGAATCAGTATTGCAAAATCCTAATCACACCAACACTCATGGAAAATAATGTGAATTTTTTTAGAAAAAACAAATTCATAGTCACTGAAATTACCCCCTCATCTTTTGCTGTTATTTGCTTAGCAACAGACTTGACCTGGCCTTCCACACATAAATGGAAGAAAAATTGTTGATCTAATGGCATAAAAATATCTCAATTAATATGAAAACCTAAATAAGCCAGTGTGGAGCATTTTGAAGATAGTTTTATCCTATTGAATCTTGTTATCCAAATGGAGAAATGTCAGCAGTGTATTAAGCAGACAGGAAAGCTGGAAGACTCATTAAGCTGCATTTAAACTATAAGAACATGCAAAATTGAATATTTTCCAGGATCGTTAAAATAAAACTTAATTACAGAATTCAGGTTTATCTGTGTCATCCAATGTCACAATACTTCAAGACAGATGATGAGGAGAAAATGTAAAAAATCCTCAACAACTGCATTTAGCATCACAGCAGCATCTGCATTATTCATCATCAGTTGTGCAATGACAGATCCAAAATAATTAGTATTACTCACGTTAAGTTATGCAATTCCCCCGTCTAAAAGAGAAGCTGTAAAGAAATGCAAACTAATTATAAGCCAGTCACATGCTCTGCTACTGCTGTATAGCCACCTCAGACCGACACTGCTGAGAGTGCCATCCTGGTGTCTGTGCTGGCTGGAAAGCTACAGCAGACCACATCTACAGTTTTGAGTAAAGAGGAGGAACAAACCTCATTAATACCATATAGTCACAAAAAATGCAGCTTTAAAAACAGACCAGTAAATGGATTAAAAATTCAGGTGTGTACCTTACAGTTTAGTCAAACCTCTGAACTTACATTAAAAAGAAAAAAAGAAATTAGAATGTCTGTCTTCTTCAATAGTCAAACCTCAAAACCACAGCATCTACCTTAGAATAAGACAATTCACCATAAACGTCTCTTTTCCTTCTAAAGACAACCAATGTGTTCCCATTCCTACTAGTTAATGTAGACATCCAACACAGCAGATCAGTGCCGGTCACCAAAACGATCAGCACTGGACATGTGGGAGTCCAGGGAAACCCCAGGGCAGGCAAAAACTCCCACTCAACCTCTGGATTACCTGACATCATTCAGCACTGCCAGATTCAGACCCCAGAGCAAGGAGGACAGCCTCGCCATAACCCTGTCTTTTCACAAAGGCTGAGAGAAGGAGATAGAGGAAGAAATCCAATAGAGGGTTGGGAGGTTTATCCAGCAGGAAAATAGGGGAAGACTCAAGATGGGTCTGGGAGAGCTGCATTGTGCAGTTCACAGGAGACAGCAATTCATGTCAAGAGCTAAGAAAAAGTATATACATTCTAAGAGTTTAGTTGCTTTTCCTCCCTTAAAGAGTATAATTTTTTTCCTGCTAATTTTCCTTCAGCTGTCACAGACATGAAAATTTACTCACATTTTATCAGCAAGACAGATTTCTGTTTCATCTTGAGATACAAGCCCTGAGGCATTATTGAATGGGTTTTCCCGGAGAAAGAATTTACCTGAGGCAAAATTGCTCTGCTTGTACTTTGTAAAGGAAAATATTGGTTTACCACTGCAAAACACACACATGTGGAACATACACAGACATGCTCCATGTAAAGACCTGGATTTCAGGGTGGAGACAGACAGAATACGAGACACTTTAACAGAGACAAAAGGAATCAATACCTAAAAGTAGAACGGATTCTGTGATTGGTAAATAGAATATTCCCCTTTTTTTCCCAAACTCAGGGCAAATAAGGCCATTATGCAAACTTTGTAAAATAAATCACAGCATTTATTCTATTCGATCACATCTAACAGCAGATAGAAAGAAAACTTAGACTATTTTCATACACAAGTAGTATGTATCAACACTCATGGCAGCATGTATAACATTCATCGACATACATCTCCATTTTCCCCACCACATCCTCTTACTGCAACCCAAAAATGTGCTGGGATGTACTCAAGGATTTTGTCCCTCTGCCTCAGAGCAGATGAAGTGAGAACTTTATTTGTACTGGCTTCCACAGAACATGCTTGAGAAGAAAAGAGTTCATTTAAATTTGGGGGGATTTAGATGATGGTATGTCAACCTGAATTTGTATTTTGATATTTATGATAAAATAACAGTTCTTTTTCCTTTTTTCTGCCCTCCCCAGTTTTAACCACAGTTAACCAATGGATTACTTTCCCTCCTCATTCTTCTTTTCTTCTCCTTTCCACCTGTCAACAAAAACTTAACATGAGATTTCTCCCATAATAGGAATAAAATATGTATATTTTATTTAAGTTCCCTTATTCTGAGCTTTCATGACAACAGCCTAGGATGGAGTCCCATTAAGTGTGGTATCTCTACAAGCACCTCTGTCTGAAAAGATAATTGTCATTTATTTTTACTTACTGTCCATATCGAGCCAAATGTAGAATGACCACTAAGGTAACATGAAAGTTAGAAAGAGATTCATGTTGAGTTCAGCAGACTTTGGATCCCTCCTCTGTAAGGAATTGCAAGAGACTATAGCACAGTTTTGATGAATCTTCAAAATCTGGAAGCCCATATAACTGGATTCTTCCTGGTTTATTTTTCTCTCAAGTTTCAAAGAAGAAAAATGAATAATTGAACACAGGAAGCAAAAATATATCAGTGCACCCAACCAAATAGAAAAAGGCAGTAAAAGTTCCTCAAATACGGATCAGAAGCTATGAGAAATAACCACAAAAGACACTGTCTTGATGCGCAGCTCTCTTATTTATTGAAAAGACAGAAAGAAGCTGGTTTCACTCAGAAGGAGGCAAAAAAGGCTGTCAGTCAAAACCTGGCACATACCACGGCAGCTAAACACGGAGCTCATTAGGCGTGCGCGCCTGCACATTCCTGGTGGCTTTACCTACCCGTGCCAGCTGAGACTGTTCAAGGTTGCAAATGGTTGTAGCAGGATACTCTAAAAATCTGATAAATGCTTAAAGGGATCTGCTTTTCAGCAGATGATGTTAGTGTTTTCTGCAAGGTAGGTTCCTACAGAGCACCTGAACTTAGGTTCATCAAAACTAAAGCACTCTGTACCAGAAACACACTTTGTAAAGAAAATCTGATGTATTTGGTCAGCAAACAATTGGGAAAAATCAAATTTCTGTATGACCAAGATGACAAAAATGTTAAATGGAATTGTTCCAGTAAAGGTTACTTTATGTGTTTTAACAAGGAAAAAGCACCAGTCACTTGAAAATAAACTCAGACACCTCAGCTTTACACTAGCTCAACATTTGTCACTTCAACTCTGCCCCGTCGGCATGTTGAGCTATGAAGGGACATCAGGCATAGCTGTGCCCTAGGAGCTCACTGCTTGTAGGGGAACAGCAGTGAGAGATTGAGAAAGCAGGTTTTATTGAGAGAGAAGGAAACGAAAAGAAAGGGAAAAAAAAAACCCACAACAAAAAACCCACCAAAACCCCCACAAAATGTCTGGGCTAAGATAGGAATTCAGAAATACTGACTTAATAGAGAAAAATTCTGATCTTATACCAAGATGTGCAGTAAACAAGGCTCTGTGATAAAAAACAGAAAAGAGAACAAAGGAAGATGGAGAGACAGACAGAGATACAAAATACTGACTACAGTCCATGCATCAACAGGTCACAAATATTTCCCCAAAGTGATCTGATATATCACTGCAATGCCCAAGCCCTTGCCTCATGCATCACAAACAGTACAAGGGGACAAGAAGACAATATTTCACTCATGTTCCTTTCTCGTGACCCCAGTCATTAACCAGCCATTTGACATCCAAAACCTGCTTTAGGTCAGCTTTTAATCAATTCAGAAATTTCAAACCTTCTTAGGGGTAGTCTTCGTGCTCCTCCACCTCCTCACCACTCCAGATGGCTGTAGGTGACCCTGATGGACCACGTCCCCTTTCCAGGTTGATGCCACCTCCCTTCCTCCTACCTCACCAGCACCTCAGCAATGGGCTGCGGCTGCAGCACTGGCTCTGCAACACAGAGGAGCTTCTACAAGAAATCATGACTGTTTCAGAGAATTTAACCTGAAATGCTCTGCAGATGCAAGGAATGGCCATTTAAGTAGTGAGTCATCTTTTCTCAGATCCTTTTAAGGAATGTAGCTGGCACATTTTCAAGGCATATTTCCTAATACTTAGTTTTGCAATTTGCAGGGTGATACATCCCGGAGCTGGAAATATGGATCATATGGCAGAAGAACCACATTTGTCAAGGGGAAAGCATTTAGCACTATATTTTCCTATATGTGGTACTTGCAAAGCCTGATCTTAAAATATCTGGGTTTGTCCTTCTGCCCTCTATTCAATTAACTCTTCTTTTAAAAGAAGTCAGCTGAACTTGGCCAAGAAATATTTTAAATTCTATCTTCCATTACAGCTGCGCAAATTATATTTTAAATATTTTTAAATTACATTCCCAAACTCAGCTCATTTCTGTCTTTGACTATCATAGTAATCTCAAGCTTTTCCAATGCTTTTCTTTTTTGTAATTACCAGCATCCTATCACCTACATCTGCATTCACTTTGTTTCTGTTAAGATCAGCTTCAAACTGGGATAGTTGGCCTACCAATAAATTTTATGCAGCCAAACTACTGAAAGTACCATGAGTCTCCGTGTAGCTTCTAAGTAACTAAAACTACTCAAGTACAATCACTTCCTACAAGTACGTCCTAAGCTATGATGGCCTCGAACAGAGTTTCTCTTAGACCAATATGAAAGGACCTTCTACATGTGCATTTTTCTACACTGAATGTATCCAGGCTGCAAATCTGTATTACAGAGACGACCAGGTTCCTTTCAGAGAGATCTCAGGATTCACCAGCAGACCCTCTACCAATTTATGAGATGTGGCACCTTTGCTTTTTAATTCAATTTTCAATCAGTAAATTATTTTCTATTATTCTAACTTCTCTAACGGATGTCAGTGTGCACCTGCCTTTGATACGTCAACAAATTGCTGTCTCTCTGCAACTGACTGTTGAGATAATGCCTGTAAGTATTTTTAGCCCTCTTTTCAAATAGGCAATGGGTTGCAGATGGGTCAAAGTGGCAGACCTAAAGACTGAAAAAAGCCCAACTGAGTCAGAGAAATCTGACAATTCATCTAAAACCAAGGATTTTATCACTGGAAATAAGAAGAAACAGGATTTTGTCTCATGTTTTGTTCTAAAACAAGCAAATGATATTATCTAATGCATCCAGATCACTAATTTAGACAACAAAGCAGGGAACTGAACAATCACCTACATAGAAACAGTAAAAAAATAACAATTCATAATACTTTATTAAGTTATATCCATATGTTACCATTACTTGTCAATGAAATGAGGTATGATGATTAGTCCTGGAAGTCTGAAGACATTAATACCAAAAAAAAATATTCCTACATATACACACAGTAATGGTGCAGGGATTAACACCTCATTAGTCCATAAGAAGCAGGGTGCTAACCTGTGCTTGGATGTCATATCTCACTACCTGGTAATGTAAAATACAATACTTATTCTTTCTATATATAGATATACAAGTATGATATGTAAAAGACACTTTAACTCACATCAAGAAGATGAATCAATGGCATTAATTAGATATTTTATCACTGAAAACCTCTATTCTTTGCAGGTCTACCAGTCTACAGTAAAACACTCTCTTACTCTTTCACACGTACACAGAAAAAATCCCGAATAAATCCAGTTCCTTTAACCTTTCATCTAAAGTATTATTCTCTACTTCTTACTGTTTTCACAGAAACATGATCCTTTTTTGGATATATTTCTCATCAAGTGATGGCACAACATTCATTTGCTGCCTTGTGGCACAATCATCCTCCCATCACCAGCATCTGGACTGTGGCTGTTGACTCCTATGGGATCTGGTGTGGCACTTTCCCATCAGAGAGCATTAAATGGCAGGTCACTTATTTTGCAAGTGTGAGAATGACTTTGAACAAAAAAATGGAGTGAAGAGGAACTGAAGCTCAAGTCAATCCTAATACTAAGCAACCTTTTCTCACTGATTTTTAATACTTACTACAAGAAAGAAAAATAAAGTTTCAGGTCTGGACATTGCCAGCAAACCACAGGGAGTCCAAAGGCTACAGCTCACGATGGCAACTTCAAAAAATACGTCAAAAGCATTAGCAGTTCAGAGGAAGACAAATGACTATGTTTGTATTCAAGCCCATTTGCTAAAGAAAGCGTTTAATAATGAGCAGCATCAAGAGCTGGTCTCAGTTTTCCTTACTTGCAAAGCACGCAACAAGCAAAAAGTTTTGCAAGTGCCTTCTTAATATCACTATTCCAGTGCTTCCACTAGTGCATTGACACCACTAACATAATGAAATCTTTAATAAATCCAATGCTTCCCAAAATGCTGTTTTAAAACGTTAAATGTCTCCATTATGACCTTGAGAACATCAGGATGAAGTTATCATATATTCAATGGATGCCAGGCTTTCAGAGTTTTCATGAAAACTGCTCAACTATCCAAATTCCTCCCCAGCAGCCCCCAGCTCTCCTCCACCTCCCCCCAAGGAAGGTGCATTGCCCCCTGTCAGCAGGGGCTGACTCCATCCTCACCTACCAGCCCTGGGGACAGGACAGGAGCACCCTAGGGGTGTTGGGGGACCCTGTGTACACCCTCCTTCCCTGGGTGCTTGCATATAAAAACTCAAGCATAAGCCCTTCAGAGAGAAATGAAAATCCTGTGTAATGAGCAGGGTTTTGGCAAAAATTCTGCATCTTTATTTGGGGGATAAAGGTTATAATGTTGAAATAGATTGGTTTGATGAGAACTTCTTTTTTTCTTGGCAAAGGAAAAAATGCCATTTTCTGGGACAGCTTGTTGAGGAAAAGAGGCTTTTGCACTTGTGCAGCCTCTCCCATTTATCCAAACCCCTCAATCGCTGGCAAACGGGGAAGTTTCAAATGAAAGTGCCTCCACTGAGAAAAAAAAAATCATAAATTCTGTTCGAGAGCAGCTGACCGGCAAATCCCAATATATTTACTGGCAATCCAGTCAGTGCGTACATAACATAGGCTGTGAGTAACCCAGTATTATCTCCTGCCTGCTGGGGAAGACAGAAAATGCACAAGCACTGCCCTGTGCAGAGCAATTGGGAATATAAGTCAGTAGGAAACCAAGTCAAGGGTTTAGGTTCACAGGTTACAGAATATCTTGTTTTGTAAGAAAGGCTTGATTTTTAATTACCTGGAGAGAATTACTTTCCCTGTTATTTTGTGCTATATGGGTATTAGTAACTTTTTACATAAATCTGAATTGTAGAAATGTAAACCAAAGTTGGTTAATGAAAACAACGACCCTGTAGGGGCACAGCAGTTCAACAGACAATAAAAAGACCTTTTGCATCATTAATCTGCATGATTTCATGATACTGGCTTCGAAAAAATTAAGAAAGTAAGTATTTCTCTAATGTAGGCGTGAAGCATCCTTCAAAAGGTCTATCCCTCCCCCAAAACTAGTTTGCTCGGAACCACTGCACAGCAACAAAGACTTACTCAAATTTGAAACTAAATCATTAACCAGAAAGCACTCAGTGGGAAAGCACTTCTTGCCCAATGTAAGAGGTTTCATAGCCATCACGTCTGTAGCCTGCCATTTGTTCATTAATTTTCAAATGAGGGATGTTGAGCATAGACAGTGTCCCTTTGTCTTCCAGCATGGCATACTGAGGATATAACGCTGAGTCCCTTATTAGTGGGTGTCCTCTTCACCCCTCACTCAGAGACAGAACTTCTCATATGACGACAGAAACCATGCAGTGACCTCCAGCCAACGCAAGCTGTCGGGTACCAGCTAACAAAAAATGTTTATTTCACAGCAGCCTCTTCCAAGCTCTCAGCACATGCAAAATCTGCCGTGGTAGCATCCCTGCGCTCTCACACCTCGGGCCTTTCCGACAGCCCTTCTGCATTTATCAAAGCTCCAACCCTCATCAGATGCAGAAATCTACTGAGCATCTGTCAGGTGTCTGCATGCTATGCAGCAGATTATAGAAAAGCAACTCTTTGGAAAAAGCATGCCTATTAAATCTGGGAGAGTGATAACAGTATCCAAGTTCTTGAATTTAATGAGGTAACATCACTTAAGGCTGACTCTTACTAAATGTATATAAGGAAATAATTCCCTTGTAATGAACTCATGCAGCAACTGGCTTTGCCCCTTCTGCATGCTAATGATAATAAATTCCATCCAAGTTATTTCAGGCACTGAATAGCTGGTGTACTGTACTTACTACCCTTAGCCCTGTGTGCAAGAACAAAACAGCAACTACCCTAAAGGGAAAAAGGTGCATTAGGCCACAAGAATAACTCTTTTTTCCTCTTTTACCATATTCAGACATGATCAGTGATATTTTTTTGGCAGGATATAAAATGCTAAGCTTGGCAAGGAAGTTTTTAGAAGCAAATGACTTTTTTCAAAGGTGGTAGTGAGGAAATATGCAAAGTGAGGTATCTCCAAGAGGTATCTGCCCGCTTGGTAATCCTACTTCTACAGAGCCAAGGAAGATAGCAGAGCCAAATAAACAGAGTACTAAACACGGGCTGTCAGTACAATTGAATAACAATCTGTCTTGGAGCTACAGAGGAATAACTTCTACTGCAACAATTTTTGATCTAGCATGACAGGACAGGTTTTGAGGAAATATGTCAATAGTGCAGCAGCATTTAAAGAAAATCCCCAAGTAATTTGTCACATCTCTGTTGAGCCAGATTCAGGCATGCATGTCATTCTGTAATGAGACTTTTAGAAGTTGGAGTTGTGATGACTTTCAAGGCTTAAGTTTCTAACATGTGGTTGATTTGCTTAGCCAAGGTATAATTTTGTAAGCCTACTCTGTACATGGGTGCCATGGAAAACAGGAATCCATATGGGCACATACCATGCATCCATAACGCATGCTAAAATGACTGAGGAGAAAGCAGCAGCCTTTCAGACAAACACTAACTTCTGCAAACATTTTCCCGTTACTACCCCGAGCACTTGTCATACATGGGAGACATGAGCACTTTGCAAAGCATATGTGCTTTGGGAAGAGAGACACAGGGCTGATACTAATAAGAGCTGGCACGTCGCCACAGCTCAGGCTGACGAGGAGGGAATTTGTGAACACCTCTTCTGTCGACTCATCATGGGATGGATGCTGTGTGTTTTGTTTGTTCTTTTCTGGAAAAATGTCAGTTCAGTTAATCCAATCAAGGATGGATCAGGGTGTCAGAATCAGTTTTCAGACTGTCAAAAAATAAAGCAATTCCTCATCACTTAAGGACTGAGTTACTGTTGCCTCGAGAAAAAATATTGGTAATATTAATAATTTGGTTCACAAATCATATCTCTTTATACAATGACTTTTCTTTTCAAAATCTTCCTACTTACCACAAACTACATTCAGAGAAAACTGTAATTCCAATTTCTAGTCCACCTAGTCTATTCTAGTTCCATCTTCATAGTTTTTATTAACTTAATATTTTACTTGATAAGAAAAAAATTAAATACTTTTTTGTATTTTTTTCCTGTTCTTCTTCAACAGACTCTTTTGGTTTTACCCCATTGCCTTCATTAGGGTGCTCGCACATCAGGAATATTATTTATGGAACTGGCCTTAGGACTTTTCCAAAATAAATGCCAGTGGTAAATTAATTCTTTAATCCTCTTTATGCTACAGGATGCAAATCTGTACTCATAACATTTGTTTATCTACTTTTTCCTATTAATTCTTACATTTTTAATCACTTTCCATTCTCTAGCATTTACTTACACTATTCTGTCAAAGAATGAATTTAAAAAAGAAATTCAGTAGCTCAGTCACTTTCAGAAAATTAATTTATCTTTTCATTTCATGGAGGGTACTGCGTTGGGTTTTTTTAAATAGTAATTTCCTTTATTCCAAAGTACAGAACTGTAGGCACCCTGTTATCAAATCTGCCTCAGAGATACCTAACCAGAAAGTGGCACTGCAGAAAAAGTGAGTATTCTTCATAGAAGACTGAAATAAATTAATGTTCAAGTCTATGGGTGCAGGACTTGAGAAGAGAATAAACTAGTAAAACATAATAAAAAATAGGCAGTACATTTTCAAGAGAATCTTACAATGCATGGTTTTTCACACCTTTTAAATATATTTATTATATTTATCATATATTTATTATTCCAATACTCTCTACTATTCTGTGTTACAGTGGACATCAGAGGACAGCACTACACTACACCCTGTCCAAATCTATAACTAATATTGCAACCCATGAATTAATTTATTGCATCCATATTTATATATAATATTGTGGTAAAGCTTCAAGATTGTACACATTTTTTCCCACACGTAAAAAACCCCGCATAAAACAAACCACGCATTTTAAGAGCTCGTTTTGGTAACAACTTTCCCTTTCAAAAGTTGGCCCTAATCTAATTTTTATTATCAAACCAGAGTGTTGGAAAGGACTTCAAGAAGCCATCTAGTCATCGGACTCAACCACGGCTCTGTCATTCCTGGATGTTACCTACGGAGGGAGTGCTGGGAACAGCAGCCAGGGCCTCAGCGGCCGCCCTGGCAGCTTCAGGCAGGGCTGGCTGGCTTGGTCACCGGCAAGTGTTTCTCCAACATCGATCCTCACTCATTCATGCCACAGTTTTGGCCTTCCTCCCTATCCACAATGAGAAATGGTCTTTACATTTGCCTCTTCTACATCTAAGGACTTGGTCCTCCCTCACGACATTTCTCTATTTTTCCTTTTTTAAAGAGTGAACAGTCTCTCAAAGTTTTGTTTTTTAGGGCAGATACTTTTGACTCATTTCAACCAAAATGGTTCTGCATCTCCTCAGTTTGAAGATTAGCAAAAATACTCTGGTTTCTTGTGCACATATTACAAATCCTTAAGCCCTTTTCCTGAAGGTGCTTGGTCTCCCTTTGCCTCCAAATTCAGCACAGGATGCCACCTGCCTCAAGGACATGCCCATGGTCATGAAAAGCCGTTGCAATGTTATCAAGCTATAAGCCTCTAAAAAACCCAGCACACACCAACTTTGGAGACATTTCACAGCTTAGCCCTCCCCACCCCTCAAACCTCCATGTGTTGGATGCTCAGGCTGCCAAAAGATCAACTCCTCGTCCCTCTCAGTCCTACTGCTGTTGGACTGGAGACGCACCATCTCAGAGTGACTAACCATCACCCAAGCAAGGCTGCTGGAGCAGGACGTTCCCGCAACGCTCCTGTCAGAGCAAGGATCAGGTGCCAGGACTGCAAAAAGGTGCTGAAAATAGAGCCGGGAAGGAAATGCAATAGGAGAACATAATCACAACCACAGCACACTTCTAGAAACAATATTAATGCTTGATGGTTAACACGTTTGTGGTAAATAATACAAAAATACAAATCTTCTGGTTCAACTAATGAAGACTAATTAAGCAATAAGAAATACTTCTTATAAACCTTAATGAGTTTTTCTAACCCTTCAGTAGTTGAATTAACTGTAATTAATTAAAAAAAAAAAAAAAGGATGGTCATTTACTAAAGAACCTTTACCTTTTGAGTACAAGATCCCCTCTTCCTACATTGCCTGCAAAAAGGGATTTAAAAGATAAAGGGAAATATTGGTCCATTACCTAATAGGGAAAGAATAGCAAATCACACTCGACATATAAAAGGTTGGTATACTCAATGTCTTTTTTTTTGCCTTATGTCTTCTCAAAAAGATGTTTTACAGTGACCAAACTCTCAGTATATTTCATTTTAACTTGGAGCTTGGAACACAAGCAGAGAGTTAAAGATTGCATGGGTAGGATACAGATGAATAAGTCATTAAGGATTAAATTTACTTTGAAATACTTCAGGTATCAGCTGAAGTTCTCTTTAAACTATAAGTAATTAGTTTTTAGTACTCTCAGGGAATGGCTGAGGTCCCAGAGGGTAAGAGATGGTCAAACATAGCAACTATGATTAGGAATGGCAAAAAGAAAGACTACGCAGTATAGATTCAGTACATTGAAAGACCCAGTAACAAATGATTAAACAATGGAATTAAAAGCACCCAGAGGAATATAAAGCAAGAAGAAACTGCCAAAATGTATTTTGAAGAACTAATCATGTCAACCCAATCTTCTTTTTTTTTTTTTTTTTTTTTTTATTTAATCAGGCTAATTACCATATCATAATAAGGAATTAGATGTGATATTTTTTGACTAGAAAAACATGTTCTTCTATCACAGTAAGGTAGATTTACCAACTTCTTATTTTAGACTAACAATAAACAAACACACTCAAAGAACAGTTTTCAACTGTCCACTTCCAAATTGAGGGAACACATCAGTGTATCACCAGGTCTTTGCACCTGGTCCCATATTTTCATGAGTAACTTAGGTCACATGGAGTGTAGAGGATCTGCAAGCACTCTGGAAAATAGCACTAGCATACCAAATTATCTCAACATATTTGGAAAAAACCTCCATCTGAAATCATGAAGATAATGTAATAAAAAGATATGCAAAATCCTAACTATTTCGTAAATAATCAAGTTCAAATTTTAAAACAAGCTTTATTGGGTAGGCAGCAATAGAGAGCGGACAGAGAGGTTAGCAAGGATAAAACCTAAACATGAGTCAGCAACGTGAGTCGGCTGCCAGAAAGACAAGTGGTGTTTTGGGAAATATTAACAGATGTTAACCACAGGACACAGGAGGTAATTATTCATATGAGATTTAGAAAACATGACCTGGAAAGAAGGATATTTGTTCACTTTATAAAGAGGACCAAAAAGTAGACATAGCAGCAATATTCCAATACATAACAGGTTTTAATTAAGAAAACTACAATCAGTCGTACTTCATGAGCATGTGCAGTGACTGGCTTAATTCACAGAAAGGAAAATTGAGGACAGACATTATGAAAAGCTTCCTGAGCTATTTAGATAGTTAATCATTTTAATACGTTATCTCCAAGGCAGCTGCTGGGATCCGTCACTGGAAGCTTCTAAAAAGACCTTGACGCCAACATCTCTCCTGGAGGCTGGCTATGTAGTGTGATCCAGTGGGCTGAACTGGATAACCCCTTAAGATCTTATGCCAGATTTGCATTCTAACACTTTTAGTGTCAAAACACAAGAAATAGCATTTTACAGAAACGTTATCTCCTCTGGAACAAAATAAGGGTAAAAGAATCATTTAATTTGGCACAACTGCTGCCCAGTACAGCACCAGCTTCATATTATCTCTCTTTTAAAATTCATATTACATACTTGCAAGCCAGATCCAACATGTACAATATGCTACCCATAATCAAGAGTTTGCAAAGAATCTGTCCACAAAGGCGTCTCTTTATCCCAGCGCTGCCAGTTTTCAGTTTTCCTAAGAAACACGATCAAATAAAACTGAAATAGAAAAAGCTACCTTGTTGCACTTCTCTTTAACACTCCTGTATTCATTGGTTTCTTAACATGATCTACTCTATAGTATCTTTAGAGAAAAGCCATTCAGGAGGAAAAAGGTGGTATGTAATATTCATTGTGATGGTTTGTATTACATATTCATATTCATTTTTCTTAATTTAACTATGCATTTGGTAGTCCCATACACTACTTTGCAGGAAAGCTTATTTCAGCATCAAAACATAATTTTATATTTCAATTTACTGAAGTAATGCACGAGCTTTGCTGATGCTGACTTTATTTTAACTTTGTATTTTTCTTTGATTTTATTAACTCATTTATATAAACCTAGATTACAGTCTATTACCAATCTATTTTCTCTGTGTCTACAAGTATATAGTAATACAGGAATAACAAAAGTAGTATTACGCACAATTATAGCTAGTAGCACTCAAAATCAGACACTGTTAATAATAAATGACAATATTATATAAAAGAAATACCATCTGAAAACTGATTTTACACGGCATATTAAAGACTTGATGGCTCAGGAGATGGGTAATAGAATAAAAAGCCTTTCATCTCAAGGTCATCAATTCAAATACAAGTCAGACTGATAGTAACTGAAAGCCATTTGATGAGAGCTCTAATGAACCTAGTGTCGTTACTAAAAATTTAAGAATAGCCTTAGCATTTAGCTCTTTCTCCTGCCTCTGACAGCAGTCAATACAGAAAGCATAGAGAGCATGGAGGAGCAGATCCAATTCAGCAGGCAGAGTTATATTTCCCTTGTTATACGCTGCCAGTCCCAGGCTTTCACTATTTTAGCAGCTTCCTAGCAGGTACCTGTTTGTTCTGTTCCAAAATTCAACATCCTCAGCGCTGCTGTGTCTTTTACTGCTTGAAGGGTTGAAAAACAGAATTGGGCTTTCAGCTTTCTGAGTGACTACTTCATGGGATGCATAGGCAACTCTCTGGTCGTTTGTCTGAGCCGTAACGATTTGGTACATTAATGCATTACCTTTATTTAATTTCTTACTGTTTTCTGGTATGTATCAAATGATGCACTGGGAAAGAGAAGAATCCCTGTGCAAACTAGAGCTACTATTCAGCTAGACTCACATTAGCCAGCAAATAAAACAAACCACATACTGCATGACTTGACAAGCAAACTCAAAATCTTCTCAAATAAAACCCCTGGTATAATTTCCTTTGTTCCAGTATAATGCCTACATAATTTACTGTTGGCTATAGTATTAACATGATGCAAAGCACTGATAAAAAGCCCATTGATGTTGCCCTTTTGCTTGCTTTTTTATGCTAATGAGATTTTTATTTATAAAAAAAAAAAAAAAGATGAATTTTCAATGACTCTCAAAAAAAGCATCCCAGAAGGAATTTTGCTTTCACATCTTTCATAGGCAAAGCTCAGTCTGCACATGCAAACTAACACCTACAAATACCTGTTTGCAGGTATAAATGGGGACACACAGAAGCATGAGTGTGACATATAAGTCAAATGACAAGTGCTCCCCATAATCTCTATTTGGCACCCATAGATTCCATTTTGAACTAAGGCACCCAGACAACCTCCCCAGGTCCCTTCCAGTGCCAATTCTTTTAAGACTCTCAAAATTAGCGACCTCACAACACATGTAAACTCTATCTTCAGTAGTACATGGGTTTAGGGGAGTCATTTTGGTTTTCAGAAGTGACTAATGGATTCATTTTAAAGGTACCTAGGTGCCTAAAGATGCAGTTTACAACCAGCACGGGTTTACAATGTCTGGATAATCAATTCCCTTAATACAGTTTTTCCCCAGTGTAGCACATATAAACGAGCCCCTGCCCAGAGGGGACAGCAGAAATCCCCATACTCTCACTTTTCTGCTGTGTCTAGAGATACACCTCAGCACCTAAACTTCCACTATTAAAACCCTGTTGACGCCTGTATTTTAGTGCTGAACTTGACCATTTATTCCTAAATCCTGATAATCTCATGATATTTATAATGCACAACTCAACCAGATTTTCAGATACAGCGCTGTTTCAAGTTATTTCACATTTAGTACCTAAGTAGGCACTTCTGGAACATGCCCACTTCTCCCAGTCCAGCCCTCGCAGAGGGGAAGATGTCAGACCAAGCTGCAATCAGACCACATTACTTCCCGCGGAGCACAGAACGGCCCCATCATACTACACAGCAGCAGGTTGGTGAGAAAGAGAGAGAATTTTGGTTTCGGGAGAGAGAATTTGCTGGTGATACATACAAACATGACCTTCACCCAAAAACTTCAACTTCATGGAAGCTCTTTGTATGATAGAGGCTGTATAAATTTTTGAAGCCCCAACAGCCCAATATGTGCATGCTTCTGGTGTTGTTGTGCATCCTGCAGCACCAGATTGCTAACCTGAGCTTCCCTTGCAAGTGGTCAGGATTTATCCAACTCTGACTACCTGAGGTTAAAACTAGAGATCGCTTTGTTTCAGCAATGAGCTACCCCCTGGCTTGCAACACCAAATGGTCCTACTTGCTTCATGTCTGTCCAGAATACTAACCGTCAAAAGTACAGAAATATGGATTTAAGTGGATTTTGGAGTGTGGAAAAGTCCTGAATCCATCAGTTAAGGTCATTAGCTCACATGACACACCTCAATGAAGTCAATTTTCAAGGATAAGCATGTGACAATCTGACTGTAGGAACTCTCCTTTAATGCATTATTAATTCATTTATTATTACAGTTATTATAATCTTTATGCAGGGCACTGAAGCTCAATTTGTTCTATATCAGCTAATGTTTTTAATGAGCCCTTTCTTCTCCTCAGGATGGGAGCTTCCTTAACCAGTTATCTGGCTTTTAAGCAAGTAGAAAATGACATGACAGTGCATCCTTCTTATAAATAAAACTTCACATATCATGCCCTGAATTTTAAATGACAACAAATGAGTACTAACTTTCACATTGCGAAAAATCTTTTAAAAGGTAACAGACTCACAAACTCTAAGTATAGGAATTTTATCACACAGTTAAACGTAATGAAATCTTAAATACAATTTCTCTATCTGACAAAGAGGAGACATATATTTAAATAAAAAGATCCTGTGTAAATGCAGTTATTTGTGGGGGAGACATTGGAGCACATATTAACTTAAGTCTGAAGCTCCATCTGAATGGCTTTGAGTTCATTCTCTGGTCACGCAGGGCAAAGAGGTCGTGAGGCTGATCCCCGCACTGAGAAACTGGTTCAGTCAGAGAGGAAACAGCATATTAACTAGAAAAGTGGGTGTACTTGAAGTTGTGAGCCAAAGGGAAGAAAATAGCACATTTCCCAAACATACACATCGCTGACGCCCTGAGCACCAAGCGCCCAGCTGGTTATAAAGGCTGCATCACTTTGCGTCCTTTCTTGCTAAGGAAAAGGGTCAGGGTATTTAAAAGACACGTAGACGTGGACTTAGGGACATGGTTTAGTGGTGGACTTGGCAGTGTTATGTTTATGGTTGGACCTGATGATCTTAACGGTCTCTTCCAACCAAAATGATTCTATGATTCTATATAGAAATTTGCTCAAGTCTACACTCGGAATGTTATGCCTATATTTCCAGTATTTCTCCCTTGAAATGGAATAGCTCATGGGATACTCTGACAGAGAATACAGAAGAAGGTTTTGGGGTGGGAAAAAAAAAAAAAAAAGAAAAAAGTTTATGCATTATTTTGGGGGTGTGCAAGAAGAAACAAGACAGATTGTCCCTCAAGAAAAGCAGACTAAATCTTTATTCTCTTTGCTCATGCATACCTAAAAAATAGCCAGCCTCCACATGGTGACCTTTCCAGATGGCTGGTCTTGAAAGAGGGAAAGTTTATAAGCTAACTTACAAACTGACAAGAAAGTGAGCTTTTCAGTTCAGAGCTTCTCCTACAAAGAGACAAATCAAAAAATAACCAGATTTTACGGACATCTAGATTCACACAGCATCTGAATCCCACTGCCTTGTTAGTCGGGGTTTATCAGAAATTAGTAAATTATTTTCTACTTGAAACAATCACTGGCTGTGGGTATAATAAAAGAATAAGAACATTTTACTAAAAAAAAGTTAAAGCAATAAAAAAAATTAAAAAAAAATAAAATAAAATATAAAAAAATAAAGCAAGCAGACTACATTTTATCAATAACTTTGTCACTGTTAATTTTACAGACCACAAAAATAAGCAAAATTAAATTCAGCAGCAGATATGTAAGAACAATATTCTCAGCCCTGCTCTCTGCAGTACTCAAGGCCAGTGAGCAGAATACAGAAAATCCCAATAAACGGTATCTCAAAATAAAGTAATGGTGTAAATAATTCCCATTATACATAAAGCTTTAGCCTTAGAGCTCCTGTTAATAAAAGTTAATGGGAAATGCATATTTAAACTCCACATATTGGTAGCACAGACCTGCTTTTCATCAGCCACAAACAAGAAACAGAATACAAAATTACAGGAGGCTTTTTTTTATGAATAGGATTTAAAAAAAAAAAAAAAAAGATAGAAATCCCTTGTCAGTGTGATTATTTCCTCCAAGCATATCTCACTACAGGAAGGGTCCACAGGCACTTAAACTTCCCAGTAACAAGCTATCCTAGAGAAGCCCAAGTCATAAATAACTCCATGGCTCCAAGACGTTTTTTCACTGATGAAGAGTTGTTGGCAACACCATCACCAAGGCCCTGCTCCCCCACTATTTCTCTTCAACATGCCCCAGGGGTACTTTAAGGAAAGGCAAGGTCCATCCACCACTTTGGGTCCAGCCCCTCCACCAGTGTTTGGGGTGACTTGCTGTCCCAGTGGCCGCCATCACCAGCGGATGGAAAGCAGAGTGGAAGACTTCCTTTGAAATAATCAGAATAGAATAATTACAGTACCTTCTCCTACAGGTTGAAGGACCAGAGTTGAGCAGTTTTTTTGAATGTAAAATCGCAAGCTCCTTACCAATCAGATGCTACAACAGGACAAAGCCTAGTTTAGGGCTCAGCTACACATATAATAACAAATGACTGTTTGCTTAACTTGTAAAAAGAGAAGACAATCAAGTTCCATCTGGCCTTAGAGAGCTTTCAGACTTTGAAAGCATGTCCGCATACTTCAAGTAATTAAAATCACATGGAATTATTCCAGAACATACATATATGCACAAATAAATATCCACACTTGCTTATGCTTTTAAAGAAAGCATATTAGACAGAAACAGTATCAAATGGGTCTAAAATAGTTACAATGACTTTAACTGTTCTGATTCAGAAATAAAGGTAAATAAAATTTACATCCAAAACACAAATGCTTAATTTAAAAAAAAAAAAAAAAAGCATTTCTAACCAGTACGTGCAGCAGTTTCTTCATCAATGTATAGTCAATTTGCAGTTTTACATCTGAATCTTTCTCCCCACTTTACTGCATCTAAAGAGAAAGACAAATTTGTGATTTGAGTAATGGTGTGTCATATGTTGAATTTATCTAAAAATAGCATCCTTATCAGCACAATTCCTTTGTTTTCTTTTATTATTTTTTCTCTGTATCACTGAGTTTATGTCTGATCTCATTCTCTTTGCCCTCTATTTAACTGGAAAAGGACAGGCTTTTCCATATTTGAATAACAGAAGCACCATACCCTATGGAATAGAAAATGGGCTGAAGTGAGAAGATCTGATTCTTATTCTAAATCTGGTTTGTGACCTTGGAACAAGTCACTTCTCTGCACCTCTATTTCCCCTCTCTTTCTTTGCCTTTCTTGTCTACTTAGATTACAAGCTTTCTAAAGCCTGTTAAGTGTTTATATAGTACCAAACAGATAAGATTCAGCTTTCATTGGAATCACAGATAACACAAAACCAGAAACAATTAATCTTATCAATCACCACTTACATTATTGCTCTCCTATAGTCCATTGATGTGAAACACAATTTCAAAATGATTTTCAAGAGTTACTTTCATTTAAAATAAAAAAAAAAAAAAGGCCCATGAAAGAAAAGTGTATTCAAGAGGAAACAGATTCCTTAACTGTTTTTCTCCAATAACATTCCCCCATTTTAAACACATTGACCAAGAGGTGCATTTCTATCTCAATCTCTTATAAACGTGGTCATGATACACCTCTGCTATTGCACTAGCACCTCAATATTCACTCCTGGCTGAGCCAGGCCGCACCATGGGCTTCAGTCCCTGTTCAGCATCCTGCTTTGCACCCACAGGATGCTCTGCTACGTGCTGGGAGCAGCAAAGGCAACAGGAAGGCTTTGGAAGTTTAAGACCACTTTTCTTGCTCTCCCAAAAGAGAGCACACACACACAGTGTAAATTCCTATGCCACCAAGGAGCACAAGAAGCACACAAGCACTGTTTCTAATTTTTGTTCCTTCGTGGGTCACCTTTAAAAGTGATTTTCTTTCCAGACTCTCTGTATGAATGACAAGATATTCAGTGAGATGTCTTAAGGGAAAAGAAGTGATAAAGAAAAATTCAGCTAACCTATTTTCTTTCTTGTCACTACTTGATAATCTCTTTATCTGGTCTCATTTCACCAGTTGCAGACAGACTTATTTCCCCATAGATAGACCCAATCCTTCTTCCAAAGTCCACACGTGCACATGCACATCCTTTCCCACAGTATTTCAAATTCATATCGTAATGTCTTTCTGCTATTTTGGTATATAAACAGCCAAATTCAGCATACATCGATGTACATGTATAAGATGTACATGCTTTTTGCCACACACATCTTTAGTCTTTCACATAATTTCTGTGGTTATGGGCACACAACCTCCCCATCAAAATAAGTATGCAGTTTCACTGAAACACAGTTCACTAGCACATATATTTTAAAGTTCAAACCCTTTGTCAATAAATTATGTTTCCTGATGTGAACAGAAAACATTTTCTAAAGCTCTGCAGTGATTTAGGAACCTCAATTCTACTTTCAGCTGCACCTTAATCCTTCTTGACTTCTACTGAGGCTTTAGCTTAGAAATGTTTACTCTCCTGCTGGCAACACGCTCAGCCTTTTATACCGTCTTTACCTTCACAGAATAATGTAACTGCAATTTGTAATGCCAATGCAAATTGCCTGATCTACAGCTTGTGCCAGCTGGGTATAACCCAACAAAGCTGTGGCAGCCTGGTCCAAGGATTGCAAGACATGCCTCTGCTAGAAAGCACAGTAAACCCAAACCCAGTCCCACGCACAATCACCAGGGCTTGCAAAGCAGGGTAGAGAATCCCTATGCCGTGAATCAGTGTAAAACAGAGGCTATTTTCAGGATTTCAGTTTATCACAGGACTGGATGTAGAGAGTTCAGGACCAGAGATGCTGCTATTACATCAGGTCCAGACTTCCTGCCATTACATATCCCCCAGCTATCTCTATATTAAGCCAATTCACTTATAACTGATTAAAACATCTACTCCGAATAAAAAATCCACTTTTTATCTAGAGACATGAAAAAAGAGAAAATTCAGCATTATTTTAATCAGAGATTGTGAGGGAGGAGGGATTTATGATTTGTGAGTCCCCTTCCCCCTAACTGAAAAATCACAGCAGATAATAGTAACTCAAATGCTTTATAGCTGAATTCTTTTTAATCAGCTCTCTCCTATCTTTACCAGCTGTTTGTCTGCTGCTCCCATTTATGCTGTGCATCTTGGACTTATCGATCTAGTAAGCTTTAAATTACAGCTATCCATGAAAAAAAAAAAAAAAGAAAAGAAAAGGCAAACCATAACAGGAAAGAACAGACCTGATAAAGGATTTTTGAAGGGCTACTCACTTTTGCTAAAAGAAAATCTTAATAGAATTTCCTGGAGAGAAGGTCTGTAGGACTGAAGTTATCACTGTACTGTACAGAGAGAGGAAGGGTAAATCGAGCTCACAGACTGAAGGAAAGGATTTATATCAAAAACAGTTCCAGTGAAAAGTATAGGAAAACTTTGGAAAAAACCCATAAGATACAGTATTGGTAACCTAGTCTGTATCACTGGGTGTTTTTAATTTGGTTTATTAGAGCCAGGCAATTTATAGGAGTTCTTGTTTCAGGCACAGTATAAACAGACAGTAAGAATACATCACTCCCCAAAACATTAAAAAACATTTAACATTAAAAAGGCAATGTAGGAGCAGAGCTGATATCAGTGCTCAAGCGTACCTACTGCAGCTTCAGCTCAAAGACTGCTAAGGGGTATTGCTTTAGGCTTTCACCAGTGAGCTACCAGGACTGTCCTGCTGAAGGAACTAAGCTGACCATAAATCTCCACAATCCTCCTCCACCTCAAATCCAATATTCCATGCAATGATATTGCAATTCCCCAGGGAAGATGATCTAAACTCCTGGCAACATGCATCATCCAGTGAAGGTTATCCACCATTTTGCCCAAGACTCTTCTGTAACGTGAAGGAAGAATTATGACTCAATGGTCTATGTCCCAGGTGCTTCCATCCGAGGTGATGCTGTCAGTAGGGACCCACTGTCATTCTTCCTGCACAACAGCCACGCAATGGGCACAGACGTCTCGTGCTGCCCTTGCTCAAGTAAATGACTCTGTCCAAATCAAGCTACTGAAGTTTAAAAACTAACCATGAGGCTTATTTCACAGAGGCGTAAGAAGATGATCTGTGGCACTCTGGGCTACGTGCCGTTATTACTGTTGTGCACAGAAGTATCCACATGGTCATTCCTAGACTCTAGAAAATTTGCACCTGCAGAAAAGGTCTAGAAAGATTGCATCTAGCACTACACTGGAAAAGAATTACTGGAACAATGTATGTCTTAATGAGAAAACCTGTCTCCCAGTCTGTGTTGAAAACTTCACCTGCTGTTTAGTTTTTCACGCCTTAGGTACTCGTCATGGTTTGAGCTCAGAGGGCTCAAAACAAACCCAGCACAGTACTACAAGGGAAAAATCTGCAACCTACAGATTTATGACTGTCCTAGAGACCTCGTGGCCTGAATCAAAGTGTTTAGGTGCCCTGGTCTTGTAAATCTGTTGGGATTTTAAAAGATGAGAAATAAAAATACAATCTTTTTCCTCTGTGGATATGGGCAAAGTGTCTCTATGTCTGGATTCCCAGTGCTGCTTCTGCTTCCTGCTTCACAATGGCATTTTATTGTTATGATACTCTGGAAGTACATTCACTTTGGTCTTTCAATTTGCCAAAAGGTTAGAGGGAGTTGACAGATTTCTAAGTGAGGGAATGCAGTTCACACTCTTATTCACTCAGCTGGTCATTCGCTGAATTTGACACTGTATTTCAGCTGCATTACACATAGTGCAGAGAGGGGAGAAGCAGCAGGGCACAAAGATGGCTTTAAGACATCTCTAGTCCCAGTGTTGAGCTACCTGGGGGCTGCTTGGTCTCTGAGCAGAACTGGGAGCACATGCTGCAGCCAGGATTAGGGCTGGCATCATCCGCTGACTCTGGCCATGCCACAGATGGCACGGGCAGCTTCCCGGGCTCCTCCGTCTACTGATTGCAGGGGAAGAACAGACTGGAGCAGGCACAAGTGGTCCCTGCTGCAATGTGACCTTCACATTTCATCCATGCATTTCTCTCAAAAAGATACATGAATCGATGAAGTACAAGCCTCTGAGTCAGGCTCAGATAATGTTCTGAAAACAAGAAACTAAATATTTAAACATTACTTGAATCGTGCCTGCTGCAGATCCCCACAATGTTGAGGAAAACAATAGGTTTGGCCCAGAGGACTTGACAAAGCAGAAGAGTATCAAAAGAGGGGAGCACTGGCCAGGATGAAACTCTGACGTTACTTTGGCCACTCTCCCTCAGCAAAGCCCTCCTGCAGCCAACCCGCTCCCGCAGCGCTGTGCTCTGCACATCCAATCTTCTGAGACTCGACTTTGCCTTACAGTGCAGACCATGAAGGTTTATCCTATTGCAGAGTTCATCAAGTGATGTGTGGGTGGCAAAGGGATGAAAGGACCCAAAATCCCAGCACCCAGCCCTAGGCAGCATTCCCATCAGCTCCAGCACCACTGTGAATGCAGAATAAGCTCCACTTGTGCATATTAATAGCAAAAGGTTTTTGAGGAGGAAGTTTTGTCAAACAATAAAAAGATGCATTAACCAGCTTGGAAAATAGTACGGGATGAAATGAATAAACTCTAGTCACAGCAAAAGGTTGCTGTCCTTACACCTTATAGATCCCACATTAGTGCAAATATGTATCTGCAATGACATTTTCAGACTAATACCAAGTATGTAATATTAATATGGGTTGAGAAATAAAAAGCAAGAGAGAAAAATAGCTATTATTAAAGAAACAATCATTTTTAGGTATAATTTTACCCACGTGCATTATGAACACAACCCAAGAAAGATGCCGTGCTGCTGAGAAAAGTCAGTACAATAGTTGTTCTACTTCTTAAATAATATGATTATTTTCTTTTTAGCAATAGTAGGAAAGTACTAATTTTAAAAGAACAAAATTAAGATTTCCAGTTTAGCAGACATGCTTTACCAATATTTCAGTTTTCGACCAGAGGAAAAAAAAAGAAAAAAATGTGTATCAGGTCAGTCTCACATTTAGAATAAGGTGGCTCATAATTACTGCAAGCACATTGTTGCAAGTTGTTCAAATATCTGTTTATTTATTACTGAAAGGACTATCAGAATATGAAGAGAGCTTCCAAATACTAATCATAGCTGTCTAAGACCATCACATGATGTTAACCAACAGTTTCTGTGATTTACTGTACCAATAAAAGAAGGCAGCCATGAACAGGTTTTAGTAAATCAAGCATATTGGGCCAGATTCCGGTCCATGATTATTCAGACATGGGAAATGTTATAGCACTTTGCCAGTACATAATTTGGGTCTGTAGTGAACTTAGCAACATGGATGTATGGCATTAAACCCTGTTCTAATGGTTACCAGAAGAAAATCACCTTGACTTTTACATACATACAAAGGCTAATGCATATAAAGGCACACGCACACAGATGCTCTCTCTCAGGCTTGTCACCAGTCACACCACAGATATCTTTCCCTAAAGAAAATGTCAAGGTCTGTGCAAAAGCACTTAGGTCTCATGTACAGCACTGCCACACGATCACAGTAGGTAAATGTTCAGCAGTTAAACCCCGTGCCATGACACACATGCATGCATTGAGTTTAAATTTACAGTGAACACCAGGTGCTATTGTCCCTTAAGGGAAATTGTGACTGGTAGAGAATCACCTCTGTCAATATTTCCCTCGTGGGTCAATAAATCCTGATAGTCAATAAAAGTCAGCGAGCAAAACCGACACCACCACAGGAGCCTGTGGTACCGTGGGGTAAAATTTGGCACATTTAGTACCTGCTTATTAGTTAGAATGATTTTGCATTTAAGGTCCCCAAGGTATAGAGCACACTTTCACTTGATTTTAATAACCTTCTAACGCACAACACAATTCTGCATTACAACCCTTCCCTGAGCTCTTCAACACGGAGTATGTGCAAACTGAATGGCACATGGGCTGAGAAAAGGATTTCTCCTGATCTCATAAGGCAGCATCGTGAGTATCTACATGCCAGCTAAAAAAAAATCCACCATTTTTCATGAGACCCATGCATTCCTATCAGAATACTGAGGTTTCAGGACAGAATACAGCCAGAAAACTTAGTTCTGTGTTTTCTAGATACAAATTTGATTTCAGCTATTCACAGCCATGTGCCAGACCACACAGTCATTCTCAGGTACTCTGGAGCAAATCTTCAACTGGGATAAATCAGCACAGGTTTTTTTTAAGTTATTTTTATTTACACCATATGACAAACTATTTCCCTAACGTTTCCTGGTTAAAAATCTTATGCAGGCAGTATGGAAATTTAACTGAGGTTCCTTTTTTCCACTCTACAACACAAAAGTCAATCATATGCAAACTGCCATGATACATGAACTCAGAAAGATCAGAAGGACCTAACCCATGACACTAAGTGCAAATAATGTAGAAAGGGTTTTGAAACTATGTTTAAAATAATCAATTGTGTTGCTGCCCTGTTCACAACAGATTTAAAGTATAGTTTTAACAAAGGAATATTTTTTCCTGTTGTAAAGATTGTTCACTGTTAATCTGTAATTTTCAGGGGTTTTTCTCTGGAAATGCATTTTAAATGCACTTGGAAAATATCCAACACTGAAATTGGAAACTTAACCTTATAATATGCGATTCTATGCTCAGATTGCTAATGATCATATAAACTAATAAGTAACTTATTTGTTATCTAAAATGATAAGTAAAACTATAAAATGAGCAAACTTAAAAGATTTATAAACCCAACTGGCAAATGATTTCCAGACTAAAAATGTCTCTAGAGATTTACTTATAAAAGTTAATGACTTTCAAACAGAAGGAAAAAATGAAGTCAATAGACTGAAGTTCTTCATTATAACTCATTTGTTCAGTTCTAATCTTGATTTGGTCATCAGCTCTCCGCTTGCTTATAAGATGGTCAAGCCATGCAAACAAAGTGATATTTGTTCACATAACAATATTGAACCCTCATATAGCACTTTTCATCATCAAATCTCAAAGCATTCTGCAAAGAACGAGAGCTTTGTTATCCCCAATTCAGATAGGGAAATTGCAGCAGTAGGGTAATTGCAGAGCCAGAAATAACACTTCCGAGTCCCAATCTAATGGTCTAAGTAACAGCACAGGGCATTTTATTAACACAGAAGACAACTGAGGTCAAGATGGGTGATATCAGTATTGCAATGTTTGGACTGCTGAAAGCACAATGAGAAAAAATGCAACTGAAAAAAATACATCAGTTCAGTGAGTGCTTTACATTGGTACTTAAGACTCCAGGTATCCATAAAGACTTTATACCAACAATCCCCCATCAAGAAAGGTTATTAAGTATATGCTTAAGTTATTATGGTAACCCAAATGTTTAGACTCTAATAGGGTTTCAAAATATTTTTGTCTATCAGAAAAAAAATACATGTTTATGCTGGAAAAGGCACTGTATAGGATTAAAACCTGTTAAAATGTATGCTCAGAAAACAGAATTTTCCTCAGTAGAGACTAATGAGTCAGAATTATTTCTCAAGACTTATGTGTGAAGCTGTGCTGAGAAGCAGGTGATGGGTTCGTTGGGAGCTAATGGTTATGGGTCGGAAACAGAGAGGTCAACAAGGAGGACACTGCTGTGGGTTTTTGCTACCCACCACCCTATCAAGAACTGGAAGTGGATAAAGCTTTATTCAGCCTTCACAATCAAAGGTCCTTGTCATCCTGGGGGACTTTAAGCACCCTGATATCTGCTAAGATGACACTGGTGATGCACAAGCAACTGAGATGTCATGAGCGCATCAAAGACAATATTGATGCTGAACTTCAGATGAGCAGTTTGGTTTGATCAGGGAACTAGCAGGTGTAATGTCATGGATGACTTCCCCAGGGTGCAGAAGGGCACAGGGGAGCTCCTTGATCTTCAAGGAAAACCCCCTCAAAGCACCAGAACAATCCACCCTGACAAGTGGGAAGTGGAGCAGACGTGGCAGAAGGCTGACCTGGCTGAATGTGGAATCCCTGACAGAGCTCCAACACAAAAACAAAGTGAACAGAAGGTGAAAGTTGGGACAGGCTACCCAGGAAGACTATAGAAACCTTGCCCAGACTGCAGGAACAAAATTAGGAAAGCCAAAGCCCAGGTGGAGTTGAAGCTGGCAAGGGATGGTATGACCAACAAGAAAGGCTCACCCATAGGTACACCTGCAGCAAAAGATCAAGGAAAATGTGGGTTACTCCTGAATATGTCAACAGAACTACTAACAAAGGGTACAGAGGAAGGATGAGGCAGTCAATGACTTTTTTGCCTCAGTCTTTATTGGCAAGGCCTACCCTCGGGCTGCCCAGGTCCATGTTCCTAATGTCTTTGGGGCAGGGAAGTCCTATCTACAGTAGAGGAAGATTTTGTTAGGGATCAATTAATCAATTAACTGGATCTACACAGGTCTATGAATGTGCAGGAAACAGGCTGACATCATTTTGAGGCTGATTTTTGGTCTTTGAAATATTGTGGCAATTGGGGGATCCTTCTGATGACTAGAAAAGGCAACTGTCATGGCCATCATCAAGAAGGGCAAGAAGGAACAACACACACCAACATCCAACTGCCTGATGACCCTCACCTAAGTCCCAAACAAGATTTTGGAGCAAATCTTCCTGAAGGCAATCTGTTTAACCACTTAATATCTTCATTAACAACTTTGACGATGAGAGTGAGTACGCTTGCAGCAAGTTTCCACGTGACACCAGAGCTGGGGAGCAGCTGACACACTAGAGAGTGGGATTGCCATTCAGCAGCATCTCAACAGGCTGAAGAAGTGGGCTGACAGAAACCTTACAACATCCAGCTGAAGCAGACGTGAAGCCCTGCAAATGGAAACCCACAGTGCAGAAAACAGCTCTGGGGAAGACAGCCACAGGGTTGAACAGGAGTCGGCAGTGACAGTGATGAACGTCAACCACACGCTGGGTTGCATTCGCAGGAGCACAGCCAGCAGGTCAAGGAAAGCAATTATTACTCTCTATTCAGCACTTGTGAGACTGCTTCTGGGACAGAGTGTCCAGTTTTGGTTTGCCTGTTACAAAACAGACACTGATGAACTGGCAAAAATTCAGCAGAGAGCACCAAGATGATGAGGGGGCTGCAGCACATAATTTAGAAGAAGAAACTGGGAGAACTGTGTTTGTCTAGCCTGAAGAAGAAAAGGCTAATTACTGTTTTCAACTGGACAAAGCCCTGAGCAACCTGATCTAACTTCAAAGTCGTGCCTACATTTGGAAGGAGGTTGGACCAGATGACCTCCAAAGGTGCCTTCCAACTTAAATTATTTTACAGTTTTAATGTAACTTGTATTTATCATCAGGCATTCACTTGTAAGGTATCATTTGGAAATAATTATTTTGACTGTGCAACACTTTCAAACGCAACAAAAAGTTCCATACATATTTGAGAAGTATCCAACTGCAGGTGAAGAGTATCATGGCCTAAAAGCCAGTCAGCTGGAGCCAATTAAAGCACAATCAACCTCCCATGACACCAAAATGCCTAATTGAACTTCTACCCTTTATGCAAGATGGAGATTTTTGCCTTCTCTACAGAAGCCCAAAATGAGATGTTCACTGCTCTTTGTCTCTGTAAATCAAGATCATTATAAAAACATAACAATCAAAACAGAAGATGCCTGCATTGATTAAAATAATTGTATTCCATCCTCTAAGAAGAAAGAATACTTCTCTTGCAAAAAGACGACCTCAGATGTTTAGTCACAGACACCCATTTTTACCCTCCTGGCAAATGGAGAATGTGATCAGGAAAAAGTGACACACATGCATATTTAGAATTAAACTTCAAAAGCAAGTGGTTCATTAGCGTAATGTGAGAAAAACTAAGACATGTTTGAATGAACGGCTATGGTCTAATAAAACCTGACCTTGGTTTTAAAAAGAAGAGAAAAACTAGAATGTATGTCGACTGAAATATATAAACTTACAATGAAAATCAATTGGTATTTATAGATACCGGATAATGCACTCATTACTATTCATTCTCATTACTGTTCATTTTGCAACCGTCACAAAAAATATGGTGACTGACTGACAGCTTTTAAAATATTTTTATGCCTGAAGAACCAAAATAGCTGAAAGAGATCTGGAATTTTTAATTCAAAAAACTGTACAAACTGCCAATAGTACAGTAATCTAATCTTCTCTTAATTCCTTTTTTTTTTTTTCCCCTTTAAATTAAAATCTCCCCAATCTTTTGAGTTAATTTGAGTAACCCTTTTGCTTTTCTTCTTTTGGGGGGGGGGGGAAGTTTCAGTTCTATTTGATTTTACTAAGCTGTGAAAATCTCTGTATATCAGAAAGAGCGCAAGCAACATTCTTCCCTAATTAGTCCATAAAAATGCTAATTTTACTAATGAATCAGATTGAAATATCACAGGAGTAGGTAATAGCGCAAATACAGAGTTTGCTTATGGGGTAGACTTTCAGATTCATTTTGCTAATCACCACCACAGCACTGGGCAACTTACAAAGCCAATATTATAATGAGGTTAGAGAGGCAAAACATGCTCATCTTAATTTTTGTGCAAAATAAAGACAGTACATGCATATACATTCACAGCAACCATGTAATCATTTATATATGTGAAGAAAACCAGACCCACGGTATTTACAGCCCAGCTCCACAGCTGCAGTGAATCCTTCTATCCCCATTATAAGCAGAGGTCCTCTGCCTGTTTACTAAAGCTAAGGATGTGACCATAAATCTTTATTCTGCCCAATTTCACTGTTAATATAATCCATTTCTGAAACCAATAAAATAATACTTTCTTTTTTCATGGACCAGTAGCTAATAATGTCACCAGTTTGAATTGTACAAGCAAGAGACTGAAATCATTGTCTGTCTGCCCCACAGCATCTTTCTCTATTATTTTTTTCCTGCACTTACACTTTTGCTCCTGCCTTCTGTGCTGGCACATACTAAGGCACTTGTATCCAAGCCACAGACCTAGGAAGGAGTGGTCTTTTTTCAAGTCAAAAATCTAGTAGAATCAATGAGCTCTTAGAGGAAATCTCTTTGGGCTTGACCTTCAGGGTGGCCTTTTACTCTCTAAACCCCATGTAAAACAGTGATTCTGCCAGTCAATCCTTAGTAAAAGATTTAAAGAAAATGACTGTTGCCTATTGGTGGCATCAGAAATCTAAGCAGGAATTAAGCAGCTTGAAAAAGCCTTTAAATTCAACTTATCATTCCCCCAGAGCTCTCCATATATTCTTTATGGCCCTGTGTTCCCCTACCCCTTTGATCATTTTATATTGAAGTAGTCTCTTGTTTAATACGTAGCTAAGATGACTGCACGATAACATCAAAACAGAAGGGAACATAAAGAACATGAAAGAATATGAAGTCAATAGCTTCGCCAATCACAATACATAAACAGGCCTAGTTAAAAGCCACAGCATTACAGTGCCGTCTTTATGCACTCACAAAGCTGCCCGCAGTGTTAAGACCAACTACAAACTGAAGCTAATGATTAAAACCACATTGGGTTTGCTTTCTTCTGCTTTAATTGTTGTTCGCTTTTCTCAAAAGGTATAGATCCACAAATCCAGCACCTATCTTTGTGTTTCTTCCTAAAAGCCCAACACACCAGCTGGTTGAACTGTGTCTCTGATAGAAATCAGAATTTCCAAGCCAGGGTTTCCTCAATGCATGGAAGCTACACACACCCATAAAACATGGTTCTTCACCCTTGTACCATCATCCTTACAACAGAGTCCAACCGTGCTCTAACCAGTTCCAGAGGTATTTCTAACAAGAAGCAAAGAGGGAGAAGAAGTTTCATTGAAATCTCTCTCGTGCTCTTTTAAGAACATTAACCCAATACAAAAAACCCCTAAAAATAAAAGAAACAAAGCCTAGTAACACCAGACTTTGTCTTCCTAATCCCCAACACCTTCCTGTTCTAGTGTTTAGATAAAACTATGCAGTATGTTTTGGAGGCCAGACAGGCGGAAAAGTTGATGTCTACTGTCTAGAACTCATCTCACACTTGGTTTTCATACCATATTTCTTGGCTGCTTATACTCATGCTAATCTGCTAAAATTACTTTACGCACTTGGAAGGCAACATATCACTTGTACTCAGTTCTATTATTCATCAGACAACCACGATGGCAGCTCCATGACTGACTGCTAATTATCCTTTCCCACTGGATGTCAGAGACGGTTGCATTTTCGGCAGCAATTTATTCTTCTTCCCATGGAGTCATGAGGTGGAGGCTGAGGTCTATTGAAGTCAGTGACAAAAGCCCCATTGACTTCAGTTGTGTCAGAAATTCATCTTCTGATGGAAAGAGACTTGCTTAAGTGCTATTTAGTACATGATGTCAACACTTCGAGATAACAACTGACACGAGAACAACATGCACATTACCAATGGGGCCACGATAGGACACAGCACTCAAAGGCTCTGCACGCCATCAAATCCCTGTCACAGGACCAGACAGAATGGTGGCACATTCACAATTCAGGTGTCTCCCAACAGAGAACAGCCTCATCTCTGCTCAAGCCCAGTCCACACACCATGGTCTGTAATACATGGGAACAGTAGAACTTTGCCTGTGTGATGGGCATCTCATTTGCTTGGTGGGCTGGATCCACACTGCAGCCTGTAGGCTGGCTTTTTCATATCTAGTGTCTAAGAGGGAGATACAATCCCTGTTTATGAAAGCAGTTTGGAATACCTACAGCATTATAAATTCACAGAGCACATTGTACCTTAACTTCTTTAACAGAGGCAAGAGCTAAAAAGGCAATGAATGAGCAGGCAAAGGAATCTCACCTTTCACTGACTTCCTATGTCTCCCTCCTAGAACTGCCAGCAAGAAGGATGGCAACACCATACAAAATGCTCACTTCTTACAAGAAAAGTCAGAGTTTTTACCTGGAGAATGTTTCATATAAGTAAATGAGAAATTAAAGATAAAATCCCAGTGTTGACAAACACTTTCTGAATTACAACAGGCTTTGATTATTCTTTTGCTGGTTTGGGTTCCCCCCCCCCCCCCCCCCCCAATAAGCTATCTTGACTTGTCCTTTCTCTCAGCTAGCACTATGGCCTTACTCTCCCTCACTTACATTAACTGAAGTGTTTCACTTCCACATCCTTTAGTCCCAGTTGGAGGACACCCTTTGCCTGAACTCTCAATTGGAATGATGGGAATGATGCTCCTCAGCCCTCCCTCCCTCCTCCATCCAGTTCTTCATCCTACAGAAACAGGAGATGTTTTAATAACCCATCACCACACTGAGACAGAAGGTACCCAAGCATACAAACACGCACACACTTGGGACAGGACTGTTCTCTTGTCTCTGTGCGGTCTCCTCAGGCTACATCACTTCTGACTGTCTCTGGGTTCCCATGTTCCTTCCAGCTCATATCCAGCCCATGCTCATTCCCTGCCTCCTATATTGCTTCCAGACCGTCTGTGCAGAAAGCTCTTTCAGCTACTCATATAACTTCTCCAGTTTACAGTAGCTGAGGGCATAGTCACCAATTCCTCCAGCCAACGTGCTGATCACAAGTGAACAGTGGTAGTTTCAGCAGAGATGTTTGGCTTTTGCAATGGTCTTTGTAGAGCAAAGCCATTCCTCAGGCTAAAAATATCAGCAGGCTGCAGGAACACTGCCAGGTCCAGGGGCGAGGAATCAGCAGAAGCCTATCATCTCTTCCCCACCTGCATGAGCCTGAGCAGGTGAGGGAAGAAGCATCATCTCCCGAGGGCAGCAGCAATGATGAGTCAAGCTGAAAGGCAGTTTTTAGCTGTTGGTCGAGACCAGCAGTTGTTTTAGCAGCCATCCCGCCCCAAACTGAGCGGAAGAATATTCTGCATAAGTCCATCTTTCTCATGCTGCTAAACGTAGGTAGTAAGATAGAAGTCTTTTGTTTGTGTGCAAATCATTTAAAAAGAACTTCATTTTAAAAAGGAAGCCTCCAAATACGTTTAAAATCCTGTTCAAGCCAAATTCTCAGCACAGCCTGTTAGGTTTTATTCAAATACATTTTTCTATGCTTCTGTATCAACTGACTGCAAGTTGCTGGTCCTTTGTTCTGTGTAAGGTTCATCTTCACTTTGCTATTCCTGTACCAGACAAACCAGCAAGCTGACCTCTGGGGACAAGGAAAATCCACTCTCCCCATTCAGGATGGGTCTCTGGAGCATCTAAACCACAGAAGCCTTATACAGTCTGAATCTGCTTTTCTGATGCATCCTTTTATTTGTATTGTTTAAAAATGCTTTATGCAAAAATTTATTGCTTAAATTAACAGCAAGTCTTATATATGGAGGACAAAAAGAAGAATGATAAGAATAAATCACGATTCCTACGTAATATGTGCTATGACAAAGTGGTATAACTGAAGATGGTTTGTAAAAACTATCTTAAACTACGAAGCAAAATCCACAAGAGCAACACATCAGGCTAAAAATGAATAAATAAAAATCAGTGTGCACTGTACTGGTCGCTTGCAAAATTAGACAATTAATTCTGTGTAAACTAACCTATCAGGAAACCACACTGTAGGGATTCTGATAGCTGTTATTGCAGTACACTATATTAAGGAAAGAGCGCTTTAATGAGATCCCTGGAGAGTCTCTACGGACTTGGATCTTCCTCTTGAAAATACCATTTTTACCCCATTTAACTACCAGTATGTTGCATCTCCGATACACATATGAACACACACACATGCACCCTCCCCCTCCAAAAAAAAAAGCTATTAACACAATTATCAGTACCAATAATCATTGTGCTTTTCAGGATCAAAAAAGACATTATGCCAGTTTCAATATACAAGATCCATCAGAAATAACATCTGTATATTAAAACCCACTGCACTTAAAACCACTTACAGCCAGAATAGCAGCAGCACAAAGAAAGCTTTTACACAGAGGGGTGCAAAAAATCATAATAATAATAATAAAAAAAAATAAATTCACATTGTGCTTACCAGAACAATCTGCAACCTGGCTTTTATTAATGTTTTGTTTTTCTATAAGTAAAGACCTAGTGTAGAGCTTGCCAAGTACAATAAATGCCCCAGTTTAACATTTGATTTTTCAAATAAGTACTGGAGAAAACCACCTTCAGCATCAAACTCAAAATGGCTGTATTTCAAACTGATTGCTTGCTGTAAAGTAACAGCTGTAAAATAGCAAGGCAGAATATTTTGATTAGAAGCTTAGTAGCAGGGTTAGAAGCTGTTCTTCTATTTACAGATTCTGTGTAAAAACATGTATAACCACATTTATGTCCTAAATCTGAGGAATCAATATTCTCAGGTTTCAAAAAGCTTTTCCAGTGAAGCCTGTGGATTTTTCTCATTTTATTATCTGTTTAACAGAAGTTCTGCTAAACAATGCCTTAGAGGGGCAAAAAAAGTGAAAAAGTATTTTATTAATTGCATTTAACATGAAGTGCAAATAAATAAACAAGCCAAGAAAGAAACCCTTATAAACCTTTAAGCCACCCTTTAAACTTAGATGAATTACTGCTTTTCTTCTCCAACTATCCTATTAGTCCTTATGTAAGTACCAACTCTCTACATCACTAGTACAATGGACTGGACATTACGAACACAATGGACCAGGCTGTGATACCAATGTTGATTTGCAGCAGTTTCATACTTCGGCAAGTCAGTGGGTTAAAGAGTGAATGGAAAGACTCAGATCTTAAGCAGTTAATGAATGTAGAACAACATGCTAGTATATGCTGAATTATTACTGTGCTGCTGCCATTTTACCTGGGCCAGCTTATGTGACATCTCTGCCATCATGGAAATGGGCTCCCACCTGGACCATCTAAGACACATCAAAATTAAAGCTGGAGGAAGCCAACCTGGACAGCCACCCCTGAAGTCAGCTCTCCACAGGGAAGACAATTCTAGCATGTTTTAAGCACCCTTAATTGATTTTACAATGCTAGAAAACTGAAAAAGAGTTCAAATACAATCTTTGAGTCCTAATATTTACATGAGCAAACATTTGTTTATCTGTCAGCTGTGTAATCTCAGAGCCTCTGTAGAGCCTGGGACAGCCTCTTAAGTAGCTTTCTCCAGTTCTGATTAGCTGACTCCATAGCCAGCCCTATAAATATTCTTAACATTTGCACCCAGTGGACCAAGTATTTTGTTGAGCAGACTAATTGGTTCACAACCCCTGCTAAGTATCAGCCATATCATCCCTGACTGCCATAGGCTACGATCATCATTAGCCAAGTGACAATCTCCTAGAGAATTTTGGCTCTTTAATCTCCATTCTCCCCAAGGACATCAGATTTATTATGGGTTAAAGCTATCAGAGTTTGCTCTCGTTCCTTTCCTACGCTATATTCTCAGCATAAAAGGAAAAAATCTTGTGAACATGGTGACACAAAGGAAGCTCATGTCCACGTCTCCCTGAAGGGACCACAAGATGCTACAGACCTTGGGGCTGACGCAGCCAAGGCACAGGGCCAGATCCTGCCTGCATACAAATTTCCATTGATTTTCAAGAGAAGTGTAAATTAACAGATCCCAGCTGAAGTCACACACTGATGAAAGGTGCCCTTGATCAGAATCATTCCTTTTACTGACACCATGTTAACACCGAAACACCAAGGTTGGGATTGTCCCAGAGGCTGCAGAAACACCCCATGCCTGAGTACACCTGCCCTGAGACCCAGCAGTGGTGGGGTGTGGAAAACTGAGGAGGGAGAAGCGGAGGAAGAGATGAAACGCAGGTCAAAAGCTGGAACAAAAGGTGAAAAAGAGAATAAAGGTGGGAAGAATGAAAGACAAACTCTGAGAAGACATAATATCCTCAGAAAGTCAGAACCCACGCAAAGAGTACCAGCTTCAAACAATGCAAATCTGACCTTTGTTATGGCTGTGCCATAAATCTGGAGATTTAGGCAAGAAATGGGGGGCGTTCTCTGCTTTGTTTCATTAGAAAGAAAAAGTTCAGCTCTTAAACTCAGGAAAAACTTTAAAATGTTAGAGATCTAGAGTATTAAGCCCTCTTACTTCAAAAGACACACAGATCACAGACACCAACAGCTCATAAGATGGTATTCAGAACCATAGATGTTCCCTCCATTAATTTTCCAGAAATGGGCTGAAAAAAAAAAAAAAAAAAAACAAACACAAAACCAAAAAACCCACAACCACAAAACAAAAAAACAACCCACAATTAACAAGGAATTCCTCTCCTCATTGCATCTCTCCCCATTCAAAAGGGGAAAAGCAATCATCTTGCTAGAGACAAAAAGCCGTTCATGGCCCTCTGGCAGCCTTAGTCAGGAAGCATCCTCTGGATTGCCTACTTGCAGACCAAATTCTTTGTCCTCTTAAAAACAACTTCTGCTCACTTATGCTAGAGATTCACCTGACAAAAAGGGGAAATGAGATTTTAAACCACCAGTCACCATCCCAGCCTACCTGAAGGTAGCAGGGAAAAAAATCAGCTCTGCCGTGTTGGCCTTTATGTAGTTTACAGAGGAAAATGGTCATTAAAGGAATGAAATCAAAGGAGCTCGCTCACGGACACTGCCTCTCTCGTGTCCAAATGTGTAACAAGGCAATAAACTATGGGTTTCAATACCAGAGCTACACCACAGCAGCACCCTCCCACCACAGCAAGCGATCAGCATGCACAACACTTTTTTTTTCTTTGAGTCATGCTGAGAAATCTCTGCAATTTGTAGCTTTGGAAAGCCTCCACATTCACATTTAATTTGAAATGATATCCTCCCTGTCAAAACATGCCTGGGGGCAAGTCACTTATGAAAAAAAAAAAAAAGAGAGAGAGAAAAAAAATAAAAATCTGAATCTTTTTCTCTGCTCTGAGTCATAACATCTGCCACAGCGAGTGTCTGCAGCCAAACACAGGAAGGTGTTCTTCTACAGAGAGGAGCACCCAAATAAAAGCAATACCCCAAAATAGAAGGAATCTGAATCACTTCTCCATAGCTGTGGTAAGACCTAACTGTTAAATATTAAGAACCAATAAACACTAGTTTATGAGCTTTCCAGCTCTTCTAATGTACCTGCACAAGACAAGGATCTGAATTACACCATACATATTTATAAATAGATGTATGTGCACTTGTATGTGTATACTCACACAAACACACACATCATAGGTGTGTAATTTCAAGTTTCAAAATTAATGTCTCCAGAATAAATCTAAAAAATTGATACACTCCATAGTGAGCTGCTTCGCTTTTGTTTGTTTCCCTTCAGTCACATCAGATACTGCTGGCACTCTGAATATTTGCAGTGAAGATAAAGTAGTATCAGAAACAAAACCCAAGGCAAAAGCTATTGCCCACTGCACAAAACTGTTTAGGGAAAAAAAAAAAAAACCAAAAAGCTACACATACATATCTCAAATGATCTTTTCCTAGAACTGCCATGATGGTTAAACAATTCCATGCAAAACCATACATATATAGTAAGCAATTTAACTAACTGTGTGTGTATATATATCTTACAGTGTATCATCTTAAGACTTTATCCACTCAAACTACTGTCTCTTAAGAAATGGCCAGGACACTCAGTTCAAAGGAAACTGTGAAAAACCTTGTAGGAGGCAGTTACAGAATAATCTACATAGGGAGACATTAATTTCCTATCCCTATATTTAGAAACAGCCTATGATCTAAAACATGAGACTTTCTCAGAAGGTCATAATAGATTTGTTTCATTTTATTTAACTGAAGTTAAATTCACCAAATAGCCCCTGGCCTTCGGAAGGCTGAAACTGAATAGTGTTTCTATTGGATTGTTTTCTTTCTACAAAAAAAGAAAAATCACTTCAATAGAAAGCATCTGCTCAGAAGGCCAAGGTGGTCAAGATGAACTGAGATGGGAGGTTCCGTACAGAACACATTCGAAAGGACTAAAAATAAGTATGGTGCAAAATTAGCAATTTAGATGTGTTGCTAATACAGTTACCTTTGACACTAAGTCTAACTGTATTCCAAGGGCATTCAAAAGTTATAGAAATAGAAAGGACTAAACAGGTCAAAAATAAGGAAAATACTAAAGGTCCCTTTAAGAAAGGAATGAAAAGAATTATCAGTATTTCATGTACAGATGAAGTGTTTCAAGGAATGAACATGACAGACAAAAGTATTTATGAAAACAGGTGAAACAAGGTCAAATAGTCACTTTAATGATCACACTGGAATTAAGAAACAGCAAATTTAAAATGGGAAAGAAAATCATAATAATTAAATTTGTGAACTCTCTGACACAAAAAGGTTATTGATACAAAGGGCGTAATGATTAGGAGAATAATTAGATGTTTAAAGTGCTAATAATAATACTTCCCTAAGCCAGGATAAGAATTTATAAGGGCTATAAGGGCTATTGATCTCATGTTTCAGGATAGAAGCCAAGCAGTAAGTGCTTGGTAAGAATGTTTTTCATTCACAAAAAAAAAAAAAAAAAATCTTTCAGGGACACTTTTTTCCTTAATTGTGATAATGAGAGTTCAGGGGAGGAGGGAGGAAGGTTTTGGGTTGATTTTTTTGGTGGTTAGGTGTTTTTTTATTTCCCAGGGTCTTGAGTTATCTAGTATTAGTTACTAACAGAGATAGGATTCTAAGTTAATTGGATCTTTAATCGGATTGAGTAGGGTAATTCCTGCCTCTCTGCGTTCCTAATGGATGTCACAGTGTCGTGAATTAAATGCTGAAGTGCTGCTCAGATTTGAGAACAGCTTCTAGGGAATCCTTAGGCAAAGACAATTATTCAAATGTCCACTGAGTAAGAAAATGATCATCAAGGTCAACAGACTTCCAACTGTATTTTGAAATAATTACTGTCCAGTTAGTCCATTATTACAGGCAGTGCAGACATTCTTGCATTTTTTTTTCCTCAAGAAAACAGTTTATTACAATTTATCAGTCTTCCTAGTTCCAAGGAGAATATTACCATAATAAGCCCAGGTTCTAGTGCAGTCCTGAAAATATCCACATGCTGACCCAGAAGTCAGAAAACCACTATTCAGTATTGCTGGCAATGTAAAATGTTTATGGCCATAAGAGGCAGAATTAGTTGACCCATGCAGAGTTGCAGGTAATTGGGTGCTCTAAGTGATCACAAAGTTTATTTCTGTTAAATAGTCCAAAGGAAACATGTTGCCAATTTACACTGAAAAGATCCTGAAATAACTACTCTCTATAAATCCAAAAACAACACAGGAAGTGTTGCTAAACAAAGGTGATAGCTTTGTCATGGAGTTGTGAAAAATAATACACGAGTTATTTGTTTCCACATAACAATTACAGAAGTATTCTCTACTCTGGACATAAGATAGCACTTTCAAAAATTTTTCTGGAAAAGTGATTTTCAGTCCTGGTTAAAGAGCTTCCACAATAGCAAAGTGACTTACAGTCATTAAGGCATCTGTTTCACTTCCATTATAACTGGAGATCCACAGAAAAACCCAGCAGCAAATTCACCTGGACCATGATCTTGACTGAACCACTGCACTTCCCCACTGAAGAAACACAGCATTACATTTATATTAACAATTACCTGGATATTAGGCACTGTGAGCACTTGAAATAAGTATGTTTCTTCTTTGAAAAAAAGAAGACACGGTCACTGATCTGGTGAAACCATTTCAAGAGGACAAACACATACACAGACAATACTCATCAAAAACAGCCAACACCACATAGGTTTCCCTGCTGGATTTCCCCAAAATTTGTTTCTAATAGAATAAATACAGGGTTCATGATTTCTTTTAAAACTTGTACAGCATTGATGTCAATAAAGTGAAGGGCACACAAGAGACCACAGTGCCAGCTCGCTGCTGAAGAGGTAAATCGTGCCATAGCCCAGGTGATCCATGACGTGACCTTCACTTCTGGGGAACATGGCACGGCTCTCACAGTGGGATGCAGCCATCAGCTCCATCACAGCTAAGCAAAGTTGATTGCACTGTCTTCTCTCACAGCAGCAGAACAGGGAGCCAATGGTGCCAAAAGCCCAAACCACAAATAGGAGGTTTCTTCATCATCATTAACAAAGCATGGAATCCAAAATTGCTGTTTTGACTATGAAACAGATGACTCCAGCTCTGCCAACACTCAAGGTGTTTCCAATGCCAAAACTCACTTTGCTGAGACATATGCTCCTGTATTTAGAAACAGAAGCTCCTTCTCCAGATTAAATTCCTTTCTTTGCCCTTTTGGTGTTTCTATTTCTCCTTTTTGTGCTTCCCATGTACATTCCTCCTTTTTCTTATTTTCTGCCTTTGATTGCCCTTTCAGTGCTCAAAGATTTTAAGGCCTTTGCACTCTTCTGTACGTCACAGGCTTTTCCCTATCACCTACAAATAATATCCAGTAACTTGTGTTTGACTGATCATATCACACAAGGTATCCAGTCTCGATTTGAACACATCATAGTTCACTCCAGTGGTTAATCACAGATAAAAAATTGTGTTTAATGTCTAATTTAAAATTGTCTGACTTAAGCTTCCAGCTATTGGATCTTATTTTTCTTTTCTCTTCTTGATTAAAAAGCTGGATATGCTTTCCCCATGAAAATACTTGTCCCTGTAATCAAGTCCTCTCTCAATCCTCTTTTTGATGAGCTAAGCAGATTGAGCTCTCTAAATCTCTCACTGCAGGGAATTTTCTCTACTCTTCAAATTGATATTGTGTTTATTTTCTCAACTCTTCAGTTTTTTAAACTCTTTTTTTCAGCTTTTAGCACCAAAACTGGCCATAGCTTTCCAGCATTCTCATGCACTTAAATAAAAACCCTGTGTCAAAGGATCCCGCTAGTCCTTCAGCCATAGCATCCCTTTGGGAAGCCATCTTCCTTTCTTTGTCTCTTGTGATCCCTCCATACCCTTTCACTGTAAACAGAAAGGGTAACTAGATATAAGGAGGAAATTTTTTATGATGAGGGTGGTGAAACACTGGCACAGGTTGCCCAGAGTGGTGGTAGGTACCCCACCCCTGGAAACATTCAAGGTCAGGTTGGATGGGGCTTTGAGCAACATTATCTAGTGAAGATGTCCCTGCTCATTGCAGGGGGGTTGGACTAGATGACCTTTAAAGGTCCCTTCCAACCCAAACCATTCTATGATTCTATTAACTCCTCTCGAGTATACCCTCTTCTAGGTTAAGACACAAACTGTTCGGAGGATAGAAGAAGAGGCAACATCTTGCCAGCTGGTCAGTCTGCTCCATACAACTTATTACTTCCACACTACTGATATTGTCTCATCAACAATTTTGGCAACAGTCATTTAATTTTTGTGTCCAGATTATTGATAGAGAAATTAAACAGTTTCAGGACTAGCTTTCACTCTTGTGAAACTGTGCTAAACCCACACATCTTTCAACAAATAATCCCCACGGACAAATACATTTTTAGCTCTGTTAGTTAATCTTAATCCATTAAACAAGACTGCTACCAATTTTACATACTAACTTAGTTTGTTTGTTTTTAACTGAGATTTCATGAGACACCAAAACTAACACCTAGAAAACTCCGCCGCAATGCTTAGTTACCCGTTATCTATCAAACCTGTAACTCCATCAGGAATGGGCTCCCTTTTCACAAAGCCACGGTGACTGGCCTTAATTATCTCTCTATTCTTTAACTCTATATTAATTCAGTCCTCTATTAACTTATCCATTATTTTTCTGGGATTGGTGCCAAGCTCTCCAGACAATCATCCCCTACCTCCTTCAGCTTTCCCTCTTTGTACACGGGTTCCTCCAGTATTCCTGCAGAACACTGAGACACATAGCCTAACGGAGCCAAAAATACTTTGTCATTCTTGTATGATATATCACCCTATCTTTTCCAAAAATCCTAAGCAAGACTTTTCCCAATAGTCATTTTATCCCTTTGATCAGTCTCACCTCTCCCTCCCACCACTGTTTCTGTCCACCCATCTCAGTTTATCTGTCGTACAGGTGCAGAGATGCCAAATCCAGCCGCTGAGAACAATACAGACCACAGAGGCCATCACTACAGCCTGCTCATGAAAGCTATTTCAGAGACTTCAGTGTTACATTTTAGCTGTAAAACTTGATTTTTAGGAGAATTCAGCTTTGGCCTATCTATATGATATTAACTCAGCCAGAAGTCTTTTTTACAGGGATGCCTGTTTCCTCACCCCACAGCATCCTTTCAAGTCCCTGTTTGAGAAGCACATTTAGCACCACACATTAATTGAACTTTCAAGCGCCAGCCCAGCGTTCAGTGATCCTAAGTGGACAGGACACCATCTTCTCTCAAAGGTGTGCTGCAAATTGCCGGATTAGCACTGCACAACCCTAATGCGGTCAAGCATTTGAAATATAAGCTGTCTTACATTATTTACCTGTAGCTAAGTTACAGTTCAATTACTGAAGTAATATCTCATTCAGGCAGAACAAAGAAAAAAGTATGCAAATGAGTGAATTTAAATTCACTTAATTTAAAGGTCTAAAATTTTTAAGGACGCATTCCCTCTCTGGGGACATTGGGGTTTGGGGATTACAAAATACATAAAGCTATAAATATATATATAAATATAAATGGATTGCCATTGCCTGAGCTTCAGAAGTTTGCATACATTATTCTTTCCAGTGAGTGCATTATATAATTAACACTGCAAATACATAGCACTCCTGCCTATATCCTATCCTACATAAGGATAAAAAATTTGGTCTAACCACCACCCATTACAAGGAGCTTTGTGCACAGACAAGCTTAGCATACATTTTGGAGTATGACGGTGGAAGAGATTTGTATAGAGAATGCTGCTTATCTGCTGTATTCCAATATTTTTTTTGTGATACACATGATAAGATTTGTGAATAGCCCTTGATGTTTGCTGTCTGTTGGGGTTTTTGGGTGTTATTTTTTTTTTAAATAAACACTGAGGCATATTTCTTCTGCACCAAAAATGAAATTTTCATCTTGCTATGCAGTTGGAATTATATGAGGTTTCACTGCACAGTGATGTCTGACAAGGGGAATGGCTGACAGTGAAAATTTGCTGCACTGGCAGGATAATTAGGTACAATGCTCTGAAAGGCAGGATCCTGCACACGTGGAAATAAATGGGAGAAACTTCCTTTTCTTTAGGGGCTGTGTACCTAGAACAGCTGTATTACTTTCTGGTGCCACCACACTTACTGCACTTTGATAAAGCTTTGTGCCATAACATAGCTCAAACAGCTCTCAATTTTCAGCAGTTCCCTGGGATGTAACGTGAAGCTGAAAAGGTGAGTTGGAGCGTTTCCCAGCAGGGAGACACCGGCTGGGCAGGTATTAGCCAAAAAGCACCTACCAGCAGGGTGGGTAAAATCACCAGTTGAGTGCTGCAGAGACAGAGACAGCGGGGATGCTGCAATTCAAACCGATAATCAGAGATAATACAAATCCCAGATTTAGGCAAAAGCCTAAGTCAAACCTTATACAGTCAGTAATAGAAAGGTGCATTTGTCATGCAGGTAGTAAATCCTGAGCAATTACTGTGGATTTTGGTGGCAACCCTGTAAATTTAATGAAGTAGGTATGTCTGAGCTTTGTACAGCTGGGACAGTCCTTTAATCGCTGTTACTTTATAGCTTACAGTACAACATTTGTAATTTGTATGACTCAGAGAACAAGAATATTCATTACTGTTTCCCGGTTATTTGTTTCCAGTCAAAATATGAGACAAGAATATGCCACTTGATAGGAGACACCATTATAAAGCTCCTAACACGCCTGTCTGCAGTGAGCCTGAGCGTGCAGCCTGTTACAGCACGCTCACTGATGGACATGGCGAGCCCGTGCGGATGTCGGACACAATTCTCCAGAAGCCCAGATGGCATAAGTCGGTATAACTCAATCATCCTCAGCTGAACCACAGTAATTTGTATCAGTCAAGGACCTGAGCCATTATGCCTATTTCTCAAACTGGTTAGGTTGTAAATTAGATTTTCATCACTCTTGGGATAAAAACCTGACTCTGCTGAGGTCAGTGGGAGTTTGACCATCTATTTCAGTGGCGCCATGACTTCACCAGTGGTTTTCATGTGCAATATTAATCCTAAAAGTCACCACAGTATCAGGTTTATTACTTTCCTAAAAACATATTCAATAAAATCTTCCATTAATACTTGCAGATACTCTTAGTTCAGTTCTGTGTTAATTTCTTCTGCTCAAATGTACCAAAAGAAAAATTCATCTCAAAGGATTTTTGATTTTAATTACCAAAATAGCTACAGTTTTGATCGATGCTTCAGCAGAACTCGTACAAAGTACTGAATATAGTTTATTCAGCTGTAAAACTGTCGCATGACCAAGAACATCAGATGGGACCTTCTCTGACTCATATCAGGTCAAAATAGAAATCTTCTAAAATCTATTCCCTATAATGAAATTTTACTAGAACAAAGTCATTGGTGGAGTAATATGAGAGAATAACCTGTGAAAAATAAAGCACAGGACCCTGATCCGGTAAAATACCTGAGCAGTAACCCCAGTTTTAGTTAATAAGTTCATTAAAATCAGCAAACATATTGTAGTTTGGAGTATTTTGCCTATGAAGAAGTAAAAACCAACAAAATTAGACAAATGGGCATGGGTGTAAGCATGCACACAGACCTGTATCAACCAACACGAACCACCCCAGTACCACAGAGGGAAGGATTTTAGTGATGTGACAGACTGACCACACTGGGCTACGAGATCACTCTTGGAAAAAAAATGTAGATGCTCCAAAACCTACAATCTTTTGTTGTTAACAATTCTCTGATTTCAGTGAACTGCAAAAAAAATGTTGTATTCTGTGAGTATGCCTGAAAAATAAAAGCCATTGAGTTAATAACTACTGTTAGCTGAAAGCACTGTTATGGTATTTTCTAACAGAAAAAATCTGCCCTGGAATAATAATTTTACTTTTCCTGTAAGCAGAGCAATCTTTCATCAAGACTAATTTTATTTCAAGCACTGGGGATACAGCAATGGCACCAGCCATTTTTTACTGAAACATTGTTCCAGGTTTCCATCAGTTTTAATACTGTAATACACACGACATCACTGAACGATGCATTTTTCAAATACACTTTAAAGCTGTGGGAATACACCCCTTAAAGGCAGTCCTCTCCTCCTTTCAAGTGCCATACAAGCACAGCAGGCAGCATTCAAAGCCACCTCTTCTGTGTCAGCCAGCGGGAAAGGCTGACAGGGAATTGGTTGTGTCACACTCGAAAAGTCACCAAAGGAGACACAGACTGAAAGGTGGATGGGCCCAATTCTGCAATTCATTTCTTCCCTACTCCTCTTAGGAGATTACTGCCTAACCAATTAATTTCAGCTGGGAGGCTGTCCTGAATAGCAACTGCCAGCGTTTCAGAGTTGTCTCTAGGGTCTCCCAAAAAATGGAGACACTTGAAATGAGATTTTTAGAAGCACTAAAGTCATCTGACTAAGCTATATTGAAAGGCAGGAGGACTTTGGCTCACTGAAATATTTAGATACACTTCTTTGAAACTGGAGTCCTGTGCTTTGACTATTTGGCTTGTTTATAGTTAAAGTTTCTCTTCATGAGGGCACTGAGATTTGCCAGACCCCCTTCACATGGGTTCATCCCGCCTTTAAAGTTAAGCCCCATCCACCTCTAAAAAACAACCAGCAGGCACAAGCACTTGTGAATGCACAACCCCTGTGCTGCCTTCCATACTCCCATGAGGAGGAGGAGGAGGCAGCGAGCGCAGCAGGAGCATCGCCGGGCAGGTGGGAGCCGCAGAGGTGGGGTCCACGCTGAAGACCAAGAGCATTGGCAGAGCGATGCGAAGGCCATTGGTGCACACCTTGCTGCTGCACTGGGGCAGCCCAGGGGAAAGCAACGTCCACAGCAGGTATACAAGGTTCACCTTCCCCCACCTCCTTGATTGCAAATGTGGGGAGGATGAAACGGGGACACTACGAGAAGCTCTGGTTTTGCCACAGCGAAAGCCGTTGTGTGGAGGTTACCTGTCAGGAGCTTGGCATGGGGCTGTCCCCGAGGCAGCTCAGTCTGGCTGACAGACTGGCTATTACAGCCAGACCAGGAACCATCTGTTAAAAATATCCTCGAAAGCTGCACTCTTACAGAAACAACCCTACCCAGGCTTGACCATTGGTTCCTTCTCCCCCAGCTGCTCAGGCCTGGAGCCAGACATCTCTATTGCTTCTGTGCAGGAGAACGGGAGCAAAGATGAGATGAACCCAAGCAAGTTCATCCCTGTCCTCCCCAAACTCTCCTTCACCCTCCTTAAACTGAGCCATATCCCCACCACACCTCAAATTGAATTCCATCTTGATGCTGACTCAGCAAAAGGAGGAAAACACCTGAAAAGATAAATTGGCAATATTCTTGATAAATGGAGAAAAGAGAAGGATAGCGAGGGTCAAAAGAAATCATGAAGTCTTAAAAACCCTAATGAAGAAAGCAACATAAATCTTGTCCTTCTTACATAGAGCAGGATCTATACCTGGAGACCACCCTCAAAACAACTAACACTAGTTCAGCTATAACAATAAACACTCATTTTAATGATAAACTGTTTTCCATCTGCAGTTTTTTTGGCATTTTAGACATTCAGGTGTAATGAAGGAAGAACAAATATCTGCAAGGGAATGCTGCAGCCTCAGAAAATAACATCACAACAGCCATCATAGTTCCACACTGTGCATTTCATACAGGGTGCCTGGACACTTTGGGAGGAGAAACCCGAGACACCAAATATTACCATGTACCTTCATCTATTTATAATGCAGAGGCAATCACTGCAATGGCAAGCACTAATCAGCATTTGGGTATGCTAATACAGTTACAGAAATCAATGCATAAAACAGCTACAAGGAGAGTAGCTGCAAAAAGAAAAAACCCCAAACACAACTTTGAGTTTTGGGCATTGACTGTGTTAAATAGAGACAACAGGAAAAAAACCAAACACAAACCCACAGCAAAATCAAACAAGCTCACATGTGCCTAAATCTTTACCGCAAATTCGTCTAAGCCTAGAAAGCCAATTACAAGTACACAGGTTATGCACTGTAATGATCTTAGCCTAGAAATACTGACAATTAGTTGAGATTCGGTTCACTGTGGTCCAAACATGGCAGCAGTTATTATGGGCACTGCTAAAACATCCCCTTCTAGTCCAATACGCCAGTAAATCGTACAATACCCAACCTCTTTGTCTAGGAAAGAAGTGAAATACCTGGATTCCTTCTTCTCACCAAGAGGGATGCCAACTACTGTCTAAGTAAAATAAATGTCATGACAGCCTGCATTTCTCCTAGCCCTAGTATGCTTCTTCTTAGCTACAATTTTAGAAGGAAGAGGATATGTCTATATTAGCAAGTAGCAGAGCTCAAAAGGACATAGATAAATAGAGCAAAACGGTGCTGGGAACCCCAAATCCACCCCCACACGTTGCAAAGGCTTCGCTTCAGCTCTAAGTCAGGAGGCCACGGATGAAAAGCCCATTAGTGCCTGAAGCGCACAAAGTAAACTCCTGAAACAGATATTCTGGTTTAGGTTCATCCAAAATTAATCCAGTCTATGCAGTCTCCCCGTAACGCAAACCAAAGCACAGTAAGTGGCGATGGGATGACTGCAAGATTCCCTTCCACGGTGCACTCCAGCACTAAGATGCCAGCATACATGGACCCAAGGGTAACTGTAAAGAGTTCACTGACTTCAAAATATAATTCAGCATGTAGAAACTGTATGCAGGATGCCACAACCTGGTTAAAAGCAATATTGGTACTTTGGGTACATATAACAACGATGACATTTATCTTCCTTCTGCTCTCTACTAAATCTGTTATTTCCTTACACAAAATAGATCTGTTAAGAAACCAGTGTCTTCTGCAAGGACAGCCTAGCAGAGATGTCCAGCTATATGGGCTATAGGATGGGCCAGGCTGCCTCAATGCAGTTTGGACAATGACCAAACCGCATGTTCCATGTTGCATTTCATTTACTCATAATGGAGCGTGGGGTAATACCACAAGACCTTGCAGGATCTCAGACCTCGAGACAGCATGAGGGGAACTGTTCAAAAAGCATTTGGTAGATGACTGCCTTTGTTGAGACTTACTTGTCTCACTAATGATTTTGGTTTTTGAACAGAAGTCTAACTGAGAAAGGACAATTGAAACTTGTTATAAAACACCGATCACATCACCACCAGAATATGGTTTACAAGTAAGATTCCTGCTCTTTTTTTCATACCCATGCTGCTCCCCGGACTGTACTGAGGCATCAATTTTAATTATACATAATCTAAGGCTGTTATAAGGTAGGCTTTGTGCTAGCAAAAAAAAAAAAAATCTTTAACAAAACAGAATTTCTACTTTACTGGACAAATATACCAAAAGAAATTGTGGCATCTCGGTAGGTTGCTAAGCAACCAAGAGCTCCAGTGTCACTTGTTTGTGATCAATTCAAGTCATTCATCAGGCTCTGAAGCACCAGCTCAGGAATTCCAACAAATCTGCGCCTTGGGAAAGCCACAGGGACTTCCTGCCACACAATAACACTTTCTTTCCTCCAAGATAAACTTTGTAGATGTTCTTTTGATCTGTGTGATATGTTCATTCATTATTCTTAACATACTGCTAATGGGAAAAGCTATAATTAACTAACTACAGCATTGTAACGCATGCAAGATAAACTGAACTAATTAGTAGTGTTTAAAGTAGTCCCTGTCCTCTCTCACTGGGGAAAGGAGCAGATCCTTTCTTATCACAGAAGCAACTGCCCACAACATCGTTTTATGTAATGGATAGCTACCTCTTTTTTTTTTTTTTTTCATTTTTCCTTCCAAACTTAAGTGATAAATTGTATTTTTATTGGCAAACAAGATGGCTACAATCCAAGCCACTCGAGGTACACATACATGTTGTGAATAATGTAATCTTTCATTTAAATGAAGGCTTATCTGCTGGGTTTCTTGGGATAAAGAAGTGTACTGTTATATTTTCATTCATTAAGCTTCATTACTGAAGCAACACATACTGAATGTCCACAACAATTACATTCACTCACACTGAGAGTGAGTTATATGTAATCAAGGTGTACATAGCTGAAGTACAATCTCTTTATTTCAGCCTCATATTCAGAATTCATTTTATTCCTATTTTGATAAAAATCAATAATAAATTGGAAGAGTTTAGAGAATGAACTGGTTTAGAAGCTGTGTGTTGCATATGGTAAAACTTCTACAACTCTTGGATGGCTGACAGGTTTTTTTACTGAAGATATTTAATGATACTTTCACGTATATTGTGCAATATTCCTGAAGGAACCCCATTACCTCCTGCAAACCTTGGTATCTTATCTTTTGCATCTTATTTTAATGTAACATAGTCTGGTCTTGTAGTTCTTCTGTAAGCCAGACTCCACTGACAGCAGATGTTCGGCCTAAGTAAGGACCACAGAAATTGGCTAACAAGAATTTTCTATTTTTTTAATGACTCATTGGGACAGGTGGTTTTTGGGTGGTTTTATTTTTTTGAAAGACAAAGAAAATTCATTACTTTTAAGCAACAGAAAAGTGTTAACACAGCAATAGTCATGCTCTCTAATACTTCATGTCAGGAAAAGCCAAGCAGAGGATCACGGGAAAGGATGGGCAAGAGATCATGTGCACAGCTTCAAGAAGACAGTGTCGCACATGTGTCCACAAATGAACAAAAATTACATGTTCATTTTAAGGTGTAAGCTTTTCCCCATCTCCTTTCCTCAAACCTGTAACTAAACTCATAATATTGTTTATGGAATGGTATCTGGAGAGCTACATAACACATACTTAACTCAGTCACATCAAATGAACCCTTGACAATCAAACAAAAATACCACCTGTCAGGTCTCTGGTGAAATTTTCCAAACCATGTTTCAAGCAAAACTATTCCTAGGTAGCACCAAAAATGAATTTACTTGCTTTCTGTCTGTTGAGTTATGGGTGAATACCTGTATGTTATCCAACGTATCATAGCTTAGATCCTTTCCACCCAAAACCAAGCAGCAAAGTAACATTAGTCATAGAAGTGATAGATGAAAAATCTATTTACATTTACTGTGTCCGACTCTTAGAAAACAGCATCTCCTTACAGTGTGAAAACCTAAACCCAGCTGAGACCAGTGATGCTCTGAGCGTGCAACACAAATTCCTAACGCACAGCAGACGACACTAAGGTTTAAAGATTCTTACGCCTCTCCTGGAGCGCAAGACGATCACATCGCTTCCCAGAAAAAAAAAAAAAAAAAAAAAAAAAGACTTTTGGGTACTGCAGGAAAAAAGGTATATATAAAATACTCGCCAAAATCATTAGGAAGGGAAGAAGAAACAAGTGTTTGCCACAGATGCGTGACTCCCAGGCTTGCAACCTGCAACCCACCTAAACCAACCAACACGAGGCAGAGCACGCCACTCCCCAGCCGAGACCCCTGCGGCCCTGCCCGGACCCCCTCACCTCGCCCAGCCGCCCCCCCCCGCCGGGTTCCGCACCCTCCGGCAAACTTTCCGCGGGCAGCGGCTGCTCCGCCCGCCGCGCCGGCACCGGCTCCCGAGGCCGGGGGAGCCCTGACCGCCCCGGGGGGGGTGAGAAAGGCGGGGGGGGGCAGGACCTGTGCCCCGGGGACCCCCCGGGCTTCCCCCGGCGCTGTGCCCCGAGCCGCGGGCACCTGCTGGCCCCTTGGCGGGGCTGAGCCCAGCTCCGTTTCCTCATTGCTTTGCAGGGGGAAACCCGGCGCTTGCGGTGCGGGACAGGGAGAAGGAAAGAGAGATTTAAAAAAAAAAAAAAAAAAGGCTTTTGGTAGAAAGGCAGGGCGAGGGGAGGCGGTGGCCCCGCGGCTGGGTACCCGCGGTCCCAGAGCCCTGCACCCCCCGGCAGCCCCGAGAGGGGACCGGGACCGGGACCGGGACCGGGACCGGGACCGGGACCGGGACCCCCCCCACCCCCCCCGCGTTACCTTGAGCCCGGCGCCGGCAGCGAGTGAGGGGCGGCCGGACCTGCCAGTCTTGGCGGCGGCGTCTCCGCAGCCCCGTCCCGGCTCTCCAAATTAATCGCTCCACCCCCCACCCCCCAAAAAAAGAAAAAAACCCCACAAAAACCAAACCAAACACCCAACCACCCCAAACCCAACCCCGCTACACACCCACGAGAAGGAAGAGGGGTCCCTCCGTGACTGGCATCACTATCTCCTCCGGCAGAGCTTGCAGGGAGCCATGGCAACGAGCCCCCGCACCTCCCCAAACCGCTGCCCGCCTCCCACCGGGGGGGCCGAGCCGCCCCCTGGCCCCCGGCCCGGCCCCGGTCCCGCTCGGCGGCCCCCACCTGCCCGATCCGACGCCCCCTCGGCGAGAGCCGGGAGCCAGCGGCGCCTCCGCCCCGCCGCGCTTCTCCGGGCGGCACCTGGGGACGGCGGGGAGGGACGGAGGGAGGCGGGAGGGGTGGGGGGAGCCCCGGCCCGGCCCGGCCCGGCCGCACCTCCCCTGCCCGCCTCCCGCCCCGGGGACCGGGGGATGGGGGGGGGAAGGCGGAACGGGAGACGCACCGCCGCCTCCCGCCCGGGAACGGGAGCGGCCCCGGCCCGGCGGGGCGGGCAGGGAGGGGGGCACGGCGAGCCCCCGGCCAGCCGAGAGCCGAGGATCGAGGCAGGGGGGGAAGAGGGGGGAACTTCCCACCCGACAAGACCTCCTCGCAGTCCTCACTTCGTCGTGGAGGTGGGGGCCGGCACGATCGAGTCAAGGAGTGAAGAGGCACTGTCGGGGAATCGACCAACACCCCCCCACCCCTCCCCGGCCCCCCATTTTACCCTTCTCTCGGGGTGCAGAAGTGGCATTTCTTTTCAGAGGAAAGGATGAGGAAGATGAAAACCTCAGATGGGGATGGTCCTCCCCGCCCCGTCCACTGCTGTGCGCTCCCTCGCTAAAAACCCCCGTGCATCCCTCATCCCCACACCTTGCGGTTATGTAGTCAAACCTCTGAAAATCTATCTTCTCGTTTTCTGCAAACGACCCTCTTAATTTTTTGCTGCATGTGCTCTACAGCACACACGACCACAAAAACAGATCAGGTTGTATGTGCATGCTTGTACACTTGGACTTTCTCCCTGTATGGTTTACTTCTGCAATCTCTTTGTGGAACAGGCTAAATTTTTAAGTGATTGGTGAGAACAGCCGTCACAAATCTGCCAGTCATTTTCTTAAGCGCTCCATCCAGAGACTGCGTGGACGTGGTGAAGGTCAGACATAATTATTTTCTTGAGGACTTGGACTTCTCAGACAATTTTCTGTCTTGCTGGTGACCTTTGGGTGTTTTTCTTTTCTCTGAGCTTTGTCTAATGCATTGAACAATAATCATAAAGAAACATTCACGGACATTAAACCATAAAACCACCCTACCGAATCACAGTTAGCACTCATGGGTATTATTAACATTTGGGTTAAAGATTTTTTGGACAGTAGCAATCACAGTTTGTTGATGTACTGGCCAACTTGTGTTGTTCATCTCCACGAGATTTAGGTAGGTGAGCTTACTTTTTGGGCACGAAGTAAATAATAAAATTTAAAGGAAAGGAATTATAAACTAAAGATGGTAGTAAAAGAAAAAAAATCTGAAATCTAGTAGGGAAAAAGGCAGAATAATTTAATATACTTGTTTTGTGTTAAGAAAGCAAATACAAAACTCTTTTAAAGCAATGTTATGCTTGTTATTTTAGTCATGCAAGTTCAGGCAATTCATAGATATAATTTTCATATTAAACTACGTTTAAGTCAACTTGCACCAATATAAATGCCAACCTTCTCAGCAAGTGCATGGAGAAAAGCTTCTATTATGTAAGGAAAGTGTGCTGTGGTTGCTTAGAAAGCTCTGACATTGGGCAGTCGGATTTCTGTGCAGCAGAGGCCCAGCCCAGAGCACACATAAGGGAACAGGAGTTCTCCCTTTGAATCCCGCTCTCACAGCCAAATCCTGAATTGACTTACTGTTTCATCCAAAGACAGTGAAATGCTATATTTACAGCACATTGCTTTCCAAAGCAACCAACAGCTAAGCAACAGGGCTGTGCCCCCGTGCAGCAGAAACCTCTGAAAATAAATGGAAAAGGAGACAGCTCTAGAGGAATGTCTCAACCGTGTCAGGGCTGCCGATGTATCGAAAAAACATTTGACCCAGTATAAATGTGACCATCAGAGATTGAGTCAAAATCCAGAAATGACTGGAGATTTACTGCAGCACTGGCAAAAGCTGAAGACGCCAAGGGTGGGAAGCTGTGTCCTGCTTGTCTGGGAGCGGAGATAAGAGAGCTGGCTGGAGAGCTGGGGAGAGCTGGCATTGCCCCTCCTGCCATTGCCAAGAGGATGAAAGACGGGGACAATGACTCTTACCCGCTTCTGGCCAACACTGCCCTCCTCTCAGGATGCCTCAGCAGTACCAGGAGTTTCCAGGTTGATTTCTGCAGGGCTCTGACATAAAGAAGAGAGTTACCTCCAGTGACTGCTTGAGGCAGGACTGCTGCCAAAGTCAACTTCCTAGGCTGCCCATACCTACGTTGCTGCATCCACTACCCAGATACGCCGTGCCACAAACAGAAGGGCTTGCAAAATGCAGTGGCCACTTAGACATTCATTTCCCTGCCTATCTGGCCCAACTTTTAGATCCTCTCTGGCAACATGATTTCCCCAGGCTCTTCTCATGTTTTCAGGTTTTAGCTCGTAATATAGAAACTATTAAATGGTTTTAATTTTTTGACACAGAGTCATGCAGAAAGTTTTCTTTCCACTAGGAAGCCAGCTGATAGAAAAGTCAAAGTACATCAATGTGCCAAAAAACGCTCCATACTTCCAAAATAAAATGTGTCCATGTTTATAAGACATGGCACTAATCACATCTATTTCCAAGACTAGGGTTTGCCTTAAGTAAAGTGTAAATAGAGATATTTCATTGTGCTTCAGATTTCACTGAGTAATGAAACAGGGCAAATGTCATAGCACTTAAGTCTGCACAGAACAAAAATAAAGACAGAGAAGCACAGTTTGGTCCTCTCCGTGTCTCCACAGAACTGCTCTTTATTTTGGGATTTCCTGCTGAAAATCAAGGAGCCTTTTCATCGAATCCACTACTCAATGTGAGAATGAGAGAGCAACACTGCTAGAAACACTAGAAAAATTCATTAAATCTCTCTAGGCTAGTATTGATCACATATTAAAAATATATGTTAAATGCATAATATTGTCTCAAATCAATTGTGAGGAAAAAACCTCAGAATATTTATCTCAGGAACTGTCTAAAGAAATCAGAAGGAATAGAGGGTGTGTTTGTGCCTATTGCAACTTTAACTTGTTACCTGATTCACTGAATGTATTCCCTCAAGAAACACATACCATTTTAAAACCAATTCCAGAGTCTGATGGTAGGCTCAGAAGATTTCCAATCTTACCCTAAATGCCATGAAATACATTAAATACTCAGGACAAAAGAACAGATTGGCCAGATTTTCTTTAGAGAAAATTCACTTTGCTTGTAATTACTAGCACATATCCCACCATCGCAGCTCATTAATAAAGATGATGTAATTTTTTTAATAGGTAGATATGCAAAAATGTGAATAGACTTGAATATCAAGAGCCAAAATTTGATTTATTTTTTAAAGGATAAGTTTCTGGGAATCCATTTTGGTCCTGAACAAATTAAATGGCTAAAATAATTTCATGATGCCAACTAGCATTTTTTCCATGTCAAAATTTGTTTGGGACATTATATTCTGCTGCAACATTTCACAGTATTTTCATTAACTTTGGAATTTTTAGAATATTTAAATTATACTAGTCTATTGAGAAGCACAAAGCTGCATTAGAAACTTTGAGCTCATAGGGAAAGATTTTAACTGTAAAGGGAAAAACATAGAAGAGATAGAGAGTGATGCATATCCCGCTAATGGTTTATTAAACATGTATCTGAGTATATATCATCAATGCTTAGCTTTGATATGCTGAAAGTTAGGTGGGTCTTGGCCAGAGCAGAGAAGCTACAGATGTGCTAGAAAATGCTCATCTATTCCTTCATTATGAGAATACAGGAAAATTCCACGTGATCAAAGGACAGCAAATGTAAAATTAATTAAAGGAAACTACCAGTTTTTGCAGTTCAAATTAATCCCAGGAATTTAGGCTTTGAAAAACCTGGAGTGAAATGTTGGCATTTTTTCTTAATATAATTTTTTAAAGGCTGGATAATTTTATGACTGCTAATAACATTTGTAACTATGCAAGCTAAGATAATAACAATGGTAATCAAATCTCATGCTTCAGGGCATAAATTGATTGCTTGAAGGGGCTATGGAGGTTTTTCTTTTTTTCCCACTACTGAATACATGATTTCACAACTGACTAAGTGCATTACAAGGGGAGTGTTTGCTACTGTAGCTAGACAATTGATCTAATCCGTAGTAACAAATATGACACCAGAATACAGTGAGCTGCCTATCTGCTTTGCAAGCACTAATAGATTTAGGATCAAATTCAGTGAAATATTTAGTTCTTATTTTCCAGTTTCCTACAGCTCTTGTGAAAGAAAGCAGTAAGCTCTAGATTTAAAAAATCAAAACCCAAAAAAACCAAAAACTGAACAACCCCACAAAACTTAGGATCAAGAATCTCACAATGAATCTTAAAGACTCAAGTTAGGCAAGTTGGTTCCTTCATAGTTAGGTTCAGATCCAAAGATCAGGACACAAACCAATCAATTCATAGGGTATCAGCTCACCATGCAGGCAACTCCTATGGCCAGCTTGTAAGATCTCGCTTTTGAAGACAACCATAAGTTTCCATCAAAAAAAGAGGCCATGGTCGCTTTTTTTGAAAAACAGGAACAGCAAGAGATGAGAGAGCTCAGCCTGGAGATGGAGATTCAGGTTTAATTCCCAGCTGTACCAGAAAAACTTGTGACCACACAAGTTTGCACTCTGCTTCGGGACAGGAAGACCAAGCTCTGTAGAACATATTTCATCAAGCAGGAAATACTTGAAGATTCACTGGACTCAACCTGGAGCAAAACTGAGCCTCACCTGTGTTACGGCATTGATGAAAGGAAGACTCGAGCTCCAGTGATGCCACAACAGACTATTCATGCTTTTTCCTTCAAGCATTCATTAAAGATCCTAGAACACATCCAGAAAGTTCGTTCTGAATGAATGTATCATATAATATATAAGAACTACTTTGTAGTTTTTATCTTTGATGTCATTGCTTTTTAAGTGAAACCTTTATCATTCCGAGTTTTAGGCTTGGGTTGATTTGGCTTGGGTTTTGGTGTTTTTGGGGTTTTTTGCACTGCGCAGTAGTGACATTCCCAGATACAACACTTCAAAGCAGAGCTCCATAGCACAGGTTTCAAACACATACATGTATTGAAAGCAGAGATCTGCCACATCAGTGTAGTTGGCCACTCCACTACAGACACCTTCTCATTTAGTAGCCTGCCCCATTATCTAGTTGGTGCATGGCAGTTTCTGGGATGAAGCTACAAAACTGGAAGTCAAACAGAAAGGCTGTGCCTGAATGGCAGACCAATGCATGCCCAGTCATCCACCATACAATGGGACAAGGTCATTTATAAAGAAAAGCAAATACCATACTCACAAAAAATGCTATCTTAAAATGTATCTTTGGTCTTTGTGCAGAACTGGCATGAAGCCCAGAAAGAGCAAGACACAATATTTAGAGAAGTGGAATCGTGACTCAGGTCAGGACAATGGCATTGATCTCATTCATTTGTGGGAGAGATTAAAGAAGCCCAGGAATAAAGATTTTCTATTTCCTGAACAACTGCTAGTCACTGGACAAAACATAGTCCCCACAGTTGTTCTTATTCTTGCCTAGTGCAGAGAGGGATACGTAGAATGAAGCCTTTGCCTGGATAACCCATGGACACAGTCACAGCTTTTTCAGTGATGTAGATGAGACCTATCACTCATCAACTACTTAATAAAATGCTTTCTTTTTGCTTTCTGTCAAGGTCAACTGGCATAATTTGCACAAAAATGTCTACTGCCAAAACCCTACATTGATATAACACAACCTGATTATCTATACTCCCCTACACAAAAATAAAAACAAGTATTTTAAAGACATAGCTTGGGCATATTTTTCCACTGAGATTCAAACCCAGTTGGATTACAATAACAAGTAACATTTACAGAATTATTGTAGCTACCCTTGAAACAGAACAGTCACAGCTGTGAATGTAAACGGCTAATACAGAATTACCAGGGACTCCCCTCCCAAGTTTTGCAGACACATGGACAAGATGATTGCCAAGGGCTTCATTTGATTTTCATGAGAAAAGAAGAAATGACACTGATGTCCCAAAACAGGGATGAACAGTGGTCTTGGCTAATGCTATCATTTGTATTCTTCCATCTTTTTAGATCCATATAGTGAACCGATTTTATTAAAATAGCCTACATTAAAGGCCAAATCAAAAACAAAACACTAGATGGATTGTTGCTGAACCATTTGGTGCTCCCTGCATTCCTTTACCAATTTAATCTGACTGGTGGGTTGCAGGGTGTTCAATAGGTCACCTGCATCAGCAATTTCAGTCCAGACAATTTGCTTCTAAATACTACATGGTATGATACACATTTTCCAATTACATTTCAGACTGATTTTAAATTCTACCAGACAGACAAAGTTACGTGAAGAATAGAAGGCTCAGGAAAAAACAGCATACAAATAACTGTATATTAAAACAATCTTTTTTGCACAGTCAAGCTATCAGCAGTTATACAAAATTCTTAATACAAGCAGGGAAGCAATAGTTTGATCAACAGTGTAAGACTTCTTTTAAAAATATTGGCAATTCTCATGTAACAGAGTACATAAACGATTTATCCTCTTCAATGGCCTTCAGAGAAGGCATTCAAGGAGAAAAAAAATAGTACTGTGAATATCAGGTACAATAATTGGGAAAACACTGTTAAAACAAGCATACTTCTGTCTTACCCTTCAATCTTATAGAGATATGTATTTTATAATATATTTATATTTATATACATATATATAAATTGATGTTATGGAAACCCAGGAAATTTTCTTAAAAATAAGCATCACTCAGTAAATGCTGGAAATACTGTTGCTAGGCTGAGGTGATGAGTGTGAGTCAAAAATTACCTTGTTACAAGAATGACACTAAGGACTGGGGGTTACCAAACTGGTCAGAATTATACTTGTAAGGTGTGATAATATACCCTAATAGTTTTAGTAGACTGTGCAGGCAATACTTAGCAGTTTTTTCCACTATCTAAATGAAAAAGAGAAATACTTCCAAAATTTTCAAATCAAAACTAACAGTACATGGAGGTCCATGGTGCAGGCTGACCTTAACCATTTGGTTAGCTGGCTGTAAGCAAGCCATAGGCTTTTTCAGAACAGCCAATAAATGCAATGTGATGGAGCAAGGAACAAGGAATCTAAGGCATAGAATTAGGATCTCTATGGAGCACCTGTACTCTGAGCGGGACATAAGTCTGAGAGGGATTTAAGAACCATAGATTGAACCTTATCTATTTGGAGGGCTACAAAATCCATAGCTGTATAAACAGGATATTAAGTAGGTGCAAAAAGTCTCTATTGCTTTTCTATTTTGTGTTGGTACGTATTTTGGAATTAAAGTGTCTAGTTCTGCCATCTGCAGCTCAGGATGGATAGCAAACTACTTGTTAGGATTCAGAAAGGAGTCAGGCAAACAACTGCAGAATTAGAAAGTACATCTCACAGTGAGCAACGAGAATTCATCAAGTAGCATGTTAAGAGGTGATTAGGTCCCAGTCTGTGGTACCAGAGGGAATAAGTATTTTGTAATGGAGGGTTCCTCTATCCAGCTGACAAAGTATAACAAGATCTAATGACTGGCAGATGAGAATTTTTTTTTTTTTTTCTAAATAGCAAGTTTAATTAACCCTTGAGCAAAATTTTCCTAGTTGTGGTAAACTATTCATGATGGGCCATTATAACACCAAGACAATATAAGTTTCTTAAAAATACTTTTTAGCTCAAGAAAAAAGATCAAATTGGGAATGTGTAATATGAATAATTCATGTTAGTTGATCACAAAGGTTGCACTGCAGCCCTTGCTGATGCCCAGCAGTGACAAAAGCACAACTAAGCACAAGGTCTAGACCAACAGGACCCTGGAACGAACCCAGGTTGTGCTGCTGCAAGGATGTCCAAGTCCAGTCTTCAGAAAGAAACTGGCTTTGAGATCTGTCCAGCTGTGAAGTAGCTGCAGCTGTAGTAGACTACGCAGGCTTATCCTACTCTGTCATCCTCCTATTTCTGTCTGCACAGTCCCTCTCTGGGATGGAGCAGAAAAAACCCTCAGTTACAATAGTTACATCTCGCTTGAGGGCTTGAAAAAGTTTCTCAAAGAGATGATGTGCACCCTCAGAAATCAATAGCAAAAACAGGTATATGTCATCTTAAACGTGTATACTAGGTTGGCTAGATGTTAAATCCAACACTGCCGGGAAACAATACAGAGAAAAACTGCTGTCAAATTCACCTGTATTTAGATTCATGCAGATGCGCTATGTTACATACTGATTTAATGATATAGAATTACCATGAAGTTCAAGCTGAGCTGACTTCCAGCTCCTTGAAGTTAATATAGCTGTGACACTTTCCATCAGCTGAAAATTTATCCTATATACTTTTCTAAATATATCTATCATCTCTAACAGCTCCCAAATTTCGACTTGGTTGAAACTGCTTTCTCAGTCCTTCTGCCATCTGCTTTTTTGCTGGGCTCACATGTGCTTCTCTGGCAGTGACTCTGTAGAACATACTAAAGCAGTGAAAAGCACAACGGAAAGTATATTTTTAAAGTGTCTTGCCTCATTTGAGAGTTAAATGACTTATATCAGAAATGCATAGTGATTAAAAAAATAGCAGAAGCCAATACATCTACATTTGGACATAAATTTCTCTGCAAAGTATTCACTGACTGCTGACAAAACCAACCTCTTACAAGGTCCGTGAACACAGCCCAGCATATATTCCACACTTGAAGAGTCGCACACATCCCTTATACAACCACCAAAGAAAGAAATCCCCATGCCAACATTCAAACGCTGGACAGGAATGCAACTCAGACATCATTTTGCCATGATGACAGTAATCACCAATGTACAAAAGGAACTTTTCTAAAAGGAATTGTTTCTAGAAACTATATACAATCCTCTGTCCAAGTTGTGAACACCCAAACTGTTTATATTTCTCTTACCTTTGCTAGAATGAGTATCCTCACCCAGTGCCATCCATGATGCACCGAAATAAATTAAAATGCTTCCACGCTTTCTTGATAGAGGGAGCAGGAAGGGAGAAGAGGTTACCATTTTCTTTCAAACTAAATAAAACAAAAAAATGTTTCAAATTTTATTTCTTTCTACATGACTACATCTTATTCCAACCTATATAGTTATCTTCTGGAATCATTGGTTAATTTATTCCCTAATGTGTAGAAGGGACTGTATTTTCTCTTCTTGCAGTAGTCGATTGATATAAACTTATGCATTTGTTGAAAATGGATTGTTTTGTTCTCCACCCTTATTGCCAAGAGATTGGACTGGCTGAAAATAAAGAGAGGAATGTTAAATAATGCAACTGCAGCAAAAGTAGAGCCAAAAAACCTAACACAAACCATTAAAAAATGGGAATCCTTATAAGATAACCTGTCTATCCAAAGCAGGAGCAAGCAGGGATGAAAAGACAGAAGAAGACTTCAAAATAGGCATGGCTTCCTCTCAGCTGAGTTTTTGCATTCATAGAAGTTTTAATTCTATGTGAAGATGCATTTCTTCAGGCACAGCAGTTGAAATATAATGGGGCCCTTAGGTGGAAAATTAGAATATAAAGGCTATCAACTGCCAATTAATCTTGTGAGGTCAGTGGGAAACAGCCAGAATTGCTGTTTCCAGATGGGTGAAAGGATGCTGTGGAATTTAATTTATCCTGTTACCAATGCACTCTGGCAGATCTCCGAGCCCATGCTCAAAAAAGGAACGGAAAGACTGATGAGTCGGCAAGATTTGGGGCCTTATGTGTCAGTTTCTTATCGTGCCTAGGCTGGAGATGTAAATTCACCCACCAAGTGGATAGATGGGACATGCTGCTGGGCCACCCTTATCTGACAATTTAGAATGGCCTGCTATGGGTGTGCTCATGTGTCCAAAGGCGATGAGTTGATTGTGCTTATTGCATCCAGCCCAGGAGATGCGCAAGAGAATGATTTGCTGTTTATTATTATTTGACTGTTAATTTAAATATTAGTATTGCTGGTTAAAGATCTTTAAACAGTTAAAAAGCTAGTCACATTTTAGATAGGATTACATACTTAAAGAGAAGACAGTATTGACTTACCATAAAGAGTTGAGCACGTTTAATTTTCAACATCGAAATGTAAAATGGGCTAGCAAGTTGTGTTTGTCAAGAGCAGCTGAGAGATATAAAAACAAAAAAAATATTATGTCTTCAAATAAAAAAATCACTGAAATCTTCAAAGCAATGGCTGAAGGTGTGAATGCTGTCGCTGATTCATACAGCTTTGTGCTTCACTGGGAAAAAAAAAAAAAAACAGTGAGAAATATTTGTATTACTGTGTGTTTTGACTCACGTTTTCTCATCAAAAGATGCTATTTGAACTTAAATTACTGAGCAAGCTGCAGCATATTTATGGCTGTGGATCTCTAGAGTTTTGAATACTGTGATGAGCCATGTGCTGAAAAAACATCTTTTAAACCACAGCTGATCTAGATGTGGTCACAGACCACTCAGCCAAGGCTGATTTTAAATACTCTGTAATAAAGTTAAGTATACCAGATAGACCCTGTGGGCATCTATTATGGTTACTAACATATTAATTGGCTAATGTAGTTAAAAAATGGAATAGTCTTAAATATGAAATGCTGTCTCTTTAAAATATGTTGTGATGTGTATTAGCTCATTACAAATGGCATTAATATAATACTGATAACAGACAAAGGTATAGATGAAATAACAGGTTTCCCTATGGTATTGGTTTGTGGCAAGTATTTACCCTTCAAGATATACAGTTAAACTTTGTCTTAAGCATAAGTTACCCTTCATGACAAAGGAAACTTTGCTTATGTGTTTCCCAGAAAATGCTACTTCGGTCCACCAGAGAAGATAAGGTTATTAGGTGGAAAAGTGAGAGGCCATAGATTTCCGCTGGCTCCATAGGTTAGCAAAAGTATTTCTCAGCTGGAAAGTCAGTGTGGTAAGTTGTGCAAGGCAATGGAGGAATTCACGTTGCAAGTTCAACATGCAGACTGCCAAAAGGCAAGAGAAAGTAAAATATGGCTTAAGCCGTGATGAAGAGGATAAGGAAGGCTTATGGGTGTTTACGCTGATGAGGTTAGTGGCTTGGAGTGTGACCCAAAGAGTGGATAAGATGGATTGCTCTAACCGTGTTGTCTCTATCTCATGTAAGAATGACAATGAATAATGGGGCTTTAATTGGCAGCCGCCTTTTCACCTGTACTGAATAAGCACTCTCACTTGTGCCTGCTGGAGTTATGGATCCCAAAAAGGGCAAAGACAAGCTGGAATTAATAAAAAAAGATGACAGAGTAAGAGATGAGCACGTTTTGACTGCTGGTATAAATCAGGAGTAATGCCAATGAGCAACAGAGTGATACCTCTGTGAAACAGCAGCAAATGTGCTCAGAATGAGACCCCTTCTCATTAAGTAAACAAGTCACTTCTGAATGAGGACAAAAATTTAATACTGCCTTAAATTAAACCTGCTTGAGAAACAACTTTTGCTATCCAATTTGCACAGGATTTGTTTTGCTCACAGAATAATTTATCATTATTTCTGTTGCAGTAATGACTACGAGCTCAGTGTTACATTAGGCTGTGTGCGCACTCCTGAGATAACATTCAAAAAGATAGAAATCAGGCAAAGAATGGCACAAACAATGACAATGTAATGGGGAATTTTGGCAATCAGGCCAAAAGCTTCATAGACTAATGCTTTCTTTGCAGGTTTTTTTTTAATAACATGAAGTTGTTTCATCCTTTCATACTGTAACATTATAATGGCTGGTTTGGGCTATTTTCTCTACTGAAGGGAAACTCAGGGGACAAGGAGAGGAAGGGCTCTTTTGAAGTGAAACAAAAGGAAGAGGTTAAAAATGAAGAGGAGTGTGGATAGAAAAAGGGTAAAACAGGAGCCAGGGAGGGGCGGATGATGACTGAGTGCTGGTGTGGACACTGCCTGGGCCAGCATCATGCTGTCCCACTGCATCCAAGCAGTGCTGGGGGTAGGGACAGGCCACGGGACAGCCCCAGGGTGAGATGAGGGATCAGTCCTGGGGCATCCAGAAGGTCCAGTCAAGACCAGCAGGAGATAGGGTGAAGGACAAGACTGGACAAGGCTACCCAGAGGGTGACTCCAAGGTCCATCCTCAGGATGCCCATAGCACCAGGGCTCACCAGTCAGTGAGGCAAGTCTGTGGGAGATGGAGCAGAGCACAACCACACTCGTGCCAGGTCCCAAACACTGCCTGGGTGCCTGGGGCTGAGTTTAAACACAGCTCCTAGGTCCTTAGGGAGAAGGTGTGGGAGTGGAGGTCCTAGTGAGTCTGCTGAGGGCAATTAAGTCTATGAGTGCCCTTGGGTGATGGAGTGAAAGAGAATGCACAGCAAAAGGCAATGGATAAAAATTAACTAATGGATAGAGCTGAAAGGCGTTAGCGTCTTGTGTGATGGTGTGGATCTGCACCGCAGAGATGAGTTTCTCATTTCAGTTCAGATGATGACAGAATTTAAGTTTCTTTCATGGGAGCTGGGGGGGGCTGGTTTTTGTCTTCAGAGAACATTTCAGCCTGGGGAGAAGGGAAAGTCTCTGGGTCTCCCCTGAGCCTGGGGAAAGCTGTGAGGTTCAGGAGGCTTGATGGACCTCCAGAGGCCACACGGACCAACCCTGAATGCAGCTACAGACTACTCAGGGTTTCTTCTCTTCTGTTGTTATGGAAACAGTCTGTTGAAGGGCTGCTGAAGTTCCAAATCCCAGATTGCAATGAGGGCAGGTAGATAAGAGATCACTCTGTGTAGTTTCAAAGCTGAATAAAGATGTGGATATTATTTTACATATATATTAAATAAACACAGATAGTCAAAGCCCTAACATGGAGGCATTTTTAGGATGGCAACGTTCATAAGAAAGCCTGCTGGTGTGAATTTCTGTAACCACATGTAGGTTTGTACAATATCACCATGCTGGATGCCAAAGGTTTTGCCTAAGGAGACACCTGATTATACCCAGAAACAGTTGCACATGGTGCAAATGTCATTAAGAGATTCCTTACATTTCTCCAGTTAATTTCAAAGCTGTATCTAATCTGAAGCTGCAGGAGCAAAGACCTGAAGATATAAAACCGTGCCAGGATAACAGTGGTGATTTGGAGAAAGAAGATAATTCAGCAACTCTCGATGCTCTAAGGCTGGAGATAATCATTCCAAGTGTGTTATTTCATCTGGGATAACATGCATCATCCAAGCCACTGCTTCTAATTCCTTGCTTGGCAAACCAGACTGGTTTTTTGGACCTCCAGTCCTTTGTACAGTCAATCTGATGCTCTCAGCTTGTGAGTTTTCTCCGAGAGACTCAATTACTTCCTTCAAGAATGAACTTGCAAGAGGCAGCTGTTAGATGCATGCACTTGCGTGAACACGACAGGGAAATGTGTCTGGTTGCAAAAAGGTCAAAAGAGATGACTACTCCCTCCTATCCCACCTTCTCTGCAGGCCGTCAGTGGAAGAAAGCTCCTTTCTGCTTCTCCCCCAAGCATGCTTGCTTCACTCACTGCTCCCTCTCTATTTATTCAGCTGCGCAATCTGCCTAAGATGATTCAAAGTCTGTAAGTCAGACAGCAATATTTAAGCACAGAACAAAACCATCACAAGCCAATTCACACAGTTTCCACAGGATGAAAGAGGAAAGACAAATTCTCCAACACTGTTTCACTAATGAACCTCACACCTTTGCAGTAGAAGTGAGATTGTCTGCAGTTCACTCTTTCTCTCAATTATATCTTCAGCTCTTTGCTAAAGCTGCTAATCAATGTACCAGATAATGCCAGCTCTGAATGTCATTCTGTATATGAATATTTGTCCATCCAGTATTGCCTGTAGAAAAATTTAACTCACACAGGGTGCTGCGAGCTCTTGTAGGTAAAAACCCAGCCTTGCAAGTTAGACGGTAAGGTATCTCTGAACCTGGGAACAAAGGAATATGTCCAAAAGAGAAACAGTTGCATTGTAGGAAACTTTCTCCCCTGCACTTCCAGTCCTGGGGCACATTAGAATAGAGTCAGGGCTTCTGGTGCCCTCTCCTGGTGCTGTAACATCACGATCTCCTCCATAGCAGTGGAACCACCAGTATGGTCTACTGGTGGTAGACTGACACTAGATACTGGTATTTATTTACTGGTATCTATGATAATCTCCAAATTCAAATCAGCAAAGCTGACGCACGGAGAGAGAGGGGACTTGTGCAAACCTGTGAGGTGTGTCACCATGCCAAGGCTGTCCAGTCAGATGAACAATACTGCAGTGACACCCAGACGTATCATTTGCTTTGGGAAGTACCAGAGCCATATGTTCAGGTCCATGAAATGATCACAGCTTTTTAGCTAACACAAAATCTTTTGATTTGAAGCTGGTTTCTTCAAGGCTAGCTTTGCACTGCTCTTCACTGCCTGATGTAGATAAACTGAAAACCTTTCATACCCGTAGGTCTTGTGGAAGGGACTGCTGTCTAAGGAGGCTCACAAACAGGACACACAGGCTTGCAGTCTGGGCTACTGTCACTGGGGGGGCTTCCCAAATCAATCATCCCGCATGCATTAGACCTTTAGTGTAGATATCAGTGACAGAGGGGCCTTTGGATGCAAAACAAAACAGAGAAGACCTTTCCCCTTCACAAAGATTAGACGCTGCCAACTTCTTCTGTCCTTACCTACAGGATACACAAGCTCTTTCCTCTGGCAGTGTTCTCATTCCTGAGAAGATACAAAGATTTGGTGTGATCAGTTAAGAACATTACTATAACTACTGAATTCACAAGAAAAGCATTATAATACTATAGTACAAATGACAGAACAAAATCCTGTGATGAATAGTCAGCTTTTTATTACCTAATAGTATATCAGATCTCAAATTTCATTACAGAAAAGGTGAAATCTGGTGTTCTACAGTCTGTCCCTGCCTTATTACCTCCATCTGAAAAGGAAATCACATAGTATTTTTCCATCAGTGTTTACTCCTGAATACTCCTTTACATCACCTTCAGGTAGCCTGAACGAAACTGAAGGACCAGTTCACTTAGAAGTACACTTCTCTGAGCAGGCAGCAGCTTGGAGAAAAGATTCTTGTGCAGGAGCAAGATTGCACTAATTGGAGAAATTGGTGTTTCAGCTGCTGCTTTTGGAGTATTGGAATGAATTAAAACAGATGAAGATGACATTAAACAGGTATTGAGAAAAAGTACCAAAGACTGAGAAAGAAGAGCTGTGTGCAAGATGAGGAGGTGTTTTATTAATGCGCAGTATTTTATCATTTCATAGCTGTTTGTTTCACTGATTGCACAAAGTGACTGCGTCTTTCTAACAGCATGTCTGTAGGACATAGAAGAAATAGCCCATCATCAATCTGCAGCAGATGCCAGGGGACACTCAACCACTCGGCAGGTCAGCAAGAAACCTGGAAGAGAGGAGTCTCATCCCCTCCCCATGGCTCGTGCTCTTCCTCAAGTCTTCCTCACACAAACTCACCCCTCAGTTTCCATGAGGAAGTCTCTTCAACTTGAACATGTATCATGTATTTACTGGTTTTTTCTACTTCAGGGAAGTACATCACTATCCAACAAATAGAGCCTCATGTGCACCACTCAGTAGATGCAAAGACAGTCTCTAGTTTACAGCTGCACCAACAAAAGCTATTTGAATGCAGAAAAGAAAGAAATTGGCAAAAAAGACAACATGATACAGGGAATTATTCCCTTCCACAGGGCTCTACAGTGCCATGAGTACTAGGTAGTATCTTCTAAAAATATATATTTTTGCTTTTATTAATCAAACTTAAACCAAAACAGATACACAAACTAGTGTTGCACATAAACCCTTTTTTCTATTTAGAATAAATTCAGTGTGAGCATTTTCCAGAAAATACTGATAAAACTAAAATGTCCTCAGGAAACTATATACCATTTCTTCAGCTGCTCATTATATAGCTTGCTCTAACAGTTCATCGTACTGAAATTCATATCCCAGGTGCTGATAAGGACAGAAACATTTTGCCATAAAACAACTGTTTTGAAAAATTTCTGTGCACTGATTTTATCAGTGTGCAACATTTGGGAGACTTAGTGAGGTAAAGGCAGAACTAGATCCAAGTAGGTCGAAAGGTGTTATATGAAAATATTCAGAGGATAAATCATTAATTGGATAGGGGAGAGGTGCTGTTCTCAGGCATTCTTGCTTATAATCTTTCATTTACTTAGTGGAATAGTCTTCAAAATAGGGATTATTATAATGTATGAATGCCTAATTGAAAGAAGGTGCTGCAGTTAACTCAGGAACCGCTTAATTTCAACCCCTTTTATCATCCTTAAATGTGAATCCAAATTTAAACACGAAGGGAAAATACATGGTGTATTCAGGAACAAACAAAGGTATTGTCTGACATAAGGAGCTTATGTAAATGTGGGATGGCAGAGCTCCTTTTACAGTAAACCTTTCAAATACCTCAATAAATCATGAAGAACAAAAAAAAAATCTTTCTTTTAAGGATGTTAGCAATGGGATTTCACCTGTCCAGGACTGATGAGGGACAGCACTATTCAGGGAAAAAAGGAGCTTTGCTAGCATCTTCCTAAGCAGTAAGTTGCAAATAAATATCATTTTTTTTGTGCATGTGCCTATGTGAGAAGGCTTCCATTATGTATCCACTGACAATTTTAAAACTGCTAATTTTAAAACAGAGGTGACATCATGCAGGGATGGATGCACCTGTAGGAGTGGTTTACATCCTTTCAGCCCCCCTTTACAAGCAGTAGATTTAATTTTGCTTTTAAAAGCACAGAGCCTATTTAAAAAAAATAAAAATAAAAATAAAAATAAAAATAAAAATAAAAATAAAAATAAAAATAAAAATAAAAATAAAAATAAAAATAAAAATAAAATAAAAATAAAAATAAAAATAAAAATAAAAATAAAAATAAAAATAAAAATGAAGGTGCCTGTACTACAGTGGCTTGAAAAGACATTGGATGTGATCCAGTGGATAAAATACAGGATCAGAGACCCTGGACATTTCCATTCTACTCAGTGCAGTCATTGTCCTGCCATATAATCTCAGCAAACTACTTCACCTCCGTCTTTCTCTCTTACTTGTCTTACCTTTTAATTTTCCATTTAGACTGGATGTAATTTGGAGAAGGAACTATCTTCTACTACATATCTATAGAGTCATTTAGTTCACAGCTTTCTGCTCTCAGTTGTTCTTGGAAGACCAACAATTACAATTACATGAAGGCAGGATGCATGTGGATGCAACATTACTTTGTTCAGGCTAATCAGCTCAATTCTATCAGTGAAATCTCTCTCAATTATAGGAGAATCCATGTGTGTGACTGAGACAGCAGAAATCAATCCTAATTACTCCCCACTGCCTGCACGATTCTCCTGTGCAAATAGAGAAGGGACATGAGGTATTCCCAACAAGGGTGGTGGTCGCTGCAAATTCCTTCTTGTAGGAACCTGTTACTGCCCTATTAGGAAATGCTTATGCTATGCCAGGCAAAAATACCAGCAATATTTATGTCAGCAATATTAACAGAATGGCCACTTCAAGCAAAAAAACAGTTATAAAACTTGTAACAGGCCCTTTCTGGAGAGAGCAGCATACAACCTGCCTCCCTTCCACCAGGATGTTCTGCATAACAAATTCAATAGCTTGCCTAAGAAAAAAAATACAGAGATCCCTATGGTCTACATCAGGTGAGAACTTCATAAAATCATTTCCTTGTCCTAACAGAAAAAAGATAAATTTTGCATTCTTAATAAATCCCTTTTATTCTGATATAGGCTCATAAAACTGTCTTAAACCAAAATTCCCCTATGGATGGACACTGGGTTTACCTGCCACCGCTCACAAGGCATGCAGCAGGAGAGCTGGGTAACCTCTGTGGTTGGAGGGCACGGGGATAAAGCAGACACCAAAACCAACCCACTCCTGGCAGGATCTCCTGGCTCGTTCTGCAGCCACCTTCTGACTACCCAGAGATGAACTGGGAGCTGGTTTGATCCTAATAGCATCAGTGACATGCAGAGGCAATTTTACAGCTGCTCTAAGTACCTCTTGAGCATCCCTGACAATCAAGCTTCACGTCTATGTGTACTATTACAAAATGAAGGAGTGGGTTGCAGTGTTTCATTTAATCATCTTTATTTTTATATTAGACTCCTGAATCTACTCCTTCATACATAAGTCAATTTGAGTTACAAAAGATATTGAGCACTGCCTACCCAAAACAGTTATAAAAAGGGAGTCAGTGCAGACAGCCCGTGCTCATGGCTGCAGTGCCATTTCATTCAGGTTGCTCACCTCAGCATATAAACCTTTTATTTTTCTCCACTGAGATCCAAGTGCCTGTATTTTGAAATGTCTGCTATAAAACCACACAGCAGCCACACAGGAATTAGAAAGCTGCTGTGTGTCAGAAAATAATTTTTGTCCACAGTGTTTACACAAATCAGAAATGAATGAAATTATTCAGCAGAGTTGAGAAGTCAGGACAAGACAGTGTAGAAAACCAAAACGGAGCAATATCCAAAACTCTCCTGGCAGCACAACATCCTTCCTTTATTTGATGTAAAGACAGAATGCTGCTTCTTCCTGGCATGAATTGCACCTCCAGAGGTTGTACCCATGCATCAGAGAATACAGAAAGAAATACAAAACAAAATTGGAGGGGACAATCAGCAAGATTTTATTTTAAACTTACAGCCTGAAGATCAAGAGGTCAGCTTCAAGTTTCCAGCTCATCTTGTAGTAATCATAGGCTGAATTATGCTGCTCTTCTCCAGGGCTAAATTTGGTAATTTAACATTCTTTGTTATAATTTGACCTTGCAATGATCTGCCACAATAGGGATTATAGTGTTGTTAGAAGATTATTCTGCACCTGTTTCTGTGACATTTGTCCCTCGCAGAGGAAGTGTAAATACTGGTGACATCTACCCTCAGTGGTGCCTTGTCACTCCTGTTGAGAAGTAGCTGGGAAGCAAAGAGAAAGAAGAAGGAAAAAGGTAATGAAGAAATAAAAACAGAAGCAGAAATTGGAAAGCAGTCTAACTTTCCCCTCATTTACCACTCCCTACCAACAAAGCAAAACAAAAAAGATGCACAAGAAAAATCAGTACAAGTCAGTGAAGAGAAAAACACGTTGGAAACATACACAGAGAATGCAGGAATGCCCAGGAGTTTATACTAAAGTCATATTAAAAACTGTATCTCTCTAAAATATTGGGAAACCCTGTATAAAACATGTCTGATATAAAGGATTGCTCAGATTGAGCTGACTGATAATATCCATGGGGAAAAAAGACAGATGAAAAACAGGCTATTGCAGCTGGATGCTCTGACTGAAGTTATATTTCTCTTCTGCTAAGAAATGTCTAACAACTTTGGAAAGAAAACTGAATAAAGTTCGAAAATGTCCTCTCCAGAGTAAGTGAAAGACTGGTATCACAAGCACTGAAAACAAAGCTTGAAACAAGCTTGAAACCCTGGTTTTCAAGTGGTGCAAAGCTCTCCCTCTGGTCCCTGGTAACTTTTCACTAATCACAAATGGGATAAAAAGGCCTAATAAAGTTATTACCTTTTACTGTTTCTATTACCTGTATTTTCATTCAGACAAGTTATTCCTGGCTCACGATCCTATTGTATTAAGTTCCCTTATCCCTTGGCTGTTGATGGAAAGTAGAAGCTAACTTCAGAGGCCTGTTATAAAAATCTCATTCTGTCTCAGTATATACTCAGTATATACTCAGTATATACTGATAAATACTGCCTTTGGTATGGATCACGTCTGTAACTCTCAGAAAAGGAGCTTCCCTATGAGCTTTATTTACTGAATAACATAGTCTGCCACCTTTCTTTTAAATAACCTTGAATGTTTTAATCCCCTTTTACTTAACAGCAATATGAAAAGAAATAAATCTGAGTTGGTATGTGACACCAAAATCTCACTGATTTCAGCTAGACCATAAACAGATCAGTGCCCTAAATTCCTGTTTCTATAAAGACACATTGAGATTTAATTTACAAAAAACATATGCTATTTTTAAAATATTCACCAGTTTTTCCTTTTCATTCATCCTGATGCACATATTTAAACAGTTTCCAGTATTTCAGTTTTCTTGGCCAAGCAGAAATATTTATTATACTTGTTAAAGTTTATACTACCCTGTAACAAAGCAATTTATCATTACTATACATGGGTGATTTTCCTGATTATTAAAATATTTGTAAAGTGAAAATTGTTCAGCTTAACACACTTCTCTCTAATTTATTCTTGTTTTTTGACTTCAATTGGAATATAACTGCAAAGAAATACATCTGATATAGAAACTGAGACATGGGATGGATAGAAAGGTGAGGAGAAGTGCCCTATGGACAAGGCCGAGTGTATTCTTATATTTTATACAGATATAGACTAGGGTCCCAGACTGTCATTGGGGCCACATGGCCATGAAAGGTTGATTTTGCCTCTGGACCGTAGATCTGCTTCAGAGTTGCTTTAGTAGTGCCATACCCCCTTGAATTGAGGGTGGCACGTGCTGAGAAATTCCCAGCGGAGAATCCACCGTCAGTAAATACACTTGATACAGACTTTCCCTTTGCTACCTGCCATCACACCCATCTGCTAGCATGACATTGCCTGCTGACAAGTTGGTTGCATCCTTGGGAAACTAAACTGGTCGGACAGAGAAAAGATACATATAACTATTTAAGTGCTAAAATTATTGCAGGGAGCACCTCCTAGGCTTTACTGAAGCCATCGTTCTGTGAATCCTTGTGAAGAAGCATATGTATTGCCATCTCTATTGGTATTCAATCTATTCCTGTGTCTGTATCTTAGGAAGTGCATAAATTTATTGAAGAAGAGGGTTTAGCACTGTTCATAGCAAGTCATGGTGGTAAGAGGACTACCTTGATAAGCAGCAGTATCTGAAACACTCTGGAAGCCCATCAGGGATGCAGAAATATAAGCTTAAAAAAAAATCAGTTTCAACAAAGAAAGGATTAGATAAGACGCCCTATAGCGAGGCCAGCAAACAAGCAGAGGTAGTCTGAAAGACTGCACTGGAGTCATTGGAGTTCAACTGGCACTGGTCTACCTGAGGATCTGCTGCATTGGACGAGGCTCAAGGGACTGAAACTATTTCTCAAGATTAGAGCTTGACTATCAGTTTGTATCATGTTCTCACAGGCATAACAGAGAAGGTGAACATCACCCATCCTGAGCTGGGCACAGGTAGTGGAAAAGATAAGAAGGCATCTTCCTTAACTATCATCACCTCACTTGATCTGACAGGTAATCACAGCCTGAAAATAATACTTCTGAATTCTTTTCAGATCAGAATGGAATGAGATCTGGGAACTGAGTGAACTTCTGTTCATGACCCTGCAGACAAGAATAGTATTTTATATTGTCCGCTCCTGTGCTATAGAAAACCTTCCATAACAAGTGTGTGAATACGGTTTGCAATTAAAACTATGTGCAGCTTTTATTGTAAGGGCTGATTCATATCTACATGCCTAGTATCTACAAATCCTGGCCTTTGAACAGTGTTCCTCATTGGAGGCACTTCCAAAGTAAGTAAATATTATCCATGTTTTACAAATGTTTACTTTGGGTTATGAGGAAGCAAAACAATTTGCTCAAAGTTAGACTGGTTCTACGCAGGTGGGAGAACTAGTATTAGTGAAACAGCAAAACAGTGAGAGAGGTGGGAGCTTAAATAACATTACCCCAGATCCAGGCTCCTATCCACTGGACTGCACGAGACCTTCACAGAAAAATTGCCAAGATCAAGAAGTACAGTCACAACACATGACTGAGACACATGAACACAGGACTGCCTGGCAGGTGTCTGCTCCACCAACTCCAAAATCTGCAGAGAAAAGGACCTGAAGTCTGTTATTAGCAAGCACAAAATGACTTCACTATGAAATTTTTTTTTTTTTTTTCCCCTGTCCCTTTTGGTTAAGGATAGGTTTATGTCCAGAAGCATCATGGTCCAAAAAGCCCTGACCCCTCTTCATGAGGATGTTGGGAATTTGTAGTGATATTAAGTTGTTCTGACAGTGTTGGGGGCCGTTAGAAACAGCCCATGGGAAAAGTTAACCAGGGAGCGGGGAGCAAGCCCGTGCTGCTGCGCTTCTCACGGCTCCCCTGCAAACACACTGCAACCATCAAGGCTGTGATGTCTTGCATCTGACATGCCCTTATTATTTCCCCACTGAAATTGGAGGTTTTGGAGAAAGCAGAGTCATTTTTAACAATCCTGTGGGAGGGACTTCGAGGTCCAAGTGTATAAAGAGGAAAAATACATGAATATTCTAGATCTTTTTTCAAGTCCAATAAAAATGTTTTGTTAGTGTCAGATATTCCCATTGAATATAATAGAAGTGGAAAATTTTTGTTGTTGAGTAAACACCTCCTTTATGTATCTTTTTGCAGACTCTATGACTGTATTCTAGCTAGAATTTTACATACCAGATTTCCAACTAGCAGTGATTATTTATGGCTGAATCATCAGCTTCTGTATGCACGGAGCCACGATAGCAATGCTGACAGAACAGCCCATAAAAGCTGCAACGGGTTCTGCTATAAGTTTTGTATTTTTTTTTTTTTTTAAGCATAAAACCTCCTTTGGACTTTGTGAGAATCTTGTAAAATTAAAACATAACAATATTCAAATGCTCACAAGCAGATAAGAGCACTGAGCTCATCATGTCTGTGCTTTTCATTCACTAGCAGTTATATTTTTCTCTATCATTTGCTGTCTTTGTAGTGATAACTCACATCATTTTAGAGCTGTCATGAAATGTTTTCAACAAAACATTTCTCAATCCAAATTCACCATATTTAGGTAATATTTCAGCATCCTTTTTTCTGAAACTGAAACTCAGGTCAAGTTGTAGACTGTTCCTTGCTGGCACCAAACAATTGCACCAATCAGAGTATACGCTTTATTTCTTAATGAGCTGATTTTTTTTTTTTTCTATTTCTTCCTCTGCATTATCTTAAAATGCAGAAGATGGTAATTTAGTTTGCTATACAGAAAATCCCCTCCAGTAAAAAATACATTCTTCTGAAGCTGTAGTGGCCAATAGCAAATAAAGTTCAGTTCTTTAGGTGATGTCAAAACAATGCCTGATAGTAACAAAGCCAGCTGCTTTGATTTATATTGCCTTCCTCTAGCAATACAAGCCAGCATTCTGCTTGCCCTTTTCACTGCAGTTGCACATTAAGCTGAATGCTTTAGAGATTTTCTACAACAACTCCCAGATCTCTTTCCTAATCAGTATTCGACACATCTTTCCTTTTAGCAGATGCGCTATTTTTTCCCTTTGTTCCAAGATTCATTGTTCTCTATTAACTGCAGTTGCCATTTATTAGTCCAGATGCAGAAATGATCCAATGACCCCTTATGAGTCGATGTGTTTACACCCACCCACATGTCTGTGCACCAGCATTCAATAGGCCCTTGGATCATCATATATTTAAATATATGCACTGAAACTATAGGCTGTTTACGTGAGATTTATGGTTTCTCAAACATGCATATGATAATGAAATGCGATTTTGAACTGTTAAAAGTGAACTAGCTTCAAAGATAGTTTCTGAAGATGTGCTCTTCTGGGCTTTGAGAATAACATAAAAATGCACAGAAGCAGATCCTCAGCTGGTGAAAAATCTTGTTAGAATTAATGTTGCTGTGTTGATTTACACCAGGTAAGAGTGCGATCAATTAAATCTGTGCTGTGAACTATATAATTATTTAATGAAAATTTAAATGTAATCATGCTAGGCCACAATATTCATTTTGCAGTGAAAAAGGAGGGAAAAAAAAGTATGGAAACACTAGGAGAAACCATTCTTGAAATACAGACAAATTGGTAGGAAATGGAGTGTGTAATGCTTAAATATTCAAACTACTGATAATATAAACAGGTGGCAACCATATAATATAAAGTACATTAACTTGGAATTCTGTAGACACTTGGAAGATAGGAAAATAGGATTTCACATCGTATTAGTTCACTGGTCCATGAAATCCTATATCCTTCTTTCAACATTGGCTAGTAGATAATTCTTCAGTGGAAGACAATCCCGCCCCTCATAATGCATCTCAGAAATACAAAATGCTGTAAAACAGAAGCAGGAAAATAAAGGGCAAGACATCGAAAAATTTGGGAAAAGCCAAAAATAAGAACTCATAGCTTTAATAAAGAGAAAAGATGCATTGTCTTAAAACCAAGCTCAGTTGGGTATTGGATAGCTAGAAGTATGCAGTGCTTCTTACCCTCAGGTTACTAACTCGCTTATCTCCCCCATCAACACTGCCTAAAATTTATGATCACAGTGCCCTTTGTGCATAAAGATGTTTCCACTTCATAAAATCAGTGGTATTACTAGCACTCACTCTTCCCCTTCTACTGCGGGCAGCAAGGATGGCAACTGAGAGAGCCTCCCTTTGTGGCAGTCCTTCCGAAAAGAGCGCTGGGAATCATTATGAGGGAAAGGTTTGGAAGCTAATATCAAACTCAGTGAACATTGTCTTAGCTACTATATAAATAAGTCTGGGTTTAAATTAAATATTGTGGCAGATTCTGGCAGCTAATACTTGCAGTTGCCAGTGGGTTGTGGGAAAAAAAATCCAATTCCGCAGTCTTGTTTTCAACTAGAAACTCTACTGTTTAAAACAGTTAGGATAGCCACAACCAACCACAGTGGTATCGTCTTTATACAAGGGACAGCAATACCCAGCTCAGAAGCCTTAGGTATCAGTAATGTCCAAGCACAAACTAGTAGCAACACATCTCAGCTAAATATTACCAAAAGCAATTCTGGAGACAAGCAGGAGCTAATATAACCTGTACTTAAATCAGCCCATCAATTAAAACCACACCCAGAATCAGAGACTCACTGCACAGAAAACTCTTAAAAAGTCAGATGTGATGAACAACCCAAATCAAATGTTATCCATTAGAAAACTCTTTCCATCCCTCATTTCTAAAATCTATCTATCTGTTTTCTGTCCTGAGCAGGTTTCCTTCGTGCCAGGTCTCCCAGGGCACCGATGGCCCCTTTGCAAACATCTTTCCAGGCTAAGAGGAATTACTGTAAGAGCAGCAGCTCCTGTTTCGCTATCCCAAGTGCTTTCCTAGGGGTCCAGGTATGGGGGGACATGCAAGCCAAGGAGAGGTGAAGGTAGAGATCTGAACCCTGCAAGGAATTAACACAAGCCTTTACAAAACCCATCAACTTGTTTCTATAAGAATCAGGAGAGAACGAGAAGGGAAAAGGAAGAAAGAGCTGATCCAGGGCTATCGATATTAATGGGAGACATTCTGCTTTTTAATGTTTCGTCAGGTCCATGAAGACATTTCTTTAGCATTTTTCTCCCTTATTACCCTCTTTGAAGTAATTATATTTCAACTCCCTTGCAATTGTTAGATGGTAAAAGACACTGACAACAGTGCTAAGCTTAAAACATGCATAGGTGTGGGAGTGCATGTCTCAAGACAAACAATACGGAGAGACAACCAATATGAGAACAAGGTCAATGAACACAACGGTGGGAGAAGGCCTTATATCATATATGCAAAAGGAGTTACCATTACACCTGAATTCGTGACTTCCAAGGGTTTTGCCTTCAGACTTTTCGGAAAATTTTATTTTTCTTTTCTTTGAATTTTAATAAAGTTCTCAAACCTCCTAACTTCTCCTTATTTCTCCTCAACTCCCTGGGCTGCAGCTGCCACCTAAGACACCCCCAGGCATTCAGCTTGTCTTCTCTTCCTCTCCTCTTGGCCAACTTCCACCTGGCAAGTGTGCTCAGTCATCACCGATCTCAGTGAGAAGGGTCTGTCTTGTCTCCATAAGTATGGGGAATAAAAAGTTATAGGTCACAACAGGAAGCACTGACTCAGTGCACACATGTGCTTGTCAGGAAGCATCAGGAATGCATCGATTCATCTGAAAGAGAGCAACAGCACTCACCAACCCAGTGAAACCTTTCCTGATCTCTCGGCGGCTCTGTCAGCATTCAGAAATCCCCCCAAGTGGTGCAGTAATATTCCCTTTCCATGTCTGGTCCCAGATTTTTCTACTTCTAACAACAAAAAAAGCTGAAGGTGTCCTTGAAGTTTAACACAGATACTTAATTGTCTCTGATACTAGCTTCAGCTGTGCAAAGGAAGAAAATAAAGAACTCCATTTCAAAAGGTCTGGAGAACCTGCTTGCTCCAATTTCAGCCCAGGAAAGAAAAAAATATGGATAAATATGTTCATATGTTACAAAGACTTAAAGTTGCCTTTTACTGCCATGGGACCATGTGGAAAGAGTACATATTGCAAAGCAGATCACATTCATCTCTAGAGAGCTGCTATAAGGGGCATGATCAGAAACACTCAAGTAATGCCAGTTATTCTCATGAGTCTGGGACAGCCCACACCTAGTAAGTACCCTGAGCAGGGACGTTATGGATGGGGCTGTGTAGGTTATCCCAAGCAACTGAGTACAAGCAGAGTATTGTACCCCTGGGCACAATATCTTCATCACTTTTTAAAATGTGGTTATACTGAGAAATAAGCATGGAGCATGGTCAGAGGATGACAGAAGCTGGGTCAGGTCCTGGCACGGGGCAGACACTCCACTGCAGTGCTGCTACATCGTGCCACCACCCTGCCTCCCTCCCCAATTTTGGTTCTCTCCCCTCTTCAAGAACTGACAGAAAGAAAACCCTCACAGCAGTCAGGGGAAGAATGTCAATAACCAACACAAAATTATGACTTTGTACGTAAACTGAAATGACACCATTTTCTTGCTAGATCTGGGTACAGATCCTATTAAACAGCATGGTCACTTCTTTCCTTTGTTCCCAAATGATTATTTCACTAACAAACACCAATAAAATTACAATTTACAATGAAATGGTTTCAGAACTGTAAACCATTCTAAAAGCTGAATTCAGGCAGAAGCTAATGATACAGTAGATTTACTAAGCCAGATCTAAGCATACAAGGGTGATTGGAAAAAATGTACTGTCTGATACTTTTTTTTAATATACTTTGGATAACAACAGTACACAGAAGAGCATCATTTAATATATTAAATGATCCATCTTGTGATGTTACAGCTTCCTCTGATATGATCTATGACTTTACAGCACGCTATTACGTATATAGAAAAAACCTAGCTTGTGATAAATTATCACAGCACCTATTTACTTTACAGTATCTATTTACTTTTACATTTAACCCATACCAATGTAAGTCTATTTACAAAAACACATGTCCATTTCCTAAACTTTGTGAGTTCTTTATAAGCATGGACCACAAGATCTTGTGATATCTCTCCTGGATAACAAATGTTTAGTATATGACCACTAGATCTGAAGTCTTACTGAGGCACACTAGAATTAATAAGAACCTTGATTCATCTTTGAAGATGATGAGCAAGTCAAGTCCTACAGCTACCAGGAAAGGAACAAAATGCCTGAGAGATGCAGTCTTAATTCCCTCTTGTGCTTTGGAAAGTTTCTTCCATAATACTTGCTTTACCCTTGAAATATCTACTTGATAAGTAGCTCAAACCTAGATCCTACTTGTGGTCTTTTGCCATGCCTATAGCATGATGTTGCCAAGAGCAGATGGGTTTTCCAAGACGAATATTACTCTTTCACATGACCTGAAGTTGTGTAGAGAAGGGGTTGATCCTGGGAATCACAGCTGGGCAGTCATAGTTTAAAGGAGATCTGGAGATGCTCTAAAAATGATAGATCCCACAGAAATGCAATAATAGGACAGGCACCAAACACTTCCTAGTTTATGTAGCAACAAGCTGTTCTCCAATACAGGTGCAGATACAAGCATAGCTCCAGATCAAGATTAAAATCTCTTGCATTTGTCAGACTGGAATTCCTAAACAACTTTCCCCCTCCCATTGTAAATGACATTTTTTATATGTGTTATCGCATTTTTGCATACAAATTCCATTGAAACAGTAGAACAGCATAACAAAACACCAAATTATTCCTGCTAGATTCAGCAACTAAAATTAAAGAGGTTTTTTTTCTACTTTATCATAATTGTAATATTTCAAATTCCTTCTACAAAGAGTGGAATTTAATGGCTGTTATGGATTTTTCACCCCCTTAGAGAATTTCTGCAAAATTCAATTATTTTTGGAGACTGCTTGAGTTTATATCTCACAGTGATGATGAATTACCTATTGTACTAGCAGACTTAAAAACAATACACAAAAATCAATTTTTTGACAAAAGGAAAGACACAGAGAATCCAGGATTGGCACACACTGCCTTTGCCCTCAGTTTAAAGATGAGCTAATTTCAATCACTTTGCCTTTTTAAACCACTTTCTGTAGCAGCATCTGATTACATTTCAGCTGTTTAGGTTTCCTATAGAGACTGACTTTGCCAACAAGACGATTTGCCATCAAGAAATTGTAATTAACTTAATGAACTCTGTCATTTAAACAGTTGGAGATTTTAGAGCTAAGAGTAATGATTATCGCAAGTATCAAAGAGTTTTGCTTTAAACATACATATTCAGTGCCAGATATAAGCAATTTGCATGTTAACATTTTCATGCTCAGATGTGATAGTGGTATTTAGGATTGTTGACTGTCTAAAGTAAGAATAATATTATGCTTCAAATAATAGCATTAGAAATAACAATAAATAACACTGAAAATGGAATTTAAGTAATGCGTCTTATAACCAAGAGTTTTACAGCTCAAATCTGCTAATAAAAGAAAAACATTGCACCAGACCAGAGCAAGTATCCTTCTGTGCAGCCCTGAGATATAGTTTGAAGCCAACTTTTCATTCTGTCCATGAATCTACAGATTATATCGAATACTTTGGGTTGAGTAGCGTATAAATTGTCAAGAAAAAATATAGGTAGCCTGAAGCTACCAATAAAAATTGTTGTACTGCCAAATGCTCGGGCTTTGTGAACCAGCTGATCTTCCCAGTAGCGTACAAGACCAGCCCAGCAGTATAGCCCACATACCTCCAGGTTGCTCTGAGGCAGGTATGACCCTCATTGCTTGCCTGGGGTCACCTTTCACTAAGAAAAAAAGAGATACTGAGGAAAAGTGAATGATACATCTCTGAGAAGTAAGGCATGCATGGTGTGCATTGAAATTACAATGCCATCTTGCCAGTTTTAATGGGTGACCTCATCTCAGGCACTTTGAAAAGACTGTTTCAAAAGGCAATCAGCATTTCCTGAGAAAAATCGGTTTCCTGACAAGGGGTTCACACTGAGTATCTCTCAAGAAAGAGCTACCTTGCATGGTTTAGGTGAAAAGATTTGTCAAAATGTGTTTAACTTGCAGATGTCAGCATTTATTACTTTTCTGGTTTGTATCTTTTTATTAGTAGTATTATTATTGTTGCCAAGATATTTTCAGTCTAGCAAAAATGTTCCTGTTTTGAATGTCACTCCCTGCATCTCATGCCAAAACACACATACTATTATATTGTCACTGAAAAGCAAGGAAGTTAAATCTTGAAGCTCTTACTCACTTGGGTAATCTCACTGAATCAAAGCAGTGGGATCAAGCTCCTAATTACGCATCTCTGAAAGGCATTTTGTTATAATGCTTCTGAACACCTCCACTGAGGACCCTCCATGACCCTCTCACTTTAGAAGAGCTTTGCAATAAACTCATGAAAACACTACAGCTCTGCAGACGAGCCATACAGAACGCAGGGTTTCAGTTGTCTTCCTTCCTGCAGAGGTGAACTAAGAGGCACTGCTGAGAGTCACCATGCAGTGACTGACCACGTTGCTCTCCAGCTATTTACGGAGGAAACTTTCCCCAGTGGTTTTCACACTGGTGAGTTACAAAAGGGAAGCACTGAGCAATTCCTAAACCCACCAAAGGTAGAAACAAAAGTTTTTTCACTGTCAGTAGTTGCTGCAGGATTGGGATCAGACCATAAATTAGATTAAATTGTGTGCATGAATGCATGAAATTCTGGTGATGGTATTAACTTATCATTTTTATGTAAGGGCTGTTTAAACTACCAAATCACCCTAAAATGCCTTCCTAGCACAGACATGGCTCATCCCGGCAAACAACTTCAGTTTAGGTAGCTTTAGCTTCCCAAATTAAGTAAATTCTACTAAAGAATAACTGCATCCACATGAAGGCTTTTGCCAGTACAAACATGCAGATTTACATGTGTCCACATGTATGTATGACATACGCAATCTCTGACTTCCTTAGGACTTCTGTGGTACACAGAATTAAAGCTTATGTAAATTCGTGCAAGACTATGACTGCAAAAAGTCTGTTCCCCACCTTTGGAATAGTTTGAAATGTCTATGAATCCACAAATTCTCCACACACAAAAAATGTACAGCCTAATGATAAGGGAACTCTGAATCCATTCCTGATTAATCAATAGTGGCAGCAGAGCCCACCTCTGTAACACAACAGAAGCAAAGGGAAAGACACTACTGTGGGTAGGAAAGGCAAAGACAAAGAAACAGGATTAGCAAGTCAGCTGTCAGAGAGCAGAGGAAGAGAAAGGAAGTAGAAAGCATCAAATATTCCTAACAAAAAGACACCTGTGAATGAAAACATCATCACACATGAACAAGTTTGTCTCAGCAGCAGAGATAAGAGAGAATAGCTGATGGTACCATAAGACATCAAGAGATCTCCTGGTTCCTTCAAACCTAAACTCAACTGTCACATGGTCACAGCTCAGCTCCAAAATACCCAACATCTGGAGGTTTGGTCTGGACTTTAGTCAACATCATTTCTGTTGCAATCTTCTTAAAAAAAAAAAAAAAAAAAAAGAACCAAATTATCATTTGTGAGACAAAATAAAATACTCTCCATCCTGTTTTAAAACACACACACACGTGCCCACACACAGGCAGGTTATTTGGGGGAATGAAGACAAATCCTGTCATTGCAAAGTGCAACCAGCTGACAATATTTTCTGACAAGTACCTGGAGGGCAGAAATCAGTTACAGTGGCTGGGCAAGCTTCCCCTGCTATTACTCACCTATGCTGATAAGCCATCCTGCCAATATCACTATACAGCTAGTCCTGGATGTAGTCATACTACGTACTTCAACTGCTTTCATTTCTATGACACCCAAACTGCAAATGCCATGGCTCAGTTACTTTCTGTAAGGGTTTCTGAAAATCAGGACACCTTTGATGATCACCATGCTTCTGGTCTAGAGCCATTAAGTGCATGTACTTCTTTGCCTTTTCCTAAAACACAATTACTGAGAAAATGATTGGTACAGATATAATTTATGTGGGCAAGCAAATGCCTTGCAATGTAGCTACATTATGAGATGGGCTCAGCATCTCCATGTGCTGAAATAGGAAAGATCGAGAGTTATTATGCTCAAGAGGAGGAAGAGGACATAGTTGTCACCATTCAGCATCATTCCCCTACACTGCCAGGGGCAGACACATTTCCATACAGCTGGTAACATTAATTAAGGTTGCCTTTTAGGGAATTCCTTAAGGGACCCATACTATCCCCTAAGTTAAGCACTGCATAAGCAGAAACATGCAAACAGAGCAGTTTTTAAATCAGTGAGGCAAAACACCATCCCACTTACACCAAAATAATAGATAATAGGGATGAGAGAGGAGAATCAAAGCCTCAGAGAAAAAAAATATGAAAATCTTGTTCTTTTAGTACCGTATTTACAGTGCACACCACCTTTATAGTGCATAGAAATGCTCCAGTGTCTACCTACCTACCTGTTTCAGTCAAATCCTTGATTTTTCCATTAAGTGAACCAGAGCACAATTCTGAAAATAACGGTAAATTAGACATCAGTGAGGTCGGGGATTACCCTACAAACAGCATGCGCTCAAGACAGATGGTGGCTTGGGACAATGCCACATTTCAGTCTGCAGCCCTCCATGTTTCCTCCTTCTTTCTGTTTCTCACAGGAGCTTTGACACTTCCTTACTGTTCAGTTTCTCATTGTTCTCATCAGACTCATTTTTGGCAAAAATTGCTGTCCAAGTCTGTATCTAAGGGACTACACTCCTGACTTGTCATCTTCTACTTTTATAACAACAGGGGGCAAAAAAGGATACATGCAAAAGCAGGACTGATAAAGTCAAACACCTCCATTAGGGGTGTTCCTCTAGTTTTCTAAAGCCTTCACCAAGTTTTAGTAAAACAAGTGTTACAGATGGGTCATGGGTAGGTGACAGGGCTGGTGGGATGGAGACATCTGCATAACCTCAGGGCTACCTTGTGTGCACTGGGGCAGAAAAGCATGCTCTGAACTTAAAAGATAGCACTGTGGTCTACTGGGCTTTGCTCTAGTGTGTCCCAATTTCTTCCCATTGTTGGAAGCTTGAATTTTCCACTGGCTTTGTACACACAAATAAACCAGCTCACCAACTTCAGGAAGTGCCTGCAGAGACCCATAAACAGTTAGCTGCAGCTGTCATTTTACACAAACGTTTCTCGCTGTGATGAACTGGAAATGCAATGTGTTCCTCATCAAAATCATACTTAATTGTAGCTAATTCCAGTACTATCAGAGGAAGTGTTTGCACATTTGCTTATCGCAGCCCCACTGGCAGACACTTACACTGGTTTCCCATTTATTTCATACCCAGTTCAAAGCTGCTTGCCTTAAAATTCTCTATGGACCATTTCCAGTCATCTTCACAGATCTTGTGCCTATGCTAGGTTTCATTGAAGTCACTGGGAAAATTTCCACTGATTTTAATTGAACAGGCTGTTTAGCTTTTTTTTTTCCCCTCTGGCAATGAAACATTCCAACCAAAAACTTCAAGATCATGTGAGTGTGGGTCTCATTTCATGTCCACCCCAGGTTTTATTAAGATTTACAAATAGGAACCATTTTGTGTGTTTTCCTCTTGAAATGCACATCAATTGTGTAATTGGTCTGAATGTGACACTGCTCCAAATTATGCATTGAGATTTGCTTGAAAGGACTTTTGAAAACAAAAAATCCTTTGCATTATATGTTATACTGTCAGTTTTCTTAATTAGTTTGTCTTCTCTCCCCCCCCCCCCCCCAAGAGAAATATAATAATTTCCACATAATTACTAAAACAGTATCATAGAATCATATCACAGAATGGTTTGGGTTGGAAGGGACCTTAAAGATCATCCAGTTCCAACCCCCCTGCCACGGGCAGGGACACCTTCCACTAGCCCAGGTTGCCCAAAGCCCCGTCCAACCTGGCCTTGAACCCTTCCAGGGAGGGGGCAGCCACAGCTTCTCTGGGCAACCTGTGCCAGGGCCTCACCACCCTCACAGGGAAGAATTTCTTCCTTACATCTAATCTAAATCTGCCCTCTGTCAGTTTAAAACAGTTACCCCTCATTCTATCCCTACACCCCTGATAAAGAGTCCCTCCCCACCTTTCCTGTAGCCCCTTTAAGTACTGGGAGGCCGCTCTAAGATCTCCCCGGAGCCTTCTCTTCTCCAGGCTGAAGACCCCCAACTCTCTCAGCCTGTCCTCATAGGGGAGGTGCTCCAGCACCCCCATCATCTTTGTGGCCTCTTCCGGAACCCACTCAAGCAGGTCAATGTCCTGCTGTTGGTGCCCCCAGAGCTGAACACAGCACTGCAAGGGGGGAGTTCTCATGAGAGTGAAGTAGAGGTGGAGAATCCCCTCCCTTTACCTGATGGCCACGCTTCTCTTGATGCATCCCAGGGTACGGTTGGCTTTCTGGGCTGAAAGTGCACATTGCTGGCTCATAGTTTTCCATCCACTACTAGTCCCAAGTCCTTCTCCACAGGGCTGCTCTCAATCCACTGATTGGAAAGAAAAGAACAGGATGGGGAGACAGCTGGAGAAGACCTGTTGGGTGGCAGTGTTGAAAGAGAATTGCTAACTCCCTAAATAACTGTGCCCGCTACACATCTCCCAGGGCTAGCATTCCCCTCCTGTGTCTCCTTCACTCTCAGGAAGGAAAATTCCTTATCTTTGTCAAATTCTATGAATATTTTGCTTACAGTGTTAACAAAGGTCTGATTCCACTCAAGTGCTGTGACAGAGACTATTCAGGATGGTTATTATGACTGCCAACAGTAAGATGCCTTCCATGGTAATGAAAAGAAATCCACAACAAAAGAAGTCCAGAGAGTTCAAGTCTACCTCAGGTTCATTGGTTTCTATGCTATTCTTTCATGCTATTCATTTACTCACAAACTGCAGAATTCAAACACATTTTCTCTATGCTTCTTTCTCTATACAAAACAAGGTTGATTCAATAAAAAAAAAAAAAAGCCAAACAAAAAAATCAAACAAAAAAAAACCCTCCACCAAACAAAGAAACCCTCATGAAGATACCCCCCTTCCCCAAGCCCAAAGCCAAGATGCCTCTTTTGGACTCAATATCCTAGCATGGAGACTACCCACTCCAACAGCTAAGTGAAGTTCATTAATTACCTGGATTGCTCACAAAATTAAGTCTTAACAACATCAAATTCCAAAATTTTTGTCTCTGACAGAGCAAAAAGAAACCCCCACTCCATGTTTGGCCAGGGCAAATAGGTACTACTTGATAACTGATATTTCCCCCTCCACCCAGCACAATGTTAATTGAATGGATTCTGTTACAATATGAATAGGAAGGACCAGATTAAAAAAAACAAGCCATCTGTAAACTGAGTCAATGATTTTAATGAGAAAAAAATAAAAACTAGCAATTGTGTGGTGAAGTGCATCAAAATGTCAATTGCTTATAGTGACATCCTTCTGAACTAGTGAACAGGATGATAAGATAAGGTCTAATAAAGTGTATTTTCAGACAATAGAAGTTCTAGTCCTTGGTTATTCTGCACTGGAAATAAATGGGTAGAATGAGGAACATTTGCAACTTCATGGATTAGTGTTTAGAATGAGTTCCAAAATAGTCTGATTTGCCTTTCATTTTTATCATCATTTACATCTATGCAAAGTGAGGGCAGATATAAACATTTCTGTTCCAACTTGGAAGCTGTTCTTTAGGCAAGATACTTAGTTCAGCCAAGCAGAACCAACGTAACTGCCAAACATGACTTGATACCACTTTACAGTTCTCAAAACTGTTTTGTGCATGTAACACATTTTCTAGCAGCCTTAGGACCAATATTAGTTGCATGCTACAGTATACACCTCAAAACACATTCACAGGTGAACAGCAGAATGATAGTTATTTTCATATGCTGCATTTCATGATACATCATGGTTTCCTCAGAAAACCAGTTATGCAAATTTGTGACCTCTACCCTAGAGTGAGGCCAAGCAACCAACCTATAGCCAAAGTCCTTGCCCACTTACACACCAGATTTGGAATATGGGAAATTGATATTAACAGTCCAAAAGGATTATTTTCTGCTCATGACTAAAAATATTTCAGGAGGTAATTTTGGAGGCACCAATTTTTAGAAAGGCTCTGTCCCCACCAAACTCTTACAAAACTCCTGCTTTCTTTAATACATAGGGAAAAGCACAGTAGCTAACAGTCACCTAAGGCAGAAGAGACTGTGGAAAAATCTGGCCTCAAATACAAGTCCCAAGTTCTTCTGAAAATTCTTGCCCTATGGTCTCCAGACCAATCTATCCAGGCATTTTATAAACAGCTGAGCATAGCTACAGTCTGATCCTTACTTGTCTTCATCTTCACCACTCCAAACCACATCAGTCACCCAATGAAAGGCATGAAGGTGTGCTTACTTTCACTCCTCAGCTCCCTGGGGCCCTCTCAAGAAGAGAGGGATGCACTTGTTTCTCATTTGTGTGTCAATTGTAGGACTGACAATTAAATTCCAATGGTAGAATATTGACAACGGGTGATGATATCCAAATCTGAAAGAACCATATTTGTCCTTCTGTTTTTAGGAGTGGACTGTAGAAGAAATGTCCTTTTCACTGGTGATGTGAATCAGGACATAGAAAGAGAACAATTAAAGAAAATACCATTGCATTCCTGATGGAATAACAATTCATACAGCCTCCCTTAATATTAGGGGAAGAAGTATTGATTTTAATCTGATGAATCCTGAGATTACATGAGGTTCTCAAAGTCACATGGAGTTTCCCTGATGAGATCCTCCTAGTTTTCATTTCTTACTCGTCACTACAAAATGTCCTCACAAGTGCCGTAATGGGAACTTGGAGGAATGAGAGTCTGGGGAATTTTAAAATGTCAGAAACATGCAAATATTGCAGATTAGTATTCCACACAGAGCCATAATTTTCAGTGTTTGCACTCATTTTAGCATTTCTTTTAAATTAAAGGCACAATAGGTAAGTTGGCAGCGTGCAGATGGTTTAAAGAGTTTAAGACATCCTTGTTCATAGTTTTAATTTTTTATAACAGAAGCTATTTAGAACCCAATTTTTGTGCTCTTTCAAAGGTAACGGGATTTGTTCTGAAAACTAAATTCAGCAGGAAACCAGCAGGTAATTTGGGTTAATGGGTTTGCATATTTTAAATACAAATAATACGAGTTAATAATATCCCTTCAGATATTCAAACATACCTTGAGATACAGACATCTAGCTGTGTCGGAAAGATTACAATGGAACAAAACTGTAATCACTAGGGAACAGTCACAGAAGAAATGTGCCACTTAGGAGAGTCCTGAAGTAGATCCAGAGAGCACTGCTACACTTCAATAAATGCAGCTGGAGGTAGATGAAGGATGTAGACACTGTCACTGCACTGCCAGCTGCCAGAGGTAGACTCTAGAAGTGAAAGTGCATAAAGGTAATCAGGCATTTGGCAAAATACATTAAAAAAAATCCACAGGCTAATCAAGGGGTTGTTTTAGAGTCAGCCATCAGCAAACACTAAACACAGACCAAACTCATGCTGCTCTCTGACTTAGAAAAGTGTCCCTTTCATTTGCAATTTTGAGTCCAATTTCATCTTCAGAGGTTAACTGAAATGCAGACAAATTGGTATGGATCTGATCTATTTTACAATTTTCTGGCCTCTAGAAGTGAAAGATCCACGTTCCCTTTCCCCCTCCATCTGACGAGGACCTAACACACATCAGAGGAGTTCGTGTTACCCGTCAGCAATGGGATGTAAACTGTAAACCCATTTGGCGATGCTGGAGCTGACTATCCTGATCCCCCACATCCCAGTGAGTGCCCTGAGCTGCGAATTATTCTTTCTCTCCAACCTCCTCCCTTTTTCTTGCCTCGGGACTTGCAGCCTTTGCTGTGACAACTTTGAGCAGTGAGTGCTGCTTGCTCTGGATAAGATGTAAACAGACCACTGCTATAGGAAAAAAGGTGATGGATGCTCCTCTTCATCCCGGAGCTCTTAGGCTATGGAGTTTATGCTTCTCAGAGTAAGGCAGTGTTTAGGGGGTCTCATCTTGTCTCACCCCAGTGTCATTGTACAGAATACAACTATTGCTGTTGCCACCTTAAAAGAAAACACGGTAGCTGTGGCTTGTTGAGCTGGTCCCTGAGAAGACCTGTTGCCCATCTCAGCCCATCCGGCTCAGGTGGAGGACATATGGCTGCCAGCTCCGCTGGGGACAGCTCCAGGCACATGCAGCACTGCAGCAGCGAGAGGTTTGGGAATTCTAATGTCAAAGATAAGATGAAAGACATTTATTTCTTCCTCTGTCCTGGCTCCTTAAAAATACTTGTCCCTTTCAGGTTGCTTGAAGAATTGTCCTTATGTGCCTGGAGCACCTTCCTGATGGAACCTCACCAGTTAATAGACTTCCACTTGCTAAGAAGGGGGAAAACACACAAAAACAACCCAAACACACAAAAGCTTATCCTATTAGCTCATTGTCAATTATCCTTGATGGGTAATTGTACCAGTGGCCAGAGGGAAATGCTGGCAGGTGTAATTACTGGCTTCTTTTTCCAGGGTTATAACCTCTGACTTGCAAGGCCTGTCTTCAGGTACAAAAAAAGAAATCACTGAATAAATTATGATAAGCTTCTGCCCTGCATAAATAAAGAAGATTTTAACTGAAACTGGATAATTTTAATTGCAAAAGCATTTTACTTCTAATGCTTATCCACTCATGATGGCTGATGTGAGCAAATATCCCCACAAAATGTGGTCCCTTGTTAAAACTTACAGGTACCAGTAGAGAATATTATAAGGAAAAACATTTACGGAAAAATATTACATGCTGAGTTGACAAGTATCTACTTGTGCACATTACAAAGAGATACAGTGCAGTTTAAAACTGACAATCCATTACTAGAAATCCATCGTTTGCTTAGGATGATAAACCAAGATTGAATTATAGATTTCACAGCAGTAATTCGCACATTCTGCATTTAAATCCACACCTTCTGCTTTCCTAAAGCTTTTTTAATCCATTCATTTGAAATAAATGGTCATGCTCAAAAATTGCCTCAGTTCATGAACATTTTCATCGCAGGAAATACAGCAACACAATCCCCAAAATTGTTCACAGACCCTGTTAAAAGGAGCTCTCTTATCAAAACTTATTTTTTAACATTTATTTATTTATTTATGTTTAGTTTGATTTGTAAACAAATACATGCTCCAAGTGCACGGCTGCATTTCCTACTTAATTCAAATTTGCAAAGTGCTCAGATGTAGTTACATTTTGGGCACGATTCTGATTTCAGACGATTACCATTCATACGTGAGTATTTAGTTACACATGAAGTCCATCTAATCCACAGATTGCAATGCAAGTGAATAAGACAAGTTTGTTATCCGCATTCTCCCACTAAATTAAACCTTTCTGTCTTGTATGAACTCATTTAAGATTGAGATTTCTGTTCACTGTACTCTATTCAAACGCTGTGCCCCACAGCTCAGCAGCTGTAAGTATGGGCCAGTTCCTTCCAACTGATTCTACCCCAGAAAGGGATACCAGCAAGTGTCCAAATCCAGATTGCTCCTGCTTTCTGCTCATTTCACTTTGATAATTCAGTTACAAATAAAAGCAGTTAAAACAGTCAAAAGCTTACTGGATTGAGCAATCCAGGCCAAATCTCGTGTCATTCTTCCTAAATAGCCATCCCCAACTTGTAAACAGATGTGTGTGTGGGAGAGAGAAAGACTTCCTAACTCACCCCCATAAATCTGAAAAAAAGTTCAACATTCAAACTCCACCAAATGTTAATCAGTCTGCTGCCTTTTGTTATTCTTATGAATGACTGTAGTCAGGCTATTTAAAGCAACTGATGCATTCAGTTGTTAATTGTAAGTGCCCATTGAGGGCACCTCAAATGAACCACAGTCTCCCTCAGTTCTCATCCCCCCTTCCCAGAAAAGGGCTGGAAAGGCTCTAAGAGAGAACAAGAAGTTCATCTGCTAAGAAGTTCATCTACTAAGCCAACAGAGCCCTTCAGAAATTATTATGGAAAGGGAAGAGCAGTCTTGGAGGAAAGAGGAAACACAAGTATTTTAGTAGCTTTTTATTTATCACCCAAACCTGCCATAGCTCTGCACTTGTTCTCAGACCTCCTGAACAGAACACTGCCCAGGCTCTGTCCCATTTCCATTCATCTCCTCTCCAGGCCTGTGAAGAAGGTTCCTGTGTGACAAGGTGTAACTACACTATTATTGCCATGGTCAATATCATTTTTACAAGGTCATAATTATTCTGTCTCTCAAACTTTTGCCTACGTCTAAAACTTGTCTGCTCAAGTGGGGGCAGAGGTTGCGTGCCATCATTCCATAAGTGTTATTTTATATGCTAGAAAACCTCTGTTTCAGCCCGCTAGATAAATATTTAAGTGCCAGTCTTGCAAGGATTCATGAATGATTTCAACTTAAACCACCAGTCCCAATAATTTCAATGGTTTTATTTGCAGAGTGTAAAAATAAGTACAGTCACACACCTTTGCTGTGTAGGGCAATAACTGAATCAGTGCATATGCGCTGTATGAATGAAAGAAAACACCTGTACCAACCTCTTGAAAGCTCATATGACCATCTGCAGGATATGATAAAAAATTAAAAAGAAATCTACCTTCAGGGAAAAGTCATAGATCACTAGAAAGTCACAGAACTGCTTCCTTTAACCCAAGCAACATCATGAAAATAAACCAGTGTTGGTGTTCCTACGTATGGCAATCTTCTACACCTCTTGTCTGCCAGGCTGCTTGCTTCAAATTCAAAGCAGGAGGATGCAAACAGGTACTGCTGCCAGCACAAATACCCTTTGCAGGGCCCTGGCTGTGAGCAGTGCCGCTGAGCTCCCAGCCCCCTTCAGGAGCAGGAGTGAGAGTAGGAGCAGAGGCACTGAACAGCCTGGGCTGAGCAAGGGTAGGTGATGTGGAGCTGAACAGCATCAGGATAACAGTGCTAATTCATCCCATATCATTAGTTAATGAGAGTGAGTGAGTTTATGTATGCATACAACAGAAGGCTGAGGCCTTGGGGATCCATAACAGATATTTATCCCACGAGCAAACACCCAAACTTAAATCCAAATTTATACAATTTAGATATGCACAGTCTAGAAGCTTCAGGTATGTAAATAGCAAGCACATCAAGAAGCATTTCTCCCAGACTGACTTATCAGACACACAAAGTGATTCAACACCATGGATCTACCATGAATACTGTCTAGGGAAGTCCCACAACTATTGCATCCCTATAAACATTTCAAGCCCTGTCACATTCAGCTTGTGGATTTTTTTTCCTGTAAGAGAAGGTGACTAAACTCCATCTTCCTGAAAACAGTAGAAACAAACATTTTGTTCGTCAAATTTTCTTTCTCTCTTTCTAACTGGAGCCATATTCAGGATCTCTCTCCAATCATTCTGTCCTCAGCACATGCACGAATACGTTCAGCTCGTCATTCACAAGCATTGCAAAATACTTTTTAAAGGAAAAAACCTTAAGACTTGAGATTTTTTTGGCACTTGTTTTCGTAACAGCTTGTATTTGCTTTTAATCAACATGTAACCAAAAATAATAATGAAAAATTGTAATGATCTCACTACTGTTTCAGTAAAAGTGCTATTAACTTCACTGGAGAGAAAAATCCTAGGAAAAAATGTAATCTATCTGCATGCTAGTAAACTTCCCAAGCTTTTAAAAAATTCAATTGAAGTGAAATATATCTTGCCCCAAAATGGAACATACTGTAAAGTACCTAAACACTGACTTAAAATTTACTTTTGTAAAAAGCCCACGAAAGATTAGTCAAAGAAGGTTACATTTGTATTAGTAAAACAGATTTTTAATAGGTATCCAAAATGAAAGAAAGAGTAGTTACCAATTTTTCCTCCTGATTATTCACATGTGAGTGAAAGATCTTATCCTGCTGCTTATAGACGTAGTTGGTTTAAACATCAAGTAACCAGATTTCATTTCTAAGGTATTTTCCCTCCACTGGCAGTTCTGTCCTACACCTTTGCAGCCTCAGAGCCACTTCTAGGCAGCAGCACTACCTTTAACATCTGTTTTTAAGCTTCTCATTGAAGTGTCACAATACAAGACCTAAAACCTGGCTTTTCATGCATTCTGATTTAGCAGCAGCTGTACTTCATAAAATCCGAATTCTATTATCAAAGAAACCCTGCCAATGACATGATATTACACAGCATGAAATCACTCCGACATCTAATCTTCTAAGGGACTTACATGACAAAAAGAATCAGGAAATCTATGCAGTCATCATTTCTCAAAATTTTTCCAGTTTCCAAGCTTAAACCAGATACAAGCCTGTTTTCTGAACCCTGCATGCATTTCAGCATCATTCAGCATAAGGAGCACTTTTCTATTTGAAAAGAAACCATGTTGAGATTATAAATTAATAATAAAACCAATCCCCACACTCTGTCTCCCTGAAGAAACAGAGGTCTGAGACTGAACTTGAAAGGAGGTGGGTTACAGCAGATACAGACGTTCCTAGTATATTGTTTTTAGAAAAATAGAATAACAATAAAGCCCTGAGGTATTATCCACTTTCTACCTGAAAGGACAGGAAAGTGGTTCAATCTACATTCTCTTCACAGCATTTTCTTACCATTTGCAGTGACACAAGACCATCACATCTAATACTCACACGGTGCTGAGGCTGCATTACCAAGGACACACGTGTGACACTGGCACTGATCCACGGCCCTATATCTACAGGTACCCCAGTGAGTGTAGTTACCATTTTTCTATTAAAAAAAATGTAGAGAGAAGGAAACCTTAGTCATAGAAAATTGAACCACAGAGAAAGGCAAAGGAAGATTTCATTCTCCCTCAACACACCATGCAATTGTATACAGAGCCAGGATGCTAAACACAATATCTGCATTTCAAACTAACCAGAGCAGCATTTCCAGGAGTAAAAAAGGACTAAAAATCAACCACTTGAGCCAGGGTAACAGATCACAGGTAGGTTAAACTCACTCATTTTCTCCTAGACTCATTGAGGTTTTTAACTCCAAACCAAGGACAAAACATAATATAATAGGATGTAATTAGCATGGACTCCCAGGGAAGAATGCCGATATCCACAGATTATACTTGCAAATATTTTTGAAAGTTACTCTTAAAATTTTATTTGTATTATTGCAATCTACACCAAGTAGAAAAATAAAGAGTATAACCAAAAAAAACCCACTAAAAAAACAAAGACTGAGTGCTTGTGCTATGGTCATATTGTTTCTGGGTTGTAATTTTATGCTACACAAGCCCAGGGTTAACAGTGTTCTTGTCTGACTCAGATCTTGAAAGAATATTTAAGTCCCAGTAATTTCTGAATAGCGCCAGCCTACACCAGCCTGCAAAGCTTGCAAAATAGTAATAGACATATAATGTACTCCAAACCGGGGCCTTGAATCTCAAAGTAAATACAACATCATTTTGATCTGCTAATAAATAAGCTCTGTCCTGCTTAGCCTGGAGCATGTTTCACTGAGGAGAGGATGACACAGCCACACCGGTGGAGGCGGGGGGCAAGGACAGGGTCTGAAGGTCAGGGGCACGGGCAAGGACCATCTTCCCCAACAGCTGCCCTTTTGCCCAGACGCATGTGATTTAAAATATCAGTGCAGATACTTCCAGGCTTCCGTGGTACCTTTTTATAAAATACCAACACAAAGGAATAACCAGTGTTTAATGAACAATAATATAAAACAGGAGAAATTACATGAGCAGATTGCAACTATAGCCTTTAATCTTCATTGCAGATTCAAACACAAACATCTGAAGTAAGATTCAAGTGGGATGATGAAATTCTTTTTGTTTAATGGATAACAATCAAGTAACGCGTAATCCCTTATAGCAATGATTCTGCAACTACTCCGTCCTTTTTATGTGCATAATATATCTTAATGGGTTTTACAGCAATTTAGGCCACAAGACAAAGCATCTGGCAAGGACTAATTTACAAGAATGTCACTCATGAGTAACATATACCATCCACAGAACTGATATATTTGATGTTATACACAATCTAACTGCTATCCAGAAGTCCTGTAAATACTCTTCAAAAAGATGAGAATTTCTAGAAAAACAAGAAAACCTCCCCAGTGCTGTTACACTTCTTTATGGCATTACTTGTCTTTCAGTTGTTATCCTTTGAACAACATACTTATTTCTTTTTCACTCATTAGTAAGATTGTCTCATATTAATAGAGATATTGCTTTCGTCTTTCCTAGACATCCTTGCAGGATATCAATGCCACACAGCTCATAGGAAAACAAAGCAGTCACCATATAAGTAGAATTATTAGGATTTTGAATTAAAAGCAACTTCAAAGATAAATATAATATACAATGTGAACTAAAACAGCCATTGAGAAGGTAGATACAAACAGTCTATAGATTTCAGTCATTTCAGAAAGGAAATGAGGAAAATAATGATCTCAATATATGTGTGCAGGCAAGGCAAGCTAGGAAATGATGAATATATGGAAAAATTGAATTAGCCTTCCCTTTTCATTTTATGTACATGTAAAGATGTAAGACTGAGATACATTTGTTTTAGAAGATCCTTACTGATGATCACATTCTGTCAAGTAAAAAACACACATGCTGTAAACACATGTACAAACAATGCCTCCTACGACCGTATTATTCAGATAGTATTGAATTTAAAGGATGTCTTTCCAAAAGGACCTTAACTATATTTGTGAGTACTGCTAAATTTTGTAGGACTGCAGGTAGTTTATAAACCTTTATGATATCTACACTAGTCATTAATTTTACCTCATGGGCTAATACCGACCCTGGAAGTCTTTTGAATGAATCCTTGCTCAAGATAAAGCAGATCTTGCAGGTTGTGGAATAATTTTCTTTAGAAAAATTGCTGTTGAGAGAAAATCCACAAAAAATATTCTGTTGTTGAAATGGTTAATTGCCATGCCTGTTAAGACTAAGACTCTTTTTTTTCTAACAAGCATCTTGCATTAACTTTTGAAAGTAGCTAATTATCCAGATTTGGGTTCTCATAAAGGAAAGCAGAGACTGACTTGGTGAATTTTTAATATTCACTTTGCATCTGCAGTCTCCCACTGACAGACAAATTTTCTAACCACTTTACCATTCTTTGAGTCTTCTCTGTACTCCCTGAAATTTCTAAATTGCATAAATTGTGTGAATACTACCCTGTTCATAAATCCTGGGATGTGTGTGACCTTTCGGTCATTCACTTTAATGGGAGCTATTTTTCCACTGATTATTAAACAGTAGTTTTCAGGCAATTTTGTGACTATTTTGCAGGTATTAACCAATTGTGTATTACTTACATTGATCTACAAAGACATGATAGGAAAAAAAAAAAAAAAAGAAAATCCAAAACGTTCTTTAAAGGATATTAGATTTCCCAAACAGATTCAAAAGATGACCTTGTCTCTTGATTGAGAGTCATCTTAATATGAAGAAGCCAACCCAAAAGCACAAATGCTATAGGAAAGGACAAGCTTAGGTTTTCCTGCTCATGGTTCAGGGATACACACTGAGAAAAGTGGCACCCACCATTTCAATAATTTTATCTAAACTTTTCATAGCTGCTCTGCTAGAATTGTGTCTGTAATTAACACATGTACCAGAACTCCTCTCTCTAACTCTTATCCTGCCTTCAAAGGATTTAGAAAGGTAAAGCTTGAACAAAATTATAACTCTTTCCTGTATTCTGGTCAGGAGAGTTGAGAAATAAAATGGGAATTGCAAGGTTTGCCATTCTGTCAGCAGGGAGCAGGCACCAAGATCTCATTCCCTTTAATTCTTCTGGATCCAAGCTGCAGCATCACACTAAACACGACTCTTCTGGGCCACAGTTTGTTGCTTTGTGTTGTTTGCAATGTGATCTTGCTAGCAGGATTTTCATGGTTAATTTAGACTTGAGAGTTGTTTTTATTTATTTTTTTTAATGACTGTGTGACCAAGCCATCTCCCTCTTCATCTGCTCAATAGATTTATTTTGTATTGGGCTACATCTGTTTCAGTACCTTAACTGTTCCAATCTGAGGACTATTGACATTTTCATTATGTGTGAGTTGACAGTACATGGCTATATTAAGGGATTTCCAACGATAGGGGGGAGGGAGGGGCTGTGATCTCTCTTTGCAGAGTTTTCTAGTAGATAATGCTTTTCAGTATGGCAAAATGATAATACAAAATGAATTGCGAAATTTTAGTCAGTATAAGAGGAGAAAAATCACAGCATCCTTGTGAAATAAGTGCTGGCTGGAGAGCAAGGTACGTGTTATTAATATATATCAGTATCTATATTCCAGAAGGAGATAGCCAAAGACTATAATTAGCTCTGAAGCTAAAGTATGAGCAGCATAATAATAACTATTAGACTAAAAAGGAATATAATAGATAAAAGCTCAATTCACAAAGGAATACAACGTTAATATTGAAATTTGGACATGTTAAAATGGTAAGTTGTAAAAGAGGAGCATTTAATGACAGTGCAATTTATACAGGATAGATAAAAAAAGAAACAATTATAATTTACAAGAACAAGAAGTGGTTTATATGTGTTTTGTGATAGTCTATCAAATCCATCATTGCCTTCAATGCTGTCTCCAGTATACATGTACACAAGCTCTGTGCTGCACAAATACACACACACATACATATATATATATATATATATATATATAAAAAATAAGGTCTGCCATTATCCTACACCAGCAAAAAAATTAGTAGAGAGAACAATGTTGGAACAGATGTATAACAAACTTCACAGGAGAGCTCTTTGGTTGTTCTCCAGATCTGACCTTGAAAGACTGCTTATGCGTGATTGTCAGCAAGTGCCTCCTCCCTTTCATTGACCAATTATTTACACATTTCTATTCAAACCTAAAGCTTGAGAAAATGGGGAAAGGGAGGAAAGCTAATGCTGCAGCTTTCTCTGCCCTCTTTAAAAGCTAGCTGTTGTTCTGTATCAAGACAAAGATAAGTTGTTTAAACACAACACAAACTAAAAAAGACAAAGACAATGTTCCCTGTATTCATATTTACTCAGTGATGCCAGGTTTGTTATGAGAAGGCAAGATCAGAGTATAGGCATTCCACAATCAAAGCTACCATCCCAAAGGGTAATGAAATAACATTGCAATATTGCAAGTTAAAATATAGATTTCTGTTATTTCCTACAAGGTTTGTAGTATAATCAGTTGATCCATCCTTTTCAATATAACAAAATACTTCTTTTCAGAATTAAATTTCTTACTGATGAGTTTGAAACTAGTGTGAAAGGGGAGAGATTTAGATAAAAAGAAGAGAATTAATCAAAAACAATGAGCTGACAAACTAGTCACATTCTTCTCCTACAGTTCTATCACCTCTTCTTTGAATTGACCAGTGACTTACCATTCAACACATTAAAAAAAATTTGTCACTACACATAAAAGCTGCCATGCTCTTGACCTGGCCCATGTATCTATTCTTCTTCCTCCAGACTCTCAGTTGAACTTTTCCTATTCCTTTCCCCGCATCTGCATTAATATTTACACAACTTTCTCTACACCATCTGTCATCTTGTCACCTGTACCTAAAATAACCTGTTGTTTTTATCTACCAAATATTCTACCTCACAACATACAAATCTCTCCTTATAAAATAAAAAATAATCTCTTTCATAAATTAATGCTCCTCACCAGTGATAACAATGAACATTTATTATTTACATGACAACTTGTTAGAAACTTTATGAACCATTTTCCTTCCCCACCTTACTTGAACTATATTTAAGATATCCTTTAAAAAATTACTTAACTCGAACATAATTCATGCAAGAAGGTTCTAATAATTTAGTTTAAATCAGGTTTAAAACAAGAGTAAGTTTCTACCTATTTATTAGAATAAGTCACTCAAACCCAGAGTAAGACAATTTATATAGCCATCAAGAATGATTTAACTACATTGGCCCCACAAAAACAATTTTGTGAAACCTGTATAAATGGAGTGGGCAGAACTACAGAGTACAAGATGGATCACCTATTTTTCTATACAAACTTCTGCCAATGGTTCAGTATCACAGGATGCAAGACAGCAGCAGATCAAGTCTGTTATTTATGTCAGAAAAGAGCCCAGACACTTCAGATTTTCTCTAAAACTCTAGGGATTGTCTCAACTGAGGCTAAATCTTACGTGTATAATATACAGTAAAAAAAAGTGAGTTAAAATATGCAGCATATTTTGGGAGTCTATCATGAGTTCATGCTACAGTGGTGTGCAAGATTGGCAAGGAGGACTAAAAGTTAACATAGCTGTAGACAAAGCAATTAGCATCTCTATTATGTGAATATTGATCCAGCTGATCTCTCTGTTAACAAACCTTCCAAAGTGAGAGAAGGCACTTGCTAATAATGCTAGATGAAACAGATAACAGCAAAATAATCAATTAAATGGAGTCATGTGATGCCTGCTTTGAGGATCAAGAAGGAGTGGAGAGATGAAATGAAGAAAAAAATTATAATTTACGGTTGGGAAAACTCTGTAAGATGTTTATTTGAAGTCAAAACTGATAACATAATCCCATGAAACAAGAACAATCAGCATTCTGCAGGGATAAGAATGATCCTCTCCTACTTGAGAAAAGCCTTCCAGTGCCTCACTCAAGGTGCAGGACTGAATGCAACCCTCAGTCACTGATGTCTGTAAGAGCAGGAACTTACTGTCCAACGCCTACATGAACAGAGGGTGCCAAATACTCTACTGTACATAACACGGTCCTATTAATTGGGAGGGCTGGTGCTGACTGCCAAAATGTCATGATTAGATCTTTTTAACTCTCCTCAGGCTCCTGATGTTATTTCTCTTTCTTTCCTCTTCCCCCCCACTATACACTACTATCATCAGACCTTGTCTGACACTGGGCCCCATTTGCTAGACATGGTGCAAAGATATTCCATCATTCCTAGCGTGGTTGAGTTGCACTGGCAGAAGTTTAAATAGGACTAAAGAGAAAGAAAGTAATTTGCCTGATTTAAGTGAGGACTATTAAAGGCAGGAACAAAATCCACATGCTGTCCCATACAGTCCAATGTAACAACTACACAGTCCTGCTGCTTACTTCCTGTACATCTCTATCTCCAGCTCACATGGTTTCAGAAAAATAAAGTTTCACTTATTTTGGGGCATCTCTCATAGTTAAAAAGCTTTTTACCATAAAATCACGTTCATAAAGAACACTGTTGAAATTACAAATATGAAACACTTGAAGCAACTGTAATATGAATCATTGAAGGAATAGGTAAATCTGTCCTAGGTAGACAGCTGACTTAAATGTATTTGTTAAAATCACAGCCTGGTAACAAAAAATTCATACTATATGGTAAATTTATAATAATTAAAACCATAAATATTTGACTATGAAGAGTCTGTCCCATTTTGTTCTGAAAAGCTTTAGTTCAAGACATTTTTTCATGAACTGTCCTAAAAATGTGAAATACTATTTTATACGTTCTGTCTATACTGTTATTAAATTTCTTGTAGTTGGAACTCTTGGAAGGACACGTTTTTGGTTCATCCATCCCTTGAGTATACAACTCCATTTGACTATATAAAAAGAAGTATGTCATTTCTATTCCAGAATCATGAAACTACTGAGGTCTTTTTTCCTCAGTTTTAAAAAACATGTTACCATTTGGGCTGGGTTAAAATATAAATTTAGTGTAAAACTGAGAGTAGATACCCCTGCCTGTAAATACATTGTGTGAACAACAGGAGGAAGAAAAGGATTTGTAAGCTAAAGGAAGAAGAAAAAAAATTATATAAATTAGCCAGGAATAAATTTAGTCTGAAATTAGATGAAGGTCTCTACCCATTATTGGAGAAAGGTTATAGAGCAGAGTCCCCAGAGGACAAAAATTCTAATTAGTTTTAAAATGGTGCTCGATCACTTTATGGAAGGTATTACACGGCACGGATATCTCCTACAGCAGAGAACTGAACTCATGACCCAGCAGATCCCTTTCACTCCTAGGAGTTTCTTCACATTAGTGCATGTATACAATCAAAACCTGACCCTTTTTCATGCTTTTAATACTTTAGGTCCATTTCAATGCCAAATTTCATGCTTTTAGGAGTTCGATAAATATTTTTATACACTTTTATGTTAAATTATTTGAAAGCACCAAACCAAACAAAATCTAACACTCTGCTGCAGCCATTGATTCTACACATACTGTTATGGCCCCTTTATCTGAATGTTATTTAATGAGTGTCCCTGAAGGGATTAGCATGTCAATGTGTGTATATTGATTTCCTAATCCAGTCCATCAAAGCTGTTATGATCTGGCGACAGCACAAGAAACAGGAGTTCAAGGTTCTTCACACAGCTCCGACAGTATGTTCTCAAGCCTCTTGATGTGAGAATTAGCTCAGTCCTGAAGTCCAATTAATCTGATGAGACTGTCAACAAAGATGTCATTTCTAGTCACATTTTTGGGGATGTGGACACCTGTCTAAAATACGGAATGAGATCACCAGCTCATTAACATTTTCCAACAGATGGTAAAAAGCTGCATTTTATATCGTTTTGGACTGCTCCATATTTTATAGCCAGACCACTAAGCTACTTGTGCTGTAGGACCACACACCAAAGTTAGTTTTAGAAATCAAAATATCTGGTAGACATGTATTTAGACGTTAGCATCAGGATGTTGCAGCAGAAATAGAAAGAGCTTGCAATCCCTTCCCAAACATCAAAATAAAAAAAATAAATAAAATAAAAACCAGAACAATGGGGAGGGATATTGATTAAACAAAGCCTTTTTCTGAGTAACTTAACATTTCATTCAGTATTCCTCTCCCCATGATAATCCAATATGGAATGTTTCAGTTACCTGTGGTGCCATGACCCCATCCTCTCCTAAGGGCTACAAGACCTCCACCTGGTCCTTCACCAGACACACTTCCATGACACACAGTCCTCCAGCTATTCCCTAATGCCATAGAGCCTGTAGGAACAGGAGCCTCAGCATTAAACTGTGCCATAAAGCAGAGTAAGAACCAGTTTGACAGTTCTCCTACAGACGAAGCACAAGCTGCTTTTCCTCAGGAGCAGCACTAAGGTCTCAAACCTGTTACTACTGTGTTCAACAGCAAAACTATTTAACGTAACTGGAAGAAAATCAGATTCTAACAAGTTCCCAGCTAAGTACCACAAAAAGAGAACATGTAAATGCGCATCCTAGTTAGTATTATTGCAATAATATGCCATAGTGGAGTTTTATCAGCTAACATCTAGAGAAATTGCTGTTGAATGAACAGAATGGTTTTGAACACTTTATAAGGAAACCCCTTTTTATTCTTAACCACTATACAGTCAAATAAACTCTTCTTATACCATCTTCTTATTGTTTTGCTGCTCAGATGTGTCACAGCACAAATTGGCATGCTTCCTATTTTTGATATTGTCTAATTCCCTGGGTCATTAGTTATATAATCATAATCATTTTTTTGCTGGGCAGATTGGTGTTATCTATCTCATCTCCTTTTCTCATCTCACCTCTTTAGTAGTGTTAGAGTATAGATGGGAACATCCAAGTCCCTCAGGGCACCATCTGGTACTACCCTGTACAGAGAAGGCTAAATGAATGACATACTGTATGGTACTTCCTACTCATTAGTTACTGATTCCTTATGTTGCTGTGGTTTTATTATTATTCTTCATTCCATTACATATTCTTTAGTTATTTTGTTCATGTCCATCTCCTTTCCTTTATACTCATATCTAAAGGCTTCACAGAGTGGGGAAAATAGCTGATGGATAAGAAAGCAATGTGCTGGAAGGTGTAGTGTATCAGGAGTAATACTGTGAACAGAGGAACAAAGGAGATTGTACAGGATCAGTGTTTAAACTATATGCAGGAAACAACACAGAAAATAAAGGCATCACCGAGTAAGGGGAAAGAATATACATGTGTATATATATATACACACACAGCCTATATGAGTCACCTGCCCATGGATAAGTGATTACACTACACAGCACATTAACATGAACAGATGAATCTTTTATATGTAAATAATGCCAAGTCTAAAAGCTCCTCCTTTCCCAGAAGAATTAAAATCCAGTCTGTACTGATGCAGAAACAATCAGAAGATGCCTCTGAAGTTTTGATTAACGTGTGTACCAGCCATCATCTACCTGTTCCATGAGAAAGCACTGCCTGCAGATAAAAGGAGCCCAACATTTGCATTTGTTACTGCTTTATGTACATCTCAGTAAAACAGATTGTTATTTTTTATTGTACTATGTAGCACCATAAATATAGATGGCCTTTTAAAGCCAAATATCACTCTTGCTAAGTAATTGTCAGTTAAATTTAGTATTAATTATTCTTAATAGCCCAATCTCATGTACTGTTTTCCATTCGTCCCATTTTTGCATGGATCCGATGTCAAAGCAGATGAATTTCGGTTTGGAGGTTTACTCAAACCCCGTATTTAATGCAGTCACTGTATTGTCACCTGAATACATAAATCTCTGAAATGAAGCGGCAAGAACATGTTACAAAAACCCCAGCCAGCACAGACCAGCAGCATATTTGGCTCCTGTAAGTAAATATCAAAGCACAACCTGACAAAAACGCAATAATAATACTAAATAATCAATTCAGGTTATGATTATGTTGACAGTCAAAGCCTTTGCTTTTAAGGTTTAGTGTTAGAAGACATGTTTTCCAATCCTTATTAAGATAGAAAAAAATTCCAGAGACTCCATTTCTACCCAAATTTCCAGCCTCCACTGCAGGACAACCTGCCTGGAAGGATGAAGCAGCAATGCGGGTCGCACAAGGTGCCCTAAAGCCATGTGCCATGGCCACCAGCACAGCAGGACCAGGAGCCAGGGTTACCTGTGAACGACTAGAGCGGCAAATCTCACAGGGTCTCGCTCCATCATTTCACGGACAGATAAACGGTTCCTCTCCTCTGTGCCCGCAGGGCGGGGGCCTCATCTGGCAGAGCTCCACTGACGGGAACAGAGGCTGCAAACCCCCTCTGAGAGCAAAGATAAATGAAGCCTCAGGTGTTTTCCCCCTTGATGTGGAATCTAGTAAAGCTTAGGGGTTATTTCTAATGGGTTAATTTTACCCTGGCCTCCAGGATGGATGTGCTGGCATGCTTTTATAGTATTTTCCACGCCTTACCGACAGTCACTACGTACAAGAGTCAGTTCTGCAGCAGACTTCAAGCTCTGCCTGAGCAGTTCAGTGTTCACAAATAGCTGGTGCCTCATTAGGCAAGAGGCAGCAAGAGTTGAAAAGGAAAAAACAAAGACCATAGCCCACCACTGCTCCCAGTCCTGTCTCCAGTAAGATGAAAGCGGCTGCTGTGCTGGGTTTGTGCTGGGACAGAGTAGCTGCTTATCTTGGTCTTTAAATGAATGCTTGCATTTTAAAATAAATTTGCTTATACATTTTACAGTTTGCACTTGTTACAGCACAGAGAGACCTTGTGCACAAATGGGGGGGGTCAAAGATGCCCACAATCAATCTGGCACCTTCTCAGTGAAATAAAAGGAAATGTTAAGCAATGTTACAGATCCATGAAATTCAAGGGAATAATGTCAGCTCCCTGAAATGGGGGTTGTATTTTCCATATCACAGTCTTGCATCAAATGGCAAAACAGAACATAGGATAAAATTCATAACAAACAAATTAAAAAAGATCCTCAGTTCAGAGACTGTAACGCACATTCTTAAGATGCCTTACAGCCATTCATTCCTCCTTATATCCATTTGAATGTTCCCCCTTGGCCTTTTGTTTTCATTTTAGCTTTCTAAGCTTCTGTGCCATTCCAGAAGCTTTTCCCCCCTCTCTGCTGCCCCTTCCTTCCCAGCACTACGCACTCTGCCTCTGCAAGACTCTTTCTCCTCTGTTGATTACTCTCTCTTTTTGGCATGCATGCTGTTTCTAAATTCTGTTTTGCTTCTTAAACCTTTTAATTTTTTTTCCCCTGGACTGATTCACCTTTTTCATTAGGCCAGACTTTTTTTTTTTTTTTCTTCTCTCCCCACCCTTAAAAAAAGCATTTTATTCTGGCCAAACCAAGGGCCTTGCCATGTTCTCATTTACAAATGTCACTGCAGCATGGCTAAAATTCTGCTTCAGCTTTGAAAGCTGCACTGGCACAGAACAAAGGCATTGCAGTGCCTTGCACACCACTGCGTTGTTTCCCCTCATTCCTCCTCCAGGCTTGTTTAATAGTAACAGCTTGCAATGACATTTTAGCAAAAGCCACGCTCTTTACAGCTCCTCCTCCTGCTTACAGCAGAAATTAATAGTAAGAGTCCATTTAAGAGAAGCCAGGAAAGACTGGCAAGAGAAAAGGAGATAGACAGCCCTCATTCCTATCTAGCCTTCTTTATTTCAGTCCATCCCAATATTTGAGATTTTTTTCCCCTCATCAGATAGTCAATTGTAATTTGTAACCCTGCAGTTCAGCACATTAACTTTAGCACGGTTCAGCATGCACATGAAGGTATCTCTGTGTGGATCTAACAAGGACCAGAGATAACGTTTATATTAGCAGGACTGAAGTGCTAAGTGCAGGTTTCTAGCGTAAGTGGTGTAAGACTGTATTCAGCAAAAGGTTATGCAAAGCAACCCGTGATTTAATGTGTAAGACATCACCAGCTAAACCCAGCTCGAGGCCTCCTTGCCAGACCCCTCCTCTCCCAGCAGCCTCCCTCGTGGTCTCACCTCACAGCCACCTCCTGGGTGCAGCTGGAAGGAGACTCAATAAGTCTAAAGAGTTCTTGGTGGCATTGCCCGTTTTGCTATTTGTATATATATTTGTATTTATCCACTTAGAAAAGAATATGCAAATAGTAAATTAAATGTTATATAATTAGTAGACACTTTGAAGACTCACTGCAGAAGTTCAGTGTTTGCTTTCCCTTGGTTGCCTGTGGAGATGAGTTCAACAAGCAGACACCCTGCCAAGGGACAAACAGACACAGGGAAGGTGGAGGAAAAGCCCATCTCCCGCCTGCGTGTAACGGCGAGGGACAGCACAGCAACACCGCTGTGGTTCACCCGAGTCCACCGCACAAAAACAAAAGGGAGCTTGGGCTGCTGAAGGCGACTGGCACCGGCTGTATAGAGATATCAGGAGCCATCAGGAAGTCCTTGACTAACGGCTGAGAGTCTCCTAGGCCTGCTCCAACAGCGAATTAAGGCAGTGGAAAGCCTCCCACCGGCTGTACTGGCATCAGGGTTAGACCCATAAAAACAAACAAAACCCCCCCAAAACGCCAGGAGAGTTACATAACATTTGCTCATTTCAAAGTGGATTTCAGCAGCGCCAGTGCAGCTTTTGGGTGGGATCATCTCACTTTGCCTCAGCAATTACTCTGATTTTCCTTCTAAAAAACAAAGAGGGGACAGAATAATTGAATGGCTGATTCACTGATCAGTGGGGTGAAGGTTGGTCAAGCAAGGTTAGCAAAACACTGAAAGGATGATTCGGTGGTGTTATAAAGAGGTAGTGTTCTGTGACAAGTGGAGCATCCCAAGCTGCCTCTGGCTTCTTACCACCCGAGCTGCTAGCACAGCTGCCAGCCATGTTTATTCTCATTTACTATTTACACAATACAAAAAAAAAAGAGGCTGTTTGGTTTACACTGTTGGCGTAAACCTCTGTCATTCCTCTGAATTTCTTTACAAGTTCTTACAAGGTGGAGATTAGCAGAAAGGAAGTAGTGAAATTAAACAGGCAGGCAACTTTCCCAAACACAAATGCAGAAATCAGAAGGAAGGAGGATTTCCTATCTCCAGCACAGGCAGGTCCTCCCCAGGGAAGGAGGGAGCTGCTGCCAGCTCTGCATTGCTCAGAAGATAAAAGTGATTTCCAGCGGGAAGAAAAAAAAAAAAATTATTTATTTGGAGGTTTTGAGTATGAATTAGTATTTCTAGGCTAAAACTGGCTAGGCTACCGGTTCCAGTGCAAGGTTTCTCAGTCTACAGAAGAAAAATATTAGAGGAATATTTCCAAATTCATACCCAAGTGGCCAGACAGCAACTGGTTTAACTGCTCTTGCAGGAGACCTGCTGCAAGACACTGCAGGGAAGCGGTTCCTCACAGACTCTCCAGAGGGTGTAGGGTGCATTTATTCAGTTTCTATTTCGGGCATTTTTGCATAATTCTGAAACAGGAAGATCACTCTGTGTGCAGAGAAATAGCTAGAAAGTTTAGGATCTCCCTGAAACTAACAGTCAAACAAAATTATAAGTTCTGTGTAAAACCTGGAACTTCTATCCTCCAAAAAGCCAAATCTGCCTTGATTTAACAGGCAACATTGCTCATACAGGAACTATAAGGTTGTGGATAAAATGACTTTCTGTTATGCATTTGAGTTAATGTTTTGATTGCTTTAGCTTATAGAATGGCACAACAATAAACAGTGGTTTAAATGACCATAATTAAATGCCATATGTATGAAAGGGCTGAAATGATTTATCAGCCAAAAGCCACTAAGTGCTTGATCACTTCCATTAATCTGTCTTTCAGAAATGTGCTTGGCACATATATAGTCAATTATATGCATTTTAAGTGACTGGGCATCACTATATATTCACAAGATTAGATCAATACTGGGCATATTTCAGTTTATATATTCCATCAGATACTTAGTGAGGTTTTAAGACAACAATTTTCTTTTTAAGGCAACTTAATACTTTAGTGCACATATAGTTCAGAGAATTACCAATGTGAAATAGAAAACTCTTTATATTGACAGTTGCCAAGTTCTCTCAACATTTAGTGCTTTAAAATGTTAAGACAAACCTAGTTTGTCTCTTAATTTCTTCTCTGCTCTAATGAAGGTGCTTCCTGAACAGATTGGGTTGGATTGCTACTTCCTTGCTGCCTTACAGCATCTCCTTTGCCTTCCTTTTTCACTGAAATTTGTGCCATGGTGCATACAGATGACTACTACACCCAAAGTATTTTTGATAAAAATACGGTACTAAAAATATGCACATACACGTGGAGAATGTAAAAAAAAAAAATCCTGAGTGTTAAGCACAAGAAAATTCGTCCTCAAGAAACAGCAGCCTGTAATCCAAATTAAGAAGCAAAATAAGTATGAGTTCTCTTAGTTTTGACTTTTTCTGTAAAAACTGCCTTGTTGTACAGACTCTCTTGGATTATTTGTGCTTCCAAGAGGCTTTGACTTGTCAGCTCCTCTCTCTCAGCTAAGGCAAATATTGCAGAAAAGTTGGGCATGTAACAGATCTAGGACTTCCAATTCTCTTTTATCCTTTTAAATCCCATATGCCTGATGGCCATATAACAACTCAGATAGTGAGAAGCCAGCAGATGTTTGTGTACTTTATTAGAAGAAGCATTTCAGGGAGGAATCAAACCAAGTGGCTGAGTTTCTTTCCATGAAATCACCTAATTACCTTTCCACTGTTGTGTCTCAGACAAGAAGTCCTCCCTCAGCCTGGGGTCTTTAATTTACCATTTCAGAGAACTAGAGTCCTAAATTTACAACCTCTGGCTGTGTAAAAAGGTCATTTATCTTTATTATCACCCTTTCAAGTGTCCAGTTCAGTCTTTTGCTTGGAATAGCAAATAACTTCTGCTCAATGCACTGGCCTGAGTCAGCCTGAGATTTCCCCTCATCACATAGCTCAAGCATGCCTGGTCTGCTCCCAAGGGCTTCACTTACTGTCCAGCTTGCCTGGATCTCTTTAAGATGTCCCTCTTTTTGACTGGCAACGTTTCACCTTTTTTCACGACTTTCTGATCAGCCCCACAGTAAACGGGAGTAGTTCTCAAACAGCTGCCTGGCCAGAGATACTTTCCTCTCCATTCTCCTTCAACAGATTTGCAACAGAAAAATACAGCCAAGACCAAATAGTCAGGATTAGATTGAGAAGTTTTTTGGGGCAATCTGGAATGTCTTGGTTCATCTTCCTGTTATCGCTAGTAAGAAAACACACAGATCATTCATTACATTGCTGCAGGCAGTGTCTCCCAATGCCGCACGCCTCACTCCCACTTGCAAGAAAGAAACTGCTCTAGTACAAGTAAATCAGACATCCCAACCTCACTTGAGTGCTTTGCAGCCCATTAACCAATAGAACTGCATCCACAAAGAACATTTTAAGCAAGCAAATAGAAATACATAGGCATTAATAAAATAAAATGCGAATATCATAGTAACGTTTGCCTATGTCATTTGCATACAATTTCGTTATATATTTTTTAAATGCTCAGTTTCGTAAAAATCATTGGCAGTCTTCAATGCCTGGTGAACACTGCCTTTTGACTCTTGGCGAAGAACATAAATTAATTACCTGTTTAGTATTCTGGGTTTGCTTTAGTAAAGTGAGCAGCCAACTTTGCAGTGGGCCAAAATTCAAACAGAAACTCAATTCATGCAAAAGAGATCAGCCTTACTTTCCAGCCTTAAAACTTGGATAGGGACCACACTGTCACAACGGTTTCTGTCAGCCAAGGGGGTGATAGCTGTACAATGCAAAGCAAACATCCTTGCCGGCAGAAAAGGAGAGCATGTTTGCCGTGATACACTGTGCAGTGAAGTACATTGAAACCTGTCTTACAACATCTACAAAGATTTCTTTTATTAAAGCACCCGGCTTCCTATTTTCTTCCTGAAATACATTATAAATGCCCTGTGCCAAAGACCAGTTTACTGGCAGTTGTATAATGGCCAGTATGGAAATGGAACTGTTTTGTGATAGAGCAGGAAAATCCTAGGAGAAAACTTCAGGAAATCCTTACATTATCACACTGGATCCAGGGAGTCTTCCTCATTCAGTGTAATACTATCCCCCATCCCAGCCTAACTTTGATCTTAGAGAATGTTTTATAAATTTAAGGATTGATGATTTCTTTAGCTGAAGGGAGTTCACTGTCCTACATACAAGACATAACACAAGGAATCTTTGCAATATTTTATAGTTCCAATTTCATATTGTTTCTAGAATACAACTCGAGCCTCTGGTAGCCATAGAGACCTTAGGTCTGGGTGGAAATTACTGAACTTTAACTAGTCATTAGCAAGTGCCAGAGAGAAGTCAGATGCAGGAGCCTGCCTGAAACTTTGCTCTTCAGACCTAGCTCCTTGCTTAAACAGCTGAGAAAGAGAAAAGATATTAAGAAATAGATACTCACTATCCCCAAAGGGACATGATGGCACTTAGCCACCACGTTGACATGGGGATTTCACACTAACTCACTCCAATGTTATTTTGAAACAAGAAGATATCACAATAGATGCACAGAAACATACGGTCACCATCCCCGTGCTAAGCATGGGCTCATGCTTTGAAAGACAACTTCTCCAGCTCATTATTGACAAATACCTCACCATCACGTCATAGCACTACAAGGCCTGTCTATTTTAATGGTGTGGCATAAAAAAGTGCCACTTTGATAGCATATCTCATCTTCCAATTTGTTAACTCGCCTAGGCTCAATGTTGATATGGTAAGTCAGACAAAAGCCTCAGAAAGCTTGCAGCAGTACAACCTTTTTTCCCCCCGACTTCTCCATGTTAACTAATATTGAGTAAACGATATAGTATTTGTACAGAGGTAACTCCTTTATGTTTTGAGTAAAGAATGGCTTTAGGCCTGGGCTAGACATGGACCTTTCCTTTCTCAGAGAGGACAACTGTGACACTCTTAACAGTTTATCTACAAGAAAATCAGGTAATTTCTCTGTTTTGAAAGTAGAGATTGAAGTAAGAAAACAAACAAACAAAAACAACAACAAAAAAACCCCACCAACCACCCCAAAAATCCCAAAACAGAAATCAGTAGCACATAAAAAGACAATTATGTAAGGAATTGGAAGATATGGATAAGTTGCTGGGGATCATTTTCTCACAGCATATTAGACAACTAAAAAAGGTGGAACAAAATTATTGGATGAAAACACTATTACTGAAATAAGTAACTGGAAATTTGTGAACTCGCACTGTTTTTCATGAATGCTTGTTCTGATTCTTGTTTCAAAGTTAGAAATACTGGGGGGGTTGGCAGTAGGGCAATATAGAAAAAGAGTTAGAAAAGCTGATTTGGAATCTCAAATAATTCATTTATGCTGTACTTAAAAATCACTTTTAATGGAAACAAAATGTAAAATACATAATACATTAGTTGCAGCATTTAATTACCCATTTTAATTAACTTGAATAATGAAATAATCCAGTTCCTATTTAAATACAGAATTTTGCGTACTGAAATACATAACATAATTAAAGAGGAAGGCTGTTTGAATCTCAGAGCTGAAAAAATTAATCCTGAAACCTGCTTTTGTAGATGCTGGGACTGTAATTCTAATGTATTGATTAGATTTGATTTCTATGCAGGGAAAAGACTAAGAATTTTCACATCATGCCAGGATGCAAAAAAAATGAGAAATAATTGTCTTCTTCATTTCTCTGATCTTTATTAGGAGATGTTATTCTGAGCTAGTTGATTGCTGTTATCACTGCAGTTACACTGGAATATGTTGCTGTGGCAAGGCAAAACACAATACAATGAGAGGATTATAGCAATTGCAAACATTCCTTTAAAGTATCCACCATCACTCATCTGAAACTGCCAAAGTCTTGAAGCCTGTATACCTAAAGTCAGGTTCCTACAATCTACATACAGGTACCAAAGTCAAAACTATCTGATTACTGAAGGCATTAAACACTTGCTGGTTGTATTTAAAGCAGCAGGATGGCTGGGTTTTCAGCAGCAGTTATTAAATCAATCTCACACTGTTTCTCTCTCAACAGTTGGAGTAGGAAAGTCTACCTGTTGGGTATCTACCTTGTACAGACAGAGACAGGCTGGCAGGGACCATCTCCATTAGCTCCCATGGCTGTGTCCAAAGCTGTCAGATTGCATCATCAGGCACCCAGATAATACCTGATGTTACAAGTGCTGCAATCAAAGCTGTTAAGAGACCTCAACCTATAGTTATGTCAATGGAAGTCAAATGTGAAAATACATATCACTCCCTGGGTGAGATACCTAGGAAAGCTAAAGAAAGCTTCATTAGTGTATTATGGCATTAGTTTTCTATCTTGTTATTTTTAGCAGCTGCAGCCACATAGAAGAGACAGACACAAGATCCCTAAATAAGATTTTTCCATAAGGCATTTTCCCAAATCAAATTATTTGTCTTCCTTTATTGATTATTAGCTGTAGCAGGCTGGAAAACCAGCTTTTGACAAGGTATAAGTGGAGAGAGTTGAGGGCCTGATGTATTACTGCATGCCACAGAAGAGGGAAATCTTCTTGAGATTTACAGAGCACAGGTGAAACACAACAATCCAAATTTTAAGGACCTCACATGCCAAACACATACAATCTCTGATATTGAGAGACACTAAATGATGCAAGTTTGCGGACTAACCTTCAAATTATTTTTTTCTTTCTCCTTACTTTCCCACCTTCAACCTTATTGAACCCTTTCTCAGGAAAACCACAATTATATGAATTAATCTCCCCCACCCATCGATTTATAAAGCAAACTACAACAGGCCCTCATGCAAGCTGTTATGCTACGCTCCACTGGCCAATTCAAACATTGGCTTTTATTTCTCATTGTGTTCAGTTAAAAATCATAGCAAAACTCAGTCATAGAAATGTATTTTTAAAAGGATGAGATTATCCTTGGTGGCTCCCAACCTGATTTCTTTGCCTTTGTGTTTTCATCAGTTCTGTCCTTTGGTGCACGTGTTTGATGTTCTTCTATACAATATCTACAATACCAGGAAAGAATGCCTTTGCTCTCAGAAATAATACAAAATGATTAAACACTTTGAATTATTATTTTTTTCTGAACATTTGCCTGTTCTGGAAGAGAGCAAAAGGTCAATGTGACACATACTCCACTAGTATAAAGTGATCTCATTTGAATAAACTCATCACAGCACTGGCTATAGCCACAGTGATTTTTGATCTGAAGAGGAACCGCTGGTATGTGCACTCTTGTCAAACAAGTTTTTTGGTTCATGAGCTTACACTTCCAACACCTTTTGTATATTCATCCACCTATGATGTCGCAGCTGTACAGAACATCAAAGTTCAAAGTTCTGTGGTTTTTAGGATGGTACCAGATGAAGCAACAGCATTTTAATAGATGTTTGAGACCTCAAACAATACTGCAGTCCTTCACTGTATTTAGAATACTTTACAGCATTTAAGGATATAAAATATTCTGTGTCATTAACACAATTCAATATAAATGAGCTTCCATGGCCCCTTTCTTTCCTGAAAAGATAAACCACTTCTTTTTACTACTATTGATTTGAAAGTAAAAGGAACAGCATAGCAAGGAAAACAATAATGCTCATTTCTGGGGTCAGAGTTTGCATACATATTTTTAGTACCTCTGAAGATGAGAGAGAGTATGTGTCTTTTTATAATACACTCAACTGAAGAATGTATTTCTCTTCAAATAGGCTTCCTGTGGAAATAAAAATTAGAGTCTGTTTTGGCAGCAGCCAAATGCTGGACTTTTAGCAAAAGAAGAAAACATCCCCATAAGTATGAAAAACGTTGGTTTTATGCCTTCAAGCTTTGCTTTAAAGCGTTGTGGCTCAACCAGCCATCACCATAAACATCCTAAGCCAAGTTCAGAGACAGATGTAGAGATTCACTGTATCTGGCTTTTGGTCTTTACCACAGGCTTGAACAGCTGAGAATTTCACAACCCTGTGGCTGCTAAGTACGTTGTATTTTCTAACGATAGCAGAGAGGGAAGGACCACTAGGATCACACCTAATTGCTCAGGACTTCCCTTCTGAGGAGGATGACAAAGGATGCCAGGACAGTTGTCTCACACCAGGAAAGCTTCTGGTGAAGAGAGAGGATTGATTTAAGCAACAGAGCTCACCACTAGGCTTACGGCACATGGCAACAGAAATAAGAGAAGCTCCAAACAGTTGGCTCAATTTCTTAGCCAGAAAATAGATGTGGACTTAAGAAGAACCTGAAAGTGGACTTGCTCTGGAATTTTGCTCAGTGTCAAGAGCTACGAGGACAGCTGGACTCAGGACAAAGCTGTGGCTCAGCCTGCACTTGCAATAAGTAATTTAGCTGTAAATAAACAAACAAAGAGACCTTGAAAAGGCAAAACTCAACAAGCTTAATTTATTCATCCAAACAATTTATTGATTAGTCTAGGCAAAGTACTGCCACAGTATTTCTGTTTTGGCAGTTGCTTCAACAGCATGATGCTACGCTGTACTAGAAGTGCCTCCATACTGTCCCTTATTAATCTCCCCCAGATTTCCCAAGAGAGGCTGTCAGAGATAGAGGTGCCCAGCAGCAAAGCTCCCCACTCATCAGAAAATGTTACGGCAAGTTCAAGCCGTAACTTCAGCCATGCAATGAAAACCAAATTTTGACCAGACAACTTTGGTCCCATCTTTCTTGGGTTGAGGGGAAAATGAGCACAGCATATAGCTGGTGATTGCAAGTTAATTTTGCACTTATTATACAGGCTGGTTTATACGTGACTGGTTTGTATCTGAAGGTGCAGGGCTGGTTCCTGAGCTGTTGTTTGGGAGCAGTCCTCCCTGGCACAGAGCTCTGCGGCCATGCCACCCTCCCGCCTGCTTCTTTTCTTGCCTTATCTTTCCTCCCCACATTCCCGATGCTAAAAGCAGACAAAACCCCCTCTTTTCTACCAGCACTTTTCTGCTCGGAGGATGTTCTGCTCAGAATCGCTTCCTGCCCTGCACAGCTGTAAGCATGTTTGGAAGGAGTCATCATGCAAGGATGACTCCAGAGCATCCCATCTCTCATCAGACATAATTAAATACCTGTTATTTGGAATTAAAACTTCCTTCACTCCCCAAAGTGCTGTGTTACAGCACTATTTATACACAACATTTATTTTACATTTCTATTGAGAATTATTTATCAGCAATAAATCCTGTTGTGATGCCTGAGAAACCTTTGTATTTATTACGTGTGTTGTCTTTTATTTTAAAGACGAGAAACATTTAACGTCTCTGAAACGGGTGGCAAAAATAGCAAAATGCAATTGCTGAGTGCCCTCTAGTGATGCCAGGAGAGAATAGCTCCTTCTGCGTTCTGGGCGGGAGTACTGAAGAACTGACGATCACACATTTTTGATTAAAAAATCCCCGTTTTTTCATAGATCTTACCTTCTCTGTGCATTTAATTCCTGTATTTACCGAGATTTTCAATTTATAGCATTTAGAACAAGCTCACTAGAGACGCTCCAGCAGCACAAATCAGCTTTCCCTCTATCTTTATAAGACTTGGGAAATCAAATGTTACATTTTACCTTTCTTCTCCATTGTTTTACCAGTCCTGTCCTTCCCAAGCTAGGCAAACAGATACTAAAACGTTCCTATTACTATTTCCTACTCATTATATAGACCACAGCAGCATCCAGAGGTCCCATTGCACTAGACAAAAAGGAAACCCCCAACACACCTGCATGTTAATTTTAAAAAGAAGGAAAAGAGGTAAATTGAACAAATACCAAAAAATAGGATGGCAACTTGAAACATGAGTATGTTTCATGAAACAAAGTACTAGGTGTTGTCCATACAGGAGTGGGGACTCTTGGTCTGGATTAACTGCACCCTTTGGCATTAATCCATGGATGGCTGCAGCTGCAGCCAAGTCCTCTCCTAGCTCCTCCTGCCAGGCAGCAGCCCATACTGGGCTGACAGACTCCTCTTTAGGGTTACGATTTGGGTCAGGATTAGCAAAACCGCACATCCTTCATCCCTTCTGCGTACTTGCAATTATACAGTTAATCAATATATTTCAAGTTATTCTCTCTTCCTAACAATGCTGCTTTCCTCTGTTAAGGAATTTTCCTCAATCTTGAGGAATATTCCTAAATTTTTGTTCTATTTTTGGCAGCTATGTATTTTTATACTAGCCTGGCTTTCAGCGTAAGGCTAGGGTTTGGGTTTGTTAGAGAGTTGTGAAAGCCAAGGGTTGCAGATGCAGAAGGACGGCAGCATTTTACGTGTTCCAGGGAAGAGTCACAAGAGCTGAAACTAGTAGCTTTGGAGTAATCATTCCATCTTTCTGGTTACAAACATATTCCCAGAAGGATGGGAGGTTCAGGTCCATGATGGGAGCACGCTGTGTTTGGAAGAGGAGCATTATGGTACTTGGCTATAATTCATTTCCAGAAGCTGAACTGGGACAGGCACAGGCACATTCCCAGCTATCACTCTTTTTCTTCCAGCATCACTGAGCCCCACCACTGCAATAAAACCTGAGTTAGGTCAGAGCCAAGGTTTAGGCCTGAGAAAAGGTTAAGGTTAGTTCTCAGGTCTGCACGCTCCAGAGAGGAACAGGGAACTACCAGAAGACTCCTGTTGAATAGTCCCATCTGGCGCACGGGTTCCAGAGGACTGTATTCTCAACAGATCTGTCCATGTACTCTCAGGAGATTGCTCCTTTCTGGCTGTTAGTTTATTCTTATTATGGAACAGTCAGGCTAAAAGCAAAGAGGGAAACAGGAGGGAAGAGCTGCCGTGCCCGAAGGGAGGCAAGTGCTTGCTTGCGGGACAGCCTGCCAGGTACAAACACCAACAGGGGAGGATGGATGGCTCGTCACCGCAGAGCCCCAGGAGACCAGGGACCAATGGCAAGCGATGTATGGCTATTGCCTGTGAACCTCTCCATCAACAGCCTTCCCCAGCAAAAATGGTTGAAGGCATTTTTCAATTCCAATCTATTTCAACAGCAACAAAGTAGAAATGCTATTAAAAAACCCAAAACTTTTTCCATTCTGGTCCCTCTGTTTTCCTCAAACCCTCTGCCCTACAATATACTGATACATTTATCATGATCTCTTCTATCTTTCTCTCTTTTAGTCTACAGTCTTTGAAACATGGTAGGATCAACCCAAAAGCTACATCATAAACCATCAGCTACAATCAGGATAAATTACAAGCATAAATTATCACTTTTCTGCTGTAAAAGCATAATTCTGGCTCATAAATTTATAAAAGAAGATTATTCTTGTTCTATTCCCTTTATTCTGCTTCCTATGGGTTGTTTCCTGCACAAAATGTCCATGATCTTACCCAGGCTTTTTATCAAGCCCAGTAATGCAGGCTCTCAGCCAAGTTTGAGACTACTTTTGACATACCAAGAAATCACTGGATTTTAAGACAGTTTATGAATCTGTGAACTGCATTAAAAAACAAACAATTCACAGAACACATGTCTTGAGGTATGAATAATTCAGATATCTTGCACTGCTTCAGAACTGATTTTTTTTCCCCTCTGAAGTTCCAGAACATTTGTGTTGGCATTACAACATATACTGTTTGTGAGAGAGATATCCTGACCTTGTGAGCGCGATATAAAATGATTCATAAGGGGTTGATAAGGATTCATTAATTTATCTGCATTTTTTTCCTGTTAACATTCCTGTTATTTTAGGGAGGTGGAGGAGGGGATGTTTTCTTCTGATGATGGAGCATCATGTGAGCATCATATTCTATAATTATGGCTGCTGCATGTAAGTGATTTCAGTACCATTGACTTCAAGACTATAATTACCAGGTTTCTTTATGGATGAGTCAGTCATCTAACTGTATGATTTAATTTGATTGATCACCATGCTATAACATTTGCAAATCCAGCACTATAGGACAGACATTTTCTGGTTATACACCCACAGATCTGAGTTATTTCTAGAGCACACATTTTTAAAAATTGCTGTAATGGCAATATTAGTATACATACATGTGAAGAGCCTACAGAGGCTGCCAGTGAAGTTGTTAGGGGTGAAAAAGGTAGAAACATAGTGGCATTCTTGATTTTATTTCAATCCACTTTTTAGATCAATGCTAATTTCCCTGTTTTCCTGAATCCACATAAACTTCAATACTGCAAATGAAGGTGCAGAAAAACAGACTTTTCTCTCAAAAATTGTTATCCCACTTCACTCATTGAAATACTAAACTCTTTCCTGCCCCTGGGATTGATGGGAGGCTCCACAGGATTTGCAGGGTTTGGCTGGCACCTAATTCACAACAAAGCAAACCAAAAAGACAACACTTAGTTACCAGTCCCAGACAGTCTCTGCCTGCTCAAGACTGAGGCATATACATTACAAATGTTCCTTCTCGCTGGGATGATACCAGACTGTCTTCCCACCCACCCAGCCCAAGAAATTTTTAACTGTCACTGCAGTAGCAACACTGCACTGCACACATCTGAGTCAGCACAAAGTGACAGCCTTGAAAAATAGCTAGCAAAAACGGATGGCAGGTCTAAACCATCATTTTAATAGAGGAATTGCTTTTGTAAATTTAAGGAGCTTGCTTTCCTTATGACAAGGAAATGCTTGAATGACTAATTTTTTTTAAAATTTATAAACATACATTTATAACCTCTTGCACTTTGTCACTAACCTTTCTATATATGAGATAGTTGTAACAATCTTTATTACAGTGTAATTTGCTTTCCAAATAAGCTTATTTTCCTTTTGCTGCAATGCTGACAAAAAAAGGCTTTTAATAGCAAATAGTATTTCCTAGATTGAAAGGCATAGAAATTGTGTGAATCTTTGAACAGCCTTTTTCATCCCTGCTCAGCAAAAGTAGAATTTGGATAGCTATTTGTATATCGAAGAGTAATTTACAGATTTTCTTCGGACATTTTGTTTTCCTTAAACACGAAGCTGAGCTGTTAACAAGTCAAAAGGGTCTCTCATTTATTATCTTGACTATTTATTTAGGTTAATTGCAGGTACACATTATACCTTTTCTGCACTGTAATTGATTACTGCTTAATTCAGCTTGACCCTTACCCTTCTACTAAAGATTCACTGTATTAAATGGAAGAGCAAGAAAGATTTAAAATATCTATTTCCTGGTTATCATACTGCTTTCCTATCTCTAGTGCTGGCCAAAGCTTTTCAAAATACCAACAACAGAATTTTGACCACAATAAAGAGTTACATCAGCAGGGAGAAAGTTAATGAAGAATGAGATAATGATGCCGTGAAAAATTTATGAAAAAGCATCATATTCATTTTCTGAACAGATGCTGGTCTGTTTTAGGTATTTTAACGTAAGTAAAGCTCCCAGTGAATGCTATACTGACTGGCTAAACTTTACACAGTAATCACTCTGCCAAATATAAGCTGCAGCTAAATAATTCACTAGGTGTGAGGGCTGATTGGAAATTCAATCTGATAAAAAAAAAATACCCCACAAACCTTATAAAAGAAATGAGGAGCTGTTAAAACGATTTTTTGAGAACTGCAGCACACTTGAAATTACCCGTATTTTGCAAGTTTTTCTCAGGTATTCCATCAAAAATGTGTGACTATATAATTATGAGGACTACTTCCATAACTCAAGCTATCTCAGTGAGTGAAAATAGTCGATGGGTTTTCTAATGCTAATTGGAATTCTAGATAGAGGGCAGACAACAATAGAATTGGTCTTTAAGAAGCAACAGCCAGGGATGGGTTACAGACAAGAGATTTGCCAGTGGGTGTCTCACTTTAAACCCATTAAAGTTAATGGAAATACCCTCAATATTTAAATTGAACTTTAGATTTAAGTCTTTGTATTTCATACATACACAAGAACAACTGACAGTTTGAGGATTTGCTTATAACTTACAAAAATATTTGTAAGACAAATTCTTGGAAGTTCTAGAAAGGGAAGGTTGCTTTCTATGTCATGCTAGTTTTCATCATCTCTACTGTGCCCAGAGTAATCTCTCTTGAAGTGCATTTACCCATAAAATAAATAAGGAAAGTAACAAGAACAAAATATTAATTTTGTGGCTTTCTTCAGCACATCTCTCCAGTGTATAAATGAAGCTTAAATGGGCTCAAACAGGAACTGACAGGAAAAAAATAAAATAAAATGAAGCTACCACACTTAGAGTATTCACTTGGAATTTTGTAGAAGTACATACCTGAAACTTCTGTGTTAATGGATAGACTTATCTTAGGGAAACATATTTTTTAAGGTAATGTCTAAAATACATATCCAAAATATCACAGCACATGAAAATGTTCAACCACTTATCCAAAGCAATAAAGAGCCCTCCAGAAATGAAGTGAGAAAAAGAAATTTAAACCTTTAGAAGTGCAGGCCTCGATTAGACCCAAGTTTCTTGCTTTATTCTCTGGTGACACTTCCATACCTAGAAGGTAACATGCACGCAGTGGTTTATAAAATTTACAGGAGTGGTTTTGTTTGTTTGCAGCAGTGACTGCACGGCTGGCACATGGCAGCACTGGCGGAGAACTGCAGGTGATAAGCCTCTGAGTTCAAATCGATTCAACTTCAGTGGCAATATATTCTATTTGACACCTCTTTCAGATGGTGATTAAAAAAATAATAATTATGCAAGCATTAAGCATTGCTAATTGTTTTAATCTTCAGGCGACCTTACCCAGCTAATAAAATCTCTGTTTCTTTTCCCCTCCCCTTGCTGCTTTCCTCCATTTCCTGCTTTCAGTTCGGAAGCCTTTTCAAACATGTTGAAAATTTAGTGCCATCACATTGATTTCTAGAAAAGAAACATAGAATTACTGTGTTTGGCCTTTTTATCATGTTTCCTCAACTCAGTTGACATTTTGACAACCATTTCGATCAAGACCCTAAATACAGCACACTCTGAGAACAGATTTGCTCCTGTAGACCCACAAAGGCTGCAGAGGACCAGGAAAATCTCTGTTCGGATGGAGATGCAGGAAAAGTGGGTTGGAGAAGTATGAAGAGACCAGCTAAATTGCTATTCCTCCATACCACAGAAATTCAAGCAGAAAATTATGTGTTCAAGCAGCTGTGAGATCCTGCCTTTGAGATGATGGTATGGTCTTTCCAATTACTGTGATTACAGAGAACCAGAGAGAAATTACCCTGTACCATTACAAGGCTGCTACTTGTAAAGGTAAAAATAACAAGATAGTAACGAGTTGTAAAACTTAAGATACACTGATGTTCTTCCCATCACTATTACATTCCTTACTATTTATACAAAGACAGATTTGATATAATTATTGAATGCACACATTTTACTGAGTAGATTACATTTATATATAATTACAAAAATAAAATATAATGGCTATATGGTAGTCAAATTTAAACCTGTAAATAATGCACTGAATAGATTATTAAGAAGCAATAATCAAAGCTGATTTTATTCCATTTGAAATATTTCATTCCCACATTATAAAATTTAACTGGAATAGAATAAGCCACTAATTCTTAACTGAATAACGTCTTTAGACGTCACTGCTTAATACCTTATTGGAACGTATGTTTTCTACAGTTGTTACTTGTAGCTCAGTAAGTTATTATTAAACCTTAAAGATACCAGAGATCTGATGTAAATCTGATCTCCTATCCGGATACAGCGGATCTCAAAGAGAATAGCTCAGTTCTTCATATATCTCCTCTAACGAGTCCAGACAGCAAAAGCTGAATGAATATGACAGATATTAGTTCCCTACTGAGCTTTTAAAAATTAAAATTTCAGTGCTTTAAGCTCAACTGACCAAAAGTAACCTTCTTTCTAAGAAACTGCACTGAACAAGGAGATTTAACCTTACCTTAGAAGCTATAAACCAACATCTAATTTTACATATATCAGACTGAAAATGCATATCTCTTATATTCTACACTTCAAGACCATCATCACAAAATACATGAATATTTTAGCTGACTGGTTAAGAGTTGGGATACAGAAGAGTTGCACAGCCTCATATGAACATGAATAAACTAGGTTTAAAAAAAAAAAAAATCTACAAACAAAACAACAAACTCCACAGAAGCCTCCCTGTCCTCATATTCACACAAGGTAGAATTTATGTCTCCCTGTGTGATATGGCTAGTGATGACTTCTGCAAGGAATTACGTGCCTGATGCCCTGGGTAGAGGGGAGGCGCAGTGCGGTAACAGCAGTTTTCCAGACACATCTTTAATAAAGGGACTTCAGTAATGTAACAATTACGTGGGTCAAAAATACAGAGAGAACATAGCTCAACCAAAACTGTAAGTTGGACACAACCTTCAACTTCAAAAAGAGTCCTTGAAAGCAGCAGAGACCTAGCACCATCACCCTCCCTGTGCCTCCGCTGCCTCCAAGGAAAGTTCCTTCTACCCTGGGACCTCCCTCAAGCTCTAAGCCACACTCATCCGACCAAGTTTTGCCACCAGGCTCTAACACATCAACCTTCTTCTCACCCTAACCTTTTTCTCCTTTTTAGCTCACATGGGTTTGACATCTTAGTCAAGTCCTAGCAATGGCTAACAGGTCCTTGAGGTTCACCCAGAGCTTAAATTGACATAATTTTTTTCCCCTTATGAGAGTGCACATCTATCCTAGATGCACCAAGATTAATATAGAGATTTTACTGGAAATAAACCTTTACAATCCCTTAGTAAGCATTTATTCTGGGGTTTTTTGAGGGGAATCTAACCAAAGAACTCCCATCATATCTCAACTAAACCCAAACAAGTATCAGAACAATATATAAATTATTAATAAGGTATTTAAGTGTCCATTGTTTTCTGGCCTGGAAGGATAGGTACATTGTCATAAGTGCTTTCAGGAGCCATTTATATGTCCACGATACAATGCCAAGTATGTGATCAGAAAACTATGCTGTCCCTCTTGCATAACACATTTGGCAGTTGAGGTGGACCTGAAGCACACGTGATAGAGACGAAAGTTAAAATTTAAATAGCTTGGCTGTATTAAAACAAATATAATTACCGGCTGTGTATAGCATTAGCATCAGAGAAAATAAAAAGGTATATAAACAGTCTTGTTCTAGACATGCACAGTTATCTGATTGTAAAAATGGTGCTGCTCTCACCATCTTTAAAATAACTCTACAGAAAACATGTCCACCTCTCAATAAAGGCTGCTGCTCAACTATAGAAGTGTTCTCCCTGCCTTAAGAAAGATGTTGTCTTCTTTTTCTACCTTTCATTGTGAGAGATAACATCCAAGAATGGCTTTCAGTCTAAGAAAGATTTTGTGTGATTCTAGAAGTCAGTCTAGTTTTCACTATTCAGGTTCACTAGAGAATTAATAAATTAAGGGCCTACAAAGTTAACACAAAGCAAAAACTCAACAAAATTAACTTTCAAACATTTTTCATCTAAACCAAGTTCTTAACATATATTCACAATAAAAATTTTAAACAGTTTGGATTCTACCTCTACATACCATAATAAAGACAAAAAGAATAGTATTACTTGAATTTAATCAGCAACTTGTGATAAGAGCTGGAGGAAGGTATAGGAACAAATTCCTGGTCCTGGAAAAGATCCACATTCAGGTAACATCACCCAACTGCACGATCATAGCATAATAAATCTTCCGCTCTTAACTGCTTTACAAGCTGCAGATCAAAGGACAATAGTTCATCACACAGACACACAAGAAGGGATTCATACCTCCTAAATTCTAGCCACAGTGATGCACAAGAGACAAGGCACTCTCTGTCCCACCCTCCCCAAGTCTGCAGAAAAAGGGAGGGAGACTCCCCCAGGAGCAATTAAAAATGCAAATCTAAGACAGGTGCTCTGAGTTTCTCCTGGAAAAAAGCCCTCTCATTCCACCAATTATAAAGGATTATTTTCTATAATGACTCTTTGTGAGCTTTAGATATGACTTAAGACCAGCTTATAAATAGGAATAAAGATACTCCCCCATTATTTAAGCCTATTGCTTTGGCATTTCTAGGTGTAACAGATTAGTAGAGACAGAACTGTCAAACCAAGTTTAACAGCCAGTTGAAAACAACAGGGATTGAAAGATTAAGTAGCAAATAGACCCTTTAACAACATATGGGAAAGATCACGGCAAGGAAAAGGGCTATTGCATTGATACTCAATGCAATCTGATTGAAATAAAACCCATTTCTAAACAGTAGAAATTAGGCTTTTTCTGTTTCATCACTGGACACTGATATTACCCAGCAGACAAGCATTGAAATGAAACCCTGAACAACAGGAATCTGGCACAGGAGATACTGATCCCACTTTGTCACAGCAGGGAAAGGAGGTGACTGGGACCCAAGTCACAGCTGTATCACATCCCTTTCCTCAGCTTCCCCCAGGCTCACCTTCCCCAGGCACAATGTGGGGGGTGAGCCCTTCCCAAATCCTCAACATGTCATTAAGCACTGCCAGCTGAACCAAGGACCACAAGAATATGGATTTTAAGGACATTTCAGGGACTTTTAAAAATAAATTGTGCCCTTTTTTTTATAACAAATTCAATTCTCATAGGAAAATTTTCCTAAAAATGTCCTGAGTATTAAGTGAATATATTTGTCCTATTTTTATGTACCCCTTTGGACCACAGGCAGTCAAAACAGTCAGTTCAAAACAGTCAGTTTTGGTTTTAAATACTATAGGAAGTGAGATGTTTGCTTCCAAGTTGCATAAACGTGAGTCATTAAAAAACCACAAAGCTTTGACAGCTTTACTACAAAGAAAAATTTACATTACACAGTCACAGAGCCATGCATTGCCCAGTGTCCATTAAGAGAACTCATCAAAAATATAGATATAAAATATACACCTTACTTTTGTCTCAGTACGTTGCACGATTTTTATCTTCTATCCATAAATAATGGAAGCATCAGCACATTTGTCTGTGCACAATAACAAATCCCATCCTCTTGGTAATTGTAAACACACTGAAGCTTGTTATTGACCTTGTATAAAATACTGACACAGGAAAATGTGAAAAAAAGAGAAACAAATTTTACCTCCCCATCATTACATCCAAAGCCTACCATGAACTAAACTACAGCTGAATTTATAATCTGTGATGTGAAAGGAATGAACCGTCATAAAAAATGAGCTGCAAAATAAAGTGTGGAGCAAATAGAAAATTCAAATTTAATATAGTAAGGTGTATCCATCCACATAATGATAATTTACATGCATATTTTACTTGATTTAATCAGTCTTATTTTAAAATCTTAAAATACTGGTCACTGTAATGAAACAGAATTTATTACCAATCTGTACAACTAGCACTACTGATTTTCATAAGTAATCCATTTATATACTTTTGGACATCTGAATGGCTAAATTCATTAGGCACTCAGCTCTCATTGACTGCTTGCCTACCTCCTTTATACCCCTTTGAAATTCCCTATGTTAATGCAGCACTGCCAGTACAAAATAAATTATTCATCTGATTGAGTAAGTACATTTTGTGAAATGTTCTTCAACTTGAATGAATGTTGGAAAATATATTTTTCTATAACGATAATACAGCCATAACATTTTGACATAAAGCATCCTTTCCCACATTATCAGTTCTCAAGGACCGTAAAGGATTGTGCTTATGTACTCTATTCAAAATGCTCTGAATGAAACAATTCTTCCAACATGACTCTAAGAAGTAACAAAGTGCTATATCAGATCCAAGGACGTATCGGTTTAAAAGGACCACAAAACTTTGCGTACAGAAATATTGTGTTTGATGGGCCATAAGGGATAAATGGAGGGGTCTGAACCATCACAGATCATAATAGGAGATATACAGCTTCCACTGGCAGTAGATGCGAGTGAGGCACAGTTTAGTGTCTATTACAACACTTTCTTTTTCATGCTCATAACTTTATAGAGAAATTTTCCATGCCTGGTGTTACTGCAAAGGCAAATCCATTTATGAAAGATCTATATCAGAATCTATTCAACCATTGAAGATACTGTTCTGTAGAGCTTGGTGTTATGAGGGATATGCGTGTGTATATACATACACACACCTATTAGCATATCCCCTTTTTCCAACATGAAATCATATAGTTTTATTAGAAACTAGATCTTGGACTTTAAAAAAGACAATTCTTATCCAATCCATAAAATACTTTTAAAAAACATTAAATTTTGTGTGCAAAGCCACATTACAGAGTTGTCATTAAGAAATTGGAATGTGGCAGTGCAAAATAAAACCTGAATATCCCCAAATAACAAAAAACACTATTGAAGGAGTTAGCGTGCAGAAATGCTCATGCAAAATTGCCAGATTGCTTTTCAAAAGATCGTACCTCACTTACATGCAGTTTACGTCTGTACAACTGCTTCTACCAAGAAGAGCATATTTATATTCCAGTGGCAGAGAGCATCCAGGCAATGTGGAGGGGCAACATTCAAGGCCTGACTTTGAGTCGGATGAGGATGCAGAAGGACTTAAATGGAAGAATTTTTAGTTATACCAGATAACCCCTCTCACTCTCTCTCTGCCCTGAAAATACTAATGCCATTGATCTCATTCCATATCACAGTACAATATGTGAAATGTTCAAATATTTCTGTAAAAATCTTGTTTTCCAGCCAGAAATGATTAGTACTGATCATATTATCTTTAATGCTGTTCCTTTTTATAGACTGTTAAAACTTAGAAAGTGTACTTATGTGCTCAGCATCTTGTAAAATTGCTAATAAGTGGCAATTACAGTTATTAATACTTTCCCTGTAACTGAGAAAGCATATCCTTTTCATTAGACAAAGTAGTTTGTCAGAGAAAATTAGTGAAATAACAAGCCAATTTCCTGTTATAACAAGGCAATTTCAAAGGAACTGTCTTCAGATAATTCAAGGCTCAATTTGACAAACAGTACACACTGCCCAGACTGACTGAGACTTTCCTGCTGTCGTGCACTGCACAGCTCAGGGGACCAGGTGAGTTGGCCCCAGGTTTTGTACCACCTCACTCAAGTGTCTCTGTGTGCCTCTTCACTCCTTTTCAATAACAAGAAGGATATTTGGCTTGAGATTTTTTTTTTTGACAATCACTACACATTGCACTGCCTATTGCATTTTATGTTCCCCAATATTTCACTGTGAAGTGGATAAATCCTGATTTCCCCAGCATTACAGGTCTTCAAGGGGGATTAAATTAAAGCATGCATGTTTCTTCTAATCATTGCTTGAGACACTTGTGTATTGTTTTTCAACGATCATTAATGTGCACTCTGAAACAGAATGATGAATTTTTAATGTAACAGGTAGACTACCCAACACTACAAAAAAAAAGCCCTTCTGACACAGGAAGATAGGTGCACATCTTCCCGAGGCAGCGAGGCTGCTAACTCCAGAGCTAAAGCAAGCGGAGAAGAAACAATACAATAAACACCTACAACGGGTTTTAATCACCATGTTCCAAGAGTCCTTACACCAAATTTCTATAACAGCCATTTCCCCTTGCAGATGGATATTCCTGAATCTTGGGACCACGTTTTCCAACTCCCAGAAACAGCAAAAGCCAATGCCAGTATACTATAGCTGAAAAATTTAATCTTATAAATTTACTTTCATACATGGGTTTGCACTGAAATAAATGTGGCATTTGTATTTAAGACTCAATTTGAATTTTAAAATAACAGCTTGGCTTTAACAAAGTCTAAAGCATACTTTAAATTTATACCCAGGATGGTTTGACTCATATGACAGAGATACAGATGTCTTTATAGGAAGCCAGGAAAAGCGAGACAGCCATGGGTTTGGCAGCTCTAGCTACTATCTTAAAATATTCTAGGGCTTTAATATGTCTTTTTATGCTGAAATGACTGAAGAATTGAGTTTGGACTGCGGAGTTAATCTTTTCTTCAAAATGTACACCTCACCTTAAAATTATTCCCCATCTGGGATATCATCATGGAAACTAAGTATCACAAATGGGGATCAGGCTTTCAGGTAGAAAATTGAACCACATAATAAAATAAAAGAAAACGTGTATTTCTCCACACATCATGAAACTGATAGCATACAAGAAGAGAATAAATTTTACAAGGATATTCACAGTGTTTTTAAATACAAGTTTTTGAAATTTTCTAGGAGATACCAGCTCCTATTTAGATAACCAGTTCAAAAGAAATAGTCTAGCTTTACTTTTATGCATCCATAAAGTTCCTTCCACTAAATGTTCAGTGAAGTATCAGACGGTAAACTGTGAAAACCAGAACCATAAAGCTAAAAGGTAAACATGGGAAGAATATACAAGCTTTTTAAAGAGATATATTAAAATTAAATTCTGTATCTATTTTTAGCTGTCTAATAAGTGTATTTATTTTAGTACAGTACAGGATGTAAAAACCATCCAAGATACTCATACAAAATCTCTGGACATTAAAAAAAATGCACTGAGTCCAATCTCCAATATTGTTTAGGGAATACTGATAAGTAACAAATTGAACATCCTATTAGATTAAGAAGAGGTTGTTTTATTTAGTAAAAATTTTACCAAATTTGCACATTTATATATTCAGCCTTGTGTGGTTTTTTTCTCTGTATACTCATTACTGTAACTCCAGACCTACTAGAAAATTTTCTTCACAGAGAGCACATTGTTGGTTAAGAGTCAAATCAAGTTGAATCAGATTAAGAAAAAAAAAGGCAAACCTGAAATGATAAAAACAAGTAAGGATTTTATTATTATTAACCAGAAGAAAAAAGAGAAGAATAAGAGAATACCTGTGGCAATAAAAATAATTTGCTGTCTCTTACTTGCTTGTTTGTATCTTCAATTCAAATGCATCAGTTCTAAGGAAAGAAAAATCACCTACTGCATTTCTGTGGGTTACCCAGAAGCTTTAGATTTGCCCACAGCAGGAACATTTTGGGAAACTGAGAGGCTGCCACTCTTCCTGGGCCTGTGTGGCAGACTGAATCACGGGAAATCTGTTTAAAAGTTGATGTCATGAACTGCAGAATTCAGAGCAATAGCTCTGAATGACCACAGAAGTGATACAAAATCCTCCGCCTGTGCAGAGCAAATCCATTTTGACAGAGTTGTCCATCAGCATCAGCCTTGCCCTGGCAGCCAAGAGCTGGGTCTCCTCTCTAGTGGGGATGAGGCAGGCAGAGTGGGAGGTTGAGACTGAGCACGCTGGCACTGGTTCTTGGATAGTTCTGGTTTATCACGTCCTCACACTATATTGCACAGCAATCTAGCCTACACAGGGCACCTGGAGTCCAATTCCTAGTAGACAGCAGAGGAAGTGGCTCTTAACCCTGGGAAACCCTCAGACCTCTACAGGATTATGGAAAAATGCTGCAACCATGACAGTATGAAACTGCACAGTATATACACACAAGGCATAAACATGATCTATGTGCGAGGTCAGTATGTACACTGCTTCTAACAGTATGTACAAAGCCCTAATGATTCATTAGGTTTTGAAAATATATTAATACAACTCCAGAAATCAAGCCCAGAGTTTTGATATTAAGGATGTGTAAGGATTTGCTTTCCTCATGAAAGGCATCATTTAATATCAGCTGCAGAAACATGGCAGAATTCATGGACAACTATAAAGTTCTATTTAGTTTAATTTTGGGACTCCTTCCCACTAATTGCTCAGCAGGAGGAACAGTAATTATGTGAGCTGCAATATACAGGGTACAAAAAAAGCAATGCAAATTTGTCACACCAATGAAAAGGCTGAGAAAGTAATATTTTTAAAAAATTAATTAGATCCAAGCACTAAACAATATAGTACTTGCTGTGTGGCACAACCTATCAACTACAGCAAAGAAGTAAAGGTTTCCAATAAATACATATGAGAAAAAGATTTTTCTTACAGGTTTATTTTCATTAGTTTAAGTTTCTAGACAATCACAAATCCAACATAACTTTCCTTTTTATAAAACAAAGAGGGCAGAAAATTCCTAGACCTTTAAATGAAAAGCTGCTTCCAAGTATAACACTATAGGATTATTTTCTTCTTTCCTTTCTCACGAGTAAACTGCATGAACACTTCTTAATAGTAAAATACCTCATTATCAAATACACTTATATTAAAATCCAGTGGGACATAAACACAAACAATACTTTAGACCGTCCAGTGTTATCAGTGTGCAGCACTGAACAGTTGTTATGCACGAGTCATGTGTAAATTGGTCTAATACACTTATTTAATTTTTTTGTAATTGATCTAAAAGCAGCATAGATGTTAAGTATGCAAGAGGATGGCAAGATCATGGTCTTTTCATATAAGAGTGATAAGCCCAGTGCTTAGAAAGAAAGATTGATTTCAAATAGATAGCCTGAAGTGCAGATGTTCATCAGAGCCTTTGAACCATCTTCTATTATCTGAAGTGGTCTCACACACAGCATAAGCACTTATGATGCAATGCAGAACAGATGAGCAGCAGCAAAATTTCTTCCAGACAGCTTATCACTCTTTCCCGTGGGCCCATGTCTTCCTTCCTCTGAAAATTAAGTGAGGATGAAACAGATCTGGCAGTTCTCGGTTGAAGATGCCTGGTTGTTACCAGATACTCAGGCTGAGGTTGATGAGTCCATAAAATTGGATTTAGGCTTTAGTACCGAATCTCAGTCGTCAACACAAGATGATATAAAGTGCTGATCTTTGTGTTCAATCCTGTTACAAAAAAAAAATTAACTTCTTAAAGGTAGTTATTGTTTTTAAAGGTAGTTCTTCTTTTATACTGGATCAGTCAGTCATACTGCAACCAGCTCATTTTCATATGTTCATATAGGTGTAAAGCCTGTACTCTGTCCTCTGCTAGCCTGAAAGGAATACAGGTGCACACTCATCCAGCTCAAACGTGTATTTCTTGGTCATCCAGAGAGCACATATCCAGAAGTGACTGTAAAACAACAATCCACAGGCCTGTGGCTGATGTTCTTTAAGGACAGTGTAACGGTGCCCAGAGAATCTCAGTGACGGTAGCTGGTCTGTAGGAGTCTGGGCCGCGCTGGGAGAAAATTAGTGCAGACAGAAGAATGCAAGGACGAAGACAAGGCCAGCAAAATAAGGCTGGCAAAAACACACAAGATAGCAGATAAGTGAGAAACACCTGTGGTCAGCAAAAGCACACAAGTCTGAGCAAAACAGGGTATGAGATAAGGGAGTTTTGGCAAGTTTTGGGCTTTACGTGCTAATTGCAATTAACCAATGCAAATGCTTGTAGAGGCACGTGAACAGCGCGTGTAGATGACCTGTAGCCTATTAGAAGATAGATGAGTGCGTGTATGGAACTTAGTAGAATATAAATGTAACGAGAAAATGAATAAAAAAAAAAGATGGACGACCTGATCATCACATTGGTGTTGCGTCATTTCTGTTCCCGCACGGAGAAATAAGGACCCCGGTTAATGGTGACCCCAATACTGGTCTGTTTGTGGAGACAAAGTAAAACCTAGCATTGGAACTGAAATATTTTTATCACTGAAGAGTTTTCCAAAGAGAAACAGCCACTTTAAAATGTCAATGGAAACATTTTGATTCTTTTTTCAAAACGATTTTTCATTCCAGCTGTTTAAGTTAGTACCATATTTTTTAAGCAAATGCTTTCCCTTGGGGAAGCAATGAGTCCAAAATTACATGGTTTTTTTCTCCACTTTTTAATGTTTTCACAGCTAGAAAAAGTTAGGAAATGCTTAGAAGAACCACTGCCACTAAGGCTGTAATCTGACCTCTATATATTTCTGAATGAATGAGCAGGTGAAGAAGACACTGAGAGAAAAAAGACATCTTTATCAAAAAAATATGTCGCCTTGAGCAAGCCAATTTTAGTCTTCTTTTTCCCTGTATAAATGAAATCAATAGTATTGTAGGGTTTCTGTATTGGTTAATGTTTCTAAGTGCTTTTAGGATTGAGAAAAATCCTGGCCTACCATTCAGGTAATATTTGGGGCTATAGCGCTAGAAAAACAAGTCACGTGCATTCAAATCCTAAGCATTCACATTTTCGATATTCATGTCTGCCATTAACACTCATAACAGTGGTTGTAGTTCACAGGAACACTTGTGAAATGGCCCTTCTTTCCAAAAGACACAGCTTAATGTAGAAATAGAAATTCACTTTCAAACAAACGTATTCATTATTTTTAAGAGCCGCATAATATTATTCTTCAGTTTAATGCTTTGAAGAGCCTAAGTTATCTGATCTGACAGCCAAAGCAGTACGCATGTGACCTAAGAAATGTATTAGACAGACAAATAGTCACATTGAATGGTACACTCACTTTCTAACAGTGTAACACACTTTTTTTCATAAAAACAGATGGCTGTTTACCAACATACCAGCAAGCCACGCAGCCTTAAAAACACGAAATGACAGAAATGCTCAGAGAAGATAAGGAGAGGCTAACAGCCTTCTCTGCACACTTTTCATGATTTCCATGAATACCTGTGACCCTGCAGCAGATAGTTCTCTCTGTAACTTTAGGAACTGTCCTAGGCAGGTTGTGAAAAACACTGACAGTTTGATTTACAGTGTTTTCAAAAAAACTTCTATCATGGTGTTCCAATTATGTGTGAAATTAGAAATTCAAGAAGGTGGGGCTAACAGGAGGATTGCAGTCACTGTCTCTAAGCACTGGCCAGGGGAGCAAATGATGTCACTCACAGACCGAAGATCCTCATGCTGTGTAATTCTTCTGTAATACAAATGAGCTTACACGTCGCTTACCAGGTGAGAAAATCACATGACACAATCATTGGTGTTGCACAAACAGTCACACTGCGTGCTGGCATACCGCGATGTGCTCGGTCTCATGCATCTTACTCCCTAACTCTGAACGTTTTGCATTTGGTATTCTGCCACCGTTCTCTAGTTTTCTGCTTTCAGCTTAATATAAATTCCTTTGTGTATTTAGATTTCTAATCAACATGGTGGAAACGTTGTAAAATTACCCAATTTATGGGGCTTTTTGTAATCTGAAAAGAAAATTACACAATTTAATTAAATTTTAGTGCTGTCAAACCTGACCTATAGCACTGATTTATTTCTAGCTGCTCTAAGCCAAAGCCAAACATCCAGCAGTAGAACCACTTTTCCCTACAAAACCTCATCACAGCTTTGAGTTCTGCCATAAAATTCAAAATGACTAGTCTTGGTTTTATTTGTACTTAAAGAAATATCTGATCCAAGTATGGATCATCTTCAAATGTTTCTGTTTGGGAAAATATTTTAATGACTTTATCAATAAGTAACTTTAAAATGAAAACATTATTAAACATTTATTTTAAATTAAACACCTTTTTCAGAAAAGACACTCAAGTATCAAAGATGTTCATGGAGTGGAAAATTCTGAGTGCTGAATGTCTTTCCAATGGAGTCCAATCAATCAACCTTTAGCAAATGACTGATTCTAGTCTTTCAACTTACTAAGACTGAAATCCTACTTCTCTTGAGTTTTCTAACTGTTTCATAATTAAATGCTAACTCCACAGCTTTTGGAGTTGACTTTTGACTCTGACATGAAATGTAAATTTAACAACCCATACTATCATGGGTCTAAACAGAAATGCATAAAAGACAGCTGAGAGGAGGAGTAGGTGTTGATCACAAGCCTGGCATTTTTAATGTTGCACAGCTCCTTTTTCAGCAGAATTTTTATTTTCTAAAAATTTAGTGCTATATCATAAAGCCTTTTCTCTTTTTTTTATAGCTGATACATAATGTATGACTACGCATAAATCTAGTCCAAGTCTAGCTTTGGACATTCACAGCCACCACTGTAGAATAAATTTATAACAGAGACTGACTTTAACAGCCTTCTTTTAGAGAAGTTCAAAGCATTCTGTATCTGTCTGCATACTTCCTAAAGTTTGCAGCACCTGGAAGATTTTTAACCTTTCTTTTCTTAAAAACAAAAACCAGAAAAAAAGACAAAGCAAAGATAAACTGTTATGCTAAATCCTTACTAGTCATGCTATTCTGCATTAATGGTATTTGCAGGAGTAATGTTGATAAAGTATTATTTAAGGAAATTTTTAAGGACTGGCTTCTAAAATCACAGCGAGCAGCAAACATTTTCTTTGGAGGCAAAGAAAGGTGTGTGAGCCCCTTCTTGGTCCTTTTTGCAGATCTTACGGTGGGCACCTTGGAAAAAACCTGTATGGCAGCTTGCCTTGTGGGTCAGCTCTATGGACCTCTACAAATACCAGCGCGAGCTCTTCCAAGGTGACCAAAGCAAGCAGCTCTCCCTTCCTATCCTCTGTGAATCAGTCTTCGGAGTGCACTTCCACATGACTATATTTTTTATTCTTTTACTGGCTTAAGATATTACACTAAAATTACAATAGCACAAGTATGTGGAATGATACCCACAATAACCTTTAGCAAAAGCACTAGTGCCATGAATGCAGCAACAGGATTAGTACAGGCAGATTTTGGCATGTTGACTCTGCATCATTTATAAGGAATAACTGAATTTGCAGACCACACTGCTGAACTCACTTGACATTTGTTCTGCCAGGGTCTCTTTGTGCTCCTAGTGACATGGCCACAGGTCCCCGTTAAGTGGCAGCAGTAGTTATTTAACAGAGGGCAGGACCTTTTTAGAGTTAATCCATTAATAGACTACATGCTGTCAGCTTTGCAGCCACTCAGAGTCAATCAATTCTTTTAATGAAGGAACTGGAAAAGCAGAAGGCAATTATCCTTACTTTTAGATAATTTTAGAGACTTTTTTTTGGACACAGAAGATGAATCAGAATCAGTTTTCAAGTTAACTTTTTAAAATCAAATCACTTAAATACACCAAAATTAAAAACTCTTCCCACAAAACCCAGATCGGTGCTAGAAACAGCAAACATAGCCTCCTGAGCAAGTGAAAGCACTTTTTTCTTAAGAATGGGGGTAGATCTGAAGACTTTGGTAAAAAATAAACTTCTTGTCTGTAGAGAAACATTTTGGATGAAATACTGACCAAAAGAAATCAAGGGGAACTTCTCAAGATATTTACTGGAACCCAAGTTTCATACTTGAACCCCTTCTTAGCTGAGTGTAGAATAAAAATGACAGATTAGATATCTTCATTCTTAGCATGTTAAGGACATCTTATGCCATTGCTACAGCAGTGGTGAAAACTTCCCTTCAAACTTCATCTTGCAGAAGAGGCATCTCTGGCTGATACAAACACTGCCCACTATCTGAGACTGGAACAAACAGCTACCTGTGTTTCACATGGGAGGTCAGAACATATGTGAGGATAAATGATATTGTAGGCTTGACAACACCAGAAAACGTGCATTAAAAATGTCTTGTTCCCCATCTTACCCCTATTTCCAGGACAGAGAAAGAATAACTAGGAATTAGGCCTTAATTTTCTAGTTTTCAGATATGAGAAAACAGCTAAAGAAAAACTGTTCTGAAAAATTCTTAAAAATAGAAATATCAAAAAAAGTATATGGACAAACCTTAACTGAAATGATACACGGTGTCCTGTAGAAACAGACAATTTGCTGACAGAGAGAGGATAACATCTCATAGCTGGTGAGGGCTTTTCACTTTGTGAGGAGGTCTGCAGGCGGAACCCTCTGGGGCTCAGCGTGCTTGCTGTGGGTCCCAACACTCCACAGCAGCAGCTCACAAAGACCCAGGAAGAAAGGAGCTTCTTTTGGTTTCTGTTCCCGGGAGTTTGCATCCCCTGAATCTTGCTAGGAGCAAAATAAAATGAAGTGGAAGAAAATATAATAACAACAACAATAATTATAATAATACCAACAACAATTCCATACTATCGAAATGTTGAAGTCTGACTTGGTTTTAAGTAAAAAGTTGCATTACCAAAGAGCAGAGCATGCTCCTCAGATGAAACCATCAGGACAGCCAGAACTGACTCAACACCTGATGCAGGCTCAGCAGATGTTAGACCCCAGTTCATTAGTCAGCTTCATACATATAAATACGTGCTGGGAGAGCAGTTAATAATGAATGACCAGCGGTCAGTGCTCAGGAAACCTTGCATGAGAATTTGTGCATGTGTGCGTGTCTCAGAAGTACAGGGAGTTCTAAAACCAGAAGGGAAGAGTGTGGTTATCCACTCCAGTCCCGTATGTGACACAAACCACTGAATTACTGAATTCAAATGCAATCTCAGACTAAGAGGCAGACTAAAGATACCTAATTTTGCTCTACAATTCACTCATAGTCCGATGGACTAGTCTGAATTTTGGTTCTCACCCTTTTTGTTAGTAATACTTGATTTCTTGGACATGCCTGGAAAGCAAGTATTTAAAATATTAATATGACCAAAGCAAATTAACTTGTATATTAAAAGGAAATACTCAGTTTTTCTGTGCTAGATTTACCAATGTGATGAATTACAAAACCAGAAGAATTCAATCACTCTCTAAGAAGTTTTTCTTAAGACTTTTATACACACACACACAGATAAATCTATATATCAGAGGATATATTATATATATATATGTCCTTACCTACTACAGCTCAGAAACAGGAGAGGTTTCCATGAAACACCATGGTGGAGATGGTTTACCCTGTTTTAAGATGATGATTAACTGGTACAGGCAACATTCAGGGATGTGTTGTTCTATAGGGAAAATATTCAGGTATTTCATCCTTCTGGACGGATAGGATAACTCTACAGTATCCTTCAGACACCAGCTGGCAAAAGCCCAAGGTTTTGAGGCACATTTATCTTGGCCATACAGTTTAATTTTAAAGCTTGTCTCACCATTTTTCCATTAGTATTGCCCTATTGATTTCAACAGGTTCACAATTGATTTATACCAGCAGATAAGATGACTCGGAGCATTTTTCTCTAGCGGTGACTGACGCCATAGGATATATTCCATAGGGACCCCATGCACTGGGTACCACTACACAACTGTCGTGGGAACCACTTCCCTGGACACAGGGAGAGGTCCTGGTGTACTTCCAACAGAGCCAGTAACAACAGCTTCAGTGATTTCAGCAGTGTGAGGACAGAACCATATTGTGCCTGTTAAGCAGACAAAGAAGTAGATATTTGATAGCAGTGGTGGTCGAGTGCATTTTATTTCTAAACAGAAAATTTATGAAGCTTATATAGTCTGCGAAACTTACTATTTGTTCTAAATTGATGTGCAACTATGATATAGAGTCTTTATATGATGCATCTGGTGCTTCTCAGCAATACCTTTTCTTTGAAATATTCTGAGATTGTTATCAGTGTATTTCCTACCAAATTAAAACAACATCAACTTTGTTTTGGGTATATTTATTTCTGTTTTAAATTAGGCTTCTTAATTTAGATAATGTGTCTGTCCTCCTTTTTGTAATATTTGTTCCCAATTAATAGGGCACTTCAGACTTTCAAAATGCAATCATATGCTAATAAACCTGGGTCTTTCTGTAGCAGTACCAATTAGAGAAAGTATTTCTCCTTCAAAAATAAATACGTAAGTTCTTCAGTTCTTTTTGCAAAGCAATCTGATGAGAGTTGCTAGGAGTTTGAAAAGTACATTGAATGTTTGAGAACAAAGAAAAATAGATAACTATATGGAAATTGTAGGGGGAAAAAAAATGTAAAGAAACTGCCTTGTTTTGAAGTTGGACTTTGCTAAAACTCTGAAGTCCACTTGTCTTAAAGACAGTATCTGAGATCATTCACTACAACTTCACAGTGTGTCACTTCAGCAGGAAAACAGAAGTCACCAGTCTGGAAATTAGCTTAAAAAAATTCCTTCTTAGCATGAAAAATTATTAATCCCTCAAAACCAAAACTACCTGCAGAAAGAGACCATTTTCAACAAGTTCTACAACTCTGAATTTTAATTTAGGTGACAAAATTATCAGAATATCTTATTTCGACATTTTCAAAATTAAAATATGATTTCCCACTTCAAAGCAACCTTTCCCTTCAACATTTGAGCTAATTAGGAAAGTGACAGATCAAATATAATAACAAAAGAAAATTAAATGCTTCAAAATTATCAAAACTATTTTTTTCAAATAAAGCAAAGAAAATAGTTCATCAGTTTGCAAAAAAAAATAAAGTGTAATAGGCTTTCTTTTGGTGTGGGCTTTAAATTAGTGGAAAGTATTGGAAAAATAATTTCCCCATTTGCATGGGTTTTTCATGTTTTGGTGATGCAGTGCAGCACAGTGCTGCTTGAAGGCTACGCTAAATTGCACCTCTTAGCTCGTGCAATGAGCCGACCCAACTGTCAGGAATCAGTGGATTTAAAAAATGTCCCCCTGTGACTTCTTTTTCAATATACTGGCAGCAAAGAGGAGGCATGTAACCTTGATCACAGCAGCTGGAATCAAGAGAAACATAGAAACTGCCTTTTTCATTGACATCCATGACACACATGGTCCAGCCTCTGACAGCAACCTCTGACAACCTCAGGGGAGGAAAACACAGAAAATCAGGAGATAATTTACCTGTATCCACATAAAAGTAAAGGCTGGGTTGATATCTACAGCTACAACTTCTACCCTCCCTGGGGTACCAACTCTGTCCTGCCAGCTCCTCTAGAACTGGTTGTCATCATGGCTGTTACTGAGAAGAAACTGCAGACCTGTCCATCAGGTGCTGAACTCATGGTTGTATGTATGTGCAACTAAATATAAACACATGCACACACACACATATGTAAGACCACCATTATCCTGCAATCTTTCCCTTTTTGTATAATTATATACTGACATGCACATACAGGGCGGGGAGGGGGTGTATGTGCACACAGAGCATTCTGACCCATTCCTTGTCAGCAGCAATGCTAACATCTCTTATTCTTTTAAATCGAGTGGTTTTTAACTTAGAGATACATAAAGTGCAGAACTGACTGTGTCATCTAAGAAAATATGTGTCATCTAAGAAAAATATTCTTGTGATCTCTAGAAATGGTATGGAATTGTTTTCAGTAATAATGGGGACTTCTTTCTTTGAAGTCTACTGCAAATATAACCTTACAAAAAACTACTACTCTCCTTGATGATATTTTCATTTGCATAGAAGACACAAGGAAAAGAAAACTAGTCTGAGAGGTTGGGAGAAGAGATGATAAGAAAAGGAGTAACATTACATAATAAGAATATTTAAATTTAATTTATTTGCTTGGGCCTTAGGGCTTTACACAAATACACAGATGCAAAATATTACCAATGACTTCAATGAACTTTGCATGCAGATCTTAGGACTGGATCTGTGCTCACTGAAATTAAAATTTCCATTGACGTGAATGATTATACTACTCATTGTAGTCTTAATGTCTCCATCCTCCCTCATTCTGCTATAAGATCAGTGACTAGAAAAATGCACATTTATGTTATACCTGAAGATGTAAAACAGTACAAGTTTCTCAAGCTATTGTGGTGATTTATCAGAAAAAAACTCATCCTCCTCCAGTCCTCTACCAAACCAGGCAGAATGGGTGAGACCAGTCCTAAGTACCTAACTCCCGATGAAGGAAACTAGTAAAAATGTGTAGTCATTAATTATCCGCCTATGCAATGTGTAAGAATAACCTCATAAATGCAGATTATATTACGCTCATCAAACATCTCTTCATTTCAGGAGGGCAAATCTTTCCTGAAAAATTTAATTAATAAAAACTTGATGAATTGGCTGGTTTTATAAATATTCCTCTTTGCCCTTTTGTGACTTTCACTGCAGGATTCTACCATCATTACCGTACAACTTGCTATGGACTAGATTTTCAAAATGTTTAAGTGTAGAAGGAATGCATATAAGCATCAGCTGGGACTTTTCACAGTTCACCTCTGCATCTTAACACCCAATTATCTTTTGAAAATATGGCTGTTTCTGGTTTAGGTGTGTGCAGCATAAAATACACCATTGAGAGGTACAAGACTATAGATATAACAATAAACACATATACTACTGAAAAAGTCATGTAACATGTTAGTTACAGGGTAAAAATAGCTGTCTCCTTCAATAGGATTAGCACTCTTTAAAAAAAAAAAAATAAAATTTACCTTCCAAGACTTGTAAAAGCAAGATACACACAGCTTTGTATCTGCAGAAATTCATGTACTGACATAAGGAAAGAGCACAGGGCAATCAGCTGATACCCTAAATGACTTTTCATAGTATTTTATGTGCTGAAGTCAGTAGACTGCTTGTAGAACTAGACACTCTTTGGTTTGAGTTAGATTTCACCCCTGCAATCTATTCCCTTCTGGGCCACATTCAGAAATCTTAACTTTCTTATAATCTTCGGGTCTTTTTCCATTTTTCTCCATCTATCTCCAACCTTCTCTGACAGAAATCATTTCAAAGCAAACCTACAAGCACTGAGCAGCTATGTTTCAGGTGCATACAAAGCAAAGATCTACTGATGTCTGAAGGACTGGCGTCCTAGGAACTGCAGTCGCTTATTTAAAGCCACTTCTTTTAAACTGTTAACCAAAATGTTCTGTACCAACTGGAAAGTAATCACTTTTTGACCAACAGTTTAATACAGTGAACTAAACCCTTTTAAATATTTACAGATAAATCTTTATGGTCATAGCTGTCATTTTCCTCTGATATTATTACCTTTTCTTTTATTGCCATGTCCATTGTCATGTTATGGGAAAACTGTAAATGTTATTGTTACCAGTTCCTTTCACCCCTTCCCTATTTCCATACCACCCGAAATGCTGTATGGAAGATACGTTTCCTGAAGTTTTCCATCTCCTTTGAGATCTGGATGATGAGCAGAGTATCTACTCAGAAGAGCAGAGTATCTTTTTAATACAGTTTCTTGTTACATACAATTTACTTTTAGATGTTGACACCATTCAAATAAAAAGCTTTTGAAACAATGCTATGTCTAATTTTAGTCTGGAGTCTGAATATGTGACAGTGGCAAAAGAAAGAGAGAAATGTGGGGAAGACCATCCCATTTCACTGTGAGCTAGCCAGAATCTTTATGGCAATATTTATTCTGGGCAGAAGAAACAAAATATAGAAATATGAGGTGATCAGCATCCTTTGGCATCTGTTGATCAGTAATGCCCCTCTACTGTCAGAGACATTTTCATTGCAACTTATGAAAATCAACACCATCTTAACAATACAAAGCTTTAAGAAATACAGGATTCAGGTGCAGGATGTCTAGTGTTATTTTAGCATTACTTTCAGTTATGTAGATTCCACTTACTGAAGAAAGGGCTATAAGAACATACAGACAATACATTACTTCTATTAATCAGATAGTTCTAAATTTTTTTTAGTTCTAAAAAAATTGTCACATCTTTATAAAGTGAAGCTCAAACTTAAACATAATGTTTAATATCTCTAAAATAGTATTTTAAACCAAAATAAGTGAAATAAATATAAAAAATTAGTAAGTAATGCAATGTAAGCCTTTGAAATCTACAGTTTTTATATTTGCCTACAATAGTGCCTGAAAAATAATCTTACTGATTCCCCATGTTTTTATTAGCCAAAGTGCAAACCATAAAACCATTTTTTTACAACACATAAAATTACAGATTTGAGCACTAAAATTTTAAACCACATTTCAAAAGTAGTGATGTTATTTGTCTATACTGTCATATGATCTCCAGAGAAAGGAGAAATAAAGTGGAACCCCCCCAGCACTACATGATCACGTATTCAAAACGCAGTTAAGAGTGATTTTATGCCATAGGTACTAGGGGCATTTGGAGAAGCTTCACTAAGGACCAAGCACAGACACTGCACCTGACATGCTTGGTTAAAAGCCTGGGACCACACACACAGTGCAATGTGCTACCTGCACGCAGCAAGCCAAAAATACGGGAAACCAATGATTTCACCTCAATGGGTTGGCTAGCAGGAGACCTACATGTTCAGTATCTGGTTTTCAGTCTTTATTATATGATTCTATGCAGCAACAAAAACACAGCTTGAATTAACAGAACCCGCAGTATTAATAATGGTATTCCCCATGCCACCACCGCTCTGAGACAGGCAAGTCATTTTCCATCAACATTTCAGGTGCCCTCCTGCTTACCTGAATTTTAAATTGTCATTCATCCATTCAGCAAGTACCACCTTCAACATTAATATCTGTCCTGTTCAAGAACGTGAAAAATACCTCTCAGGGAAAAACTAAGGACATTCAATCTTGTTCATTTATCACAAAAGGAACTTGATGATTTGACCACGGTACCTAATTACCTCCTTTAGGTGAAAATGGCAGGAGCTATGGGGGGTCTTTGCTACAGAAAATAAATAAGGACTGGAAGTTAAAAGTCAGAGAAAAGCAAAGCAGGAATTAGACCCACAACTTTAAAATTGTGGTCAATCTGTCACTGGAACAAACCAGTGGAGTAATCAAGAGGTCCTCCATGCTCTGAAGCTCTCTGTGCCACACACCACCTCTGTTCAAAACCTTCCGTGACCTTGGTCAGACAGGCCAGACTGGATGAACAAACATTTCCATAACCCAACAACTGCCACACATTCATCCTCACATGTAGAGTGGAATGAGATGAATACAAATTAATGAATCACTGAATTTTAATCCCCAAATTTTTTATCCCAAAGTTTTATTTCATTCCCATTTCTCCAATGTTTTCCCTCAGGCTGGGGTATGGCTCTTGGAGCACATCCCCTGAAACTGTAACTTCAGAGGCTCTGGCAAGCAGGCAATGAGGAAAAAATGCTAAAATGAAACTGCTTTATCTCAAAACATTCTTGCTCCAGACACAAATTGAGCAATTATATCACCCTAATTATTCTCCAAAGGTGACCTTCAAAATTCTTGATGATTCTCTCCCTTAACTGCACTATATTGACCAAAGTCTAACAAATATACAGAAATGGGTAGAAAGGACAGGGAGAAAGGAAGTAGGAAACATCTCCATAACACATGATCCCCCAAAGCTGAAGAAGAAAATCAGTGATCTTTAGAAATCTCCTTTCACAGAAAGCTTTGAAATATATTTTTTCTAAACTCTGGGTTTAGTCTCATCAGCTAAAACTGGGGGAATAAAACCCATTTCCACCCAAAATTTTTATTGTTTTATTTCTACATTTCCATTTAACACAAACAACATTTTCAGGTGTTTCTGCCTAAGAATAATTTTTTTACTTTTCAAATGCATATTGTGTTTGCAGTGACATTTACATAACTCTGGAAGCATACATCCAGTCCATGAATACAGTATAAAATACAGATATGGAAAGCAGGTAACAACCCGAGACAGATTCTGCTCTTAAATCCCATTTACATTTTGGACTTTCTGCACTATTCAGACAGTAACACGGATCTTATGAATTGTATGCAAATATATCTAGGCTAAGGTCTAAAGCAGTTATATAAAAGTAAAAGCTTTGCAAGAGCATTTGCTTTGGGCCTGTGAAGCTACATATAGGACACAGTGTGTCCAGACAAGGAATTTTCCTGAAACCCCATCCAGCTTCATGGCTCAGTAATAAAATATGTCATGTACCTGAACGAGGATGCATCCTATCATGGTCCTTTCTGTGGGGGATACCCTGCTTACAATGGAATAAAATAATAGCCGGGCATCAACACCATTGCTGTGGATCACAGTTTTGTTGCACAAATCATGAAAAAGATTTACATCCTGTGCTTGATCATTTTTGGTGGGGGAAGCTTTATGTGCTAATCTATAAACCTCTTCTTCATACCTCTTTTTCAGATAAAATGTCCTTTGCCTGAGTGATCTCATTAACAGACGTAATGAGAGTAAACATCCAGATTTATCAGTCATGCTAGGGAAAGAGTAGAAACAAAGAATTTAGCAAGCCTAAAAATAAAACAGACCTAAACCCCACTTAGCACTAGTAGCTACAAACTTAAGCAGGCTGAAATGAGCAGCCATACCACAGAATTATTGGAAGTAATTCAACATTTTATATCACTGATCCAAGATACCAAATTTTAGCCTTTTCATTACAGCCTCTGCACAACACACACTTTCTCATTCATGTGCCCTGTGGTTTATGCTTCTCGTCTGAGCAGATGTTTTGCAAATCATAAATTAAAGCATAGCTTTATTGCCTCTCATTTCTCTGACATTATTGGCCTTGTCATGGGTCCCAGATATAGAATTTTATGACATGTACTAAATCCCTCTTGGTCATTTGTTACATATAACTTCAGTTTAATAGCTGTCACCAACAACTTTTTTTTTTTTTAAACAAATAACAACATTTCCCAGGGTTTACACCTGGAAAGCTAATTTACTTGCCAGTATGGGTAACAGTAAAATTCCCATTTGAATGCTTTTTACTCATGCCTGTACTACTTTTAGAATTTCGGTCGATTCAGCCATCACTTAACACAGCAATAATTTGACTGTGTTTTGTTCACTTAATCAATTGGACTGATACAGATTTTTCATAGTTTTTAAAAATTACATATTTAACTTCTCCAGTTAAGGAATATGAAATATATTAGGTAGATATTATTTCTCTTGAGAAAACGTTCTAAACACTAAAAACATTTTTTTTCCTCTCCATTTTTTTTAAATCAGGCTGCATTTCCATAATTATTCAGGACAGTGCCAGATTTCGTGAAAACATGAGGTTAGAAGTGGTACTTTCATAGATCCCAAATGGTTAATAAAAATTTGAAATAATGCAGATTATTTGATCTGTGAGAATGCTACCTGTCAAGAGTGCTTGACATCTAAGCATCACTCAATGGACCACTCCAGAGTCGTTACACAGTGAGCAGGATGCTTCCTAGGATGGCCACGTGGAGTTTGGAAGCAATAAGAAAGAAGAGAAAGTAAATGGTATCTCAAAACGAGCCACCTAAAAGACATATAGAGTAAATGACATGGGGAAAAAAGGAAAATTTTTCTTACATACATACTTTCAGAGAACAAAAAACCCAAATTTTTCACGTTGTACTAAATGTAGAGTCTGTGTAAAGTCTCACTTCTATAAACCATTATTTGTGCAGGAACAAAATGAAAAACACAAGGATGGACAGAAAGTGTTTGAGAGAGCAGATTCTTGATATGAGAGAGACTTCCCTTCCTCTGTTTTCTTCTTTACATTATTTTCCTTCAGCAGAGAAGTAATGTAATATAAAAAACTACTATAAGCTTTCTACATACAGTTCTGGAAACTTTATTTAATGTAAATAACTCACCAAGAATTTGACCCTATTCTTCTCACCCATGTCAATGGGAATTTTGAAATTAATTACAGTGGGAACAGCACTTCAGCTTCAAAAATTAGCTTACTTGATCTAACTAGAAAAACAGGTTGTGAATGAACACAAGAGGGAGAACAAACCACACATTTGCGATGTTTGCAGCATCACATATCTGTAGCAGCTTGGTGCAATCCATGAAGCCCGGTATGAAGAATAAGGTTAAGACTGTTTAAATCAAAATCATCAGAGCCAAGTAGAGGCATTTTGGTTTTTTCTCTCAACTTCCTATCCTATTCTAAAAATAGGAGTGACTGATCCCTATCCTTCTCTCATTTAAAGCAAACAGAAACCTTTAAACCCAAGATTTTATTCAGAAGTTCCTCAGCCAACAAAATAAGAAAAAAAAATTGTGGTCCACAAATGTATCCTAAATCACAACACAAGCTATTATTTAATAAAACACATGACCAGACTATGACTTGGAGTAAACCAAGTACAAATTTGTTGAGTAGTCACGTCTTCAAATGTCATGAAGGCTTAGTTAATAATAATGAAATTGCAAATTGCTATGTTCTAATTTGAACTAAAACTCTACAAGCAGATCTCTCAAAGGCACGATCCTAACAGTAGAATCCTACTAATTGTAGTGTTTCTCTTCATATGCAACATATTTCCATGTAGTCATGAAAAAGCACCTTGTATTAACTCCATCCTTCCCACAGAGTAATACATTTAGATGAAGAATATTTTAATAGAATGAAAGTAATGGCACTAAGGTGCCCGTCGAAAGTCATGCTCAATTTCAAAGTGTCTAGACAGTACATCTGAATTTACAAGCATTCTACTATTCCTAGGTCCATTAGTTTATTCTAGCAATACTTTATAACTACATGCATTACTACATTTCAAAAATTATACCATTTTAAGAACCACAAGTGAACTGAAATAAAAAATTACATGCAAAACCAGAAGATAGTATCAACTGTGCAGCCATTATATTAATATGATTGCAATTCAAGACAGTTCTGCCACTGCATTAATAAAGCTAGGTCTCTGTTTCTGGTGTGATTGGTCTCTGACCATGACACACTTATATAATGAGCATTTTAATTAGTTTATAAAATAAATATAAGAGACCTTATCCTAAGCTATTCAATGACCACCATATTTCACTGTTTTAAGTGTAAGCTAAAGACTTATTTGTTTGACCTAGCTTACTCCTACTTAGCCAAGCTACTAATTTTATTATCCTCTAAAGTACTTTGGGATGCATTGCATGAAGGGCATAACGGAAGTTTGATTTTGATTGATTATACATTAATTTGCATAAACCCCATAATGCAAATCAGTAAAATTTTCATTGGAGATAATAGATGTTAAGCACATTATGCAAGGTTTATATTTTTTAAATTGCTTGTAAAAATTATTTATGGCATAATAAAATAGGACAAATAAAATTGGCACCTTGCAGTAGCAAAAATGTTAGCCTATTTTATGCTGCAGCTTTCAAGAGCACACTATGCAATAATGCATGAAACACACACAGAACTAAAATTAAATATGCACTGTAGGAATGTTTGCTTCTCTGCAGTTTGATTTATGGCCAAATTTCCTCACAGGCTGAAGGCCTGTATATTCCACCCTGAGAGTATAGGCTTCCAGACAGCCCAGTTTTGAACGAGTTGTGGATTTTACTGTGGGTGTTGTACATGTGTTCTGCACTCTCCCTTTAAGATGCCATAACACACACACAGACACACTGGGAAGACTGATGGCCAGAAAACAACAGCTCCACAAATGTGGTGGTGTCGGTTTTTCACTCTGCAGCAGAACAAATCAAGATTTAAAAATATTTTGGTGAAAAATCCAATCCACATTCTGGCAGGATATTGGCCTGCTCCCCCATTCATTCCTGAACAGTCACCCAACCAGCCGAAGACACATGTCTCTGTGTCTTTGTCCTTCTATACTTTTCCTTGGCAATCAAAATCTGCAACCCCATCTATATTATCTATATCAATCACTGATAAAAAATTATAAGTAAATTCTAAGCCAAGCTAAGTAATATACCCTTCTGGATGAAGAATCCAAAGTAGAGAGATGAATCAAAAATCGTTAAAAACCATCATTTGTTACAATATGCGTCAACTGAGTTCAGTATTCACATTTAGAATGAATATCAGCTTTGTAAGTTGAAGGCTTTAGACTACAACCTCTGGAGAGAGAAATCTTTTTTGTATACATCCAACCAATGCAAACCCAACAAGAAATTGTTCAAATACCCTTGAGTTAACAAGGGAACAACATGTACAGCAAAATGTTGTTGTTTTCCTTCAAAATTAGTGTGAATGACACAAGTAATCATGGGTATATCCAGAAAAAAAAAAATTAAAAAAAAAAATCAAACATGACTCTTTCAGAAGCAGCTAATAAATACACACTTGAAATTCATACTGGCCTCTCAGAAAATATGTGAAAATATTGACAGAAATAGTGATCCAAACTTTAAGCCAGCTCAAACATTTGTATTTTACTTCTATCTCCATGTTATAAAACACCCAGCTCAAATCTCCTCCTCCTGAATTTTTGCAGAGCTGGAATCCATGCTAAACTTACTTGGACTTCTTTCTTATTTTTATAAGATGCTCTTTCTTAGATACAGTTTTGTACTACACAGTATTATTTCACCACTGGGAACAATACTGCAACTTGCATTAGCACTGCAGAATTACAGAAAAGTCCTCACTAGCTGGTCTTGTTATACCTTCATTTGCATTTTGCTGAAGCTGAATCTCAAAGTATATAATTCAGCTGAAGTACATAAAAATTAATCTCCTGATTATCAGCTTTCAAGGAAGACAGGTGCACAAGTACTAGTTTTGAGTATCACAGAAAAGTAACTAAATATAAGGGAACTAAATTTATATTTAGCATTTGCATACTATACCTTGTTTCAACTCAACTTTTATAAAGTCATCACCCTCTACAACTACCTGAAAAGAGGTTGCAGAGAGGTGGGGATGAGTCTCTTTAACCAAGTAATAAGCGATAGGACAAGAGGTAATGTCCTCAAGCTGCTCCAGGGAACGTTTAGACTAGATATTAGGAAGCATTTCTTTACAGAACAGGTTGTTAGGCGTTGGAATGGGCTGCCCAGGGCAGTGGTGGAGTCCCCATCCCTGGAGGTGTTTAAGAGTCGGGTCGGCATAGTGCTGAGGGATCTGGTGTAGTTGGGAACTGTTAATGTCGGGTTGATGGTTGGACTAGATGATCTTCAAGGTCTTTTCCAACTTGGATGATTCTGTGATTCTGTGAAAAATTGTGCTTAGAAAGGTCACATTTTATTTTTTGCACCTGTCATTTTATGTATTTCATATATTTTCATTATTTTTATTATCATATATTTTATATAGTGTTATTATTTACCTTTTTAACATGTAAATAACAGCCACCCACTTCACCTCCTGCATGGTCTCCCACTCTGAACTGTCTGTTGGTTGTTCATAGATGACTCCATTGGGTCTTCTGTCTTCAGCTGTCTTCTTGGGCTTCACAGGAAATGTTTGGGAATTCTTTAAAGTAAAAAATCAAAGTGTTTATATAGTCTTTATGGTACCTTACTCTTAAAGCCAAAATTGCAGAAGTAGGACTTTGTTATATTTCCATTTTTCAGTGCTTCTACTGGGAAAAAAAAAATAAATAGAAGCTTCAGTACTTTAAGAACTACAGAGGATCTGCCCTGTTGATCAAGTTTCCCTTCCCATCATTATATTCTGAAATCCTGATTTTTTTTTGCTGACATAGAATCTAAGATTTCAACTTTCAAAAAAATGAACAGCATTCCATTTACTATTGGGAAGAGTTACAAAACCTGGCCAGCAATTCACAAGCACTGAAAAATAGCTTTTGTGTAATGGTTTTTTTGGGGGGTTTGTTTTTTTTTTTTTTTTTGCAGGATCAGTAATTAAGGCCTCAATGAAATGTCATCAAGAAATACAGTGGAGGTTCTTACCAGCCTGACTGCTTCAGTGTCAGTTTACCCCTGTCCTGGAGCACACACTTACACATCAGTTTTCATAACCAATAGTATAAGCTACTGTATTCTGTGGTTGGCAATGAGATGCACTGACATGCTAAATAAAGGAATAATTTTTTATGGAGATATATATATAAAAATATACACACATACACAAAATCTCTTAGCAAATGGGGCTTAAAATAATATTTTTACTTCCATGAGTTTTGGAGCTGTTCCATAATATTACTAAAACTGACATCTGGTTTCTAATATTCAAATTTCATCCATTCTATCTTAAATGCTAAAAAAGGTATATATAGATCTTCCCTTTCCACAATATCAGTTATATATTAAAATGTATGGTAACATTTCTAGGTCTTTACTGTTATATGAATAATGAACAGATCTACTGTAAGAGTTTGAAAACAAACCACCTTGTGGATAAAAGCCTCCCAAGAGACATTATCTTTCAAAATTTGTTTTGTCCCATTTGTAGAAATTCTCCTTATTTAACAGCTCCACTGCCAGGCTCTGTGGGGCTCTTGTACCTCTCTCCAGCCCTTCTCTTCTGCAGATTCACCACTCCCTGATGTTAAAAGCAGTGCTGTCTTCACTGTAAGCAAGGTCTCAGAGCACTCTCCTCTCAGCTGAAGGCACACATTTGCCATCAAGGGTGCCCTCCTTTCCCGGTATGTAAAAACACAAGTTCCCATGACACTGTGACTCTACTACATCCCTCTGCCACAACAGCAAGTAACACTCCTGATTATTATTTAAACTGAACTCTGTTCAGATGATCTCTTTCCAGAGATTTCCTTATTCTGTATATGGGACCTCATTCTTACTCCCTGGCGACAAAAGAAGTATAGTAATGAATATTCAAATACCATCTAGTGGGAATAGAGAAAGCCATGCCATACAAATGTACCGTAAATTATGCCACCACTCTCTCTGCTCCCATACCCAAAGTACTAAAACTATCACTATAAGCTCACACAAGCAGATGCACCACCAGATACACTTCCATTCCTGCCTGCAGAACTGGCACTTTCTTATGGGAGTCTCTCTGGAGCATTCACAATAACAAATGACAAAGAAAAGATTTTATAATGCTATTCAGGATTCCCCAGTAAACATGGCAAGCTAGAGGGGAAGATGGAGGAAACAACATCTTTTTATCTAAATGGCACAAAAAAGTATCTCAAAAATATATTCTGACAAGTGCAGGGAGTCAGAGTAGAAACACAAGTTTGGATGTTATTTTAATGTAGGGACACTTTAAAAATGCATTAAAGCCACTTCACAAAAAAAAAAAAAAGTGAGACACTTCATCTCAACCTTTCTTGCAGCTACTGATTGTAAACAAACTCAGAATTATTTTATCACTCCTATTGCTTTGGATCAACAAATACACGCCTAAGGTAACACATACAAGAAATCCCACTGAGGACAGTACACTAAAACTGTGCAACTCAGAACCCAGATTTTAGCTCTGACTTAACTCCCCTAACTTCCAAGTAAAGTCAGTGGAAAAATATTCGCCAGAGTAAGAACAAGAAAACCATACCAAATTTGCACTGTGAGCTTGCTGCTTCTTCAACAGCAGTAAGAGATTGTGCCACTATCACCTCTGTGGCACCTCAGCTGCACAGCAGAATGCCTTTGTACCTGGTCCTGTTCAGATTTAGAAATCTTCTGTTCCTGCGATTTTATAATTTAACTATACTGAATTTTGGCAAAATAGATATCATAAGAGAAACCACATTGAACAGCCCTCATTTTAAAAAGTTCCTGAGAACAACTTTTCAGGAATTGATGCTTCTGACTCTTGCAGTTCCTGATGCTGAAACGAGCGTGGTATTTTGGGCACCAATACAGCATTGGTTCAGTTTGGGCATTACAGTACTGAAAATAACTTAATATCAGTTACCCTTTTCTAACCATTGATAGATTAGTTAACATTTTCTTAAATGAAAGCTAAACATTTCTGATCTTAGATATTAAAATTTATTATAAATTTTGAAAAGGCTCAATGCAGAAGCAGAGGTCAAGCTTCATTTGTCTTCTGACTGAAATTCCTGAAAAGGGGGGAGAGACTTTTTATGAATAAATTAGAGAATTTCAATATAGATTTTGAATGGATTTTACCAGAATAATTTACAGCCATTAAATAAATCACTGTTAAACAGAGAAAAAGAGGAGAATTTGAAAAGAAACTTAATTCCATACAACGTCATGACAGAATCAATTAATCAACTAACTATAATTTCAAACACTTGTTCTAGAGGAAGAAGATTCAGATCCATGAAATATTTCATCATTATGTGAGAGTATGGAAAATAAATTTTGCAAAGAGAGATCATTAGCTTGGGAATTGTCCATATCAAGTATCCAATTAGACATGGCAGAAGAGAAGCAGAGAAGAGGAGAGGGCGCTCTCTGAAATTCACTCCAATCCCCATTATGCACAAATATGATCACCTTGAATTATATATAAAGGAGAATAAAGAGAACTGTACAGAAAGTCTTATTTCTGATGGGAAATCAAGAATGCTCATTATGTCCAGTGAAAAGAGCCAATTTCATCCCATATAACAGTCTCCAAGCTAGCTTATATTGTGCTCATTTCCCTACTGAAAATATCTTTAATGCTTATACACATAAAAAAGAATTAGACCACTTTTTGAAGGTTCATAGGAGATCGAGTCAAAGGTGAAAACAGAGCAGCAGTCACTCTTTAGCAATATTAATATGCATTTTACTTTTGAACAGACACTGGCCAGTGTAACAGAGTTTGCGAAACTAACCGCAATAAGTAAATAAGACGGCATAAACGTACATTGTGTGCTTGTGTATGTATATGTAAAAATACATGTATATTCTCACATGGTTCAAAAATCTGTCAATGTGTAAAACACAGCAAAGAGACTCTGAAATTCCCAAGTAAAAAGATGTCATGCAAACCTCCTCCAAAAGCATGGGATGAGAAGAAACTTACTGGACCTGAAAGAAAATTTGCTTTTTAGTGTTGCCCGAGTCAGGACTTGCCAAATATTTTGCCTTTTTTCTACAAAGAAGAATCAAATTCATATTTAATCACAGCCATGGTCTTGGATAAATCGCAGCTCTATGATTTTGCTTCCTCTGACATCCTTACTTTTGTCTAGTTTATTTATATTTTTCCTTCTTGTTCAATAACATCTTTTAAAAAGTGAGGAAGGAAAAAAAGCATTGCAATTCAAAAAGCATTGGTAATCAAAAAAGAACTGACTTTCACAGAAGCTGATTAGCTGAGAAGGTACATATTTTCCATACTTAGGCTGTTTCTGTAATTCCTCTTCAGCATGGTTCAACTGATATAATAATTCCTTAGACAATTAATATCTCCCCTACCAAATTACATTACAAAATTACAAATTACTAAAGACATTAAGATCCTAAAACATTGACAAGCAAGTGCAGCAAATAAAAAACTAAAAAATTTAAAAAAAAAAAAATAAAAAGTCAGATGAATTTACTCCTCACCAAATTCATCTTTAGGGTTCTAATGAAAATTTTCTTTAGCCTTCTCTGTGTCCTAAAAACAAGGGCCTGTACAGGACCAATAATTTAGTTAGCCATGACATTAAAAAAAAAAAATCTGCAACTCTAGGCAATTTTTAAAGTTTGTTCCTAAGATGAAGTCAAATGTTAGTTATGGAAGAGGAAAGTTATCCATTTGGCTAGGAAATCAGCTCTTATTTTGGCTGTCTGCCTTGTGTTGCTTTCTAAACACTGGCAGCTGGAGCATAAAGAAGAAAGACGGGAAAAGATGAATAGGGTAGAAACTGCTTAAGGTCTTTGTAAAGTTTAATGAAAGATTTATCTCTTGAGGGTAATGTTCTTCTTTCTTTTACTGAAACAAAGGTTTGATAACCTCTCATTGTGCATTTGATAAATTACATCTTACAGTCATAACTAAAATGAGTAAGTGGAAAATAGAAAAGGCCAAAGCAAGGTCTAGTTATCTGAATCTTCCAATATGAAATATCCAAAAGAAACTAGGTAGCATCCAAAATACTTTTAATTACAGAAATAAGGATGAACTATGATACAGTGATATTATAACAGAAGGTAAAGATTCCTCTAGCTTTGTGAATGGGAAGTATACTATACTATAGTACACTATACTGTTCATATACTGAGCTCCACTAATTACAGCAGAGTATTAGATGAGTGTTTTTCACAGAAGTAGCAGAGGCTGAAATGGTCCATTGCACTTGCTCGTAAACCAGCTGAGAGAGTATCTGTAGAGTAACTACAGCCCACTGTTTTCTACTTAGTTTCAAAACTCTTGCTGCATATCTATATACTCAAGGCACATAAATGTCAAACCCTGACTGAGAAACTCCATGGTTCACAGAGCCATAAGTAAGAGATATGCTTTTGTACTTCGGCTTTTTCTTTTAATGCTCCATATACCAAAAGTGATCCAACTGGAAGGAAAAAAACGTATTTTTTTATTGAAAACAGAACTATGAAGAGAGACACTGATTCTATTATATGTGTGCATCAATCTTTGGATTACTTTTTCTTTTTTAAAAAAAAAAAAAAACAAAACACAACAGCACCACAGACACGTAATGTGAATTTGTTTTGTTTTTTATTTCTCTTAAGAAGTAGAAAAACTACTGTAACATATGGAGGGAACTAACTTGCCTGCTCAGCAAACAGCAGGCCACTTAAAAGCTTTTAGAACTTGGGTCCAAAGAGTAAGGTGTAAGGATTCAGTGCGGTCCTGTATTTCTCCTCAATTCATGGATAATCCAGAATATGTTCATTCATACCTCTACAGTCTCCCTGTAAAACCTAACCACTTAGAAGAGGTGAAAGGAATAATTATATACTTTAGGAAAAAAAAAATATTAATTTTATACCTAGTAACACGCAGTTTATTTTATAAATGCTGTAAGGGTATGAATTATTAAAGCTGTAGACCTGCAGTCTAATTCTTTTCCAGGACAATTTATCCCTCATTTGGCACTTAACACCATTACAGGTAATAAAAGCAATTTAAATTTCTCAAATTAAAGAGAACAGAAATTCTCAATGGGTCACTTATAGCTATGTTCAAAGTAGAGAGCTCTTTATGAGGCACATAGAGACCTCTGGGATTCCACAAAATTGATCCCCTATCACAAACACTTTAATTTAATGTACCTCTTGCTACTCACTTTTAATGAAGTGATTATAAAAAGGGCATCCTACTTTATTAAGCATTAACCTTGTTCACTGTTAGGTAAATCATGAGATCAAAGAACTTGAAGATATTCAAATCAAAATGAATCATTTTAAGAAAGGACACGTGATCATTATCAGTAGTAGTAGTATTATTACCTAAAATCTCATCTTTGCAAGAAGGAGGTATGAATTCTGTCTTTCTTCCTAGTAACTGTTTAGAGGAAGAATACAAGATACAGCATCTGGAGCTATTTTGCAAAAGGCTCTGCAGAACAAATTTTCAGTGATTTTCCATGGAATTTGATTTCTGAAGATGGAAGATACTACAGGACGGGATCTATACTGTTTAGCACAATCATACTACCACTGAACCAAAAATATACCCACTTACTGGGTTTTAACTTTGGATATAATCTGGGTAAAGTATAAGCATAATAAAATAAAGAAGAATTAAAAATGTATTAATTTAAATAGCACATGAGAACTATAGTAAATATTAAGAAACCGCAAAAAAGGGAACAATAGATCCTGGACAAAAATACAAAACCCAACATAATGGCATTTGAACTAGGGGGGGAAACAAACACAAGACAAGTCTTTGCCTTAGAATGCCTTGAATATTAAAAAAAAAAACCCAAAAACAACCCAAAACACAAGTGAATTTTTTACTTGGGATTTCAATCAAAGAGAATCCATGATATAGATCCTAGAAGCACTGGAGAATTGTTTCTTCTCACTATGAACTCAAACACTCATCAGCCCATGTATGTCAATGCATTTAGAGCTGGTAAATTAATTGGAGATGATGATCAGGCAGCTAAGGCAGAGCTGCTGTGTTCTTCAGCTCCAGATCAGATTTTCCCAGAGCCCTGTGAAGGGATAGTACCAGCTTCATGTCCTCATGTGCCATACCCTGTCCCTTAAAATAAGAAAATCTGAAAGATCACCCTGGGGAAAAGTCCTCAACTTTATAAATAGCAGAACTCAGGATTCAGCCATTAACTCCCCATTCTGACTACTGTGTCGATATAAGGTAGACAGAGAGATACAGATATCCACTTTGTGTTATATTTGCAATGTGGGTCCTTTCTTGATGACTGTGGCACCTAGGAGAATAGGCTTGGACTTCTAATGCAACTATTCAAATGAACACTGCTGTTAATTTAACAGAAATATTAATTATAACTTTCCAGTGCTATGTGTTTAAAGGAAAGGTCAGAATCATTGTAAAAACCAAAACCACAAAAAATCACAAACCAAAAAACAGTAACAAAAAAAAAGGATTATTTTTCTAGGTAATTTGTCAGAAGTATCAAAATAGATGTTCTCTAAATGATTCATCTGAATGCTGTTACAAAGCTAAAGACAATAGCTATAGATATCTTGCCAGTTTTGAACAGAGAGGCTGATAATCAATTTTGTCATTACATGGCTACTTCATCTTTTCTTTATCTGAATTCTTTTATATATGAGAAGGTCAGTGTCACTTCTATTATGCATCCCACCTCAGCCACCACTTGTTTATGAATCTCCATGAATGCAAATATCGGTGTAAAATGAAGAAAGAAGATATTAACATCAATGTATTCAGGACAAAGCTGTCTTATAATTCAAGAGATCGATTTTTTTTCCCTGTGTGCTCAGTTTCGTATTTAATAATAGTATCAGAAAACATTAATTCTGAGGAAGCAAAAGGAGAAACAAAAGAGGAAGCAAAGGGAAAATAGGAAAGGTGACAATCTCATTATTATTTAAAACAGATTTTATTTGGACAAGGGAAAAAAACTTCATCCCTATCAGTACTAACCATAAATTAACATATAAATATTTCAAGCAGCAAATCATTTTAAGAACACCAAAAAAAAACCTTAGCAAAATAATTATATCCTTTTTATTCTATTATAAAGCAATTAAAATTATGTATTCCTTAAAATATACTGGCTTCTAATGGGTATATTTTAAAGAACCCTTTATGTCAGATATCAAGTTAACTTCTATGCATCTATATATTCATGACTTAAATTTTTAAAAAAGTAATAATATGAAAGTAATTTAACTTCCTTTGTGAGACAGAGCTGTCATAACTTAAGGTAATGGTTGCTCTTCAGTGCACAGAAGATAACACATGCAGGTAGAAGACAAGAGCTTTGACTCTTCCCATGTCAATGGAAACCCTTGCTCAGTTTTTTTCCTCCCAGGCAGGTTGCCTGCCCCAGGGCTGTAACACAAGATGCTGTCATGGTGTTTCCTTTCCATTTCCTACACTTTCTTTTTTGGCATTATGGAAAACCGTGCAGCCATTTAAAGAGACACAACAGATGGATATTTCAGTGTCTTTGAGAAGATGCATGTAATGCTGATTAACCTGTTTCCTTTTCACTTAATGCTGGTTAAGCTCAGCTAAAAGCAATGTGTACTCTCTCAGTGAATGATTTTAGTACTGCAGACCTTTAGGACCATTTGTATGCAAAAATAACAAATCTGCTGGTTCGAATGTTTGCAAAAAGTAAATAGGGAGGGTTTTACATGAGCACAATGCACCTTTCCCCATCTTTCCATTACAGTACAGCTTCATGGTGGGTTTTTCTTTCACAGAAAGGTTGTAATTGACATGTAGGACAAAGCTACCAAAATGTACTCAACCATTCTTATTAGTGTTATGAGAGGGAAAAGCATATTTTCTTAGCATAGACTGTGCTTTTGGAATAGCTATTGATTTCTTCATTGCTTGTCTGCTTATTACTAAGTAATGATTCTCATATAATGGGATTATGGAACCCACTGAACCTTGATAAAATTTCTAAGTATTTTTGACAGATTATTTATAAATAAGAATCAAAAGAAAATAGGCTGTCACAATGCAGAATGATATCCACAGAAGTGGTGTAATAAAGGACAAATGGTTCTAACTCTCCATCCTCCCCCAGGGTTCAGCTGCAAGCAATTGTAGGCTGATTCTCATACAGCATTGCTGCACAACCCTGGCTCAGGTTCCCGAGGAAATTACTGACTTGCGAGGAAGAGCCATGGAAAAGTACAGAGCAGAGCCATGAAGATGAGAGAGGTAACACTGCAGGCAGAGGTAACAGCATTGAGATGGGAACAGTCAGCAGCTCAAGGACTCAAAGGGAAAAACGCTAAGATGAAAAGATACAAGACCATGATGAAAAAAGCAGGGGCCAGAAAACAGCAGGTCACCAACACTGAGAATGAACCTGCTCCAACAAATAACTCACTGTGTCCCACCCACACTTGCCTCACCTCTGCCTGGCCATCAAGAACCGTCTGGGTGCTTTCCTGGAGGTGGTGAGTGTACAAGATTTAGCCTATCAGCCTGTTAGTCCCAGCTATGCTGTGGGAATTAACCAGTAAATTCCTGCTTCAGACTCTCAGGTTGTGTACAGCCTGTTCACAGTCTCTGCGCACAGCAAGAGGTGCCCAAATGGACCTAGGGAAGGAGGGTTATATGTTTCTAAGCCCTAATGAAGTTGTTTCCGTATTTATTCTCTCTCCCTCCTCATATACAGATATGTTAAAAAAAGGTTTAAGAAGTTCTGAACATGCTCAAACATATGCTTGAATATTTTTAAGAGCTGAGTGGTATCTAAGAGGATAAGTAGTTGTTAATAATGACGGAAGAAAAAAGGAGTTTTGGGAAACAGCGAAAGACCCAGAAGTGGCACTGGGAATGATGGAGACCAATCATCTGGATGCACAAGCGGTTCAGTATAACGTACTGAGCTATCTGAGGTTTGGATCAAGTAATCTATGTTCTGAAAGACTCTGAAGAGAGGAGAGCAGGGATGTAGCAAACCAGCCACATGTGGTAGTGTGTGTAAAAACAGACCTCTCACACAGCAGTGACTCACCCAGAGTGAAGGTCGTAACTTCCCCACTTGCCTTTCAACATTTTTTCCTTAAAACTCAGAATGGCAGATTATTAAAATTCAAACTCAAACTTTTACTCTAAATAAGGAGCAATGAGGGAAATCAACATTTTAAAAATACAGAAAATTCCTAGCCCCTTTTTAATCTGAAATAGTGAAAATCAGATTTGACAAGCACTTCCAGATCAGCAGCTTGCTCCATTAATGTATGATGAGGAGGCAAGCAGTCCTGGCAGGACTGGAAGTCTGGTGCTCAGTCCTGCCTCAGCAGCATGCACAAAAGTCCTCCTCAGGATCAGGGACACCTCTACAGGAGGGAATGAATTAACAAGCACAATATTCCCCACTTATTCACACACATATACCCTGTGTAAAATTAATAGAAGAGAATTATAATCTGCACCATCCGTGAGAAGGAATATTAAGATATTTTAAAATGTTTTTTGAAAGAGTTACAACTTTGGTAAAAGTTTGTAAGTCAGATGAAAACATTTATAAGAATATTTATAATTTCTCCTTTCTATAATTGCAATACCCAACTGCCAGATCTGCTTCATATTTTCAGTCCACTAGTGCATGAATTATACTCATTAATCTTCTGAGAGCTTTATTACTGTTTGTTAGGTGGGAATTGATACTATAAAGATGCTATAAATTAGAGTAGAGCAGCAGTTAAGAATTGTAACTTGTACTGGGTCTAAGACTAAGTCATATTTGACATCAAAGCATCTGTAGAAGCATCTGTGTTAATCTGCCTGGACCCTTCTTTATCAGATATATATTAAACCTGTAGTATTACATATAATATATTAATGTCTGAAATGTGGGACCGTATTTTCTTGCTGGAAGTGACAAGCAAATAATGTTCTAGCCATATTTGCTAGCAATGAGATTACTCAAAACAAATATATCTGAAAAAATATCTGTAAGTACTTCTTAGCTGAAGTCAGCAAGAGAAGATACTACATTTGTGTTTCAACGATTTTACTCAAAGGAGTGTTTTCAGGAACTGTTCTCAGAGGCATACATGTGTATAGAAACCATCAACTCTGGCATTTTTTCCTTCTGCTACATACCTTCAATACAATGAATTACAAGTCTCTTAACTTGACATTTCAGTGATAAAAGATCAGAGTATAAGTAAAGAGCTATAAATTAATTTTTTGTCAAAACTTATGAGTATCCTCTACTTGTATTCTGAAATATCTCTTATCCAGAAAGAGTTTCATGCTACACAATTTGAAAAATCAAAAAAAAACCACCTTAAAAACTACTGATCTGTTCCTGTTAATTTTACCAAGAAGAAAAATCCTGTAACTCGTTCTTTTCTGAGGACAAGGTTAAATCATCCCTAGAGCATTACTTAACAACAGTGGTAGTAGAATTACACAGACGTCCCTTCTTTGTATGTAAATGGTTATAGATATTCAGTGATTTATATTTACCATCTGCATTGTGGTCCCCTGGCACCATACTAGTTTTTCCATCATGAAGAACAGGTTAACTTTCATATTTCCTACTTCATGTTCTAATTTCATAACACAAGCTTAGTATGAATTCATTACATGAATTTTCCTCTCCAGAATTTTTTGTGTTGTGTATTTCTTCGCTGATCATTATAATTCATCTGAACGTGACAGTGAACTGAAATCTGTTTGTATTGGAAGAATGATTTATACTCATGCTGAAAAAGCTTAGTATATTGAGAAAGCAATGGTTAAAAAACTGATTAACTGAGACTTGCAAGGAAAGGTCTATTCCTTAGACTAATTTATGGGATAGCAATGGCAACATGATCTTTATCCATTCTACACTATTGCAGTACCAGTTTCTAATATGCTTGAAGCTTCAGGGATTTTATTCTTCAATAAATCTTAAGTTTTTTTGAAAGATTATGTCCTGAGTTCTAATCATTAGATTTGATAGCTAGTTTGATTACTCTGCCTGGCTGAGGTGATCGCATGAAAGGTCCAGTGATGAGACTGGTACATCTTTAGGTAGGTGTTACTGAAACTGCTACCCCTATTTATGCCTTCTCCTTGAAAAATGTGAACTGGACACATTTATTCAAGGAAAAGGCATAAATGGGCAATAAAATCAAAAGAAATATTGTTTCAATAACTACAGAAGAAGATCAGCTTTTTAAAGTAACATGTCTAGCAGAAAGAAATACCGTTTTCTGCTGGCAACCTTGCTCTTGCAGTTTTCAAGGACAAAAATCTGTAGATGAATTGTTTGAATTTAGTCATTAATCAAGAGAGACATGATTTTTAGAGGTAGTAGTCTAGACATTGACAATCTTCTTCCTGTTCATACAATGATGAAAGAGTAGATCTAAAAATATGTAAGATGCATCCTTCAGAAATAAAACTTGTCTAAACCAACAGTTTGGTATTTCAAGCCAGGTAATCTTTATGTTACCTATACTAGAAATTGTACACTCTGCTTACCTGTATTTACCCTCAACTACCAAACAGAACTTTTATTTTTCCCCGTACTGATTGAGCATACCTGATGACCACACCACAAGCCATAACAATTTCAGTTTTGGGGTCTGATATACTATAAAACACAAAGAGATTTGTCATCCATTTACTTTGAAAACATTTGTTTTCTATCTGTTGTACTGAATAGTTATCCCAGTTTCTCTTTCTCATTACTTTAAGAGTGAGAAAAACTGTGGTTTTCTTGTATTGCTGATTTAACTACCACTTAGGAGAAACACCAACATTTCACACTATCAGCAGAAAGTCAAGCAGAACATGATGGATAAGTGTCACTTAAATTAGCATGAATGTCTCAGTCATCCTATCTGGAAATACCAAGCCAATATACAACCTGCTTAACCAGCACCAATATCCAACACTATGAATGATCAGTTATGCTCATCTTAAAACCATGTGAAATAGAAGATCAGTACAGTTGAGTAGGTCCTTATTGCTACATAGTGCTTTACAACAGATATAAAACACTCTCTGCCAAACTACATCCAATTCAAGACAAAAGAGCTCTGAAAATTTTCAGGACTGAAGCAAGCTCTCATTGTACAGCACAATGGAGAGACTGCACAGATCTGGGAACGGCTCGGAGCAGCAAGGCTCAGTGAGGTTGTCCTTCACCCTGACCCATCCGGAAGGCTGCAGATCTGATGTTGCTCGCTTGGGTCACAAGTGCAGGAATGTTTGTCCAGGGCTACAGACATAAAGCTGCTCTAGAAATGTCACCACCCCATGAAAAAACTATTATGTTTGCTGGCTTGACATGGTCTGAAGAACATCAAGAATGACTAGGGTAGCAGTATAAAATTAAATCAGAAATACAGATGGAAAAGGATTACATAAATTTTATCAGATAAAAAAAATTAAATCAATGTATAAGCATCGATATATAAAATAGGTTCTTAAGAATTAGATTTTGGGTCAGGGCTACAGCAGAGAAATATGAGAGTAAGTGATTCTGGAAGAAAAGATGAGAAGAGGAAAGTCCAGAAAGCTACATCAATGGAGGTGAAGGATGACAAAGCCACAGACTTTCTACCAGGCCTCTGGTGCGAAAAAGACAGGACTTGATTACATCAAAATTGAAATTAAGGCCAGAAAAACCTTCTGCATTGCTGTTCAGAAAAAGCAGATTGTTAACAGCTGTAATGTAACATTACTACTCCATTGCTTTTCAGAACCCAAATACATTCCTCAGTTACTCAGATGAGCCCATGACAGATTTTAAACTGTAGTCTTTATATATTTAACATATATTTAGTTATTCAAATATAATTGTGTGATGCCAAAGATGTTTTCTCATTCTTTTATATCTCTTTTTGAAAATGACAGTAGATTTCAAAACAGCACTCTTTATGAAATATGATACTAAATATGCTACCTGAATATGTGATCACCATACGTTTAATTTGTTTTCGGACTGAAACATTTCACACATTTCAAAATGAGATCTAGTTATATCTGTTAATCAGAGAACGCTTACTGACAGAGCTGATTTCCTGGAAGAATTTTGATCCGTTGAAAATGAATTTAGCATATACGTAATTATAAAGTAAGAATTCATCTTGTCAAATCATGCTGATAAAAAAACAAAACAACAAAAAAAAAACCCAACAACAAAACAAAACTAAGAAAAAAAACTTAGAAAAAAGCTAACTACTCACCCAAAATTGCCTTCTGAATCCACCTATTTACAAAGACTTTAAACCGCCTTCTATAGACATTCAATACCCTCTCTTGGTTATGGTATGACAAGTGGTTAGCAGATCTTCTGGAAAGAACAAAGAATATAATAAATGTCAAAACTGACTCCAATGGAGCTATATGAATGTAAATCAACAACTTCAATTCTCTACTTTTATGCATGGCCAGGAGAACACAAGTGACACATACCATAACTAAAGTCTATTCCTTGAATGACCAGGAGAAAAAAAATAACTGAAGGTAAAAAACATTGTCATAAGTACTTGTTAGTAATCTTGCCAGCAAATTTTTTACCAAGATTGCAAGCATTAGTCAGTTTGTTTGAGTTAGGATGTCACTTCAATAAATTTTGTTTATACACAGGGAGACATTTCCAATTTCAGAACAAAATGAACAAAGTTAAACCCTTCAATAGAAATAGGCTGATTTTTGAGTTGGTTAATGAAATATCAAAAAAATCCCAAACATTAGAAAAGTTTTTTTAAAAGTATAAAATCTCATTACAGTAATAAGTACGGCTGGATGAATGTTATGGTCAGTGGAAGAACTTGTAGTTAGGATCAAATATTATGTATTATACTAAAAATTCATCTTCAAGATGAGATTATCCTTGAAATAGGTAGTTGAAGCTATGGCTTAATTCAAAGCAGGATATTATAGCAGCCATCACATAGTGCAGACCTGTCCTCTCTAATGTCTTCTAGTTCGAAAGCACCCATTCTGTCTATCTGTCCCATTAAGGGGAAGTTGAGAGAATTTTCAAATGTTTCAAGTCTGAGCTTCACAATGTCAGATATTTGTTATTTTAATGCAGTTTATTTATTTTTAATTTTATTATATCTTTAGAGCCTGATCAAAGTTAAGTAAAAATAAACAAGTGGCGCATAGCATCCAATTATTGCTCTTCAAAGACCCGTTAAATTTCTGTAGCACTTCTAGTTATTGCAAGCTAATCAAAGTTACCATAACATTTCAAAATTGTTTATAATTTTGAGTTACTGTAACGGGATAGAATACAATAGTAACACTTTATACCAAACAATAGCATGCAGGTGCTACTAAGGGTAGGTGCTGACAACACAACATACCATCGTATACAGATGTATACCAGCAAACACCATTAATTTGCTTCTTGTCCTGATATGATTAAAAATAAATTTGCAGTACAGAAATTAATTACTATAGGAAACTCCAGAGGCACAAACTAAAGACCCCACACATCACTGAAATAATAAATGAAGACCTAAGTAGATAATATAGATTGCCATTACTAAACCAGCAATCTAACTGCTGTCTAAATGTTCAGGAGAACAAATTTTGCAGGGGGGTGTGGGATAAAATGTGATCACAGCATACAAAATCATAAATAGTAAAAAAAACAGAATCATAAAGGCAACAGTTAAGGTATATTCGTTATTCTTGCAGTAGAACTAGGTTGTAATTGGTGAATCAAGTAAAACTAGTGTAGCACAATGTAACTATCAATTTCAGAAAACGCCTACTTCAGCAGTGCTTTGTCATAAGAATCCTATTACATGTATAGTACGATTACAGTTATTTTCTCTAGTTTTCAAAATTACATTAATTTATTTTTATAAAGTGGAATACATCCTGAAGTCCTTTAAATAAAATTTCTTTAAATAAATACCTGCCTTAGACCAACAGAATCTTGCCTAGATGCATCTAGAATAAACTACTAATTTGTTCATTGTCTGCTTAGAAATACAAAGAACCATATGCATTTAACACCTAATTTTTACTCTTTTTTTTTTTACTTTTTTGGTGGCAGTAAAAGGGGATTGATAATTTAGTGTTGCTGTGGTAGGCACAGATTTCTTGGCTTTGTCTATTTAAAATTAAATTAAGATGGTGTTTTTGATGTTAATTATATATACACTGTAAAATGACATATTGCAGACATTTATATCTACTGAGTCTTGTCTACTATAAGTATATAAAGATTACCTCCACTAACTACTTTTACTGAGATGGTGATAGAATATAACTTTGGATTTCACAGAGTCAACTCATTCTGCTTTTGTCAAACTGAAGAACTAAATTTTAATTGCAAGAAGTTTGGATGAGAGTATATCAGTGTTGTTAATAGCTAAGTGACCCACAATGTTTGCTTATTAGTATTAGATTTTGTAATGGAAATAAAAAGAAATTAAAATATTTTACTATCCAATGATATATACTAAATTAATAGCCCAATTTACTACTCAGACATAACTCTGTTTTATCTTCCATTCTGCTATCAAATTCTAATGGGTATCAATTTTGATAATGATATAAAACTAGAAAAACGGTTCTCACAATAAAAAACATATTGGAGATTCTTAGAATAAATTTAACAGGCCTAAAATAATCCACACATGCTTGAGGGTTTGGGGGTTTTTTTGATGGAATGTAAATCTGCAATCATTGCAATACTAACATTTGTGAAATAAACTCTGCAAATATGTTACTAGGTATGCAAGCATTTATCTGTAGTGTATCTACCACACAAATTGGCACCTACTAATTTTTTGCCCCTAATGTTTTTGCAGTGTGAAATATTTAATATCACCTTATTGTTATGACTATATGGGGGTTTTTTGAGGGAGTCTTTCATCAGGAAAAACTATTGAAATAACTACAGAACCACCTGAAAACAAGGTAATACTATTGACAACCAGCTGCTATGGATTATGTGAATTTCTATGGTGCAAAAGCTGGATATTACAACATAATCTACAACAGCACCTCCCTCTAATCAAATTCTAAGAGGCAGACTATGAGTTTACATACATCCCTGAAAAAAGCAGCAGTGAGCTAAGTGAACCAGGACAGGAGTAGCCATCAACTGAGTTCCTCCAACTCCTACTCCAACAAGCTTTGCACAGATTTTTCTTGCTCCTAACGTAGGAGAACATTTTGCTCTCAATCAAACTGTGCTTACCAGAAAGTAAATGCACCTCAGTTACTCCAAGACTATGCCCACGAGGTCCACAGAGACAGTAAAACATAAGCAGGCCTCTTAACCTCTGTGCCCAAGGTCTCTGACATCTGGGTTTCAGTGAGAAACAGCACCTTCTTCTCAGCTCATGGTGGAAAAGACACAGAGTAAACCGACATCACATACTTCTGGTGGACATGTGAAAAGGGTCCCTATCAGAGGAAATTAACTCTCTTGCCAGCATCCCACACCAAAGATACAGTGGTTATATGCATTATCTGTCTTGCCTGAAGTCTTCCTTAGCTAATTATTTCCAGCTGTTTCAAGAAATGATCTGACTAGAAACATCCCAAAAATAAAATGTTATGGGTTGCAGTTAGAGGGCAATAATTAACTGCTCAGCACTGGCCCTCAGGACTGTGGTCTTTATTTTTAATATCTTCCCTTCTCATTTCAAGAACGAATGCATTAATGAAAGAAACACCTTCCCTTTCTTCATTAAAAGCAACTTCCAAGACCATTCTATTATTGCTTCTATAATACATCTTTCACACCAGTCATCATAAAAATTTCATCCTTTCCCCATTTACTACATGCTGATGTAAAGATTTACAGCAGTGATTCCATAACAGAGATATTAGCAGAGAGGTGCAAAGACATCATTACAGTAACTGAATGATTCATACTTTACATACTATTTTGAACAGAAAAAGACTGGTTTTTAAATTTTTCTATCAGTGTATTTACTTTAGAAAAGAAAGTGCCATAATCCATATTTTGAATGTTCATAAATCAAAATGTAAACACTACAATAGTTTCACAAATTCAAGCACGTTTACACATTTGGAGAGAAATATTTCTAGTAAACAGTAAAAAAAAATGTATATGTTTAAAATTATCATATTTCTACTAAAGTTAAAGTTCCAAAACATTCTGCAAGAGAGAATAAAAATAATGTTGGGTCAGAGAAAAATATTTCCACTGTTCCAAGGTTTTTCTTTAGTATAGAATATATTATTACAGGTTTATATTTTAAATAAAAACAGTTCCAGAGCAGATATGAGTTGTTTTCATTTTGAAAATTCTAGAAACACTTAGTCTGACGCTTTCAAAATGTTTCAAATTTTTGCATTATATATTTGTCAAAATGAATGCTCTCTTTCAAAAATCCCATTTCTTTCTCAATGAAACACTTTGTTGAAACATGTCTAACAGGTTTGTACCTGATATTCTAAGTATCACACCAAAGTATTTGAAACCTCCTTTTAAATACGTTTTTACCTACCACATCAAAAAGAATGCTGAGAGGTAAGAATAATACCTAGGAGAACATTTTCTATCATTTCTCACACAATGCAACAATCTGAAAGTAGGTTACTTTTTACTTTCAGTACTTGTACAATGATCAATCACGGGAAGCCCAAAGGAGCAAGTTTCCTTCCTTTAATAACAATGAACAGCATTTTATGCGCATAAGGAGATCCACCGATAGCAGCTGGATGATTTGTGGGGTAAGGGACCACAGCACAAATAAGAGGTAGAAGAATTTGATCCACTGGAATAACTGAAATACAGCTCTACCTGGTAAATAAGAAAAATGAATATATTCTGAAGACCAATAGAATTACAGAGGCTGTCAGGTGCTGCTGTAAGGAGCCTTGATTTTGGTTGCTCCCTCTGGGTAAAGCAGCTATAATCTGTTTGCCATATTACAGAACCAATCTCACTCATTTACACTGCATCTAGTAAATGGTAGGACACTATAAATTAAAAGCTGCATATAAACCTTCCTCTTTAGATAAACAGTACCACATACAAGGTGAAGAAACTGGTTGAAAAAGACATAGCATGACTTTAAGGGGCAAGTTTAGGAGCAAGTTTCAGAAGCTAGTGGCTTATAAGGCTTTTGCCTTAAAACAGCTTTTAAGAACAGCATATTAAAACGCCTTTTAAGTCTTGTTAACACGCACGGCTTTAAAATATTTTCTACTTTTCTACATTTTTCTAAATTTTCCTTCTGTTTCCATTGCAGATCACAGTCCTTTCACACATCAGTTGGGCAGATTTACAACTAGATAAAATCAGCATCATGATATTGAGTGTAAGGAAAGTGTGAAGATTTACCCCAGCTACGAATCTAGTGCTTACTTGTCAAAATAGCTCAATTTTCTTCTCTATCATTCTCTTTCTATTTCATCTGATTTTTCATATGTTCCTCTATTATCTGGTGAACAGAAAACTTAAAATGGATCCTAAACAGCATAATTTATACTGCTGGGTGTATTCTTCTTCTTTGGCCTAAAATAATATTTGCATGGAAACATCCTAGTTTTCTTGAAGTCTTTGCTGGAGCATTCTGTGAAACAGAGAAAGAAACTCAGTAGTATTCAAAACTCCAGTGATGTTGCACATTAAAAAATTATATGTGCTGATCAATAAAGTGTGAAAGGGCTGATGAAACAGACTGCATTTTTCTGGGACAGTAATTTTGTTCCATGAATTATTTATAAGGACTATGAAGCAGAAGCAAAAAAGTAGAAAGCATACAGCTTACCTTATCACTCATAATCTTGCAAACAGCCACAATGAAACTATAATCATTTGCTACATGCTGGGACATCAAAGAACAATGTAATATTGTGGCATGTAAAAATGTATTATAATATATTAAAGAAATTAGTCCCTGGTGAGTTTCTAAGTATCTGCTTCTTTCCTAAGAGAGCACTACCGTTTTTGCTGACAAAATGAGAGTTTCTTCAGAGCTGCCTTGCCAAAGCATCAAGGATAAAGTTTAAAGTAAAATGTAAAAGGTTGACTTTGCAGATGATTTCAGACTTGCAGTAGGCAAAGAAAGGTGAGCTAGAAAATTACTTCCCAGAAGTTGTGAAGAAAATAGCTACAGCTTTTAAGCTTATTATTTATATATGATGGAAACTGTTACAGAGAACAAAATTAAAACAGGTTATCAGTATTTGGACTTGGCTTATGTTGTTTGTAATAATTTCCTTATATATTTCATGCAATAAGAAGGAAAGCTGGAGACAGTACAGACTGCACATTGTTAACACATTTCCCTCTTTGTTCTGGCATCTCTAGTAAAAATTACAATCTGCCAAACCCTAAAGACATATCTGAAGTGCTTGGGTTGATTAAATTTTTGTATCTATGTTGCCTGTGGGTTGTTTTTTTTTTTCTCCCCACAGTTCTCAGGTCAGAGCTTCCTAGATACATTTCTTTTTATTCTTGACTTCTAGCTAAAGGGACTGCTGGGTACCCTAAATATAAACACAAACAGTACATGTAAATACTTATTTGCACGCAAACATACAATTTGCTAGATGAACAAAAAGATCTGATAAGGCTTCACAGCTGAGAATATTTTTCTATTGATTATTTCCAAATCAAGAAATGTACATTTGACAGTGTCAAAATATCTCACATATGTGCACTGATTTTAAGAAATCTGTTGCTTTAGAAACCCTGAAATGTCAAAAATATTGAAACATTCAGATTTACTATCTTCTAAATAAAATTCTTGAACTGATTAAAATGTCTCTGGGCTTATAAGGATACCTAATGTATTTTATTAAACTGGCATAGAAAAAGAAAAACTTCCATACTCTATGCCAGTGCTTCATTTTGGATCAAGGATACAATTAGCCTTCATGTTTCCCTGCTTGAATTTCAATTCACTATTCATAAAATTAATTAAGTTTTTTTTCTACTACTTGCCTAGGTAAAAGGTACAAAAAAATGGAGATGATATAAAGATTATATAGCTCCATACTCTGAGAGCCAATCTTAACATGTATTTGGATCCATACTTTAAATTCAGCCTAATGTATGAACAACAAAATATTAGAGCAATGTTTGCTGTAACGGTATTACCTCTATGCACTGTCATTGTCATACATACTCATAGGCAACTTACTGCAATAATCTCACTAGAGTTAATAAATGAACATGACTATAAAGAAAAGACAAATAAAAGCTTAAATTATATGACTGAAAAGCTGGATAGACTGAAGAAGCATATTTTATTTTCCTCACACTGCAGCATCACAAACAAAAGTCCAAATAAATGACATGTATTTGGTTCAAAATAGGTGAAAGGAGAAAAGAAAAAGGAAAAACATTAGACAAAAGTCCATCCTGATTTAAGGAAGGCACAGTTACAACTCAGTCAACTGGAGAAGAACTGAACTTGGCCCCAGTCTGAACAGTACAGTGGAAAAGACATAAAATACAGTTCTTTTAAGAACAGGCTTAAACTCCTCTGGCACATGCAACAAGTCATTTCATTTCTCCACATCTCATTTTTAAAATTGGATTAATCTAAGGAAAAATATACTTAAAATAATAAGATAAAAATCTGCCTAAACACCTGAAGCCTTTCCATTTGTATCATGGGAGGCACTGTACAGCAGTCATACCCTGCATGTTTCCAGATGCTGGATTACGGGTATTGCAGGCACGGCTGTAACAGAGGCAGATGCCCACATCTTGCAAGCATACCCAGTTTAGAGACACTTGGATTTCAAAAGGGAGTGCAAGTCCATGTCAGAAATATTCACAGAAGAAAATGCAGCGCTTGTTTTATTCTTTGTCATTTTAGTTTTACCTCTTGCCTTATAATGCTGCCAGTGAACTGCCTGTAATCAGAAGAGACTAATTAAGATCACCTTGGAAGTACTAAGTGCAAGTACTGCCCTACCCTGCTGAGCTGCAAAGTCAAGACAAACTACTTAATTTACTCTTTTGACGTAGCAGTAAATTTTTTCTAATTATCTTTAGAAACTTAAGTTTTTCTTCCTATCAGTTTTTACAAAGACCATTTTTGTTTTCTGGATGCTCAAATTTTCACTGCAGTCACCTTTTTCTTTTGGCAAGTGCATAGCTTTTAAGCACACCTCAATGGAAATATAGCACTAAAAAGCTGATTAGAGCAACTGCTATGAAAAACTTCTCCAACATCTTCTGCAAACTCATCAATCAAATCTGAGACCAGAGTAATATCATGCTTAACCTTTCCTTTTCATTTTTTGCCATTCAGGCAATGTTGTTTGCAGGCGAACTCCTGGTGTCATTTCAATAGGGGCTGTCAGCCCGGGAACAAGGCAGATTTCTGCCAAAATGTATGTGCTGATGTTGCCTTCTTTCTTCAAGATCCCCCTTGAAAAGTTGCTAAGAGTTGCTAATGAAGTTGCTAAAGGTTCTCATTATGCATTGATACACATGACAACAAAATTGGTCTCATGACAACTCAATGTCACAGCACATGAACATGCTATAAATATTTCCAGTACACTGAAACAGAAAAAAGGATCTCATGGGAAATACATTTCCCAAGACAAGAGGAAGTAATTCTAAACTAATTCCTATTTAAGTTTCAAAAATAAGTACAATATTATAAAAAGCCACTGAAAAATGTCGCTTTATCCATGGAAAACATGGGCTCATACATCTTCAACACCAAAATGATCCTTATCATCTCCTAATAATCTGACAAGCTGCATAACAAAAGCCAAACCATTCACTTAGTTATGTGAGGAATCCAGTAACTTTAAACTGAACTAAGATACATCTGTGAGAAAAAGCTGTAGATGCTGCTTCAAAGATTTTTAGTACATACATCCACCAGTTATTTAGTTAAAATTTTAAAATTCCCAATTATTTTCTTGTCTTCTACTGGGTTATCCCCTTTGTTTGTTTGTTTGGGTTTTTTGCATTTATTCTTTAATTCTAAACAGATCTCTAATATTCATAGAAGAGTTTGTGGAAAGTGTCCCTACACCTTTTAAAACCTAAATTACAATACTCTTATTCCACTTGAGAATTCACTGTCAAGGAGAAGGCAGGACTACAAATATATGTTTTTAATCAATGCTGTAACATTTGCTTTTCCTTCCCAATCAGTTGAACTTTGTTAGTGTTATGTCCTGCTTGGTGTTTTGATTTCTGTCCTGTAATTTTCACCAAGGATTGTGAACCAGTTATTTCTAAAAAATGAGCAACATTTCCCACTGGGTACTGATAAAATGCACAGAGACATATTTTAATTGCCTATGAATATTCAAAACCTCATTATTGTTACTAGTTTATAATTATCGTATTCCCCTGACAAAAACATGCAACACACAATAAAAAAGGCAATCCATTAAAAATGTTGACATTCATGTTCAACAGTTTTCCAGGGTTTTTTTAAACTAGTAGGCTCTTTATCTTGGCTATTAAAATCATTTCTAGAAGGCACTTTGTTCCAAATTTAGCACAGTGTATTCCTCCTGTAAAAAAATTTACAGTAGTCTTGAAGAGCCATTAACAGTATGGTCTTGCATAGCATCCCTTACAGATTATGCAATATCATTAAAACATGTGCAATTGTATGAAAGTCCACTGTAAGGAACAGAGTTTATCCCCTGCAGCCAAGATCATTGCTTTAGAGTTCATTGTGCCACCAGAGTTCAGATTCTGCAAATCTGTCATAAATTCTAGAATTATACAGTAAGAGAGAAAAATAATTTACAAATGAGGCTGTATTTCAGGTCTCCTTGTGCATCTGAGATGCAGAGGATATGACTGCCAAAGCCACTCTAGAACTCAAGCTTTAGCCTAGGCCTTAAGACACGGGCTTTAATTGAAGTTGTCAGTGCGTTGGTCAAGGCTGGGGTTGCCACCGGTATCTGAAGTGGTTCATTCCTCCAGCCTCCAGAACGCTGCAGTTCACAGGCAGCAGTGGAAGAAACACTGATCTTCTGTGGTAAACTAAGATGAAGATCAAGTCTCATATTCGAGAACTTCATCCAGGATGCATTGGATATCTTCCATATTACACTGCAGCATGGCTAGCCAAGAAGCTTTTGTAGTCTGTGCTTTTTTATTTGCATTTCCTGACCTAAGTAAATGCAAATAAAAAAGCACAGACTACAAAAGCTGCGGAAAGCATGGAGCAGTATGGATATTTAACGAAATTGGAAAACTAATTAATGTTGCAGGCAATTCCCTGTGGTTGTGTCTGAACCCATGGAAATTTCAAATACGCTATTGCAAGTGAAAACAAAGCTTTAAAACTTCAGAAGAAGAAATCTGTTCTCTTAGGATAGCAGTCATAAGGAAATATATGTGACTCCTTAGCAGTCTGCAGGATGCAATGGGAGCTGCAGATATGTACCACGTTTCTAAGGTAAAGATACAGAGCTTTATTACTGTTCTGGACATCGAGTGGAGATTTCAGTGAAGCCTTATAATGGGTTTACCTACAGTTCAGGAATTAGGATTTCTAGGACAGGTTTATCTGGTTTCTTATATACAGACACGTTTTCTAGTTGTCATCTCCAAAGAAGTGTATCATAGCCCAGTTACCTGAACTTTTCAGGCAGATATCTCAGAACACTCCTGTAAAGGATGAGCAATGACAGCACTATGCTATCTCATCATCAAATCCATCCTACGTTCTTTTTACAGTTTACCTTGACAAAGTCTTATCTACGCTATAAGCCAAGAATACATTCATTCTTTCTTTTGTGGACTCTATTTGTGGTGTCTGTACAAACAGATTGCTTGGCATCACCTATGGAGACAAGGAACATAAAGCATAAAAAGATAAAGCAAAGAATGCAGAACAAACTTAAAGCCAAATGCAGAGAAGGATGCACTTCTGTGTGGAGACGACTAATGGTATTTCATTGTGACACTGAGTTTGGTCATAATAAGGATTCGACTGACACAGCAGTTGATATGAGACCCATTTGCTTCTAAATTATTCTGTCAGCTGCAGCTATACACAAACACAAAGACATCTCTTTCAGTCCATTCTCAAAAGCTATTACTTCTCCAAAGAAATTAACAGAGAGCATGAACAACATCAGCCGCAGTACAAAGAGCAGTCATCAAAGCACCTGCAAGGATGACACTTTCTCAGTGGTCTCAAATTTGTTGACTGACACTATGCCCAGTAGGCAAAATGTATGTGCACTAATTATAGCCTGGAACTACAATACAGGGGATTCACTGCTGCATAAAAATATAAAAAGGAAGCAATAAGTTTGTTGTAGTAGGTGTTCAGTACATCCTCCAGTGAAGCATGTCCTGGATTTATATTTCAACATGTTTATTACAAAACCCATATATACCAAGAAGTGCAATGGTGTTATCATACAGATACCTGTTAATGACAACCACTGAATACCAATATTGATCATGCAAAAATAACACAACTCTCCATAAAATAGAAACATAAACTTTGGGGATTCCCTATCCACCATAAGGGCTGACAGGTATTCTATACTAGATCCTTTACATCTCTGCAGGGATTACTACCATGAAGTCACCACAGTCGCTCCTGGAAATGCTACCTCAGACCCCAACTTCCTTTTCCAAAAGTGCCACCTCTGTCTTCCAGTAAAGAGATATCACAGTGCTTTCAGTCCAAGAGATGGGATTGAATAAGGCTGAGTTGTGGGAAAACTTCAGCATTTTCAGAGAAGTGAACCTTTACATGTCCTCAATTTTGAAGAGTATATTCAAAAAGCTTGTTACCAGGAATGCCTCTACTAAAAACCTGTCTGACTTTTTCGAAAACTGATATATTCTTCTACATTAGCTATGTGTTGAGGTAAAAATCTTGGTGTCCACACCCTTTTGACCCTATTATCACTCACCTTATTCTTAGATAACTATTTATAGACATTCTTGTCTTGGAAAGACCATTCAGAGAAAAGTATTCTTTGTTTATATTTTCCAGCAGAAAAACTTGGTTAAAAGGAATAAATAAATAAGATGGTGATGAAAAATGTGCTGGAAATATTTTACTTTACATATAAAACAACCCAGATGCCTCTACTGAAAATTTTAACTAGTTAAAAAACAAACTTTCTATTGAAAATGTTTTGCATTAGCCTTTCAAAATGTTAACTTGTCAGAAAGAACTTTTCAGTTTAGGTTTTCAGAGAAGCTGAAGGCAGCATTTTGATTTACTCCAGGCTAGCAATGGTCCAGTACCCAGGGCAAACAAGGAACTGAAAGCATTTTTTGTCCAATGAAAAACAAGGATATATCAAGCTCATTTCTGAACAGAAATCTACAACTTTTTTTTAAGTTCTCATTGGAAAAGACATCCTTGGTTATAGAGTGGGTGTGACCATGTGTGTGTGTGATACAGAGAGAAGACGACTATTAGGAAAGTTGTCAGATAGAGATTAACTCAGTTTTTATATAGTGACTGCATGGAAGAGCAGCTGGTTGACGATTCAGACAGGGAGTTACAGCTCTCAGCTGGGAGGCATGGACTAGCATCTCTTCTTGTAGCTGGATTTTCAAATGACCTAAGTACACTCAGCCTTCTGCATTCTAAAATACAAACACTTCTTCTGATGCTAAATGTCATAAGGGTTTAAAAAAAAACCCCAAAACACCACAAAAAACCCCCACCCAAGAACAACAACGAAAACAAAAAACACCAAAAAACCCCAAACAAAAACAACTGCACTTGGGGAAAAAAAAAATAACAAAAGTGCCCAATTCAGTAATGGATCCTTTGTTTAAGCCAGACATGTCTGTCTTTCCTCTTAATACCCCAACTCACTATATGCTGCTACAAAAGTGCATATCTTGGGAGTGAATTGTTGGGTAATATTACAAAAGATTTCTGCAAGAGGATGTTCTGAATATATATGGAACAAATAACTCTTTAGGGAGAGGAAGAATCAAAACACGTGCAACTCCCTAATGCTGTACTATAACAGCCACTTTCAAAGGCTGTCATTTCCCACATCATCTTATCCCAAACACTTGAAGAGTTTAGAATAAGAAGGAACTCTGCTACAATACCACTGTACAGCAACTGCTGTGAAACACAGGTTTTAATAGGAACTACTAACTTGAAGCCAAAGCTGTGAAAAGCCTTTTCCACCTCATGGTATATTTGTCTCCTAGGGATGGACAGCTTGGTGTGCCTCCCTTCAGAGCCATCCTGTACAGGTGAACACCATGAAGAGAAACAGGTAGAACAAGCCCTCCTTCAACTACAGCATCAGCACAAGACTGCAGCAGAAGTCACTGATACAGTCAGAAACGTCCCTGCCTCATCTCTTTCCCCATGTAAATAACTCAGGAAGAGAAAAGCACTCTTAGTCCAAAGTAACTGGAAGACAGTTTTAGTAAAAACTAGAGTTACAACTCCTCCAACTGTGTACATGTGGCTGCAACACTCTTGTATGTGGAGAGATCACCCCTCCTGAGCTGCATCAGACTCCTGCAGCCAGACACCAGAGGAGCACATCAGGTGCCAGAAGAGATGGACTCAATAACCAAGGAACATATAAAATAATGTGGAAACATCTAAAAGAGCCTTTGGCATTGTACAAGGTATGTAAAACAGTCCCTCAGCTACTAAAGTACTCCTGAAGCTGTATTATTCTTGAACTGCTCCAGAACTGTGAAGGATAGTAATGCAGTAAAACATATTTTTGGCTGAGTTCTCAACCATAATATTCTGGTAGCTCTGTAATACATGTATACATGCACATAAGTGCGTGTGTCTGTGTGTATACATATATACACATATTTCCACCCCAGGACGTACAGCTTGATGGGCATTTTTGATAGCAATTTCTCTTGACATCAGAGCAAATATTAGTCTAACAAATATTAATTCTACAATAAAGATGTTACAGTCCAGTAGTGGGCCAAAGATGAAATGTCTAGTTTTCCTGTGGCACTTAAATCTAGGGACTAAAAATAAGAGTATCCATGTTTGAAGATGGGGGAATCCCAGGTAATTCTCAGTAGCTTCCAAACTTATTGCTGAATAAAATAACTGTTTCTGTTAGAACACTTCCAGTATCAAAGGTAAAACTGGAATAAGAGACTAAATAACCTTAGTACTGAGCTGTGAGATAAACTTTTGTTTGAGCTCCTAGACAAATAGATGGTTTCCTAAAAACATTTCTGTTTTGGTTTTAGATTTTATTTTCTAAAAGTGTGATATTTATAAAATGTCTCAATTATTATATTGGCAAGTTTCTATTACTTCCCTCAAATAAATAAAAGTATTATGCCTCTGCAGGATCTCTGCATGCTTGCTTACCCATAACACATATTGTAGCAACACAAGATGCAAAATAATTGCAGTACAATGTACCATATAACTTAAGGTGCATCAAACCATATAACATTAAAAGAAAATACTATTGGGGGCAGACCATGGCAATCACTCAATAAAAGGAGTTAGTTCTGCAACATAAGAAACAGAATAAACTGTGTATATTATTCCACAGCAGAACTTGGAATTTCAGCTGCAAAATGTAAGATAGGAGTAATGACTAGAAATGGTATTTCTATTCCACTGAAAATGAACTGTTCCAAAATGAAATTAAGTTCACAATTCGGAAATGCTAGACATGGTTAAAGTAATAGTTCTAGGATCCAAATTAGGATGCATGAGTTCAAGCAGTTTTCCCTGTAATCTAGGTTTAGACATAAATCAGACTGTGGTCATTATTTCCAGTCCAATAAGGTGGATCAAATCATGCCAGAATAATAAACTGTCTAATGAAAAAGGATGCAGAGTCAGACAATGATCCATATTTAGCAATGATAAACTAGAGGATGATACCAGTGAAGCGTGAATTAACACCTGAGGCATATTTAACAGAAAATTGAAAATTAGAATCTTTGTATTGTTAAAAACTAATGGTAGAGCGAGTGAAAACAGAAATACAAAGAAGCAGACATGGCAAAAGGAACAAGAAAGCCCTTGGATTTTAGACAGCACTAAAATAGTAATTTATTATGTCATTTCAATGGAGTTATACTAAAGAAGAGTAAGGCAAACTGCCTCAGATTTCCTGAAAGAAACTCAGAAAGCAGTTTTCCCTAAAAAGATTTCTGGGAGGCAGTAATCGCAGTAGAGGAAGAGGCACAGCTGAGCTCCTCTTCTAGTCTCAGTAACATTGAAAGGGAATTTGGAAATTATAAAGTATGAGAGAGTTTAAAAAACAAGAGGCAGAATGTTTAATAGGTTATTTATCAGACCTTGAAAAGAATTCACTTTTATTTTTAAACATGAGATTTTTAAGAGGCAACACAATCATATGGGTAGTAGGAACTGGATTACTGAGCAAAGCTCTCTATAAAGCAGTTTATTGAAGAAGTTATTGGACATTTGCTTAAGTGTTGCACAACTTATAAGTCTTTTGTAGTCCTTGTTAAATTTCTCAAGACTAGAATGAAGTTTTAGGGTGGCTTTGCAGATGCTGTGCAGAAAGTTCTTTTCCACTTATTTCATTAGGACTGAACTGAATCCAAATCCATTGTGAAACAGAATCTCTTTTTTCTGGGGACCATCAGATGACTACTCCAGTCAGACATTTGTGTTTGCAATATTGTAGCTATGTAGAATTTTCTTGCATCTCAGCAGCTTTATTTAAAGAGGTTCCTGCCAATATTCATCCATCAACCAGCACCACAACACCTGCCCTCTCTATAAGCCATTTATGAGTTGGTACAAATATAATGACACTTGTAGTGACAATTACATTCTCTGTTATTTAGCTGCTAACTTTCTCTTTTATAAGGCAATAAATCTCATTAAGTGCTCCTTGAGCAATCAATTGATTCATTAACTGGTAATACATGCTTTTAAAATGCAAATTAAATACCAATCTAAAACACCTATTTAAAATGCTACCAATATTTTACATGTACCAAAGTACATGATTTGTATTCCTGTGCTATATGTAAGCCTAGTTTTAAAATAAAAGTTTGTCACAGAGACACATTGAGTGGTTGTTGTCCACAAAAGTTTAGATGTGTCAGTCGTCCAGCTCCCAGGTATGGGGTATAAGATCGGGGTTCTGTTAAAACTGATCCCAGCACTGACACACTGTAAAGTCTAGAGTAATGTACTATCTTCATTTTTTGTGACACCAGTTTTATTAACATTCTCTGGTTTTATTTTAGCTTTTGCCTAAAGCAGAGCCAGAATCTCTAGACCTTTCACAGGATTTTCCACCTTCTAAGAATGGAAATCTATGAAAAAATCAGACCTAAGGGACTTTTGTGCATTAATTTCTATAATTCAGTGCCCACGGAGCTAACAGAAAACAAGGCCAATGAACCATAAATGTTAAGTACCACAGCTCAAATGTGTCCCACCACAAAGGATCCACATATTTCCTGGCCTGAGATAAGCAGTTATCAAAGGTTAATCAATTAGTGAGACCATTTTAAAAGCTTAGAAAGACGTGAATTAGAACTGTTGAAATGAGTCATATAGGATTTATATGAATAATTTGTTCCCCACTAGTGATCTCATAAATTTTTTGACAATGTTTTCATGCTACTTTGCTACTGCTTAGATTTTCAAATAGTACACATTGAATAAATTATTTACATTTTTTCAGCAGCTAGTGAATAATTTTGTTTTGAATAATTGTTTGCATGAACTGGCGTGCTCTGTTCTGAATTAAGGTTCTCCATGGTCTGTGCCTGAAGATGACCTCTTCAGCCATTTCAGGGGGACTCACTGGGAGAATGACACCACCTTTATGTAACTAATACAGATAATTATCTACCTCAGAGGCCTGTGATTTCATAATCTTTTTTTAAACAGATTACTGACTAGTTTGCCCTGACATTGCAGAAACCCAACCAAACTGTTAATGCAGAAAAAAAAAAAAAAAAAAAGGCATCTGATGTGTCACTCCCGAACAAAGTGTTGGCTTCAGCAGCAGCACTGCTGAATCATTTCCTGACTTTAAAGGCAAAGGCAGACAAGAAATGGGTGAGTGGGAGACTTGAATTTTTCTTTTGTCACTTTCAAGTACAAAAATATAACATCTACAGAAGAACTCTACAGCCCACTGCTTAATATGGACATGTTGTGCCTATGAATATATAGGAATAATTTATTCAGCACAAAAAGGAAAAAAAATAGTCACAGGTTTTCCTAATAAATTTGTTGCTACTTCCCAGTAGCTCAGAAGCAGGTGCAAAGCATTGCTACATAACACTGATGCAGATAAACGCTGGCAGACTCCCAGTTCATAAATTATCTGAATTAGTCTGGACAGTTTTAGCACATCTGGAGCATTTAGAATTTACCCTGGAAGTTACACTTCCAGATCATGTTAGTATGTTTATTAGGTATACCTAACATGCCTCAATGAGAGTCAAGTACTACAGTACAGTATTTAAAGGTGAACTTGTAGAAAAAAAAAAAAAGCAAAACAACTAAAAAGGACTACCCATTTAGAACAATACAAAGTGAATTTTATATTCACTGTTAGCACATCACTTCTTTATGTTATTCTAATGCTTATCAATAAATAAGATTAGATATGTTAAAACAGCTTTAGAATACGAAGGCTGACAGTGTCCCTTAGATATGTGTCCTTTAAAACCAGGCTAATATCACAGACAGCAGCAGATGGAAGAAGCAGCAGCTCTTTGAACTTGATGCTTTGTCTGTTTTTTCTTTCCAACTGCTATGTATCTACTGTGTGGCATCACACACAGACCTGTCTTTCCTCACACATATTAAAAAGAAAGAAACATCAACCCAAAACTACCCAACCCTTAACTAACAGTGACTTCACACTGCATTAAAAAATACAATTTAAAGAAATTACAAAACTGGAGCAGTTTCCTTCCAATATCAATGGGAGTACAGTGCTCCAGTGGCTCCTTTCCCTTTCTGGCCCCTTATATTTTGAAAGGAAAGCATTCCCCACAGTGACAGCAATCGATAGAAGGGCTCCAGCTGCTATGGTTTTCCATGAGGGTACACTGGCCACAGCCTGGGAATTTCAAGGGATATGTTAAAGTAATACCAAATTCGTCATAGGAATACAGGAACATTAACTATGCGAGGTGAAATGCCAGAGGATTCTCTAAGTCTACACAAGAAGAAAACTGGGATTGGAAGTTACAAGGGAGTAAGAAGAGGGTATAAATATTGGTAGATTTGAGAATATCATTAATTTCACAAAGTTCGCAGTTTTCCTAAACTATCGCTATTATCTCTACTGTTATTATTTCACTTATGCTATCATTACTGCAACATCTGACATGACAGATACCATGACCTTCAGAGACACTTTTAGCACACTCCCACATATCTTTCCCTGCCTCCCCCTCCACAATCAAGATAATTTTGAGGATAGTGACTACATTCTGGTCTATTTTCCCTTAAGTGTTAGGGTATAACAAAAATGAATTGCAGATAACAATCAGATAAATTATAGAAACACAACATTGTATTTATTACTCTAATTATGAAACGATGAAGTTGTATTTATTACCTCTAATTATATTGTTTTCATGACTTAAGTGGCCATTAGAATTAAACATCATTTTCGTACTTATGGGAGAAAACTGCTGATATTAGTCAAACAACAAGAGGATGATCTCATAAAATGGGTTCAATTATCATCCTTAACTTTGAATTAGCTTTGTTTTTCACTATGATCACACTGCTCTAGATGTTTCTGTATGCAGATATTTTTATATTTACCTATAGCATGAGTGCATATCTTAATTGTTCTGCTATTGTCAGTTCAACACATGCTATATTGTTCAGTATATTAGCTTCTTATATCATCTGTGTTTTCCTCTATTTCAATTATTCTGCTTACATCACTGTCACAACCCAGACTGGAAGCCCAGAGAATCGCAACAGTTCTGTGATCCCCTCTGGTTAAATTAAGGTGAAATGACACCAAATGACTGGTTAAAATGTTTTACTTGTGGTAGAGAACAATTTAAACTTGGAAAAGGATAATAAGTAATGTGGTCTCTTATAAATCTAAAGGAAGGGAAAGGGAAAAGAGAAAAGGGGAAAGGGAGACAAAGAAATCTTGATCACCACCCCTGGATCCAGAGTTGTCTCAGGTCTGGTAATCTTGAATGGTGGGTGCACACGGATCTAGCTTCGATGGTGGGTGCACACACAGCAAAGTTTTCTATTGCCTTTTAAGTTCATTGTATCACTTGATTAGCATATCTGCCCCCCTTTAGTTTTTCCTCTGGTCCCACAGGTTTTTGCTGACTTCATGCTTCTTGAGCAATCAGCCAGCTTCTGGGGCAGAAATGCTCATCCCTTATCAGTTCATTAGCAATGCATGCATGGTGTCTGGCGTACACAATAGAGTCACAAATGGCTACACCATGGAGCCAGTGATGAACAGCTGGTTTCACTCAGTCCATTTTGAGGCTTATCTAAGGAGTTTGACAATGCAACTGCAAGGGAGTGGGGGTGTATCCTTCGATACACTCCTGCTTCCTTGGGTGACATTCCTTAGACTAATCCAAAGGCCATAACTTGTCCTTGAGGTTTTCTGTGCTGATGAATGTTTGAGGCATTACTTCTTTCAGTTCCTTACAATCACATAATCAGTTTCTAGTCTGGAGATCAAAGACATTATATTCCATCCTGGACAAATTATCCAAAACAAAAGACTCCAAGAGCTGCAAATGCTGTTTGTCATGAAGCTTACACTTATCAGCACATTATTTTGTTTAGCTTTTTGGGAGTAAATTTCTTTGCAAAAGTTAATGAATGTGTTTGCCATTATTCATATAAAACAACAGACTTTATTTGCCAAGACAAATTAATGTTGATCTCTGCTGCAGGACTAAAGAGGGAGCTATTGACTAAGAATGGCTCGAATATGTCAGCGAGGATAAAGATATTCTCAGAAACCTTTCTTACCTTTTAACACAGTCTGTGATATTATTGATACACAATGAAATACTTAATGATCCTGTAGTTCTAATAGATCTAGGACTGGCATTCATTGAGTCGCATGCCTTACCTTATTTGTAAGGATTTTTAGTAAAGCTATGTTCAAACAGATCAAAATATAATTTTATTTTATGATTGGCTTAAGCTATGCAGTCCTATTCAGCACAGATAATGGTGAATGTAATGTGTGCAAACCCTTAAATAAAAGTGCTTCCTAAACTTTAAGGCATATTTAACACATACTTTGAGAAGACAAGACTCCTCTTCGCATTTACTAAGCAACAACAAATCCTAAAACAGTTGTTTGTTGCACTTCAGACTTGTACAGGTTTTGATATGCAGCGTGGGAAGATCTGGTTGTTGCTGTTTTAGTGATTCATCACTATCTGTAGCATCTGTGAAGTGTTTTCATTATGGCTCATCATCAGGCGAGGGTTATTTTAGAGATAATTTTACATGCCGCAGAGTGGCAAGATGCAGTAACAGTAAACAGCAAGCAGCCATGGAACTGCTGGTACCACTGCACAGGATTGTACCTGAGAGAGTTTTCCCTTTTCTTCTCCTCCTAAATTCCATATTCTAAGCAAAACTGTAACTCATTTCATTTGCCAGTTTAATAGATGACCTTCCTAACAGGACTGCTGTCATTGATATCCACAACACTTACCAGTCATTTCCTCTGTTAGGATTTTTTTAACTGCTCATATGAAACCTTTCACCTAAATTGTGGGTTTTGTTCCTTTCCCTGTTTCACAAATATGTTGTAGTATAAGTAAAGATTGTGCGTGTATTATGTTCAAGCACTAAGTATAGTTTAGATCAATACCTTCATAGTAGAAAGCAACTACCTTTGGACTCTTTAATGTAAGAGTAAGAAATGATCACACATGTCATCCAATTCACTGGTCTTTGTTGTAACATCTTCCCTTAATGTGGATTCCTCCCACTGAACACCTGAGATTCAGTACGTCCCTTTTCTCTGCTGTAGACCTCCCTTAGGGATTCAGACTTGCTACATGAGTGGTCCATTAGCAGCACATTCTCAGAAAGCAGAAGAGAGTGAAGACAGAGGGTGAACTGACTAATATTAACTGGTTGTGGCACCAAAGGACAAGGAGTGTGGGACTAGGCCAGGAGCATCCTTCACTGCAACTGGGAATGGTGTGGGAAAATGCACCTGCATGGCACCACCCCTGGGAGAGAAAGCAAAAGCAGAGGAGGAAAGCTTGCCAGTCTTTAAACAACTAGTTCAGGAAACAGTTGTGCATTTAATAATCTGCTTTTAGCAACAACAGTCACTTGAAAAGAGAGTGCAGAGGGAATATAGGTGTTTTATGGGACCTTACTTTTGCAATGGTTAATGACAAAGCATTTCTTATTGTTTATAGAAATGTATGTGAAAACTGGAAAAATCATACAGAGGTTTTCCCCCCCAGTCCCAAAAGAGATTTCTCTATAGCTGTGTGGGATTATGAATTTTAATAAAAATTCTGGAAGCCAATTAATTGCTGTTTACAGTGATTCAGCTAATGTTATTTTGTCCATATCGTATTAAATTTGTAAATGCCGCATTTATCACAGGACTAGAAGAAAGATACCATAAAATTCACAGCTAGGAATATAACTGTTGATACAAGCACCCTTTCCTAGAAAAACACTGTACTGTTGGTTTAAGACATAAAAGACTCCAAAAGTAACACTTGACCGCCAGAGGGAGTTCATATTGTTCCACAAACACACTGATACTACTGAGAGTGATTTGGGAAAGCTAATTAAATTGAAAAACTAATTACAAAAATAAATAATTAAAAAAAATAAATCAAAGAGTGAAGAGCTCCCCCCTCCTTATATCAGGAAATTACATTTCCTATTTTTTTTTCGTCTGAAAATCAGATAAAACAATTACACTTTCAATTCTGATGCCATGATTATGAAGTCCCCTACTATTTATGGGAACATTTCTTTTAGAAAACATGTATTTATCTGAAATTTGTTGGAAGTTCACATTGTGGTCCAACCCTGTCTGTTGGTTATCATTCCAGGCATTATCTTTAGCTATATATGCTGGTATAAAGATACTGGTTTCAATAAAACTTAGATTTTCCTCTTCTAAGCTTCTGGATTTATCCTTGGGGGTTGGTCCCTGACAGCCTTTAATGTACTTTATTTATGTTGGAGTCCCAGCAGATTCAAAGGCATACTCTTTGAACACAGAGATCATGTATTTCACATGACTGAAGACCAAACATTGGAGGCTGGAAGCAGGGGACATGAAAAAGCAGATAGCTGTGTGTGGAACACTGGGTAGGAGTTAATTCCTACTTCTCTTACAGCAGTAGCAAAATCTATTTTCTTTCAGTGGGTGCAGGAGTGGTGTGTTACCATATCTTTAGAGAGAGGACACAGAAGAATATAGGAACAGAGTTCTGTTAGAAAATTATGCCTTAAAGTGGAAGTAACCCAGATGATCCAAACTAAAAAACCAATTAAAATCTTTATACCACAGTACACTATCATGTATTATGTATATGCCGTATATTTAACTGAAAAGCTATTTCAGAAATGGTTTTAAAAGTTTAAGAAATATGAGCAGTATGAACAACTCAATACACACAGCTTTATGGCTGTATTAATAAAAGATAATTCCTTTATACACAGAAAGATCAAGCCTTCTGAAAATTTATATTAAAGAAACTAGAATTAAGATATGGGAATTTCCTGGAGTATCTCAAGGGGAGAAGTTTTCTGATTTAATATCTCCTCTCCCTCAAGTTTCACGTCTGTTTTTGAGCTCCCTCTCCAAGAGTTAATGATCTTTAGGATACCAAATAAATGTTCACTAACTCCTAAACCACCACCAAGAAAATTGTTTCATCTTCTAACACTTTTTGTAGTTTGTAATTCAGTGTTAGAGTGGAAAATAATTACAGAAAATAAAGAAATAACTTTGTTATACAGAGAAGACAGATGCATTTCTACAGTCACAAAAGGTAGAACAGAAGGAGTACGGTGATTCAAGATGGAATTTAAGATGTTATCTACAATTTCTCCATTCCCCAAAAAACTAATCCTAAGCAAAGACATTTAACAATATTTTTTCTTTGATTAAGTATAGGTTCACATAACAGTTTCTTTTAAATCCAATGTTTCTATTTGGCAATTATTATCTATGTCCATAATCACTTTAATTTAAAATCAAACAAACATTGTGATAAATTTATGATTGTTCATTTATTCTGTTTTACCTGTTTCCTGGCATGCATGTGTAGGAATGTTTTCCTTTATCATTACAGTTTTAGGTCTGGGAGTTTCCTGTTTGATTTTAGATTGCAATCATTTTACCGACCGTGTCTGATATCTGGTCAACTCTCAGCTCTGCAAATATTGACACAGACTGTATTTTCTCAATAGAAATGGTGGTGGAGAGCATGAAATCCTTATTGAAGCCATGAAGCCGTTTTCAAGCCTTCACAAGAAGATGTTTGTATGCCCTGAGTTTAACCTATTCTACTGTACAGGCAAGTTTTTTCAAAAAAACTATAGTACACCTCCTATCCTTGTTCTTGTCCCTATGGCACTCACTGCTAGCAGAGTCAACATGGTGCAGAATAACCCATGGTCTCAGTGACTGCCTCTTACGGACTCATGTCCCAGAGGCTTCCTTCATGGTTTTTATTTCTCTCTTCTAGCCACGTAAGTCATTAAATGTTAGACCTGGAATATAGCTGACAATCACAACACTGCCAGTGCTCAGAGTTGGGGGCTGTACAATTTCAAATTTTCTATTTGACAGTGAAAGAAGGAAACACTGTAAGCCTTGAAAAACAGTATATTAGAGCTGGCTGAAGCTTTCCAAAGATTGAAATGATAGCAGAGATGCCTGAGTCAGTGGGTGAACTGTCAGTACTTTGAATGCCACTCCAAACTTGGGAACAAACACATCAGGATATTGCTTATCTCTAGCTACATATATATCCTGTAATGTTCTTACATGTCTGTATTAAACATTGGTGCACACTTGTCAGTATACCGAAAATATAGGTTCCCTTAGTCCCAAAGTCTATGTTCTTAATAGAAATCTTTAAGAACAGGTTTTGGTAAGGAATTTCTAACAAATTATTCATTTCAGCCCTAAATGGCTTATGGATTTCTAATAGTAGCCTTTCAAATCTTAGTCAAAATATGTTTCACTAAACTATCAAAATATATTAGGAAGGAATTTGCATAGGAATAAGTTAAAGTCATGCCTCTGTTTAAAACTTGAATCATAATTGTGACAATGGGATGGTAACACACTACTACTGTATTTCATGACACAGATATTGACCACATTAAAAAAAAACCCAATGCAAGAAATGACTCATTTCTGAATTGCCAGTTTGATTTAGAAATCACTGATTAGTTCTTCTGTTACAAGATATTATGAGCTGTCAGTAAGAATGTTTCTGACAGGTTTACCTGGCTTTGAGAAAGCTTATATCACGTGGTATTACTGCTCTGTAAAAAGGTCACCATTTTTTCATTTTCCCCTAATATTCCAAGACTATTTGAATTATGCTTCCTTCTGCACTTATTTTGCCTCTTTCCATTGCTGACATATTTTAAGACACTAAAGCCAACTCTAAAGAGCAGAAGGGAGGCTAGCTTTGCACTGCTACAAAACCCAGCGTTTCTATCAGACTGATCTCAGAGGGTCAGCCTAAAGCCTCAAGTATTGTTCATCCCTTCAGGTCTCCAACACACAGGTGTACGTGCAGAGGAGATTTTGGTGAATGAATAAATAGCAGCTTTAATCATAGAGTCACATGGGAAGCGTGTCAAGGTACTGCTTTTTATGATGTTTTAATGAGATGGAATTTAAAGTGGAACAGTGCATAGATGTGAAAATATTTGTGCCAGGAGCATTTCAGTAAACTGTAGCTAATTACAGATTAGAATAGATAGATATATGTGAATGAGCTGCTAAGCTGAACATTGTCTTGGCGGGTTTTCCTGATAACATTGAAAGCGTGATCACTTCTCTGATACAGAATAACCTGCAGAGTAGAAATACAAATTAGGAAGATCTGAAGAACATGCATCCTGCAACAATCACACTTTGCTTGGTTGGTATCCACTGGACCTTCCTACATGGCAATAAATGCTACAGAAATATCTCTTGATCATCCTGTGACTACACAGCAAACTAATCAACACGGGCAAGAAAACTGCCCTGTTGTAACTTCAGTCAGCTATCAACATTGGTGGTAGCATTTGTGCACCCAGCTTCAGGACAAATTTTTCCTCAACTACAATGATAAAAAGGGAAGGGGTGTGCCATTCAGAGGGACCTGAACAGGCTGGAGAAGTGGGCCTGTGAAAACCTCATGAAGGTCAACAAAGCCAAGGGCAAGATCCTGCACATGGGTCGAGGCAATCCCAGGCACAAATACAGGCTGGGCGAGGAGTGGATTGAGAGCAGCCCTGAGGAGAAGGAGCTGGGGGTGTTAGTGGATGGAAATCTGACCATGAGCCAGCAACGTGCACTCGCACCCCAGAAAGCCAGCTGTGTCCTGGGCTGCATTAAGAGAAACGTGGCCAGCAGGTCGAGGCAGGGGATTCTTCCCCTCTACTTCACTCTCATGAGAACTCCCCCCTTGCAGTGCTGTGTTCAGCTCCGAGGGCACCAACATCAGAAGGACACGGACCTACTCGAGCGGGTCCAGAGGAGGCCATAAAGATGATCAGGGAGCTGGAGCACCTCCCCAGTGAGGACAGGCTGAGAGAGTTGGGGTTGTTCAGCCTGGAGAAGAGAAGGCTCCAGGGAGACCTTAGAGCGGCCTCCCAGTACTTAAAGGGGCTACAGGAAAGCTGGGGAGGGACTCTTTATCAGGGGTGCAGGGATAGGATGAGGTGTAATGGTTTTAAACTGAAAGAAAGTAGAGTTAGATTAGATCAAAGGAAGAAATTCTTCCCTGTGAGGATGGTGAGACACTGACACATGTTGCCCAGAGAAGTTGTGGCTGCCCCCTCCCTGGAAGGGTTCAAGGCCAGGTTGGACGGGGCTTTGGGAAACCTGGGTTAGTGGAAGGTGTCCCTGCCCCTGGCAGGGGGGTTGGAACTGGATGATCTTTAAGGTCCCTTCCAACCCAAACCATTCTATGATCTAACATAAATATTTAAGTTATAAAATATCAAAATAATTTTCATTTTATGAAATATTAATAATATATCATTTAGGCAGCTAATATATGTAGGACTTAATGCAGTGAACTTTCCATATGATAAAACTGCCATAAGATTTGATTATGGCCAGGAAGAGGAATACAAGTCTCTTGCCCAAAGAAGGACATGGAGTACAACCTCGGCTTTGTATCCACTGTCAGGATATTCTGTCTTAAGAGAGATCGTGCCATAGAAATGATGACCTGTTGCTGGATCTGGGGGGACCCAGACAATACTTGGAGCAAGCTGGTTTATCACCCTGCATATGGTAGAAGACACGATCTTTTTGCAGCACCACAAGAAGTGCACATATACAAGTGCCCAAATACAAGTTCTATGAGTCTGGTGACTGCTGAATCAGGAACTGTCTGAAAGATGTCACACGAGTAACTGCACTACTCAAATGAGAGCCCATGTATTATTTCTCTGGACTCTACGTCAACATCAGCTAGCAAATAGTTCTGCACTTTTCTATAGGGGCTGTATAGCACGGCCCCAAAAGCCTGCATGTAAACACAGACCTTCTGTACAGTTACATGTACCCTGTCATGGGAGTGCTGTATGAAATTTTAATTCACTGAGATGGAAACTGGCAAAAGTAACTGATGAATTGCCTGTTTCCCAAATACAAAGATTGCTAAAATGTCTTATCTTGCAATACGAATGGAGACATCTGGTCATCAGATGTTCATATTTAAATTTTTGCTGATAAATACATGTTGAGTGAGTGGCTGTTACCAGCTGTTATTTTTTTTAGCATTGTTGGACAAATTTTCTGTAAACAGGTGATAGAGTATCATCTCAAGACTAAAACTGGCAATTTATTTTTTTCCAGAGAAAGAGTATTTTAGCAAAAATGCATTTCCAGCTAAACAAAACTGCATATTTATGGGTTGAATTTTCTAGGTATAGTTTAACCCAAAAAACAGTAGAAAAAATAGAGAGAAATCTTTTCTTTGTTTGGATATAGTAAATCATTTCAGCTTCTTTTTGAAGTGTTACTAAATATGAAGGTTTTATATATCAAACCAAAGATAAACACATTGGACTACATTTTTGTTTAATCTAGTATGAAATTTTCTTGTTCAAATTTCTGATATTCTTAGGAGAAGGAACAGAGCTGATAGGCATTTTGGTGAGAGAAGGGAGGCTGAAATTGCTCAATGAACCATTTAGGGCAGGATAACATTCAAGCACCTTTTGGATACAGAACATCATATCATCAATAAATAGATTATGCCTGATCCCCACATTAGGAACTATTTGGCTAAAAACACAGCCATCAAGATCCCTAATTACTATTTCCAGAAGTTTATTATGGTTGACTAAATTTGGCAAAAGTTTTCAATCAAGCACAGAAGGACTGTGAAGAAAATCATCTAGGGAGAGCCCTATATGTCAAGTTCCAACCCAGAGCAGATTTTTATAGCTAAGTAGATCTAACTTACAAATAAATCTATTAAAGAGAGAATTTATATTGGAAACAGTGACAAGCTCATCAACTATAACTGAGCTAGTGGTCACAGCTGTTACAAGGTGATGACGTTAATTTAGAAAGAGGATATTGCCTCAAATCTAAAGTGTGATGAATGGTGTCTCTGTAATGCAGCATCTCCTGATGATGCCAGTGCTGGGCATATATACAGCTGCTGGTAAATGCATTTATAGTGTTTTTTCTTGCCATAAGATACATTTTCAACAAATCAGAGGTAATAAAATAATGATAGTGCTATTCCACTATACAGCATGACAGCTGCAGTTAATGCCCACATATTAAATACTGTATCTGAGTGCTTCAGACCCCAACTACTTTAATATCTATTAGGCAGAAACCTGGCATTCAGACCCTGCTCCCTCTTCTTCTCCACATGCTCTTATGATGAGCATGCAGCCTATCTCATCTGTCCTTCTCCATCCATACCCACCCTTTCTTCACTTTGGACCAACATTAAGAAAACAGTGTTTGAGTATACAGGTGACTGAATACCTCTCAAGTATTAGCCTCTCCTTCAACACAAAAGTGTAGTTACCACAGTCTGCATAACTGCCAACAAGCAGAAGGTTATCTGAAGCACCTAAATTCACCATAAGTTCATGCCAGTTCATACATTTACATGTCTCTTTCTTCTTCTTCCTGATGCCTACTAACTTATTTAGATTCCCTATCCCTAACTTTCACTATGCCACTCTAAGATTAAACAATTAAGCATTAGTCTTCTTTCACACTGACCATTTCTCTAACTCTAGAGAAACTACAGGATCCAGAAAAAGGTTGGAATTTAGGATCAGTTTAAAATTTAAGAACCTTCCAACATCCAAACCTTAATCCAACATAGTCCAGGGATCAATACATTCAGTAAAATGAAATTATACCCGTTTTGCCTTGCTTGTTCCCAGACACCTCAGAGTCCTTCAAGCACACTTGCAAAACCATGAGTTCATGACCAGTTTCTCTGCAAGAGAGACACATCTTGTTCCCTCTACAAGCAAGTCAGATCCTCCAACATCCATCCCTTGCACACAGCACCAACCCAGGCAGCACCCAGCTGGACTCCCTGCACCTCTGATGCAATGGAACTGCTGACTCCCGTATGCTGAAGGACATTTAACATACAGGCTGGGAACTGAACTAGATACCAGCAGCCTGCAATGCAATTTACATATTATTATTAGGAAAAGCATACAAAAATAATTACATTGCCTCTCTGGCAACACCTGGAACATAGAGGGAGCCTGGTGCAAGTGAAGGGAGCCAGAGCACTCCTCAGGGCAGTAGCTGTGAGGAGCACTACCAACTACTGCCCAGGCTGACTTGGGCCATGCTTCTTTTCCTTAGCTGCCAACAAAAACTATACAGACTAACCTAATTATTTAAATGCTGCAAACATCCTCAAACCACTGGTCAATAATTTCTTAAACCCATATACCTATGATTTTATTTGCAGATGCGTGCAAAGCAGCTCAAATACTAACACGATCTAAAAGTCACTTTGTACCCTGGCCCTAGATGAAACTAAAGCTCAGGATGTTCCGGTCCAGAGCTGCTAATGAGGAAACTACCCAACTGTAAGTATTCTGTGTAAATGGAAATATTTACTAGGCCAGACATGAAATTGTCCTAGACTAGCCAGCTGATAAAGCAGCCAGTGCTGCACTTCATTCCCACTCAGTTTAGCTCCTCTACTGATTTCTGGAAGTCATTCCTTTAGCCTTATATCCCTTTCCAGGTAAGTCTGGGTCCACACAAGTCTGAGGACTGCTGTCACTGGCAGTCAACACAGACCTAAACTCTTGCCTCAGCTGACAATTTTCTAACTCCACAATTCAGACAGATTTTGAGATTACTCTTTGATATAACTGCCCCTCGAGAGAAAAAGCATATGCAAGATTACGATGGTCCATGGATCCCTTCTGGGTAGGATTGAAAACCAGTTTAAATTTAGCTAGAAAATATCCATGTTATTATCTATCCTCATTAAGGTTTGTTCGAGAAGTCCTCACTCAACCATTTACCAAGCTTTTTTTACATTAATATGCATATATTTCCTTTCATCCATTTAAGAACGTGATAAACAAGCTATGATTCTCACTGATGAAGAACTGAACACTGGTTTGAAACATCAACTATATGAAATTCATAAATCACTCTTAGCATAACTCATTCTCCTCTTCCAACCCCTTACCCCCACCTCCACTGTCACTCAGAAAACAGCAACCAGCCAGCAGTGTACTAAGTGGCACTTTGTGCTCATTCATGTATTGGTCCATAGGAGTTTTGAGAGCTGTCTTCTGTTAAGTCAATATAGTTTCTTTCAAGAAGATCTACCGGGATGCTAAACATGCAGATCAGTGTTCCCATTTAACATAACTGTTAATTCCTTATTTAATAATTGACAATCAAAACACTAAACTCAACGTATATAATAATCTTGTTTTCTAATTCTATTGCATGTGTTTAAAAGAATAATGCTTCTTCATGTTTGTGTTTATATATGAAGAGGAATGGAAACAAGACAAGGAACTGTGTATTTTTCTATCACCAAAATCATTACACCAGTGATGCCATTGGGATTCATTTCACCTTGAGCAGACTATTAATTTTGAGACTCTAGCCCCCAGAGCACATGTATCTAGCATGGTCTATACACATTACCAAGAATACTAGCAGGATCCGCATCACATTTCCAATTTAATTCCTCTGCCCAGACCAGCCAGACACTCAATGGCTCCAGTCCACCTCCTCCTCCTTTCCTTCATACACCTAGTTAGCTTTGTGATTGAATTTTCCATGGCATAAATCCTGAGAATAACATCAACATACCCACAGACTTGGCAGCAAAGCCATTATCTAATCCTACATCAAGACAAAAGTTGACCAGGAAAATATTAAACTAAGTCACAAATATCACTAACCTGTGCTTTTGGCTCCTTGATCTCTTGGTGTTTGTCAGACAAAGGAACATTTTCCAGGTTCCTGAAAGTTGATATAGTTCAGACAATATGAAAGGTGTTCAGCTTCTACTGACCTTCTACCTGAAATAAGCATTACACTTTCTTGCAGATAACACAATTAAAGCCAACTAATGCTCTCGGTTCACTTTTAATATGCCAAGTAGCAGTACACTACTGCTATGGAGAGATCTTGCTATACATAACCTCTGACACAGAGCTAATCATTTCAACCACAGAGAAAGCCATGGCTTGGCTGGGAGCAAAAAAATGCCCAGAAAATAATTTTCATATAAAACAGATCTAAAATGAAACTGCTACAGCTGATCCAGACAAAATCCTTTAGAGTTCTTTATATGTGCACACTACAGCTTTTAACTGCTTTCAACATGTACTTTGATGGAAAAGCTTTCAGACCCATTTCTAAAGCAGATTTGGAATCATGGCAGCAGTCAAAACTGAATTACAATAAATCTGTCATTTGCAGATTGAACAACAAAATATGACATATTTGGCCTCATGGCGTATCTTTTTCTATCGTAACTTCTTCCCCGATTCGCTCATCATTCCAATACAGGGAAGAATTAACTTATTTCACATTACATAAGCAGACTGGCTCAATCAAGACTGTTTTGTGTAGTCTACTTCAAAGTTGCACATTTCCACAGGTCCTTTCAGAGCAGGTTTTCCAAGGTACTATGCTTCTGTCACAACACACACGTAACTTCAAGTTTCCAGTTATTAAGAAAAGGTAATTAAATTACTCCTATTGCTATGAAGGTTATGAAGTCCATTGGCTCCAATAAGAACAATGAGATATGGCAGAGCCATGAGGTAGAATAAAAACCCAGGCTCACAGACTAAAACTCTCATGAAGTACCACAGAGCACTTCAGGATCAATTTTTAAGGAAATCATAGATATACCATGCGCTTTTCTCAGCAAACCTTTATAACAGCTATTGTATGAATTAGGAACACATGGAATTGAAAGAGTTTTGGCATTACCTGTAATATTACTCAAGAGAATTCTCAACTTTTAATGTTTTTTAATGATGGAGGGTATGTTTTGAATATCAACAAGAGCATGCCTAAAACCCAACTATCTGAGTTCAAATAATCAAAAAAGAATACCCACCTACAACAAGGAGGGGACAAATTTGCCAGTTGGAAGAACATGATAACTTCAATGGGCAGCAGAGGAAAAAGTACTAATAGGCCTTGGAAAAAAAAAAAAAGCTACAATTAATATGTTTCCATGTCTGCAGGTATCATACAGGTATGATACCAGTGAGAGTCTAACATAAGGATTAGTACTACAAAGAAACCAAATTAATGTATCACATCATCCTAATAGCAAGAGATTCAATAAGAGCCAGTGAATACAGACTGACAAAATCAATTTCATTTAGTGTAAATTAAAGTTTAAATGTGATTCAGGCTCTATGTATTTTGCACAGTATCTGCAGAACTAGAATAAAGAAAACTATTCAGCAAGACAAATTTGAGAACAAATAATATTCTCACACAGAACATGCATCACTTTTTTCTTTTCACAGCATTTCCTGAAGTTTTCTCAAACCTACAAAATAAAAACCAAAACCATACCACCACCCAAACCAACATATGTACAGCTGAGACACTATTTCTCTCACCTATCCCTACGTTTATTCTGGCCAGCCCATTAAACACCCTTAAGTGGTTCCTGCTCTGCTACTTGGACAGAACTTCAGAAGCCCTAACCTTAACCCCTTCTAGACAGGGCAGCAATGAAATAGGCACAGATGTATCAAGACAACATTTGTAAAGCACCCATACCCCCTTGTGTAGTGCACTCTTAAAAATGCTATTACCAGGAAAGTTACTGTTGTTGTACAACCAGGAAGTTCTCATTAGAATTTTTTTTAAATCTGCTTTATGTCAGGGCCCTGGGCACTAATTGCCCTGACCAGACTCACCTGGGAGCTCCACCATTCCAGCTCAGCTCAGGTCGGGGTCCTCAGTCTTGGCCTGAGCTATACCACAGGAGCACCCACTTGTGCCTGGCCACAGACCTTGCTGATCCAGAGCCCAACCCAGGGGTCTGATACCCCAGCTTGACCTTCCCTTTGTCACCACAGACCTGCCTGGTGACCACTGGGCTGTGTCTGACCCTGGTTATCATTGCTGGACCTGACCCTGACCCAAATCCCTTCTGATCTGCCTCATCACTATGGACCCACTTAAAGATCAGGACCTTTGATTGCCCCTTGGGGCTGCCCTGCATAGGTGCCATGGGGCTGGGCCCTGCCCTGCCCTGCCTGCCATGGTACCACGTGGGCTCAGCCTGTAGTTCCTGGTGCTTACGGAGCAGCCAGCCCTCCCTGCTCCCTGACACTTCAGCTATAAATTTTCATTTGCTTTCAAGCTACCAGAAATAAGAACAAACACAAACCTTGGAAGAGCTGTACAAAAAATACATGTCTAGATGCACATCTCCTTTTCAACCCCTCCACCTGCTGTGGCAGTGTAATATATTGCTCTCGCTGACTTCTTTGCTGTATCACCATGTACAAGTAAATGAATTCTCTGCTAGTCTTATGTCAATGTTTCCTAATGAGAGCTTTGTTTGAGTTTCTCTTTTCAAGTATGTGCAGAATAATGGATAGACCACAGTGAAATATGTCCCTCGTGCTCTTTGATGGAAATCATAAACTCTGACTACATAGCTCCAATGATTTACAGCACTTCCAAAATGCAAAGTAGAATTCATTCTGTGCAAGAGACTGCTGCAGCTCTCATTTGTTTTTTCCTTTAAAATGCAATATATAGATTCATACACATTTTATGTAAATGAAATATATATATAAGCATTTCACCTGGCCATGCAATTATGCAAAAGGCAATGTTAATAATTTAGCTATGGCATTCATACTAGCTTAATGAAAGCTCTATTCCCTTAAGTAGGAGAATTAATAATTTTGAATCTGAAGAGCACTGGTTTAAGTCTTTAAAGGGATTTATTTCTTATAACATAATGAAAGTCTGTTCATCTAAACTAATCATGGACAAAAGCTAAGCTTCATGAATAATGTTTATGTTTTTTGACAAACATCTAATGAACATACATAAATTAGTTTTTCCAAGTTACTGAGTAGGATCATGATTTTCTGTCAAGTAGACACAGAAAAATACTGTAGGAAGATTCACATTATTCCAACTGGACACTCAAGAACAAAAGATAGTCAAGAGAGATGTTAGCAACTGAAAGCCTAGAAGTTTTTTCAATATCATCAGCCTACCCAAACTTCTCAAGTTTACATTTCATACAAAAATTAGTTCCTTGGTAGACCTTACTATGTAATTTATCTTACAAAACAACTAGGACGGGTGTATGTATCAGGTGTCTGTAAAAGCATACTATTAAAAATCAAACCCATATAATGTGTTCTTACATTTACTTATGTTTATTTATGTCGCTCTACCAAGCACACTCTATGGAATTCAGAGTCAGATGAGGACACTTCTCATCCCTAAATAATTTTTGCTCTAATTTCACACAAGGTTCAAGAGGAAGGGAGATGAAGAATTACGAGGGACTGGTGGAGAAGGCAAAAAGTGTATAAGGAAACTGAAGGGGGAAGACATAAGCCAACTAAATGAAACATTTGAATATACTTCATCCAACTCTCTGGAAATCAAGGATAATTTTCTGATTTTGGTAGGCTGTGAGCAAGCTCTTACTCAACAAAAACTAACGTGCAGGTGTCATGAGAACAGAGACTTTTGTTGACATTTTAGTAGCTAACAGAAATAGAAATTATTTGAAAGTAGTGCATGCATTCCACAGGAAGAGGTCTTAGACAAGATCTGAATCAGAAACAGTGATACCAACAAGCACCTTTACATTAATACATATAACATTAACAAATTGCTTTTCAGACTTAAACAATATTCAGGCAATAATAAAGTTCAAGTGCACTACAAAATGGGCATGCAGGCAATGTTATTCTTGACTTCTAAATACACCATTTTACACAGGTACACAGTGTAAAGTCCCACTTTACGCAGTGACTTTAAGTCTGTATGCCATATCCAGAGTTGGGTCTTTGTGTATAAACATGTAACTATGTAAGAAAAAAAAAATCAAATATGAAAGTAATGGAAATTAAATAAAACAAATGAGATAAAATTGTATTCCTAACTTCTTCACTCTCAGTGTGTTACTGCATTTGATGAAGTGTCTCCATATTTATTTACCTGAAGCCCTAATAATAAGGGTTTGAGACACTCAGTGTCTTAGATTTATTACTGTGCTATACAAGTACATGCAGAGAAGATGAATCTTACTTAATTGCAACCCTTTTTTAACTATTAAAGTGAAAGCAAAGTTTGGGTAGTTATATTTTATCCTAATCATTCTTGGAAGTCTACATCAAACATATGTCCAATGCCATTAGAAGGAGAGAAAACATCAAGAGACACATTTGTATTCTAACATAAAAATGTAACTTCAAAAGCATACTTCCTCTACAAAGGTGTTTATTAAATGTAGAAAACAGAGCTCAATGGGTTATCCTTTACTCCAGAACAATATTTCTCCCTATACAAACACTTCTAAAGAAATCTCCCAAGCAGTTCATCACATCCCCTTACTCGTTACACTCTACTCTGCTCCTACCATTATGCAGATCTAAACACAATGTTTTCCTGAAAGCTATAGTTATCAAAGACTGCAGAGAAACGCCCTTATTCTTGCTTCCTTTCTGACAATTTATACCCTGTTTCAAAGTTTACGACTCCCAGTGATCGTCAACTTTTTTATTATTCTCGACAATGTGTCATATGGTACTTTGTCTTCATGCATGGATCACCCAGTGACCTGTTTGTGCTGTGGTAGTTTATACTGATCATACAAATAAGGATTAAGGTGTAGAAAATAGAGATTTCTGCTTTAAATTGAGAAAGCCAGTTCTTAGGATCCGTGCTAGATCCTTCCTTGCTCTACTTTTTATTTCTTTTAATACATAAAATAAACATTTTCTGTGTTCATGGTGATTTACACACAGTTCCCCAAAAATTATATGCTAAGACTTTTAAAATATTAAACACTGCAAATATTCAGAGCAGATTTTGTCTTCTGTATGGTATTTTTGACTGTGCAACAGCAGAATGTGTTATTAAGTGACTTATGACTCAGACACAATTCCTTTATTTGTATTTCTTATTGGTTTTCTCTAAAAGAAACAAATCATTTGTGACTATTAACAAAGGGTGGATAACACAGTCAATCAGATTGAGCCTTCAGGCTTCCTAAAACCGTTTAGTTTTACAGTTGGAATTCAGACAGCTGCTTCTGTTCTGTTGAGAAACCATAGGAGCTGAAAAAAAAGAGACTCAGCACTGAAAATAAGATCCCATTTTGGTTATCATTTTACTAGATTAATGTTGCTTGTGGCATTTCTGTCTCTTCTACACTTTATAGATTTATGAAATCTTGTTTCTTATGGCAACCACAGCTGATGACTGTCGAATCATTATTCACATTTCAGTGGAATCTGATGGGGAGTTTTAGCTTATTTTTAAATGGACTATAATTTACTTGATTTTATGCAGAACAGTTCAGACAGCATGGGGTAAATTTTCAAGGTGGTGAGTAGGAGGTACAGTGCAAGCACAAATCCTGTTATTTGTTAATAGGATTTGTCTGCATCCCTCTGTTTATTGCTTTGAAAATGCATCGCTGTATCTCATTTACAGAATAATCCTATTGGCAACACGATCAACTCCAAACAAACCTGGTCATGTGTATGTCTCCACATATGGCACCATGATGTAAAAGCTCCTGAGCAGGACATGACCTTGGGATTAAACTTCCAAGCAACTAACAGATTCCCTAATTCCCTCTTTACTCTGATGACCCTAATCTTATTGCTCTGTATCAGTGAATTTATCAGCATTAGTGGCAAAGAGGTGGATAAGAAGTCTCCCTCTAGAGGATGGTTTTCTATTGTTATTATTCTAGCTATCTTCTAACTATGTTCTTACTAGTTTGGGTATGTGTGAAAAAAATGTTAAATGCTGCACTAATACAAATGTGTTTTCCACAATATACCGTCTAAGTGCCAAAGAGAACATCTCAAAACATGCATATAGAACATAGACAAAGTGAGCTTTTCTCCCACTAACTGCACTTTTACTAGCCACTACAGCTCAGTAAATTGTCTTTTTTTATCATTTTCATCCCCATCAGCAGGTCTTGTGGATGAGATACACTACCATGAAACAAATGTCCCAGCAATAATCTGTAAAAATGACTGGAATAAGGTACTTGGAAGTTCTTTTATTTTTTTATTGATTAGTTTTTGAGCCATTTAGCAATGGATAGTTAAGGAAAACAAAAAGAGACCTTTAATGTTTTCTGATATAATCTTTACTCTCTTTGCTTGGCAAAACTCACTTTGCTATAGCAGCAATAGCAAAGAGGAATAGAGCATACCCTGAGATTCAGGACTGCCACCAATGTACCAATTCCCATCAAATAATTTTGGATATATTTCTATGAAAGTGTTCATACACCTACAAAGTAGAGTTTTACCCTGGAAAGCTGTGTGTGTTAATGTGAAGGACCTGACATCTTGTCTACAAACAGCAATTACTTTTTTTTTTTCTTTCAACAATGTGATATTATTTGTAATAAGAGCACCACTGTCCTTAAATCAAGATGATAGTGAGGTTCTGCAAGTCAGATGCCAGTGGTGTGGTCTGTGAGTGGGAATCACACAGTAAAATGTATTTTGGGCTAGCTCTGAATTCTTCAGATTCAGAGTAAAGGATCTTCTGTCTTTCCAAGACTTTCATATAATTAAATATTATAGAATAAGAGCAAGTCCTTTTCTCCTCTAAAGTCATAGAAAATGGTGACTTTACATTAAACTGAGATTCACACACATATATATGTTTTTTGGTATTTTTCTCCTGCTCAGTATGGCATTGTTCTTTTTTCTAATTACAAAAATATATATCTTCTCAATGTTTAATTCTAATTCTGTTCTCATCTTGATGCATTTTTGAAAAGGAAATCATCTCAGACCTTGGTGCCATACTGCCAAAAAATAAAAAATTGTATTTAAATCAAGTTAATGACTCACTCTTCCCATTTTGTGCATTTTCTTCCATTACTCTTGGTCCATTGGTTCATCCATTTTTAAAAGGTTTAATTTCCTGTTGGATCATTGACTGAATTCGTAACAGGTTCTCTTTCCATTGTGAGCTTATGAGGCAAATAGCATTATGTTTGCAAGCACAGATGAGTGTGTTCACTAAAGGCAGGAGCTTTTTTTGATTGAAGATGTGTTAGTAAATCATTTTCACATACACGTAAAATGAAATAATTATTATTTTGTATGTTGAAGTTATATCAAAGCTTTTCATAACATCTCTCCTCCCTCCTGCCCCTGTGGTACCACAGTATTTCCAATGGAGCCGGGTATACAGATAGTAAGGTTAATTTCATACATAAAGTGCTGGATGTCTTTCTTGCAGTTGTTTATAGCCCCTGCCTCATGCTACTCTTTAGTGACTAATTTAGGACTGCTACCACAGTGTGAGCTGGGCCTTCAAGGGAAATCAGTGTTAATTTCTCCTTTCAGTTCTTTGTTGTCACAGATCTTCCCTCTACTTCATCTCAAGTTGAATGATGTATTTCAGAGATGATGTTATAGCTAAGCTATTTTGGTTTTAAACACAGATTAAAACTTTAAATATTCTGAGCGACAAGGTCTGATTTTCAAGGCCACTGAAAGAAGAGTCAGAAGAGATCATGAGACATTCTTTGTAATGCCTATAGATAGCAAAATATCAAGTAACTCAGAAAGCAATGCGCCAAGCGAAGAAAAGGCAATAAAGAATTGCTCTAGACCACAGATAGGATTTGAATTATGATCCTTATTTATGGGAAATAAGGCCAGAACTTCTACTGAGGATGTGTGAAGACTTAGCAACAGCATTTTAGAAGGAAGTCTAAGCCTGGGATGAACTACTATTTTTTTCTGCATGGACTGGAACACACTAAGCAGAGGCAGTTCATATAAACTACTACAACACATCTTGCAAAGCTGGGCTGTGGAGCTGTTACTACAGCAGCACCTTCTACCTGTTTTAAAGTGACTCACTTGGGACAGTGGATTGGTCATGACTTAAAGGACTCTTCTCACAAAGAGCACAAGCAAATGATGGGTCATCCTTTGCTAAAAGGAGACTAGGGTTTCTAGGAGAAATAAAACACTTCCATGGCAGTTTTTCCAGGTGCTGACTTTTGGAGAGGGAGCAACTGAGAGAAAGCGAGGTAACTGTGTCACAGTTTTAAATGCATATTACCGCTTCACTACTTTTTGAAGACATTGGGAGATACTGTCAGTCTACTTTCACAAAAGCATTAGGAGAAGGCTCACAAGAGCTTTCCCAGGAGTGTTAAATCTCACACAGACTTATATCCTGAGAAAGGCAGGAAACTTAATCCAAGATGATAGATCAAGTCAAAGTTACATGTTTCTGTTTGTAGCAATATGGTAAGTAACATAAGCCTAAACTCAAAGCATAGATGAGGCAAATCTATCCATATATACATAAATGAGAGTAACACAACCCAATATCCGTGGGTTTTATACACATTAAAATGTCCATATCGTTTAGGCAGCTTACAGGCTATTCTTGACAAAGGTAACTCTGGAATGCAAGAAATCCAGATGATATGTGATCTGCAATATTTCAGATCATCATTTAACGCAAGAACATACACACAAAAAGATTCGTAAGATACCTCTATGTTCTACAATAATCAGAAATAGGATTTTGGTAATAACAGCTTTCACCACAGAATTGCAGCATGTGTCAGACACTGTGCATTGAGCTTTGAGAAGCATGAGGTAAATGACATACGGATGCTTAATAACATCTCCAAGAAGTCACATTCACAGTCACAGTCAGCAGATTAACACTTTCACAAGAAGCTGTTCCCAGTGGGATCACCTCCTCCTGATGACTGAGAAAACACTTCAAGCTGTGACGAGGAGGAAAATGAAGATAGAAAAGTTTGTATCCTAGAGCTTTCAACATCAAAGTCCATTAGACTTTATCTGTCAGTAGCATTTGTTTTAGGCATGGAAAAGATGCAACCCCATGCCTGCAGAAGTGTAAGGTTTACATAAGAAGCATACGAGTGAATCCTTCCACCCACCATTTGGGTCTTTGGGATAACCTCTGGAACCTATGGATCTGCAGCTCATGAGCACTTGTCTTTTGCAAGGGCTCAGATATGCCTCCTATTTCAAACAGCTCATACGCTATTCAAGTAACCAGCAGCAGAAGGATGAAGATGCCAAGGCTGCTGAATATTCAGAATCCTTATCTGTGGCAGGAAGCAAGTTAGCTAAAACTTGCTGATGCTAACATTAACAGGTTGCCCTGAAAGCCAGCTTCAGACCCCAGTGATTTTCTAACACAGACAGAATAACAGTGTCATTTCTCACAGCCTGTCCTGAGCTCCCTTCCTGGTATCCCAGTGTCCTCTGGCTCCAGAAATATGAAGGTTTAGGATTTTGCAAAAGGAGATTGTGTGCTTCAACAACATTCAGAGTATGCCAGGCACCGTTGCCTGCATCCAGTCCCCTGAGCAAAGGCCTGCACCTCCTGCAGCAGAAGTCGCAATCTAACAGGAAAGTGCATTGACAACCGCCTTTATTTTAAGGACAAACTGAATCATATAAAATGACAATAATTATTTGTAATTCAGATACAAAAAGAGGAAGACGTAGGTTTTATTCTTGGATCACTTTATCATGGCAGGATTTAAAATAATGAAGACAGCCAAGATTACAGACAGGCTGTATTTCTTCCCTCAATGGCTAAAATCACAAGCATCAGAACTGCAAGCACTAAAGAAGATTCATATTTATGCATGTATTTGCATAATATTTCTCATACTCTTTTTCCTGATAGGATAGGCTCTCTTGAAATCTGAATTATTTTTCATGGCACTTGGGAAAGGAAAGGGAATTCATTATAAAGACTCTTACAAATATTTTTTTAATTTAACATTGGATCAAATACCCATTCATTTAGTTGAACACCGACTGCAAAATGGTGATAAAGACATTTGTTTAAAGTCTAATATTCTTACAGTGTGAGAATCTTGACTCCATGCTCTTTATTAGATGAGTTTAAATAAAAGACTGAGCGACTGCAGAGAAAAGACACTTTGAGCAAAACTAGGGTAAAATGTAGAACAGATTTTGAAAACATACTTTTAAAATATAGCTACATATTTTACACTGGGGAAGAAAAAAGAATGACAGTTACTCCCTGTATTAATCACAAATCCATAAACTACTCAAAATTCTGTGCACAAAAGGCAAAAATCATGAGTGCGACATATATATGAAAAATCAAAGTGCACAGACTAATATTCTTTTTAAATTGTCAATATTTTAAGGATTTTGATAATTTAACATAACCTACTAATGCAAAGTCCAGCTAAAAACACTATTTTAATGTAAAATCCCTTCTTCTCCAAAATTATAAATTATCTGCTCTCTTTCATGAGTAATGTTTGGCTTTCAAAGGGCTGGAACAGCATTCACATTGAGTCCTCCTTCTTGCCATTAAAATATTATTTTAAAATCTGCATATTTTAAAATCTGCAATTTTAAAAAATGCTTTTGCCACCAACAGGTTCTTTTATCATGTTACGAACACAAAAGCTGATTTTTAAGAAATGCTTCAATTGTTCTTTTGAGCCCTATGTAAGATTTCTTTTAGGGTTTGTTTTCGTTTGACTTACATCAACCATACTTTCCTTGAAATTATAATTTAATATATGCAATTATAACAAGTATCTTGATAGGAATCTGGGGGTTTATTCAACCTCAGTCAGGGAATATATGGCAAATTTCCTGCCTTTTAAGGAAATATTAAGACTTGCACTGCTGTCATGATACACGCTATGCTGAATTTTGTTGTTACGTACAATTAACATCAGCCTCTCTCCTTATTTGAAGCTTCAAGGCCTGAGTTGTGTGATGTTCAAAAAGTTAGTTAACATTTGCAATATACATGCACTGCAATTAAAGTAATTTATCCATTCACCTGTTATGCTCCAGAGAGGGTTGTCAGTAGAGTATGAGCTCTGCCAAGGAGAGCCAGGACCAACTATACCCTCCTTCCATGCAAAGGAGAGACCTGTGAAGTGCAGTAATCGCCATCAGACACGAATGCTGCTTCACCCTCTCTGTCAATTTTCCATTAGTGAGACACCCTTGCTGAAACAGAGACCTAGAAGGGAGTAGGCTATCAAACCAAATGCCTTCCTGGCACAAGGTGAGCCCCACTGATGGTCGCTTCCCGATTCAGCCTGAAGTGGGCTGCGCCAGGGGCCGCAGAGTGAGGCTGGCAGCGCCTCAGGCTCCAGCCCCACCGCAGAGGCCCAGAGCCTGCGGCGCCTGGCTGAAGACCCGAGTGACCCCACTGACGGGGGCAGCGGGGCTGCCCTCACACCAGCACGCTGGTTAGAATTTAACAAGTGCCCGTGCCATACTCTTTCCCTGGCAGCACCCTGTGGCCATGGTTGGGAGGCAGCTCTGCACAGGCAGCGGTGTGGGCCACCCCCCAAAAGTCTTGGGTCAATTCACCTGTAATTTTTACCACAAAACATCCTTTTAAATGTTAGAGTCAAGATTTATTGAAACAGAAACAGCAACTGCAAAAAAACCCCAGAATGACACAATAAGAAAATAGAGGGGGGGATAAAAAAGTTTCCACTTACCCTGCAGCTCCATCCTGCCACCTGGCCCCTCATGGCTACAGCAGCTGCATGCTCACCCTAAAAAGCCCTTTTCTCCCTTTTCCCTGGTGCAGATCCCCACCTGCCCGGTGCTCAGCGGCTCTGCCCTCCTGTCGCTGCCTTCGGGGAGCTTTTCCTCCAACACTGCCGGCTGCCTGACAGGGCGACCCTTCCTCAGGCCTGGAGGCTCATCGGAGCTTGCTCCTGGCTCCTGTGTCACCACAGAAAACCACATACGCCTATGGCACCCTAGACACTTTCACAGAAATAAGCTGTTTTTTTAAATATTGCAAGCATTTCTATTTTTCCAGATGATGGTGGTGGACATTTTTAGATGATGTCCTCACCACGAAGCTGGGCCTAGTCCTTGTGTTGTGCCCAGGTTAAAACCACCCACCCTCCAGGTACCTTTTCTTTTTCTTGGCTGATGGTGAAGCTATCATTCATTCATCTCAGTCCTTTTCTCAGGTATCATTGCTATTCAGGGTTTGTACTAAATTCATCTCCACATTGATATGTAATAGTTGAGAGAAATTCACTTTTATTTAGGAGCTGTGTAAGCTGTATGCATTAAGTCCCACTATAGCTGCATTTTGAGGATTTTAAATGGATTCAAGACAAGGGATGCTTCTTGCACTTCTTTGCATAGACTTGAATTTAACCTTAGGTGGCTACTTAGTTTAATCCTTTTTACCCTTATTTTCAGAACTCTCAGAGTTCCTAAACTAGGAGTTTTGTAGACAGAGCAGATGGTGCTGTCTCTTCCTTCAAGGATAAAAAAAATTGCAGTCAAATCTGGACTCCTTAAGTTAAATGAAATGTGTAGGGCCTCCCTGTGCAATGGCACACCAGAACTGTTCACTGACTAGCTGTCGGAAACACACTCGGTTTTGAATTCTGATGATAATGAAGAATTATAGTGCTTAGTCTTGCAGCTCACTGAAAAAAAACCTCAGAGCATATAAGAGAAAAAAATTATTTTATCTTGAGTACAAAGCAGAGGAAGACAAGTGCAAAAAAGATTACAGAAAGGGATGGAAAAGCTCTTTTCATTTGCAGACAAGTTAAAACTGTTGTGCAAAAAGTGTAGTAGTCTAAAAATAAGAGGAAACTTATTTCCTCTTTTATCCATTGAAAGTGGATTAAACAAATATAACTCAGTGGATTTACTTGTATGTATAAGTGTGTGCTTATGAGGCTTTACTGAGATTAATATAGGAAACAAATGATATATAGGAATCAGGGCTTGTGGAATATTGCTAATTTTTTTGCTCTACTTCCACCATTGCTGCAGTGAAGTTATGTGACAGTTGTCTTTTTGGTTTCTAGAACACAAAGACTAAGGCTTTTCCCAGCAGATAGTTTTCTAAAGTTCTACACAGTTTTGGCACATCTTTTTTTATTGAAGCTCGGTAATTTTTTTTTTTTTTTGATTGCATCAATCCCTTATGAAAATACTTACCTATGGAAAATCTTAAAAAATAAAAAAAATCCTGTGATTCTTTTAATATGAGAACAAATATGACATTCATTTTATAGGCGAGCACAAGCAGCAATGTTCAACTTTGAAAACTGTGTTTAAGGGAACTTACTGTCTCACCCTAAAATGTTCAGCATCTCATTAAAAAGTCTCAGAGTTCTAATGTAACTTGGTATCTAACTGTCAGATAATTTTTTTCATAGTCGAAGCATGTGTTTAAAAAAAAATCCAAAATACTAACTTCTTCTCTGCAATATCTTCAGTGAGGCATGAACACTGTATACAGCGCAAGTTCCATAGAGTTTCTCATAGGACAGTGATTCCAAGATTGAATATTTGACACATTTTTTACAAATAACAGCCCCAGTTAGTTGTCAAAAGTAAACTTTGTAAGTATTGTTCCTCAAAGAGATATTAAAATCATGGCAAAAAATTAGAAGGTTGAATGAACATCTCAAATCCATCATATTAGCCTTACATTCCTTTCTTTTTTCCTAAAACAACCTTACTTTCTAATTTGATTGATAATTATTAGAATACTTTGTGATTTCATTAATGGATTGCATTAAAACCCAACTGGACTTCATAAATTTGGCTCCAATACTGTTATATGGAATAAGGATTACAGCATTGGTAATTTTCCATTATCCAGCATTCATGTTGGCAGATATTTAGTAGAATGGATATCTTAATACATAACTCACTCTGAGTTAATATATCTTTAGGCAATTTTAAACCCCTGATGATTCATTGTGCACACTTGTCTCATTGATTTGTCCTTACTATGCCCAAATGAAAAGCATACATCTTTGGGGGAAAAAATACAGAGCTGTACATTTATGTAAAGAGAGAAAAAATTATTTATTTCAAAATCTTGAAACACATATGATTTTTTTTTTTTGTTTAGAAAGTAAATTGCTATATATAAAAATAAGAATTCAATAAATAAAAGGGATTTTTTTTCAGATATAAGGTTGTGTAAAAACTTTCACAGTTACCCAGCTGCAAAAATTACTGATGAGTTAAATAAACCAGATCTTTCAGAACTGATAAGATTATTAAGATAAATCAGATGTGAAAACAGTCTCACAGTGGGGTTACAGTGCTAGTGGACAACGGGAGAGCAACTGATGTCATCTACCCAGACTTGTGCAAAGCAACTGACACTGACCCGTATGACATCCTTGTGTCTAAATTGGAGACAGATTTGACAGATGGACCAACCGGTGGATAAGGAATTGGCTGGGTAGTCACACTCAAAGAGTTGTGGTCAACAGCTCGATGTCCAAGTGAAGAGCAGTGACAAGCAGCATTCCTCAGGGGTTGGTGTTGAGACCGGCGCTGTTGTTGGCAACATGGACAGTGGGATCAAGTGCACCCTCAGTGACTTTGGCAATGACACCAAGCTGTGTGGTGCAGTTGACATGCTGGAGGGAAGGGATGTGCCATCCAGAGGGACCTGGACAGGCTTTTTGTAAATGTGCTTCTGTACATACTTGCTCATGGCTTGGAAAGCTTTTAAGTAGTATAAAGTAGGTTGATGCTGTCTGATCTGTATGTTTAATTTGAAAGGAAGAAGAATATCTGCTTTCATGAGGTAAGAGAGTGCTTTTTTCTTTTTCCCTTGATTCTTGTTGAAATTATAGGAAAAGGAGAAGCACTTTTTGAAGTTTTGGTAGTCTTGGAAGAAAAGTTTGCTTAGTTTTCCTTCTGGTTAGAATAGGCTATTAAATGGCATTATCATCAGTGTCTGAGATGGGCATTGAGAGATGAGAAACAAATTTAGAAAAAGAAAAATGCCTGCTCTAACCCTTGCAAATCAGTAGTGGGTGGAATGAGAAGTGTGCGGCACAGTTCAAATGAAAGCTTAGAAGACTGAATAAGAGCATTGAGCATGGTAAATTGAAACTATTCAGAAGTTAAGAATAACAATATCTTTCTGTCCAGAATTTCTATCATAACATTTTACCTAAAGGATTTTTGTAAGATTAAATCCTGATGTGCTATTTTACCAATGCCACCTAATCAAGTTGGTTTAACATTGCAACCTTTTAGAAGTTTTGTTTCCTATATTATCATCAACCATTCAGTATGATCTATGTTACATATTCTAAATTAGAGAATATTCTGTTCCTTTTATAAATTCAGAGTCTGGGTCAAGAGTTTCCCAGGTGAGCAATGATTCTTTTTGTCATCTAATATCAGTCCAAATCTCTGTAGATGCCAAACATGACAGAGCCTCTAATGGGTTTCCATTGCATAATTCCCGAGTCCTTCATAATTTCCCCTAAATTATATTTTGCTGAGGACCAATTGTTCCTGGAGGGAAACCAGACAAGGGAAAGGGGATGCAGGAATCTAAATCTGTGACAGGCAATTGAGAATAAAACAAGTCTACTGCCAGTAGGTTTACATTCTCTCCACAGAAATGTCTGCATCAATTAGAAAATTATTAGGCAGTTGTAAAATTTAAATGGTTTAGATGACTGAATTGAAGGAATTTTTTCAGAATAACATCTACACTAGATTTAAAGTAATCACTGGAGAAGACTGCCACAGACTTTGTGCCCATACATCTTCACCCTCTTGTAAGGACCATGTCTGATTCTTGTGAATTCAGCATCTGCCAAACCACACAAGAAACTCCAGAGCCATAAATAATCCCACTGAGATTCTTGACATGCGTACAGTTTCTTATAGTTGTGCATTACCCATGACAAGGGGGTTGTGGTTTTGATTAAGGCTGCTGATGCGGCTGTAATACAAATCTGAAATATGATACTATGCATATTTTGTGCATGTATTCACAAATGACAGATTATCATGTAGAACTTTCCAAGACATTAGATCTCTATGAATATCTCAAATTTATTATATTAATTCAGTTTCCTGAAACTTGGTACCTCACCTTTTTCCCCTCCAGCTCTGGTTTTGGGTTTTTGGGGGGGATTGAAGGGGGTTTTATTTGGTTGGCTTTCTGTAATGCAAAACTTTTGCCTGTGAAATTTAATTTTAAAATAAAACTTATCTCTAAATAACTATTTTTTTATTGAAAAATGTAAGTCTATGAATAAGTATTTATTTCATTCTAACCATACTAAAAAAAACACCCCCTTCGGTTCTGTGTCAAATTAATATTCAATCTACCTCTTAGTTTAGGGTTTGAGCTGTTGGGTTGTTCACCAATAGTGAAATGCATCAGTTTATCCCATGGATGTTTCAGAATAACAGCTGAGGTTCCACTTCCAGCATTTCCTTTGCTTGCGTCAGTGGAACCTCCTACTTAAAGGACATAGCAAGGCTTCAGATCCCAAAGGACAAGAGTCCCTTGAGGTCCAGGGAGACCTTGTAGTATCTGCAGAAAGTTTGCTTCCTTCTGAGACTTTTCCTCATAGCCGTGAAGCTTATGCTATGCATGGAGGAAAGTGGCCTACGATGCTGCTTTTAGCAAAATTTCATTGCTAGAAGTGGCAGGAGAGAACAGAACCACGTAAGGCACCAGGTCCCAAAGAGCTTCTTTATTCTACCTCTTCCTAATAGCTTCCTGAGTTTGAGTGTCTTCCATACCACCCAATGCTGATCTGTGCCTGTTTTCACCTTCCCTCTTTGCTAAATTTGAGGACAGCAGATGGGCTATGTTTATTTTAGGGATAACCTCATCTGCTGTTTATATTGGGGGAAGAAAAAATGTGCTCACTGATGACTTCCTCCTGACACCTCCAGCTGAGGCTGACATTTGTTTTCTAGCTGTTATTGGTTTCTAATTATGCCTAGATATTCAGAGGATCAGCTAATTTGCTCCATAATTTTTGGAGGCAATTTTTAATTCCCTTTCCTCCATTTCAAACTATGCTAAATTCATGGAATTATAAAATGTGCAAATATGGTAGGACTAAACACTTTGGGACTCCCTGGTAATTCAACTCAGGTGCTTTTAGACCTGCCCTCTGCATCACAAGTACAGACCTCCAAGCATGCAGGTAGTTAGGTGGCATGACCAGGAAACACAAGGAGCTTTTGCTTCCTTTGTGTTGTCCCACTCACTGCAATGAATTAACATGAGTCTGTTCTTGCTGCTGGGCAAGATAGCTGTGGGCAAGGGCAGAGCAGTATGGAGCCTTGAGCACAAGGTAGACTTTGGAAATTGGAGTGTGTGAAGAAATGGAGGCTCTTTTAAACTAATGAGATTGCGCAAAAAACACCAGTTCTAGCAGCATGGAAGGAATTGGGTGTACAATGCTCCAATTTGTGTTTCATTTGCCTTTGCATCCTGTTCTAAGAGCTTAGAGCAGCCTCCCAGTACTTAAAGGGGGCTACAGGAAAGCTGGGGAGGGACTCTTTATCAGGGAGTATAGGGATAGGATGAGGGGTAACAGTTTTAAACTGGAAGAGGATAGATTTAGATTAGATACAAGGAAGAAATTCTTCCCTGTGAGGGTGGTGAGGCCCTGGCACAGGTTGCCCAGAGAAGCTGTGGCTGCCCCCTCCCTGGAAGGGTTCAAGGCCAGGTTGGACGGGACTTTGAGCAACGTGGGCTAGTGGAAGATGTCCCTGCCTGTGGCAGGGGGGTGGGAACTAGAGGATCTTTGAGGTCCCTTCCAACCCAAACCATTCTGTGATCTAACATAAATATTTAAATTATAAAATATCAATTTTATGACTCTATGATTTCAAAGGAACAGAGGAAAAGAATTAAGTGATTTTGGACTGCTTACTGAAAACACTTGCAACCTTGTTTCCAGAATAGTTCAAATAAATGCATTCAGAAGTATCCCACAGTGGTATCATTGTATAGAAACATTCTAGTTACAGATTTTGTCAGTTGTTCTTGTGTGTACCAGCAATAATTCAGGAGTATTTCATGTTGTTTGTAACATTTAATCTTCTATATACTCCCCTTTTATAAAGCTGTTCCATTTTAAACATCCAGGCATGTTTGAAATAATTGAGGCTGTTTAATAGAGTGAAGTTAAGATCTATGCATAATATTAACTAAGGCACTATTATCTGCTTTGCAACTATCTTTATAGCAATGCTAAAATATATATTCATGTAACTCACAGAAATCACTTGATTTACTTTATTATCTCAGACCACGTGTGTTACATTCATTCTGTTCTCTCTCACTAATTTGTTTAAAGGGGGGTATTATCTTTTACAGTTTGCAACAAAAGGCAGTTGTCTCCTGACCACCCTAACCATAGCAAGACCCTACAGTGAAAAATAAGTCAAAATAGATCCTTCACTATTCAGAAAAAAATAAAAGAGAATAACTTTTTGACATTCATACAACTTAAGCAAAATGACTGCAACTGGCACTCTGAATCCATTACTCCAATTATTTACTCTTCTTTCTCCACCCATTCCCTAATGATTTGCCTTCATTAGGTAGGCTGGCTTTATATGGAGATTTTCACTTCTTTTATTCACATTTGGTATAATATCATTTATATTTGAAGCAAAAATACTGGTTGTAAGGAATACAGAATATCATATTAGAGCATTAAAAAAAAACATGGTTCCAGCTGAGCCTCCTAACTCCCTCTTTTCAAATCTGAGTGTTATTCTGACTCTATCTCACATTTAGCAGTTATCGTACCAAGCAGTATTTTCTAGAAGCAAATATCCTTCTGCCTGGCCTTGTTGGTGAGTACTTTCCAGACTGCTAAAGTAGCTGCTACGTTTGCACTACACCAATATTTGGGTTTTTCTGGTTCCTCCTCTTGTCATTGCTGCATAGAGCTTTGAAAGCACCAGAAACTTCTATAGAGAGATGTATCCACAGGCCCAAAACAGAAATAATCAATTAAGATGAAATTCAGTTGTCCATGAGTGAAAACATCACCCCAATAACAGAGAAACATCATATGTTTGACAAAGATAATTTGAACAATTATTTGGGTAAAACACAAAACTGTAATAGAATCTTCCCGCTTAGATTATGCCTGTGAGAAGAAATTACCTGTATTTGCACAAAACCCATGAGAAGATCATTATCTAAACCTTTCATATCTATGGATATACTAGGGAAGTCACTGGTAGGTATACATTACATAGCCTCTTCTCAGCCACAGACAGCAGAAAACTTAATATTCACCAGCTCAGAGTGTAGAAATTCATTATTTTAGATCTGTAGTGGCTAGCAGCCCTTTGAAACCCCAGCTGCACCAGGTGGTCTATACAGAAGCAGTGGCTACAGGCTGTTCTAAGACTTTACAGTCTACACTGAAAAAGCAGACAAAAGCACAAGAGTCACGTTAAGTCTGACGGCTTTCCAAGACTTGGAAGAAATAATTATATAAGTTTTTGTAATGCAGATCCTTTTGTGGAGCTGTGGCAATAACTAAAGAAGTTTGTTTCTCCACTGTCCTAAACTCTGTCATTGGCATTCAACTTTTAATGAATAAATGATGCTTGATTTTATCAAATCGCTGTGAGAATGCCTGAATTCCATTTACAGCAGCCCTCCCAGAGATCACAATTATTTATAAAGCAAGCAGGTTAAGATAGCAACATACAACATCACCGCTTCCACCTCCCCTCAAGAAAACAGAAATCCTAGAAATGTTCTTATTCCCATTTACCAAATGATGAAGACAGACACAGAGAGAGTAAGTAGCTTGCCCCAAGTCAAGTCCCTATAGCCTGAAGTGATCTGATGTGTTTGGGATTTAGGTGAAATTGAATATGTTTTAGAGAGAATTTGCTGGATTATAGTTGTAGTAAAAAAAAAAAAAACCAAAAAACACAAAACAAAACCAAAACCCCCAGTTGTTTAATTTGAGTAGCTATCTCTTCTTGGCTCAGTAAGAAAAAGTCTCTCTTTAGATTTTGGACCTGTCACTTTAAAGTATACCTAGCTCCCATCAAGAATAGCAAAGATTGATTTTCTTTTATTTTTTTTTCCCCAGGGACAGCTCGAAAGAGTCTCAGTATCACAAGGACGATAGGTAACACCAGAGTACTCAGAAATCAGATTTTATTTCCTCAAGTCAAAAACTTTCCTCTCTGGCAATGCTGGAATGCACATAATGGGATGTCAGACAGCAGGTGTGATTAAAGTAATAGTATAATTAAAAAGAGCTAGATGTGGGCATAAAAAGTGATTTTTTTTCAGACTGGTTTGACTCACTAGTGAACAGCTTGCTGCAGATGATCTTTTGCTGCTTTCATGATGGAGTCATTTTTGTTTTCTTTAGCTGTCTTTTTTTTTAAAGAAGATTTTCATCATGAAAGAAAATTTTATTGTCACAGACAACACGGGAGATATTCAGCAGGTAACAGAACATTGTCCCATGTCCCTGTGACACATGGAGAATGAGTGTCAATCTTTGAAACCAGAGGAGTGAACCTAGACCTGGCTGTTCTCAGAAACTATTCCCACTTATATTTAAGCACTATAGGAATAATTCATGACTTATATTTAAGCACTATAGGAATAGTGCAGTATTTAAACAGTAGAAATACAGGCAGAAAAACTGGCTAAGCCTCTGGATTAAATTTGTTGAAAAATATTTTCAAATGATACAATTTATCTTTAAATATTAAATTAACTACTGATAATGAAATATTTTAGACTACTTCATATGACTTCTACCATAATGAGATAACAATGTTTTATCACCATAATCTGATTTCTAAGACATGTGTTTGAATAGTTATAAACCTTCTCCTGAGATCCAAGGCCAAGTCAATACAAGATATTCAGAATATTTTAATTTTCTTTTTCTTGACATGACTTTTTTGCAAGTATACTACTATAATTTTGGATGTGATTTTGCATTATTAAGTTCTTTATGCCTAGCAGATGGGTATGTGTTTGTGCCTAGATGGTTTATTTTGCTGAAGTAGTGGCAGTAGCTGTTTTTATATGGGGACTTTTTGTTGATAAAAAGTACTTTAGATGGATCTCTTGTGAGCTTTTGTTGTTTGTTGGGTTTTTTTCTGAGAAAGTTGGCATTAATCTTATGGTTTAAGGCTAGTTATATCTCAGCCTACCACCTCCTCATCTTTAAGTGAATTCCTGTAGATATCATGCCTCTTGGCCAGTTTAGGAGTAGATGTGGAGCATAACAGATGTTATTTGTTTCTACCAGGGGAATAAAGCATTTAAATGAAAATTATTTTAAAACTAAGAATGTCTACCTGCATTACTGTATCAGTTAAAGCCTACCGTTCTGCAATGGCTGCCTAAGCAGGGCCAACTTTCTCAAATACACCAATATGCAGTAGCTCCTCATCTGTTATTTCATTTAGAAAGGTTAAAAAACAGTGGGCATAAACTTCAAGATATTTCTGCGGTGCCCTACCTTGAATGATACATTTTTCTTTTTCATTGTTGTTACAGTCCTTGACTGAGAAACTATCCAGCGTGTTCATACAGAAAACATTGACAGTGTCAGATCACTGTACACCACCATAAACTGCCCATTTTATCAACAAAGAGACTGCATTCTGTCACATCCAGCTTAACTGAAGAAAATGAAACTCAGTGTACATGAAAGAAAAACATTCCCCAGCACACCATGACATTATTGAAGATTCAGGCCACTGATAACCACATAATATGTATAACAGCCACTATGTCCCCAGCAGGCTTCAGGAAAGATGAGAATTATGTTTCTTTTTGAGGTTAAAGACTGCTTAGAAAGAAACAATGGAGATGATCTTGCTTCCTATACCAAATTGTAATTATATTTTACAAATTTGTAAATTAAAAACCTTCACTAGAAATAGAAAAATCTTATTTTGCCATTTCAAGTCAGGGAAGAAAAGGACAGAAGCAAACAGAGTAGTTGGAGAAGCACGAGAGACCCAATGCTGCACAAAATCAAAGAAAAAAATTGGTTGGGGGGACCAATAACATTGCAGAGAGACATGTGTACCTAAAATGAACTCAATGTTCTCTTTCCTGTTGTTCTGATTTCCCTTCCACTCCCCCAGACAAAAGTAGTTCTGCTCAGAAAGTCAGTTTGTTGAGATAATTAGGTTACTTGCAAAGAAAGATCATTAAAATGCTATCCACCATTTTCTACTGACAGAAAACAAACACTAAATAGAAATACCTCACATTGTTTCAGTGGCTTTGAATTTTCCTGCTTAATGCATAGAGACTATTTGTCGTTAAATATTTATGTAACTAGGGTATTATTACAAGTGATATAAACGATGGCGTATGTAGAATAATAAGGAAAGCATATATTTTAGTAGTTACATTATATTCTCCAGTACGTCAAATTTGGTGTGCAAAATACATCCTAAATATTTACATCCAGCAAGAAGCAGAAGCTGGAAGCAGTATCCAAGCATAAATTCTATTGGATTTAATTCCAGAACTCATCTCTCCAACAGTCAAGCCAAGAAGACAGCATTTACTCATAGTTTATTTAGTGTGCAAGTTTAAAAATCTAAACCATCACAAGCTCCCTTTCCTATTAAGGGAGAATCGCATTCCTGAGTTAGCGCCATTAACTGGGCTTTAGAATTTGGTTGCTGCAGTGACATCTTTCCCAGCTTCAGGAAAGCTCATTGCCAAGCAACTCGCAGCCAAAGCAAAAAGCAGACTGGGAAGCTGGTATATTTTTTTTTTTTTTTGCTTCACTGTTTGCTCCCAGCAAACTCTTCTTATTCCAGAATCTGGGCATCCCTGTAAACTTCTGCAATCACTGCACTGAATAGGAACATGCTGTTTGTAACAACACAGTACAAAATACCAGAAAGACCTGGAAGCTTGCAGCAGGATTGAGGAACAAATAGAATTACCTCCCATTCTCAAAAGCATTACAGAGAAAAACCCAGCAATAACAAACAAACTTGGAAGCTTGTTTCAGAGCTGATGAGCAAGTAGTACATAATCCTCCCATCCCGAAGGCCCGTAGAACCTTGCCAGTCTTTTGGGATGGCAAACAGATGGTGGGAAGAATGCAGTGACAGCTTGAGAAGGCTGTGCAGCTATCTATAGATGGAGTTCTGGTGTTAACATTAACCCAAAGGTTGTTAGGAAGACAAGAAGCAGTGATCTCTCTTACAAACTCTGAAAAACAACATTAGAAAAGCAAAATGCTCACATATGTACATGAGATGAAAAAGCAGTGTTACTTCTTATCCACCAAGGGCAGATTTAATTATATTCTACAGAGAATACTAGAGGAAAGGTGATACAAAAAAGCTCAGATTTTGCCTGGGAACTTTATTATTTGCTCTTTTATTTTACTTAAGCTGTTGTAAATTGGACTGAAGGAAAGTGAGTAATTACTTTGGCCTTACCCAGTGTATTTCTCCATTACTAATATTTTTGACAGATGGTACTGTTAAACTCAAAGATAGAAAGGAAAACATAATATTGTAGTAAATGCTATAGTAAATACAATAAGGTACCATTTTCAGGATCTCTAACCATTCTTCCAAAATAAAAGAATTTAGATTCCTTTATTGATAAAGCCTTCCTTCAGAAAAACAGTCTGTTTCTATTCCTTCTGTTTCCTTTCTCTCCCACCTCTCAAAAGGTCACTGCATATCTATAAACATGGAGGTGAATTGCTGCAAATTTTAAGCTTAGTGTCTTTCCCCTTCTTCCCCACTCCCCAACAAGCAGGAACTTCATAACCGAATTCCTCAAGACTAGGGTTTTGCCAAACTCAGAAAAAGTAAGAGTTACAGTTTCAATGTGGATCCCTCGATACCGATATAGAAAAGGGATCTTCAAGGTTTTGAGTTAAAGATTAATAGTAGAAAGCCTGAATTTTAGCAGGACATAAGCTTAGTCGTAGCAAGTTGAATATGCTTTATCTCAGCAAAAGAGCAGTCTAGAGCCTGTCCAGGTCTTCGATAGGAAACCTGGTACCTGAGCAATAAAGACCAGACAAAGGATAAACCTTGAAAATCAACCATGCCAAGAGACTAAATTATCTTAGCTTTGATTGGTGGCCGAAGAGCTCTACTACCATGGCATTATCTTCCCAGCAGACAACAGTGTTTCTTCTTACAGCACTGCTAGTGCAGAGTGAAATTTGCCACAAATCCATTCAGTGTTCACTCAGAAGTAGTCATGCTGACAAAGACAACCCTGTTTTCCATAGGCAAATGTGGCTTGAGTGTATTTTGTTTATTTTTAGAACAAATATGAGGAGGCCAGTAAGAGTTTGGAACACATGTATTATCCTCTGTGCAAACAAGAGGAAAGAAAAAAAGTGAGGTAGGAAAGAAACAGCAAGTATTTTATTAATCATTATCAAATCTTGAATATGAGATAGAACATCAGAGGCCACTGCATTCCCCACCATATAAAATTGCTAAACACAAAAGATGAAAAAAATAGCCTTTTCTAGGCAGGTAGGTAGGAGTTAACAGTAGGACATAACTTAAAAATATAATTACAGTTATGAAGATATGATCAGAAAAGAGATTTAGACTCCTTTCACCGTGGCTGTAAGCCATGTGCTTAATGCAGCTTTCAGTGCTCAGCTGAAGTTGCCACAAAAGGTGATGAGAAATCTGTACCAAAAATTCTGCAGAACTCTGTTTATTATCATACAGAGCTCTAACATACATCTTGCAACAAAAGTGGAATCACAGGCAAATGGAGTTAACAACTTGGTGCCAGCTCAACTCTGGGCTATTATGCTTGCCAGCATAAACACAGTGGAAGCCTGCAAAGAAATATCGACCTGAAATGACAGGAAACAACCTAAAAGGCAGGCCAGCCTACCTGTGGTCTTGATGCCAGTTCTAATAGCATTTGCTGCTGATACCTGAAGACAAATAAAAAGGATGCAATATTGGATTTGATTTCCTGGATTAAGGTGCTGGATACACTGCTCCATACACAAACGTATGGCACCCCAAAGGCATTCACTGCCTGTTTCTCTTTACATAAATCGGCCTGCTGAGAGCTGTCATGAGATTCTGCTTGCCCCAGCCAACATTTCCTTCTGTGTACAGTTTATTACTTTTCTTGCCCCTTAATTGCCTAGAGAAAATGCTCCTAGTATGCTTTCATTTCCTTCTACCTCCAGCTCAACTTTTAACATTACCATTGGAATTAGAACACCAACAATGAGCCTAGATTCAAGTCAGGGAGGTGTAAGTAGACTGTGAGGTTATGTGGTGTCAGAGATGCTCCTCTGTGTGCATGTCACACTCATGGATATAGCCATCTTGTTTTCCCTGATGTGAAATAAGTATATTAATATCTAGCCTCTCAATTTAGACTCACAGCTACAAGTTGCCCAGCATGCAGCTTTGGACATTACTATTTCCAAATACTGCACTGACAAGCTAAGCAAGCAAAAAAACCTTGGATTGACAGATAAGATGAGCAAATATATAAACATTCAGGAATACATAACAGGATAATCAATCACATGGAAAGACTGATGGTAACAATATAATTTCCTATGAAACCCATTTTGATAAAAAACATGAGAAGTTTGGCTGCTATACCTACACCATCGTCCTGGTTTTGGCTGGGATAGAGCTATTTTTTTTTTTTTTAACTCTACCCCAGCCAAAACCAGCACAGCCATACAGTGTAGTGAGTGAGGAATTTATTCTACCAAAAGTCTTCAAATATGCAGAGCCTACCTACAAACATGCCACGTGCAGAGATCCCTTACTTCCAGAACTCACTTGTAGACGTCATTCACAAAGTTCTCTCTTATCACTGCCTAGTGTTCTAGTCATCTAGTCATCTAGTCATCTAGTCATCAAAGTCATCTTTGCCACTCAGGTTAGTTTGCCTTGCACTGAGGATGTGAAAAATTACAAAGCAGAATGGACTATGAAGGATTCAGGCTGTTAATATGGTCTACTTGTAGATTCTAGTACCAGGCTGATTTTGTCCTGGAGCCTCTGGCATAGCGCCATAGCCTTTGGCCCATATTAATGCAGAGCATAAACTCAAGCTGTACTACCAACACACATTCAGAGGCCACATCAAAAACTGTGAACATGAAACCAGTTGGGATGAATTGAGGGCTCACATTTTGCATGTACTACAGACTTAGCAAGAAGGTCTATTTTAAGAAGTAATAAGTTACTTCTTAAATGAAGACCCATCTTGGCAATAGAAGGTTCTTTGTCAGAAAAGACAGGAAAATCTCATTCTTCCTGAATACTGCCTGTCTCTGAAATAGGAAAAAAACATTTAAACATAGTTCATTTAAGGCAGCAGATTTACAATGTTTATGGGTCCTTATTAGATTTGCCCTAGTTCAATTCTTGGTTTAGTTACGAAAAGGTGAAGGTTTATCTGCTTGTTTGAACATACTCTTCCCAACTGTATTAGCTATTTTTTAACTAACACATAATCAGAAATTAAGTTCTCACTACCAGCTGTAGAAATGCAGCTCAGGGAAAACTGAAAAGTTTTAATTTCCCAGTGCCCCTATTATGCTGCAGCTGTAACAGCCCCATGTTTTTGTCAAGATCCACAATTTTCTTGTACTTTTTCACATTTGATTCCAGGATGTTGTCATAGCAGTGCATCCGGGAGGAGAACTTAGAGGCAACTATTGGAAGAAATGCTCATTCTTACAGGTCTCATCTCTAAAATCTTTGCAGAGGAAAAGAAAAAAATATAGACATATTTATATGTCTAGGGCTTCTCTTTATGCTAATATCATGTATTATTCCAGAATTACAAAAAAGAACAAAAACTGTGTTGCATTTATACTCAAAATAGTTTCAGTAAAGAAAAAAAATAGCCATTTAAAATGACAGTAGTTTTTAAAATCTGTAATTTATAAAGGTATTTTTATAATTTTCATATCTGCAGGAAAAGCTATTCAGGCAGTTTTAAAAGCTCACTGTAACTGCAATTGTAAACACCCAGTTGAAAAACATAAAGATAAGTTGTTCATTTGCATTTTTATCTGTGTTGTCTTATAACCATTAATTGTGGAAATGAAACAGAAATGTGTTTTAAACCCCAGGCTACTAGAAATTAATACACATGGAGAATAGAAATATCTGGAAGTTAGGGATGACCTCCATGTTTCAGAGAAAGAGATTAATCAAAGCACAAGTTATAGTTTCCAATTTACTGCAAAACAACAGATCCTATTTCATAATAACTACAGAAACAATATACCAGTTTAGCAGAATTTTTAGATTATCTGATGGTAACAAATAACTAAAAACCAATGCTCCAGTTTTTGGGGCATGAAAGCTAGGAGTATGTTTGTTTAATTGCAATGAGTTTTAATCATAGGGTAGTGAGTGGCATATATACATTTAAATATCCACCTTCAGCAAAGCTGTCATTTGCATTCATTTTGAAGCCATTCAGAACTCAATCAGGCAGATCCAAGCTGATGTAAATTATCATAGCTGCATGAAAGTCAATGAGGCCAATGCAAATTTACACCAGCTGAGGATGGGTCCAAGTATTTAGCTATTTAAGCAATCAGCCATTGAAGGCTTACTCAGGTGATTTCTCTGACTCACAGTCAATGAGGGTTAGCTATGTTTGCAAGAGCTAGGAAGAGCACTGAGGAGCTGTGTCAGAGCATCTTGGAGCAAAATTTGACTCCTGGTTCTGTCTCAGAGTGTTACCCCCGGAAAGAATGTATTAACTGTAAATGTAATCAGCTTAAACTTTTTGAGTCTCATTGAATAAGCATGTGAATTCTCCCAAGCCATACGAAGCTACAGTCCCCATGGAACATAATTTTAATTTAATGTTCTTATGTTAATAACTAGAAAATGTCATGGCATTTAAACTACAGGACTGCATTGTAGCCAACTTTTTTTATCAAATTTAAGGCTGCTCCCTATCACCATCTGAGGAATGGGGCAAGTAGCTCAGATGGGGCAAGCAGAAGGTAAAGAGGGCCAGGTGCTCTTTACAATTGAAGTTAAAGGCTATACTTCTGTGTTAATATGGGAATTTAGGGCTACAGTTTGATCATGGGCAGCAAATTGGAAAAAGTATCAACTGGAAAAAATATACAACATGCAGAATACCTATCTAAATGGATGTGATGCAGTCTTATATAAATCAATACTGAGTTTTCTCAAAAAACTAGGATATCTTTCAACATACCTGACATTTTGCCTATCATTTATGAGTACAAAAATGCTTCCTGAACTCTCATGTTACGCTCCAAAAGCTGCTAAAATGCAGAATTAGGAGCACAATGAACTGTAAGCAAATAGAGCAGTTCATCTGAGCATCCTCATCACTTGTTAGCTCCACTAACATTCTTTTGTATAAGTCATGCGATTATTATTATTACTTATTCTTGTGTAGCAGGTGCGTCCTACCTTTTACATTTCAGGACATATAAAAGTTTCCAACACAGCAAGTTTACATTCATTAAGAAGTAAAGAGGAAAGGGCAAAACAATCTCCTTTTCACTACTTGAGAAAAGAGGTGGACCAAGGAAATTAAGAAAACCAGTAAGGGAGAAAGTAATTAAGAAAACCAGCCAGTAGACCCATTTCCAGCAATTCTCAAGCCCCTTACAGGTTACATCTCTTAGCTCTAGTCTCACAGTTGACCTCAGACAAGACTGCATATGTGAAGGCAAAGTCAATGAAATAGCCAAAACCCAAGTCAGCTTTTCAGATCACAGTCTTCTCTCTGAATTTCATTCATACACAATGGAGGACTGCACCTCCTTTTTTGCTTCTGATCAGAATTACACAGAGACAAATAGATAACCAAGTTCCTAATTTCCATCATTTTTCAGTGAGTCTAGTCTTTTACATTCCTAATACAGCTGATTCAAAATTTTTTCTTGAATCCCTATTTCCATCTTCACCCTCTCTAAAATTATTGATTCTCAGCTTCTTGCAGGTAATTCAAAGCTTCTTACATGTTAAGATCACTTGAAATGACTTCTTACACTCTGGACTTCAGTTTCATAATGGTCAAAAATATAAATTCTAATAAAACACTACTACAATTGAGTGAAACTTCATAAGTGTTGAGGAGAAGTATTTTGCTCACAATTCATTACCTGCCCAGCTGTAATTCCCATATCCCTTTTTACATCAGGACTTAGGTTCCCAAGTCACCTTGATGGATCTGAAAGAATTGCACTCCTCTGGATGTGCTACTATATAAGCAAACATCAGGGAATTGTGCCACCCAGTGTGCAAGTTAACCAACCAGTCTTAAAACAGGGGCTCATTGTGGCTGGAAACAGAAAACAGATGCTTTATTTTATATCAAAAACCTAGAGCTAGATACTAATTTAATTTACACAATATTTCACACAGATGTTGAACAATGTGAGGAAGACGACAACTTTGTGAGAATGTGCAGGACAGCCCTTTCCACAGAAAGGGCAGCTTCCCTAGGAGAGCCTCTGGGAAGGAAAGATCAGAGCCCTGAGGGCACTGCATTTAGTGAACACTGTTTTCTTGCAAAAAACCATTTCATTCAGTGCATGTACAGAGCCTAGCACATCAACTATTTACTCTACGACTGGAACACCTGTGCGATACTGCAGAGGAAATGAGTAATAAGCATATTAATGACACCATTATTAATTAACCAATTAATTATTTCCTGCCTTCTGCAAAGGAATATTTGCGCTTACCCTGTATAAAGAGCAAAATAGTCAAAATAATACTTGTGTCCATACAGACTAGTATCCACATTCACCTTGCTGCCAGAGAACGTTAGCAAGCATTGCTCTCTGGAAAACCTTTTGATCAGATACTTGGTTTTATCAGCTTTTAGATTTCTTTCCTCAAAGGAACACTTAAAGGAAAACATTGGTCAGATTCTGAGCAGCATGCATCTCTGAGCCTGTCTTCCATACAAATACAGTCCTCATTTCCATTCTCATAGATTGCTCACAACATAAAGATGAGAAGTACAAAAAGGACTGTATAATGATTGATGATACACACTGATGAATGGCGTGTTCTTTTTGTATAATTGTAGCTCTCAAAGCTGCAACATTAGGACAGTATCTGCCTTCAGAAAAACTGTCAACTGTAGGATCCCACATTAGCAACATCATTAGCCAATTCACTGTTGGATAAAAACCTTCTCATCTTAAACACTCCTACTTATATGAACTTCACCCACCCATGCTAGTCATTTAAATGTTTCATTTCATCCAATGTATTTATCTAATTTTTGTTTAGTTCAGAATTTTAATCTAAGTCTCATTTTCCTTTTTAGTGAAAAATCTCTGTTTAACCTTGCTGTACTTCAGCTCCTTGATTCAATACAATGGTTAATGCCATTTTCTACTGAGCTTTAGAAACATGAAAAAAATACAATGCTGATGAGGACTTTATTGAATAGCTAACTTCTCATTATACCAGAGAAGTTCTATTATAATAGAGTACAGAGATTACCTTTGGGCTAATAAGATGAATGGAAACAGGATCTAAAGCTGGACTCTTGCTCACATTACAAAGATTATATTTACTTCATGTGTCACCTTAGGCTCTCTGCTCATGTTTACCAAGACTTAAATGTCATAATCCCCATGAGCAGACTAAGGCACAAGGAAATTAAATAACATTATTTAGAACATGTAGTAACATTGTTTAGAAATATCAATTTCCTGATCAATCAGATGCTACTCTAATCCAGGCCCAGATGAAAGGGCTGGAATTGTACGCACTCTGACTTCACAGGACACAGCTGCGAAGTTGCAGTTCTTTCCCTTTTTCTGTCTCCTCCCATCTTAGATCAGACCTGTGTTCACTCTCATCCCCTTCTCCTGCTACAGAGGCAGGCAAAAATTCTCAGGCAAGGACATAGGTGAAAATGTGTACTGCCTTATCATCAGTGTACCTCAGCAAATATTTATTGTTAATATGTATTGTCTATATTGGGATAAGCATGCTATCCCCCAGCCAAGAGCCAGAATCCTATTGTGCTAGACTCAGTAAACGCACAGCGTGATAAAAGATCCTTCTCCGAAGATCTGGTATTTCTTCCTGGTTCCAGTGGAATTTTCTGCACAAAACACTGTAGTGAAACTTGTGGTGCTTCAGCAATAACTTGTCATCACTGTGCTTTTGACAATTTGGGATAAAAGCTCCTTTTAGGACTGTAATTTCTATAGCTCCATATAAAAATAAAATGGAGCTAAAGGAACAATGTTGCCAGCTAAAAAAATAAGCATTGCAAGGCCCTGTGCCTTACATTCTTCTTTTTCAGTGACCTCTGAAATGTAGAGGAGAAGGTAAAGATTCAGGACTAAGAGTAAGGAGCCAATGTGACCTTTTCTCTAAGACAGACAATAAACAGTAAAGGGTATTGTTAATGCAGTGCACAGGCATTTAGCCACATGTCTCATTAACTTTAATGGGAGTCTCACCTAAATATCTGAATATCACTCCGAAAGTATACCCTAAAGTGTGATGTCTGGGGAAAAAAATTGCCCAGAGAGAACATATGAAAAAAGAGGAGAAATATGAAAGAGCAAGTCAGACACAAAAGTACACGTGTGGGTGGGAATACATAAGGGTTATTTGCGTGTTTGCTCTGAAAAGAGGTAGCTAACCTCCCAACCAGACAGGAAGGTGCTTTGAAGCAGTCAATAGAGAGGTAGAACATAACCAGAAGGGAAAAGGTATCAAAGGACTGGTTCCATTAGCAGCAGCAGGGATAGCTATAGAAAAACATAAGGGGAATCCATAGGGAATATCAATCTACAAACCCCAGTGTGACAGTTTTATGTTTCACCATAATTTAATATAATAGAGAGATGTAGGCACTAAAGCATTCAGGTTAAAGTATTCATGAATAATAAAATCATATTCATTTTATCTGGTCACATTCTATTCAAAATTATTTTACTACCTTCCAAAGGGTAAATCTGGCAAGGTTTTTGAACATGTTAAGATAATTTAAAAGTAACTGCTTAAGTTGTTTAAACCTTTAATGGCTTCTTCCATTACAGTCTTTGTGAAAGCTATGAATGGAAGAGGGAGGAGAGGAAAAATATAATGTGCATGTAGAACAGAAGGGGACAGGTTGTACACAACAGGACTTGAAAATAAATTTGCTGGCAAAGAACTTCACATGTAAACATTGAAATGTTTTGTTCAAAATTAACTTTGAAACTAAAAATGGCACCATGAACAGGGCTGCTCTTTCACATGTACAGAATTATCACAGCTGGTTTTACTGATAAAAGTGAGCATTAAGATCCCTACCAATAAAGGCATTTAGCATAACGCTCCCAAACTTTTTATCATTCTTTCTGAGCCTTTCGGGTAAACCAGCAGGATGCTGGTCTGTCATCTGAGCACGTTCCCCCCTCTCCACTGGGACTGCTGCCCCAGGTAGCCTGGAAACACTGCCGCTTCTTTACCCCATCACAAGGCCACCGCTGCTTCGATCCACTGCCTCGGCTGCCGGCTTAGATGCTCTGAGCTCTGCAGCCCCACTGGCAAAGGCGGCAGCCAGGATGACACTGCATCATGCCCTCCAACACCTCCTGTTCTCATTGCACGGAGCAGAAATGCTTGAGGTGCTCTCACAAGCCAGCACAGACTTGCAAAAAAATTATTAACTTGGGCCCTGCGTCATGCCTCTAGGCAAAGCACAGAGGGCCATTTTATTGTCCAGAGATCACTGCCATGCAGTGGCACGGGGTATATTAGCCTGGAAGGAGCATGAGCTAGCAGGGTTGCTGGCAGAAGGCACAGAGTTGTGGCATGTCCACACACCCTCACGGTTCTTTTAAGCTTTTGAGCCCTGTAAATCAAAGAGTATGAATAAGAGATATTTTTATTTCCAGTATTTCATGAGCTTTATTCCCCTGTAAGCTTCAAGCCTGATCCAGAAAAGCTTTTGGGCATGTGCTGAAAACACATGAATAACCCAATGACTTCAAGCTGCTTGGTTCCTCCTTTTCACCCTGGGATTTGGCATGCTTTTCCTAGAGCCAGGCAAAGGATACTGCAAATCATTAACTAAATAATCTTCGCCCATGACAAAGACATTAATCAAAATGTCGGTATTCATGTTCCAGAGGGGCATTTAAACCATCATCTATTCATTCACTCCAATATAACCCAATGTCACTTGTACTGAATAGCATTCAGATTTCCTTCCAAAAGTATGACAGTATCTAAACTAATTTTAGCTTTATGTAACAACTTCCATTAAAAAAAACATGCAGTATTTATGGGATTGAGAAAAAAACCCAAACAGTTGTGAAAGTCAGGGTTGTGTCAAGCGAACAGAAGGAAATATTCAGTATCTGAACACACACAGCCTGCCACCTGGACAAACCTTTTTAATAAAAAATAGCCAATCTTTTCTTCTCAACAGTGTAAACCTGATTGTTAAATTCCCATGTGCCCTAGTACCCCTCCCTCTCATTTCTCAATGATTCAAATACCTCAATTTTAAATCCTTCAAGAGCAAATCTTCTACTGTGCACAAAATGTAAATTCAGCAAGCAAAAAATCCCCAAAACAACCCATATCCCTTTCAAGCCTATATCACCGTGCATTTATTTCTCCTCACAACAAAATGTTTTTGTCATGAGCTAAACAAAACACAAGACAATAAATCTAGAAATCCTGTTATATTACACAAATTATCCCACAATTGGAAACAAGGCTGTTTTACCTCTCCAGAGAAAGCAAGAAACAAATGCTAAAAAATAACTTTCCAGGAAATATTTGGTATCCTGATTATTTTCCTTTTATTAGGAAACTAAGGAGAAACAAATGGAGCTGATGCTTTAATGTGAATCCCTGCTATAGAATATTATTGTGGTACTGAACATGCCTTTCTTATTGGAAAACATAATTGGTAATTCTGGAGAGATAATACAAGACCTTGGAAAAATATAGGAGTAAAAGTGGTTTTATGTAGTAAATTATGTCATTATCATAGTTTTTAATGCAAGTCCTATTGGCTTTGATGAAGCTTTTTATCATCTTGAAGTATGCCTGCAGAGAGAAGGTAAAATGACTGACAACATGTCCTGACAGGGGTTTGTGAGCAGCATATGTCAAGCCATCTTCATAGTGATACAGACAACAAGAAAAGGCTTCCTGAAAGAAAAAGTCACAACTCTGCATGTAACAGAGGTAAGTAAAAGCCTTATTAAGCCATAAGTCTGATGTAATTTAACCAATTTCACTGTGTTTCCTATCACCTGGGATAGGAACCTGGAGGTGTTGTTAACAAGAACACAAACATGCTTTCCTCCAGTGGGTCAGCTTCTCACCCAGGAAGTCTTCTGCGATCTTATTACTTACATAGGTGATATCTTCTAATGGTTTTGTGCCTTCATTAACAAGAAGAGTGGGGAAATAAGATTTACTTAGATGGCGGGATCATGTAAATATAAAGAATTTTTAATATATTTTTAGCTGAAAAATTGGTGCATTGCTATCTTTCTTCAGTCCTAATAAAGACCTTTGCTTATCTAGCTGTTCATTACACAACATTCCCATAGTAGAGGGTGACCAAGGCATTTGTATTGATCTCATCTACGGCTTCTGCTGCTTATTTCCTAGCTGCTGTTTACAGAAGCTAATCAGCAATAACAACAAAGTACTTTGCTCTTCATTTATGAGCTGCTAGAATATAAAAACATTGAGAGGAAAACCTTCCAAGTATCTAGGTTGACATTTGGCCTCCCAGCTACATCATGCAGACTCTGAAGGTTCCCAGGTCTGTGCAAGATCTCTCAAAATTCAGAGAAATTAACCTTTTTCTCAGAAGAGTTCATTAACCTGGACTTTGCACTACCCTTCAATAGCTGCATTGACTGCTTCCTAGTCCAGAGCTCATTTCTGGATCTGGAATTAGCTTGTGAAGTTGTTCATATTCCTACACATCATCGTTCATGACCTAAAGCCCCTGACTCCTGCACCGATGCCTGTTCTCTGGTCCAATCCAATTCCTGCAGCAAACAGATGGAATAAATATAGCTAGGCAGGTGCATGCAGAAAATGAATAATTAGAGGATGCAGTTTGGGATTGCTGTAATATGAACTGCAGAACCAGCAAGCATCGTAAGAGAGCAAACTGCCTAACTTGTGAAAGTAGGCACAGACAGAAACTTCTAAGCAGGTCAGATAATTTTTTTTTTTCATACATTACTGTCAGCTCCACTAAAATCACCTGTCACCAGCTATTTTTTCCTCATAACAGACACTGTGGCTCATGCACTCCATCAGGTACACTGGACAGGAAAACAGAGCATAGATCGTCTTTATGGCCTGAAGACCCAGTTCTGTTAGTGATTTAAATCTTCTGTGTCACATGCTATAGTCACAATAGATTTCAGAAGTTTAGCTAGCATCTGCCTCAAACACCACCTTTACATTTTATTTCACCCACTTGTTTTAACACAGAGATCTACTCAAAGCTTGAACATCACTACATAGGCCATTCAGTCTCTGTGCTGGTCTCCATGTGAATCTAAACTTCAGCCTAAAAAAAATCCTTGAAAGGACCAGATGGTAACATCTTTTCCTACCATTCTGTATTCTTACTGACTTAATCTTTGTTACTTCATTTAACATGATAAAGTGCTGAACGCAAACACTGAGAGTTAACATCTGTGCACAGTACCTTGTTTTAGCATAGAATTCTGTAATTTGAGATACAAAAAAATGCAGGTATAACATATAGTTCTGTAACAGATACCTCCAGTCTCAACCATGGTCAATAAATAGTGAATGAAATACAGTGGGAAGATGGAAAAGGAGGAAAAAACAGATATCATTAAACTTTGTTATTTCACCAATGCAGTTTCAAGTGCAGCATTGTGAGTGTACCAGAACAATTGGCGGTGCAGTGAACACGCTAAGGAGGAGGGAAAAGCCAGACAGTAATCGGATCTCTCAGACTGATTTGACTGGTAAAAGCTATATGAAGCTCCACCCTGAGGACTGATATGTTTCTTCTTTTTCACACATCAGAGTTAAGTGTTACTGTTTTGAGAGATGGAGAAGGCTGTGAGCTTTTGAGGTGGGTTTGTTTTTGAATTTTTTTCCTGAAGAGCTTATGTACTGAAAAATACAGTTTGGGGAAACAAAATCATGAAGTATTTGTCAGGTGGATCATGTCTGACTTGACAAAAATAAAAAATAACACAAGAGTTTTATTCTAAGTTTCTTAATTTAGGATATTTCCAGAATTTTACTGCAGTTTTAAAAGGGGCTAGAAACTAAAAATGAGCAAGACATTTTGATTTCCATAGAAAATATTTTAGGTTAAAAAAAGAATCTTCACTGTGGGCAAAACCCCAATAAATCATTTCTGCATTCAATTCTAATTTCTATGTCAACTTCTCCTTGATTATACACCCAGGAGCATGATGAGGACTAAGCTATAGGCTACCTCATCTGCAGTGTGTAGTAATTCCCTGCTAGAGATATTCATTATGTCTACAGGCACTAGTGCAGTGGAACAAGTCTGCTAGGTATCTATTGCTAGATTTTAAACATTTAAAAAAAAAAATCACAGTAATTACAGTCACCTAGACTCTACCATAACAGCAACAAAAATAACAAGGTCTGTCTGGGTGAGGGCAGCCTGGCTGGGTCACTGCTGGTGAAGGCAATAGAGCAGGGTAGCAGTTGCAAATCAAGGGGCTGGGAGTGTGAAGCCATGGGTTTGTAGATTGAGCTCAGAGTTCAGGGAATTTGCTGGATGCTCTGTTGGCAGCAAAACCAAAGAGAAGACTTTCATATGTGTTTGCTGGGCCAGGCAGTTTTGGATGAGAAACATGATATAATTCCTTCTCTGACTGCCACTTCAGAGTACAGCAGCAAGCCCCACTCAAGGCTGCCCTCGGAGGCGGTTTGGAAGGTGAGACAGTGGCCGCCTGCCTGGGATGCAGAACTTTTTGTTCAGAGCATGTCCCACTGCTGCTCAGCCAGATGAGCTGGCTGCCTCTGGGCTTCCAGGTGGGACTCAAGCTGTTGTTGACCTTTGAAGCTTTTCATGGTAGGCTTGATTCTCACCAGAGAGACTATCTTCTTTCATCCCTTCTCCTGCCACACTGCAGCAGCTAATGCCAGCCGAGATATTTAGCCAGGAAGTCCCTGAGTGTATATGGCTGAAGTGAGAGCATGACAACGACCCTGGAATGGGCACAGCTGAATGCAGATGTGGTGGGGAATAGAGAAGAGGGGGTAAAGAGACATCCTCTGTCAGGTCCTTCACTCCACTATGCTGTGGAGCAACCTTGCAACTGTTTCTCCCCATGCCCAGTATATTCTTTTCTGGAATGTGTCTCCTTACTGGTCTGTCCCATATTTTATTTATTAAGCTTAGCAGGGGTGGGGAAAAAATATAAATTGCAAAAGCCACAGTAAAGAGATAAAACAAGTACTGCTCAGGTTCCTGCAGCAAAACGCATTGTGGGGCTGGCAGCTGGAACTAACAGTTGTTTTAGAAAGGAGTTTTTAACTTGATGGATGTTTCTGCTACATATAGACATTCTTAAATTTAAATGAAGCTAAGCCAAAACTATTTATCAAAGGTCATCAACCTATTATCTGTGTAATAGTGTTGTCATCATTTTGGCCTGCAGCTCACTGAAATCCTGCGCATTGGTTTGAAGAAGGTTGTGTCAGGTTTCCAATAAAACAAAAGGACAGTTCTTGCCCTAAACAGTTTACCTATACAATAGCATATATTGCCTTTTCTACTGCCTCTCTATTTTTACTTGTCATAACACAGTGAGAACATCACTGATGTTACTGCAGAATAAACTGAGATCTCATCTATTGGATCTTAAAGTCTTACTTTCTGATCTCTTTGACTTCCATGGGAAGGTTACATATGCTTCTCCTCTAGCTTCCTTCCCTCCCTCACACCCTCCCAGCCCCAGATCAGGTTCTTCATGCAGAGTATTGGGAAAAATGAAGTTGGGTTTATGTTAGGACAAGGGTGTTCTACTTCAGTTATTTATTGCAGTAATCACCCCATGGAACTGTGCTTTCCTCAAATTGCACATATAAATTATCAGCTATTACTCCCTCCTGCAAAGGTTGATGCAACCTCTTGTTTTACAGGCACAGTGAAATTTAGAGGTTAAAACATGCTTATGACTTGATTTTTCTCCCTGCTTCACCAGCTGCAAGGAAACAGCAAAGGAAGCCAACATATTACCATATGAGCAGCTTATATGCTAACTGGAATTATATATAAGCTTTGTGAAGCATTCTGAAATGCTATACATGAGCTTCAAGAGATCTAGCTTCTCACTGCTATTCATTTTTCAATTTTCAGCTTCAAAGATCTTGGACATTCTCCTCTAGGCTCATCTACAAGTAGGAATCCAAGGTCTAGTCACATTGGATGATTTTCTCAAACACAGGATTTGTTGCAGCAGTCTTGAGACAAATCAGCAGAAGAAAAAAGGAAGAAAGTTTATGCAATATTAGAGTTGCTTTTATTTTCCCCCTATGCCATGACAATCCTATTGTCCTTCAGAGATGAAAGCAAATTTACCTTGTGGAATATGACTAAGATTATTATGGGTTTTGTACTTTATACTTATAATCTGCTTTTCACCAAGTCTTTTGTGCACTTTCATGCAAAACTGTGTTCACCATGGTTCCGTGTTAGCTATTGTTGGAGATACAAGAGCCCCACTGACTGCTAACCAAGAGCACTAGTGGAATGAGACCATATTCCAACAAGGGATTTAGTAAGAGAAGCATAGGAGATGCCATGCCACCTGGTGAAGCCTGTCACAGGTAGAATAAGAAGATGCCAAGGAAAGCTAATGTCAAATGCTGTCTTTGAAAGGGGAAAGCCTTTCACAGATGAAGTTACTGTCAACAGGTAGGCAAGTGGTGTACAGTCACCATCTGAGCAACCTTCAGGTATTAGAGAGTCTCTAAAAGCTGTGGTGTACTTGTGAAAGAAGGTATGAGCAACCAGTAGCACCCATGCTATTTCATATATATACTTTAAGATATAGGTATAAGAATTTTAAAATCTAATATAGGTACCCTAGGGAGTTGGGCACTTGACATGAGTTGTAAACATTGCTCTGTAACAACTGCTTCCTACTTCTTTCCATTGCTCAGAGCAGTGCTTCTCAAGCCTTTTTTTAATTTTCCTCCCCATAGGATATATATTGTGTTCTCTGAAGTCAGTGTTTCTCAGGCTTGCAGTGAGCCTTTTCCTTACAGCCCTATAGGCAATGAATATATATGTCAGCAAGAAAGAAGGGCTCTCAAGTCTGCTGCTAGCTAGCCAAGATCTTGCTTTCCCCAAGTTCCCCCCAACCTTTGATTTTCCAATGAGTGTAGATCTATGTATGCCCCCTTTCTCCACCCAGCAGGTACAGGGATTTTACTCAAGCCTGTGCCACAGCTGTTGAGGCTTCCAGGAGTATGTAGGGTGGGATGGACAGCACAGATGTGACACAAGCTGTCTCTACTAGAGATATTTCTGTCTCAGAGCAGGTCTCTGTCCTACAAGAGGCCATTCAGAGCCCATTGATAGAAGATTCCTCCACAACATCCCAGACACCTTAGCAGCACATCCCAACACACCTCTAGGTTCTTCCCTACACACTGGTGGTGGTAACTCCTGACAGGGAGCCAAGCACAGGCTGGAGCTCACCACCCAGAACCCAGCCCCACAGTACCTGAGTGCAAAAAGCAGGGCAGGTCCAGGGGTAAGAGGCAGCTGCAACCAAGAGCTAAGATCACCAAACAAACTTGTGGTAATAATGCAGATCCAAGGTCAGGAATGCCAGCTCCAGGTCAGGATCCAGATGAACTAGAGTCATAGCCAAGACAGAGACCAACATTGTTTCAGCACAGTTCAAACCAGATTGCAAACCCAGGGATGAGCTTAAATAGGGACCCTGGCCCATGGGTGGGGCAGGTGGAAGCCCCAGGTGAGGCTGCTTAGGGCTATCAAGGCCTCTGAGGGGCCTTGGGGCCCCACCACTCCTTTACTATCTCCTGTTTTGTATTCAAACTCAATAATCAATATTTTAAAATCATCCAATGAGGACACACTGTTGAGACACAAAGGTATTTTTTCATACTTTTGCACTCAATTCAGAAAGGCTGTGGGGCTGGACCCTCAGCTGCTGTGTATCACTGGGAGCTGTGTCAGTTAACAGCAGTGGAGGATTTAGCACATGATTTTCTTCATATAACCCATCACATTGACCAGTCCTTTTATTAATCTGAGCATTTAAATGAGTTCTTGCTAGAAAAAAGTAACTAGAGCTGCAAAAAAGGAACAAGGTAAGGCAAGGACAAATACATAATTATCTTGAATGTGGAAAAAAATGGTGCAGCAGAAGTTCATGTTCCTTTGTGTGGAACACAGCCCAGTTAATGTACAATTTAGATGCAATAGTTTTCTCTGGCTGGGAAATCAGTTGGATTTTTTTTCCTCAGCTTATCCTTTTAACATTTTCCTGTAAAATAGAGTGACGATAGAACTGAACTGCTGCAGTAGGCTGTACAAATTCATTAATGACATTAGCGAAATAATGATTTCAAACGTGTGTTAGCACAGGCAGTAGCACTACACTTTTACTGAGAGTCTTCCAGCATTCCACTTCTGCCATAATGTGAACACAAAGCTTTGTCATCCCCACTGCAAGAAATATAAGGTCTTAAAAAAGCTATATGTGCCATGTTCCTGGACATGCTCTCCTCATAATTTCAGATATCAAGGCTCGAGTTGGCAATCAACCAATTTCCATTGCCCTCTAGAAGTTTTAAATAGGAACACTCTGCTGAGCTTACATATTAGTCTTCCTTAAAGAAATCAGCCATGGAGATGAGCAAGCCAGATGTTTCTTCCTCCACGTATTAGACAGTCTGAGTCAGACCCACAGCTCCTCCAAAGCATGGTTAAGGGTGAAAGAAGGCTCTGTGTCACTTACGCTTCCTAGCTGGCATCTGCTGTGTCTGATGTGGAGGGTGGTCCAACAAATGCTGCTGCGTTCCTCCTTACTGCCCAGGGCCCATTTGAAGCATTTTCACACTTGTTGTGGAGCCCTAAAGCAGCAAAAACATTGAATCATTGAATAGTTTGGGTTAGAAGGGACCTTAAAGATCATCTAGTTCCAACCCCCCTGCCATGGGCAGGGATACCTTCCACTGGACCAGGTTGCTCAAAGCCCCGTCCAACCTGGCCTTGAACCCTTCCAGGGAGGGGGCAGCCACAGCTTCTCTGGGCAACCTGTGCCAGTGTCTCACCACCCTCACAGGGAAGAATTTCTTCCTTGTATCTAATCTAAATCTACTCTCTTTCAGTTACCCCTCATCCTATCCCTATACACCCCTGATAAAGAGTCACTCCCCACCTTTCCTTTAAGTACTGGGAGGCTGCTCTAAGGTCTCCCCAGAGCCTTCTCTTCTCCAGGCTGAACACTCCCAACTCTCTCTCAGCCTGTCCTCACAAGGGAGGTGTTCCAGCCCCACCATCATCTTTGTGGCCTCCTCTGGACCCACTTGAGCAGGTCCGTGTCCTTCTGATGTTGGTGCCCCCAGAGCTGGACACAGCACTGCAGGGGGGGTTTCATGAGAGCAGAGCAGAGGGGGAGAATCCCCTCCCTCGACCTGCTGGCCACGCTTCTCTTGATGCAGCCCAGGACATGGTTGGCTTTCTGGGCTGCAAATGCATGCTGATGCTGGGTCATGTTGTGCTTCTCATCGACCAACACCCCCAAGTCCTCCTCAGGGCTGCTCTCAATCCACTCCTTGCTCAGCCTGTATTTGTGCTTGGGATTGCCCTGACCCATGGGCAGGACCTTGCCCTTGGCCTTGTTGAACTTCATGAGGTTCACACAGGCCCACCTCTCCAGCCTGTCCAGGTCCCTCTGGATGGCACATCCCTTCCCTCCAGCATGTCGACTGCACCACACAACATGGTGTCGTTGGGGAACTTGCTGAGGGTGCACTCAATCCTACTATCCATGTTGCCAACAAAGTTGGATGTTTCTGTGCACACAACTCTGGCCCCATATGTGGAATTTGGATGGGAAATGCTGTCTGGGTGTAAAACTGCATGCTTATTGTTCACCAACAGCCTACAGTTTGGAACATCTTTAAAAAGATGAGGAAAGGAACTGCTGAATTGAATCAGGAGAAGGCAAACTGAAATGGTGAAGGGTGCCAGTGTAGTTGGGGGGAACAGCAATTTAAGGCAATACTGCAGCCCTTGGGGCTTGAGTTATTTATCAAACTGGACCTATCTAAAAATCTGTGCAGGCTTTAGATTGAATATTTTTTCATGCTTGCAACAGCCCTCCCCTCCTTTGTTTGTTTAGCTTTGCAAGTGGTTAAATCCTGCTAGAATAATGCCCTGCCATCTTTTCAGAAAGGACTGAAATTATAAACGAAACTACAGGAATAATGGGTTGTCTGCAGGCTCACATTGCTGCCTCTGTATGTCTTTCCCTGTTCCAGCCTTGATATTGTCCATCCAGTTCATATTTAGACCTTTCTGCCATTACCTCTTCTTGGCTTGTTGATGTGCTTCAGGTCTCTTTTTCACAGTTTTACAGTGCCTAACACAAGGCCCAATTCAGTGCTATTTTCAGACAGCACATTATATATATGTTTCAAGTTGTATATATATATGTATCATGTTATAATGAAGTTAGTGATGCATGGTTACAATGGAGGAGATATTGCGACAGTCCAGTGAAGGAACAAAACCATACAACGATATCAACCTGCCCACTAACCCTTCAGAAAGACCACAAAATTAGACTTCCAGGGTGGTGGAGCTAACAGAACAATGGATAACACTGAAACATTGAATATACAAATAATAGTAATGAATAAAGTTTTGGTTTTTAGAGCTTTCATCACAAGTTCTGCTGATGCATTAAGAAAGTTTATAAAGCTCAATGGGAAATTTTAATAAGAGGTAATAACACTCATCTACTAAAAGAACCTGATTTTGACCTATTTTATAATAAGGTTATTCAAAATAACTCCACTGACATCACAACACACTGGGGCAAGAAAAAATAGAATCAATCCCTTGATATTCATAAAATAATCTGACTGGGGTATGCAAAAGAAGCATGAGGGGAGACCTGAATAAATATCCTCGTAATTAAGAAAATGCTTGAGCAAGGATGTTTTTTCTAAATTGGAAGCTGTTTTGATAACATACAAAAAGTTCATAACCGAAAGGTCTGTAGCAGCTAAAATGCAGCTATAGATTGAAGATGTAATGATAATCTGCATATTTGATTGGAGCATTTATTGTCTAAATAAAGGAAGAAATAGCAGTGATAATACAAACCCCTGTTTTCTCTTGCAGAAGTACATGTTCCTGCAGGCTTGAGGAATCAGCCAGGATTGTTGCTGTCTTGGACAAAACCATTCAGAAACTGGGCATGGCTGTTATCAGCTTGAAAGCAGGATTTTTGTTACAGGGTCATGCTGTCACAAGTCACACCCACGTAAAGAATTTAAGGATGGAGGGAAAGAATTCATGGATGGGGTGTAGTGGGAGGTCTACACCTGTGTTATGTATCCAGCTTCTAAGGGCTTCACTAGTCGGCTGCCTTTAGCTTTTGGGTGATCCTACTTAAGTGATGGGGGAGCTATCAGGCTGCTGCAGCTGAGCTCTAGAACAAGGCTGAGGGAGACCCTGGGACGCTTCGCTGGTACTGGGCTTGGGTGATATCTCATGTATTCCTGAGAGAGTTAAGGCTTCCTCTTCCTCTATTAAACATATAGGCTATGATCACTCTAGGTACATCAGAGTCCTGAGGGAAAAAAACCCACATTTTCTCTGTCCTCTGGAAAACAGCTACAGAAAGGGGAAATAAAACTGCTGTCTTGTGGCAAGGTGTCTACATTCTTTGGGTGGGTGAAAAAAGAGAGATGAATGAGGCCTGCAGGCTACCAGGGCATTGACAATACAAAGCCATACCAAGCTGAGAATGTTCCCACTTAATTCACTTCATCTTTGCTGGGTACATGTGCTTACAGGGTGATGGGTGCAGAGGCAGAGATATCTAATCCTGCTGTGGAGAAATTTTAAATTAGACCTGAGATTAAAGGTCATGCTGTGGCACAGCTGACACATAGGTACACCTGTGCTATGTTTAGCTAAAACACCTGAAAATGAGAGGAAAATGCTTTGGATGCTTGGCCTTGTATGGCCTGTCTTTGCTGCGGTTAGCAGAAGTAGCTGGACAAGCCTTGCTGTGGTAGACAGTGGAATAGGCTGCCCAGGGAGGTGGTGGAGTCACCATCCCTGGATGTGTTTAAGGGTCGTTTAGATGAGATGTTGGGGGATATGGTGTAGGCGAGAACTTTGTAGAGTAGGGCTGATGGTTGGACTCGATGATCCCAAGGGTCTTTTCCAACCTGAATGATTCTGTGATTAGCTAGAAATCCAGTTTGCTGTGGGAGAACTGGGTCTGTGTTACTGCCTTTCAGGAGGCAAGTCCTGATACCAAGAATCTCTTTGTCTCGTCTTTCTTCCTCACACGTACCACTAAATTTTACTGTGGTGAAGTGTCTGACACCTCTTTTCTTTCAAACCTTTCTTCTTTCTTGGAGCTGTCAATGTGCTTTTGTCAACAAACATGAATAGATCCAGCCATTGCTTTCTGTTAAAAAGAAAAACAAAAATTCACTTCAGGCTCATAAGAAAGGAGGGGAAGGGGAAAAAGAAACCACCTTTTTTTTAATGAAGTCTTGTTTTTGTATTACTATTTGAATTACCTTAACTCATCTTTCATGTACTAATCTTCAGACTTTCCTGATTTGTGAGGTCCACTTCATTTGTTAAGGTTTTAAAATCCTTAGTTATTTGTTTCAAGTTGGTTTGGTTTGGTTTGGTTTGGTTAAGACATTCTTCTCATATGTTCCCTGCTCTGGCTATAATAATTTCATGGGAAGAAGAGAAGAATGATCTCACTTCTCATGCTTACAGCAAACAATTCTATTAGCTGATCTAAAAATAAAATATAAAAAAAAAGAAAAAAAAATACCCTTTGAGGCACATTTCAGCAAGTGCTCATGTCCAGACTGATCTAATAAAGGTTTAAATTGAGGTTTGAAGTTGCAGGAGGTGGTAAAAATGAATGACCTGTCTACAAGAATTTACCTCTACTCTCTCCTCTGAAAGGAATTTCTTTAAAATTTTTCTCTTGCAACTGTGACTGTGAGGATCCCACTCTCTGACCTCTGCATTATTAGTTATCCACCTTTTTTGCTGTCTCAGTGCCTTCAACCTTTTCAAACCCCCTCTTTTCTGATGCATCTCAGGTTGTGGGATCTTTATTCTCCTCTTCCCACCCCACTATTCCTCTCTCTTTGTATGCAAATGTGGTGGATGACTTCCCCTAATACTCCACAGGCAAATCTTCCTGTGTGTTGACCTCCCATTTTGTGGAGTAAAGCTATAATATGTCTTTGTCAGCTGATACCTGAGCATATGGTGGTATTTTAGTTTGAATAATTTCCTCAATCTCCATAAGGAGGTAGGGAAGAACTATGCATAGAGAAACTTTTTTTTTTTTTTTAATCCCTGGTACCCAATCCAAAGCTCCTTGGACTTGTTTGGTGTTTCATAAATGAATAAGAGTGCAGTGTCTTGCAATAAGCACATCTGTACTCCTCATTCTTTGCAGACATCCTTCACTGTGTGGCGTGTTGTGGGGTTTTTCCCCTCTCAGTGAGGAGGCTGAGGGACCAAATGACCCCTTGCAAATCTGTGTGGCCCTGTGACTCCCAGTTTGTATGTCTTTCTCCATCTAATAGTGATCTGCTTTTCAAAAGCAGCTGTATAGATCATTGCATTTTCCATGTTTTCTGCAGACCGTTTTAGCAGTGGGGCTGCAGTCATCAACAGTTCTGCAGGTGTGATCCAATGAAGGGAAAAGAGAGAAGGTGCAGTAGTGCAGGGGCAGTCCTTTATGCTTAATACTTGCATAGAGTTATGCTTAAAAAGCATGAAGGTTTTAGTATTTAATTTTTTCTTCTAATGGAAAGTACACACATTGAAGATTATTCCATTATGTATCTCTTTTGCATCATGCTAATCTGTGTCCTGTATTAGCCAAAGTGAAACAGAAGCTATCAAGGTGAAACCTAGGAAAACCTGTAGAACACAGTTTCCCTATATAACATGGTTTCTTTCAAATAAAGGTAAATATCAAAGGGTTTACCGTTCTGCTTTACAGTCGTAAAGTAGAAGTTACAAGATGGACATTAAGATTCTCTGGTATAAAGGGAATGCAAACCAAATCAGAAACACTTTTGTCCACAGTTTTTCTGTCACTTAATGCCCGTACTAAGGAAACAGCCCCCAGAACTCCTGCAGAAGGTAACAGATGTTTTCCTCCAATTAACCTGGTTTAACATGTGCCAAATCCCAAAGTCCTTACTCAGGCAAAACTGCCAGAACCTGCCTTAATAATGCCAGAAGGATGTGATACAAGTACCAAAACACAAAATAAAATCCATTCAGTAATATAGTGTAAAACAACTCAAGTCTAGCCTACAATGGTGTCTTGGCTTCAGAGCTGATGTGTTTTGTCAAAGTAATGGCCTGCTCCGAAGTGTTTTGCTAGCAGGGGGATAGTGTAGGCCATGGGCTGTGAAGTGTTGGATGAATGATAGGAAAAGAAAGAACCCTAGTCCTCTGAACATCTCTGCTTTCATCCTAGGCAAACTAGACATCAAGAAATACATTGAAGGAAAACTTTCTTTCCAATAAACACTTTAAAAATATATCTGAAAAGATGATTTAAGAGTACAATGACACAGAAGTGTATAATGAATCTGGACCTGTGCTGCTGCATTTATATAGGCTTTCCAGCAATAAAGTAGGTTAAAAGACAAATTAATTGTATGCTTCCTCTTCAAGAGAAAGAGACCAATGGTAGTTACTATGGCAACTACTTGCAATTCATCCTATTAACTTTCTTATTGCAGGAACAATCAATAATGATACAGATCGCTTTAGGATAAAATATACATGAAGGCTTTTAAAAATATATATTGTTTGCTCTACTTTCAAATAAAATCTGATATGCTCTTGAAAAAGCAAAGACAATGTGAGACAGAAGCAAAACATGGATTTGCCAGAAGGGAAAAAAAGGTGAGTCAAATTGTACCAAAATCTGTCTTCTCCTCTTAGCATCTTCAGCCAACTGTTCAGATTAATTTCTTCTGAAATGCTTTGACATTTGTGCTCACTTTGATTGTGAAGGTTATACCTTATTTAAAGGCATAATACTGTGTGCTGATATCTCTGCTCAAACTAGTCAGGTGTATTCACACTCTTTGGAAAGACTAGGTAACTGCTCCAAAAACCTTTTGGAAATGCAGTGCTATCAGCAAGTAGTATGACTGATGCCTCGCCTTCTTAAAGAGCTATCACAGATCTTGTAATCTCTATTTCACATTATTTTTCAGATGTGGAACAGCAAGAGGAACCCAGCCAGATACCTCCCGATTCCTGTGACCCAGGCAGCAATGACAGCCAGGTTTAGTCTCCCTGCTGATGAATTTGTATTTTTCAGTGTGGTCTATAGGACACTGTAAATTCTCAATCTTCCCTTATTTGATTTTTGTGGTTGCTAGGAGACATAAATGCCCTGAGGTGTGCATCTCACCCATGGTATTTGCTCGCACCTCGTTCTGGAGACTCCCCTGGCTTTAGAGGTACTCAGCCACTAGCAGAAAGCCTATGTGAATGAATCTAATTTGTGAGTGTGCTGAAGAAGTAGGAATCAAGAACAATTTTAGGTTGCGTGATTTGTCAGTGGCAGTTGGCTATGTAGGGACGTCTGGATGGGCAACAGACATGAAGTGAGGAATATTGGTTAGGACACCGGGTTGGGTCTTGAGAAATGTTTATTTCTTAACTCAGCTGAGACTTTACTGTGAGGTTTTACATAATAACTTACCTTGTTTTTTTTAACTTGTCTCAGATATGGATGATCCTGTGCACCCTTGCAAATATTGAGAAAATGGAGTAGTCATGACTCTAAGCTACCTGGATGTCAGACTGATGCAGGCATATAATCTGAAAGTTGTGCCTTCTCAAGGACATCCCAGAGCACTGCAAATACTAGCCTCAGATTGCTTTAAGCACTTCTTTCCTAAGTCTGGGGGAGTCTTTCCATTTCTTTCAGTGATATTTGAATCAGACTAACTGCCTGCAAACTGTATGAACAGAGAAGATCTATTCCAGCCCCCAATATTTTTCCATCCAAGCCACTCTTCCAAGTCCCTTGTCATTGAATATGACCCTGTTATATCAGGAGTTGATGACTCAAGCTCTGTTTATGTGCAAATAATTGTAAATATGTAAGACACTAACATTTTCCAGTTTATAATGCTTGAAAAGTCAGATATGGTTTATTGCTATTTCTCTTACAGGTGTGAATCGTAATATATTGTAGCAAATTTAATGCAGTAGCACTGTGTGGATTACTGAGGGCATTGGCTCATGAATGTGTCAGTCTTCTAACACTGCAGAATTTTCTGAAGATGCATTTCACTAAATCAAGTACATAAATCTGAGCTGCCTGGGAAGGAGGAATGCTGGAACAGGAATATTTCTCTGCTACAGAGAAGTTTGCACATCCTAACTTTACACATCTGTTGCCATTTCATAAGCCACAATTCTACTTGTTTCTTCTGTCTTACAGAAGTTGGTCCTTTCTATAGCAATTCTAAATTCAGTTCATCTTCACGTTCAAATAGAAAAGTGGAAGATATTGCACAAGTTAATTTACTTCAAACTGAAAATTTTGATCTGCTGTTCCTAGATCACTTCATTAATATAAACATGACCAAAACAGTAACATCTTAACCTTCTTTTCCAAATCTCCCCTAAGTCATTTAATTTTTTTCCATGTCACTTGAATTCTTGATCTACAAGTCACCTTTGCATCTATTGTTTCAAATTATGTATATATTACACATTTCTCTCTTACCAAAAACCCTGAAACACCTTTCCCTTGCACCTGCCCATCTAGCCATAATAAAACAAACGAAAAAAACAACCCTCCACATCTTATCTGATAAGTATTTCTTTCTTGCCTTCCTGCAGTCTTTCTTCAGGCCATTCAAAAGCTATTTCTGGGTCGTGGAGCTTCTCAAAGGACCATCTCAATTGTCGTGGCAGACTTACAGATGTCTCACCATATTTGCTGTATACTCTTCTGCTTATTGCTCTTTCTCAGGCCCAGCAAAGCTCTGCATAAACATATCTTTACCTGATTGGTCTCTTGTTTTTTTCCCCCTGCTACACCCCTTATTTTAAAAAAGTATAAAATCCACAAGTATCAATATCATTAACCAGCTCCAAACTTTGCCTTCATTTAAAGAAAGTGTTACTGAGAAGAGAATGTGGCTTACTATGCTTACCAAAAAAATGCAAAAAAATCTGAGTACTTTTGGCTGTTCTTGTATCAGCCCAATAAAAGAAGACCTGACAATCAATCTGTCAGTTTGGGGTTTTTATAGAAGAAGATGAACAGCAATTCCCAGAGGATGCATTTAAAAGCTCTACACAACCGATCTCTACTCTGAGACTTAGTTTCTCCTGCCCTTTCAGTTTTTTCCCCTACTCTTAACTTCTAAAAATCTTAAGGGGAAACTGTCACAGTATATTTGTAAAGCATACAGTGAAATATGAAGGTTCTTCCAATACCAATAATGCTGTGCATACTGGGAGTCTTCAGCCAAACAGTTTAGTTATATAATACACAAAATTAAGATGTTGTGAATCAAAATAGTATCATCATAAATTGGATTTAGGGACTGCCTGGAGTATGAAAGCAATAACTGAGACTTCACAAGGAGGATTTCTCTGTTGTTAGAGAAACCTGTACAATATATCTGGGAAATGATTCAGTGGGGATCCTTGTAGCAGGTGGCACTCAGAGCTGAGAGTACAGTGCCAGCAGAGATTAAAAAAGAAAACAAGACCTGGCAAGAAAAGCCAAAGCAACATGATGCCATCAATTCAGGTTCTTGCTGCCTCAGCTGCCATAGCCTGTGTTCATGGATGAGAGTTGTGACTGAGTGACATGAAAGAAAAGACTGGAGACTGACCAGCCACTTGGAAAATAACGTAACATGCTTCAATGTTTGTTGCAAACAGTATTTTTTTTACAAAGAACTTAGTCCTGAACTCCTAACTATCTGAGGAACAGTGCAAGATTTGGTAAACTTGCTCTATTTATGATCACAAACATAAAAAGTCTCACTTAAAACCCATGTGTAGGCATTTTACCTGGCAGGAACCACTGTTTGCATTTGCCATCTTTGAATGAAATAGCATGAATTAGTGCAACACAAAGCAGTGTGTGGAGTTGCATGTGTAAGAGAGGCTTTTGCAAGGCAGGAGCTGAAGGTATGAATCTGGCCCTCTGGGTTGCTCCCTGGTGCCGGTAGCTCCTCTCTGAGCATGCTGGGTCTTGGAAATACTGTCTGGGGACCTGCAATTCTCACCAGGCTGTAAAGGTCAGATGCTGAATTTAAGATTGTATGTTCCCTTTTGGAAGTGAGGAAGCCAGCTCAACATTGTAGAGCTTCTTGTGGATTTACACATAGATAGACAAATCCATAGTCCTAGTGTTGCTATTCAGCATTATTAGCTCCTAAAAATATTCCTGGTTTGTGCCCTTCCCACAAGATCATACAAGAAAACCACGTGAGCAGAAGAAGACAAAATACTGTTAATGCATGGTTATTCACTTTCCAGTGATCACTGAATATCTAAATTGGGCATATCTAAAGCCAATACTTATTTACAATATACTGATACTATGGCACGTGCATTAAGGATTTCAGATGACTGTGGCATTCAGGGCACTTTCAAGGTTTTCTCTTCAATGATCATTGTGCAAATACTCTATAGTTACTCAAGTCTGGGTAAAAGAGAAAGCTTTTCACCTTTATTCTTCCCCTCATGTATTTCCATAGCTTTATTAAGACAAAATAAAAAAAACTAAGTGCAGCTGAATACTGCATAAATACATTGGTCATATTTTGTAGCAGGTTTCCACTAATCAATAGCCCAGAGATAAAAAGATGACAGAAGCTTCTAGAAATAAGCTTGCTTACTTACTATGAACTGTAACAGGACCTAATAATTCTTAGACTTCATATAGGTAGTTACAGACTCTGAATGATGGGGCATAAAGCCAGCTTTAACCAATTGCAAATTTGAATAGTACACATTACCTGTTAAGCATTTCTTATGGGTTATAAAAGAGTTTCTTCCTCAGTCTTAGTAGGAACCTGGCACTTCTAATGATGACAAAGGGATCAAAGTTGGGATAGTAAAGGATGCATCACTTGAGACCAGTTGTGTGGGATTTGTCATGATAAGATAAGCAGACATGGTGAAGGATGGTGAAGCCAGGCTTAACAACAAACCTATAACACCAGGGGAAAATAAAATGCTTTTTCCTTTCTATTTGAGATTTGCATTTCAGAATTTTTCCCTCTTGAAGTATGGCTGCTCACTCTGTATATATCTGATGACCTCTGACCATAAGAAATAAAGTGCAATAATTTTCTGATTTCTTTTGAATATTAGCCTCATAGGGAACTGAATGTCATGTAAGGCTGTGATTTTTGGACTACTAGGTTACACCTTCTCATAACAGGTGGAACTCCACAGGAATATATCTTAAACTATTTTTGGAAAAGCATTATATATCCAACAAATTAAATAGTGGTTCAAAACTCTTTTACTGAAGGTCATGCCTTACTTGTTATTTATTCAGCTGGAATATTTATTTTGCCTTTTGATCAATATTTGCTGTACCAATCCCTCTGTTATCTTTAATTCTGTATCAGCATTTTCCTCAGTTAAAAATGTGAAGAAATTATTTTTAAAAGATCCAAATTGGATATCTGTGTGCTGATTCAAGCCATGTAATGTCAGTGAAAATACAACTCATTATTTCGGTAGACTTTGAGTTAGACCCACACTTTGTGATATTATCTGTCTCAGTATTATGCTTCATCTATTTTCTGTTTCAACTGAGTTAAGGTTTGGTGCCCTTTTTGCCGCTCCTACAGAAAAATTCTGCAGCCACTACTACACCCAATCTCTCCTTTATTTCCTTGAAGTTACTTCTGTGTTTAAATAATGTCAACTTTAATTGTGTTTGAGATGAAGGTAGAGAAAAACTAAGGGATTGACTCTCTGGTCTCATGGTTAATGCACTCCGATTTGGGATGAGGAGAGGTGTCAAGTTCAATTCTCTGCTTCAAATAAGGAGGATGGATTTGAACTTAAATCTCCTGTATTCCCATGATTAACCCTGGGCAGCTGAATGAAGGGCTCTATTTCTCTCTTCTCACTCCTGGTTCTGCTTTGATCTGGTCAGGAAAACATTCAGATCTATATGTTATGAATGGCATAAGGTCCCCTTCAGACAGGGGACAAGCACATCATCTCCCAAAAAGCAAAACTGAAGCCATAATATATTCCTCAGTATTTCCTTCTAGCAGATGTAGATGGTGGTGTTGTAAGCAGGCTCGCTTTTATTCAGGATTGCATGATCACTGCATCACACTAAGAGCATGGTGGACCTGAGAATACCACCAAGAGGCCAGTTCCAGAGGTGGGAAAGAGCCAAGCTGGCATTCATTTTTGTGGATGTAAATTAAGAGCCCTTAGATGAGTCACCTGAGATGGGGATTATTTAATTCCTTATGATTCTAGAGATGTAGGTGTCCATTGGAGCATTAGATGTAAAGCATGCCAAAAACTTCAAAGGACCATGACATTAACAGTCTGTAGTTTTCTCTTACTTGACGGTATCAAGAGCAGGACTCCCACTGATATCAGTTAGTAGCATCCAGCCTGCTGCCAGTGCAGTAAGTCTGTTTTTCAAGAGGCTAACAACTCTGTGAGAAGGTCAGAGGGTACCTTACTATGAAAGCAGTCAGTGTTCATCATGAGCACACCACAAAGTCTGCAGGTGGCGGAGCTTGCATGCTCAAGTACTACCCAATGTCTGTTCCAGAAACATGTGACCTTAACTTGCCATGAATTATTTTCAGAGGCAGATTGACTTCTTTCCAGCTAAAATGTTGTGACTAGAGAAAGAAAACAAAATGCAGAAGGGTTAAAAATGAGGCGGGATAAATATAGTATGTTTGATAGGATAATGATCTGAGACCAGCTATTGTTGAACAAACATTTATTATTATAAATCATCAGAGGCCTAATAAAATATAGACATACCAGAACAATACCAAACAAAAATGCTTATGTAATAATTAAATATGCAAAATCCACAGCTCCTAGAAAATTAATTTTTTCAGGGACAGGTCCAAATCTATTTCACTTGCATGCAAATCACTCATAGACAGCAGTGCAGAAAATCCTATGTCTTTGCTAAGATTTGTTTAATCATTTAAAGCATGATTTGTGTTGAGACAATGAAGACATAATTGTAACATACCCCTGGTTATAACACAGCAGTGGTAGAGAATTCCAAATAAATTCTCACATTCTCGCCTTCTTTCCACTGGGGGAAAAAGTGGGACATATTAAAAATGTTATACTTGACAAGCTGTACTAACCGTTGCTTGGGTAAACCTTAGATTTCCCTCCATGATTTATTTCTACCAGCTAATATGCAATATTGCTGGAATCCAGCACAAAGTAGCCAAATTTGGAAGAACACAAAAAGCTACACAGAAGGAACAACACTATCTAAGAAGTTGGGCAATAGGAAAAGGACAGAGGTTATGAAATGTCTTCCATGTTGAAGTGTGTGAACATGTGTGTTCATGTATGGTAGTAGAGAGGAGCTGAGTTCTGTTTTTACAGAGTGTAACCAGTGTATTAGCTCTCCTGGAGTGAGACCCTGTAGGACTATAAGGCATAAATAGGTCTTGCAAAGTTAAGTAATATCAACGCATTCTCCGCAGGCAGAACTGAGATAAAAATAACTTGGGTTTTGTGAGAAGGGAGGGAAGCTAATACCTTTTTTTAAAAAAAAAACAAACCAAACAATCTCTTTAGATGATGACAACAGCTGAAGAAGCTGAGGTTGATGGTGAGATCATGAACGCTTCAGCCTTCCCAGAACAGATGCCTGAGCCTTTCCACTGAAAGTCCATTTGTTGCAATGTAAATGGCAGCATTTCACTTTTGCAACTCCCAATTACTCTAAATGAAACTGAAGCTGCTTTGACCCCAGTCTTTTAAACCTGAGTCTGAATGAAACAGCAAATATTTAAAGACACTCTCTGAAAGTTGAAGGGCAACAGAGTTGTGAGTCCTAAACCGCGCGGGTGTAGCTCAGGGGGTGGGAATGTTTGCTTGCACATGTTACACACCATCACTTGTGTTTACATTATCTTCTGTCTCTTTCCTTGAAATCTCTCTTGAGTCCCTGCACGGATAAGACTGCCTGAGCACTCTCAGCCTGTCAACACTGTGGCACTGCACTGTCACTCCCCAAAGGGATGCTTTTCCAAGGCATGCCTTTTGACAGTGGTATCCAAAATGACAACCCCTGTTCCACTTGGAAGTTTCAGCAGCCTTTTGGTACCTCTTCCTGCCACTCTGGGTACACACCATCTGTGTTGGATGGAAAGCAGTGGATGCTGTCAAGCTGCATAGTAAAATAATAATTTCCCTTTACTTGGTGACAAGATATTTGACTGGCATAGGGTTAAGCTAAGCAGGTAATGAGTGGCTTTAGAAAAGGGGCTGAGATACCACAGATCCACAAAATGACATTTTAATCAAGCCTTGAGCAATTTGCTAATTACATTCAACTGCACTTAAAGGAAAAACAGGAGTTTCCAGGATTTTGTAGAGACAAGCACAAAATTGGTTTGGATACACACTGATTGTTATGAATACCTCAGTGTCATATTATCCAGGAAAGACGCAGTGCCAAATCCTAGCAAGAGTCATATTTGCCATTTTCTTTCCAACTTCACTTTGGAGTAAATTTGGTCACCAGTTTATTCTTCTTTTTTTTCCTTGCAGTACGTCTTTTCTATATTTAAGTATGTATAATGGATCTGCTAAAAAACATCAGAGACCATTAAGCCAGAGAAGCATGAAATCAAGTAGAAATTATTATTTTAATTCTATGCACTTGTGCATAACAGTATGAATATGGTGCCAACTAAACATTCATCAGAACTCCAGCTAGTACTCAAGACAGTAATCTGATTTTCAGTTTGGAAGTAGGAAATACATGCCTGCATACATTTCAAGAGAAATTTAGCTGCAAAAAAAGCAGCTTCTATATATTCTGACAGGCAGAAGAAAACGTCAATTACTCAATAGTAATATTATTGTTAAAAAACTCTTCAAGTGACAGCACTGGGGCTTGACAGACAAGTACCAATCTGTAAACTTTGTTAATCATGTGTGCAATACAGAAACATAAACTCAGTGTTCATTAACTTTGCATGAACCTGCCTCATCATGAGCTGGTTCAGTCTCAATCTCACATGTAATTTCTAAAGGGAATCTCCCGTTTGACTTGGTCTAGTTTGTGGCAGAGATTGTTGGTGTGTTACAGGCACAGGAAAATGAATGCCCTGATGTGTACCATGTTCTGTACAGGTGTTCTGCCTTGTATTGAACCCATAGGCATGGAAAAGGTAGCATAGAATACAAAACAGTTTGAAAGTCTGTTTAACTGGTGATGGACAACTGTCCAAAGAGGAAAATTCTTTCACCCTAGAACAGACCAAAACTTGCTATTTCTGTTTTGGAATAACACAGATGTTATGAGACATGGATGTTATCTAACTAGGAAATATAATGTTGTTTCTCCTCTGTACTAGGACTAATTCTACACTGCAGTATTAAATTTGCTCCAGGTGCATGTTATAGTAGAGTTTGGTCAAAATTTTTTGAATAAGTTTTTGAATCAACAGTTCTGATTTGCCATTCTCTGATTCTCCTGTTAATTAAGGTATCATGCTCAGGGCTTAGGCACACGAAAAAGTTACCTTGTACCATCTACCTTCTAGCAGTGTTGGTGGGCAGGCTCTAAGCCCCACCATAATGCAAAGTCATACAAGTTCATGTAATCTTTCTGTATAAAAGGTCAAGCTAATTTGAAATACCTCATTTGCCAGAAGCTGAGAGAAGACATGTGGATAGTTGCTGCAGGTCAGCTGTGTGTTCTTGTTTGTGTGCGTTGATCTTAAGAAAGGTGCTTGTTTGATGTCTACATACTTCTGGGGAAAAAAAAAAAGTTACAACTTGGATTCACTTGCTTTATGATGTAGTCAGTAGAGCCATTGGCTGCTATGAATTACACAAACACAAAATAGCCCTATTTTGCATGGTAATATGTAAATATACCATCAGGGGCACGTCCTGCCTATAGGCTTTGTAGTCTACCTACGTAGTACTGATTTGTTTAAGATTCAGAGATGTGCCTGACTTCTTGCACCACGTGCATCTTGTTCAACCCCAGTGATTTTGCTCTGTGTGTAAGCTGTGTTCATAAATATGCATATGATGAGGAAGAAGCAAAAAATGCTTGACTCTATGATGTAAAGGCTTGAGGTCTTTTCTTCACCTTCCTAGGGGTACAGGAACTGAAATGTGTTAAATGCTTTCCCAGTTCCTTTACCATAAAACTGGTCTCTTCACTTGGCAATATCAAGCAACTTCTCAGCCAATACTCATGAAACTTATACCAAGGTAAGAAGTCAAATGGTTTCTCCTTTCTGCTTCACCGAGTACCCAGGAATAGCAGTTTACTCACAGTATAAACAATCAAGTGATTTTCAAGCTACAGCAGTTTTTTTACCAACAGCTGCCTCAATTATCCTAAAAATGTTCAAATGTGATCTGTAAAATGAGTCCTTGCCTCAAAACAGAACTTTGTTTTACGCTGAGCTGAGAACAGGTGAACATTCCTGTATGCTTTCTTAGCCCTGTTACATGGTGTTTGCAAGACCTATTTGTGAATAATAATTCTCACTGTAGAAATGGAATATATTAATCACAATTACTCTTTTTTAAGTGCTGTTTCCTTGTCTGCATGGACCACTCTGCCACTCTTGCTTTCTTTCATGGAGCATCTTACAGAGCAACGAGTTTCCTTGTGAAAATTCCTGGACTGTAAACATAGCTGATTTTAGCACTTTGGTGGCACTGAGGCTGAAGTGCTGATGGAGCTGGATGTGCCAGGCTGTGACTGCATGGCTCATGCCATGTAGTCTGTCTGTGCAGAGGAGTTCCCTCTGAAGGGTGTAAGGGAGATGACCTCCAGTAGTGATGGATACAGGGCTGCTACTGACTAGCTTATACTCAGTTAATTCATTTTAGAGAAAAACCTATTTTACAGAAAGAGAACTATGGTACTTTCAGGAAGATAGGTAGTAATGCTCTATTGCAAGCTAAGATAGCTATTTCCAATCTGTTGCAGTGTTTGAATGCCATCACTACAATGCAGCTCAAGGAGAAGGAAAGGGACGCATGCTTTCTGGACAGGGATTGAAACCCAGGGGAAAAGGACATTCCCCAAGGGTCTTAAGGGAACCTGCTGAGGAGAGTCTAATCTGGCCTTCCTGAATCCCAGCTTGATACTTCAGGCACTTAGCAATCTTTCTTCACTAGTCTCACTGCATCTTAAAAGAGCTCTGAGCACATGGGTAATTCCTGGGTATGTCAGCAACCCACTTACAGCTATTAATAAATTCAGTAGCCAAAAGTTGGGGGAAGGTGGCAAAACAGAGTAGGCCATCAAAGCTCAGGTTTATAAAGTAAAAAAATAAATAGTGGAAGCAATTGAAAAGAAGAAAGTCATCTCAAGTATTTTATGCCACTTAAGTATGATCTTGATGAGCATCCTTGAAGAGCAGAAGCTAGTCTAACAGAGAGAAAGCTACAGTCCCTTCTTTCCCAGATAAATAATCTGAGGCAGTAGATGACACATTATAATAGAAATCTGAATATTTCAACAGCTCTTCTCCTTGCTTTCCAGTGGTAGGTTGGTTTAATGGTCATGGTTTAATACTGTCAGACTAGAACTGCACTGGGCCATTCCTCTTCAGTGATAAGTGGAGAATAGTTCCCATAGTTTCAGTGTAAAATGCAAAGTAAAGCATCTCAGCTCACATGCTGCCTTTCAGCATGGAAATAAGTGGCTGTAAGAAAAGGATGAAACAATATTTCCCTGCTTTTGTGGCTTCTTGATGTTGTCTGTGCTGCCCTTTGCTCTGTCATCTCTCTCCCTGGCTCTCAGGAGGAGGAGGATACTGTGGCATACTAAAGAGCTGAAGGCAGTTAATGAATAACAAAATGGAGAGTGCACTTTCACAGACTCCATAATTTCAGAAAATGCCTTACAGAAGGGTAAGGCATCTGAAATCCCCAAAGTTTCACTGGGGGAAAAGAGGCATATCTCTTCTCAGTTTTCAGTGTGTGAGAAGGAGCTGTGAACTCGGGAGGGTCTCCTGCTGGCATGGTAGTGGTGATATCTTCCACAGCCCTTGGAGTAACAGCTTTCACCCCTGCTCTTTCATTTTTAAGGGTATTTGGGTCCTTTGGGACAGTTCCAGCTTTGGCTCTGCAACCCTTGTGGTTTAGGTTCCTGACCCTGAGGGGAAGCCATAATCCAGACATGTGTGTCCAAACTCTTCACACTGCACATGGGAAGGCCAAAATACCTCAGCAAAGTAAGCCAGAATATCCACAGCTGTGTGGAAAATCACCTGGAGCAGCTTCCTGGAGCTTCAAACCCCAAGGTCACTCTGGCTCTTCCTGCATCTCCATTCCTGATGCCTGCTCTGCCCGCGACTGCTTACACCAACAGAGCAGCCAACCTCCCACCTCACCACCTACTAGATTAGCTGACCTACAAGAACTCTGGTCTCTAAACTAATAAACAAGAATACTATAAATGTACCCTATACCGTTGTCTTTGCTGCGGAAATTTGCTGATCCTATATCTGTTTAGGTGATTGTCATCAATCAAATTTGCTTCAGGACAGTGAATCTGCAAAAAACACAACCCAGACTACTACTCATAGTCATACAAGAGATAATCATATATGATTACCATCAAAAACACTAGCTAGGAAATGGAATAGGGACTACTAGTAGTATCTTTAAAAATGCTGCATAATTTGAAACATAATAAGGAAGAACTATGCAGAAAGCTTATTTGAAACAAGATAAGGAAAGAGATGTACAATATTGCCTTTTATTAATTTCTGGTAAGACTCCAGATTTTTTCTCAGGGCCATTCTCCTAAATAACAAATTATATCACTCATTTGATGTGTACTGTACTCTCAATGCTGTGTTGAAATCTTTCCACTAAGACAGACAAAGCTTGATGCTGCAGATGCTCTTTGCAATCCCCTTGCCCCTGCTCATGGACTGTGGTGGGTAAGAGGAGATACCCTTTTGCTCACCAGTACCTCAACCTAACAGAGACCAGTTTCTAGCAAAAGGAGTGTTTAGCTGATTAGATGAGACCACACAAATATCAAAAGAACCCGTGCTTGGGCCAGAGAGGCACATTTCTGAAGATAAACCTGAAAGACAGAAAAAAGCAACTGCATGGATTAATTTAATACCTTTCATGTGGGAGAAGACGTCTCCCTGTGGCTTTGGTTGAACGCTTCCCAGTTAAACCACCGACAAGTTAGTCCTCGCAGACAGCAGATATGCAGCAAGACTGTAGCCCCTACAGTGTTGTTTTAATATGGAAGTGGAAAAGAAGAATATTTTGCAGTTGTGTAAGCCTCTTCCCTAGCAGGGAGCTGTCTCGGGAGACAACCACTCTCAGCTTCACTGTTTCTTCGCCACTCAAATACCCTGTGATAGGTACCTTGGCCTGCACACCTTGCATATCTGCACACACACTACAAAATTTTCATTTAATCTGTCAGTTAAGAAGCTTTGGGCTGGTCATAGGACAGCAATGCAGCTAACCATTCTGTCCTTTAACTCCCACAGCTTTTTCCATGTAACATTCGCATAGGTTTGGAAAAGTACTGACTGTGCATGAATTAGCGTCGCCGTATTTGTATGCCTGGAATGTATTATCTTTCCGGCATGGTTTGCTGTCTCTTTCAGAAGACAATGGCAGAGACGAAAGGTAGAGTAAAGCAATTGAGAATTTCAAAGTGTCTAACGTATTTGGAGCTTTTCATACAGTTTCAACCAATAGCAAGTAGCCTCTTGTTCCTCCTGGGTTGCCATGGATTAGGAGTGTTTTAGTACTACCTCCTTAATCCTGGTGCTTATTAACACCTAGGTGACCAGGGAAAAACAATGGAAGAGATGGTTCGGGAGTGATTGCTAGGATTTAAGATCTTTTGAGCTGACTATAAACTTCATTTTAGTCCTAATGTAGCAGAGCCATCAAAGTGAAGTATTGATTAAACTGCAACACTAGGCGGGCTAGAAAACTCGGTTTCAAGGTAAACTTCTGACTATTTTTCACAGCAAACAAGACCTCCCTGACAGCACACTGCCTCTCGTCAAGGGGCTGGTGACATGCCCAACCTTTGCTGCAGAAATCTTGTAGGCTGGCAGCAGCAGGAGAGCTGATGGCAGCCAGGGACTAGGCTGCATGCTATCTGCTGTTATCGGCTTAATTACAGTAAATGTCTGTGTTTGTTTATATGCTGAGACTTTTTTTCCTTTCTGCTGCTTTTCTTTTCTCTTCCACATCACTGGCACCAGCTCCACTTCACTTCTAAATGTCTTTCCCCTGGATAATTCAGATTGCAATTTCTTTTGCTGGTTGTTTTTGTTGTGACCTCTTAATTTCCTGAATTTCTGACACATTGTTTATTTCTTGTTGACATGTTAGAAAGAATAAAGCAATAGAGAAAACAACAGAGAATTATGCTGAAACTACATTTGTCTGTTGTCTTCCTCTTCAGCACCTAGTGCTCTTGGCAAAGGAGAACAGCCTTATTCCCACTTGATGCCTTTCCTCCACCCCAGTTTTTCTAGTTGTATTTCCTTTCTGTGACCTTGGAATTACTCAGCAGGCAGTACTGGGAACAATAGCTAGAGTTACAAAAACCTCTTCTGCCTAATAATCTATTAGAAGAGGGCTAAAAATCTCTGCAAAATAACATTGTAGATTTCAAGTATTTAACAGTTTTTATAATAATTCATGTTATACTAAAATGCAGGGGGGAGCAGAGAGGTTCTGAAGTTTTTCTTCAAAAAAAGGAATCTTCAATTTCTTCTTTCTCTTTCCTGAACAAAAGCTAGTTTAATTTTTCTAAACACAGAAGGAGTAGCTTGTGTGAATCTCCAGCGAGGAGCTGGGCACTGAAGTAATGAATTCCACCGTGGTCCTTTGAAAACCCCAGCTGCAGTGCTCAGCTCAGCACTGTATGATTTGTCTTCACTAGGGCTTTTTAAAAGATATAATCTAAAGACATATGAGTAGATAAGAAGGGTGATTGATTGCAGTGTTATTACTAATAATACTTTATGTTAAATTGCACTTTTTTTTTTATCTGCCCTATGTCATTGTATGGTCTTATTCATAAATTTTAAATCCATCTTTACATTTCATGGAGAATTTTAAATAGTCTGGTTCAGTAATAAAATCTATTGAACAAAATTTAATCTGTTGTGATCTTTCAGGTATAACACACTAAAAACTGTTTAACGTGATAACAAGGCTGTGCTGCAAGAAAACTTATTTAGAATATACAGAAGCAGCACAATCTCTGTGACTACTGGCTACTTTAATACTTAATTAAATTAGTTCATTTCTAATTTAAACATATTTCTGTCTTTACTTTTCTCCCTACTGATGTTACAAATGCTACATTCTTATCTTACCTACTTTTTCTAATTTAATATGGATTTATTCTTAAGCAGTTCTTACATGATAACTGATCAACTAATTTCAAATTCTACTCGAGAAAGGGACATAAACAGACATTAAAAACCACAGCTAACATTGTGAGATGGCAGTGAAAATTGTAATGGTGGAAACATAAATTCAGCCTAATTTTATTGTAATTCTACAGGAATACTTTTTTCAAAACATTGCATCAATTTCTAAATCCATTTGTTATTCATTATATCAGAGGATAATGAAACCATTTAATACACTATAGCCTGTCATATGTACTTCACTTGGTGTTTCGTTTTAATTTAGCCGTACTTAGCAGACACTTAACTGATTGTCATTCATAAATTTAATAGGCAAAATCTATCTTTATCTTGTTCTTTTCTATAGATTAATATTAATCTTATTCTAAGATAAGTTCCTACCATTAAAACAAAAAGGATTTCTTGAAAAAATCTTGTCTAGCAGAATTATGTAGACCATATGCTTACTTGTTGGAAAATGGCTGAAAATTTAATAAATCCTCCAGCCTTCTGGAATGGTATAGCTTGATAGAGGACAAAATGAGATGGAGAAAATTAGCCCAAAGAAATGGGGCTATCCAGACCACCCTAAGACCAGCTTAAGATAATAACTCGTGGAAAAGAGAAGAGGGTCGGAAAAGAATGGGATCAAATTAGTGGGTTGGACACCAGGACTCATTAGGTGACAAAATAAAGGCAATATTGACATTTCCACAAGTTGCATCCTTGGAGCTTCCTTAGAAGTGAGGCTTTTGGTCAAGGATTAGAAAGGTGAATTGAAAGAAAAAAGCTGCTTTAAAAAGAAGACCTGGAGATCACTAACTTCTGCCTTTGGCGTCAAACACCAAGGTGGTCCCTAGGCTGCCTTCTCCAGCATGTGGGAGATGCAGGCACCTAAGCCTACCTCTGGAGCAGCCACAGCTGGCCACCAGGAAACACCAGCTGCAGAACTGTACTTTAAAACCAGCTTTCTGCTCTAGGTATTTCTAGCCATACAGAATTTGTAGGCATTTTATTTTGGGTACCTAATGGTTATAGATAGAGAAAACAAGCTTCATGTTTAGGAGCCTTTGAAAATACAGATGTTAATGTCCAGTGCATCCCTAATACCAGAGGGAGAGATTGGTCAAGGGATAATGTGTAAAGAGGGAAAACGCCACTATTGCCCCCATCCTATCTCCACTCTACTATGAAAGAAGAACCATCCAGAACTGCACTTCAAAGACATCAATAACTTCAAGATATTTTAAAAACTTCAAGTAAGTCAGCTGAAGATTTGCTTGGGACAACTTGCTTCCAGACTCTGATTGTCAAGATTAAAGCTGTTCTGGGTGAGAGCTGAGGTGAAACTCTTGACCCTTCTTCAGCAAGATTTGGGTATCACAGGCCAAGAACCAGGGATGAGTAGATTGTCCCCAGGCCTTGGCATGGCCATATGGTTCCTCAGCTGGGCTGGAGAGAGGACCTGCAGAGGGAGCTCATGAGGACGCCTTCTGCAGGGCATGGAGGATGAAACATGGGTTTTGCTGTCAGCTCTGCTTCATGTGTCCTTTTCTTTTTTGTCTTACTTCTTCTATCTTATCTCCTTTTCTTTACCTTCAGTTTAGTAAGAGCTTGGTTTAATCAACCAAGACTGCATCTTCTGCAACACTGCTGTGAGCCTGTGACCAGTGAGACAGCTGAAAGCAATGCCCTGAGCAGCCCAGTGCTACTACAAGTTTGCCAAATCTTGGAGTGACTGATAAGAGTGTGCGCTGCACTTGAGTTCCTCCAGCTGCTATTGTGAATTTTTAAATTAGTTTAGGAATGGTGGGGGAGTTCCAGGAGGCTGGGAAAAGCAAATGTTGTTCCAGTATTTAAAAGAGTAAAATGAGATGACCCTGATAATTACAGGTTTGTCAGATTGATACTGGTCCTGGGATGGCTGATGTAGAATTCGATTAATAAAGGATTAACAGTAGAAATCTAATTAATGCCAATCAGCGTGGGCTTAGGGAAAGCAGATCGTGTCAAAATAACTTTTTTGTGAATGAGATTACAAATTTTGTTGATAACCATGATAATGTTCACATAATAGCCTTCTATAAAGCATTTGACTTGGTATTGCATGACACTGATTAAAAAAATAGAGATACAAAATAAACAGTTCACATAACATGGATTAAAAATTGGCTGATTGGGCTCAAACTAACTCTAAGAAGATATATTAACTAGCCTGTATTTCTTTTTCTGATGGACTCCATTAATTTCTTATCCCTTTATTGTTTTAGGCATTTTATTTATGATTTCAAAGAAAAAATAGTTGTTACTGAGCAAGTTTGCAGATTACTCTGGGTTTGGAAGACTGCTTAAAAAGAGGAGGATGAATCACTGACACAAAACTATATGGACCACCTGTTTGCATCCAGATTAAGAAACAGTCATTTTACTACAACCATATGTAAAATCATACCTAGGAACAATGAATCTTCACTGATGTTGGGCTTGGCTCTGGGAAACAGTTATTCTGAGAAATCCCTTAGGGGTCATCGTGGCTAACCATGCTGAACGTGACCTTCTGACATAGTAATGGGTAAGATTATGCTCTATAGACTTTTTTTTTCAGTTTAATATAGATGACCACACCATGTTACTGGTATAAATTACATTAATATACTAGCAAACTCCATCAGCATTGCATTCCACACTGGTTAATGAATGCCAGATGCTTGCCAGCGCTCCAGCTTGGGTTATACGTTCACAGCACACTTGGTCTGATCTAACCTGGGGCTCTGCCTCCATGTCTGCTCACATGGTTCTGCTGAATCCCTTGTATCAGAGTTCATGATTGCATTACTGCTGGGAGAATGGTAGGAGTTAATATTCTGGGGAGAGGAGACAGATTTCTACTATGACATCAGTGGTGTATGGACCAGGAAATCTGAAATGGGACTTAAGGAATTGGTCTGCCCTAAGGGGCACTAAAACAGCTAATAGTGTCCTACCTAGTTCTTGAATTCACAGATGGGAAGAATGGGAGGGGTGAAAGGACCTCAAGGATGACTAGTTAAAAGATTTGGGATAAATTGTCTGAATTAGATTAAACTCCTATAATCTCAGAATTGGAGGAGTTAAACCGTTAGCCAAAATCCAGAATGTCTGTCAGACCCGTCTTGTCTATGATTTATTGTGACTGTAAATCTCTTAGTCTGCTCTGCAAGTTGATGACAGCCCTTATAGGAACAGTGGATTGTGAGCATTTTAACTTCATGTTTGGCCAGTGGAAGCTCTATAAAAAGAAATATGTAGTCCTTAAAATGGAAAAGTTTGGAGCGTCATGCAAAAAATCGTTAAAGTTTTAATCACTCACTGTGAACAGGGAACACAGATATAAGAAGCACATTCTTCTAGTTTAGTAGTGGTTAGGAGTTTAAATCACTCTAGAAATATTGTCAGTGCTTGTAGTTAAGGTGATTAACTGTTGGAGAATAGGTCATGGCTGATTCTCTGTCAAACTTGAGACTGCAAGTTTTCCCGGATGATCTGCTCTAGTTCTCTGAAGAATTAATTCAGGAGAGTCTCATGGTCTGTGTTAGCCAAAGCACTGCAAATGCCCTTCAGCCTTTCAATCTGGGTCTGAATCAGATTGCAGAAGAAAATCCATACCAATTAGAGAAGCTATATTTGTGATGCATCCTGTTTATTGGTTTCAGTGGGGCTTTAGGATGTTGGGGCTGTATATGCTATGTTTATATTTACTGTTCTCATCTATAGCCTTGAATTCTTTTACCTCCAAGATTTAGGTTCAGTAGCGAACAGTTCCAGATCATCCTAACTATCTTCTCATTTACTCCAAAAGATTAATTACTAGCTTGTATTTAAAAAATATTTTTAAAAAGGCAGCAAACGGAGAGTTGTCTTTATAAATATCTCTGAGCCTGAGATAAAGCTGTTAGGACACCTGATGTGTAGACCAATTAAGCGATAGTTTTACATTCATACGTTCTAATACAACATTTCTTCAGTATTTTAATAATCTTTAGACATATGTTTGAGGTCGTTATTGCAATGAGATTAAGACTGAGGTCCCTGAAACCCCCAATGATCTTTTACTTTTTATTATGCAATATTGTGTTCTAATAATGTTAAAATCTTTTAATTCAGTGAAATAAATTTACTCAGAAATTAATACAACAGAACTGTCACTTATCGTTTACCTGCAAGAGAGGAAATTAAAGCTGACTTCCCAGAGGATTTTACAGTAATGCTGGAACTCTTTTGAAACTTTGGTCAAGAATATTAAAGAAGCAGATTAATTTTCTCTCAAGGATTTAAATCTTGGATTATATTGAATTATTCCCTAATAAAATACAAATAAATGGATGTATGGGATGAAAATCTGGCCTTGTTATAGTAAATAGGAGCTTCAGTATGTTCAGCAGTATTTTACCACCCATCCAGTGGGGGAACTTTGGAGCTTGCAGGGGTGTTAGTTTTTGCAGAAATCCTATAGCTGCTGACTTTCCTTCAGCAATGTCCTCTGTCTCATGGCTACATGATATCCAGCTCTCAAGCAGGACTCTTTATAAACAGGTAGGCCTCAAAGTTCTTGATAAAAAGAACTGATTCCAAAGTACTTTATATTAACATTGCAATTAAAATTTAGCAGACCAGAAGTATTAGAATAAAAAGCCAACCTTTGATATAGTTTAAGAGTTTGAGGGATCAAGTAGAAAAGCTCTAGCATAAGGTCAGTGAGACATTATATAGGAAATGGAAGCTTGGGCATTGCAAGATGACTTTGAAAACGCTGTATCTCTCCTGAGGGTGGCTGATATTGAAGGAAAAGAATTTAAAAGAATGTGGTTCAAGTGATAAAATCCATATACCAAACTGCAAATTATTGCCTGTTTTCATTATTCACATTATGATTCCCAAAACACCATTTTTCTTGGTGCTTTAATTATTTTCTCCATCAACTCTTCTAAAGGTTCATTTGAGGCTTGTGAACCTAAGAAACTTTTTTAATAAAAAAAAATAATCAGAGAGCAAGATTGTTTTGCAGGACTGATTCTCTCAGGTATTGCAAAAACCAGTGATAAACTCTTCAAGTCCATCTGCAGCAAATGTGAATTTAGCCTGAGTCCAGGATAAGCACTAAGCCCATCTGGAATTTGCTATAAAAACTGACAGTTGACTGAAACTAAGGCTGAACTCTCCTTTCTAAACACTCTGTATGTGAGAATCCACGTACCTTCAAACAGGTGTGCCTGATGGGACATAAGCAATGCTGGAACCTGCCAACACGTCAATAGCTGCAGATTAGAGAGTGGCCATCATCCCTTCCTGTGAATATGTTCAGACTGCATTGGAGCAGAGTCATTCAACCCCCCTTGATTTCAATAGAAGTTGTGTAGCTGAAATTAATGTCAATAGGGGATATGCACAGGCATCAAGGGGAGAATAGACTTCATAGTGTGCTAATTAAAAAATATTCCCCTATTGTACCTTTCCCTAGAACCCCACCCTTATAACCAATTTACTCTGTAGAACTGATTAGCATAGTAATAGCATTCCCTCCAGTTCACAAATAGGACTCCAGTTGAGAATATCCATTAAATGTAAAGTTATATAACCTGTGAGGTGCAATACAGGAAGTAAAACTTGTTAAGGGCTTCCTTTAGTATGAGTTTACTTTGTTATAGCGTTCTGCTTTTCAGCTTTATTTTTGAATGCTCACATAATAATAATTTCCAGGTGGCATGCCAAAAACATCTTCCATCATGCACTTCCTTCCTAAATTAATTTTTAAGTTTCTTTTAGATTTCTCTGTCTCTTTATCTGATTCCCCTTTACTCTCTTGCTTTTGTTTTGAAGTCTTCCCCTTCCCTTCTCTCTATGTTGTTATATTTTCCTATTTTCTCAAGATGTAGAAGTGTCTATGTCATTCTTCATCCCTTATAAGCAGTCATACTCTTTTGGTTCAGCGGGTTTCAGCACGGACTCAGTTCCTGGAAGTGTTTTCAACAGAGCACTGAGAAATTAACTTAAAAAAGAGTAGGGTTGTGTGACATTTCACTATCAGTGCTGCTTCCCAGGGAACCCCTAAGTTTTCCTAATTGTTTTCCACACAAAAAAAGTACCATTCACATGACATAAATTTCCATTTAAAAGTAAAAAAGAAATGCCATTAACAGAATTGAGACATAATTTGGCGCCAAACAATAAATATTTTGATATAGATGTTCTCCAATAACTTTCAAGCTACAGTTTCCCCAGATCTTAGTTTTATTCTTTATGGTTCAACTGGGATATTGGTAGCATCAGGATTTCACTCAAGATTTCTCATGGAATTCTCCTCTTATTAGGAGCAGGACTGAGAAAAGTAGCTGTGCTACAAGAACAGCATCACTCTTGGAGGTTGTAGATGAGGCACTTGGTCTTGCCCCCCTTTTTAAGTCACTAGGCTGATCACAAGGAGTTGGAACACTCAATATGCCCATGTCTGTAATAGGTCAAGCTGTCCTGCCTCTGACAGCATGCCTCCAAGGTATTGATAAATACCTTGGCCTTGATAAAATTCTTGGCACACACAAGTGGAAAAGCAAAAATTGTTAGTACAAAATAAAAAATGTATCTTGAGGGAGCATCATGATCTCTGAGAGCAAAACAGAATGGGACCATGTGAATAATGTCTCCTTGTGATAAGCTTCTAAAATCCTTGTTGGAAAACAATCTTTTTCCACAAGCTACTGTTCTCCCTAGCAAAGCCATAGCTGTGAAAGTGGTTAAATGGGAGCTGGACATGAGGAGGCAAGGCTCAAGAAGAAAACCACTTCTGTTTTTTCATGTATAAACTAGCTAGATAAGACAGGACTGTCTCAGGAAGTATGACAAGTTAAGGGATTATTTTCAGGCCATGAGTTGAAGAATAAATCAGGGATGATTAAAAAGCCTAACGTTCAGAAAGTAAGACAACATTTCCTTCCTTCAGGCATGAGGTAAAGGATATCTATATTTAAAAATATGTATGCAAACATGTATTTTGGTTAAAATGGTTTAAATTGTTGTAACTGATGAGAGGCTGCAGCTTCCTTTGGCAAGGACAGTGGAGACATGTCAACTAAGGCAGAAATGTCGGTAGCAACCATCTAATAACCAGTTTACCAATGTGATGGCAACATCTTATTACTTGTAGTGAATAACAGTGTCAAAATACCTGCTTGCTGAATAACATAAATAGCATGCACTTATAAAATGCAAAATAGACTGGAGTCTGAAAATCCTTTTTTTTTCTGCCAAGGTCCCAAACTCTTATAATCCCTTCCTTGTGATGCAGCACTGCTCTGAGAAACCTGTGCAGCACTGCTTTTTGCCATGGGGGCTAATATAGAAATAATCTACCTGTAATTAAAAAAGATAGATATCTTCCAGCTCAAAGATTACAGCTCATTACTTTCCTTGGTCTCATGTGAAAAGTAGTCTCATCTATCTTGTCAAAAAATGTAATCCAGGAGTCTTGCCCATTTGAAAAGCATAAAGGTTTTACAGAAGGACACTCAAAAGGAAAAGGAGCTTGTGTTTGATATAGAGAGAGGGAGAGAAAGTTACAGCCTTCAATACACCGTAACATTATGAGCAACCGGCCATGGCTCAGACTGATTGCAAGGAAGCAAATGACTGCAACTGCTTTGTCGTTAGTTCAATCCATGTTGTTCTGCAGAATATTTTAATAGCTGATATGATTTGTTATGACTTTAATGCAAGCAAAAGAGAATTCAGGATTACATGTCTGAATGGCTGCTGAGTCCTTTGCTATGCTAACTCCTTGATCGGAAGAGCCATGTGGAGAGCAAGGGCCAGGAAGGATCTGTCTCCATGGAAAATGGGTGGCAAAACAGCACTTGTTTAATGTGCTGTAAAGGAGGAGTAGGAACAACATGTCTTTTTGCCGAGGTAGCCTGGAAAAGTTCACTGTGTGCATTTTGTGTTATGGTGAGTAACCCAAATTGCTTTAACGTCTCCTGAAATCACATCTTGTTGCAATTGCTAGCAAGACAAGCAGGCAGTTCATTCTGAAAGTAACCTAACGATTCCAGTTACCTAATAACTTCCCAAAAGTATAGAACTGTCATTTATGGATTACTGAGAAGTTTAAAATATGAAATTCCAAACCAGAGATGGCTAATGAACATTTCAGTGCACAGTATATTTTACAATTTGTGGGTTAACTGTGGTTTCTAAATCAAACATCCACAAACTACTTGACATATGCTTCATCCATTGTGCATAGCCCCACTGAAAACAAGCAAACAAAAAAACACAGATGAAATGCGAGATAGAAAAGCGATTGTAGGGGAAAAACTCATCTTGATCTGGCTCCCATGTAACCGTTCATGTACTGTCAGTCTATTAGAAGCAAACACTTAAACACTGAAAGTTATTATGAAGGACTGGGCATAAAAGGCAAATCCTTTGACAGCTAAGGACTGGAATCAAGTCCTCAAAATGGTGATGGTAAAGTAAAAGAGTCAAATAAAAAAAAAAAAAAACACAAGAGAGTCAGACCACAGTTGGTCAGTTGATGGGAAAGATGTGTCCCTGAGGAAATCTGGGGAGTGGAAATAAGAATCTGTTACTAGAATATAGCAGGAGACAGTAAAAACATTTAGAAAATTTGTCTGTTCTTTTACATGTTGAGGCAACTGCAAACTTTTTTTTTGTTAGCTTGTAAAACTCTGATCTGTTACTCCTATGTGCCAGTCTTCTGCTTGCCCTTGCTGTGCTATACTGACGTATTGCATTGTGTTTCGTATAATTGGAGCTATTTAGGCCTATTTTGAGCATCTTTAGCAAGGCGAAATATATGGGAAAATAAAGCAAGTAGTGCTAAGGGAAGAACAGTTTCACATGCAACGTTCAAGAATTATATCCCTGTTAAAGTCTTGTGTAAACTAGGGCAAAAGGTTGCAGTAGAATATGTGAAGCAAACCTACTGGAAACGTCTCCTGGGCACGAGGTACTTTAACATGAACAGCTTAACACACATAAAAAGCTGTGTGCTCCTTAAACTGTTACCAGTCTTTAAATCTTGGGCTAGATAGTGCCCGCGTGATCAATTCTTAAGCATAGAGCTTCTAGTCTCTAATGTGGGAGTGCAGAAAGTGTGTTAAAATGCAGATCCCCCTGCTCCCAGTGAAGACTGGCAAGGTGTCATTTAACTTCTGATCTCAGCAGTATCTGTTCTCCATTCAGCAGAACACTTAGGGATGTGATTCAGAAGGAATTAGAAAAATGAAAGACTTCTTAGGGAAACAGATCTTGTTATTAAGGTCTGTTTATAAGTAATGAAAAGGAATAAAGTGTACAGAGACTGAGTAAGCAGCATAGCTGAACGAAGGATGTTACATGAATTTCCACAAAAGTCTTGGTGAGTCTCCTTGAAAAACACTGTATTTAAGTGTATTTCACTTACAAAAGTAACTGTTACCTATTAACCCTATAAAGAAATGTTCCACAAGATGAAATAAAAAATTAAGGTTTTTAAATCTCCCAAATTTTTAGACCAATTTTTAATAATTGCATGCATCTTCAACAATTGTGGTGTTTTGGACTTGAGTTTCCTACTAAGATGAAGTTGCAAACATGTAAAAACATAATTTGTGGTGGAAAATATGGACATAGACTATATAATAAAATGCAACATACATAACATAGGTAAAATCATAAAAACTGAAACTTGTACATAATGAGAACTGAGAGTGGAAACTCTTATTGTTGTTTCACCTCATGATAAAATCTTTGCTGTGGAGCTGTAAAGTCATACTGAGATCCGTGTTTTGATTATCTTAATTCCTAACCAACTACCTGATCCAAAATGTTTTAATTCAGTAAAAGGCTTTCCATCAGCATCAACTTTCAATCTAGAATGAAAAGGCCCAAGATGTGAGTTTGAAATGCAGCCAGTTAGACTTCCTAATTTGTTGTCATGCCAAGTTGAAACATATTTTAGGGGAGAAAAAAGGCTCAAATGCTGTTTTCAAATCTATTTTATCCTTTATACTTCAGAAAGGTTCAATTACATGACCGTTATGATAGCAAACAATATGCCATTTTATCTATTTAGTTGATATCTTTCATATGTTACCTTTTGCCAATAATCAAAAGAATTCCGTGTATTTATCTGTTGCTTAATTATTTTTTAGAAATTAACATAAAATAATTAGTACTGCTCCTTCGTACCAAGTAAAACATTTTATCTGCCAAGGTATTTCTGCTTTGTACTCTAATTAGAGAAATTTTGACTTGAATTGGACAAGAAGATAAGCAAGCAATGCACTAAGTAGAGGAGCAGCTATTACAATATCCTATGTTTTCAAATAGATGGGGAAGCACAAGATACCAGTGAGGTAATTAGAGTAAATGGTTGCAAAAGTGCACAGTCTTTTGAGTTTTGTTAGTAGTGTGGGAAAGGTGAACTTTCTGGAAGATTCAATGCAGTTTCGTGGGTATTTATACACAGATCCTTCCAGGCTTGATAAAGATCACTGGAGAAGATACATGATGTTGGCTGGGCAACACTGTGCCTTGGTAACAGCTCTCCTCCCCAGTACTTGTTTATGAATTAATGGTGAGTCCTTTGGGGGGGGGGGGGGCGGGGAGCGGGGGGCAGACAAAAAAAAAAGGATTGTGAAATAATGATTCAAAATAATGTGTAAGAACCCTTACTGTTGCATAAAACATTTGTATTAAGTTTGGAATATGTATGACTTCTTTGGCAGCAAGCACGGCAACACAGGATGCAGTTCTTTCCAAACCGGTTGGTGAGTCTCAGCTGTGGATAGGAAATTAAATGATGTCTTGAGGTATTCTAAGTAAAAGCAAATTTTTCTACTCATTATAAATAAAATGCCTTAAAGCATACATTATGAATCTTCTGTAACAGTGCACATAAACTCTTTAAATGTAGGTAGTCTGCAAATCTATGGAAATAATGAAGAATTGTGAAGAGTTTCTTGCCTACTTTTCCTGCTTTTCCATAAAGGCAGTGATAAATGTGCTCCAGAAAATATTGTGGCTGAACAAAGCTTGTTCATAGACAGTCTCTCCTAAGACATGGTTTATCTGGTAAAAAAAAGGTAAATTAAAATAATCTAGCACAGTGATTTGCTAATTCACACTAAAAAACTTTCTACACCTCCCACAACACTGTGAAACAAACCAAAGGGAAATTTAAACTGTCCTTAACTTATTATGTCTTTAAAGATATTTAAAGTTTATGATTAAACATGAAAAAAAAAAATCAGCCACAGATTGCTACATTCATGAAGGTTACGTCCTGCACCCACAGAGTATAATTTGTCTGCCCTAATACAAAACTGTCTTATTTCCTCTTATTTTCTTTTCCTAGTGATAATTGTTCACCATTCAGAATCCCAGCTAGTTCATTTTCTTTCTCACCTTTATGTTTGAAAATAAGATTTATGTATATTTGAACCAACTAATTTTTAGTTTCCTTAGTGTATCCCATCTCCCCTCTGTCTTTTTCTATTGTGAATTTGATTATTACTGATCAGAGAGGTACAATGTACCAGAGAAATAAAAAGTGGCTTTTTTCTTTTGAGGATTCCCTTAGGAAGGTCATAATCTTTGAAGTGGTTTTGTTTGCTTTTAAGGGGAAAAGTGAGTGAGTTATCTGGGTAGCTGGTATGGATGTGGCTTGTTTCTATTTTTTTCCACTTTCAAAATGGGCAAACTATTTCTAAAATTTATAGAAGTGAGAGAAAGTGGTGATTATTTCAGCAGTGCACTGAGTCCATACCTTACCAAATAATAACGTATACCTGCGACTATAACCAGAGCCAAAGATTTGCAAGGAAATACTCTATATAGTCTATCCTGCTGCTGATGTTTTCAGATGGCGTCCTAGTTAGACAAGTTAGTGTATTAACCTGTTTGAATATATTTAGCCTAGATTAGTACATACTTTTTACATAATTATAGATTAAACAGACCTTTTTTTGTCTTAAAAGACCACTGAGGTATGCTAGCATAGATACATGGCACGCCTAGCAGGGTATTAGGTATGAAAGACAAAATTTCACCAACTGAACAATGTCAAAATTGTGTTAACAACATCTGACATCAGTATGATTGAAACTGTCATCTGATTAGAGCAAATGGCATTATTTTTCAAGATGCAATTAATATTCCACTGGGGTTTTTTTGTACAGGCACAAAAGAGAAGCCTGTATTCTCTCTGTAAGATTTACTTAATTTCATTTTTCTCTTGTGTCTGTTTTTCTTGGATTCAGCTGCTTTCATATTTCAGTGTACAATTTTGAGGCAAACAAAGTCTATAAACTGCATATGGAAGTAGTGATAAAAAATAAGCATGCTGTTTGCAGAGAATAATCCCTGCTGAATTATCACTATATACCTTTGATTAGAAAGGCAGACTCTGCTGGGATGAAATATGTGGAAAGCACCATAATGTTGCATGGAGGGATGGGGATACGTGTGACACTTTTCAGACTTCTTTCCCGGTTAAATATGGTTAAGTGCAAGATTACATCATTGCACCTGAAAATAGCAAGTCTTTAAATGAAGAACACAAAGTCAGTGATTAGTGATTACTTTGGACCAGACTGTGAATGGGTGAAAAAGCAATGATGACTTAAGCACCTTCTGCTCCTCCCCTCTCTCTTCCCCCTGCACCCTCCTCCTCCCACTCCTGACTCCTGCCTTGGTTCTATTCCTAATTTTTAACAAGAATAATTAACCCTCACATACTTTTTAAAGTAGCCAAGCAATTTGCAAGGCATTTGTTTGGGGCTGGCTTTATTCCTTTTTGGTATGGTTGCCAAAATGGAGGGAAAAAAAAAAATAAAAGGTCATTTTGCCTACTGGCAGTTGGAGAGTTTATCCAAAACCAGGCACCACTTCAGTAAGGCAAGAAGGATTTTTATTTGGGTTTCTTTTTTAATTCATGAATCTTCTCTCCCACTGAATAAGCCCTGAATACAAATTTGCTTTATTCGCCATTTCATAGCTGTTGATTAAAATAGTTCATTACAAAACTGCAAATGCATTTATTTGGAGGAGTTTTACTCGAAAGAACAGTCCAGTTTTCCCCCCAAGTCAAATCCTGACAATAGATAGGGAATTAAATGACTCAGTGGTCAATTAAAATAATACATATGTAAAGTTTTTTCCAATGTAAAGATGTGGGAAGGAAGCAAGCAAAACGAGTGGTTAAAAGGTTAATTAAAGGTCAAGTCATGTCTCATAAAACATCAGGCACAGAAAAAGAAAAGCAACAAAAAGCTTAAAAAATAAAATAATAGCATAAAATTGATGAAAAGTGGGAAAAAAGGAAGCTTGCAGTAGATATTAATATGAATAATAAAACATATTTCAAATGCATGTGGAAGAAAAACCTAATAAAGTAGAAAGCCAGGCCTCCAAGAGACAGCAAAACAAATTTATTGACTGAGAAAGCAGCCCTTGATAAATAATTAAAGAAATTATTTGCTTCATTGTTCTCTGGGGAGCTCAAGGGACCAATGCTGACAGCTGCTATGTATCTTCATGGATGCTGAAGGCAGTGTGTCACCGAGGGCTTACAGTACCCGTAGGGTGCAGCAATGAAGTTGCAGCCAGGCAAAACTCTTTGCACCACTTGTGTGGGAATGGAAAGAGGTACATAGAGAAAAAGAAGGAATGGGAGATATATATGTACATAAATGGAGACTTTTTTCCTAGACTTCTGGCTGGGGCACTCAAACATGGACATTTTCTAATACAGTTCAAGCCATTATGTTAGACAAGTCAATTGAAACTTATGTCTCAGAGAAAAAACTCCTTTCTTCATTTGTGTGAGCTAACAAGCAGAAACATGAAAAATAAAATCCTTGAGGACTGAAGCAGCTAGTAGTTTTTATATGAATTAATAGCTTGGAGTAAATGCAAGGATCCTTCATAACCCTTCTTGACCTGCTAACTTTGAATTAAACTACATTTTGCTGTCACTGTGATTTAACTTCTCTTCATTGCCTCATGATTTAAGAATACACCTTTTCCCTGCTGAAAATACAGCTCATGAGAGGAACTTGGGTTTCAGCTCAGTTGCTTAACACATTGATAGCAAAGTCTACACTATACTGACTTTTCTTACTTTTGGGGGATTACTTGTTAAAAGACAATCTATTATATTCTAGTCTAAAAAGCCTTTGAAAGACAGGAAATAATGTACTGCTCACAGAACTGGATTTTTGAGATGTATTGAATTTGCTGTGTAAATGCACAGCCTTATTAGCTCCAAAAGAGAAATAGAAGGAGAGAGATTTTCATTGACAAATGATATCTTGGGTCATGAGTCAAGGATGCCTTTAAGAACATATCTAACTTGAAGTGCATGAGTCGTTCTTGGGAAGAAATATTATACTTTCCTGAAAAGAAACCTCATTGTCTGCATGTCAGTCTGCAGAAAGACATGGAACTGGCACAGGAGGAAAAGATAAATGTAAGGAAGGGGTAAAGATTTTATTCTACCCTTGTATGAAAATGTTAGGCTCTTCCTTTGCCATTCAACCCTGTCTCCTCCTTTCTCTCAAAATCCATTTGCATTACTGCAGTTATGCTTGATGGGGAAAATGATGGTATAGATCTGACAGTCAAGATCAGCCATGCTAAAACATTAACAGAGAGGACATATATGTGTCTCCCAGTATCTCTTCTTGTCTGTCCACACTTGGACACAGACAGAAGGCATAAACTCAATGCGGACCAAATAAATAGCTTTCACTACTGAAGGGTGAGCATGCAACTCAGGAGTGGTGGAGCACAGCACCGAGATGAACCAGGCATGTGTGATTATCTTCAGCAGTGGAAAATAAATTCATTCTGAACCTTTCACTGTGTCTGCTGTATTTTCTGCTTCATCTATCTGACTGTTTATATTTCATCTAACAGTGGGGACCTTCACTTCTCTGGGACTGTGCAACAGGCCTCGAGCTCTAGCTCTGGATCACATCAAAGTATGGTGACCTGTAAGCAAACTCGTCTGCTGCCTCAGATGTTCCTCCAACCCCAGGAAACCCCCAGGAGGCTTTTGTTCTCCACTTCACCTGCAAGGTCTGCACTTTGTGTTAAGTCTTCTGGCCTGTGTCACTGTCACCAGTCCCAGCAGGGAAGCTGGTGACCTAGGGCTGGGAAGCAGGAGTGAAAAAGGCATCTGACACAATCCAGACAAAGTGTGATGGGCTGACATGGGAGATGTTTATAACTGGTAACATACATTGCAACCCTGGCACTGTACTGGGTTAGGGCACCAGTTATACCGGGAATATTATATTTAGTGTGTAAAAGAGCCTTCCTGGACTATGCTGTAATATCAGTGATACTGAAAATACACTATAAATCTCACTGAAGACCAACTAGAACACAAGCTATTGTTTCATTTTTCAAAGATGCAATGTTTCACTGTTTGCTTTCATTTCTTTCTGAGATGAAAGAAAGACAAATCCAGCTCCTTTGGAAATGCCCTTTGTCACAGGAAGCTGAAGATGCCAAGGCAGAGGAGAGAGTCAAGCCCTGGATGTTTTGCCTGGAGCAAACAAGATTGAACAGGACAAAACTCCATCAGGGACACACCAACAAAATGGCTTGAGATGATAAAGAAATGAAAAATATCAGTGCTGGTTTTTTGGGGAAAAAAAAAAAAAGTGTAATGGGAATCCTTGGAGACTTGCAGAAGTTGCCAGCCTCAGGAGCCTCCCGAGGTGGAGAAGGTTCCATCCCACTTCCACATCTCACTTAACATCCCCCTATGATCAAGGGAACAAAAACCCGACCCTAATGATCCCTGAGGCGCCCTTCTCCTTCCCATTGTCTTCTCGTCAATGAAGCTGGGTGAGTTAAACATCCATCCTCCCTATGCTTTCCATTTTATTTTCTTCTCTCTCATGTCTAATCCAACTCAATGTCTACTATTTAATTTTAACAAGAATGTATAATATTTCCTTTAAAAATGTTGTTTTCTTTCACAGTGCTTCATTACGAGATCTGAATTACTCAATCCCTTCCTTTTGTTTATTTTGCTTAGTTTAGCCTCTTCCCTCCTCTCCCATATTGATACTGGACAATAAAAAAACATACAAAGCATACAAATACTTTTAAAACCCCCACTTTTTCCATTTGTGCCTCACCCCAGGAACTGTGGCTTTTCACTTCTGCTCCTGTGAAGTGTCCAGATGTCACCTGAAAAATCTAAAGTATGAAGAAGAAGCTGTACAGCTACGTTTGAGGCATTTTTTAAAGTGGTGAACTGTGGCCCCAGAAAAACTGCAGACATCTGTACTGAAACTTGTAATTCACCATTCTACTATTTCTGGCTTTGCTTTAAAACTGATGAAAGTCAGGGAGGAGGATTTTTAAATTTTTTTTCCCCTGTAGATATTTGGGAGAATTTTCCTCTCTGTCACTGAGTTTTTCAGCTACTCCAGTGATGAGCTCAGTAGGAAAAAATCTCTGCAGCTAGATAGATGAGATGGCAATGTTGGCATCATTGCACTGTATTAAACAAGCTCTATGATTACCCTCGCTAGAGTTCCTCTGAATTTAATGGAAAACTTTATATTGATGGAATGTCTGATTAATAGGGATTTATAATAGAAGCTCTGTTAATGTGGAAAGCATATAAATCTCATATATCTGTATCTATTACCCGCCTTTACTAGATTATTTTCACTTGGTTCAGGATTTAACTCTAGTAGGGAACAACTTTTGTGAACTAAAATCCAATGGCCATACCAGAAATGCAGCACCGCAATTTGCAACTTTGTTAAACAGTAACTCAAAAACCCTTCAGATTAATTGCAGCTGCAGGGAAAAGTCAGATTAAAACACATGTTTATTCTCAGTTCTGTGAGGCTTCAGATTTAGCAGCTTCACTAATAGGTTACGGTGATAAAGGGTTTCTTCCTGACGTTAATGCAGTACCCTGTCTCAACATGAGTCTCTAAAGCCAGCTCAGGACGTGACACAGTATAAGTTGTTTGAATCCTTAAGTCTTTTTCATGCCTTTTTTTTCAACCACAACTTTTGCTACTGTAGAACCATCCATGGATTTACACTGGCATAAAACTGGTGTAAGAGGGTAGAAAATCAGGCCTTTGTTTTGTGTCTGGAGTCCTCCGTTTTTGCATTTCCTTGGCTCCTCCTGGCACTGGGAGCAGTGCTGGGATAGAGCTGGGACCAGCTTGCACAGCTCCTGCTGCAGGGAGACCTCACAAGTCCTCGGTGTCCAAGCAAGGCAAGGCTGCATGGTACCATCACTTTTTCACTTGGGGTAGATGGATGTTAGATGCTTCTGATTTAATAAACATGCTAACCTAGTACTTGCACCAGAGGTACTTGATATATATAAAGTAAATTCACCAGCCAGCATACATGAACTATTTAATTTTCCAGCCATTTCTGTCTTCTAGATCTTAGACTCAATCTGTTTTTATAAGGCTTACTGGAGCTTCACTGCTTCATGCCAGATGAGGGCCAGATCCATACGTATCTGAAAATATGGCTGATAGAATTCGAACGAAAAAAAATCAAAACTAAATTAATCAAGTTTTCAATTTTCAATTAATTACATATTTTATTGATAGGAACAGAAGGAAACCACATTCCTCTTAAAGCCTTTTGGACTGGCATATTGGGGTATTGATCAAAGTTGCTGAGAGAAATGGTTGCCTTTGTGGGAGATTGCCTGAATAAAGATTTCAGTACTGGACTCTCCAGCACTTAAAATGTTTCATTACTCAGGATCCTGGAGTATGAAGATTCTTGCAGCGGATGTGTTTTGCACTGAAATGTAATTGAAACATATATCCTGGGCAAGAGATGTCTTACACTATGCTGAAATAAATACATTACATGGTAGACAGAGTTCATATTGAAATAGGTAAATGGCTTGCCTATTAAAACATGACACATTAAATCAGGTACATCACCGTGAAGCCAGAGTTCTAGACAGTGCATTGCCATAAATTTCTTTACAAAAGACAATTTTGCACTGCAAAATTTAAAAGCAAAGTCTTACTTACATCAGATACAGCGTTTGGGGCATAGTAAGACAGCATTGTCAAAGAAGAACCCTTCTAAATTAATGTATTCCTTGATTAGGATTTGGTTCTATGTCACTTGTTTAGTCAGACTGTTTTGCATGTGAAGCACATAAGCATAGCTGCAGCATAAGAGGAAAAAGGTGTAACATAGAAAAGAAAGAAAGAAGGAAATGACTTCTCGGCCATGAACTGAGTTTCATTCATGAAAATATCTATAAATTGTATTTTGGTGTTTAAGGTAGTTCTTAGAAATCTCTATTTGTTCTACTTTTCTTTTTCTGCAGATTTGTGCACAGCAGAAAAAAGTGTAGGACAATTATTCCAAATATAAAATGCTTTTGCAATTAGTATAGGCACAAAAGAGAAGATGCTATTTTAAAAATTCAGCTCTCATCTTTATCTCAAATGCTGATGTCTTAAATTCTTCCAGTACAAATCTGCAGTCACTTTTCTTGATCTAGTTTTAAAGACTGTATATAAGTGTCTAAATTAATACCCATTATTTCTTTTAAGTACTACTTAAGCAAGGTTGAGAGCAGTCTGAGGCAAACACTTGAGTAAAATGGGTGTCTCCATGTCAGTCAAAGTTACTGTGTTTGCAAAGAGATGAAGCAGCATGCTGATTTATTCACACATATATCACAACAATCTTTTTTTCTTTTCTTTTTCCATTACTAGATAGTGGTGCAGTGCAATATTTTGTATGTCAAAATAAGAAAATGTTCTATCCGCATTCCTTTCCCCAGGGTTTGAGTTTGCCTGTCAACCGACCAGAAGACAGAGCTGATAATGGTAAAGATGCAGCAGAACTCCCTTCCCTGAAAATAACTGCATATGAATTCTTCATAGGAACAGGCCTCAAAATACCTGCAGGCTGGGACCCTGGTCCAGCACAGTACTTAGCAGCGTATCTTTGACTTAAAGTTCCACCTTCGTTTCAGTAGGCTCACCCATTTAAAAGAAAAAAAGAGTAGTTTTCTTTCCTTTCTAAAATGCATTGAAATGCAGCCCCTGAAATTTCAAGCACAGATGATTTTTATCTGTGCTGCTGAAGAAAAAAAGAGGTGTTGTTTTTCTTTATAGCTGTTTTTTTTTCCCCCTCCTCTTTGGAAGGCAAATGAAGTCCTAGCTGGATGAGCAAGCCAGTAAGGTCAGTTGGACCACTGATCCCTGCTCACCCTGTCCACAACTCCTGAATCACCACCTCAGTTCCTCCCTTCCATGCCTTGCAGGGTATGACTTTATGCTATTGGGCTAGTATTACTTCTCTGCAATCACAGACAAGAACATTTTATTTTAATTTAAGACTTTATTTGAAAAAGAGTATTATAGTTTCCTTGGCTTGAACAATAGAAAAGCCACCTTAAATCCTGAGACAGATAGTAAACTGATGTAGAGAAGTGTTTGGAGACCCTCACTGAGAAAGATAGTGCCATGCTTTTCTGTGCCTTCCCTTCTGACCAATGAATCACAGCAACTGGGATCTGGATTTGTGAGAAAAACATTGTATGTTTGACCCAAAGCTTCATGAATGGCTTCTCCCCAGCTGTTTGCTTGGGTCCTGGATGACAAGACAGATGTCAGTTGTTATGGATAGAAATTCATGGTTCTTGAAGAAAGAATATGAATCACGAAAGCCAGCGTTTGGATCTGTTATTTATGTCCCCCAGTGGTAGCTATTTCCCTTGGAGCTCTGCAGGTGGGACTCAATAGCAAGGTGAATTTGGGATGGTGTGACAAGAGGAGCACCTTCTGTCACCTCTCGTGCATTTGGACAGCCCTTCTTTACCACACAAAGAAGTACGCTATTGGAGTTAAAAGGCAGGGGGGATTAAATGTGGAGAGATGGACTGCTGATAGCAGCCCTGCAACAGATACAGTGACTAAGGGCTGTAGAGTCCAACCGAGTAATTGCAGAGTTTCCAAAGAGCTGTAATTAATAAAGATGATGAATCAACGTGGATCCTTTATATTTTTTCTTTCTTTCCACATGCCTGCAAGAATGACATAATGAACCATTAAATAATATCCATACCCCAGGACAGATTTGCTTTTGGGGCATATTATCATAGCTCCACCGTAAATATTGGTTCTGTGTCAGTAGGAGCTTCTTATGCTGTCTTACAGGCTCACATTTCTCATGCCTGTCTAAGATCAGGCTCTATTTCAGTGATGAACGAGGAAATTGTGATGGTAAACAAGTCTTTGATCTAGCAGAAAAAGATATTAAAAAGATTTTGCTGAAGTGAGGCTAATTCAGATTTGAAATGAACATTTCTAGCCATTAAAATAACTTATCTTGGAATTAAATGGACTTTCTGCTCTGCGATACCCTTGAATAAAAAGCAGTCAACTTAAAGTACAGCCAGAGCGTATGGGCTTGATGAACAAATTACTGAGTAAAGCTGTTCAGCCCACATTATCCAATGTGATAGACAGTGATTGTAGTGGTTTGATCTAAAAATCGAGGTGTTTATTATTCTCATGTATATTCCATAGTTTAGAAATTAGTTTTGGAGATTTTCAGATATTGTGTTCTGAATAAACAGCAACTGGTTATTCCTATGCTGAAAATGTTAAGGAGAGACTAAGAACTGTTTTTAACCCATTTTCAGTATCTGGAGAGAATAGGCATGACAGTTAAGAAGAAAACGGTGATCTAAGTAAGAGAAATGATGGAAGCTTTCTCCTGGGAAGAAGAATGAAGAAAAATATGAAAAGAAAATGGAAAAGAGACAGTAATAGGTAGCCCAATAGCACGAGAGAATATTTTGCTGGGTTTAATGATTTTAAATTTTAGTGTCGTTTCATGCCTGAAAAGTCTTGAATGTTTTGTTGCTGAACTCAGTTTTGCATTTCATCATTAATGTTGAAGGATAATTCCACTGTCTTTACTTTGTAAAGAGGATGAAGAAAAACTCTCTAGCTCCTGCTGGCTGGAAATCAATGACAGTTTTACCACTGATTTCACTGGAAGCAGGATCAAAGTTTATAATAATTTTTGTTGCTTTTATGGTTAATAAATATTATTTATTGCTGCAATAGTGCTGCAGTAAGATCCCTAAAATAAGCTGTAAGATGGGAAAGGTAACATTGCCCTGCTCCCCCTACGAAGTTGTAATAGAGACAGGAGAGACAAGAAGGTGAAGTGGGATTTTGATGAAGGTAACCATAATGATGATGATTAAGGACAAAAAAAACCAAAGACCGCCCTTGCTTGCCTGTTGCTGCCAGTGCCTAATACCTCAGAGATATCATTCAAAAAGAACAGTCCACCAGTATAAAATATATAGACGTTGTAATACAGTATCGGGATTGCATGAGTAAGACTGAGTAATCTGCTGGCTGTCTGGTTCTAGCCCCTAAGTTAAAACTTACTGTCTGCTTTAACTTGCACATCGAATTTTATTTTCCCTAGGCTTGCTGGAAGCATTATACATGCAACTCATGTCACTGGTCTGGCTCTGGGTTTTCTTTTCCTTCTACTGCATCATCTCTCATATTGTAGGGGAGATTACTTTGAGGTCCAAAACACATGACAGAAATCATCTTATGTTTCCTCCAGTCAGAGTGAGTGCCATCCTCTAGCACTAACATGTACTCGGTATTTAAGCCTCTGTTTTTTTCCTCTGCAAACTGGTGGAAATACCTGGGGGAGGTAAAGCAGTTCTGTAATAATCAAGGTTGCTTGGAGACATAGTGGTTGACCAGCCAGCGCTCCCTTCTGGGATCTGTCTCTACTGCTCCTAATGTCCCCAGACAGAAACATTGCTTTCCATCTCTTTCTTTTTATTATTCAGTGGGCATCTTTTCAGGTACAAAATGCAAAGGGAATGTAATGTTAGGTTATAACTCATTTTCAGACCCAAATATCTGTTTTTAACAGCATAGCTGCAAGATCTATACACTTTTGTGTGTATGTGCAGATATTAGAAATTTTACTGTCCATAGTGCATATTTAAAATCCTCTATTAAGTCTGTAGCCAGAAGGACAGGCTGTCAACAGTTGAACTAATCGAACTTTCAGCTTTCACTGAAATGTCTCTGAAGTTTGGGTCACCTTCACTTTAAATCAGGATTTAACAGTTCTTTCCTATCCTGAATATAGTTCTGTTTAATTGCAAGCCATGGCTGTTTGAAGAAGTTGGGAAATTATTTATGCCTGATAGCTGGGATTTCCTAAGCCTGGGAAAGTTCGGCATTAAAATCTAATCAGACTTTAATGGAAACCAGGTACTTCAACACAATGAAGAGTTCAAACTTACAGAAAATCCTACGGACTACAAACTAGACTAACAGCTACAAAACATGTGCACGGAGAGTTCTGCATCATTCTGCAGATGCCATTGAAAAGATTGAGGTTGTTTTCCAAAATACACAGTAGAGCAAAACAAGCATGTAAACATAATAATGGCAGTCTATGAAAAATATAGCAAAGGAAATTTCTTTTCACTTTATTCGCAGCAAATGGGGAGAGTGTCAGCAGCTTTTTCCTCAACCCTCTAAGACTGAATTTTGTGGGGCTTCTTCCAAAATGTTCTGTTCTTTGGTCCTAAAGGAATTCTTAATCAAGCAAAAATGACACCTGGATTTACAGCTTCTTCCCTCCCCACCCCCGGCCCCTTCCTACCTCTGCTTTCTCCTCCTCTTTTTAGATAATGCTGAATGTATTCTGAGAAGCCTCAGAGAAAGAAGCTTGTCTGGTATTGGGATTTTTGTGGTCTTTCATACAGCATCCATTTTCTGAGAGTGTTAAGGAAGTACTGGCAAGTTTGCTGGCATCCACAGGCAAGATGTATATAAAAATTACTCAGAATGGATATGCTGATGTTGATGGCAATAATTTTTAATAGAAAAACTAAGGTCAGTGAAATAACTCAGCAGAATGGCTGTAATTTTGTATTACCCTCACAGTAAGGTATAATCTTCATTTCAAATGTGAAAGAACATATAGCAGTTAATGGAAAGGGTCTAATTCTTGCTCCATTAGTTTTGCCTCACTGAGTTAACAGAAATCAGCTGATAATTTACCTTGGGATTCAGAGGGAGCTATTCCTGATCTATATTAATGTAAATGAGAGAAGAATCAGGCTAAAAGTCTGGGGTTTTTTCAGTAAATTGTTTCTACAACTATGATATACATTTTCATTAATTGTGCTTGGAAGAAGAGCTTGTGTGATAAAACATTCTTAGGGAGCCTTACTTACCTGTTCATCTTTTCAGGGTTTGAAAAATAGTCCCCTTCTATTTTCAAACAATATGCAGTTGTTCAATGTCACAGACAAATGTGTGCTGCAATATTTAGACTTAAATTATAACATCCCGGAGTCCTAAATGGGGAGGAACACGCAGCGTGTTTCTGATTCATTTGAGGTCTGATCTGAGTGCATCTATGCTGAATTTCTGATGAGTCTAAATCCCTTCGAGTATACATGTTTTACAGGAGGTTGGATTAAGCCTTCTAACAAATTTTGTCTAAATCTTTGAATGGGTATTTTGATATCTACTTAGGTGCTTCTGAAGAAAGGGTTGATGGTTTGGAGTAATGCAATCTGAAACCAAAGAGAACTTAGAGTACCAAATCTCCATCTGGTATAAATCAGTCATGCTGCACATAGTTATTGTGATTTGTGCCAGCTCAAGACCCAGCGTTTGAGTTTGAAATACGAAGAATGAGAGCCTGGTGTGGTTGCAGGGCTGCAGACCCTGGCTGCATAAGTACACAGAGCAGTTTGGCATCCATGGCCTGTGACATCTCATCTGCTGAGCCTGCAGCGGGGCACAGTCCTTCTCACCTGAGGGAACAAGCCTAAAAGAGTCCTCAAAGTCGTGCTATTGCCATTGGACCGGCAGAGAGCGCTGGAAATGGGGCATCGGGATTTAGGTGCTGTGTTCTCGCTGCTTCTGCCCTGGATTCACTCACTGTCTCAGCAACCATTTTCACACCTCTGCCGCCATCTTGTCTGCTCTGATGAGCTCCCATGAACCCTTCTCAAATCTCTCTTTCCTTGGTTATCTTTTTCTACTTTCAAGTTGATGGCTTATTTTTACTGGCTTCTTGAGGATGAGGAAAGTCTCTTTTTCCTTATGTACAAAACATGGGGTGCTCCCTTAAATTTCTTACTAAAGCACAC